>NC_091456.1:196105533-197383033 GCF_027789765.1 Dendropsophus ebraccatus | reverse complement strand
AGATGCTGGGGTGACAGGGGGGAGAGGCTGGGGTGACAGGGGGAGAGAGGCTGGGTGACAGGGGGAGAGATTCTGGGGTGACAGGGGGGAGAGAAGAGATGCTGGGGTGACGGGGGGAGAGATGCTGGGGTGACAGGGGGGGGGAGCTGATGTGGGGCACAGGGAGAAGCGCGGTAGAGGCAGGCTGGTCCCCCGTTACGGGGCCGGAGTGAGCTGGGCGTCCGCCCCCACTAACCTTGCAGCAGACCAGCCAGGACGGTCCCCTCCAGTATAGTTACGGGGCCAGAGTGAGCTTTGGGCACGGAAAGGCTGTAATACACCGTCCCGGAAGCTCACAGCTGCAGCCCCTCGGTGCCTGGATTCTCTCCTGCTCTGCAGCGCAATGTCACATGGCCGCCGAGCAGGAGAGAATCCAGGCACCGAGGGGCTGCAGCTGTGAGCTTCCGGGACGGTGTATTACAGCCTTTCCGTGCCCAAAGCTCACTCCGGCCCTGTAACTATACTGGAGGGGACCGTCCTGGCTGGTCTGCGGTCTGCTGCAAGGTTAGTGGGGGCGGACGCCTAGTCCGACGCTGGGGCGGGGGGGGGGGGAGAGCTGCACAGAATTCTCCTGCCCACTCACTGTGCGGTCTCTCTCTCCTCCCCTGTTCTCCTTCCTCTTGCAGGGACTTCAAAAAAATGGCCACCCCTCCCCAGGTAAGCTGTGTACTGCGCATGTCTATGCACATGCGCAGTACACAGTGACGGAGCCTCCAGTTTGAGTGAACCAGACGGACTCCGTCGGTTCACTCCAATGTTATAGAGGTGCCGTATAGTGTCTGTGTGTATGTCGTGAAATGACGTCACACACAGACACTATTAAAATGGCAGCCCCCTGTGCATACATTAGTTTGAATAAAAGACACTCAAAACCAATGTAAAAAAAAAAAAAAAAAATACAACACACCTATTTTTTCTTGTTACTTTTTATTAAAAAATTTTCAAAAATGTGACACTGTCCCTTTAAAGGAAAAGTCCATCGAAAATTTTTAATAAAGTATTGTCTTGCCCCCCAAAAGTTATACAAATCCCCAATATACACTTATTACGGGAAATGCTTATAAAGTGTTTTCCCCCTGCACTTCCTACTGCATCAAGGCTTCACTTCCTGGATAAAATGGTGATGTCACGACCCGACTCCCAGAGCTGTGCGGGCTGTGGCTGCTGGAGAGGATGATGGCAGGGGGACACTGAGGGACACAGGACACTGGTGGGACACTGAGAATTTCTCTGCCATCATCCTCTCCAGCAGCCACAGCCCGCACAGCTCTGGGAGTTGGGTCGTGACAGCACCATTTTATCCAGGAAGTGAAGCCTTGATGCAGTAGTAAGTACAGGGAAAAGGTCACAGTATGTGCATTTCCCATAATAAGTGTATATTGGTGATTTGTATAACTTTTGGGGGCAATACAATACATTAATAAAACATTTTGCCGGACTTCTCCTTTAAAGAGCTTGGCTCAGGCTGCAATCCCTCTACTCTGCTGAAACAGGGGTAAGGATTAACAAAATATCAGGTGGCTGGAGTAGTCTGTCCTCTTCCTTATCCCATGGGCGCCATGGTGATTCCCCTGTTTTATAAGCCTTCCACTATGGGGTGTTATCTTGCTGTGGTGAGCTCTTGCACCCCCACCTGAAGTATTTACAGCAGAAATCGCTACCTCCAAACAACAGTCCTGAAGATATTCGACTCAGCTCCGCTCTGCCGCCTCCAAGATGGCGGCCGCGACCTCCCATGTGACCAGCGCCGGTGTCTGACGTCACAGAGGAGCGCCAGAAGTGACGTTGCACCGCTAGCCGGAGCGGACCGGAAGTCGGGCAGAGGAGGTAGTAAATGCCGGCGTGCACGTCTGGGGGACTGCACTTCGCCGGGCAGCAGATCCCTCAGACGTGCAATGTGAGTACATGCCTGCTACATGTTGCATGTAAGCAGGGGATGTTTGACTATTGTGGATTGATTCTATGTATAGAGTGTGGGGTAATGCTTATGTTATGCATTCTTGCAGATGTCGAGCCCTCCTTCTAAAAGGAAGCGCAAGTCCAGACATAACATATGCAGATCATGTCAGCAACCATTACCTGAATCATGTCACCAGGATATCTGTTCAACCTGTGCATCTCATGAACAACCCCAATCAGAAACCAAGCAGTTTCTGTCATGGTTTAAAGGGCAGTTAATGGACACATTTACTGAAGTCACATCATCCATCCATCAGGCACATCACTCTCACACTCAGCCGGCTCAGTCAGCCACATACTCATCTGCAGAGGAGTTATTATTTTCCCATTCTGATGAAGAGGAAATTGTGATAGATAGAGATGATGATGTGTACCTTCTTAACAAAGATAAAGTACCTAAGTTAATTTCTGCGGTTAAACGCACACTAGAGACAGATACGGATGTCTCAACGCAGTCTAAAAGACAACTGTTCAGTTTTCCACCCAGGACAAGTAAAGCTTTTCCCTCGCATCCCATCATTAAAGAGTGGTTACAAAAGGACTGGAACAAACCAGAAAGGAGGTTTGAGCAAGGCTCTAAGTTTAAGTCTATCTATGCTCTGGAACCCGACTTCTATAAAGACTGGGATCAAACTCCTAAAATTGATTTGTCAGTAGCACGCTTATCTAACAAATCTATCTATCCTGCAGATGATTCATCACTTCTTTCTGACCCCATGGAGCGTAAGGCAGACACAATGCTAAAGCGTACGTTCTCCTCTGCCGCGTCTGGAGCCAAGGTTGCTTCAGCCTCAATACCGGTGGCCAGGGCTTTGCGGATGTGGCTGAGCCAGCTGACGGAGGATATCCAGTCCAATGTAAGTAGAGATGACCTACTAAAAAATGTATCTATGATGAAAGCGGGGGCAGACTTTATGTGCGATAGCAGCATGGACAATTTAAAGTTTGCATCTAGAATTATGGCCTCATCTACGGTGGCAAGAAGGGCCATATGGCTAAAACAATGGGGCGGAGATGCTGGCTCCAAACATAATTTTTGTTCTTTGCCCTTTAACCCAACATCCTTGTTTGGACCAGAATTAAAGGACATCCTCAAATCTCTGAATGAGGATAAAGGGATTAATTTTCCGAAGCCCAACAAGAGGAAACCGTCGAGACCATACCAAAGCAGAGGCAGAAGTTCACCGCGCAGACAACGTAATTTTCGTCCCTATAATAGACAAAATAGATACAAAGGCAAAAAGGAACAGAACACCTCCAGAAAGAAGCCGTTCAATGACAAGGGCTCCGATCTTTGACGCCGGGACCGCTCCTCCCGTTGGGGCAAGACTTCAGAGTTTTGCCGATCTCTGGTCCATAACATCAAACGATGCCAGGGTAACTTCGACAGTGACCAGAGGTTACTCCTTGGAGTTCGTAAATATGCCTCCGAACCGTTTCATGATCAACAGAAACGTAAAGCCTGTAATCTTGGACTTACTAGATCAGTTCATACTCAAACAGGCTCTGGAAGAGGTTCCACCTCTTCAAAGAGGCAGGGGGGTTTACTCCCCAATTTTTACAGTTCCAAAAACAGGAGGAGATTGGCGCCTAGTAATAGATTTAACCTTTCTGAATCGGTATCTAGTGAAGAAACATTTCAAAATGGAATCCATCCTGTCTGCCACGATGTCTATCCAGCAGGGAGATATTCTGGCAAAGATAGATCTCCGCGATGCCTATCTTCATATCCCAAATCTCCAAGCACACAGACGATTTCTACGAATAGCAGTCCAGACCAGACAAGGAATAAGACATCTCCAATTTACCTGTCTATTATTCGGCATCAGTTCAGCCCCACGGGTATTCACCACAGTGGCAGTGGTTCTGGCAGCAAGTCTGAGGTTGAAGGGGATCTTTGTAACACCTTACCTAGACGATTGGCTTCTCAAAGCCCCATCAGCAGAGGTTCTATCCCAGCACCTAGAAGTTACTCTACAGTGTCTGACTGCTCACGGTTTTCTTATCAACCACAAGAAATCGTCTCTGGTACCGTCATCAAGGATACAGTTCCTGGGATACATCATAGATACTCAGAACATGACTTTGCAACTTTCACAAGAAAGAATCTCGAAGATTCTGAGAGCAGTGCGGTTTCTGAAGAACAGCAGAACATGCACGGTGAGAACAGCGATGAAGATATTAGGTCTACTAACCTCATCCATAGAGGCGGTCCCCTGGGCTCAATCCCACTTCAGAGTTTTGCAGAAACACATTCTACATTTCTGGGACAAATCTACTCAGGGGTTGCATCACCAGATGCCAATACTACCAGCCCTCAAGACCAGCCTCCACTGGTGGCTTACAGCTCCTCATCTACGCCTGGGCAGGACTCTTCTTCACCACCTTCCAGTAGTAGTCACTACGGATGCGTCCAATTGGGGCTGTGGTGCCCATGTAGGGACAAGCTGGGTCCAGCGCAGATGGTCATTGGAAGAAGGTCACCTATCATCCAACTTGAAGGAACTAAGAGCGGTGAGGTTGGCCTTAATGCATTTCAATCATCTACTGAGACATCAACACGTTCAAATACAGTCAGACAACATTTCCGCAGTTTATTATATAAACAAGCAGGGAGGAACGAGGAGTCCTCAGTTAGAGAAGGAATGTGCCCTAATAATGACTTGGGCAGAAGACAACGTTATGGCAATCTCAGCCATTCATATCAAGGGGTCATTAAACATCCAAGCGGATTGGCTGAGCCGACATCTGATGCTACCTGGAGAATGGGAACTGAATCCCAAGGTGTTCAAGCTCATCGTCCAGCGGTGAGGTACCCCAACATTAGACGTGATGGCAACCCACAACAACACCAAGCTCGGTCGTTTTTGTTCCCTATTCAGGGAAGGCAATCCGGTGGCCATATCAATCGAGTTTATTTATGCCTTTCCCCCGTTTCCAATGATTCCGAGGGTGCTGAGGAAAATTCAGCAAGAGAAAGTAGATGCCATCCTCATTTTACCTCACTGGCCCAGACGAGGTTGGTTTCCACTTGCATTGAGGTTATCGAAAGGAGAATTCTGGAAAATACCTCAAGCCAGCGATCTTCTTCTCCAAGCAGGAATAACATACCCAAGTGGGCAACCTCCATTTGACAGCATGGAGGATGAGCGGTCCTCCTTAAGAAGGGGTCTATTGGAAGCGGTGGTGAACACAATCTTAGCCTCACGGAGACCAAGCACTATGAGAGTGTATTCTCCAATCTGGTCACTATATTCTGCGTGGTGCTCTGAATCATCTAGATCCACAAACAAAGTGAGTGCTCTTCTCCAGTTTCTTCAAAATGGATTTGAAAAGGGCCTTATATGCAACACATTAAAAGTCCACCTAACAGCGATCAACGCTCACCTAGAAGGCCGGTTTTCAGGAGTACCTTTAGTTTCGAGATTTTTTAGAGCAATTGCGAAGTTAAGACCAAGCTTTCGAAGTCCAGTGCCATCATGGGACCTGTCCTTAGTGCTAAAGGTACTAGGGCTACCACCATTTGAACCGATAGAGTCATCAGATATCAGGTTTCGGTCCTGGAAAACTTTATTCTTGACAGCAATCACTTCAGACAGACGCATAAGTGAATTACAAGCCCTGTCATGTAAAGAGCCTTATTTGTGTTACTGGAAGATGTGGTTATCTTACGTACCATGCCGGGGTTTCTCCCTAAAGTGTCATCAGCTTCAAATTTGAACCAAGAGATCATCTTACCTGTTCTCAAAGAAGACTCAGACCTTCATTTTCTAGATGTTAAGCGGGCTCTGCTTACCTACCTTGAAAGAACAGCCAGTTACAGGAAGACTGAAGCATTATTTGTCCAATTTTCAGCAACTAACCAAGGAGCCAAGGTAAGCAAACCTACCTTATCCAGATGGATTAAAGATATAATCAAATTTGCATACTCAGCAGAAGGGCTGGACTGCCCACTTTCTGTACGAGCCCATTCAACAAGGTCAACAGCTACATCATAAGCAGAACGTGCCAAGATACCATTGGAGGACATATGTAAAGCTGCTACCTGGTCCTCAGCAAGTACATTTATTAAGCACTACAGGCTCGACACATTTGCCTCTGAGGGATCAGCCTTTGGCAGGGGAGTGATCCAGGAGGCAACATCAGCCTAAATCCCACCTCCATATCATTGCTGTCCATTCCCATGGTGTGCTGCCGGAGGACGATCAGGAAGTTGAAAATTTCTCACCTGTAATTTTCATTTCCTGGAGTCCGGAGGCAGCACAATAATCCCGCCCATGGTGCCATTGCTACAAACTGTACGTACTTCTGGGTTCCTAGCTAAGTTCATTCTTCAGCGCGGACAGGGCAGGAGCGCGCGCCTCCCATAGACTCCCATTATGAGCGGGAGGCTAACGGCATTCCGCGGCGGACAATTCCGTCGCGGAATTCCGCTACCTTTCCTCAGTGGGAACGGGGCCTAAGCCTTATAGGGCAAGGTCTATTCTGATTGGATAACTAATTATTCTGTTTGTATTGCTAGGAATAATTACTCTTCTATCCGGGTGGACGAGATCCAGATAACCCATGGTGTGCTGCCTCCAGACTCCAGGAAATGAAAATTACAGGTGATAAATTTTCAACGTTCCATCCACCACTGGATTACATGTCCCATTGTCTGAATAAGTAATAAGTAAAACATTTACCACATTCTGAACATGCAGTCTCCCCCGTGTGAATTCTTTGATGGATAATAAGTTGTGATTTCTCAGTAAAACATTTCTCACATTCTGAACATGAAAATGGGGTTTCCACTGTGTGATATCATAGATAATTAGCAAGATGTTGTTTCTGAGAAAAACACTTTCCACATTGTGAACATAAAAATGGCTTCTCCCGTGTTTCTTCTTTAATGAATCAAGAGCTTTGGCTTTCTAGTAAAACATTTTTTCACATCAGGACCTGTGTCATCTGTCACCACATCATAACTATATATATATATATATATTTATATATCTACATGAGATGGAGGGAGAGGAGACTAAGGTTTAGAAAAAACATTTTATTACCAATTGGTGAGAAGTTTGGAGCTGCAGTATATGATATCTGTATTACCGCCAAATCTCCTCTGTACATGAGGAATACATAGCTGTGGTATCTGGCTTCTATCTGCTTTCTGGAGAACAGACGGGTGACTGATCATTCAGCGATCTGACTTGAATTCTCTCCTGAGTGACTGTTTAGATGTTTTAGAAGTTTATCATTCCGTGCAAAACATTTCCCACATTTATCACATGAAAATGGCTTCTCACCTGTATGAGTTCTTTGATGTCTAGTGAGATGTGATTTCTGAGTAAAACACTTCCCACATTCTGAACATGAAAATGTTTTTTTCTCTGTGTGAACTCTTTGATGTTTATCAAGAGATGATTTCTTAGTAAAACATTGCCCACATTCCGAACATGAAAGTGGCTTCTCCTCTAAGTGAATGTTTTGATGTTTAATGAGTTTATATTTCTGTGTAAAACATTTCCCACATGTATCACATGAAAATGGCTTCTCCCCTGTGTGCGTTTTTTCATGCACAGTGAGATGCCATTTCACACCAAAACATTTCCCACATATATTACATGAAAATGGCTTCTCCCCTGTGTGAGATCTTTCATGTAAAGTGAGGTACCATTTTATAGTAAAACATTTCCCACATATATCACATGAAAATGGCTTCTCCCCTGTGTGAGATCTTTCATGTATTGTGAGATATGATTTCGCAGTAAAACATTTTCCACATTGTGAACAAGAAAATGGCTTCTCTCCTGTGTGAATTCTTTGATGTGTAACCAAATTATTTTTACGATTAAAACATTTCCCACATTCTGAACATGAAAATAGCTTCTCTCCAGTATGATTCCTTTCATGTAATGTGAGCTGTGTTTTTTGAGTAAAACATTTCCCACATTCTAAACATGAAAATGGCTTCTCTCCTGTGTGAGTTCTTTGATGTTTAACAAGATCTGATTTATGAGTAAAACATTTTCCACATTCTGAACATGAAAATGGCTTCTCTCCGGTATGAGTTTTTTCATGTGCAGTGAGCACTGATTTTAAACTAAAACATTTTCCGCATTCTAAACATGAGAATGGCTTCTCCCCTGTGTGAATTCTTTGATGTCTAACAAACTCTGATCTCTGAGTAAAACATTTGCCACATTCTGAACATGAAAACAGATTCTCTCCCGTGTGAGTTCTTTCATGTGAAGTAAGCTTTGCTTTCAAAGTAAAACATTTTCCACATTCTGCACATATAAATGGCTTTTCCCCTGTATGAATTCTTTGATGGTTAACAAATTCTGATTTCTGTGTAAAACATTTGCCACATTCTGAACATGAAAACAGATTCTCTCCTGTATGAGTTCGTTCATGTAAAGTAAGCTTTGATTTCTGAGGAAAACATTTTCCACATTCTAAACATGAAAATGGCTTCTCCCCGGTGTGACGTCTCAGATGTGCAACAAGCTTTGATTTCACAGTAAACAGTTTCCCACATTCTTGACAAGAAAATAACTTCTCCCCTGTGTGAGTTCTTTCATGTATAGTAAGCTGTGATTTATCAGTAAAACATTTTCTACATTCTGAACATGAAAATGGCTTTTCTCCAGTGTGAGTTCTCAGATGTCTAACAACAGTTGATTTAGAAGTAAAATATTTCCCACATTCTGAACATGAAAATGGCTTCTCCTTATGTTGCTTAGTAAGCTGTGATGAATCAGTAGATGGGACTGGTATATAAGGATCAGATGACAGATCGTTGCTGTGAGGAGCTGGGGGTAGATCTGGGGTAATAGAATGTTCTTCATATGTATCTTGTGTGATAGGATTCTCTGCTTTATAACCTGAAAATATCAGATTTCCCTCTGATCTCCGGGTACAGTCACCTGACAATAGAGAAGAGAATAATAGTAATAACCTTAGAGATGTTTCATATATTATATGATATATTATATATATTTATTTATGTGCAACATCTTATCCAGAATGTGACATCGTGGAACCCTCCCGTCCTCCTCCATTGTGGAGCCCTCCCGCCATCCTCCATCTCGGAAGCCTCCCGTCCTCCCCCATCGCGGAACCCTCCCGTCGTTCCCCTGCTCCTTCTAGTCCTCCCTTATATTATCCCCTCTCTATTACCTAAGGATAGATAGATGTGTATACCAGGCAGGTTTACATTGTTATTGTAGATTTACCTACCACATCTGCTGGAAGTTTCCGCCAAGCATCTACTACTTTTTCAGCAGTCATATTTTCCTGTGTTGTTTATGATCTTTCCCCAGTAACCTCCTTGTTCTTTTATTCATTTTTGCTTACCTAAAACCTCGTCCCTCCTGAACCTTGTTTAGTCCTTTAAAATATTTAACCCCTTAAGGACCAAGACAATCTTTGTTTTTGAACGTTTGTTTTTTCTTCCGCCTGTTTAATAGGTCAGTCCGCTTCACCTGCTGCAGCAGGACATAGTCTCTGACAGCCAGAGGAGGAAGGGGGGGGGATCTGCTCCAGTAAGTTGGGGAATAGGAGTGCAGGGCAGGCCAGACAGAAGCTGTTGGTGCCTGGAAACTATAGGCCTGTAAGTCTAACATCTCTTGTGGGTAAAGTATTTGAGGGTTTTGTAACAGATGCTGAAGTGGAGTATCCTAATCTTATCACATAGCACCAGCATGAAGGCAGCCTACAGCAATCGCCGATCCACCACTGCATCCAAGGCCTAGCAGAGGCCTCAGGCTGTCTCTACAATGGCATGGAGATCGCTCCATGGCAACTATTATCTGCAGTCCCCGGCTCTCCACGACAGCCAGGAGCGGCCCGGTATAGAGAGACCTGAGCCCTCTTACTACCCCTTCATAGCATTTTTATATATATATATATATAGAGAGAGAGAGAGAGAGAGAGAGAGAGAGAGAGAGAGAGAGAGAGAGAGTGCCTACAAGTAGTATTCAACCCCCTGCAGATTTAGCAGGTTTGATAAGTTGCATATAACTTAGAGCCTTCAAACAAGAGCGGGATTTAATAACAGATGCATAAATATTACAAACCAAAAAGTTACGTTGCTCAGTTAAATTATAATACATTTTAAACATAAAAGTGTGGGTCAATTATTATTCAACCCCTAGGTTTAATATTTTGTGGAAAAACCGTTGTTTGCAATTACAGCTAATAATCGTCTTTTATAAGACCTGATCAGGCCGGCAAAGGTCTCTGGAGTTATCTTGGCCCACTCCTCCATACAGATCTTCTCTAAGTTATCTAGGTTCTTTGGGTGACTCATGTGGACTTTAATCTTGAGCTCCTTATACAAGTTTTCAATTGGGTTAATGTCAGGAGACTGACTAGGCCACTGCAACACCTTGATTTTTTTCCCTCTTGAACCAGGACTTGGTTTTCTTGGCTGTGTGCTTTAGGTCGTTGTCTTGTTGGAAGATGAAATGATGACCCATCTTAAGATCCTTGATGGAGGAACGGAGGTTCTTGGCCAAAATCTCCAGGTAGGCCGTGCTATCCTTCTTCCCATGGATGCGGACCAGATGGCCAGGCCCCTTGGCTGAGAAGCAGCCCCACAGCATGATGCTGCCACCACCATGTTTGACTGTAGGGATGGTATTCTTGGGGTCATATGCAGTGCCATCCAGTCGCCAAACGTCACGTGTGTTGTTGGCACCAAAGATCTCGATCTTGGTCTCATCAGACCAGAGAACCTTGAACCAGTCTGTCTCCAAATGATCATGGGCGAACTGTAGACGAGACTTGACTTGACGCTTTGAAAGTAAAGGTACCTTACGGGCTCGTCTGGAACAGAGACCATTGCGGTGGAGTACGTTACTTATGGTATTGACTGAAACCAATGTCCCCACTGCCATGAGATATTCCCGGAGCTCCTTCCTTGTTGTCCTTGGGTCAGCCTTGACTCTTTGGACAAGCCTGGCCTCGGCACGGGAGGTTTTTCAAAGGCTGTCCAGGCTGTGGAAGGCTAACAGTAGTTCCATAAGCCTTCCACTTCCGGATGATGCTCCCAACAGTGGAGATAGGTAGGCCCAACTCCTTGGAAAGGGTTTTGTACCCCTTGCAAGCCTTGTGACCCTCCACGATCTTGTCTCTGATGGCCTTGGAATGCTCCTTTGTCTTTCCCATGTTGCAGGGGCGTAGCTAGGATTCACGAGGCCCCATAGCAAAATAATTTAAGGGGCCCCCCTCCACTACACACAACACAAAGCACATACAGTCTATGCTCTGTGATGGGGCCACAAAATAAAATCTCTTGTGGCCAGAGGCATAATCCTTCCTGCAGCCAGAAGAGTGACTGGCAGAGCAGAGAGTCAATGGCAGCTTGCTATGACAGTCCACAGATTTTACCTATAAGGGCCCATTAGGAGCCCTTTTGGATAAATACATAGGTGCAGGAGCAGACTACCTTCTGCTTAACCCCTTATATACTGCAGTGTGTAAGTAACCCAAAGTTCAGAAGACTAGGAGATATCTGCTTTACTGCTCATGCCCTAATAACCCCGGACCTCTGCACATTTTTCTTTCCTACTTGATTGCACATCTGGAGAACAGAGTTCAGAGGTTATCAGTGCAGTGAAGCAGAGATCTCTGTCTTCTGCTTGTTAACACTTATTTTGTGTTGCAGCATGTAAGTAAACTTTTGGTCACTTACACACTGCAGTACATAAGGGGTTAAGTAGAAGGACACACACTCTTACCTTCTCCCCTAGGCCCCACTCCTGCACGGGCCCCATAGCAACTGCCTACCCTGCCTCTATGGTAGCTACGCCACTGCCATGTTGACCATGTATGAGTGCTGTTCACAAGTTTGGGGAGGGTCTTGAATAGTCAGAAAAGGCGGGAAAAACAGATAATTAATCCAAACATGTGAAGCTCATTGTTCTTTGTGCCTGAACTACTTCTTAATACTTTAGGGGAACCAAACAGAATTCTGGTGGTTTGAGGGGTTGAATAATAATTGACCCTCTGAATAAACTTTTCACAATTTTAAAAAACAAAGAAATAACAATTCTTTTTTGCTGCAGTGCATTTCACACTTCCAGGCTGATCTACAGTCCAAATGTCACAATGCCAAGTTAATTCCGAATGTGTACACCCGCTAAATCTGCAGGGGGTTGAATACTACTTGTAGACAATTATATATATATAGCCCGACATACCATTAGCTTTCAGCACCACCTGCCTGCACTGCTAAATCATTGTGAGGTGTAAGAAATCACTGCCCCTAAATCCTTCTCTTCTGAAGTCTTCACTAACACAGAAATGCAGATATGATACTGGATAAAGTATTCCTTCTCTACCACAACGTGAAGTTCGTGGCTACTTTTTCGTTCCACCGATTCCTACAGGGCTGCGACCGTGTAGATATGACCATTCCTCCTGGGGTGTGTCCCCCCCCCCCTCGCTTCTCCACTACGCATGTTCGCCACAGCCGGCGCTATTTCTCGGGCTGTTACCTCTTTTACATCAGATTGTGCTCTCTGGAACCCTTATTTTGCTTTTCTTTATGTTTATGTCTTATGTCTTGGACATTAGTTCTGTTGGACTACGGAACTTGTAACTTTGCTTCATCCTATCATGAATTTTTTCTTTTTTTCGTTTTGAGTTCTATTAATTGAACCAACTGGAGTGCTGTGGGATTTTTTAACTTTTTGCTCGGTGTCTTGTCTCCCCCTTCATACCTTGTTTACTGCCCTTGTTGGGCTGACCCTTCTCTTCCCCTCCTTTCTGTAAGACATATGTGGTTATTACGTTTATTGTCTATGTGTTCTTGGCCGTTGCCGATGTCAGGATGCTTTACCATGCCTCTTCATTGGGGAATCACCTTACTCATTTGTACGTGTGTACTTTTATCTCTTCAGACTTTCAGCTGTTAATTGTTCATTTTTATATCGCAGCACACAGATACTGTTCCTGACGAATGTTTTTTGTTGTATGTCTGATATTTGGGGACTTACAGTCCTCTGTCCTTTGTATGTTTATTGAAAAATAAAACTTTAAATTAAAAAAAAAAAAAAGTATTCCTTCTCAAGTGCATTATTTTACATTTGTTACATATTTTACCAGATTTTTCATTGTTTGGACCACTTACCTAGTAACGCTAAATCATTCCTCATATTAATGACAGCTCCAATAATATCAGCCCTATTGTCTATTGTGTCATCAGTAACAGGAGGAATATATAACAGAGAAGACTGACAGGACACAGAGCGTATAATATTCCACAGAGAATAGTTACAGCCGGTGACGGAGGAGAATGTGTAAATGTTCTCTGCATTTACTGGCGGTTACCTGTAGTAATGTCCTCCTTATACTGCTCATCACTGCTCACATCTGTCTCTTCTTCTTTTTTTACTATAATGTTTATACCATCAGTATAGTTTATTTCTACCCACCGATTCGTGATCTGTGAAGAAAAAAAAAAAGAAGACGGGAGAGAAGAGGTGAGAAGCTACAGGGGAGGAGAACGTGTGCGGTATTAACCCTTAAAGAGGTGGTCTGCCCAAAACAAATTTGTCCCCTATCCACAGGATAGGGAACAAGTAAGAGATTATGGGGGTCCGGCCACCGTTCCATTCCCGCCCCCGCCGATCTCAAGATCTCCCCAGGGACCATTTCTATAAATACAGCAGCCCAATTTGTTATACTGTGTACAGGCATTGCAAACAGGGGCAAATCTTGCTAATCGGTGCTCGTTTGTGGCCGCCTGTAACCAAAACGTTGTCACATTTAAAAAGACCTTTACCACCCATTTTACACAGATAATAAAACAGAGAAAAATACAGATGAGGAAAGAAGGGAAAATAAGGGTTAATCCTGTTACACAGGAGAAGAGACAAGACTGGAGCAGAGAACCATTACTGTAAGGAGGAACGGAGGGTGAGGGGCCCGGAGCAAATAGGAGGAACTCCGGAGACCCAGACTGAGAGCAAGAGCGGCACATCTACACATCATAGGGAACATCTCCATCTACCTGATCCTGATCCTGTGGGAGAAGAGGACGGGGACATCTCTCTGGTGCTGTTCTCTTACTGGATCTGACTGGAGGGAACACATACAGAGACTGAATTCATTCTTTCCATCCAGATAATACAGAGAGGAGGTGTGTATATAGTCCTGTCTATTACCTGCTGATGGGAGGGGCTGCTGATCCTCCAGCATCACATCCTTGTACTGATCCTTGTGTCCTTCTACATACTCCCACTCCTCCATGGAGAAATAGACCGCCACGTCCTGACACCTTATAGGAACCTGACACACACAATGGTCACACAGTCATCCCCCCCACCCCTCCAGTGGTGTTACTGTATAATGTCCCAGCATTCCCAGCAGCCACAGTCTCACCTCTCCACTCAGCAGCTCCACCATCTTGTCGGTGACTTCTAGGATCTTCTCTTCCTCCATTTCCTCATGTATCAGGGGCCCCGGGATTGGGCTCAGGGTTCTTCCCCATCCTTCACACACAGGGGCAAATTAATGGCTATAAGTCACATATAATGATAATGGATCACATGACCTCAGGCACAGCCCAGAGAAGAGGGGAGAAATACCCATGATGCTTTGCAGTCAGCCTTTCCTTTTACACTGGCAATCTTGAGGGACAGGGGGGAAAGAGCTCACAGACAGCGATAATACAGAGAGATAATGTAGCGGATAGATGGAGGAAAAGAGTGAGCCTTCTGTAACTGTGATTAACTGCAGCAGACTCTTTCAATTTGTGAATCACCAATATTTTCCAGTTATATAAAACAGCAGCACTGTGAATTTACTAACAATATTCCTGTGTACAGTGCTATGCACAACAGGGTTTAAACTGTTCTAAAACCATGCAGTGAGAATGTGTGCAAGAGTCTATAACTTATAACAGTTTAAACTCTGTTGTACATAGCACTGTACACAGGGATATTGTCATATTGTCAAGTATATAGCAGGGGTGACATCACCCCAGCTATATACTTTCTCCTGTGACATCACCCCAACTATATACCTCCTCCTGTGACATCACCTCAGCTATATACCTCCTCCTGTGACATCACCCCTGCTATATACCTCCTCCTGCGACATCACCCCAGCTATATAACTCCTCCTGTGACCAGGGGCGGATTAACTTCACTATAGGCCCCGGGCTGTTGATCAAGCTTGGGCCCCCCAACCCCACTGTAACTATGGCAGCACTAGTGTGGTGTTCATAGTACAGGATTGATTATGTCATGATGCCCTGATTTGTGCAAAACTGTGATAAAAAAAGCAGCGATTTTTTTGTAAATCTACTGCCTGTGACATCTTCCTGGCTATATACTTCCTCCTGTGACATCACCCCAGCTATATACCTCTTCCTGTGATATCACCCCTGCTATATACCTCCTCCTGTGATATCACCCCTGCTATATACCTCCTTCTGTGATATCACCCCAGCTATATACCTCCTCCTGTATTATCACCCCCGCACTCCTACAGACCACCAGGAACCGTCTTTCTGCTGTCTCTAACATTATGTCCTCGCTATTTCTAAAGTTCAATATCACTAAAACTGAGCTTGCTGTATTCCCTCTCTCTGCTGACCGACCCCGACCTGACATTTCCATCTCTGTTGTGCAGCCATACAGTGAGCTCTATAACCCGCATACAGTAAGCTCCATAACTTGTATACTCATGTGACTCTGATCTGTCCCTCACTCTTCATATTCAGTCTCTTTTCCTGTTACCTGCATCTACAAATCATCTCTACAATCCGCCCCTTCCTTACTGTAGAAGCTGCTAAATCTCTCATTCTCGCTCTGATTCATTCCCATCTACTGCAATCCCCTTCTAACCGGCCTTCCTTCCTCTAAACGTTACTGCCTGAGGATATGTTCCAACTGAGGAATCGGCGAGTATTCAGTGAGGAATTGAAGTGGAAAGTTTTCTGTTTGAGATTCCTCGCCTATTCATCTCTGGCAGAATAGGAGCAGAATTCAAGCGGAATTTCATGCAGAATTCAAGCCCCATTGATTTCTATAGGATTCCTCTAGCGGAATCCGCCCAAAGAATTGTCATGTCAATTCTTCAGAATTTTAAGCGCAGAAATCCTTTGAAATTTATATTTTACGGGTGGAATTTGAAGCGGAATCCGTGGCAAATTTGCTGCTGATTCCGCATGTATTCTTCAGTGTGAACAAACCCTTATATATAAAGACAGCCTGACCACAAGAACAATAAAGCACTTTCGCTCCTCTGCCTTTTGTTTCCACCCCCTCCTCATAGTCTGTAAGCTCTTGTCATCCCTGATAATTATATGTCTATAATGTCTGATTTGTGTCTATGTATACACCCTCAAAACTGTACAGCGCTGCGCAATCTGTTGCCGCTATACAAGTAAAATTATTATCATTATTAATAATATTATTATATGGACTAGATGACAAAAAGGTTAGTATATAATAATATTAATTTATCTGGGCAATAAAATCATTAAAAATCCAATGACAGTTACACTTTAAACACATTTGTACATAGCAGACGTGCCGCCATTATTCTGTACATGATTACAGTGGGCCATTATATACCAGCCTGTGTCCAAGAGACAATTCTGTGTCTCCAGAATCGTAAAGTGCTGCCGAGTCTGTTGGTGCAGTATCAATAAAAACTATAAAATGATTATTAGAGAAAGTAGAACTTCCTGCTGATGTCTATTACCTGCTGATGGGAGGGGCTGCTGATCCTGTGGGAGAAGAGGACGGGGACATCTCTCTGGTGCTGTTCTCTTACTGGATCTGACTGGAGGGAACACATACAGAGACTGAATTCATTCTTTCCATCCAGATAATACAGAGAGGAGGTGTGTATATAGTCCTGTCTATTACCTGCTGATGGGAGGGGCTGCTGATCCTCCAGCATCACATCCTTGTACTGATCCTTGTGTCCTTCTACATACTCCCACTCCTCCATGGAGAAATAGACCGCCACGTCCTGACACCTTATAGGAACCTGACACACACAATGATCACACAGTCATCCCCCCCACCCCTCCAGTGGTGTTACTGTATAATGTCCCAGCATTCCCAGCAGCCACAGTCTCACCTCTCCACTCAGCAGCTCCACCATCTTGTTGGTGACTTCTAGGATCTTCTCTTCCTCCATTTCCTCATGTATCAGGGGCCCCGGGATTGGGCTCAGGGTTCTTCCCCATCCTTCACACCCAGGGGCCCCACAGCGCCCACTAGAGGACTTCTTCACTACTGTGTAATCCTGTGTATGGAGAGACACATTACTATCACTAGGAGGCTACAGTGTAGGTTCCCCCCATTCCCATAACCAGACAGCAGTGTAATGATAGCAGCAGCCGCCATCCTGTCCCCTGACCCTGCAGATCATCGCACAGGAAAGCTCCCAGGCAGCAGCTCACCCCGTCCATTGTCCAGAGTCTCCTGACCCGGCTATTACTGTAAGGTAGATGCTAGAGTGTATCCTCTCCTTTGAGGTGTGATGTCACCAGGAGGGGCGGGGCCTCGACCGGAAGTAGGAAGTAGTGAGCTGCTGCACCATTCACTGTGCAGAAACAGAGTGAAGGAAGCTGCAATATCCATAGTAGCATGGAGGGGTATACAGGGGGAGAGGACTGGTGTGTGGGGTCTGTATACAGGGGGAGAGGACTGGTGTGTGGGGTCTGTATACAGGGGGAGAGGACTGGTGTGTGGTCTGTATACAGGGGAGAGGACTGGTGTGGGGGGGGGGGCTGTATACAGGGGGAGAGGACTGGTGTGTGTGGTCTGTATACAGGGGGAGAGGACAGGCATGTGTGGGGTCTGTATACAGGGGGAGAGGACTGGTGTGTGGGGTCTGTATACAGGGGAGAGGACTGGTGTGTGGGGTCTGTATACAGGGGAGAGGACTGGTGTGTGGGGTCTGTATACAGGGGGAGAGGACTGGTGTGTGGGGTCTGTATACAGGGGGAGAGGACTGGTGTGTGTGGGGTCTGTATACAGGGGAGAGGACTGGTGTGTGTGGGGTCTGTATACAGTGGAGAGGACTGGTGTGTGTGGGGTCTGTATACAGGGGAGAGGACTGGTGTGTGGGGTCTGTATACAGGGGGAGAGGACCGGTGTGTGGGGTCTGTATACAGGGGGAGAGGACTGGTGTGTGAGGTCTGTATACAGGGGGAGAGGACTGGTGTGGGGGGTCTGTATACAGGGGAGAGGACTGGTGTGTGTGGGGTCTGTATACAGGGGGAGAGGACTGGTGTGTGGGGTCTGTATACAGGGGGAGAGGACTGGTGTGTGTGGTCTGTATACAGGGGAGAGGACTGGTGTGTGGGGTCTGCATACAGGGGGAGAGGACTGGTGTGTGGGGTCTGCATACAGGGGGAGAGGACTGGTGTGTGGGGTCTGTATACAGGGGAGAGGACTGGTGTGTAGGGTCTGTATACAGGGGAGAGGACTGGTGTGTGGGGTCTGTATACAGTGGGAGAGGACTGGTGTGTGTGGGGTCTGTATACAGGGGGAGAGGTCTGGTGTGTGGGGTCTGTATACAGGGGGAGAGGACTGGTGTGTGGGGTCTGTATACAGGGGAGAGGACAGGCATGTGTGGGGTCTGTATACAGGGGAGAGGACTGGTGTGTGGGGTCTGTATACAGGGGGAGAGGACTGGTGTGTGTGGGGTCTGTATACAGGGGGAGAGGACTGGTGTGTGGGGTCTGTATACAGGGGAGAGGACTGGTGTGTGGGGTCTGTATACAGGGGAGAGGACTGGAGTGTGTGGGGTCTGTATACAGGGGAGAGGACTGGTGTGGGGGGGTCTGTATACAGGGGGAGAGGACTGGTGTGGGGTCTGTATATAGGGGGAGAGGACTGGTGTGTGGGTTCTATATACAGGGGAGAGGACTAGTGTGTGGGGGGTCTATATACAGGGGGAGAGGACTGGTGTGTGTGTGGGGTCTGTATACAGGAGGAGAGGACTGGTGTGTGGGGGGTCTGTATACAGGGGGGGGAGCACTGGTGTGGGGGGTCTGTATACAGGGGGAGAGGACTGGTGTGTGGGGTCTGTATACAGGGGGAGAGGACTGGTGTGTGGGGTCTGTATACAGGGGGAGAGGACTGGTGTGTGAGGTCTGTATACAGGGGGAGAGGACTGGTGTGTGAGGTCTGTATACAGGGGGAGAGGACTGGTGTGTGAGGTCTGTATACAGGGGGAGAGGACTGGTGTGTGGGGTCTGTATACAGGGGGAGAGGACTGGTGTGGGGGGGGGTCTGTATACAGGGGGAGAGGACTGGTGTGGGGGGTCTGTATACAGGGGGAGAGGAGTGGTGTGGGGGGTCTGTATATAGGGGGAGAGGACTGGTGTGGGGGGTCTGTATACAGGGGGAGAGGACTGGTGTGGGGGGGAGGTCTGTATACAGGGGGAGAGGACTGGTATGTGGGGTTTGTATACAGGGGAGAGGACTGGTATGTGGGGTCTGTATACAGGGGGAGAGAACCCCTGTGCACAGACACCCCACACTGGTCCCCTCTCCCCCTGTATACAGACCCCACACACTAGTCCTCTCCCCCTGTATACAGACCCCCCCACACACACACCAGTCCTCTCCCCCTGTATACAGACTCACACCAGTCCTCTCCCCCGTATACAGACCCCCCCCCACACACACCAGTCCTCTTTCCTGTATACAGACCCCACACACACCAGTCCTCTCCCCTGTATACAGACCCCACACACACCAGTCCTCTCCCCCTGTATACAGACCCCACACACCAGTCCTCTCCCCTGTATACAGACCCCCCCCCCACACCAGTCCTCTCACCCTGTATACACCCCCCCCCCACACCAGTCCTCTCCCCTGTATACACCCCCCCCCCACACCAGTCCTCTCCCCTGTATACAGACCCCCCCACACCAGTCCTCTCCCCTGTATACAGACCCCCCCACACTAGTCCTCTCCCCTGTATACAGACCCCACACACACCAGTCCTCTCCCCTGTATAAAGACCCCACACACACCAGTCCTCTCCCCCTCTATACAGACCCCCCACACACCAGTCCTCTCCCCCTGTATACAGACCCCACACACACCAGTCCTCTCCCCTGTATACAGACCACACACCAGTCCTCTCCCCCTGTATACAGACCCTACACACCAGTCCTCTCCCTGTATACAGACCCCACACACCAGTCCTTTCCCCCTGTATACAGACCACACACACCAGTCCTCTCCCCCTGTATACAGACCCTACACACCAGTCCTCTTCCCTGTATACAGCCCGCCCCCCACTCCAGTCCTCTCCCCCTGTATACAGACCCTACACACCAGTCCTCTCCCCCTGTGTACAGACCCCACACACACCAGTCCTCTCCCCTGTATACAGACCCCACACACACCAGTCCTCTCCCCTGTATACAGACCCCACACACACCAGTCCTCTTCCCTGTATAAAGACCCCACACACACCAGTCCTCTCCCCCTCTATAAAGACCCCACACACACCAGTCCTCTCCCCCTGTATACAGACCCCACACACACACACCAGTCCTCTCCCCCTGTATACACCCCCCACACACACCAGTCCTCTCCCCCTGTATACAGACCCTACACACCAGTCCTCTCCCTGTATACAGACCCCACACACCAGTCCTTTCCCCCTGTATACAGACCCCACACACACCAGTCCTCTCCCCTGTATACAGACCCCACACACACCAGTCCTCTCCCCTGTATACAGACCCCACACACACCAGTCCTCTCCCCTTGTATACAGACCCCACACACCAGTCCTCTCCCCCTGTATACAGACTACACACACCAGTCCTCTCCCCTGTATACAGACCCCACACACCAGTCCTCTCCCCTGTATACAGACCCCCACACACCAGTCCTCTCCCCCTGTATACAGACCCCACACACCAGTCCTCTCCCCTGTATACAGACCACACACACCAGTCCTCTCCCCCTGTATACAGACCACACACACCAGTCCTCTCCCCCTGTATACAGACCCCACACACGCCAGTCTTCTCCCCTGTATACAGACCCCACACACCAGTCCTCTCCCCTGTATACAGACCCCACACACCAGTCCTCTCCCCTGTATACAGACCCCACACACCAGTCCTCTCCCCTGTATACAGACCACACACCAGTCCTCTCCCCCTGTATGCAGACCCCACACACCAGTCCTCTCCCCTGTATACAGACCACACACCAGTCCTCTCCCCCTGTATGCAGACCCCACACACCAGTCCTCTCCCCCTGTATGCAGACCCCACACACACCAGTCCTCTCCCCCTGTATACAGACCCCACACACCAGTCCTCTCCCCCTGTATACAGAACACACACACACACACCAGTCCTCTCCCCCTGTATACAGACCCCACACACCAGTCCTCTCCCCCTGTATGCAGACCCCACACACACCAGTCCTCTCCCCCTGTATACAGACCACACACACCAGTCCTCTCCCCCTGTATACAGACCACACACACCAGTCCTCTCCCCCTGTATACAGACCACACACACCAGTCCTCTCCCCCTGTATACAGACCCCACACACCAGTCCTCTCCCCCTGTATACAGCCCCCCCCCCCACACCAGTCCTGTATACAGACCCCACCCACCGGTCCTCTCCTCCCTGTATACAGACCCCACACACCAGTCCTCTCCCCCTGTATACAGACCACACACACCAGTCCTCTCCCCTGTATACAGACCCCACACACACCAGTCCTCTCCCCTGTATACAGACCCCACACACCAGTCCTGTTCCTTGTACAGATAATGGTGTATTACACCAAAGGTTTCCTGGCCGTTACGTCTGATAATCATTTGGTGTAATAATCCATGTTATCAGCTGATTGTGGTCTTCAAACTGGTCGAGTAATCCAGATCACGATAGTGCTGCTGTCTACAATGGGCAGCTTGAACAATCTAAGGATTTTTGGGCTGCCCCTCCCGCAGCTGCCCGCAGTTCCCCCAGTCACTGTCTGTGTGTGTAATAACACAGAAAATGTGCAGGGAACAAAGGGGAAGAAAGCACTGGCCTAAAACATCGCCGCTCGCTTTCACCTCTTAATCATGCTGTGTAATATGACCCGCTCAGGGAGAAGCTCAGAAGAGAGGATACGCTCAGAGGAGAGGATACATACTAGACTGTATACCCTGCAGTTAGAAAAGAGAACATTCTAGACCAGAGATGTCAGACTCAGGCCCTCCAGCAGTTGCAGAACTACAATTCCCACCATGTCTGGACAAGTAAGGCATGATGGGAAATGTAGTCTGTAACAGCCGAGGGATGAAGTCTGACACCTGTGGTCTAGACCTTTCAAAACTGCACTTGCTAGAATGTATGCCCTCTCAGAGGAGAGGATACACCTAGTGGAGATGCCCTCTCAGAGGAGAGGGTACACCTGGTGGAGATGCCCTCTCAGAGGAGAGGATACACCTGGTGGAGATGCCCTCTCAGAGGAGAGGATACACCTGGTGGAGATGCCCTCTCAGAGGAGAGGGTACACCTGGTGGAGATGCCCTCTCAGAGGAGAGGATACACTCCAGACATTTCAGTACTAAACATTCTAGAATGTATGCCCTCTCAGAGGAGAGGATACTCGATGGACTTTACATTACTAGGCTATGTTCACACATAAAACACAGCACTCGGTTTTGGTCGAAGAAAGAATGACCGAAATACTATGTGTGAACATAGCCCTAAACATGCTAGGATGTATACCCTGCAGTGAGAAACTCAGAGGAGAGGATACATTCTAGACACTTCAGTACTGAACATGCTAGAATGTATCCTCTCCTCTGAGTGTATCCTCTTTTCTGAGTTTCTCACTGCAGGGGATACATTTAGCATGTTCAGTACTGAAATGCCTAGAATGTATCCTCTCCTCTGACTATATCCTCTCCTTTGAGGTTCTCACTGCAGGGGATACATTCTAGCATCTTCAGTACTGAAATGGCTAGAATGTATCCTCTTCTCTGAGTATATCCTCTCCTCTGAGTTTCTCACTGTAGGGGATACATTCTAGCATTTTCACTACTGAACATGCTAGAATGTATCCTCTCCTTTGAGGCTCTCACTGTAGGGGAAACATTCTAGCATGTTCAGTACTAAAATGGCTAGAATGTATCCTCTCCTCTGAGTATATCCTCTCCTTTGAGGTTCTCACTGTAGGGGAAACATTCTAGCATCTTCAGTACTGAAATGGCTAGAATGTATCCTCTTCTCTGAGTGTCTCACTATAGGGGATTCATTATAGTGCCTAGAATGTATCCTCTCCTCTGAGAGGGTATATATTTTAGACATTTCAATACTAAACATAATAGAATGTATCCCCTGCAGAAACTCAAAGGAGAGGATATATTCAGAGGAGAGGATACATTCTAGCCATTTCAGTACTGAAGATGCTAGAATGTATCCCCTACAGTGAGACACTCAGAGGAGAGGATACACTCAGAGGAGAGGATACATTCTAGGCTCTACCATTACTGTAATGTCCTGCCACCGAGAAACAGACTAATCCGTGACGTCATCAAAAGTACATTCAATGTGTGCTTCCAGGACCTGCCATGATGTCACAGTCATGTGATCAGTCACATGGAGGAGGAGGAGTCACATGATCAGGGGCTGCTGCTCAGTGTATGCAGGACTCTGCTGTGCTGGATGAGCTGAAGTGATGTGTGTGGAGCAGAGCTGTGTGTGTGTGATGTGTGTGGAGCAGAGCTGTGTGTGTGTGATGTGTGTGGAGCAGAGCTGTGTGTGTGTGTGTTATATATGCCTGCAGCAGAGCCCTGTGTGTAATGTACATGTAGCTGAGCTGTATGTGTGTAATGTACATGTAGCTGAGCTGTATATGTGTAATGTACATGTAGCTGAGCTGTATATGTGTAATGTACATGTAGCTGAGCTGTATATGTGTAATGTACATGTAGCTGAGCTGTATATGTGTGTAATGTACA
Source organism: Dendropsophus ebraccatus (assembly GCF_027789765.1). Taxonomy (NCBI): domain Eukaryota; kingdom Metazoa; phylum Chordata; class Amphibia; order Anura; family Hylidae; genus Dendropsophus; species Dendropsophus ebraccatus. The sequence goes on along the minus strand of NC_091456.1, from coordinate 197,359,071 downwards.
TGTAGCTGAGCTGTATATGTGTAATGTACATGTAGCTGAGCTGTATGTGTGTAATGTACATGTAGCTGAGCTGTATATGTGTAATGTACATGTAGCTGAGCTGTATGTGTGTAATGTACATGTAGCTGAGCTGTATATGTGTGTAATGTACATGTAGCTGAGCTGTATATGTGTGTAATGTACATGTAGCTGAGCTGTATATGTGTGTAATGTACATGTAGCTGAGCTGTATATGTGTAATGTACATGTAGCTGAGCTGTATGTGTGTAATGTACATGTAGCTGAGCTGTATATGTGTGTAATGTACATGTAGCTGAGCTGTATATGTGTGTAATGTACATGTAGCTGAGCTGTATATGTGTGTAATGTACATGTAGCTGAGCTGTATATGTGTAATGTACATGTAGCTGAGCTGTATATGTGTGTAATGTACATGTAGCTGAGCTGTATATGTGTAATGTACATGTAGCTGAGCTGTATGTGTGTGTAATGTACATGTAGCTGAGCTGTATATGTGTAATGTACATGTAGCTGAGCTGTATATGTGTGTAATGTACATGTAGCTGAGCTGTATATGTGTGTAATGTACATGTAGCTGAGCTGTATATGTGTAATGTACATGTAGCTGAGCTGTATGTGTGTAATGTACATGTAGCTGAGCTGTATATATGTGTAATGTACATGTAGCTGAGCTGTATATGTGTAATGTACATGTAGCTGAGCTGTATATATGTGTAATGTACATGTAGCTGAGCTGTATGTGTGTAATGTACATGTAGCTGAGCTGTATATGTGTAATGTACATGTAGCTGAGCTGTATATATGTGTAATGTACATGTAGCTGAGCTGTATATGTGTGTAATGTACATGTAGCTGAGCTGTATATGTGTGTAATGTACATGTAGCTGAGCTGTATATGTGTGTAATGTATATGTAGCTGAGCTGTATATGTGTGTAATGTATATGTAGCTGAGCTGTATGTGTGTAATGTACATGTAGCTGAGCTGTATGTGTGTAATGTACATGTAGCTGAGCTGTATGTGTGTAATGTACATGTAGCTGAGCTGTATATGTGTAATGTACATGTAGCTGAGCTGTATGTGTGTAATGTACATGTAGCTGAGCTGTATATGTGTAATGTACATGTAGCTGAGCTGTATGTGTGTAATGTACATGTAGCTGAGCTGTATATGTGTAATGTACATGTAGCTGAGCTGTATATGTGTAATGTACATGTAGCTGAGCTGTATGTGTGTGTAATGTACATGTAGCTGGGCTGTATATGTGTAATGTACATGTAGCTGAGCTGTATATGTGTAATGTACATGTAGCTGAGCTGTATATGTGTGTAATGTACATGTAGCTGAGCTGTATATGTGTAATGTACATGTAGCTGAGCTGTATATGTGTAATGTACATGTAGCTGAGCTGTATATGTGTAATGTACATATAGCTGAGCTGTATATATGTGTAATGTACATGTAGCTGAACTGTATGTGTGTGTAATGTACATGTAGCTGAGCTGTATATGTGTGTAATGTACATGTAGCTGAGCTGTATATGTGTAATGTACATGTAGCTGGGCTGTATATGTGTAATGTACATGTAGCTGAGCTGTATGTGTGTAATGTACATGTAGCTGAGCTGTATGTGTGTAATGTACATGTAGCTGAGCTGTATGTGTGTAATGTACATGTAGCTGAGCTGTATGTGTGTAATGTACATGTAGCTGAGCTGTATATGTGTAATGTACATGTAGCTGAGCTGTATATATGTGTAATGTACATGTAGCTGAGCTGTATATGTGTGTAATGTACATGTAGCTGAGCTGTATATGTGTGTAATGTACATGTAGCTGAGCTGTATATGTGTAATGTACATGTAGCTGAGCTGTATATGTGTAATGTACATGTAGCTGAGCTGTATATGTGTGTAATGTACATGTAGCTGAGCTGTACATATATAATGTACATGTAGCTGAGCTGTATATATGTGTAATGTACATGTAGCTGAGCTGTATATGTGTGTAATGTACATGTAGCTGAGCTGTATGTGTGTGTAATGTACATGTAGCTGAGCTGTATATGTGTAATGTACATGTAGCTGAGCTGTATATGTGTGTAATGTACATGTAGCTGAGCTGTATATGTGTAATGTACATGTAGCTGAGCTGTATATGTGTAATGTACATGTAGCTGAGCTGTATATGTGTAATGTACATGTAGCTGAGCTGTATGTGTGTAATGTACATGTAGCTGAGCTGTATATGTGTGTAATGTACATGTAGCTGAGCTGTATGTGTGTAATGTACATGTAGCTGAGCTGTATATGTGTGTAATGTACATGTAGCTGAGCTGTATATGTGTAATGTACATGTAGCTGAGCTGTATATGTGTGTAATGTACATGTAGCTGAGCTGTATATGTGTGTAATGTACATGTAGCTGAGCTGTATATGTGTGTAATGTACATGTAGCTGAGCTGTATATGTGTGTAATGTACATGTAGCTGAGCTGTATATGTGTGTAATGTACATGTAGCTGAGCTGTATGTGTGTAATGTACATGTAGCTGAGCTGTATATGTGTGTAATGTACATGTAGCTGAGCTGTATGTGTGTAATGTACATGTAGCTGAGCTGTATATGTGTGTAATGTACATGTAGCTGAGCTGTATGTGTGTAATGTACATGTAGCTGAGCTGTATATGTGTGTAATGTACATGTAGCTGAGCTGTATATGTGTAATGTACATGTAGCTGAGCTGTATATGTGTGTAATGTACATGTAGCTGAGCTGTATATGTGTAATGTACATGTAGCTGAGCTGTATGTGTGTAATGTACATGTAGCTGAGCTGTATATGTGTAATGTACATGTAGCTGAGCTGTATATGTGTGTAATGTACATGTAGCTGAGCTGTATATGTGTGTAATGTACATGTAGCTGAGCTGTATATGTGTAATGTACATGTAGCTGAGCTGTATATGTGTAATGTACATGTAGCTGAGCTGTATATGTGTAATGTACATGTAGCTGAGCTGTATATGTGTGTAATGTACAGGTAGCTGAGCTGTATGTGTGTGTAATGTACATGTAGCTGAGCTGTATGTGTGTAATGTACATGTAGCTGAGCTGTATATGTGTAATGTACATGTAGCTGAGCTATATGTGTAATGTACATGTAGCTGAGCTGTATGTGTGTAATGTACATGTAGCTGAGCTGTATATGTGTAATATAGGCTGTGGATATAGTGTATTTGGATAGTAGTGTGAAGCTATCCTGAGTCTAAGTTTTGCGGAATACCGTATGAAGGTAAATTTCTATTCGGTTCTGCCCTAGATAAGATCTTGGAAAAATCCTCAGACAAGAAGAAAGGAAGGAAATACATAAAAGAGGAAGGAACAATAGAAACAGCCAAAATATCAAGAGCAATACGGGGGCAAAAAGGAAGGAGGTCGCTTGAGCTACTAAACAGGGGGGAAAATTAAAAATATTTTTTACAACCCCCGTGACCCCAAAGACAAGCAATGATGTGTCCAAGGTCGGGGAGACTTGGAGGGATGTAACTCAGAACTGGATTCTGAAAATTCTATTTTAGGTTTCTAATCTCCCATCAGGCGTCTCAGACTCTTCAGTTGGAGCTTACCCAAAGTGTGCGGAACTTGGTAACCTCCAAAGCAGTGACCCCAGTCCCAGTGAAGGAACTCAGGAGGGGTCACTACTTGAACCTATTCTTGGTTCCCAAACCAAATGGGACATAGAGACTAATAATAAACATGAAGCCAGTAAACAAATATGTCACGTACAGGTGTTTCAAGATGAAGTCCATCAAATCCACTACCCCCTTGATTCCTGTTGGTGCCACAATGGCATCCATCGACCTCAAGGACGCCTATTATCACGTCCCGATCCACCCATCTTCTCAAAAGTTTCTAAAGTTTGCTATCGATATGGATGGGAAGACCGGTCACTTCCAGTTCAGGGCTTCTTTGCTCCCTAGGTTGGATAATGAACGACAAGCAGTCGGATCTCAATCGGGATACCAAGAAGATCTTTCTTGGGATTCTTCTGGATTCAGAAAAGCAGATGTCCTTTCTCCCATCAGAAATGAGGTCAGCATTAATTGCGAAAATGAAAAGATTGTGTCGGATTAGAGAAGCTATGTCAGTCCTAGGCTCTCTGACTGCCTGCATTATAGCAGTTCCCTGGAGTCAGGCGCATTCCAGACACCTACAATTATTAATTCTGTCGTCATAGAACAAATGCAAATCAGGGCTAGACAAGGTGATGTCTCTTAGGGTGCGTTTACACAGAGAGATTTATGTGACAGATTTGGGAGGCCAAAGCCAGGGATGGATTTGGAAAGAGGATAGATGCCAGTGTTTCCTTTATGACCTGATCCCTGTTTATAGTCTGTTCCTGGCTTTGGCTTTAAAGATCTGTCACCTAAATCTGTCTGTGTAAACGCACCATAACCCTACAGATTTGAGATTCTCTAAATTGGTGGCTTGATCCATCTAATCTGAGGAAAGGGGTTCACTGGAACCCTATGCCAAAGAAGATTCTCACGGGGAGGAAAAGTGGATATCCTTCTCTTTCAGGGCTGATGGTCGGCAGAGACTGCAGCAAGATCATCCAATTACAGAGAATTCCTTGCTGTATGGGTGTCATTACAACAGGCAGAACATATCTTGATTCACTCACACGTACATGTACTCTCGGACAATATCACGGTGGTCGCTCATTTAAGACATCAGGGAAGTGCAAAACAAAACTCACTTCAACTCGTCTCAGACAAGATCTTTGCTTGGGCAGAAATAAACTTGCTATCCATCACAGCAACTCATCTCAAAGGAGTGGACAACACCCAGACAGATTATCTGAGCAGGAATATCATCTTCCTGGGCGAGTGGTGTTCAGAATGTTGGTAGACAAGCCTACCAGAGGTGGATCTGTACGCAAACCATCAAAACAAAAAAGTAGAGAGATTCTTTTCATTGGATCCAAGGAGCAATCCTCTGGGAGTAGATGCCCTCGCTCACCCTTGGCACTTCAACCTAGTCTACGGATTTCCACCTCTTCCACTCATTTCCAAGATCATCCTGGTGGTTCCATTCTGGCCTAAACAAGCCTGGTTCGGAATGTTGGAGGGGATGGCCCAAGAACCTCCGGTCCGTCTACTTCTGGTTTCGGATCTACTTCACCAAGGTCCGATCCATCACCCGGATCTATAGAAACTGGCACTATTGGCCTGGAGTCTGAGCAGGCGATGCTTAGGAGCAAGGGCCTGTCACAGGCAGTAATATCAACTATCCAAAACAGCAGGAAGCTGGTTACTTCTAAGATCTACCTTAAAGTATGGAAAGTGTTCTCCGTCTGGTGTCTTTCCTACCCACCATTTCCATAAAATCCTAATATTCCTGATACTGGATTTCCTGCAGGCAGGTTGAATAAAGGGTTAATACCAGCCACTCTTACAGTCCAAATTTCTGCATTATCTGCAATTTATGATTCCAACATTGCTGAACATAGGTGGGTTAAAAGGTTCATGGGAAGTGCGTCTAAATCCGACCGTCAAGAACCTACATCCCCCTTGGGATTGGAATGTGGTCCTAGAAAGTCTTTACCTCCGTTTGAACCAATTGATCAGTGTGACATCAAACTTCTCTCCTAGAATGTGGCTTTTCTGGTAGCAATTGTGTCGGTAAGAAGAGTAGGAGAGATACAAGCGCTTACAGTTAGAGAGCCTTATTGTATAATCCAACATAACAGGATTTTTTTAGGACTGATCCGAATTTTCTTCCGAAGGTGGTTTAATCTTTTCACCGTTATCAAGAAAACGTCCTTCCCTCTTTGGGCCCTTTTACATGGGGCGATTATCGTGCGAAAAATCGTTATAGATTCATATTTAAACCATAATCAAAAAATCGTTTCACATTCTGAACATGAAAATGGCTTCTCTCCTGTGTGAATTCTTTGATGGTTAACAAGATTTGATTTACGAGTACACAATTTTCCACATTCTGAACATGAAAATTTCCCCTTTCCTGTGTGAATTCTTTGATGTTCAACAAAATCTGATTTCTGAGTAAAACATTTCCCACATTCTGGACATGAAAATGTCTTCTCCTTATGTTGCTTAGTAATCTGTGATGAATCAGTAGATGGGACTGGTATATAAGGATCAGGTGACAGATCGATGCTGTGAGGGGCTGAGGGTAGATCTGGGGTAATAGAATGTTCTTCATATGTATCTTGTGTGATAGGATTCTCTGCTTTATAACCTGAATATATCAGATTTCCCTCTGATCTCCGGGTACAGTCACCTGACAATAGAGAAGAAAATAATAGTAATAACCTTAGAGATGTTTCATATATTTTTTTTACTTAGATTGTTTATGTGCAGCATCTTATCCAGAATGTGACATCATGGAACCCTCCCGTCCTCCCCCATCGTGGAACCCTCCCGTCCTCCCCCATCGTGGAACCCTCCCGTCCTCCTCCATCGTGGAACCCTCCCGTCCTCCTCCATCGTGGAACCCCCCCGTCACCCTCCATCGTGGAACCCTCCCGTCCTCCTCCATCGTGGAACCCTCCCATCCTCCTCCATCGTGGAACCCTCCCGTCACCCTCCATCGTGGAACCCTCCCGTCACCCTCCATCGTGGAACCCTCCCGTCCTCCCCCATCGTGGAAATACTTGTTCTGTAGTAATAAGAAGTACAGTTATGTGATAAATAATAAAACACTGGGTAACACTGCTGCCGGACTGCTGCCCCCCCCTTCCGATTTTATATACAAAACACGGAAAAATACACATTATACATGGTAGCGTGAGCAATTGTCCCACCTGTGAAGCTCTAACAATAATATTCCCGTAAGGTGAACGCCGTAAACAAAAAAATAAAAACAGCGGCAGGATTGCAGATTTTTTATCAGAAAAAATTAAATAAATTAAAAAACTTTGAAACTAATAAAAACTAGAAATTGTGGTGCAAAAACAGACGGCCAACCAGCCCTGTAGGTGATGAAATAAAAGCTCTATATATATACACAGCCCAGCATAAAATTATATACATACAGCCCAGCATACCATTATATATATATATATATATATATATATACACACACACACAGCCCAGCATGTAATTTATAAATATATATATATATATGTATACACAGCCCAGCATACCATTATATATATATATATATATATATATATATATATATATATATATATATGTACACAGCCCAGCATACCATTATATATATACAGCCCTGACTACCATTATATATATATACATCCCAGCATACCATTATATATATACACACACACACACACACAGCCCAGCATACCATTATATATATATATATATATATATATATATATATATATGTATAAATGTATACACAGCCCAGCATACCATTATATATATATACATCCCAGCATACCATTATATATATATATATATATATATATATATATATATACACACACACACACAGCCCATTATAAAATTACTGACACCTCCAGGAATATCAGCCCTATTACCTATTGTTTCTGACAGGACACAGAGCGTATAATATTCCACACAGAATAGTTACAGCCGGTGACTGAGGAGAATGTGCGAGTGTTCTCTGCATTTACTGGTCACTACTCACCTGGGCGGTTACCTGTAGTGATGTCCTCCTTATACTGCTCATCACTGCTGTCATCTGTCTCTTCTTCTTCCTCTTCTTCTTTTATTATTTTGTTCGTAGCATTAATGTAATTCAGATCCTTCCCTGTAGTGATCTCCTCCTTATACTGCTCATCACTGCTGTCATCTGTCTCTTCTTTCTTTATGTCGGTATCAGTAATAGAGTTCAGATTCTTACCGGCAGAAATGTCCCGCTTATAGTGCTCATAACTGCCGTCACCTGTCTCTTCTTCTTTTACCTTTATGTCTGTAGTATTAATAGAGTTCAGATCTTTCCCTGTAGTGATGTCCTCCTTATACTGCTCATCACTGCTCACATCTGTCTCTTCTTCTTTATTTACTATAGTGTTTTTACAATCAGTATAGTTTATTTTTTCATCCTGATTCGTGATCTGTGAGAAAACAAAAAGGAGAAGATGAGACAATACAAATCTTGGATGCAAAGAGAAGAGGTGAGAAGCTACAGGGAAAGAGAACAGAAGGGAGACAGTGTACGGTATTAACCTTTTACACGGGCGGATTATCAGCCAGGAATGGTGAAACTGATAACCGGCCGTATAAAAGTGACAGTGATCAGGGGAGGAGCCGGAAAAGTTAAATCCTCGGCTGATCTTGTGTTTAGAACGTGTTTAAAAAATTATCGTTATTGGAAGACCGACAGCACGGATATGTATATAGGATATACTGTACATATAGGATATACATATATTGGGTTCTGGGATATACACTCACCGGCCACTTTATTAGGTACACCTGTCCAACTAAACGTTACCCCTAATTTCTAATCAGCCAATCACATGGCGGCAACTCAGTGCATTTAGGCATGTAGACATGGTCAAGACAATCTCCTGCAGTTCAAACTGAGCATCAGTATGGGGAAGAAAAGTGATTTGAGGCCGTGGCACGTGATTTGAACGTGGCATGGTTGTTGGTGCCAGAAGGGCTGGTCTGAGTATTTCAGAAACTGCTGGGATTTTCACGCACAACCATCTCTAGGGTTTACAGAGAATGGTCCGAAAAAGAAAAAACATCCAGTGAGCGGCAGTTCTGTGGGCGGAAATGCCTTGTTGATGCCAGAGGTCAGAGGAGAATGGGCAGACTGGTTCCAGCTGATAGAAAGGCAACAATGACTCAAATAGCCAACCGTTACAACCAAGGTAGGCAGAAGAGCATCTCTGAACGCACAGTACGGCCAACTCTGAGGCAGATGGGCTACAGCAGCAGAAGACCACACCGGGGGCCACTCCGCTCAGCTAAGAACAGGAAACTGAGGCTACAATTTGCACAAGCTCATCGAAATTGGACAGTAGAAGATTGGAAAAACGTTGCCTGGTCTGATAAGTCTCGATTTCTGCTGCGACATTCGGATGGTAGGGTCAGAATTTGGCGTCAACAACATGAAAGCATGGATCCATCCTGCCTTGTATCAACGGTTCAGGCTGGTGGTGGTGGTGTCATGGTGTGGGGAATATTTTCTTGGCACTCTTTGGGCCCCTTGGTACCAATTGAGCATGGTTACAACCCCACAGCCTACCTGAGTATTGTTGCTGACCATGTCCATCCCTTTATGACCACAATGTACCCAACATCTGATGGCGACTTTCAGCAGGATAATGCGCCATGTCGTAAAGCTAGAATCATCTCAGACTGGTTTCTTGAACATGACAATGAGTTCCCTGTACTCCAATGGCCTCCACAGTCACCAGATCTCAATCCAATAGAGCATCTTTGGGATGTGGTGGAACGGGAGATTGGCATCATGGATGTGCAGCCGACAAATCTGCGGCAACTGTGTGATGTCATCATGTCACTATGGACCAAAATCTCTGAGGAAGCTTCCAGCACCTTGTTGTATCTATGCCACCAAGAATTGAGGCAGTTCTGAAGGCAAAAGGGGGTCCAACCCGTTACTAGCATGGTGTACCTAATAAAGTGGCCGGTGAGTGTATATATATCTGTGCTGTCAGTTTCCAGATCACACAGCAGAACATACTTACCTAGTGTTTAGCAGCTGTGATTCAGCATCCTGTTTCTCCGCTCTCCCGTCCAGCTGCTATGTATTCAGACCCCGCCTCCTCCAGAATGATTGATAGATGGAGGAGGCGGGGCCTGAATACACAGCAGCTGGACAGGAGAGCCGGAGAAGAGGAAGCAGCAGAATGTTAGTTAGATATGTACTGCTACTGTTATCTGTAAAAAGACAGCTTGGAACAGTTTCTATGGCTGCACAAATGATACATGGATCGTTCATACAGCCCGGCAGCTAGATTTGTTGTGCTGTGTAAAGGTCCCGCAAACAGGTGCTGATCTTGCTAGTCCAGCAAGCTGTAACATGTAACTAGACCTTTACCTCCTATTTTACACAGAGAATAAAACATAAGGAAATACACAGTAGAAGAGGGAAGAAGGGAAGATGAGGGTCACAGGAGATGACACAAGACTGGAGCAGAGAACCATTACTGTAAAGAGGAACGGAGGGTGAGGGGCCCGGAGCAAATAGGAGGAACTCCGGAAACCCCGACTGAGAGCAAGAGCCGCACATGTACACATCATAGGGAAGATCTCCATCTACCTGATCCTGATCCTGTGGGAGAAGAGGACGGGGACATCTCTCTGGTGCTGTTCTCTTACTGGATCTGACTGGAGGGAACACATACAGAGACTGAATTCATTCTTTCCATCCAGATAATACAGAGAGGAGGTGTGTATATAGTCCTGTCTATTACCTGCTGATGGGAGGGGCTGCTGATCCTCCAGCATCACATCCTTGTACTGATCCTTGTGTCCTTCTACATACTCCCACTCCTCCATGGAGAAATAGACCGCCACGTCCTGACACCTTATAGGAACCTGACACACACAATGATCACACAGTCATCCCCCCCACCCCTCCAGTGGTGTTACTGTATAATGTCCCAGCATTCCCAGCAGCCACAGTCTCACCTCTCCACTCAGCAGCTCCACCATCTTGTTGGTGACTTCTAGGATCTTCTCTTCCTCCATTTCCTCATGTATCAGGGGCCCCGGGATTGGGCTCAGGGTTCTTCCCCATCCTTCACCCCCAGGGGCCCCACAGCGCCCACTAGAGGACTTCTTCACTACTGTGTAATCCTGTGTATGGAGAGACACATTACTATCACTCCATCCATTCCCAGAATCCCTCACCTCTCCAGTCCTATCCATCTGTTATTCCATAGATAAGAATGATGTCATGATGACATCACTCCCAGAATCCCTCACCTCCCCAGTCCTATCCATCTGTTATTCCATAGATAAGAATGATGTCATGATGACATCACTCCCAGAATCCCTCACCTCTCCAGTCCTATCCATCTGTTATTCCATAGATAAGAATGATGTCATGATGACATCACTCCCAGAATCCCTCACCTCGCCAGTCCTATCCATCTGTTATTCCATAGATAAGAATGATGTCATGATGACATCACTCCCAGAATCCCTCACCTCTCCAGTCCTATCCATCTGTTATTCCATAGATAAGAATGATGTCATGATGACATCACTCCCAGAATCCCTCACCTCTCCAGTCCTATCCATCTGTTATTCCATAGATAAGAATGATGTCATGATGACATCACTCCCAGAATCCCTCACCTCCCCAGTAAGCAGGAAGAGTATGTGTAGGGTGAGGGTTATTATCCTGTCGGCCATCTTGTCTCTGTCTCTCTCCATGGTTGATGGGTCGGTCTCTTATATAGAAGATATCAGCAGAGGATCCTGGAGGGAAGAGGAGGAGACAATGTAATGCGGCTCTAGATTCCTGGAGATAGAAATATACATGGACAGGAGGGGATATGGGGGAACATGGGAGGAGACAGGAAAGTGCAGATGATGGAACTCTCCTCCATGGCTGAGCTCTGTATCAGTGGGGGGTCTGGGTGCTGAGACCCCCGCTGATCACTAGAAGGAAGGGCGGACGCTCAGCAGCCCCCATACTGCCCCTTCCTCCCGCTCTCACTGGTAAAGTAGTAGATTACCTGAGGTGTCATGGCCTCCATTATATTTCCGTCTGCTACGTTACCAGTGAGAGCGGGGGGGAGGGGCAGAGCGATACACCGATATAACCTGTCACCTCTCTATGACACCACAGAAGTTTGTGTAAATGACAGGTTCACCACAAGGCTGCGTTCACACTGCGAGGCGGCTGCAATATGTGGTACAGTTATGCTCTACGGCTACATCCACACAGCAGGACAGACCCCTGTGGTGGCCGCCATATGTAACCAGTCTCTGCTGGGAATATTCTCCATCACCCTCTCATATCCTTCACCAACCACAAATATACCCAACTATCAGATGAAGCCCAATTTTATCTTCTATATCAGCTCATAATAATCATCCATAATACACAATAATAATCCATCATACATAATAATCATCCATTCATAATATAAATTATAATAATCATCCATCATACATAATAATCATCCATAATACAAACATAATAATCATCATCCATCATACATAATAATAATAATAATCCAGAATACATAATAATCATCCATAATACATACATAATAATCACTATTCATAATATACATAATAATCATCCATAATAATAATAATCACCCATAATATATACATAACAATCATCTATAATACATAATAATCATCATCATCCATAATAATCATCATCATCCATAATAATAATAATCATCCATAATACATAATAATCATCCATAATACATAATAATCATCCATCATACATAATAATCATCTATCATACATACAGACCCCCTCACTATTATAGGAACCTGCAGGAGGGAATTTCCCCCACAAATAATGTGTCTCAGTTTCCGGCACATCTTATACCACACTGAGAGGAGTCAGGAGAAAGTACTAATAGTCCCAGCAATCCCAACCCCTCCTATGGCTCTGTATATAGAAGGCGAAGAGGGAAATAGGAAAACCCGGTCACAAGGGGTTAATACCCAGCGACATCCTCCATACTGTGTAACAGGGGGGACTCCATATATATATATACTGTACCTCCAGCTGCAGATACAGGAGCCGTGTGCTTCCAGGACCTGCCATGATGTCACAGTCATGTGATCAGTCACATAGAGGAGGAGGAGTCACATGATCAGGGGCTGCTGCTCAGTGTATGCAGGACTCTGCTGTGCTGGATGAGCTGAAGTGATGTGTATGCAGCAGAGCTGTGTGTGTGTGATGTGTGTGGAGCAGAGCTGTGTGTGTGATGTGTGTGGAGCAGAGCTGTGTGTGTGTGATGTGTGTGGAGCAGAGCTGTGTGTGTGTGATGTGTGTGGAGCAGAGCTGTGTGTGTGTGATGTGTGTGGAGCAGAGCTGTGTGTGTGTGTGATGTGTGTGGAGCAGAGCTGTGTGTGTGTGTGATGTGTGTGGAGCAGAGCTGTGTGTGTGTGTGATGTGTGTGGAGCAGAGCTGTGTGTGTGTGTGATGTGTGTGGAGCAGGGCTGTGTGTGTGTGTGATGTGTATGCAGCAGGGCTGTGTGTGTGTGATGTGTGTGCAGCAGAGCTGTGTGTGTGTGTGATGTGTGTGGAGCAGAGCTGTGTGTGTGAGTGATGTGTGTGGAGCAGAGCTGTGTGTGTGAGTGATGTGTGTGGAGCAGAGCTGTGTGTGTGAGTGATGTGTGTGGAGCAGAGCTGTGTGTGTGTGATGTGTGTGGAGCAGAGCTGTGTGTGTGTGTGTGTGATGTGTGTGGAGCAGAGCTGTGTATAAGGAATTCTCGCGGATTCTGCCGCTCGTCCCTGCAAGTTCCAGCTTCACTCCTGTCCGGACTAATAAACAGACGGTAGCGATGGAAGCTACATTTCACCTTATTATACCGCTCGCCAAAGCGGCTGCACCCTGGGGCATTGCCACACAGTATACAAGAAACTCCATACCCCGCAGCCTGGCATCTAAAACAGAGATCGGAGGTGGAAATTCACATTCTCCTCAATCGCTCTGGGGTATAAGAAGTTAGAAATTGGATTGGATGGTCCCTGGCGCTCACCAGCGATGGGTAACATGAACATTCGACCCCCTTTCCAGTGGTCAACAGAGTGAGGGGATGTCAATAGATGTCATGGGGAAGCCAATGCCGCGGTCCGTTTATTTTGAGCCGTCTCCCATCTTTCTAGCTGCTGCCGTTCTTGAGAGAAAAGTTTTTCTTAAAGCCGATATATACATGCAAGATGGTGATGGCCAGGAAACTACATTTCCCATCATGCATTGCTTCCTGCTGCTAGCTGGGACCTGTAGTTCTACAGAAGCTCTGTGACCTGATATATTGTGATGTGGATGGATAGCAGCTTACTGGGACCTGTAGTTCTACACAATATATCAGGTCACAGAACTTCTGTAGAACTACAGGTCCCAGCAAGCTGCTATCAGTCCATCCCATTGAAGAGAGAGGAGGACACGTGATCCCGACTCCAAAGGTGGGGGCCAGGAGGAAGGAGCGTGTCAGCCTGGACTCTAGTTAGCTCATTTTGTGATTACTGAGGGGGTGAATAGGCAGGAATAGCTCCAAAACGGCTCAAAACAGGTAATTACTGGCTTGGAGCAATATATTGAGCTAGGGGTGGGCTATTTAACACTGCAAAAAAGATTTTGGGGAAAATACCCCTTTTAAGCGATCTAAAAACAATCGCAATAACGTTTTTTTTTCAAACTATATATCATTCCGTCTAAACGCTGATCGTTATAAAAAACACATCATTACTTCAAAATCGTTAATCGTTCGATTATCGGTCCGTGTAAAATCTAAAAATAGCCAAAATCTTGGCGTCAAAGTTTAAAAGAGTCTGTGCGTCCTTCTCAGTCGCACATGAAACCGCATCCCCAACATTTTCCACATTCTGAACATGAAACAGATTCTTTCATGTAGAGTAAGCTGTAATTGCATAGTAAAATATTTCCCACATTCTGAACATAAAAATGGCTTCTGTCCTTGTATGAGTTCTTTGATGGTTAACAAAATCTGATTTCTGAGTAAACCATTTCCCACATTCTGAACATGAAACTAATTAACTTTTCCTTACTCTGCTCCAATACGAATATTTTTATATCTAGTGAGCCGTGATTTCTCTTTAACCGTTTTTTATTAAACATTTCTTTGGCAGTATATACCACACATGCAGGGTTACTTCTGTCAAGAAGTCCAAATATCATCTAAAGTTTAACAGTCTTTAATAATGGTAAAAGAGTAAGAACTTACAAACTGAAACTTGTGCAGCTGAGAGACTTTCTGCTAACAGGTTTAGAGGGACATGGAGCCATAAAAAAAAGGAACCTGTTGTAGAAGATAGAGGCCTGAGCTATCATTTCAAACTAAAACATTTTCCACATTATGAACATGAAAATGGCTTCACCCTCGTGAATTTTTTGATATTGAACAACATATGATTTCTTAGTAAAACCTTTCCCACATTCTTAAAGGACAAGTGCCATGAAAAACTTTTTCCCAGTAATTGAAGCACATTACAAAGTTATATAACTCTGTAATATGCTTCAATCACCTATCTGCCTCCCTTCCCTGTCTTTTCCCCCCTCTACCCCCCACCAGGAAGTGTCCTATCTCACACAGACCTGATTACTGTCGTCACCGTCACCAGGCAGCTCCTTCTTGTGAGGATGAGTCATCAGCAGGAGGGCTGCTCTAGCTCCTGTTACACCAGCCTCCCCCTCCCACCGTCCACGGCAGCAGGAGAGAGGGTATGAGGGGAGGGGGGAGAGAGGGTATGAGGGGAGGGGGGAGCTGCGCAAGTGACATGTGACAAGTGATGGCTTGCAGTTGTTCAGCCAATCGGAGGTGAGCAAGCTGTCACCTGACAAGGCAGGGGAGGGGGAGGCTAGTGTAACAGGAGAAGGAGCAGAGAGAAGAGCTTGGTAACGGTGACGACAGTAATCAGGTCTGTGTGAGATAGGACACTTCCTGGTGGGGGGTGGAGGGGGGAAAAGACAGGGAAGGGAGGCAGAGAGGTGATTGAAGCATATTACAGAGTTATATAACTTTTTAATGTGCTTCAATTACTGGGAAAAAGTTTTTCATGGCACTTGTCCTTTAACATGAAAATGGCTTCTTTCCCCTATGAGTTCTTTCATGTTTAGTGAGCTTGGATTTAAAAGTAAAACATTTGTCACATTCTGAACATGAAAACGGCTTCTCTCCTGTGTGATGTCTTTGATGTTCATTTAAACTTGATTTCTGAGAAAAACATTTCCCACATTCTGAGCATGAAAATGGCTTCTCTCCTGTATGAACTCTTAAATGTGTAGTGAGCTTTGATTTACAAGTAAAACATTTCCCACATTCTGGACATGAATATGGCTTCTCCCCTGTGTGAATTCTTTCATGTGTGGCGAGATGTGATTTCCGAGTAAAACCTTTTCCACATTCTGAACATGAAAATGGCTTTGGCATTGTGTGACTTTTTTCATGTCTAGCGACAGTTATTTTGCTAGCAAAACGTTTCCCACATTCTGAACATGAAAACGGCTTCTCCTTACTTAGCTTAATAAACTGTGTTAAATCAGAAAATAAGATGGTATTAAAAAGATCAGGTGACAGATCTTTGTTCCAATGAGCTGAAGGTAGATCTGAGGTAATGGAAGGTTCTTCATATGTTTCCTGTGTGATAGGATCCTCTGCTTTATAACCTGAATATATCAGATTTCCCTCTGATCCCCGGGTACAGTCACCTGACAATAGAGAAGAGAGGATTTTTTTGAAATAATAATAATAATAATCTTGAATGTATTTATAATTTGTTTGATTTTTGTGCAGCATCTTATCCAGAACTTTACATGGAACACTCTCATAGTAACTTAACTCTCATAGTAACTTAACTCTCATAGTAACTATATAGCATTCCACTGCTTAGTATCTTAGAATAGATATATGTATATACTGGGCAGGTTTACATTCACTTACTCTCGACTTACCCACCACATCTGCTTCTCTTTCCGTAAAGTCATATTTTATCATGTTGTTTATATTTTCTAAAACTTATTTTATTTTTTTTATTAATATTATTCAAAACATTCCCCTTTTAAACCTGATTTAGTCCTTTAACATTTAGGTAAAATTTCCTCCCTAGGCAGCACAGAAAACAAATATAACCTATACAATACATGAATGATAAAATGATTAACTAATTAGCCCAAATACTGTAAATAACTCCAGGAAACACACAGGAGATGAGACTGTATGCGGCAGTAACACATATATGTATTAGGAGGAATCCTGTGCTGCCTATGGACTCAGGGAAAGGAGGAAATCTGGGGAGTAAACTGTAACTTTCCATTTCATCCTATGGCAGCACAGGAAATAAATGGGACAAAAAAAACATCGCTAACGATGTCCATGCAGACCTAACAGCCCGATTATCGGGCCGTAGTAATAGTACCCTTAGTTATCAGGCTTTCAGTTCAGGGCTGTTCTATATAAACGCCTGCATGTCTTGGGTTTACATGATTATCTCCTTCAACATTGGGGCAGTGTCAGATGGCTTCTATAAAGGCCTAGCACCCAAAATCCTTAAACATTTGGGAAGGTGGAAATCGTCATGTCTTAAAACATATACACCCTTCTGAGAATGTTGTGTAATCTTCTGTTTCTTAGTTTTCTCAGGTTGCGCGGTGTGGATAATCGGTCACTTCTTCATTTACTGGGTGGAGAGACGTGCTGCAAGTCGCACCTATCCTTCTAATCTGTCAATGAGCTAGGACTTGGTGAAGATTTTCTGGATGGGTATACGAGGTCAGAAATGGGACGTTATTATTGATGTCTTGGCAGTATCCTCCCCGGATGTGTTACTCATCCATCCATTTTTGCCAACTAACCCCCTCCCTCGCATACCGTGGTGACGCCTCTTCTCTACTACAGATGTCAGGTAACTGGTGTGTAGTCACCGGCCTCTTCTCTACTACAGATGTCAAGTAACTGATCTGTAGTCACCGGCCTCTTCTCTACTACAGCTGTCAGGTAACTGGTCTGTAGTCACCAGCCTCTTCTCTACTACAGATGTCAGGTAACTGGTGTGTAGTCACCGGCCTCTTCTCTACTACAGATGTCAGCTAACTGGTCTGTAGTCACCGGCCTCTTCTCCGCTACAGATGTCAGGTAACTGGTGTGTAGTCACCGGCCTCTACTCTACTACAGATGTCAGTGAGCAGCCTCTTCTCTACTACAGATGTCAGGTAACTGGTGTGTAGTCACCAGCCTCTTCTCTACTACAGATGTCAGGTAACTGGTGTGTAGTCACCGGCCTCTTCTCTACTACAGATGTCAGGTAACTGGTCTGTAGTCACCGGCCTCTTCTCTACTACAGATGTCAGGTAACTGGTCTGTAGTCACCAGCCTCTTCTCTACTACAGATGTTAGGTAACTGGTCTGTAGTCACCAGCCTCTTCTCTACTACAGATGTCAGGTAACTGGTCTGAAAATCTGTTAGCATGGTTGGTTATACAGATCCGTCATTGGGGCAGTAATCACAGATCAGAGTTCTACATCTAGAACGGAAACCATCTGGACCCATCACCTAAATGGTCAAGTTCCTCTGAAACACTGGCCTCAGAGAGCACTGGAGCTGAACCTGGAGGAAATGTAGTATAGGATTATAGGGTGTTGCTGTATGGGGAAGTATACAGCAGAGAAGACTGACAGGACACAGAGCTTATAATATTCCCCCCGGCGGTTACCTGTACTGATGTCCTCCTTATACTGCTCATCACTGCTGTCATCTGTCTCCTCTTCTTCTTCCTCTTCTTTTACCCTTATGTCTGTAGCACTGATATAATTCAGATCTTCAGTCTGATTTCTGAGCTGTGAAATAAACAAGGTAAGATTATAAGACAGTAGGAGAAGTCAGGTGGGATGTGCAGATCATAGGGAACATCTCCATCTACCTGATCCTGATCCTGTGGGAGAAGAGGACGGGGACATCTCTCTGGTGCTGTTCTCTTACTGGATCTGACTGGAGGGAACACATACAGAGACTGAATTCATTCTTTCCATCCAGATAATACAGAGAGGAGGTGTGTATATAGTCCTGTCTATTACCTGCTGATGGGAGGGGCTGCTGATCCTCCGGCATCACATCCTTGTACTGATCCTTGTGTCCTTCTACATACTCCCACTCCTCCATGGAGAAATAGACCGCCACGTCCTGACACCTTATAGGAACCTGACACACACAATGATCACACAGTCATCCCCCCCACCCCTCCAGTGGTGTTACTGTATAATGTCCCAGCATTCCCAGCAGCCACAGTCTCACCTCTCCACTCAGCAGCTCCACCATCTTGTTGGTGACTTCTAGGATCTTCTCTTCCTCCATTTCCTCATGTATCAGGGGCCCCGGGATTGGGCTCAGGGTTCTTCCCCATCCTTCACACCCAGGGGCCCCACAGCGCCCACTAGAGGACTTCTTCACTACTGTGTAATCCTGTGTATGGAGAGACACATTACTATCACTCCATCCATTCCCAGAATCCCTCACCTCTCCAGTCCTATCCATCTGTTATTCCATAGATAAGAATGATGTCATGATGACATCACTCCCAGAATCCCTCACCTCTCCAGTCCTATCATTCCCAGAATCCCTCACTTCCCCAGTCCTATCCATCTGTTATTCCATAGATAAGAATGATGTCATGATGACATCACTCCCAGAATCCCTCACCTCCCCAGTTCTATCCATCTGTTATTCCATAGATAAGAATGATGTCATGATGACATCACTCCCAGAATCCCTCACCTCTCCAGTTCTATCCATCTGTTATTCCATAGATAAGAATGATGTCATGATGACATCACTCCCAGAATCCCTCACCTCTCCAGTCCTATCCATCTGTTATTCCATAGATAAGAATGATGTCATGATGACATCACTCCCAGAATCCCTCACCTCCCCAGTCCTATCCATCTGTTATTCCATAGATAAGAATGATGTCATGATGACATCACTCCCAGAATCCCTCACCTCCCCAGTAAGCAGGAAGAGTATGTGTAGGGTGAGGGTTATTATCCTGTCGGCCATCTTGTCTCTGTCTCTCTCCATGGTTGATGGGTCGGTCTCTTATATAGAAGATATCAGCAGAGGATCCTGGAGGGAAGAGGAGGAGACAATGTAATGCGGCTCTAGATTCCTGGAGATAGAAATATACATGGACAGGAGGGGATATGGGGGAACATGGGAGGAGACAATGTAATATATCTGGGGGATGAAGCTTCTCATAGACGTCACTTATATCTCGCTCTCCTGTTCCCTCCGAGGCTCCTGATAATGCAGCTCTGTTATATTCTCTGCAATAAGCTGCGGTGTAATACATCACATAACCTGAGGGAAATGGTGGCGCTGCTGTATATAGGAGAGAGCGGCCGGGATACAATCCCTGATACATATATATATACTGTACCTCCAGCTGCAGATACAGGAGCCGTGTGCTTCCCCTGTGCTTCCAGGACCTGCCATGATGTCACAGTCATGTGATCAGTCACATGGAGGAGGAGTCACATGATCAGGGGCTGCTGCTCAGTGTATGCAGGACTCTGCTGTGCTGGATGAGCTGAAGTGATGTGTATGCAGCAGAGCTGTGTGTGTGTGATGTGTGTGGAGCAGAGCTGTGTATGTGTGTGTTATATATGTTATATATGTGTGAGATGGTGAAACAACCAGAGAGATGTAACTGTATATAATAATATGTATGACTTATGGTTTAACTGACATTCTGTTAAGGGCCCCCCCCATATTATTGGGGGGACACACGGAATTGCAGCCCCCCCCCTTTTTTTGTATTGGATATACAGTATGGGCAGACTTGGTGTGTCCCGTTGTTTGTGTTGCCCCCCCCCCCCCCCCCTCACAGGTGGTTCGGTCCGGATCTAGAAGATTCTGCTGAACAGCTGTTACTATCAGCTGATTGGATCAACGGTCGAGCGGGAAAAGAGATAGGAACAGTGATCAGCTGTGATTGGCTGTTGGAAAAAATGCGGGAAATTCGTTTTGAATTTAAGCAGTGACACAGCGCTGGGAGCTCAGTCGGCGCTGATCCCTGGATGAAGAAGCTCCCACCCTCCCGTCCCAATTTTTTAAAGGAATTTGAGAACTGTCGCGGACTTTGAAGTGTGGTATAATCGCCCAGAATATTCTGGGCTGGATAGGTTCT
Organism: Dendropsophus ebraccatus; assembly: GCF_027789765.1. NCBI lineage: Eukaryota > Metazoa > Chordata > Amphibia > Anura > Hylidae > Dendropsophus > Dendropsophus ebraccatus. Next base: position 197,338,217 of record NC_091456.1, on the reverse strand, counting down.
GTTTTATGGTCTATGAGGTTTTATTGCTTAAATTATTTATTCTTATTATAACTAAATGTTTGTTAACCCTTAGGAAGTTTCGCGGCCATAAAAATTTCAAAAGGTAAAGGTGTTGTGTCTTCTTTTTAGGTTAAGTTCTTTTAGGGGGGTTGGGTTTGCACTTCCGTGTATTTGGCCACAAGATGTCGCTGTTTTGCAGCAGACGGCCTATGTTGCTAAGGCTGTGCTGTTGCCAAGGGAGACGAACCTGACAGTTGGAGGATGTGACCTGAGGGAAGCAGCAGATGAGGGAAGTCTGAGCGGCCATTTTGATGAGACAGCTGGCTATAGCAGACTAAGAGACCTGATGCCGTCCACATGAAGTATCCTTCTTCTAGGACCCCATAACTGCTGAGGAGAGCAGCTATACTGGTATACTTAGACAGCATAGGAGCTGTGTAACATCCAGTTGTGGAGAGAGACGACCCCCATCTTTGTTACAAGACTTTGGCAAGAGGGACTCCCTCATACAGTAACCGCAATCAGCCGTCTATCTAAAAGAGACCACGGTCACCAGAGCACGTTAAACTTTCCAGGACAGATATTGGGCCTGTAGATAGTTTAGTTAGGGCTATTGTCTGTGACAGGCCACATTATACTGTATGAGACACCACACAGTAGAGCTGTATATGTGTAATGTACATGTAGCTGAGCTGTATATGTGTGTAATGTACATGTAGCTGAGCTGTATATGTGTGTAATGTACATGTAGCTGAGCTGTATGTGTGTAATGTACATGTAGCTGAGCTGTATGTGTGTAATGTACATGTAGCTGAGCTGTATATGTGTAATGTACATGTAGCTGAGTTGTATGTGTGTAATGTACATGTAGCTGAGCTGTATGTGTGTAATGTACATGTAGCTGAGCTGTATATATGTGTAATGTACATGTAGCTGAGCTGTATATGTATAATGTACATGTAGCTGAGCTGTATATGTATAATGTACATGTAGCTGAGCTGTATATGTATAATGTACATGTAGCTGAGCTGTATATGTGTAATGTACATGTAGCTGAGCTGTATATATGTGTAATGTACATGTAGCTGAGCTGTATATATGTGTAATGTACATGTAGCTGAGCTGTATGTGTGTAATGTACATGTAGCTGAGCTGTATGTATCTTTCCCTCATCATTCCAACATTCTGTAATAACCCCACTACTGAAAAAAGTCCTCCATTGACCCATCCTGAGCATCTATCAACCTGTCTCTCTAATCTTCTTTAAACTCCTGGAACGTTTGGTCTCTTCTCATCTAACCTACTATCTCTCAGATAACTCTCTAATTGATTCCCTACAGTTCAACTTCTGGTCCCTTAATTGTACTGAAAATTCTCTCACCAAGGAGCAAATAATCTTCTAAAGGATAAATCGCAAGTAAACTCCTTGCTGATTCTCCTGGATCTCTCAGCAGCGTTTGACACTGTAAACCACCAGCTCCTCCTCTCCATGCTCCGCTCTATCTGTATTATGTGACACTGTAGACCCCCCTGCTATATACCTCCTCCTGTGATATTACCCAGCTATATACCTCCTCCTGTGATATCACCCCTGCTATATACCTCCTCTCCTGGCTAGACTAAAAGTTTGGGGAACTCAGCACTGAGCTTTTGGCACCAAATTCAAATCAGGAAGCCTGCAGCAGCATATAAGAATGGTAAGATCCGCTCCATTCTCTCTCCCTGTTATCATGGATCCCTTTGGGGCATCTGTGAAGGCTGCTGAGAACAATCAGACTGCAGGCTCCATGTTGGGCCTTTGGGGTTCACTTACTTTTTATGGTGGTGGTAGGCAATCTCTTTTTGTGCGAAAAAGAGGCCAAAGAGGATGTGATATTTTGTATACTTAGTGAAACCATTACAATATGGCGCTGACCTTCTAAACACGTAGAGATGTTACATTCCTTACAGCTTACGTAAGTAACACTAGTGCTATGCAAGTAACTCTTTTCGTACCTCAGCCAATGAAGTACTGACACGAGCCCTAGTAGAAGAACACTCGCCCCCAGGGTATATAAACTGGCTGCCATCTTTGAATAAAGAAGATCCACCTTAACCATCAATGTGTCAGGCTGTTTGAATCTCTGCGCACTATAAAATTATAAATTTGGAACAGACAGTCAATATGGCAGCACTCTTGAGGTGCGTCCATAACAACTGTAGGAGCACAAAATGTGTGGGCTGCAAACTTAAATGTCCGGATAATTTTTACAGTCTTGTATGGTCTGTCGAACAAAACAAAACCCACCTCCCCGATTGTCTATGCTGGGAGAACTACGCAATATTATTCACCAGGAAATACAGTCATGCATGGCAAGTTTAACTTCTTCTACTCCGATTCCTCCTATTCAATCTGCTGCATCTTCTGCTCATAAATTGCCATCTAGGAAACATGCAGCTTATGTTATTTCTGATTCTGATGAAGCGAAAGAAGCCTCTGAAGAAGGGGAAGTATCTCCTTAGACTTCCCATAAAGAATCTGGCAAATTTTCTGTTTCCTCTGAGGATTCCGATATCTGAGATGTCATGGGCATAGACGATACCGAACAACCTCTTTCAGTGCAGGACACCATGTTCGGAGGTCTTAAACCTAAGAAAAGTAAAGTTTTCCCCATATGTGAAAATCTTAAGGACTTCTCTGAGTGGAAGGAACCAGAAAAAAGGCTATTTGTTCCTAAAGAGTTTAGAAACAGGATGGTGTTTGATGATGAAGACAACGAGGCTTGGGCAGAAATCCCTAAGGTTGACATCCAGCTTACTAAGGTGGTAAAAAAAGACCTCTCTGCCCTCAGAGGATGCTTCTCAACTAAAGGACTCAATGGACAGAAAGATGGAAGGTCTTTATGAAAATCTTGGGAAGGCTCTGATGTTATTTTAATATAATCTGATTTTATTGACAACCACACAGCATACAATAAGTACAAAACCAGCAAACATTAGTACTTGGCGACCTGCAAGTCGCATGGTGTCATTCATTTTATATATATAAGAGGAACAGGAAAAAGCTCAACATAATGTTAACATTTCTAAACATAAGCTCCACCACCGCGGTAGAGCCGCTGAAACTGGCTATTAATTTCAATAAAAGTAATGCAATAATCAGGAAGGAAGAGAGGAGGAAGGAAAAGAAAGAAAAGCAGAAATCAGGAAAGAGGCGAGGGGACAGACGGAGGGCAGCCGCCCATACCCTGTGCAGCCACTAGGATAGAACCCCCACATCAGGAAATTCTCACTGCTAATGAACAAGGGCGGGAAAGGCCTCAGAGTCCATGAACAGACGCCATGGAAACCATACTTTATCAAATTTGTCAGACTGCTCATGAGCTTCTGCTATCAACTCTTCCATTCTACCCAAATCCCGAAGCTCACTTAACCATTCTGCTATTGAGGGTATGACGGGTGTTTTCCAATGTCGGGGGATAACCATTCTGGCCGCAGTTAGAAAATGTCTCAAAATGCCTTTTTTAACTGTAGCGAGAGAACCTGGGATCTGCGAGAGCAGGGTCAATTGAGGAGAGTTGACGATAGTCTTTCCAGAATACGCGTTATAAATGATAATAATCTTGTCCCAAAATTCTCGGATGCCAGGGCAGGCCCACCAAATATGCAGCATGTCACCAGCCTCCGTAAGACATCGCCAGCACCTGTCGGACACCTCAGGAAACATTGTGTGCAAGGCGACTGGGCAGTAATACCACCGCGAAAGGATTTTGTAATTCTTCTCCTTGGCCTTAGCGGCCATGGAAATGCCGTGAGTAAGTTCACAGGTTTTCTGGAGAGACTGACCGTCCCAGGGAACCCCCAAATCGCGTTCCCATTTATCAAAAAAAGAAGCTCTGTCAGGGTGAGCAATATTAACCAAAATCTGATACAGCACGGATATGCAGTGCGAGGTAGCAGAAGAGGAAACCGCCAGGTTGTCAAAATCAGAGAGTATGGGGGTATATGAACCCCTGGGAAAAAGAGCCCGGACGAATGAGGTTAATTGCCCATATTCCAGCCAAGACAGCTGACGCATCGGGGACTGAGCCTGCAGGGTCACCAGAGAGGAGACGGCATTACCAGTCATACAGTCCCGGATTCTAGGGCAAGCGGACCTTTCCCACAGAAGGAATCCTTGCGTCTGCAGGCCCGGCTGGAACGATGGGTTTTGTAGTATCGGAGAAAGCGGTCCCGGGACCGCTGACAATCCGTGCCTCACCACCCACTTATCCCAGACACACAACACATGCGGGGCAAAAAATGGAAGGCATGACAGGGACTGACGATCCCCTGAAGTGATCCATGGCAAAAGAGAGGGCGCAATCGGGCAGATCGAGAAGTCCAGATCTACCCATCTCTTAGAGCCCCTGCCGTGTACCCAATCCAGGACTCCGCGCAAGACTGCCGCCTCGTGATAGAGACGTGGATCAGGCAATCCCATGCCACCCGTAGATCGAGACTGAGTTAGAGTGGCGTATGCAATCCTTGGTTTGTTATTCCCCCAGATGAATTTGGAAACAGCCCTGCGCAGAGTCCTAAAGAAGGCGACCGGGACCACGATAGGAACAGTCTGGAAAATATATAGTAGCTTGGGAAGAATATCCATCTTTACAATGGCCATCCTTCCAAACCACGAGGTCGGCTTCAGGAAGTAGGATGACATATCTGAAAGGACCCTGTTCAGCACTGGTGTATAGTTCAGATCGAAAAGGGAGCTAAGGACCGGCGGGAGCTTGATTCCCAAGTAGACAATAAAATCTGTGTGCCACTGGAAAGGGAAGGAAGCTCTGACCGTATCAAACACAGCTCGAGGGATGGAAATATTAAGCCCCTCAGTTTTACTCAAGTTCACCTTAAAATTACTGAGGTCGCCAAATTTCTGGAACTCCTGTAAAATAGAGGGGAGTGATGTAGTGGGGGATGAGATATAAAGCAGGAGATCGTCTGCATATAAGGCAAGCTTGTGGTGGTCCTGACCAATCACAACACCCCGGATCGTAGGGTTATTCCTGAGGGCTACCGCCAAATGTTCCATTGATAAAATGTAAAGCATGGGAGACAAGGGACAACCTTGACGTGTACCGTTGTGAATTTTAAAAGAGCTAGATAGTAAACCATTAGCCCGTACCCGAGCCGAGGGAGTAGAGTACAACGCCATTATTCTGTCCACTAAAAGCGGGCCAAGACCCACTCCTCTCAGGACCAGCCGCAGGAATCCCCAATGTACCCTATCAAAAGCCTTCTCTGCATCGATGGAAAGTAGGCACAAAGGGGACCCCGTACGGTCCGCCCAAGACATCAAAGTGAGAGTCCTTAGCGTGTTGTCCCTTGCCTCCCTGCCCTGAACAAACCCCACCTGGTCGGTATGGATGATTTGGGGGATGTAAAGACTCAAGCGATTGGCTAGCATCTTGGAGTAAAGTTTGAGGTCACAATTAATGAGTGAAATGGGACGGTAATTTTTACAATATTTAGGATCCCGGCCCGGCTTGGGCAGGACCACCACATGAGCCTCCAACGACTGGCGGGGAAAGGGGCATGTTGCTGAAATACTATTGAAGCACCTAGTCATAAGTGGCATTAACAGATCTTTAAATGTTTTAAAGAAGCAAACGGTGAAGCCATCCGGTCCCGGACTTTTTCCACCCTTTGCATCCGTAATGGCACCTCCGAGCTCACCTTCAGAGAAAGGAGATTCCAAGTCTTCGACCTCCTCCGCAGACATACTAGGCAGCTTCGTGTCTGACAGGTACGCAGATATCCTAGCCTCCAAGTCCTTTTCCGGCATCTCTGAGTAGCGCCCTTTAATGTTATACAGAGATGAGAAATAGGAGCGAAAGAGATCAGATATCTCTCTGGGATTGTGTATGGCGGCACCGGTAGTGTCAAGGAGGCTTGGAATGTGGGCAACCTGTGTCCTTGGATGGATCAGTCTAGCCAACGTCCTACCACTCTTGTTGGCATGCTCATAAAGATAGCTGCGGTAGCGCTCCCGCTGGGAGGAAGAAGACTTGTTAAGGAGGTCCTTCAATTGTTCCCTAGCCAGCGTCAGTGCCGTCAGAGCTGCGTCGGTGGCATTCTGTTTATGCGCTCTAGATAGAGCCTCAACTTCACCTGCTAATTTAACAATTTTAGCTCCTTTGTCCTTTTTGATCCGAGCCCCCTGCTGAATCAAGGTTCCCCTAACCACACATTTCAAGGCCTCCCATTGCATTGGTAGGGCAGTTTCATCATCAGCGTGGTCATGAATGAAATCAGTTATTGTCCGAGTAACAGCCGCTCTACACACTACATCTCCGAGGAGCGATTCATTCAATCTCCACGACCATTCCCTAGACACCATCCCCGGCAAAGATAATGACAAGAAGATTGGAGAGTGATCGGACCATAAGGCAGTGCCTATCGAGGCCGTGGGACTGTATGTTAAGGCAAACTGGGCAATAAAAAACATATCCAGTCTGCCATAGGTACGATGTGCCTCTGAATAATGTGTGAAGTCCTTATCCTTAGGATGAAGGATGCGCCAGACATCCACCAAACTATGGAGGCCGAGAACCGACCTTGCAATCGCGTAATCAGAGCGTGGTACCGCTGTTTTGCCGGAAGAGGTGTCCAGGGAAGGGTCCATAACCAAGTTAAAATCACCTCCCAAGATCAACACGCCCTCTATAAATGTAGAGGCCGTCCGGAGTATAGCCCTCAGGGTACTGCCCTGACGGGAATTAGGGAGGTAAACGTTTCCAACAGTGTAAATCCGCGCTTGGATCTCTATTTTAATGAAAACATATCTCCCCCTAGGACACGCCAGAGAATCAAGCAATCTATGCGACAAGGTCTTATGCAGTGCTATGGAGACCCCTTTAGATTTGGCGTCTGGATTAGTACTATGTGTCCACACATTGTAATAGTTAAGCCGCATCTGAGGAGCATGAGCAGTCTGAAAGTGGGTCTCCTGTAGTAACAAAATATGTACCTTCTGTCTGTGCATGGAGTAGAGGATCTGAGACCTCTTCTGTGGTACATTCAATCCCCTGACATTAATGGAAGCCAGTTTAACGTCTGCCCCCGCCATGTCCCCACTACCCCCCACCCCAAGGGAAGAAGGAGAGTAGAAAGGTAGAGAAGGGAAAGGAGGGAATAGAAGAAAGAAGAAAGGAAAGAAACGACAAAGAGAGAATATGTCTAGTAAGAAGGATCAAGACTGAACCTGCAGCCAGAAAAAGAGGATTATCAAGAGAGACAACCCCCGTTTCCCGGTAGTTCTATACTACCAAGAAAGACCCAAATGGGTACAACAACGCTTCAAGCGTCTGTTTTAAAGAAGGACGGACTAACCAATGAAGGTCTGTAAGCCCGTGACAGAACACCAGAATGTAAACTAAGTGTATACCACAATTGCATTCAACAACTATATGTAATATGCAAAATGAAGAAGAAACACCCCATAAACAAAGAACAGAGTAAGCTCACTGAGAGCCCCACCCCCCACCCCCCCGACCCGCACACATATAAACCAGCATAATTATATATTCATGTTGCTATAACCATATAAGAGAAGGTAAAAAACCCCTGCAAACAAAGAGAAGCATGACGCAATAGTAGGAAACGTAAAAAGATACATCCTGCGTCAGTAAGGCACCTCAAGGGAACAAGACTCCCTAGCCACCACCCTCCAAAGCGTCCTCAGTCTCCGGAAGCCGCCATATCAACAGGGCGCGGAGGCCTGCTCGATGTCATCGGCGGGACCGGATCCCAATCTGGCAAAGACACCTGCGGCAGATCCAGTGCATCCAAGAAGACAGGTAGATCCTCAGGCGTGTGTAATTCAAGTCTTCTCCCGCCTCTGCGGACGACCAACTGAAACGGAAAACCCCAAGAATATGGAATTTCCCGCTCTCTTAGCAGCTCCAGCAGGGGTTTTAAAGCCCGTCGTTGTGTTAGAGTAGTTCTGGAGAGATCCTGAAGAAACATCAATTGGGCACCATCAAAATCAACGAAATCCATATTGCGCACCGCTCTCATAATTTCGTCTTTCACTCTGTAATGATGGAGCCTACATATGACGTCCCGAGGCCGGTTGACATTCGTAGAAACAGGACCCAGAGTGCGGTGAGCCCTGTCAATTTCAAACTCTGCCCCTGGTGGCCGCTTGAGAATAGAGGCAAACAAGTCCTGGAGGGACGGGATAAGATCAGCCGCTCTAGTAGCTTCAGGAAGCCCTCTAATACGAATGTTATTCCGCCTACCGCGGTTCTCCATGTCCTCATGAAGCCTGTAAAGATGACGTATTTGCCTCTCCTGAGTAGCAAGGGTAGCCTGGACATCATCCACTGTGGTGGTCAAAGAAACCTGATCAGCAGCAATATCAGAAACCTTTTCCTCCAAGGCATGCACGTCAGACTTGAGAGAGGTAAGCTCTTGCTTATAAGAGGTTTCCAGACGTTCCACAAATTTTTCCATATCTGAGCGTGTGGGCAGTAGTTTCATATATTCTTTCCAGTCCCACTCTGTGCCATCCTGTACAGGGTTAACAGATGTAACAGAGCTGGGATGGTGCATCTCGCTGCCCCTAGTGGAGGAGAAGGGAAGTGCAGCAGGGGACAAGGAAGACATAATGGCTGCCAGGAGAGAACCAGAGGCTGAAGCACAGTCCGAGTCCCTACAGGAGGCAGGATTTATAGTCACCTCTGCAGACCTCTGTCCAGCACAGGAGGACACTGCCGATCCAAGACTGAGGCCAGGGATCCCTTCTGGACAAGGATGAGGCTTCAGGGATGCAGCTGCCTTGATGCAGGAGCCGGGAGACACTGCTACTGTCTCTCTTGCAGGGTAAGCGCTCCCCAGCACCGCACCTGTATACTGCAGGCAGACGGGTACCACTTCTCTGAGGAGGGGGCCAGGAGTCTCTGTGTCCCCAGTGGCAAACGGCTGGCTCCGGTAAGCTGTGAGAGCAGCGTCTGAGGGCCGGCAGGTAAGCTGAGCTGTGACCTGTTCCTGTCCGCTGCCGGGGCCCAGGGGGGTCGGAGCGGGGGGGGTCGGGGCCGGGTCTCCTACCGCTGCTCCCTCCGTCACTATGTTGCACCTCTCACCGGTGTGGGCTGACTGTAGCTCCGGTGCGGGGAGAACCGCGGCGGCTGCTGCTGCGGCCGCGCGAGTCACTCTAGGGCCGGGAAGTGTGGAGGCTGCAGGCCTAGCAGGTAGGCCGCGACCGGCGGGAGCAAAGAAGCGGTCCAGGCTACCCCGGGTGGACCGGGGTTGAGCTGAAAATGTGCCTGCCTTGGTCCTCCTGCGGCCACCGACCATTTGGGGTGAAGTTCGCTCGTTTTAGGGTGCTATAGCAGGCTGTCTGGCGTCCTGTGGTGGGAGCTCACAGAAAGAACGTGCTCACTCCTCCATAGTCAGGCCACGCCCCCTCTGATGTTATTTTAAATCCCAATAACGCTGTCACCAATGTGTCTAGAGCCCTTTTTATTGGATTAGACCGACTTAAATCCCATATTGAGGGGAACACAATATTATCATCTATTCCGATGCTCAAACTAGCAGCTGGTCTTCTTGCGGATGCATCAGCTGAATCTGTGAGAATGGCCACCAGATCCTTGCATTGTCTAATACTGCAAGAAGAGCCTGATGGTTAACGCACCGGCAAAGTGATAGATCGTCTGAAAATAAACTCTGCCAAATTCGCCTTCAAGGAAATTTCCTATTCGGTTCCATCTTAGAAGAAATTCTGGAGAAAATGTCCGATAAGAAAAAAGACCTCCAGGAACCCAAACAACAAGAAGTCTTTTTGTTTCTTTACTAAAAAGAAGTTAACATTCTGTATGTTAATGTGTTTTCCCTAAGTCCCATCAGCAGCACAATAATGGGGTATTTTGCCCCTGTGTACTGGGCAGGACAAAGGAATATTTAATAGAACTAGCCAATAAAAAGAAAGACTCCTCCCCTCTAGGAGTATAAAGGTAGTCTACACCCAGTGCATAGTTGAGTTTATTATAAAGACCAAACAAATACAATATAATACCACATTAGGGCGGGAAGCTTGTGCCGCTGATGGGACTTAGGGAAAACACATTAACATACAGAATGTTAACTTTCCTGACGTCCCACAGCGGCACAATAATGGGGATTAGCACGTACAAAACCCATTAAGGGAGGGCCACTTGCATGGCAGATTGAATAACAGAAGAGGAAAACACAGGAGCAGATAGAGAACTGATTCTGTAATATTTGAAGAAGGTCTTAGGAGAAGACCATGAAGCCGACAGGCAAATTTGATCCAAAGGAATCAAAGCTTTTTCAGCCCAAGACGAAGCCACTGAACGAGTGGAATGTGCCTTGGCGAACTCTGGAGGATCCAGCCCACTGTGTAAGTAAGACATGTTAATACATTCTGTAATCCATCTAGAAATCGTTAGCTTAGAAGCCTTCATCCCTCTATTCTTCCCCATGAAGGAAATGAATAAATTTTCGGATCTTATGAATTCTTTAGTACGCTGTATGTTTTTAAACATTTTACAAATATCCAACTTCTCCAATGTCTGGTCCTCGGCAATAGCTTCCTGAGATAAGGTAGGTATGGAGATTAGCTGATTCAAGTTGGAAAACAATGGAACCTTTGGAGCAAAGGTAGGTAAGTAACGTAGTAAGACTCTATCTGGCAGAAAGGTAGTATAAGGCTCAGATGAAGATAGAGCCTGTAGTTCTCCTATTCATTTGGCTGAAGTAATAGCCAAGAGAAAAACTGTTTTTAAAGTAAGTAATTTAATGGAAATTTCAGATATGGGTTCGAAAGGCTGAGCCGCCAGAACTTTCAGAACTAATGACAGATCCCAGGGGCATACTGGTCTGGATATTCTTGGACGGAGACGAGATATAGCTTTAATAAAAAATTTTACCTCTGTAACTTGCAGAAGTCTCTTCTGTAAGGATACCGAAATGGCGGCAAGCTGAACCCTAAGGGTACTTGGTGAAAGGCCTTTATCGAATCCGTCCTGCAAAAATTCTAGTATGTCAGGAATAGAGGGATCAGTAGGGTCCTTTTGTCTAGAAGAGCACCAAGTCTGGAAGACTCTTCTGACTCTATCATAAGACGTATTGGTGGCTTCACTTCTCGTATGAGACAGTGTATCCAACACTCTATTGGAAAAACGTTTGTTCTTTAATAAGGCCCGTTCAATCTCCAAGCTGTCAGGTGGAGAGATTCTAGGTCCTGACACAAGTGAGTGCCCTGAGACACCAGGTTGTGCACCATCGGTAGTTTCCAATAGTCTCCCTTGCTCATCGATATGAGCTGGGCAAACCAAGACCTCTTCGGCCAGAATGGTATGACCGCTATCACCGAGGCCTGGTCCTGCCTGATCTTTTTCAGTACTCTGGCGATCATGGCAGTTGGCGGAAATATGTAAGCCAGGTTGAAATCCCACCGTATCGACATCGCATCTGTGGTTTCTGGACGATTTGCTTGATAAAGGGAACAAAATCTTGGAATTTTCGCGTTTATTCGTGTCGCCATTAGGTCTATCTCTGGATGACCCCATCTTTTGGAGATCTGGTTGAAGACGGACCTGTTCAGGGACCACTCTCCCGGAATAGTCATTTGTCTGCTCAAGCGATCTGCCAGTACATTCTGGGTTCCCTTGATATGTACCGCCATGATGCGAGGTATGTTGTTTTCCGCCCAATTCAAGATCTTTCCTACTTCTAAAAGAAGAGGTTTTGATCGGGTGCCTCCCTGCTTGTTGATATAAAAAACAGACGCCATATTGTCTGTCTTTATCTTCACTGCCAATCCCTGAAGTTGTGGGGAGAAATGCAGCAGGGCTTTGTGAATCGCTCTCAGTTCCCTTTCGTTGGAAGAGAGGGTTCTTTCTAAGGATGACCAACTTCCCTGAACGGTTAGGTCTCGAAGATGTGCTCCCCAGCCTGCGCCTGAGGCATCTGTTGTTACGATCTCCCAAGTAGGTTCTAATTTGGTACCGTCTTTTACTTCTGACCACCACAGGAGCGACGACCTTGTTCTTGAAGATAGACTGATCTTCCTTTCTAAATCTGAAGTTTTCCTGTTCCAAACTTGGAGAACTTCCGACTGAAGAGCTCTCATGTGCCACAAAGCCCAGGCAACTGCTTCTGCTGCTGAAGAAAGAAGACCCAGAAATCGCATCAGTGTTCTGAGGGACACTTGGCGGGGGACTCTCAATATCTGCACCCTTCCTGAATTCTGTCCTTCCTCTCTGGGGTAAGAAATATCTGCATTGTTTCGGAATTTATTATAAATCCCAGAAATTTCTTTGTCAATGAGGGTGTTAGGTCGGACTTTTCCCAATTGACAACCCACCCTAGAGAGGAGAGAAGGTCTAGCGTTTTTGTCACACTCTGGTTTAGACACTTGCTTGACCCTGCAAGGAGAAGCCAATCGTCTAGATAGGGAACGACATTTATTCCTTGTATTCTGAGTACTGCAACGACAGAGGCTACTACCTTCGTAAAAACAAAGGGGGCAGATGTAATCCCGAATGGGAGGACGCTGAACTGGAGGTGCTGTAACTGACCTTGAATATAAACGGCCACTCTCAGGAATCTTCTGTGGTTCTTGAGATGGGAATATGAAAATATGCATCCTTGAGATCCAATGATGCCATGTAATCCCCTTTGTTTAGGAGTGATTTTACCGATTTTATAGTTTCCATCCTGAACCTGTTCTTTGTCATAAATTTGTTCAGAAATCTTAGATCTATTATAAGTCTCCATTTCCCCGAAGGTTTTGGAACTAGAAATACGGGAGAATAGACTCCCGTACCCCTTTCCGAAAATGGAACTGACTCCAAGGCCTTGATCTTTATTAGGTTCAGGATGGATTCTTCCAGGACGACCTGTTTTTGAGGAGAAAGACGGGAAGACACAAGAAAACGATCTGGAGGCAGGGGGTGAAGAGGTAAAACATAGCCCCTCTTTATTATGTTTAGGACCCACACATCTGATACGGTCCTTTCCCAGGCCGGAAAAAATTGCGCTAGGCGACCCCCCACCACTAGGATGGCGTCAGAACTCTTTCTTTCTGAAATGGGACTTAGTTCCCTTGGACTGGCCTCCTCTCCTGTAACTGCCGTACCCTCTGCCTCTGTATCGGTACTGCCTATACCTTTGGGGAGAGCGAGTTTGTCTCCTCCGAAAGGAACTCCGATTACTAGGTATAGATTTACCATTTTTGTCAGACAATTCCTCCATAAGGGTGTCTAACTCAGTACCGAAGAGCTTACCAGGTGAATACTCCAGACTGCATACATTGTACTTGGACTGATTATCTCCGGACCAGGGCCGCAACCATAAGGCTCTGCGAGACGCAGATGAAAGAGCCATGGCTCTGGCTCCTAGTCTAGCTTGATGAGAGGCTGAGTCATAAAGATAATCCACTGCTAAGGATATATTTTTGAAAGATGCTAATATCGTGTCGCTATTTATGCCCGAGTCTATGTCATCTTGGATTTTTGGTAACCTCATGATTGGCCACCGCAATAACGGTCTGGCCAGAACCAGTGGTATAGGATCTCTTTAACGTAGCCTCAATCCTACGGTCCATCGGGTCTTTTAGACTGAACCCGTCCTCAGAAGGCACTAATATATTTTTTGACAACTTGGAGAAAGCTCTATCCACCTTAGGAGGAGAAATCCAAGATTTAGACTGCTCCTCATTTAGTGGAAACAGAGACCAAAACTTTTTACTTATAGGTGGCGCTCTATCCAGCTTTTCCCATTCATAATTAATGATATCAGACAAAAATTTATCAACACAAAATCCCTTAGAGGAACACGGACCCTCGGCATAATCATCAGGGTTATCAATTTGTACAGCCTTTAGTAACTTAGCAGTCTTTTCAGGGTTAAACACAAATTTTTCTTCCTTCCCTCCTTCCTCCTTATGAGAAGGAGAGGAATACACCTCATCAATCACAGTATAATCGTCTCCAGAAGCAGAAGGAGAGGAAGCATGAGCTCCTCTGGGCCTCTTTTTAGGAATCATTGTTGCGATTTCTTCCTTTAAGGAGTCCCGCATGTCCTTTATGGAAGACCTAAGAGACACAAGTATAAGTGTCTAATAGTATAAAATAAAATTCCAAACCTCAATCCAGCTGCTTACTGCATAAGATCCTTGACCCACAATGTCAGAACTATCGCCCTATCTCCCTCCTGAATCTGGACCTTAAATTCTTCTCCAAAATTCTAGCTGCCCGTCTCACCCCCTTGCTCCAGCCCATCATACACCTGGACCAGGTAGGCTTTATGCCTGCCCGAGAGGCCCGGGATAACACCACCAGGGCGATCAATCTCATCCATCACGTTCATGCTGAGGGCCTTCCCTCCATGCTCCTGTCCACGGACGCTGAGAAGGCCTTTGACCGAGTCAGCTGGCCTTTCCTTTTCGCCACACTCAGACATCTGGGCCTCGGTCCGCATATGTTGGAGTGGATTGGCTCTCTCTACTCTCAGCCTACGGCTCAGGTCTCGGTCAACGGCCTTCTCTCGTCAGGGTTCCCTATCACCAACGGAACTCGGCAGGGCTGCCCTCTGTCCCCTCTCATCTTTATCTTGACCCTTGAACCTTTCCTTAGACATGTCAGGAACAATGTCAATATTACCGGCATTCGGGTGGGGTCGGTGGACCACAAGGTTGCAGCCTACGCGGACGACTTATTGTTTTTCCTCTCTCAACCTCTTGTCGCCCTGCCCAACCTTCTTTCTGAGCTTTCTCGTTACCAACGTCTCTCTAACTACAAAATTAATCTGCAAAAATCGGAAGCGCTAAACCTTTCTCTTCCCCCTGCTGTCGCAACCTCTTTGGAGGCTTCTTTCCCTTTCCGGTGGTCGCGTTCCTCTCTGACATACCTGGGAGTTCAACTTACTCCCCTAATAGCAGACCTTTTTAGAGTCAACTACCTGCCCATGCTCAAGCGTATTGAAGCGGATTTGCTCAAGTGGCACAGGGGTACCTTCACCTGGTTTGGACGTTGCGCGATATTCAAAATGAATGTCCTGCCGCGCTTGCTGTATCTCTTCCAAGCCCTTCCGGTTACGGTCCCCCTGTCCTACTTCAGGCAACTATCTACACTCCTCACTAACTTTGTCTGGGCACACAAGCAACCTCGCCTCGCCAAATCAGTGCTATACCGCCCGAAAGTAAAGGGAGGTCTGGCTCTCCCTAATCTTTCTCAATACCATGCAGCGGCACACCTGACTCGAGTAATTGACTGGCATCGGCACGCCCCCACTAAGTTGTGGGTTGGCCTGGAAATGGCACTCTCCCCAATCCCATTGTTGGCAGCCCCATGGATACCAGCTTCCGCGCGCTTCGTCGGCTCTCATCCCACTATCGCTCCCACACTGAAGATGTGCCATAAGCACCTCTCCGCGGGCTTCCTGGCCCCCCATCCCTCCCCCCTGTTTCCTATCTTGGGCAACCCTGCCTTCCCGACTAGCCTAGAGGACCCGATCTTCCGAACCTGGTCGCGAGCTGGCACCTTCCGAGCCTCCGCTTTCCTTCAGGGCTCGGCATGGCGATCCCTTACTGACCTTAGGGACCTCTCTGAGCCGGCCCCTCTGGGATTCTGGAGGGCCCTGCAACTTCACCACTTCCTCTCCTCGCTGCCGAACCCTTCTGGCTTTGCTCGCCCCTCTACGTCCTTCGAAACCCTCTGTTTGGGCTCTGGCTCTCTCAGACACTCCCTCTCTGTTCTCTACACTTTGTTGGGCTCCCCCCCGGAACAACCGCGACCCCCCTTTCTCACTGCATGGGAGGAAGACTTGGGCATTTCCCTATCGGCGGCCCAGGTTGACAGGGTCTTTACCTGTACCCACTCCAGCTCTATCTCCTCGCGCCTCCAAGAGGCGGGTTACAAACTACTCTCCCGGTGGTATCGGGTCCCCACTCGCCTCCACCGGATGTTCCCGGACGTTCCGCCACTGTGCTGGAGAAATTGCGGCGAGGAAGGCACTCTATTACACACCTTCTGGAGTTGCCCCGTATTGGCACCTTTCTGGAGAGAGGTGTGGCGTATCTCCTCTACTTTCACGGACCACCGGCTCCCCTTCTCCCCGGCGCTTTTTCTCCTGCACATTGCGGATATCCCTCTCAAGTCCTACCGCCGCTCTGTCCTTCGGCACCTGATTAATGCGGCCCGAGCCTGTATCCCGGTCCTCTGGCGCCGACCTGATCCTCCCAGCATAGCTATGTGGATCCGAAAAGTCGAGGATCTCAAGCACCTGGAAGATCTCACGGCCCAGTTGCACGGACACAACGCAAAGTTTTTTCGGACGTGGTTCTATTGGGATCAATTTACCGAGACAGATGAGTACAGGACCCTGCTGGCTCAGTGAGGAGCGACCCTGCCTGTCCCACCCCCTCTCCCCCCCTTATGTTCTCTTCCTCTTTTTCGTTCTGCCTTTGCTTTCTTATCTTTACCCCTTACTTTAGTGGTCTCCCATAGTGGTTCCCTTGTGGGGCCCCCAACAATGCAGCTGTACACCCTGGGCTCTCGGCCCCTCGGGCAAGACCTCCCCCACAGGGAGCTGTGTGGTGTAAAATGCCCATCCACACCTATATATAGATGAGATGTTTCCGTTCTTGGGGTTTAAACAAGTTCGCCCTCTCCTTACCATGGTCCCGCCCTTAGGGGCGTGGTGTGTACCCCTGCTTTTGGTTTGTTTGTTTCCATTGTTTTCTGCTGTGGTTTTTATGTGAAATGTTTGGAAAATTTAATAAAATTGAGAATTTAAAAAAAAAAAAAAAAAAAAAAGATCCTTGACCCAGATCACAACATCCTGTATGTTAGGCTCATTCTTGTCCTGAATTTTAGGACGGCACGAGAGACAGGTGGTATAGTCACTGCCATCAGGCAGGGGAGTTTCTGAAAAGAAATATAAATTCAGTCTCCTGCCAATCTGGATTTAAAAGGTTAGTGAAAGTACATACCGCAATCTCTGCATGTTAGGTGATGTCTTTTGGAAGTGCTTTTCCTCCCTGAAGATTCTCTTGAAGACATACTGAGGAGGAGTATTAATAAGTATGAAGCAATAATATCTAGACTTAAATATAAGACAACTCACCTAAAGCTGATCACTCTCAGAATCAAGGAGCAGGAGTAACACATGCATCCAAGCTGTGACCCAAAGGATAACAGCAAAGAAAATGGCCGAGAGTGAGAAATAAATAGGCAGCAGGAGACAGTAAAACCCTGGATACCTGTAGAGGAACTTATACCTATGCTCCGGATCGCACAGCCCGCGCTCGGGCTTTACATCTAATCCGGAGCCCATCTGACGCGAATCGCGCCATCGCCGCCGAATGGCGCAAGCGCCAGTCACCGGAAGTGGCGCGATCCGCCAAGCAAAGATTCCATGCGGCGATCTGGATCCATCTAAGGAGAGAAGGTAGACAGAGACAGGGAGAGAAAAAAACTGTGTGGAAGAGGGGAGACACCCGTCCTGCCCTTACACCAGGACAAAAATAAAACTCAACTATGCACTGGGTGTAGACTACCTTTATACTCCTAGAGGGGAGGAGTTTTTCTTTTTATTGGCTAGTTCTATTAAATATTCCTTTGTCCTGCCCAGTACACAGGGGCAAAATACCCCATTATTGTGCCGCTGTGGGACGTCAGGGAAAGAGGAGTATAAAGGGAAAGGAGGTAGACAGATGGGCCTATCCCAAGGGAGGTCGTGGGAGAGGGTGTTTACTCTATCAGGCCCAGAGTGGGGTGAAGGCTCTCGCTATCAGCCAGTGGGAGATCACAGGAAATCAGTTCATTTTAAATATCTTGAACTAGTGGGATCCTGATAGACTCCTCTGCTCCTCCCCCCGCAAAATTTTCCATTAGGAATCGCCTAATGGAGGGAATATAAGATCTTTTCTCTTTAGAAGCCACCAATCCTGTACCTCAGGAGGAAGTCGGTCAGGGCCCTTACTCTACCGTCCTTCTTCTCCCTAAACCCAACGGGACATTCAGGATGATAATCCACCTCAAATTCCTAAATCAGTTTGTAGGGTAGAAGAAATTCAAGATGGAGACCATGAAAACTACCATCCCACTAATCCATCACAAAGCATCTATGGCCATCTACACCAGTGGTCCCATGGTGTCAGCATCATTCCCAAGTTCTACAGAGCGACATCCTCCGGGAATGGGACAGATCTCCACTATCACTGGAGAAACAGGTGACCATGTCAAAAATGTAAATTAATAAGTTATCGAGAGCGAATGGCGAAGCAGCTCCTTTTCAATACAGAGACTTTCAGAGAGGTTAGAGAGCTCAAGAAATGAGATGTAGGGAGGAAAGATGGTGCCGGACTTGTGACAAACATTAACATTTTTACGCAAGAAGGACAAAGAGGCCACAGAGCAGAGGAGGCCAGTGTGTTATCTGATATACAGCATATTCTCTATTATGGGGTTTACCTGTGCACTTCATAAAGTGTGATGTCAGGAAGGAACAACAAAATTCTCATTATACAAATTCAGCTCTGCTATGTACACGTACAGATCATCTACACATACAGCTCATCTACATGTACATTACACACATACAGCTTAATTAGGCTGGGTTCACACACTGTATACTTCAGGCAGTATTTGGTCCTCAAGTCAGGTCCTCATAGCAACCAAAACCAGGAGTGGATTGAAAACACAGAAAGGCTCTGTTCACACAATGTTGAAATTGAGTGGATGGCCGTCATATAACGGTAAATAACTGCCATTATTTCAATATAACAGCCGTTGTTTTAAAATAACAGCAAAAATTTACCATTAAATGACGGCCATCCACTCAATTACAACATTATGTGAACATAGCCTTTCTGTGTTTTCAATCCACTCCTGGTTTTGGTTGCTATACAGCCTCACAAATACAGCCTCAAATATACATAGTGTGAACCCAGCCTAGCTACTGTGTACACATACAGCTCAGCTACGTGTACATTACACACATACAGCTCGGCTACGTGTACATTACACATATACAGCTCTACTGTGTATACATACAGCTCAGCTACATGTACATTACACACATACAGCTTAGCTACATGTACATGTACATTACACATATACAGCTCAGCTACATGTACATTACACACATATACAGCTCAGCTACATGTACATTACACACATATACAGCTCAGCTACATGTACATTACACACATACAGCTCAGCTACATGTACATTACACATATACAGCTCAGCTACATGTACATTACACACATACAGCTCAGCTACATGTACATTACACAAATACAGCTCAGCTACATGTACATTACACATATATACAGCTCAGCTACATGTACATTACACATATATACAGCTCAGCTACATGTACATTACACATATATACAGCTCAGCTACATGTACATTACACATATACAGCTCAGCTACATGTACATTACACATATATATACAGCTCAGCTACATGTACATTACACATATATATACAGCTCAGCTACATGTACATTACACATATATACAGCTCAGCTACATGTACATTACACATATACAGCTCAGCTACATGTACATTACACATATATACAGCTCAGCTACATGTACATTACACACATATACAGCTCAGCTACATGTACATTACACATATACAGCTCAGCTACATGTACATTACACACACATACAGCTCAGCTACATGTACATTACACATATACAGCTCAGCTACATGTACATTACACATATACAGCTCAGCTACATGTACATTACACACACATACAGCTCAGCTACATGTACATTACACACATATACAGCTCAGCTACATGTACATTACACACATACAGCTCAGCTACATGTACATTACACACATACAGCTCAGCTACATGTACATTACACACATATACAGCTCAGCTACATGTACATTACACATATATACAGCTCAGCTACATGTACATTACACATATACAGCTCAGCTACATGTACATTACACATATACAGCTCAGCTACATGTACATTACACACATACAGCTCAGCTACATGTACATTACACATATACAGCTCAGCTACATGTACATTACATTACACATATATACAGCTCAGCTACATGTACATTACACATATACAGCTCAGCTACATGTACATTACACACATACAGCTCAGCTACATGTACATTACACACATACAGCTCAGCTACATGTACATTACACACATACAGCTCAGCTACATGTACATTACACACATACAGCTCAGCTACATGTACATTACACATATACAGCTCAGCTACATGTACATTACACATATATACAGCTCAGCTACATGTACATTACACACATACAGCTCAGCTACATGTACATTACACACATACAGCTCAGCTACATGTACATTACACACATATACAGCTCAGCTACATGTACATTACACATATACAGCTCAGCTACATGTACAATACACATATACAGCTCAGCTACATGTACATTACACACATACAGCTCAGCTACATGTACATTACACACATACAGCTCAGCTACATGTACATTACACACATATACAGCTCAGCTACATGTACATTACACACATATACAGCTCAGCTACATGTACATTACACATATACAGCTCAGCTACATGTACATTACACACATATATATACAGCTCAGCTACATGTACATTACACATATACAGCTCAGCTACATGTACATTACACACATATACAGCTCAGCTACATGTACATTACACACATATACAGCTCAGATACATGTACATTACACATATACAGCTCAGCTACATGTACATTACACATATACAGCTCAGCTACATGTACATTACACACATACAGCTCAGCTACATGTACATTACACACATACAGCTCAGCTACATGTACATTACACATATACAGCTCAGCTACATGTACAATACACATATACAGCTCAGCTACATGTACATTACACACATACAGCTCAGCTACATGTACATTACACACATACAGCTCAGCTACATGTACATTACACATATACAGCTCAGCTACATGTACATTACATATATACAGCTCAGCTACATATACATTACACACAGGGCTCTGCTGCAGGCATATATAACACAGACACACACAGCTCTGCTCCACACACATCACACACACACAGCTCTGCTGCACACACATCACCTCAGCTCATCCAGCACAGCAGAGTCCTGCATACACTGAGCAGCAGCCCCTGATCATGTGACTCCTCCTCCTCCATGTGACTGATCACATGACTGTGACATCATGGCAGGTCCTGGAAGCACAGGGGAAGCACACGGCTCCTGTACAGCTCTGCAGCTGGAGGTACAGTATATATATATATAATGGTGTGCCGGGCTGTATATATATATATGTATGTGTCACAGTGAAATGATAGAATGGGAATCTGGGGGGCTGTTGGCAGGAACTCTTCTGAAATCCTTACCCTCCAAATAAGTAGAATTTATTTGCAATTTCACGCAGACTTAGGTCGGTCTGGGGCGACTCCTGACTGGTTCATTCCATTGTTTACCTGAAAGGGCTCGGCCATTTCATTATTTCCCAGGATTTGATCAAATCCCTGATTCTATCATTTCACTGCAATATACCTGTGTACCGGCCGCTCTCTCCTATATACAGCAGCGCCACCATTTCCCTCAGGTTATGTGATGTATTACACTGCAGCTTATTGCAGAGAATATAACAGAGCTGCATTATCAGGAGCCGCGGAGGGAACAGGAGAGCGAGATATAAGTGACGTCTATGAGAAGCTTCATCCCCCAGATATATTACATTGTCTCCTCCCATGTTCCCCCATATCCCCTCCTGTCCATGTATATTTCTATCTCCAGGAATCTAGAGCCGCATTACATTGTCTCCTCCTCTTCCCTCCAGGATCCTCTGCTGATATCTTCTATATAAGAGACCGACCCATCAACCATGGAGAGAGACAGAGACAAGATGGCCGACAGGATAATAACCCTCACCCTACACATACTCTTCCTGCTTACTGGGGAGGTGAGGGATTCTGGGAGTGATGTCATCATGACATCATTCTTATCTATGGAATAACAGATGGATAGGACTGGGGAGGTGAGGGATTCTGGGAGTGATGTCATCATGACATCATTCTTATCTATGGAATAACAGATGGATAGGACTGGAGAGGTGAAGGATTCTGGGAATGGATGGAGTGATAGTAATGTGTCTCTCCATACACAGGATTACACAGTAGTGAAGAAGTCCTCTAGTGGGCGCTGTGGGGCCCCTGGGTGTGAAGGATGGGGAAGAACCCTGAGCCCAATCCCGGGGCCCCTGATACATGAGGAAATGGAGGAAGAGAAGATCCTAGAAGTCACCAACAAGATGGTGGAGCTGCTGAGTGGAGAGGTGAGACTGTGGCTGCTGGGAATGCTGGGACATTATACAGTAACACCACTGGAGGGGTGGGGGGGATGACTGTGTGATCATTGTGTGTGTCAGGTTCCTATAAGGTGTCAGGACGTGGCGGTCTATTTCTCCATGGAGGAGTGGGAGTATGTAGAAGGACACAAGGATCAGTACAAGGATGTGATGCTGGAGGATCAGCAGCCCCTCCCATCAGCAGGTAATAGACAGGACTATATACACACCTCCTCTCTGTATTATCTGGATGGAAAGAATGAATTCAGTCTCTGTATGTGTTCCCTCCAGTCAGATCCAGTAAGAGAACAGCACCAGAGAGATGTCCCCGTCCTCTTCTCCCACAGGATCAGGTAGATGGAGATGTTCCCTATGATGTGTAGATGTGAGGTTCTTGCTCTTAGTCTTGGTTTATCCTACACTATTATATGGATGATACTTGTGTAATGAGGAAGGTGGAGATGGCGGATAAAGCGACTATAGACATTACATGGTGTCTGGATCTTATCCCAGTTTGGGGCTATGGAGGCTGCTGGTCGGGATAAGGAGACAACTGGTTGGATTTTTTCCTATTTGATCCTTTATTTCCCATGAGATGTGTCTGGCAGAGGCCGATCTCCTCCCCTGAGACAACCAGTCTGGCCGTGCTGGATATACAGTGTATGAGGCTGTCACTGATGAGCAGACCTGTGGATATTCGGATTTGACCAGTGAATTTGAACGTGAAAATGTCCTGAACTTTCTCATAAACTCCAACCCTATTGAAGTCAACTTTGGGCCACAAAAAATGGCTGTAAAATGTGTGTATAAAGGGTAGAAGGCTGCAAATGCTACCACAATGTCGGTAAGCGGACATATTATCCAACTTTTAAGCAGTTCTTAAGTGTAAAACTGCAACAAGTGATTAATACCAAGATTAAACTTTTGCGACCCTCTGCAGTGTGGAGAGCGGCTAGGGGGGGGGGCAACGGGTAGGATGCAGAGCCTGTGATGTGGGGATGACAAGGTTCTAGATCCCCGTGAGCTGGAACCCATGATAGACCGGAGGAAGAGATGGTGGACACGCAACCTGAGACACCCAGTGGTCAGTAACCAATTGGCCGACTGATACGAGCCACTGCGACCAGGGCACACCAAAGCCATCTCAGAGGAGCTCACTAGTGTGGCGTGTGTTCTGGCAAAGTGCTGACGACAAGACATGGGTGGTTCACAAGTTTTGCTGTCAGGAATGGATAGAGGTCTGTAAAAAGAGATTAACAGGGATATGGATAGGTAACTACTGGGGTAGGGATCGGTAACTGCTGGGGTAGGGGTAGGTAACTACTGGGGTAGAGGTAGGTAACTACTGGGTTAGGGATAGGTAACTACTGGGGTAGGGATAGGTAACTACTGGGGAAGGGATAGATAACTGCTGGGGTAGGGATAGATAACTGCTGGGGTAGGGATAGATAACTGCTGGGGTAGGGATAGATAACTGCTGGGGTAGGGATAGATAACTGCTGGGTTAGGGATAGGTAACTACTGGGGTAGGGATAGGTAACTACTGGGGAAGGGATAGATAACTGCTGGGGTAGGGATAGATAACTGCTGGGGTAGGGATAGATAACTGCTGGGGTAGGGATAGATAACTGCTGGGGAAGGGATAGATAACTGCTGGGGTAGGGATAGATAACTGTTGGGGTAGGGATAGATAACTGCTGGGGTAGGGATAGATAACTGCTGGGGTAGGGATAGATAACTGCTGGGGTAGGGATCGGTAACTGCTGGGGTAGGGATAGATAACTGCTGGGATAAGTAGGATTAACCTGGCCCTATTGTGTTATTTTTTTCACCTACGGGGCTGTCTGGGGTCATTATTTGCCATGATCTCTAGTTTTTATTAGTAGAATTTTTGTGTAGATGATACGTATTGATCACTTATCAATATTTTAGTGGTCGGAATCTATGGACGTTATTCCCCCTTTCCTTATGTCGCACTGACGTTCTCATGGCCACCAGCTGATTGACTGCTGAGCAGCCTTTCAACAAACTTTGTTACAAAACAAGCAACAGATAGACGAACAACGCGTTACTGTTTGTGTATCAGTTTGTGTTTGCTGATCACTAGTTGTCACTGATCCATCATGTAATATCTATGTCCCTGCAGCTATGGGCTCAGATAACTCCTCCTGTCATCTCATCTCTGGTCATTATAATAATTACTCATCCTTTTCTGCTCATCCCATGTGACTTCTCCTCCTGTCTTATACACTTACCACGATTATTTCCCAGCTCAGAAATGGTACAGACCTGGAGGTAAAAGAAGAGGAAGAAGAAGAAGAGACAGATGACAGCAGTGATGAGCAGTATAAGGAGGACATCACTACAAGAAAAGGTCCAACCTCTATTAATGCTACAGACATAAGGGTTAAAGAGGAGGAGGAGGAGGAAGAAGAAGACACAGATGACAGCAGTGATAAGGAGGTCATAAGGGTAAAAGAAGAGGAAGAAGAAGTAGAGACAGTTGACAGCAGTGATGAGCAATATAAGCATAACATAAGGGTAAAAGAAGAGGAGGAAGAAGAAAAGACAGATGTGAGCGGTGATGAGCATTATAAGGAGGACATTACTACAGGTAAGCGCCCAGGTGGAATATTAAAAGCTGTGTGTCCTGTCAGTCTTCTCTGCTGTATATTCCCCCATACAGTGTACATTTCCCACTTAACTCCTGTACTGGTCCCCTGCCACAGACCTAATGCAGAGGAGCGGGACCCGCCCTTATTCTTTAAATAGAAAAACATAAACCTAAAAAATACACAGTCAGTAGTAGAAACATTGGGATCGGGACTACTCAACTCCTTTTTAGCCACTCATAGCCTACATATATGTGCTCTTTAAACTTTGCTAAACGTGGTGCAATAAACCAGAAAAAAGCATGTAGCTGCTAGACAATCAACTTTCAAAAAGAGAAAAAGAATCTGGATGCACTCACCAGTTAACAGAAAAAGTGTTGCTTTATTTTCCAACGAGTGTGTTTACAGCATAATTCAGGCAGGCGGAGGACGCCAAACACCCCCCACTGATGATGACAGCTGTTTCACGCCTACTTTTCGGCGCTTCATTATGATATGTGAGAACAAGGACATTACACAAACTATGAGCGCAAAAGGCTTGAATATAAAGTGTATAATGTTGCTTAGCACGAGCTATGCCTTTTTTGGACCCTGAGCTCTTTGAGATCATACCTGGAGTGTGAACGGGTCCCTAGAGGTCTCAGAACATATAAAGAGCCCTCACAGTTCCGCATGATGTCCAATTTGTTAATGAGTGGAAAGAACTACATCAGACACACTCGCTAAACCTAATGAAACTGATAATGAAGAGAACTTTACAAATAAAATAGAAACCGCAACAACATCAAGAGAGCAGAAGCAAAAAGAACAGGAACAAAACGGAAACAAGTGTGGTGGAAAAAATAAACAATGAAAATAAGACCATACAGACTGAACCTTCTCTAGTAGTAAATTTAACTAATCTTGAACTTAGTGAACCGGTTCTCTCTATTAAACAAAGGACTCAACTATTGTTTAACTGAAAAGTTTAACATGTCGGATTTTCAGATTGACATGTTTAAAAGCATAAAAAAATTAAATCTAAAAAAGGTTTTTTCTTGCAACACCATCCCGCATAGGAGAAAAGATGAGGAAGAGGGAGACAAGCCAGTTGAGGTACGGTCTTTAGGCTTCTACCTAGCTGGTATGGACAATGAACAAGATAGACAAGGGATCGCTACCCTACTAGATCTAGCAGACAGCAATGAGTTGTATGATGTAAATAATGAGTTTGAGTTTTTTTCAGGAGGAATTAAAAGCACTTTTTCCCCCCAAGTCAACCAGAGCTCTTTCAATACAAAGTAACTGAACAGGTAAAAGCCTTAATCTACCCACAGGACCCCGAGAATATAACATCACAAGAGAAAAAAGCCTTGGAATGGCTAAAGGAACATAAAGAAATAATATGCAAAAAAGCTGATAAAGGGGGGAAACCTAGTGATGATGTGGAGAAAAGATTATGAGGCAGAAGGAAGGAGACATTTAGGTGACACAAATACATATACAAAATTAAAAGAGAACCCCATTCCAAAAGTAAAAAGCAAGCTACAAACCTTATTGCGTACATATGTAGAAAAAAAATTTTTTATCTAAAAATACTGCTGAAAAACTACTACCCTCACATCCTAAGAATGCCGTATGGTACCACGTGCCTAAACTGTACAAAGGCATAAATCCACCTCCGGGACGCCCCATAGTAGCTGCGATAGACTCCATTATTGAACCACTGTCACAATATCTTGAGTGGCTATTAAAGCCTCTCCTTAAAAGTGTACCTACATTAGTAAAAGATACAAACGAGTTTTTGATGATACTAGGGGACACACAATGGCCAGAGGGAGCTATACTAGGCTCCATTGATGTGGAAAGCCTTTATACTCATATTCCACACCAAAAAAGGGGTGGCAGCTATACGGCAGTTGCTAGAACAGACAGAAAAAAACAAAGAATTTATAAATTTTGTTTGCGATGCGTTGTTTTTCATTTTGCAAAAAAATTGCTTTCAATTTAATGATGAATGGTATGTGGAGGGCAAGGGGACAGCGATGGGCACGCCCATCGCGTGTACCCTCGCCAACCTGTACTTGGCAGTGCTGGAAAGGGAAATTGTCTTTTCTGTAAAAAATTCCTTTTTAAAACACATACACTGTTTTCGTAGATTTGTGGATGACGTTTTCGTCATATGGCTGGGTACAGAAACTGAGTTTGAATCGTTTATCACATATCTGAATAACAACGATATGAATATGGTGTTTACAAGTAAAATTCATAAAACACAAATAGAATTCTTGGACGTCCTTATAAAAATAGAAGACAACAAAATCAATACTACAAGTTATCGTAAACCCATGGCAACAAATGCCATATTACACTACTCTAGCTATCATCCTCCACATACAAAGACAGCCGTACCTCACGGTCAATATCTCCGGTTACGAAGAATAAATAGTTCAGATGATCCATACACAGAACAAGCACAAGAACTTACCACGCGTCTCCTCGAAAGAGGTTATCCGTTGGAGGTCCTGGAAAAAGCCAATAAAAAAGCATTTAGTAAACAACAAAAAGATTTGCTTCTTCCTAAAAAAACATCATAAAAAACGCCATGATAAAAAAAACACGGTTTGTCTTTTCATTTAAATATAGTCCCTTAGCCAATTTAATTTGTAAGGCTATAATGGACAATTGGTGTATCATTCAGCATGAACCCTTGTTCATGAAGGAATATACAGACAAACCAATGATAACATTTAGGCGGACTAAAAACATAAAAGACATAATAGTGCGTATTCTAACAAAAAAAAATAGGGAACTGGTTAAGTGATACATTACAAGGGAATTACAAATGTGGAAACTGTAAGTGGTGCCCCCATTTAGAACAATCTAAAAGCGTAAATTTGGGAGGATACACTCATGCAATACGTGACATGATATGCTGCAAAACAAAATATGTAGTGTATGCTATTACCTGTACATGTAAGCTATACTACATAGGTAAAACCATCCGCCCCATGAATAAACGTTTCAGCGAGCATATAAGATCTTTGCGCACTGGACAAGGGGCTCCAAGACTAATAGAGCACATCAGTGATAAACATGGAGGCAACACAAGGGACCTTAAGTTTATGGGACTACAACGTATCCACTGTAGAAGTGGAAGAGATGCTCATAAAGAGTTAATGAAATGCGAAGCACGTCTAATCATAGCTACGAATGCGCAGGGAAAAATGGGTCTAAATGACCAAACTGATCTAAGTATGTTCCTCTAACCACATACATAAGATGTATTTATAGTTTTTCTATAGACATTAATTGTTTTTAACCATACACTGTTACGCCCTGGTCCTGATCACGTGATCTACTAGGCATATATCTAGTGACGTGGACAAAGGGGCGGGATCTGAGGAAGCGCCTAAAAGTAGGCGTGAAACAGCTGTCATCATCAGTGGGGGGTGTTTGGCGTCCTCCGCCTGCCTGAATTATGCTGTAAACACACTCGTTGGAAAATAAAGCAACACTTTTTCTGCTAACTGGTGATTGCATCCAGATTCTTTTTCTCCTTTTGAAAGTTGATAAACCTAAAAAATAATAAAGTTATTATTCTACAATCCTCTCTTCTCTATTGTCAGGTGACTGTACCCGGAGATCAGAGGGAAATCTGATATATTCAGGTTATAAAGCAGAGAATCCTATCACACAGGATACATATGAAGAACATTCTATTACCCCAGATCTACCCTCAGCCCCTCACAGCAAAGATCTGTCATCTCATCCTTATATACCAGTCCCATCTACTGATTCATCACAGCTTACTAAGCAAAATAAGGAGAAGCCATTTTCATGTTCAGAATGTGGGAAATGTTTTACTCAGAAATCAGATTTTGTTCAACATCGAAGAATTCACACAGGGAAGGGGAAATTTTCATGTTCAGAATGTGGGAAATTGTGTACTCGTAAATCAAATCTTGTTAACCATCAAAGAACTCACACAGGAGAGAGGCCGTTTTCATGTTCAGAATGTGGCAAATGTTTTACTGAGAAATCACATCTCAATACACATGAAAAAACTCACACGGGAGAGAAACCATTTATATGTTCAGAATGTGGGAAATGTTTTGTTCTCAAATCAGGTTTTGTTAGCCATCTGCGAACTCACACAGGAGAAAAGCCATTTTCATGTTCAGACTGTGGAAAATATTTTTCTCATCAATCAACTCTTGTTAAACATCTGAAAATTCACACAGGAGAGAAACCATTTTCATGTTCAGAATGTGGAAAATGTTTTAGTCATAAATCATATCTTATTCAACATCAAAATATTCACATAGGGGAAAAGCCGTTTTCATGCTCAGAATGTGCGAAATGTTTTAGTCATAAATCAAATCTCATTAAACATCAAAGAAGTCACACAGGGGATAGGCCATTTTTATGTTTAGAATGTGGGAAATGTTTTTCTCAGAAATCAGATTTTGTTAAACATCAAATAATTCACACAGGGAAGGGGAAATTCTTATGTTCAGAATGTGGAAAATGTTTTACAGAGAAATCACTTCTCACTACTCATGAAAGAACTCACATGAGAGAGAAATCGTTTTCATGTTCAGAATGTGAAAAATGTTTTACTCACAAATCATTTCTTGTTAAGCATCAAAGAATTCACACAGGAGAGAGGCCATTTTTATGTTCAGAATGTGGGAAAAGTTTTACTGAGAAATCACATCTCACTGCACATAAAAGAATTCACACAGGAGAGAAGCCGTTTTCCTGTTCAGAATGTGGAAAATGTTTTACTCAGAAATCATGTCTTGTTAAACATCAAAGAATTCATACAGGAGAGAAACCATATTCATGCTCAGAATGTAGGAAATGTTTTACTCAGAAATCTAGTCTTGTTAAACATCAAATAATTCACACAGGGGGAAAGCACTTTTCATGTTTAGAATGTGGAAAATGTTTTTATCAAAACTCAAGTCTTGTTAAACATCAAAGAATTCACACAGGGGAGAAGCACTTTTCATGTTCAGAATGTGGAAAATGTTTTTATGAGAAATCAAGTCTTGTTAAACATCAAAGAACTCACACAGGAGAGAAGCCATATTCATGTGATAAATGTGGGAAATGTTATACACGGAAGGAGAAACTTATGAAACACCTAAACAGTCACTCAGGGGAGAAGCCAAGTCAGATCGCTCAGTGATCAGTCACCCGTCTGTTCTCCAGAAAGCAGATAGAAGCCGGATACCACAGCTATGTATTCCCCATGTACAGAGGAGATTTGGCGGTAATACAGATATCATATACTGCAGCTCCAAACTTCTCACCAATTGGTAATAAAATGTTTCTTCTAAACCTTAGTCTCCTCTCCCTCCATCTCATGTGGATATATATATATATAGGGTTATGATGATGTGACAGATGACACAGGTCCTGAGTGGGCGGCAGCGGCTTCCTCTGCATAGTTAGTGGCCATGCATACACAGTACAGGAGCAGGGAGGCCGGGGAGGTTCTGGAGTCCCTGCTGCTCTATGTACAGTGTATTAGTGCAGCCGCCACAGGAGAAGAGAATCCTGTTGTACGTCCTATATACTGGGGACCACACTCACAATTCAGTACATAAATAACAAAAGAAGATGGGCCGTTCGGACTATGTTTGATTTTAAATTGTTCACCTGAACTATTAGATTTCAAATCGTTTACCTCATGTGCCATAATAATGCAACATTTGCAATTTTTTCTTTTGCATCTAAAAACTCCGACTCGATCCGCCCCATAAAGAGATTAGCATAACTGGGTGCGGCCTGAGTCCCCATCGCCATCCCCCTGGTCTGCAGGTAGATCCGCCCATCAAAAGTAAAAACATTTCTAGTTAAAATTAATCTCATACTTTTCACTAAAAAAATGAGGGCAAAAGAACTGCTAAGTCTTGTAAAAAAAGATCTATAAAAAGCGAAAGGTCAGCAGTTAAGCTCCCAATGCCTCGGTCCTCCAGGTGGATGGTCTAACCCTTTATGAACTTTGGGCAAATGGTAGAAGAAAGCCATTTTTTGGGTCAGCTATATTTAAAAACTGTTTTTCTTTTTTGTTTAAAATACTTTTTTTTTTTTTAATCAGAATTTTTATTTGGTTTTAACAAGAATTTTTTTTCTTTTAAAACACATAGTAAGGCACAACAAAAAGCATAGTAAAATGACATCTGAGTTTGGCGCATTAACTGATTTGGCGCATCATGACATATTTCCGACATTACTCAGAGTCTCAGATATATTGAAAAAGAACAAACAAAAAGTCAGTGGAAAGCAAAAACAAAAAAAACATTAACAAACACTTGCTCCATGTGGAAGAGAACATTACAAGAGATCATGAGTATGGGCCTTATTACACGGAACGATTGTTGTTCGAAAAATTGTTTGGATTTGAACGATAATGATTTAGTGTAATAGCAGACAACGATTAAACGGCCAATGAGAAATCGTTAGTCGTTTGATAGAGTTTGGACCTATTTTTATTCGCATGGAATAAGACGTTGTTTGGAGTAGCGACGAGAATATGTAACGATTATCGTTCTGTGTAATTGGGCGAAGGATTTCAGGTCGTTTTAGATTACATCGTATGGGAAGTAGTTCCCAATTTTGTCTGTCTATTCTGCTTCTGATAAGCATGACGGAGTTGTAAATATTGGTCCAACCTGGAATGTGGGAGGGCAAAGGTAGTATGTGGGTACTCAAAAGTGGTAATCCCACCAACATGCAATAACCAGTCGTGAAATATCACCGTCGTGCAATATCTGATGCAAATATAGTACTTCTTTATCCTCCCATGGAGAAAATCCCTCCAATTTAAAGAATTCCAGCAAGAGGGGATTGTGCCATAACGGAGTAAAGGTAGTGAAGCCCTTAGCCCCTAGGTGACCTAGGACGTACCGGTACGTCCTGAGCTATGAAGAGCGCTCCGGAGCGGAGCACGCTTCATAGCAGGTGGGGGCCGGCTGCAAACAGCAGCCGGCACCTCACCGTTAATGACACGCTGCAGCATGACATTAACTCTTTAAATGCCGCGTTTAAGTGTAAGTGACAGGGGGAGTCCCCTGTCACTTACCGATTGGGACCCCCGCAGTGTGACTGCGGGGGTCCTGATTTGTAAAACGGACCGCCGGAGATCTCTCACCTGCCTCCGTGCGGTCCAATCGGCACTCTGGTCACTGAGCCTGCATAGGCAGGAGGAATGAGGAAGGAGGAGCTTATCCTCTGAAACGTCCGCCGTGAGGTTGGATGGTTTGGACTGAGAGGAGAGCACGTATCAGCCTGTGAGCACCTTAATACCTTGTCCTGTACGAGAAACCGAATTAAACAGTAAAGTTTATAAGCAAAGCCAGCACTTGTGTGAGTATATGTTCTCGTGACTACGGAGAGCAAACACAGAGGAACTGCTATACAAGGTACCTCTCGTACGCTATACACATCTTGCTATATATTATTCCTGCACAGGCAGGCTCAATGAGCAGAGCGCCGATAACACTGATCAATGCTATGCCTATGGCATAGCAGTGATCAGTGTAGAAATCAAAGTACTGTATGTAGAAGTCCCCCAAAGGGACTTAAAATGTGTAAAAACAAAAAGTTAAAAATCACTAACACACTACCCCAAAGCCCCTCCCCCAATAAAAGTTTAAATCACCCCCTTTCCTATTATATAAATAAAAATAAATAAATAAACATATAATATAGCGTAGTGTGTGTAATTGTCTGATCTATTAAAATATAGCAAGCGTCATTGCGAACGGTTAACGGCGTACACGAAAAGAGGGAAAAAATGCGCGGATTACCGAATTTATGTCACATTATATATATTTAAAAAAATAATAAGTGATCAAAACGTCCGATCTTCACAAATATGGTATTAATAAAAACTAGAGATCATGGCGGAAAAAATGACACCCCATACAGCCCCGTAGGTGAAAAAAAATAAAACCGTTATAAGCGTCACAATTGGCCCATTTTATTAATATTTAATTGCCAAAAAAAAGGATTTCATTAAAAAAAATATATATAACATTAGAGAATCTGTGTAACCTGCATATGGTTGTGTTCAGACTGACCTATAGAATAATTGTATCATGTTGCTGTTACCATATAGTGTATTACGTAGACACAGGAACCCCCCAAGTTACCATATTGCATTCTTTTTTACGATTTCACCTATTTATATCTTCATAAATAATATATTTGGGATTCCGTCATACATGTTATGGTAAAATGAATGTCGCCATTACACAGTACAACTATTCCTGTAAAAAACAACAAGCCCCCACATGGCCTTGTAGATAGAAAACTGAGAGTGCTAGAGCTCTTAGAAGGGGAGGAGGGAAAAACGAAAGCGCAAAGATCAAAATTTGCGCGGTCCACTGGGTCATTTTGGGCCTGGTCCTCAAAGGGTTAAGAGCAAACATGTCCTTTGTCCTTTAGTCCAGACCTTTGTTATTAAAACTAACGTCAGGAGGACTTTCCCCTTCCATTTAGAATCTCCCGTTTCTAGGGCCATAATAGGTAACCTATGACCTCTAATCCAAGATATTAGTCTCCTCGTTTGCCCCATAGTTTCCTGACAACCCCAACCCCGGAGATGCTAAAAAATATATGTACGGGTTTGGAAGGGCTAGTCTGCCTGCAGTTTTGTTCCTCTGGAGCGTTGCAAGCTTGATTTGTGGTATCCCCTTGCTTAAAATACCTAATTTAAAAGCTTCCTCAATCCATTGGTTATACTGTAATTCAAACTCCAGGGTTTTGTAATATTTTTCATCCCCTAGGATTTTATATGCTTCTGTGAGGTAATCTTTCTTTATTCTGTATAACAATACATCCCCCTTTGCCTGCACCTCTAATTACCACATTTTCTTTTTTTCTTAAATTCTCCAGAGCTCTTCTTTCTTTGTGTGTTAGATTACCTTTTTTGTTGTTTTGCCCTCCTGAGATATTTCTTTTGAAATCCTCCATCGCTAGTTCAAAAAAAGTTTTGATATAATGTCCTTTGTGATGGAGTGGATAAAACGTAGAATGCCCCTTCACTTCCTGGTATTTATATTCATCCTCCCGTATCCCAAACCGTGAGCGAGTGAAGGACCGGATGGCAGCTGCTGAGAGAGGTGCGGAATGAAGAAGGTGGTGATGGAGAATCTCTCCTAGCAGGGAGAACTGGAAACTATGAATATTTTTTGTCATGTATTTGGTGGAAGTTTTTAGACTTGCGTAACCTGGAAGTGATACCCACGATGGAGGTGGTGTTTTATGAAAGATATATATATGTATGTATGCTATGAGTGTGGAGTTCTTTGTATAGCTTGAGAAAGGCCTGTCCCGAAGATATAGGCCGAAACGCGTTTTACTTTTTACAATAAATGGAAGACTATTACCAATGAGTATCTGCTTGGTCATACCTAGCGGATAGCCTGTGATGGTATCTATAGGATTCCCTGTCTCGTTGCACCTGCGCCCCAGATTACATAAGGGGTTTAGTCCGTGGATCCCAGTCCGACAATCGTTGTGCTCACCAGGTAATCCAGAAACTCTCCCTATATTGCTTGGGAAAAATAGGAGGTAAGTACAAGTCGCCTGTTAGCCCCTACCTGTCTAAATTGGGGGCGCCAGAGTCAGGCGTCCCTTACTGCTAGCAGACACTTTCCCTACACTAGGTCAATGAGGTAGTGGAATAGTCCGTCTAGTAATCAGGTGTAATGGAGAAAGTGGATGTACTCCATGATTTTAAAGTAAATGTTGCATTCCACTTGGGATCCGACGCGTTTCCTCCCCTCATAATTAGGTCATCCAGTCACAGTGACCCACTCGGAGGGTCATCAGGGAAGATGTGGACTTCCTGAGTACATAAAGGTAATGTATGGAATAAGTATCGAGATTAGATTATTTCGACTGGTCCTGGATGAAGCTAAGTGTAGTATGCAGCAATGGCATCATATAAACCTCTGTAGATGAAGAGAATAAAAAGAATGCCCTGACTAGACTAGTTTGGTTAGTTAGATATGCAGGTAGAGAGCGGAAGAGTCCTTGTAGCTGGTGTGCTAGATCCTCCTACAGTTAGAGGAAGCCTGTTGGCCAAAGGGGATATCTGTTAGATAATCAGGTACGTTCGGTCCGGGTCCCCCCACATACACAAAAATAAGTGTTCTGGTCTCCTGACACGCCGAACCGTGTGAGCTGGGATAGCTCCAGAGGGGGTAATTTATGGCTGACGCCATCACGCCGCACGGTGGCCATAAATTAACCCCTCTGGCCTTTGTCGGCAGGTTTAATAACCATCTCTGTTAAGATGTTATCCTGTATCAAAATGGCTAGGTTTTTGTTAAAGATCTGTAAAATACGAGGATATTCTAAGGAAAATCGTGAGGAAAAAGTGACAGGTACTTCGGTACGGTTTGTGCTAAATTTCTGGTTGTACAGTATATCCCCGTTGACGTTTTGGGGATAATTCACACTGTCTTTCATAATCTTCATTATTTGAGCATATGCGTTTAATTCTAGTAAGTTCCCCAACTGGTATTGCTCAAATAGTGTAACTGGGGTGTTGCGTGAAGTAGAGTGTTGCCCGCCGTGGGCTTACGGTATAATGATGTTTGTACTGACTGATCATCAGACAATGCATACAATTTTATATCCAAAAATGCTATTTCAGTAGAATGTAAATGATGTGTAAATGATAAATTGTGACAATTTCCTTTCCATACGAACAGCATATCATCAATGAAACGATTAAGGAATGGGTTGAATGGTGTGAATGTGTACAATGACTTCCACCAGGCCATATAAAGGCCTGCTAAAATAGGTGAGAAGGGCGCCCACATCGGGGCCCCTTTAGATGTCTCCATGGCCGGGGAATTTCTCGGTGCCAGGAACCGTCCTCTCTTCTTGAGGCCCAACAAAGCCAGGTCTACAAGTGTAGGTGCCGATGTCCTGTGTAAGTCTCTGTTAAAGGTGGCACCTTTAACCTGCAATTCCTGGAGAAACATTGTAGGTCCAAGTCTAGTTGGAATGTGTCAAAATGGCATGAAGGACAAAACGATAGTCTCTTCTGTAGAAGGGATATCTGGGCTTAGGGTTCTAGAGGAGAGAGTCTGTGCCTACATGTGATCTGGTAGACAAAGATGCCGATACAACATTGTAGCTCAATTGTTCTCTTCTCTATGTCATGCGCCCAGAGGAAGTCTTGAAGTTGTAGGCACGGTTAAGCTCGGGATGCTGCTTTTGTTGGAGTTGGACCCAGATACAGGAGATCAGAATTTTTGTCTGGTTTGCCTTTTTGGAAGCCATGTGGATCCTGCCACTTGTAAACTGGGTAAAGCGCATAGTCTTCAGCGTTCCTGATCAAGTTCTTTCTTTTCTGTAATTCTGTTTCTGTCTTAAAGGTTTGTATACTAGTGGTGATCCTCTCGGTCAGGGTAGTAAGTTCGTTCGTCGGGTGTGATACATCCCCTGCTGAGGTAAATGACGTCAATGTGAAACTCGAGCATTTATGCAGGGGACCCAAGCTTGGCACAGGAAAGGTTGTGTGAAAACCTGTCAACCTCAGAAAATGATGGAAACACCACGGAAATGGACAGGAAACAGCAGGGGCAGCATGCATGGATGCCTCTGAGGCTGCCTAATCGCACCATTACGCCAAATTCTGTGCAACATCAAGACAATAGTGCTGACCCAGACCAAGATAGGCAAGGCACATGTGACCACGGTCAAAGGCCTGAAGGTTACTTTGAAGTTCAAAGGGCTTGGAGAGTGTTCCCTTGCCTGTGCCTGACAAGCTGACTGCTCCCCTCCTCCCCCCTTAATAACTTCTCTTTTTATGTTACTAGACTGACCTGGGCTGGGGCATGACATCCCCTGACTACTTTAGCAGTTGGGGTAATTTTCCCTGTATCATGTGACTCACCACTTCTCCCCACCGCTGCTTTGAGTTTGAATTTGAGTGGCTCAGTGGTTAGCACTGTAACCTTGCAGCGCTGGGGTCCTGGGTTCAAATCACACCAAGGACAACATCTGCATGAAGTTTGTTCCCTCCACATGATCACCTGTTCACACTGCTGCAGTTTTAACAGCGGTGTACCCTGAGGCCCCATAAGTTGCGAGAAGCTAAGTAGTGAATGTCTGCGGTGTTCTTTGAAAACTGAAATTGAACATTAAAAAAAAACACCATAAAAGTGGCCTTTACCAGCGTTTAGATGAGGCAGCCGTGGAACCTCCCAAAAATTATGCCTGACACAGCATGGCAGGGAGGACACAGGGAACCATTAAAAGTGAGGTAGAAAGTGAGCCTCCCAACAATTATGCCAGACACAGCATGGCAGTGAGAACTCAGTGAACAAGGTAGATAAGGCAGGCGTTCAACCTCACAAAAATTAGGCCTGACACAGCATGGCAGTGAGGACACAGAGAACCATTAAAAGTGAGGTAGCAAGTGAGCCTCCCAAAACATATGCCAGACACAGCATGGCGGTGATGACAGAGTGACCCAGGTAGAAGCAGTAGCAGGTGAGCCTCCCAAAAATTATGCCAGACACAGCATGGCGGAAGAAGAATAGGCTGTTGGCTGAGAATTGAAGGAGGAGGAGAGGATATACGAAGAATCCTCATGTTGAGCTGCTTTCCCCGGGTGGGCAGTTGAATTCAGGTGAAATCCAGGCTTGAAATCCAAGGCAGAAAAAGCCAGTTCGGGCCAAGTATCCAGCTTTGCAACCCAGTAGTTGTATGTAGCAGAGTGATCGGGAAGGACGTTGGTATGGTCAGCAAGGTACTTTCTCACCATCTTTCTAAAGGCCTCCCCCCTTCTCTGTCTAGATTAGGGACGGGTGACAGTCTTACTGGGGTGCCATGAAATTGTCAAAGGCCTTGGAGAGTGTTCCCCTGCCCCTTGACAAACTGCCTGCTCCAACCCTCCTCTCCCCCGCTTTTTGGCCCACAGAACTACGTCCTCTGGCGCTAGTGGTGTGAAATGGGAAGTACATTTTCAGCTTCTGCACCAGGGCCTGTTGATATTGATTCACTCTCATACTGCGTTCCTCGACAGGAATGAGAGTGGAAAAGTTCTGCTTGTACCGAGGGACAAGGAGGGTGAACACCCAGTAATCGGTGTTGTCAAAAAAAATTTTAAACCCAGGGACACGGGAAAGACAGCCTAACATAAAGTCAGCCATGTGCGCCAGGGTCCCAACACGCAAAAATTCCCTCTCCTCAATAGGCTGACTCTCAATTTCCTCCTCCTCCTCCACTAAGTCCTCCTCTTCAGGCCATACACCCTCAACAGCTAAAGATTGAGCATGGGTTCCCTCTTCATTCACGGCAGCAGTCTTCTCTTCCTCCTCTACTTCGTGCTGAGAAACAAACGTGAGGGTGGGCCAGCTATCTGGCGGCGGATGTTCTTCCCCCGTCTCCTGAGACGAAGGCAAAGTCTCAGACTTCAGGCTGAGCAGGGAGGTTTGAAGCAGACACAGCAGCGGGATGGTGAGGCTGATGATGGCAGCATCACCGCTGACCATCTGTGTTGACTCCTCAAAGGGGCCCAGTACCTGACAGATAGCAGACATCCACGTCCACTCCTCATTGTAGATTTGAGGAAGCTGACTGACCTGACTACCGTTCTTGCCGAGATTGACATCTGACATTCCACAATGGCTCTGCGTTGCTGATAAACCTTGACTACCATCTGGAAGGTGGAATTCCACCGCGTGGGTACATTTCGCCTGACACAGCATGTCAGTGAGAACACAGGGAACCATTAAAACAGATGTAGCATATGAACCACCCAAAAACTTAGCCTGACACCACGGAGATACAATAGATGACCAGACAGTCCTGCAAAATAGTCGAATTTGAATTCAACTATTAGTCAAATTGAAGTTGATTTGATTTGAAAATTGAAATTGAAGATTAAAAAAAGGCCATAATGTGGCCTTTAACGAGCAGCTGACTACTGCCTTTGAGACAGCTAAAAAATGAAAGGACGGCAGAGAACACCCGCAAGTTGACATCCACAGATAATATGGTTCAAAATGGACAACACAAGGATGCTAAATTAGGATCCACCATTTTCACTGTCTGTTCCTTTGAATGGTGGCTTGTATCTTGGAGATACAATAGATGACCTGACAGCTCTGCAAAATAGCACTTGAATTGAAGTCGATTTGATTTGAAAATTGATATTGAAGATGAAAAAAAAGACCATAAAGTGGGCCTGACACAGTAGAGTACCGAGGGGCAGCCAACGCCATGAGGTTCCTAAAGGCCTCTGTCTCTACCAGCCGATAGCGCAGCATCTCCAGGCTTAGCAGTTTGCCTATGTGCACATTTAGAGCTTGTGCATGCGTGTGAGTGGCAGTGTTTTTGCGCTTCTGTTCAAAGGTCTGTTGTGGGGACAGTTGAACGCTGCGCTTGGACACCTTGCTGGAGGGTGTGGAGCATAGTGGAGGTAAAGGGGTGGGTGTAGGGCGGGAGGCGCTCGTGCCTGGGGCCTGGGCGGGGGGACTGACAGAGCCAGCACAGGGGAAGGAGCAGGGGTGTGACTTGCAGTCACTGAGTGGCCTGGGTTCCACTGAGTGGGGTGTTTAGCACTCATATGCCTGCGCATGCTGGTAGTGGTTAGGCTGGTAGTGGTGGCTCCCCTGCTGATCCTGGCATGGCACAGGTTGCACACTACAGTCCATCGGTCATCCGCAGTTTCTTTAAAGAACCTCCAGGCTTGCGAACATCTAGACCTGGCCACAGGAGTTTGACTCCGTGAAACAGTTGCTGATCTACTTGCTCTGGCCCTGCTTCTCCCTCTGCCTACCCATCTTCCTCTTCCAACCGGTTCTGTGACTGACCTTGCC
Organism: Dendropsophus ebraccatus; assembly: GCF_027789765.1. Taxonomy (NCBI): domain Eukaryota; kingdom Metazoa; phylum Chordata; class Amphibia; order Anura; family Hylidae; genus Dendropsophus; species Dendropsophus ebraccatus. Next base: position 197,298,370 of record NC_091456.1, on the reverse strand, counting down.
TCAGTAGCTAAGTGTAAGTGTTGCTATATACTGTATGCCACCCTCTTACACAGGGCAATTAGCAGTGAGCTTGGATATGACTGCACGAAGAAATAAGAAAATATACTAGTCACACTAGTTTTTGGAGGCTGTCGTATAGTCTGTGTGTATGTGGTGGTGGTAAATGGTGTAAGCCCCCTGTTACACAGGACAATGAGCAGTGAGGTTCTATGCAGCTGTACTACAAATCACAGCAATACAATGTACAACAGCAGCAGCACCAGCCACTAAAAATATAATAGTACTGAGGACTTCTTTGGGGTCTGTATGCACCACCTGCTGTCCCCTTTCTGCCAGCAGCCGATCACCACAGTGTGCTGCTGAAATCATGGTAGCTGCACTGCAAGTCCCAGCCAGCAGTCTGGAGTAATACAAAAAAAAATAATGCACAGAAAAATGCAACAGCAAGATACAGACCCACCATAGACATGAAAATAGGTAAAATAGAATATAATAGAATTAAAATAGAAATAAAATAGTTTGTCCTTTTTTAAAAAAAAAAAAAAAAAAATGATTTTAAACCCTTACATGGGCTGTTGGCTTCTTTCTATAGTATCCCTGCCTACTGGAACGCTAATTCCCTCCCTAACGCTCTCCCTGACAAGCAGCAGCTATATGGCAGGGTCATCTGATCTGGCCAACCAATCGCTGCTATCGACATGTATGGGTCCCACGTGGTCACAGGATGTACCAAAGAGTCTCCTGCATGTTGATTGGCTGAGAAATTGCGGCCAAACTTGTGGTCAAACAGGAAACGGATGATGCCATTTTCTCGAGTATCGACTAGCATCGAGTACCCTAATACTTGAACGAGTACCAAGCTTGGACGAGCATGCTCGCTGATCACTGTTCATTACGCATATACAGCTCTACTGTGTACACATACAGCTCAGCTACATGTACATTATACACATACAGCTCAGCTACATGTACATTACACACATAAACAGCTCAGCTACATGTACATTACACATATACAGCTCAGCTACATGTACATTACACATATATACAGCTCAGCTACATGTACATTACACATATACAGCTCAGCTACATGTACATTACACATATATACAGCTCAGCTACATGTACATTACACACATACAGCTCAGCTACATGTACATTACACACACATACAGCTTAGCTACATGTACATTACACACATACAGCTCAGCTACATGTACATTACACATATACAGCTCAGCTACATGTACATTACACATATACAGCTCAGCTACATGTACATTACACACACATACAGCTTAGCTACATGTACATTACACACATACAGCTCAGCTACATGTACATTACACATATACAGCTCAGCTACATGTACATTACACACATATACAGCTCAGCTACATGTACATTACACATATACAGCTCAGCTACATGTACATTACACACATATAGCTCAGCTACATGTACATTACACATATACAGCTCAGCTACATGTACATTACACACATTCAGCTCAGCTACATGTACATTACACACATACAGCTCAGCTACATGTACATTACACACACAGCTCAGCAACATGTACATTACACACATACAGCTCAGCTACATGTACATTACACATATATACAGCTCAGCTACATGTACATTACACATATATACAGCTCAGCTACATGTACATTACACACATATACAGCTCAGCTACATGTACATTACACACATATACAGCTCAGCTACATGTACATTACACACATACAGCTCAGCTACATGTACATTACACACATACAGCTCAGCTACATGTACATTACACATATATACAGCTCAGCTACATGTACATTACACACATACAGCTCAGCTACATGTACATTACACATATATACAGCTCAGCTACATGTACATTACACATATACAGCTCAGCTACATGTACATTACACACACATACAGCTCAGCTACATGTACATTACACATATACAGCTCAGCTACATGTACATTACACATATATACAGCTCAGCTACATGTACATTACACATATACAGCTCAGCTACATGTACATTACACACATATAGCTCAGCTACATGTACATTACACACATATACAGCTCAGCTACATGTACATTACACACATATACAGCTCAGCTACATGTACATTACACATATACAGCTCAGCTACATGTACATTACACACATACAGCTCAGCTACATTACACATATATACAGCTCAGCTACATGTACATTACACATATACAGCTCAGCTACATGTACATAACACACATATATACAGCTCAGCTACATGTACATTACACATATACAGCTCAGCTACATGTACATTACACACATATACAGCTCAGCTACATGTACATTACACATATACAGCTCAGCTACATGTACATTACACACATACAGCTCAGCTACATGTACATTACACATATACAGCTCAGCTACATGTACATTACACACATATACAGCTCAGCTACATGTACATTACACATATATACAGCTCAGCTACATGTACATTACACACATATACAGCTCAGCTACATGTACATTACACACATACAGCTCAGCTACATGTACATTACACATATATACAGCTCAGCTACATGTACATTACACACATACAGCTCAGCTACATGTACATTACACACATACAGCTCAGCTACATGTACATTACACATATACAGCTCAGCTACATGTACATTACACATATATACAGCTCAGCTACATGTACATTACACATATACAGCTCAGCTACATGTACATTACACATATACAGCTCAGCTACATGTACATTACACACATACAGCTCAGCTACATGTACATTACACACATACAGCTCAGCTACATGTACATTACACATATACAGCTCAGCTACATGTACATTACACATATATACAGCTCAGCTACACGTACATTACACATATACAGCTCAGCTACATGTACATTACACATATACAGCTCAGCTACATGTACATTACACACATACAGCTCAGCTACATGTACATTACACACATATACAGCTCAGCTACATGTACATTACACACATACAGCTCAGCTACATGTACATTACACATATATACAGCTCAGCTACATGTACATTACACATATATACAGCTCAGCTACATGTACATTACACACATATACAGCTCAGCTACATGTACATTACACATATATACAGCTCAGCTACATGTACATTACACACATATACAGCTCAGCTACATGTACATTACACACACATATACAGCTCAGCTACATGTACATTACACATATACAGCTCAGCTACATGTTCATTACACATACAGCTCAGCTACATGTACATTACACACATATACAGCTCAGCTACATGTACATTACACACATATACAGCTCAGCTACATGTTCATTACACATACAGCTCAGCTACATGTACATTACACACATATACAGCTCAGCTACATGTACATTACACATATACAGCTCAGCTACATGTACATTACATATATACAGCTCAGCTACATGTACATTACACACATATACAGCTCAGCTACATGTACATTACATATATACAGCTCAGCTACATGTACATTACACACATATACAGCTCAGCTACATGTACATTACATATATACAGCTCAGCTACATGTACACAGGGGCGGATTAACTTTACTATGGGCCCCGGGCTGTTCGCCAAGCTTGGGCCCCTAACCCACTGTAACTATGTAACAGCACTAGCTTTAGTCTTTTTCCCCCATAGTGCAGCCTGTAAAGGACCTGTGGTGACATCATTGTCACATGTTAAGATCCTTCAGTATGTTCTCTAATGTTACTGAATTGTTTCATGGTTGCAGTTTTGCCCTGATTCGTGCAAAATTGCAGTAAAAAGCAGCCCCCTTTTTTTTTTTTTTTTTTTTTTTTGAAAAGCAGAACTGTAGCCTGAAGATAAACCACCACTGAAAGTATAAGTATGTTTGGATGGCCATGGGCCCCTCAGAAGGGCTACTGTCCGAAACGGACCTATTATGATCCGCTACTGTATGTACATTACACACAGGGCTCTGCTGCAGGCATATATAACACACACATACACAGCTCTGCTCCACACACATCACACACACACAGCTCTGCTCCACACACATCACACACACACAGCTCTGCTCCACACACATCACACACACAGCTCTGCTGCATACACATCACTTCAGCTCATCCAGCACAGCAGAGTCCTGCATACACTGAGCAGCAGCCCCTGATCATGTGACTCCTCCTCCTCCATGTGACTGATCACATGACTGTGACATCATGGCAGGTCCTGGAAGCACAGGGGAAGCACACGGCTCCTGTATCTGCAGCTGGAGGTACAGTATATATATATATATATATGTATCAGGGATTGTATCCCGGCCGCTCTCTCCTATATACAGCAGCGCCACCATTTCCCTCAGGTTATGTGATGTATTACACCGCAGCTTATTGCAGAGAATATAACAGAGCTGCATTATCAGGAGCCGCGGAGGGAACAGGAGAGCGAGATATAAGTGACGTCTATGAGAAGCTTCATCCCCCCGATATATTACATTGTCTCCTCCCATGTTCCCCCATATCCCCTCCTGTCCATGTATATTTCTATCTCCAGGAATCTAGAGCCGCATTACATTGTCTCCTCCTCTTCCCTCCAGGATCCTCTGCTGATATCTTCTATATAAGAGACCGACCCATCAACCATGGAGAGAGACAGAGACAAGATGGCCGACAGGATAATAACCCTCACCCTACACATACTCTTCCTGCTTACTGGGGAGGTGAGGGATTCTGGGAGTGATGTCATCATGACATCATTCTTATCTATGGAATAACAGATGGATAGGACTGGGGAGGTGAGGGATTCTGGGAGTGATGTCATCATGACATCATTCTTATCTATGGAATAACAGATGGATAGGACTGGAGAGGTGAGGGATTCTGGGAGTGATGTCATCATGACATCATTCTTATCTATGGAATAACAGATGGATAGGACTGGAGAGGTGAGGGATTCTGGGAGTGATGTCATCATGACATCATTCTTATCTATGGAATAACAGATGGATAGGACTGGAGAGGTGAGGGATTCTGGGAATGGATGGAGTGATAGTAATGTGTCTCTCCATACACAGGATTACACAGTAGTGAAGAAGTCCTCTAGTGGGCGCTGTGGGGCCCCTGGGTGTGAAGGATGGGGAAGAACCCTGAGCCCAATCCCGGGGCCCCTGATACATGAGGAAATGGAGGAAGAGAAGATCCTAGAAGTCACCAACAAGATGGTGGAGCTGCTGAGTGGAGAGGTGAGACTGTGGCTGCTGGGAATGCTGGGACATTATACAGTAACACCACTGGAGGGGTGGGGGGGATGACTGTGTGATCATTGTGTGTGTCAGGTTCCTATAAGGTGTCAGGACGTGGCGGTCTATTTCTCCATGGAGGAGTGGGAGTATGTAGAAGGACACAAGGATCAGTACAAGGATGTGATGCTGGAGGATCAGCAGCCCCTCCCATCAGCAGGTAATAGACAGGACTATATACACACCTCCTCTCTGTATTATCTGGATGGAAAGAATGAATTCAGTCTCTGTATGTGTTCCCTCCAGTCAGATCCAGTAAGAGAACAGCACCAGAGAGATGTCCCCGTCCTCTTCTCCCACAGGATCAGGATCAGGTAGATGGAGATCTTCCCTATGATCTGCACATCCCACCTGACTTCTCCTACTGCCTTATAATCTTACCTTGTTTATTTCACAGCTCAGAAATCAGACTGAAGATCTGAATGATATCAATGCTACAGACATAAGGGTAAAAGAAGAGGAAGAAGAAGAGGGGACAGATGACAGCAGTGATGAGCAGTATAAGGAGGACATCAGTACAGGTAACCGCCTGGATAAAATATTATAAGCTCTGTGTCCTGTCAGTCTTCTCTGCTGTATACTCCCTCATACAGTGGCACCCTATAATCCTATAATACATTTCCTCCAGGTTCAGCTCCAATGCTCTCTGATGCCAGTGTTTCAGAGGAACTTGAGCTTTTAGCGTTAATAAGGTGATGGGTCCAGATGGTTTCCATCCTAGATATAGAACTCTGATCTATGATTACTGACCCTATGATGGGTCTGTATAACCAACCATATTAACAGATGTTCAGACCATTTACCTGACATCTGTAGTAGAGAAGAGGCCGGTGACTACAGACCAGTTACCTGACATCTGTAGTAGAGAAGAGGCCGGTGACTACACACCAGTTACCTGACATCTGTAGTGGAGAAGAGGCTGATGACTACAGACCAGTAACCTGACATCTGTAATAGAGAAGAGGCCGGTGACTACAGACCAGTTACCTGACATCTGTAGTAGAGAAGAGGCTGGTGACTACACACCAGTTACCTGACATCTGTAGTAGAGAAGAGGCTGGTGACTACACACCAGTTACCTGACATCTGTAGTAGAAAAGAGGCCGGTGACTACAGACCAGTTACCTGACATCTGTAGTCGAGAAGAGGCCGGTGACTACAGACCAGTTACCTGACATCTGTAGTAGAGAAGAGGCCGGTGACTACAGACCAGTTGTCTGACATCTGTAGTAGAGAAGAGGCCGGTGAGTACAGACCAGTTACCTGACATCTGTAGTAGAGAAGAGGCCGGTGACTACAGACTAGTAACCTGACATCTGTAGTAGAGAAGAGGCCGGTGACTACACACCAGTTAACTGACATCTGTAGTAGAGAAGAGGCCGGTGACTACACACCAGTTAACTGACATCTGTAGTAGAGAAGAGGCCGGTGACTACAGACCAGTTGTCTGACATCTGTAGTAGAGAAGAGGCCGGTGACTACAGACCAGTTGTCTGACATCTATAGTAGAGAAGAGGCCGGTGACTACACACCAGTTACCTGACATCTGTAGTGGAGAAGAGGCTGATGACTACAGACCAGTAACCTGACATCTGTAATAGAGAAGAGGCTGGTGACTACAGACCAGTTACCTGACATCTGTAGTAGAAAAGAGGCCGGTGACTACAGACCATTTACCTGACATCTGTAGTAGAGAAGAGGCCGGTAACTACACACTAGTTACCTGACATCTGTAGTAGAGAAGAGGCCGGTGACTACAGACCAGTTATCTGACATCTGTAGTAGAGAAGAGGCCGGTGACTACACACCAGTTACCTGACATCTGTAGTAGAGAAGAGGCCGGTGACTACACACCAGTTACCTGACATCTGTAGTAGAGAAGAGGCCGGTGACTACACACCAGTTACCTGACATCTGTAGTAGAGAAGAGGCCGGTGACTACACACCAGTTAACTGGCATCTGTAGTAGAGAAGAGGCCGGTGACTACAGACCAGTTGTCTGACATCTGTAGTAGAGAAGAGGCCGGTGACTACACACCAGTTACCTGACATCTGTAGTGGAGAAGAGGCTGATGACTACAGACCAGTAACCTGACATCTGTAATAGAGAAGAGGCTGGTGACTACAGACCAGTTACCTGACATCTGTAGTAGAGAAGAGGCTGGTGACTACGGACCAGTTACCTGACATCTGTAGTAGAAAAGAGGTCGGTGACTACAGACTAGTTACCTGACATTTGTAGTAGAGAAGAGGCCGGTGACTACACACTAGTTACCTGACATCTGTAGTAGAGAAGAGGCCGGTGACTACAGACCAGTTACCTGACATCTGTAGTAGAGAAGAGGCCGGTGACTACACACCAGTTACCTGACATCTGTAGTAGAGAAGAGGCCAGTGACTACACACCAGTTTCCTGACATCTGTAGTAGAGAAGAGGCCGTGACTACACACCAGTTACCTGACATCTGTAGTAGAGAAGAGGCCGGTGACTACACACCAGTTACTTGACATCTGTAGTAAAGAAGAGGCCGGTGACTACAGACCAGTTAACTGACATCTGTAGTAGAGAAGAGGCCGGTGACTACAGACCAGTTACCTGACATCTGTAGTAGAGAAGAGGCCGGTGACTACAGACCAGTTCCCTGACATCTGTAGTAGAGAAGAGGCTGGTGACTAGAGTGTTCGTGCCCTAGGCCAGCGCCGCCTGTGTGGTGGTGGTCTCTGTCACACCCCTGCCTTGCATTCCACCCGCACAGTGTTAGATGTCAGTGCCCATGCGCTGTTGTTTTAACCCCCCCGGTGCCGCTGCAGTGATGTTGCCAGGTCCACGCCGCATCTGTTGTGTGTCCTCTCTGCGTCGTGCCCGCCCCATGGTAGTGATGCGTCTGGCGCTGCACCGCCTTTCCTGCCTGTCACTGCCCCCGCCGCATACCATGGTGTCACCCGCTGCCTAAGTCATCATCTTCAATCCCTTGTTCATGCACAGTTGTGCGCCGATCCCGCGAAAGGGCTTCTCCGACTAGGCTAGAGCGTCACTGCGTCTGCGCGGGATCGTCACGCAACGGCACATATGCAAAGAATTGAAGAATATGACTCAGGCAGCAGGCAGCACCATGGTATGCGGGGGGGGCAGGGCTGGGCACAACGCGGAGAGGAGACACCACAGAGGTGCCACGGACAGCGCAAATGAAAATGAATAGGAAAAACGTAGTGTGAACTCAGCATAAGCTACAAAAAGGTATTTGGGGGGGGGGGGGGGGTTGCACAGTTGGTACAGAGTCGCTTTAAGGATTTAAATATGTATAGTCTGGAGGAAAGAAGGGAACGGCAGAAAAGGAAACAAATAGGTTGACAAGGAATCTCATCCCGCCCCGCAGAAGAAACAATTATAATTAATAATGATAAAATAACTAATAATTCCAGGTGCTATAAATAACCCTAGGAAACCCAGAAGAGACGTTCAGGCAGAAGTCCATTGTTCCCTGTGCTTCCATAGGACGTATTCCCTATTCTTCCTGCTCCGAGCGGTGGAGGTTTAGGATGGGATATACATCCTGCAGCAGTGGTCATGTGTGTCTATGACTTTTCATCATAAGCCGGTGGTAGCTCGGATCCTTTTTCAGGTAGGGTGGACTTCGGGCCTTCGGCACATCGGGGTGGTGAGTGAGCATGTGCGGCTTATCGCTCTCCCCTGTTGTTGTTTAAAGCGTGCTTCTCACTGGAGCAGATGCCACTCTTTCGAGCTTTGCCTCCTGTGATTTCTGTTTTTTTTGTTCCTTCTCTGTGTCCTGTCTCCTTACTGCCGATGGCTTTACCACTATTATGTTGAACAAGGTACTGCGGGTAGCGACACTACATGCGTATGTCGGACCAGATCAAACAGTAACAGCTTAAGATCCAAATCAATCAAACATAAGTGCAGAAGAAAAATTCCAGTAGCCGAGTAGTGACCTGGAACTGTATAGCATTGAAGGGGGCCCAAAGACATCGTCCAAGTATTTTCACCTTTTCTATTCAAACAAAACAGGACAAGTATGAAAAGAGAAAAAGAATAAAACCAAAAACACATAAGAAAATTGAGTAAAGATAATAGGGAAAGAAACTAAGGGAGGCCACAGAGAGGGGGAAGAGGAACAAAGCGGATAAAGCAAGAGGGAGAGGGGAATAGGTAGTGTGCACTCGCCAAAGTCCAAGAGAGAACCTACCAGACAAGTCCTCCGAAAGGCTCCACAAACCGACAGGAAAACTTTGTCTGAGCCATTTAAGGAAGTTTTAGCTAGGCATTCCTCTAAGACATCTGACCTGGTGAAAGCAGATAGAGGATGAAGCATCCACCAGTACTGCATGGAAAAGACTCATAGAGATCCTGAGACCCGGCCTCCCCTGGAAGAAGCGATGAAGTCAGATCGGCCTAACCTGAAAGAAAACACGATCCCACATCCAGGTTTAAGACAATCATAAGACATATTCTACATTAAATATTATAACTAAATAAAGAGAAGTCAGGACACAAGTTCTTTGGTAGGAAAATTTTATTTTTTAACCAGTCACTGCCTCTTTATTAACCCCTTGCCTCCGCAGCCTGTTTTGGCCTTAAAGGGGTACTCCAGCGGGAGGCACTTTTTTGCTGGGACCTACCCGGTTCCAGCGGCGGGTCCCGCATCGGTTCCTGGCCGCTTCCGGGTGTCTGGCACGGGCCCGAGACGTGACGTCTCAGGTCAGCTCAGCCACTCAGTGAAAGAGGCGGGATTCGTTTCAAGTCCGCTCAGATCCCGCCTCCTTCACTGAGTGGCTGAGCGGACTTGAGACGTCACGTCTCGGGCCCGCGTCAGACACCAGGAAGCGGCCGGGAACCGGGCAGCGGAGTGCCGCAATGTGGGACCCGCCGCTGGAACCGGGGAGGTGAGTGGACGTCTTTTCCCTCGGCCACCTCCTCCCCGGTCCCAGCAAAAAAGTGCCCCCACGCTGGAGTACCCCTTTAATGCCCAGGGCCTATTTTTCCAATCTGACCTGTCTCTCTTTATGTAGTTATAACTCTGAGATGCTTTTAACTATCGCTTTCATTACATATTCCTCTTTATGTTTGTGGTATATTTTGGTTGATACGCTCAGTAGTTTTTTTGTAAAAAACACAACATATGCATGATGCAGTTTGGCACTGCTTTTCCTGACTTCCCTGGATGTCATATTGGGGGAAGGGGTTAAAATATTAATAACATATAGGCCCCAGAATTTTAACCCCTTGCCTCCGCAGCCTGTTTTGGCCTTAATGACCAGGCTCATTTTTCAAAATCTGACCTGTCTCACTTTATGCGCTTATAGCTCAGTGATGCTTTAACGTATGCTAGCGATTCTGAGATTGTTTTTTCGTCACATATGGCACTTTATATTAGTGGCAAAATTTGGTCATTACTTTGTGTGTTTTTTGTGAAAAACATCAAAATATCATGAAAAATTTGAAAATTTAGCATTTTATGAACTTATGAAATTCTCTGCTTCTAAAAAAGGAAGTCATAGCACATAAATTAGTTACTAAATCACATTACCAATATGTCCTCTTTATTCTGGCATAATTTGGGAAACATATTTTACTTTTTTAGGCTGTTATGGGGCTTAGAAATCTATTAGCAAATTATCACATTTTCATAAAATTTCCAAAACTGATTTTTTTAGGGACCAGTTCTTTTTTTAAGTGGGTTTAGGAGGCTTGTATACTGGAAACCCCAATAAGTGACCCCATTTTGGAAACTAGACACCTTAAAGAATTAATCTAGGGGTATAATGAGCATTTTAACCCTACAGGGGCTGGAGGAAAGTATTCACAATTAGGCCTTAAAAAAATCGAAAATTTTAATTTTCCAATAATATATATGTTTAGATTAAAGTTTCTCCTTTCCAAAAGGAACATGAGAGAATCTGCACCCAAAAATTTGTAACGCAGGTTCTCTTGAGTACAACGGTACCCCATATGTGGGCGTAAACCACTGTATGGGCACACAGCCGGGCTCAGAAGGGAAGGAGCGCCAATTAGCTTTTTTAAAAAGTTTGAGCGCCAGGTGCGTTTGCAGTGCCCCTGTAGTGTCAGCAGAATAGAATCCCCCCAAAAGTCACTCCATTTTCGAAAGTACACCCCTCAAAGAATTCATCTTGGGGTAGGATGAGCATTTTGACCCCACATGCATTAGAGGAAAGTATTCAAAATTAGACAGTAAAAATGAAAAACACGAATTTTTCCAATAATATGTTCGTTTAGTTTGAAATTTCTCAATTTCACAAGGAAAAAGAGAAAAAAAGTACCCCAAAAATTGTAACGCAGGTTCTCCTGAATACAACGGTACCCCATATGTGGGCATAAACCACTGTATGGGCACACAGCGGGGCTCAGAAGGGAAGGAGCGCCAATTAGCATTTTCAGTGCAGATTTTGCTGAAGAAGTTTCTGAGCGCCAGGTGCGTTTGCAGCGCCCCTGTAGTGTCCGTAGAAAAGAACCCCCCCAAAAGTCACCCCATTTTGGAAAGTACACCCCTCAAAGAATTCATCTAGGGGTGTGGTGACCATTTTGACCCCACAGGTATTAGAGCAAAGTATTTAAAATTAGACAGTAAAAATGAAAAACTCGAATTTTTCCAATAATATGTTCGTTTAGTTTAAAATTTCTCAATTTCACAAGGAACATGAGAGAATCCGCACCCCAAAATTTGTAACGCAGGTTCTCCTGAGTACAACGGTACCCCATATGTGGGCATAAACCACTGTATGGCCACACAGGAGGGCTCAGAAGGGAAGGAGCGCCAATTAGCATTTTCAGTTCAGATTTTGCTGAAGAAGTTTCTGAGCGCCAGGTGCGTTTGCAGTGCCCCTGTAGTGTCCGCAGAAGAGAACCCCCCTAAAAGTCACCCCATTTTGGAAAGTGCACCCCTCAAAGAATTCATCTTGCGGTGTGGTGACCATTTTGACCCCACAGGTATTAGAGGAAAGTATTCAACATAAGACAGTAAAATTGAAAAACCTGAATTTTTCCAATAATATGTTTGTTTAGTTTGAAATTTCTCAATTTCACGAGGAACAGGAGAGAAGCTGCATGCCCAAATCTGTAACGTAGGTTCCCCTGAGTAGAACGGTACCCCATATGTGGGCATAAACCACTGTATGGGCACCCAGCCGGGCTCAGAAGGGAAGGAGCGCCAATTAGCATTTTCAGTGCAGATTTTTCCGAAGAAGTTTCTGAGCGCCAGGTGCGTTTGCAGTGCCCCTGTAGTGTCAGCAGAAGAGAACCCCCCCAAAAGTCACCCCATTTAGGAAAGTGCACCCCTCAAAGAATTCATCTTGGGGTGCAGTGAGCGATTTGACCCCACAGGTATTAGAGGAAAGTATTCAAAATAAGACAGTAAAAATGAAAAACTCGAATTTTTCCAATAATATGTTCGTTTAGTTTAAAATTTCTCAATTTCACGAGGAATGGGAGAAAAAAATGTACCCCAAAATCTGTAACGCAGGTTCTCCTGAGTACAACGGTACCCCATATGTGGGCATAAACCACTGTATGGGCACACAGCAGGGCTCAGAAGGAAGGGAGCGCCAATTTGCTGGAGCAAAACCGCAGCTAGTAATGGTTATTAGAATAGCGCAGTTACTAAAATACAATAAAAAAATGAGATTACAGGTAATGTGGGGTGGTCACGGATAATCTGGGGTGGTTACGGGCAACCTGCGGTGGTAACGGGCAACGTGGGGTGGTAACGGGCAACGTGGGGTGGTTACGGATAAACTGAAGTGCTTATAGGTAATCTGGGATGGGAACCTGTAACGTGCGGTGGTCGGGGGCAACGTGCGGTGGTCGGAGGCAACGTGCGGTGGTCGGGGGCAACGTGCGGTGGTCGGGGGCAATGTGCGGTGGTCGGGCGCAACGTGCGGTGGTCGGAGGCAACGTGCGGTGGTCGGGGGCAACGTGCGGTGGTCGGGGGCAACGTGCGGTGGTCGGGGGCAACGTGTGGTGGTCGGGGGCAATGTGCGGTGGTCAGAGGCAACGTGCGGTGGTTAGAGGCAATCTGGGGGGAATTACATGTGATTAGGGGCAACATGGGGTGGTTACAGACAATCTGCGGTGGTTACGGGCAACATGGGGTGGTTACAGACAATCTGTGGTGGTTACAGACAATCTGGGGTGGTTACGGATAAACGGAAGTGCTTATAGGTAATCAGGGGTGGGTACATGTAATTTTGGGTGGTTACGGCAATCTGGAGGGGGTCACTGGCAACGTGTGTGAGTTAGAGGCAACGTGCGGTGGTTAGAGGCAATCTGGTGGGAATTACATGTGATTAGGGGCAACCTGGGGGGGTTACAGACAATCTGCGGTGGTTATGGGCAACCTGGGGGGGTTACAGACAATCTGGGGTGGTTACGGATAAACTGAAGTGCTTATAGGTAATCAGGGGTGGGTACATGTAATTTTGGGTGGTTACGGCAATCTGGTGTGGTTACGGGCAATCTGGAGGGGGTCACTGGCAACGTGTGTGAGTTAGAGGCAATGTGCAGTGGTTACGTGCAATATGGGGGGGTTACGGGCAATCGGGGCTGATTACGGACCATCTGGAGGGGCTCACTGGCAATTTGGGGTGGTTACAGGCAACGTGCGGTGGTTATGGGCAACGTGCGGTGGTTATGGGCAATGTGTGGTGGTTATAGGCAACGTGCGGTGGTTATGGGCAACGTGCGGTGGTTATGGGCAACGTGCGGTGGTTAGTGGCAACGTGCGGTGGTTATGGGCAACGTGCGGTGGTTATAGGCAATGTTCGGTGGTTATGGGCAACGTGCGGTGGTTATGGGCAATGTGTGGTGGTTATAGGCAACGTGCGGTGGTTAGGGGCAACGTGCGGTGGTTAGTGGCAACGTGCGGTGGTTATGGGCAGCGTGCGGTGGTTATGGGCAACGTGTGGTGGTTAGTGGCAACGTGCGGTGGTTAGTGCAATCTGGGGCAGATATGGGCAACCTGCGCTGGTTACGGGTACTTTGGGGGGGCTAGGGGTAATCTGGGAGTAAAGTGCAATTATTACTATAATAAAAAGTGTGTGTTTTATTTTTTTGTATGTTTTTCACTTTTTGTACTTTATACATTAATTATCACTGTATTACTATGATTACTGTGATATTTTCTATCACAGTAATCATAGTTCAGTGACAGAGACCAAATTGGTCTCTGTCACTTTAAATTTTCTGAGATAACTGATTCTGGAGCGCATGCGCACTTCAGAATCAGCCTGGACGTCGAGGAGGACGGAGCTCCGTGGATCAGGTAACGTATGTGGGGAAGGGGGTTGACTGGGGGACGGGGGTGACTGGGGGGGTGGGGGGCGACTTGGGGGGGGGCACGGTGACACTTTTTATCCCCTGTCACCAATGATTTATGGTGACAGGGGATAAAAAGTGCTGATCAGCACTGGGAACAGGCGATCGGCGGTATATAGTATATAACGCCGATCGCCAGCTCCGGGACCACATGGGGGGGTCCCCGATCACTGCTCCATGCTCTCCGCTACCTCCGGTGGCGGAGAGCATGGGGCTTTGATCACTAATCAGATCCAAGATGGCCGCAGGGATGGGGGCGGCCATCTTGGATCTGATGGCCGCCCGGGTAGGGTGATCGGGGGGCTGATCTGGGGTCTGAGGGGACATTTTTCATCTCCCCCCACCGTGGATTCACGGTGGGGGGAGATGAAAACTATCGGCGGCGCCGGTAATGCCCGATACCGGCGGATCGCCGCTAAAACGGTAGTAGCGGCGATCCGCCGGTATCGGGGAACGAGGGGAGGGGGCCGGGGGACACAGACTGAGTGGCGGTGGGGGGAGGCAGCGTTCTGCAGCCTCCCCCCGCCGCCCGATCGGCGGGGGACACTGAATCTCCCCATAGACGCTGCGGTCGCATTGACCGCGGCGTTTATGGGGTTAACTGCCCGGGGGGGAGCGCGGCTCCCCTCCGGGCAGTGGCAGCAGGAGGATGCTGTGTGACACAGCCTCCTCCTGCTGCCCGATCTCACCCAGGGACAGAGGGGGGAGGCAGGGAAAGCATGACGTCCAGGGACGTCATGATGCATTCTGCCACTGCTTTTCATGACGTCCCTGGACGTCATATTGGGGGAAGGGGTTAATCATAAGAAACAAGCCACAATGGTTTAGCCAAAAGGCCCAAGCCTGACCAAGCAGTGCATGACAGCAACGGCCAGAGCGGGGACGGCCTTATGCCACCCATGGCTATTTCTACCATGGCCAAAAGATCCAAGTTAAAGATATCAGATAAATAAACTGAATGGGGCCGATATAGGCCGAGCTCACCACCTTCAGGGTCAACATGACGAAAAGTGAAACCACCAGTAGTTGGCAAAAATCTAGACAATGTCATGTTAATACTTTTCCTTTTTTTAGTCTATGGATTGTAACCATAAATGTCTTGGCTCTGGAAATACCAGATCGGCCTGAGGGAACAAGTGCCGAATATTTACTTACCCCCAATTCATGTTAAACAACAGGTCAACTGTACGAAACTTTCCGATATCATTACTCCCGGGATGGACGAGTAACACATCCGGGGAGGATACTGCCGAGACATCAATAATACCGTCCCGTTTGTGACCTCGTATACCCATCCAGAAAATCTTTACCAAGTCCTCGCTCATTGACAGATTAGAAGGATAGGTGCGACTTGCAGCACGTCTCTCCGCTCAGTAAATAAAGGCGTGACAGGCTATCCACACCGCACAACCTGAAATCTGAGAAACAGAAGATTACACAACATTCTCAGAAGGGTGTATATGTTGCAATGATAGAATCAGGAATTTAAACACGCCGTTCCCTAGGGATTTGATCAAATGCCTGACCCCTTTCAGGAAAATGATGGAATGAACGATTGAGGAGTCGCCCGGCTCTATGTTTGGTGGTAGAAACGGATGGGAGAGCAGAACGGCACACCTCCCTGGCAGGAATATGGCGGCGGGCCGGACGGGTCCCGGAGGCAAACATATGGCGGCAGGGGCGACCGGGGAGCGGAGCGGACAGGCCAGGGGAGCTGGAGGCGTGTAGCAGGGGAAATGAGCGGAACGGAGAGCAGAGAGTAGGCGGACAGGGAGCAGAGAGGTGATACGGTGATCAAATTCTATGTCGCAGGGGGAAATTATAGAGTTCATTCCGCCATTTCCCTGAAAAGGGGTCAGGCATTTGATCAAATCCCTAGGGAAATGATGGACCGGCGCAGTCATTTCATCATTTCCCGGGATTTGATCAAATCCCTGATTCTATCATTTCACTGCAATATATATATATATGTTATAAGACATGACGATTTCCACCTTCCCAGATGTTTAAGGGTGCTAGGCCTTTATAGAAGCCTTCTGAAGCTGCTTCAAGGCGGAAGGAAAGTGTAAAAAAATAATCACGCAAACCCAAGACATGCAGGCATTTATATAAAACAGCCCTGAACTAAAAGCCTGATAGCTAAGGGTACTATTACTACGGCCCGATAATCAGGCAGTTAGGTCTGCATGGACATCGTTAGCGATGGCTTTTTTGTCCCATTTGTTTCCTGTGCTCCCGTAGGATGAAATGGAAAGTTACAATTTACTCCCCAGATTTCTTCCTTTCCATGAGTCCATAGGCAGCACAGGATTCCTCCTAATAGATATATGTGTTACTGCCACATACAGTCTCATCTCCTGTGTGTTTCCTGTAGTTATTTGCAGTATTTGGGCTAATTAGTTAATCATTTTATCATTCATGTATTGTATAGGTTATATTTGTTTTCTGTGCTGCCTAGGGAGGAAATTTAATCTAAATGTTAAAGGACGAAATCGGGTTTAATGTTTTGAATAATAATAACAACAAAACAATAAAATAACAAACATAAAAACAACATGACAACATATGACATTACGGAAAGAGTAGCAGATGTGGTAGGTAAATCGAGAGTAAGGGCCCTATTCCACGGCACAATTATCGTTCGCATAATCGATAACGATAAACGATCTCAAACGACCACAATTGCGAAGGACCTGAAATCATTCGATCATCTCCATGGAACGATAATCGTTACTTATGATCGTATTTGCGATAGTTTTTTCTTCGCTATTGCGTTCGTATCTACTGCGAACGACGTCTTTTTCAATGCGAACGAGCAACGATAAAAATAGGTCCAGGTCTTATTAAGCGATCAACGATTTCTCGTTCAGTCGTTAATAGTTAACTGCTATTCAACCGAACGATTATCGTTTAGAATTCGAATGATTTAACGATAATCTGAACGATAATGGTCCCGTGGAATAGGGCCCTTAGTGAATGTAAACCTGCCCAGTATATACATATATCTATGCCAAGATAATAAGCAGTGGAACGCTACAGAAGGAGCAGTGGGGCTTAGTCTGCCCATAATCTTCTAAGTTACTATGAGAGTGTTCCATGTAAAGTTCTGGATAAGACGCTGCACAAAAATCTAACAAATTATAAATACATTCAATATTTTTAATATTATAATAATAATAATAATAATTATTATTATTAATAAAAAAAATACTCTCTTCTCTATTGTCAGGTTACTGTACCCGGAGATCAGAGGGAAATCTGATATATTCAGGTTATAAAGCAGAGGATCCTATCACACAAGACACATATGAAGAACCTTCCATTACCTCAGATCTGCCCTCAGCTCATTGGAACAAAGATCTCTCATCTGATCTGTTTAATACCATCTTACTTTCTGATTTAACACAGTTTATTAAGCAAACTAAGGAGAAGCCGTATTCATGTTCAGAATGTGGGAAACGTTTTGCTAGCAAAATAACTGTCGCCAGACATGAAAAAAGTCACACAATGCCGAAGCCATTTTCATGTTCAGAATGTGGAAAAGGTTTTACTCGGAAATCACATCTCACCATACATGAAAGAATTCACACAGGGGAGAAGCCTTATTCATGTCCAGAATGTGGAAAATGTTTTACTTTTAAATCAAAGCTCACTACACATGTAAGAGTTCATACAGGAGAGAAGCCATTTTCATGCTCAGAATGTGGGAAATGTTTTGCTCAGAAATCAAATTTAAATGAACATCAAAAAAATCACACAGGAGAGAAGCCGTTTTCATGTTCAGAATGTGACAAATGTTTTACTTTTAAATCCAAGCTCACTAAACATGAAAGAACTCATACGGGAAAGAAGCCGTTTTCATGTTCAGAATGTGGGAAATGTTTTACTAAGAAATCATATGTTGTTCAACATCAAAAAATTCACGAGGGGTGAAGCCATTTTCATGTTCATAATGTGGAAAATGTTTTAGTTTGAAATGACAGCTCAGGCCTCTATCTGCTACAACAGGTTCCTTTTTTTATGGCTTCATGTTACAACCACGTCCGCCTATACCTGTTAGCAGAAAGTCTCTCAGCTGCACAAGTTTTGTATGTATTTATTTCAGTTTGTACCTTCTTACTATTTTACCGTTATTAAAGACTGTTAAACTTAGTGATATTTGGACTTCTTGACAGAAGTAACCCTGCATGTGTGGTATATACTGCCAAAGAAATGTTTAATAAAAAAAAACCTGTAAAATAGAGATCACAGCTCACTAGACATAAGAGTACTTGTATTGGAGATAAGCAGAATAAGGAAAAGTTGAGGTTTCATGTTCAGAATGTGGGAAATGGTTTTGTTAACCATCAAATAATTCATACAAGGGCAGAAGCCATTTGTATGTTCAGAATGTGGGAACTATTTTACTATGAAATCACAGCTTACTCTACATGAAAGAATCTGTTTTCATGTCTAGAATGTGGAAAATGTTGGGGACGCGGTTTCATGTCTGACTGAGAAGGACGCAGATACCTGAGCTCTGCTGCTTTTATCCTGTTGTCTCATCCTATTGGTGCCTTAGGTGCCCCAAAGTGATCCCCGCTGCTCCGGTGTGACCCCTGCCTCTACTGAAACTCTCTTGCCGCCATTCCAGTGTGTCTCCTTGATGATGAGGACTGCTGTGGCCTGAGGGGCTGTGCTGCGGCACTCTGTAAGCTGCTGCCTGGTCTGTAGTGTCCCGGTCTGGCTCTTCTCCGCCCACGTTCTCCCGGGACACCTGCTCGTAGTGTCGCCCATGTTCTCCCGGGACACCTGCTTGTAGTGTCGCCCACGTTCTCCCGGGACACCTGCTTGTAGTGTCGCCCACGTTCTCCCGGGACACCTGCTCGTAGTGTCGCCCACGTTCTCCCGGGACACCTGCTTGTAGTGTCGCCCACGTTCTCCCGGGACACCTGCTCGTAGTGTCGCCCACGTTCTCCCGGGACACCTGCTCGTAGTGTCGCCCACGTTCTCCCGGGACACCTGCTCGTAGTGTCGCCCATGTTCTCCCGGGACACCTGCTCGTAGTGTCGCCCATGTTCTCCCGGGACACCTGCTTGTAGTGTCGCCCACGTTCTCCCGGGACACCTGCTCATAGTGTCGCCCATGTTCTCCTGGGACACCTGCTTGTAGTGTCGCCCACGTTCTCCCGGGACACCTGCTCGTAATGTCGCCCATGTTCTCCCGGGACACCTGCTCGTAGTGTCAGGCACCCAGCCTCTCTTTACACTGGAACATACCCAATACTGTCCTGTGATAACCATGGCGAGCACAAGAACCAAGAAGGGAAGGGGAAGACAGACTGGTAGTTACAACTATAAGTGCCCTATGGAGGACCGACCATTCCTCTTCTGGAGACCCTCTGCTACATTTGAGGAAATTCGCCATCACGCCCCCCTGCCAGCACCCTGCTATCTCAGGTCACAGAGCATGCTGTGAAGTGCTTTGGACGTTACTCCAGAACTGGATCTCCTAACCGCTGCGAGTCTCCTGAGCCGCTCCCTTCACCCTTCGAAGACTCAGTTGTACTTTCCGCAACGCACCCAATATCCAGCGTCCAGTATTGATGAGAAATTTAAAGATATTCTTACGGCTATTTCCTCCTGTCAGGCTATGATGGTATCTAAGGTGGACGAGCTCCGTCAAGACTTTGTGATCCTCAAGCATGAGCTCCAAAAGGTCAGAGAGCCTACAACCAAGACTAAGGGTAGAATCTCTGAAGTAGAGGCCGTTCATCGTCCCATACCTTCTCAAATTCCTGAATTGCAGTGGTGCAGTAGAGAGCCGATGATTTCGAAAGACGACTCGCAACGTGCGTGCGCATTGTGGGTCTGAAAGTCCAGATTCCGTCCCCTTTTCTGGAAAAATGACTCAGGGACATCTTACCTGCTGACACTTCTCCATATTTTACTATTAAGAGCGCTCACAGGGTGCCCTGTAGACCAGACCCTCCTGGCGGCCCACTGAGACCTCTGCTGGTCTGTCTTGTCTATTTTGAAGACAGAGACGTTATCCATAATGCTGCACGGGCTAAGGGCGAGATGACAGTCGATAACTAATGAGTGTCGTTCTATCCTGACTTCTCCGTCTGCTATCCAGAAACAGTGCACTCAATTCACAGCAGTTTGAGAGAAGGGATATGGATATTCCATGCTATATCCGGCCAGGCTGCGGCTGGTGGGCGGCACTAAAGTCTGTTCTTCCTCCATTGGAAGCTATATATTGGGCCCCTGCAGCTCGGAGCGCTCCATGCATGGGCCCAGTTGATGGGTAAGTGACTCGGTGTTCCCCCTTTTCGTCCACACCCTTCCTGTTCAATGGAGATTTCGGGGCAGTTTCCAATCCTTTAGTGGATAGAACTAGCGGTACTGACCCCTTTTCACCTCATCTGATGGTGTTCAGCCCTCCCTGATGCTTGGTGCTGATACACACTACTCACATGTACACAACACTTTCTCCATGGACAGACCCGGCATTTGTCTCACCTGGCCTTTAATCATTTTTAAAGACTGAGGGAGCTCAGATTGTTCTGCCCCGCTCTTTGACCTACATTTGGCTCCCCCTTCTAGATTGTGGTGGATGCACCCGGGCTGGTCGTCTTCTGATGCCGTATTCAGCTGTATACAAGGAGAGAGAAGCCTCATTAAAGGAGAAGTCCAGCGAAAATTATTATTAAAGTATTGTATTGCCCCCCAAAAGTTATACAAATCACCAACATACACGGGAAATGCTTATAAAGTGATTTATTCCCTGCACTTACTACTGCATCAAGGCTTCACTTCCTGGATAACATGGTGACGTCACTTCCTGGGTAACATGGTGATGTCACTTCCTGGATAACATGGTGATGTCACTTCCTGGATAACATGGTGATGTCACTTCCTGGGTAACATGGTGATGTCACTTCCTGGGTAACATGGTGATGTCACTTCCTGGATAACATGGTGATGTCACTTCCTGGATAACCTGGTGATGTCACTTCCTGGATAACATGGTGATGTCTTAAAGGGACTGTACCATCAGGCCTGGGCTGAAGCACTGGAGGCGGGCTGACCCACCTGAAGTAGAGGGAAACCCCTGCCCCTCTATGATATGGCTCCAGGCCTGATGGTACAGTCCCTTTAAGCCATGACTACTACCCTACCTCCTTGTCTACAGGGCTACACAGGGGGCTCTGCTGCAGGCATATATAACACACACACACACAGCACTGCCACAAACACATCACACACACACAGCTCTGCTCCACACACATCACTTCAGCTCATCCAGCACAGCAGAGTCCTGCATACACTGAGCAGCAGCCCCTGATCATGTGACTCCTCCTCCTCCATGTGACTGATCACATGACTGTGACATCATGGCAGGTCCTGGAAGCACGGGGAAGCACACGGCTCCTGTATCTGCAGCTGGAGGTACAGTATATATATATATATGGAGTCCCCCCTGTCACACAGTATGGAGGATGTCGCTGGGTATTAACCCCTTGTGACCGGGTTTTCCTATTTCCCTCTTCGCCTTTGTGGGGGAAATTCCCTCCTGCAGGTTCCTATAATAGTGAGGGGGTCTGTATGTATTATGGATGATTATTATGTATTATGGATGATGATTATTATGTATTATAGATGATTGTTATGTATATATTATGGATGATTATGTATTCTGGATGATTATTCTTTATTATGGATGATTATTTATTATGAATGATTATGTATTATGGATGATTTTTATGTATATTATGAATAGTGATTATTATGTATGTATTATGGATGATTATGTATTATGGATGATGATTATTATGTGTTATGGATGATTATTATGTGTTATGGATAATTATTATGTGTTATGGGGAATATTCCCAGCAGAGACTGGTTACATATGGCGGCCACAGGGGTCTGTCCTGCTGTGTGGATGTAGCCGTAGAGCAGAACTGTACCACATATTGCAGCCGCCTCGCAGTGTGAACGCAGCCTTGTGGTGAACCTGTCATTTATACAAACTTCTGTGGTGTCATAGAGAGGTGACAGGTTATATCGGTGTATCGCTCTGCCCCTCCACCCCGCTCTCACTGGTAACGTAGCAGACGGAAATATAATGGAGGCCATGACACCTCAGGTAATCTACTACAGTGAGAGCGGGAGGAAGGGGCAGTATGGGGGCTGCTGAGCGTCCGCCCTTCCTTCTAGTGATCAGCGGGGGTCTCAGCACCCAGACCCCCCACTGATACAGAGCTCAGCCATGGAGGAGAGTTCCATCATCTGCACTTTCCTGTCTCCTCCCATGTTCCCCCATATCCCCTCCTGTCCATGTATATTTCTATCTCCAGGAATCTAGAGCCGCATTACATTGTCTCCTCCTCTTCCCTCCAGGATCCTCTGCTGATATCTTCTATATAAGAGACCGACCCATCAACCATGGAGAGAGACAGAGACAAGATGGCCGACAGGATAATAACCCTCACCCTACACATACTCTTCCTGCTTACTGGGGAGGTGAGGGATTCTGGGAGTGATGTCATCATGACATCATTCTTATCTATGGAATAACAGATGGATAGGACTGGGGAGGTGAGGGATTCTGGGAGTGATGTCATCATGACATCATTCTTATCTATGGAATAACAGATGGATAGGACTGGAGAGGTGAGGGATTCTGGGAGTGATGTCATCATGACATCATTCTTATCTATGGAATAACAGATGGATAGGACTGGAGAGGTGAGGGATTCTGGGAGTGATGTCATCATGACATCATTCTTATCTATGGAATAACAGATGGATAGGACTGGAGAGGTGAGGGATTCTGGGAGTGATGTCATCATGACATCATTCTTATCTATGGAATAACAGATGGATAGGACTGGAGAGGTGAGGGATTCTGGGAGTGATGTCATCATGACATCATTCTTATCTATGGAATAACAGATGGATAGGACTGGAGAGGTGAGGGATTCTGGGAGTGATGTCATCATGACATCATTCTTATCTATGGAATAACAGATGGATAGGACTGGAGAGGTGAGGGATGCTGGGAGTGATGTCATCATGACCTCATTCTTATCTATGGAATAACAGATGGATAGGACTGGAGAGGTGAGGGATTCTGGGAATGGGTGGAGTGATAGTAATGTGTCTCTCCATACACAGGATTACACAGTAGTGAAGAAGTCCTCTAGTGGGCGCTGTGGGGCCCCTGGGTGTGAAGGATGGGGAAGAACCCTGAGCCCAATCCCGGGGCCCCTGATACATGAGGAAATGGAGGAAGAGAAGATCCTAGAAGTCACCAACAAGATGGTGGAGCTGCTGAGTGGAGAGGTGAGACTGTGGCTGCTGGGAATGCTGGGACATTATACAGTAACACCACAGGAGGGGTGGGTGGATGACTGTGATCATTGTGTGTGTCAGGTTCCTATAAGGTGTCAGGACGTGGCGGTCTATTTCTCCATGGAGGAGTGGGAGTATGTAGAAGGACACAAGGATCAGTACAAGGATGTGATGCTGGAGGATCAGCAGCCCCTCCCATCAGCAGGTAATAGACAGGACTATATACACACCTCCTCTCTGTATTATCTGGATGGAAAGAATGAATTCAGTCTCTGTATGTGTTCCCTCCAGTCAGATCCAGTAAGAGAACAGCACCAGAGAGATGTCCCCGTCCTCTTCTCCCACAGGATCAGGATCAGGTAGATGGAGATGTTCCCTATGATCTGTACATCCCACCTGACTTCTCCTCCTGTCTGATACTCTCACCATGTTTCCCTTAGCAGCACAATAGATGGGATGTTATCGCCCCTGTCAGCCCGATGGATGAGGTAATATTTTGATAATTAATAAAAAATTAGCATAACTCCTCCCCATGATTGTATATAACCTATAACATTGGTGATACACTGAGGTTTTTTTATCCATCCTAAGCCCCTGGAGTCTTCTCCCTCTCTTCTCTTAGGGTTGTGTTACTTGACCTGGTCTATTCTCCTCCGTTCTGTTCCCCGCTCACCGCTGACCCCTCTGGCCCTGCCTCTTCAGTAACAGACTGGCCAGTGATTGGCTGAGCGGCCTGATACTGAAGAGAAGGAGCCAGAGGGGTCAGCAGTGAGCATGGAACATGGGAAATTCGGCAACGCCAACAACTGAAAGGGGGAAAATAACCCAAGGTGTGCGGCTAGTGTTTACAGGTGCTGGTGCAAATAAAATATGACAGTCCCGGTGATATAAAAAATATAACAGCTTTACTGTGCAGTTTCTCAGTAGTACAATACTTTGTGGTAAAATAGATAAATCTGCACATAAACTTTAGTGCTTGGCTCGGTTGTGCTGAGGAGGTGCTTGAAGAAGTAGAGTAGGGAGGTAGTTGTAGCGGTGCTTGAAGAGCTGAAAGTAGAGTAGAGGAGAAGAGTTTGTTGAGGGAGTCCTTACCCAATGTAGCACTGTACTCTGTCGTAACTTTAGAGAATACTTGTAGAGTGAGAAGTTGACTTGTACCTGTGTATAGACTGTTGTCTGACCACCTTGTGCCCTATCGTGTTGAGTGACGCATGTGTGTGTTTAGCAGCAGTGTTAGTAGAAATACTGGAAGAACTGGTTTGCTCTATCTGCATCTGTACACACGTGTCTCTGACTAGACTGCACTGAACTGTTGTCCTGGACATGGGTCCTGGCATAAGCCAGGCCCTGGCTTGGCTACAGCAGGGACGTTTGCTCTGTGTGTCCTCCCGCGAGAATCTTGGTAAGAGTACTGCTACACTTCCACCAAGTAACTACTTCATACAGGGGCTAAGTAATCTACCCTGTGAGAGGTGGAAAGGAGTGTGTCCAAGAGAAAGAAGAAAGATAATAGGCTGAGAAAAAGCACCTCCTAAAGGTCAATAAGAGCACCTGTTACATAGAAAACATTAACCCATTACCTTCCTCAGCTGTGCAATACATAAGAAAACACATATAAAAGATACTGACTTCTAGTTGCAAAACCTTAGAGTACACTGGAGTGAGAAGCTTTTATAGAGGTGCAAAGGAGGGATACAAAACACCCATGGTGGGACACCACACTGGCAAGGCTAGCAGGGCTTCTCACTTACTTGTGGATCGCTCTAGACATTCCTGGCTCTGCTGCGTTATGGGGTCAGTGGAAGTTCAGTGTTCCTTTTCCTTCCACGCTCTATGCGTTCCGTCCCTGCTGCCGTGGGCTGCCATCTTGCCGTAGCCTGTTGCTGGATCTTTCCAGAGGTGACGCGGTCTTTTCACTTCCTGTTTCTGATCACTGTGGGGAACAAAGGTTGGTAAGTATTGTTCTGCATAGAATTCTGATTTCCTCTTTTTAGAAGAATCAACCTTAATAATGTACTAGTCGATTATACGGAGTCAATGCAAACAACGGCCGCTATTTCACACAATGTGTTGAACAATGGCTGTTTATACACAGTGGGAACAAAGCCTTATAGTTTATAGTTCACTCGACGTGTCTAGGTTATAGGTGGGGTTTTATACACTCTTGGGGAGGAGTTATGCAAATTTCTATTATTCATTACAATATTCCCTCGTCATCGGCTCACAGGAGGCAATAACACTCCATCTATTGTGCTGCTAAGGGCACTGAGGGAAAACACATTAAAATAATGTAACTTATTGATTTCACAGCTCAGAAATCAGAATGAAGATCTGAATGATATTAATGCTGTAGACATGAGGGTAAAAGAAGAAGAGACAGATGTGAGCAGTGATGAGCAGTATAAGAAGCACATCATTACAGGGAAGAAACTGAACTCTATTAATGCTACAGACATAAGGGTAATAGAAGAAGAAGAGACATATATAAGCAGTAATGAGCAGTGTGAGGAGGACATCACTATAAGGAAAGATCTGAACGATATTAATGCTACAGACATAAGGGTAAAAGAAGAAGGCAAAGAGGAGACAGATGTGAACAGTAATGAGCAGTATAAGGAGGAAATCACTACAGAAAAGGATATAAACTCTACTTATGCTATAGACAAGATGGTAAAAAAAGAAGAGAAGGAAGAGACAGATGTGAGCAGTGATGAGCAGTATAAGGAGGACATCACTACAGAGAACAAGCTGAACTCTATTAATACTATGGACATAAGAGTAAAAGAAGAAGAGACAGATGTGAGCAGTGATGAGCAGTATAAGGAGGACATCACTACAGAGAACAAGCTGAACTCTATTAATACTATGGACATAAGGGTAAAAGAAGAAGAGACAGATGTGAGCGGTGATGAGCAGTATATGGAGGACATTCTTACCGTGAAGAATCTGAAATGTTTTAATGATACAGACATAATTGTAAAAGAGGAAGAGGAGATGGATATGATCAGTGATGAGCAGTATAAGGAGGACATCACTACAGGTAAGTGCCCAGGTGGAATATTATAAGCTCTGTGTCCTGTCAGTCTTCCTGCTGTATATCCCCCCATACAGTGACACCATTATAGGAGAGAACACACACTGTGCATCTATAATATGGACATGAAATACATCTATGTGGACGAGGCCGAAATCTACATCATCTGCTGTCACTACCGATAAGGGGGGGGGGGGGATTTGCCCTATTTTGGGGCTGTGATACCAGTAACTCCTATTAGACTGTGTGACCCCCACAATAATACCTCCCGTCACCCCATGATACATTGTGTGATCACTAGTAGTATGGGCTGATGTGCGGTTTTGTGTAATTCACCCCTGACAAGAAGTGTAAAATAGAAGAAATAGGCAATGTGTATTGTCTCCAGCTCCTCCCTCTCATCATCTGGCCCCGCCCCCTGAGTAATGTCTCTAACCAGCCTTTCCAGCTGACATCACCATCTTCTAGCTGAGAGGCGTTCATCTATCGCA
Organism: Dendropsophus ebraccatus; assembly: GCF_027789765.1. NCBI lineage: Eukaryota > Metazoa > Chordata > Amphibia > Anura > Hylidae > Dendropsophus > Dendropsophus ebraccatus. Next base: position 197,270,808 of record NC_091456.1, on the reverse strand, counting down.
GCAAAGAAATTTCCATGTTTGCTTGTTTAAAGTGGAAGTGTCAGCAGGGAAACAGTGATGTAATAACCCCATGGCTAGATGGGGCTAGTCACTATGATTGGGGGCATACCTTTTTATTTCAATAGTCCTTTCCAGAGCTGAGGTATTAAGATAATATGCAAATGAGGCTCAGGTGCCCAGTGGGCGTTGCCCTGCAAGGGAAGAGCCCAGGTAAGTCCAGTCCATTTCCTTTATATTCCATCCCATAACCTGATTACATCCTCCTACATGGTTTGATTGACAGCAGCTAGATAAAGAGTAGAGGGGCTGAACATAACTAGGCTCTTGCAGTGCTGGGAAACGCCCCCTGGGCACTTGAGACTTGTACCTGTACAGTGTCAGCGGGAGGAGCCAGAGAGCCCAGCAGAGTTCAGCAGCCGCTGTGGCCTTCAGTGTTCAGCGATGTCATGTACCCACCGCCCAGGGTGCCGCCCGCACAGACCACAGGGAGGGAGCAACATCCAGAGCACACCCTGTCATTAGTTTTCTTACAATCTGCAACTACGCATACTGGCCAGGTTATGGCGCTGCTGCACAGTTCACATTCAGTCAGTCGGGCCCTGTCATTAGGCTTAGACTGACTGACTAACATGACATATGAGAAGTTGCTTCCCCTCCAGGGACCCAGGAATCTGCCACCTGAGGAGAGATGTTCATCTTACTTCATGGCAGAAACTGCCCTGGACAACACTAAAATTACATGAGGAGGCATAGACATCTGTCAGAGATAGGTGTCCCTGCTCCTTCATCAATGATGGAGGAGGACGGGAGGGTTCCACGATGGAGGAGGATGGGGGTTCCACAATGTCACATTCTGGATAAGATGCTGCACTAAAACCCCAAAGTATAAATATATGAAACATCTCTAAGGTTATTACTATTATTCTCTTCTCTATTGTCAGGTGACTGTACCCGGAGATCAGAGGGAAATCTGATATATTCAGGTTATAAAGCAGAGAATCCTATCACACAGGATACATATGAAGAACATTCCATTACCCCAGATCTACCCTCAGCCCCTCACAGCAAAGATCTGTCATCTCATCCTTATATACCAGTCCCATCTACTGATTCATCACAGCTTACTAAGCAAAATAAGGAGAAGCCATTTTCATGTTCAGAATGTGGGAAATGTTTTACTCGTAAATCAAATCTTGTTAGCCATTACAGAACTCACACAGGAGAGAAGCCATTTTCATGTTCAGAATGTGGTGTATGTTTTTCTCAACAACCAAATCTTGTTAAACATCAGAAAGTTCACACCGGAGAGAAACCATTTTCATGTTTAGTATGTGGGAAATGTTTTACTGATAAATCTAATTTTGTTAAACATCAAAAGATTCACACAGGGGAGAAGCCATTTTCATGTTCAGAATGTGGGAAATGTTTTACTCAGAAATCACATCTTGTTAAACATCAAAGAATTCACACAGGAGAAAAGCCATTTTCATGTTCAGAATGTGGGAAATGTTTTACTCAAAAATTATCTTTTAGTAAACATCAAAGAATTCACATAGGGGAAAATCCATTATCATGTTCAGAATGTGGAAAATGTTTTACTGAGAAATCACATCTTACCATACATGAAAGAACTCAGAGGGAAGAGAAGCCATTTTTATGTTCAGAATGTGGAAAATGTTTTACTCAGAAATCATATCTTGTTAAACATCAAAGAATTCACACAGGAGAGAAGCCATTTACATGTTTAGAATGTGGTAAAAGTTTCTCTCAGAAATCACATCTTGCTAATCACCTAAGATATCACACAGGGGAAAAACCATTTTCATGTTCAGAATGTGGGAAATGTTTTACTGAGAAACCACATCTCACTTTACATGAAAGAACTCACACAGGAGAGAAGCCATTTTCATGTTCAGAATGTGGGAAATGTTTTATGCGGAAAGATACACTTATTAAACATCTAAACAATCACTCAGTGGAGAAGCCAAGTCAGATCGCTCAGTGATCAGTCAGACGTCTGTTCTCCAGAAAGCAGATAGAAGCCGGATACCACAGCTATGTATTCCCCATGTACAGAGGAGATTTGGCGGTAATACAGATATCATATACCGCAGCTCCAAACTTCTCACCAATTGGTAATAAACTGTTTCTTCTAAACCTTAGTCTCCTCTCCCTCCGTCTCATGTGGATATATATATATATAGGGTTATGATGATGTGACAGATGACACAGGTCCTGAGTGGGCGGCAGCGGCCTCCTCTGCATAGTTAGTGGCCATGCATACACAGTACAGGAGCAGGGAGGCCGGGGAGTCCCTGCTGCTCTATGTACAGTGTATTAGTGCAGCCGCCACAGGATGGACGGACAGGAGAAGAGAATCCTGTCTATCACCAGACTCCTGCCGCTTTCTCCTGTGTCCTCAGGTTGCAGATACAGCTATCCAACAGCCGACTACCAGCCATTATTATAGCATGGGTGACGTATAATTTTCGTCTCAGACAACAGAAAAGCTAGAATCGACCTGCGACCATATTGTACGGGTTCGGTGGTAGGTGTTTTGTTCTTTTAACTCTTCAGTAACTCTGTATGTGAACTAAGGAATACAGTGAAGACTCATTGTAAAGTGGTTATCTATGGGGGTGGTCTTCGGTAACAGAATGGCCTCCATGTATAATGGATGGGGGAATTGCATTACATCTGTCGCCTAATGTGAGCCGGAGGAGCAGTCACACCGGTCTGACACATACGGGGGGGGGGACTGCAGCTCCAAGATAAGAAGGTAAGAAAATAATTTATCCTCTGTCTCAGGCAGCTGTGCGGCCGGACACCTGACCACATAAGAGTCCTTGTCCCAAGAACCTGGTCAAACCCCCATACTGACTGACCTGTTACTATAAGGGACTTCAGAATACAGTGTGAAATTTGAAACATCATTGTTCCCCGATCTCAGACATATGGTCAAGGACTAAGGGCCCTATTACACGGGACGATTATCGTGTGAAAAATCTTTATATTCGAATTTAAACGATAATCGTTCTGTGTAATTGCACGAAACGATCGAAAAATCGTTCATATGTTGTTGATCGCAGATTTAGGGCCCTATTCCACGGGACGATTATCGTTCAGATTATGGTTAAAGGGGTAGTGCGGCGCTCAGAAATTATTCACAGAATAACACACATTACAAAGTTATACAACTTTGTAATGTATGTTATGTCTGTGAATCACCCGTGTACCCGGAAGTGTGGTGCATTATACATTACCTGATCCGTGTCGAGGGCCGTCCGCCATCTTGTGCCAAACGTCATCTTCGGACGGACGGCCGAGTCGCTGCCGTCCTTCCCCCCTCCGCCGCGTCACAACTGTGCTTAGCCGCGATTGGGTGAGCACAGTTATGCTCAGCCAATCGCAGCTGAGCGGCTGATGACGCGGCCGCGTCATCAGCCCCAATTGGCTCAGCACAGTTATGCTCAGCCAATCGCGGCTGAGCATCGGATGACGCTGCAGAGGGCGGCCGACATTCGGAACAGTCGGAGCTGTTCGCCGCCCGCCCGAAGAGGACGTCGCTGAATAAAGATCGAAGACTGGTGTCGGCACGTGACAGGTGAGTATAGCGCACCACACTTCCGGGTACACGGGTGGGGTGGTGGGACACGGGTAGGGGGCCATTCACAGACATAACATACATTACAAAGTTGTATAACTTTGTAATGTGTGTTAGTCTGTGAATAATTTTTTACCGCCGCACTACCCCTTTAAGTCGTTCGAATCTAAGCGATAATCGTTGAATAGCAATTAACGACCGAATGAAAAATCATTGATCGCTTATTAAGACCTGGACCTATTTTTATTGTTGCTCGTTCGGTCGTTCGCAGTAGTGACGACAGCAATAGCGACGACAAGACGACCGCAAGAACGATCATAAGTAACGATTATCGTTCCATGTAAATGGGTAAATGATTTCAGGTCTTTTGCAATAGCGGTCGTTTGAGATCGTTTATCGTTAACAATTTTGCGAACGATAATCATCCCATGGAATAGGGCCTTTAGATCTGAACCTAAAATTATCGTTAATCGTTCGCTGTAATTCCACATTTGTTCGCTCGAGTTCCGCATTTGTTCACTAATCGTTCAGTGTAATTGCACGTTGTTCATTGTTTTGCTGGGATCAGAAGGAATAAACGATCATAGTAACGATCGCAATAACGGTCATAGCAACTAACAACCATCATTCTGTGTAATATGGTGAACGAGTTCAGGTTAATGATAAACAATCTCGTTTGCGATTGTTTATCGTTAGTCATGAATCGTTAAAAATCGCTCCGTGTAATAGGACCCTAAGAGAAAGGAGACATGAATACACAGTACGTGGTTCCCCATCTCAGGTGTAAGACTGAGGGTGAAGAGAAGAAGTATGTGGTTCCCCATCTGAGGCATATGGCTAAGGTTGAAGAGAAGGTGTATATATATATATATCTGTCCCAGCCTCAGGAGAAGCCATTTTCATGTTCAGAATGTGGGAAATGCCATCACAGAACACAGGAGAGAAGCCATTTTCATGCTCAGAATGTGGTGTACGTTTTTCTCAACAACTAAATCTTATTAAACGTCAGAAAGCTCACACAGGAGAGAAGCCATTTTCATGTTTAGTATGTGGGAAATGTTTTACTGATAAATCTAATTTTGTTAAACATCAAAAAATTCACACAGGGGAGAAGCCATTTTCATGTTCAGAATGTGGGAAATGTTTTACTCAGAAATCACATCTTGTTAAATAATTAAAGAATTCATACAGGAGAAAAGCTAGCCAGAAGGTTGGTATTAGGGCCATGTTCAGAATGTGGAAAATATTTTACTGAGAAATAACATCTTACCATACATGAAAGGGGAGAGGAGCAATTTCTGTGTTCAGAATGTGGAAAATGTTTTACTCAGAAATCATATCTTGTTAAACATCAAAGAATTCACACAGGAGAGAAGCCATTGGTTTAGAATGTGGTAAATGTTTGTCAGATCGTCGAGACAGGATTGTATCGTAACAGGGTTGATATTAGAGAGAGATGTGCCAACACTGTAAGCTAGCCAATATACAGAGAAGGTTGGTATCAGGGCGTCTTCTTAAGTCCGTTCCCAAGAAGAGAAGACAACAGCAAGATACATATTGCTGAGGAATATAGTGAAAAAGCAGAAATATATGATAAATAAAAATCACATAAGTACATATATATGTGATCATCACCCAGTATATACCACCCTCACCCCCAAAGATGGCAAAGAGGGGAACCCACCGCTCCCCTTCGCAAGCTCACCCCCTTCATATCACCCTATCTGTTATATTGTGATGCTTCAAAACCAACACCCTAAGCCAACGCCCTTATATCCAGCATTTCTGCCCCCAGCCACCATCTTTACTAGCTTCCCTGAGTGGGCTGGCACTGGATTCCCTGAGAGGGACTGACTCAATTTGCCCAGAACAAGCTGAATTCCTGTTATCTGTGGACTATGAGGGAAAGTGTTCATTTTAGTTAAGTTTTATGTTTGGAGAACGTGCACTGTGCCCACAGATATCACTACAAGGATAAATAATCCTAAAAACTATGCAGTGTATCTATATGAGTATATATGTATTGTGTATCTATATGTGTATAGGACAATTTTTTACTCACCAAAAATTTTCTTTCCCTTACGTACTCAGCAGCAGCACGAATGGGGAAGATTCTATCTTCCTGCAATGATAGGACAGATGGTACTAATTAAAAGAACCCTGATTAGGAGCCCTAAAAAGGAATGTACAAACCCCTCCTCCTTGGGTCATTATAACGATCATAACTATAAATAAAACCGAAAAAAATAAAGACCAAGCAAACGCTAAAGGTATGCTGAAAAATCTTATTTTTTTTTTTAATTTAGGGCGGGAAGTCCGTGCTGCTGCTTCGGACTGCAGGAAAGAAAATTTACAATGAGTAAATATTGTCTTTTCCCTTACCTCATAAGCAGCAGCACGAATGGGGATATAGCAAGCTATACACAGAAACAAGGGGGGGGGGGGGGGTATTATATAGCATGTGTCAAAACAGCTGAACCAAAAACTGGCTGATCAGAATCACGAATGTCCAGTCTATAGTGATTTACAAACATATTAGAGGATGACTATGAGGCAGTCCTGCATATGTGCTCCAAAGGCATGAATCTTTTTTCAGCCCATGTGGATGACAATGCCCTCGTTGAATGTGCCTTGATCCCTTCAGCTTCTTGGTAGCATAGTGAGATGAGTTCCCTTATCCATCTGGACAAAGAAGCTTTGGATGATTTACATCCTTTATTCTTTCCTTTAGAGTGACGAGTTTAATCTCCACTGAAGACAAGGGCTCGAAAGGTGGTTTACCAAGCTGATCGAGCACAACCACCAAGTCCCATCTGGGAATATGGTCAATCCTGTTAGGTCGGATCCTTTGGATAGCCCTTACAAATCTCTGAATCAGTGGTACTTGATACAGTCTTAATACAAATATGGCGGATAGAGCGGAAATATGCACCTTCATTGTGGATGGTTTTAGGCCCGTCTCAAACACATCCTGGAAAAATTGTAAGATAGCCTGTATAGAAGGTTTATCGCAGGTTAACTGATTCCTACTACACCAACAAAAGCTTTCTTTAAGGTACGTTTTGTTGGCGGAGGGAGCTCTATATTGCAGCAGGGTCTCTACCACTGATCCCGAGAGGCCTCTACTTTCTAATAAGGACCTGTCAAAAGCCAGGCTGTCAGCTGCAGTTGTCTTAGGTCCTGGCAAAAATTGTGTCCCTGTGTTAACAGGTGTGGAACCTGAGGGAGAATCCAAAATGTCCCTCTGGACATTGTCCTCAATAGAGAGAACCACGCTCTCTGGTATTGTCTGTCTGACCTTTTACCGCCTTGTTCCGGATTAACAGGGAAAAATGTAGAAGAGCTAGTCTGATGGCCCTTAGCTCCCTCATATTGGAAGACATCAGACTCTTCTCTGGAGACCACATGCCCTTGGTCCATTGACCGACAGTGTGTGCCCCCCAACCTGTACTTGAGGCATCGGTAGTTACCACTACCCACTGGACTGGGACAAACCATCTGCCGATCATTGGGGCTATCCACCTTGCCAGATATTCTGTCGTCTCCCTGGAAATGAATCTCATTCTGTCCAGTGATTCTAGACCTCTGTCCCAATCTAAGAGGACTTCTTGTTGTAGATTCCTCATATGCCATTTTGCCCATTCTATGGCACGAATCCTGTCTGGAGGTAGAGCTATTATCATGGACCTGGTGTCCAAAACGAACCCTAGAAAATTGGTTCACCAGGGAGGGAATTAGATAAGACTTTTCCCGCATCAATGTGCGGTCGATGTTCTTCTGTAGTGACTGTTCCGAGGCTCCTACTAACAACCAGTCGTCTAGGTATGGTATCAGGATGATGCCCTCCTCTCTGAGACTGGCAACAGCAATAGACTTGCCACCATCTATGCCTTCCTCCATCCAGAGAAGCCATGATCTCAGATTTTTGGCCACAACATAGGCAGAGATAGAGGATTTTGCCTGAGCAGAAGCAGCTAAATATCCTCTTCTAAATGCGATGTCAATTTTTCGATCCATGGGATCAGAAAAGTTAGCTCCGTCTTCACTGGTTACCACCATGCGTCTGAATAACTTTGAGACCGCCATATCTACCTTAGGGGGATCCCCACATAGTTTATTTTGTTCAGCTTCTATAGAACACATGACTTTGAATCTTTTATTCAAGAAGGGGCCTTTTTCTGGAGATTTCCATTCGTGAGACATCAGTCTTCTAACATTGTCATTTACTTTAAAAGATCTCACCTTTTTAGAACCTCCATCTGTGACGCAGTTCTCTGGGTCTAATAATTGAAATAATTTATGCATCTTATCAAGAGGAAAAAAAAATTACATTGTCAACTGAATCAGAATCTGAAGTAGAAGAATGGACCTCATCCGAGATTTGAAAATCATCCAAACATATGGAGTCCTGTGAAGGAGACTTCTCAGCCCTGGACGATCTCCTAGAGGATAGCCTCTCTTTTCCTCCCTCTTGATTAAGGGATTCCTTAAATTGTCCTACTGCTTGAACAAAAAAGAATACTAAGCACAAGAAAAAATAAATAAATGAACCACTTTATGCTTATAGATGTAAATATATATTTACTATCTTTAACAAACTGCTTCATCCATGTCATCAATTGAGTATTGGAAAGCTGCTCCCCTTTTGGTGGTTCCTGATCATTACAGGCCGAGCATACAGTCATTTCACATCCATCAGGGAGTGGTGTTTCACACGATTGGCAGGCAAGGTGTTTTCTCTTACTGGAAGCCTTACGTGCTATGAAGGGTCTGTCACTAGAACCCTGTGACATCTGCTGGAAAAAAAAATATATATATATATATACGCTCACCGGCCACTTTATTAGGTACACCATGCTAGTAACGGATGGTCTTCTGCTGCTGTAGCCCATCTGCCTCAGAGTTGGCCGTACTGTGCGTTCAGAGATGCTCTTCTGCCTACCTTGGGTGTAACGGTTGGCTATTTGAGTCACTGTTGCCTTTCTATCAGCTGGAACCAGTCTGCCCATTCTCCTCTGACCTCTGGCATCAACAAGGCATTTCCGCCCACAGAACTGCCGCTCACTGGATGGTTTTTCTTTTTCGGACCATTCTCTGTAAACCCTAGAGATGGTTGTGCGTGAAAATCCCAGTAGATCAGCAGTTTCTGAAATACTCAGACCAGCCCTACTGGCACCAACAACCATGCCACGTTCAAAGGCCCTCAAATCACCTTCCCCATACTGATGCTCGGTTTGAACTGCAGGAGATTGTCTTGACCATGTCTACATGCCTAAATGCACTGAGTTGCCGCCATGTGATTGGCTGATTAGAAATTAAGTGGTAACGTGCAGTTGGACAGGTGTACCTAATAAAGTGGCCGGTGAGTGTATATATCTGTATCTAGAAGACTGGTATATCTTCACAATAGATATAGCTTACAAACCAAATGACTGGCACAGCAATCACCTGTGCAGGAAACTTGTGCGGCCGTGCTAAGTCTATAATACATACCCCTGTATATACAACAAAACCTGTAGCAGGGAGAAAACAAACTTACTTTGTCCAGCGTTTGTAGGATCTTTCCTCCAAGGAATACATCCAATGATTCCCGCACACTAAATGCCCCGAAGGGCGTCCCTGCGTTACCACGCACAGCGCGTGACGTCATTGCGTAATCTCACAATACTGTCGCCGTCATGCGTATTTCGCACTTCCTGTGACAGGGTAATCCCACGATACTGCCCGACACCTGCATCAAGGGGTATGCGGCGTCCTGTTTCCACAACAATATGCGAGTTTTGCCAACACGTCATTGTGAACTCTCGCGATACTAATAGACGTCATACATCACTCGTACACCACGTGGCTCGCGGCAGCAGGCGCAATTCACAGAACAGGCGTCCCGCGTTATTTCAACAGCATATTATCGCACAAGATTGTGATTTTTACATGCAACAGTATTCCTGGTGTAGTTCTTATGCATAAGGACATTTTCACACAATATGTAGGAAAAATAAGCTGTCCTGTGACATTGGGGTTGCAGGGCTATTCCGTGGCCCCCCCCCCCCCCTTCCCTGCCTGCGCACGCTTTACGGGTTTTGCATTCACTGACCGGCACAGTGTTGTTTGGTTAGGGACTCTGTATCAGAGACCTGAATGTAGTACATGAGGCAATATGGTTTGATCAAATTATATACTGACTTCTAATGCTGATTTTTAATGCGCCCTTGTGGTGCTAAAATATTTGTGTAAGACAAGTTGACGTTTCCATCTGTACCATTCTGTGGCACCCTAATAATTCTTTATTTGATTTTTTATGAGGTGGTATGAATAAAAAACATAATTTAGAAGCTGTTTTTCACCATTTCGTTGCAAAAAATGTGGCCAAGTTTTTGTAGCGTTGGATAACCCCTTTAATTGATATACAGTTTGGTTTTTTTTATCTCAGTAATTAAAGGGTTACATTACACACAGGGCTCTGCTGCAGGCATATATAACACACACATACACAGCTCTGCTCCACACACATCACACACACACAGCTCTGCTGCATACACATCACTTCAGCTCATCCAGCACAGCAGAGTCCTGCATACACTGAGCAGCAGCTCCTGATCATGTGACTCCTCCTCCTCCATGTGACTGATCACATGACTGTGACATCATGGCAGGTCCTGGAAGCACAGGGGAAGCACACGGCTCCTGTATCTGCAGCTGGAGGTACAGTATATATATATGTATCAGGGATTGTATCCCGGCCGCTCTCTCCTATATACAGCAGCGCCACCATTTCCCTCAGGTTATGTGATGTATTACACCGCAGCTTATTGCAGAGAATATAACAGAGCTGCATTATCAGGAGCCGCGGAGGGAACAGGAGAGCGAGATATAAGTGACGTCTATGAGAAGCTTCATCCCCCCGATATATTACATTGTCTCCTCCCATGTTCCCCCATATCCCCTCCTGTCCATGTATATTTCTATCTCCAGGAATCTAGAGCCGCATTACATTGTCTCCTCCTCTTCCCTCCAGGATCCTCTGCTGATATCTTCTATATAAGAGACCGACCCATCAACCATGGAGAGAGACAGAGACAAGATGGCCGACAGGATAATAACCCTCACCCTACACATACTCTTCCTGCTTACTGGGGAGGTGAGGGATTCTGGGAGTGATGTCATCATGACCTCATTCTTATCTATGGAATAACAGATGGATAGGACTGGGGAGGTGAGGGATTCTGGGAGTGATGTCATCATGACATCATTCTTATCTATGGAATAACAGATGGATAGGACTGGAGAGGTGAGGGATTCTGGGAGTGATGTCATCATGACATCATTCTTATCTATGGAATAACAGATGGATAGGACTGGAGAGGTGAGGGATTCTGGGAGTGATGTCATCATGACATCATTCTTATCTATGGAATAACAGATGGATAGGACTGGGGAGGTGAGGGATTCTGGGAGTGATGTCATCATGACATCATTCTTATCTATGGAATAACAGATGGATAGGACTGGAGAAGTGAGGGATTCTGGGAGTGATGTCATCATGACATCATTCTTATCTATGGAATAACAGATGGATAGGACTGGGGAGGTGAGGGATTCTGGGAGTGATGTCATCGTGACATCATTGTTATCTATGGAATAACAGATGGATAGGACGGGAGAGGTGAGGGATTCTGGGAGTGATGTCATCATGAAATCATTCTTATCTATGGAATAACAGATGGATAGGACTGGAGAGGTGAGGGATTCTGGGAGTGATGTCATCATGACATCATTCTTATCTATGGAATAACAGATGGATAGGACTGGAGAGGTGAGGGATTCTGGGAGTGATGTCATCATGACATCATTCTTATCTATGGAATAACAGATGGATAGGACTGGAGAGGTGAGGGATTCTGGGAGTGATGTCATCATGACATCATTATCTATGGAATAACAGATGGATAGGACTGGAGAGGTGAGGGATTCTGGGAGTGATGTCATCATGACATCATTATCTATGGAATAACAGATGGATAGGACTGGAGAGGTGAGGGATTCTGGGAGTGATGTCATCATGACATCATTCTTATCTATGGAATAACAGATGGATAGGACTGGGGAGGTGAGGGATTCTGGGAGTGATGTCATCATGACATCATTCTTATCTATGGAATAACAGATGGATAGGACTGGGGAGGTGAGGGATTCTGGGAGTGATGTCATCATGACATCATTCTTATCTATGGAATAACAGATGGATAGGACTGGAGAGGTGAGGGATTCTGGGAGTGATGTCATCATGACATCATTCTTATCTATGGAATAACAGATGGATAGGACTGGAGAGGTGAGGGATTCTGGGAATGGATGGAGTGATAGTAATGTGTCTCTCCATACACAGGATTACACAGTAGTGAAGAAGTCCTCTAGTGGGCGCTGTGGGGCCCCTGGGTGTGAAGGATGGGGAAGAACCCTGAGCCCAATCCCGGGGCCCCTGATACATGAGGAAATGGAGGAAGAGAAGATCCTAGAAGTCACCAACAAGATGGTGGAGCTACTGAGTGGAGAGGTGAGACTGTGGCTGCTGGGAATGCTGGGACATTATACAGTAACACCACTGGAGGGGTGGGGGGGATGACTGTGTGACCATTGTGTGTGTCAGGTTCCTATAAGGTGTCAGGACGTGGCGGTCTATTTCTCCATGGAGGAGTGGGAGTATGTAGAAGGACACAAGGATCAGTACAAGGATGTGATGCTGGAGGATCAGCAGCCCCTCCCATCAGCAGGTAATAGACAGGACTATATACACACCTCCTCTCTGTATTATCTGGATGGAAAGAATGAATTCAGTCTCTGTATGTGTTCCCTCCAGTCAGATCCAGTAAGAGAACAGCACCAGAGAGATGTCCCCGTCCTCTTCTCCCACAGGATCAGGATCAGGTAGATGTAGATGATCCCTATGATCTGTACATCCCACCTGACTTCTCCTCCTGTCTGATGACTTTTACAATATTTCTCTCACATCTTATGAATCAGGGGGAAGATCTGGACTATATTGATGCTACAGACATAATAGTTAAAGAAGAGACAGATGACGGCAGTGATGAGCAGTATAAGGAGGACGTCACTACAAGGAACAACCTGAACTCTATTAATGTCATAGAGATAAAGATAAAAGAAGAGACAGATGTGAGCGGTGATGAGCAGTATATGGAGGATATTTCTACCGGGAAGAATCTGAAATTTTCTAATGCTATAGACATAAGGGTAAAAGAAGAAGAGACAGATGACGGCAGTGATGAGCAGTATAAGGAGGACATCACTACAGGTAACCGCCCAGGTGAGTAGTGACCAGTAAATGCAGAGAACACTCACACATTCTCCTCAGTCTCCGGCTGTAACTATTCTGTGTGGAATATTATACGCTTTCTGCCCTAATGCGGCCAATAGAAGTGTTCATGGTAGGAGGAAAGCTAAGCTGTGATTGGTTGCTGTATGAGCTGTGATTGATTGCTATGTGAACTGTGATTGGTTGCTATGCGAGCTGTGATTGGTTGCTATGCGACGTGTGATTGGCTGCTGTATGAGCTGTGATTGGCTGCTATGTGAACTGTGAGCTGTGATTGGTTGCTATGTGAGCTGTGATTGGTTGCTATGCGAGCTGTGATTGGTTGCTATGTGAGCTGAAACTGAAACAAAATGCTATAGAGAACCAGGTCCTGTCCCAGATTAAAGAGAGTTGTAGTTATGGTTCTCCCCTTAGAGGAAATTCGAGGGTTTTATTCTCCCCTCTTGTTGGTTAAAAGGCCCAATGGCTCCTTCAGGGGCATTACCGGCCTAAAGGTCAGTACTGTATATGGTGGCTCAGTGGTCAGCACTGTATATGGCGGCTCAGTGGTCAGCACTGTATATGGTGGCTCAGTGGTCAGCACTGTATATGGTGGCTCAGTGGTTAGCATGGTATATGGTGGCTCAGTGGTCAGTACTGTATATGGTGGCTCAGTGGTTAGCATGGTATATGGTGGCTCAGTGGTTAGCACTGTATATGGTGGCTCAGTGGTTAGCACTGTATATGGTGGCTCAGTGGTTAGCACTGTATATGGTGGCTCAGTGGTCAGTACTGTATATGGTGGCTCAGTGGTTAGCAGTGTAGCCTTGCAGTGCTGGGGTTCAAATCCCACCAAGGGCAACATCTGCAAAGAGTCTGTATGTTCTCTTTCTGTCTGGGTTTCCTCGGGGTATTTCAGATGGAGATGGCCGCCTCACATGGTCCAACTTCAAAGAGCTGGTCGCAGTATTTTGAGCCTTGCAGGATTTAGCGCCTTAAATATTGTCAGAGGACGTCTTTGTGTACTTGGAAAATACTACAACAGTAGCCTACGTAAACAAACATGGCAGCACGGGACCCCAGTCTCTTTAGTTTCTCAAATTTTCACGTTTTCAAAAAAGCCTCATCCATCCTGACCGGACTCGCTGTGCAGGGTTCATCTCAGCCAATCGGAATGGACACCGAACAAGGACGTTTTCAACTTAGTGGTCAAAAGGTTTGGTTTGCCGATGGTGGACTTATTGTCTACCAGGGAAACCTAAAAGTCCCCACGTTCTCCTTCAACCCACGGGACTCTACTCCGGCAGTGGACGCCTTCACCCAAATTTCTGGGCCCCCCCCCCCCCCCTTTGTTTCCCACCAACCTTTTCCACTTCGGGCACCCCTACCAAATGTTCTACAAAATACAGAAAACGGCAATTAGTGACTCACAGGTGACGTCTTCTTTGATCTGAGGCGTCGCTTTCCTTTTCCTCTCTATCTTCTATGACCTCCCATACAGTAATAACATCCCCTTCTATGACCCCCCATATAGTAATAATGCCCCCTGCTGTGCCCCCATATAGTAATAGTGCCCGCAGCTGTGCCCTATATAGTAGTAATGCCCCCTGTTGTGACCCCCTATAGTAACAATGCCCCCGGCTGTATACAGCCCCCATGGGGAAAGGAGAAGAAAGCATCATCATACTACTCCCCCCTTCATCATTAAACTATTACCCACTTCTTCCCCCTGTCCCCCCATCATCATACTACCCACTTCACCATCCTCCTGCCCTTCCATCATCATACTACTACCCCTCTCATCCTCCTGCCCCTCCATCATCATACTACTACCCACTTCATCATCCTCCTGCCCTTCCATCATCATAGTACTACCCCTCTCATCCTCCTGCCCCTCCATCATCATAATACTACCCACTTCATCATAGTGCTGGGCGATATTGGCCTAAATCAATATCGCGGTTTATCGTTCATGTAGCCTCGGTAACGATAAATTGAACGATAATTATGACACGCCCCTTTTAAAAGCCACACCCCTTTTGAAAACCACATTTTCCGATGGTAATACAAACGTGGATTTATTCCATATAACAATGTGCAGCAAACTTCATAAGTAATATACAACGTTTTGGCGTCTCCTACGCCATTTTCAAGTGGCACTTGAAAATGGCGTAGGAGACGCCAAAACGTTGTATATTACTTGTGAAGTTTGCTGCACATTGTTATATGGAATAAATCCACGTTTGTATTACTATCAGTGCTGCAGAGTATTTTTTACTAGCTGACTTGATCCAAGATCTGGGATTCGACTGCTGGCAGCCACAGTTCATTTAGTGTGCGGCCTGTATGGTTTGCTTTATCTATCTATCTATCTATCTATCTATCTATCTATCTATCTATCTATCTATCTATCTATCTATCTCCTATCTATATATCATCTATCTCCTATCTATCTATCTATCTCCTATCTATCTATCTATCTATCTATCTATCTATCTCCTATCTATCTATCTATCTATCTATCTATCTCCTATCTATCTATCTCCTATCTATCTATCTATCTATCTATCTCCTATCTATCTATCTATCTATCTCCTATCTATCTATCTATCTATCTATCTATCTCCTATCTATCTATCTCCTATCTATCTATCTATCTATCTATCTCCTATCTATCTATCTATCTATCTATCTCCTATCTATCTATCTCCTATCTATCTCCTATCTATCTATCTCCTATCTATCTATCTATCTATCTATCTCCTATCTATCTATCTATCTATCTATCTATCTCCTATCTATCTATCTATCTATCTATCTATCTATCTATCTCCTATCTATCTATCTATCTATCTATCTATCTATCTATCTATCTCCTATCTATCTATCTATCTATCTATCTATCTATCTATCTATCTCCTATCTATCTATCTCCTATCTATCTCCTATCTATCTATCTCCTATCTATCTATCTATCTATCTATCTATCTATCTATCTATCTATCTATCTATCTATCTCCTATATATCTATCTATCTCCTATCTATCTATCTATCTATCTCCTATCTATCTATCTCCCATCTATCTATCTATCTATCTATCTATCTATCTATCTATCTATCTCCTATCTATCTATCTATCTATCTCCTATCTATCTATCTCCCATCTATCTATCTATCTATCTATCTATCTATCTATCTATCTATCTATCTCCTATCTATCTATCTATATATCTCCTATCTATCTATCTATCTATCTATCTATCTATCTATCTATCTATCGACAGATGGGAGATAGATAGATAGATAGATAGATAGATAGATAGATAGGAGATAGATAGATAGATACAAAAAAAAGTCTATTAGTGCAGCACTCCTTTTTATAAGTATAGTTCGGTGCCTTCCAGCGTGCACCCTTGCGACCACAGGTGCTAAAGTATACAAATAGAAAAAGCTGTGGCACTCGAAATTCGGTTTTGGGCGAATAAAAAACACTTATTATTTTTTCACTGAATTTCGAGTGCCACGGCTTTTTCTTTTTAGATAGATAGATAGATCTATCTTCCTATCTATCTATCTCTCTCTCTCTCTATCCCCTATCTATCTATCTATCTATCTCCTATCTATCTATCTCCTATCTATCTCCTATCTTCCTATCTATCTATCTCCTATCTATCTATCTATCTATCTATCTCCTATCTATCTATCTATCTCCTATCTATATATCTCCTATCTATCTATCTCCTATCTATCTCCTATCTATCTATCTATCTCCTATCTATCTATCTATCTATCTATCTATCTATCTATCTATCTATCTATCTCCTATCTATCTCCTATCTTCCTATCTATCTATCTCCTATCTATCTATCTATCTATCTCCTATCTATCTATCTATCTATCTCCTATCTATCTATCTATCTCCTATCTATCTCCTATCTATCTATCTCCTATCTATCTATCTATCTATCTATCTATCTATCTATCTATCTATCTCCTATCTATCTCCTATCTATCTATCTCCTATCTATCTATCTATCTATCTATCTATCTATCTATCTATCTATCTCCTATCTATCTATCTATCTATCTATCTATCTATCTCCTATCTATCTATCTCCTATCTATCTATCTATCTATCTATCTATCTATCTATCTATCTCTCTCTCTCATCTATCTATCTAATATCTACCCCCAGTCACTCTGTCACAAGCTGTTCTGCCCTGGCCCCCCTCTCCCTCACATACAGTTGGGGTCAGGTATGGGTCGGCACCTCCTTGCTCCACCAGCCACCGCTCTCTGTCTCTCCCGCACAGCCCCTGTCCCTCAGTGTTGGTGTAGCTCCGAGCACATATATCTGCTGGCAGTGTCCGGGGCAGAGCGTCACACACGGCTGCTTCCAGGACTGAGAAAAGATAACGGGCGCCGGGGATTCCTGTGCGGGACTGTGTAGCGAGGAGGTGCCGACCCATACCTGACCCCCTGCAGCCACTGTATGTGCGGGAGAGGGGGGGCAGGGCACACCGTGCAGCTTCCAGAGAAGCTAGGAGAAGTGAGCCGCCCGGCAGCAGCAGCGCTGAGCACACAGCACACTCGTGCGCAGCCTGTCAGTTCTCCAGCCTTTCTCTTCAGCCCCCGCAGCAGGATCTTCTATCCCTTGCCTTGCACCAGTATATGTGCGTCCTGGCTGGGATCGGAATAGTTTTACACAGGCCAGTCAGGGTAGGAGCAGGGACACGTGGGAGATTAACTGAGGGGAGCAGTAGATGCGGCCGCCGGGTGAGGGGAGGAAAAATACCGCAGATACCGTCCTGGCAGAGTTGAGGTCGGTTAACCGACACCAGTGACGGTATCGGTATTTTTACGGTATACCGCCCAGCCCTACTTCATCATCCTCCTGCCCCCCCATCATCATAGTACTACCCCTCTCATCCTCCTGCCCCTCCATCATCATAATACTACCCACTTCATCATCCTCCTGCCCCTCCATCATCATAGTACTACCCCTCTCATCCTCCTGCCCTTCCATCATCATAGTACTACCCCTCTCATCCTCCTGCCCTTCCATCATCATAGTACTACCCCTCTCATCCTCCTGCTCTTCCATCATCATACTACTACCCCTCTTATCCTCCTGCCCCTCCATCATCATACTACTACCCACTTCATCATCCTCCTGCCCCTCCATCATCCTACTACTACCCCCTCATCCTCCTTCCCCCTCCATCATCATACAACTAGCCCCTTTATGCTCCTGCCCCTCCATTATCCTACTACTACCCCCTTCATCATCCTCCTGCCCCTCCATCATCATAGTACTACCCCTGTCATCCTCCTGCCCTTCCATCATCATACTACTACCCCTTCATCCTCCTTCTGCCCCTCCATCATCATACTACTACCCCTCTTATCCCCCTGCCCCTCCATCATCATACTACTACCCGTCTCATCCTCCTGCCCTTCCATCAACATACTACTTCTCCCTTCATCCTCCTCCTGCCCCTCCATCATCATACTACCCCTCTTATCCCTTTGCCCCTCCATCATCATACTACTACCCGTCTCATCCTCCTTCCCTTCCATCAACATACTACTTCTCCCTTCATCCTCCTTCTGCCCCTCCATCATCATACCACTATCTCCTTCATCCTTTTGCATCTCCATCATCATACTACTTCTCCCTTCATTCTCCTCCTGTCCCGTCATCATACCACTACCCCCTTGTATTTAAAACAAAAAAAGCTATACTCACCTCACCAGTATTGTTTCTCTTGTCCCCCAGGAACTCCTCTCCCTGCTCTGCATGAGTGACATCACTGGTGCTGGCAGAGGGCGGAGCTTCCTGGGACATACCCGGGACATGGTTTTGCCCTCCAATCCACCGTTACTGAGGGCCCTCCATCTGCTCCCTTCCTCACCATCCGACGCCCGCACTCACACTGTAATGGACTTCTCCTCTCCCCTGTACTATACGGCATCTGTGGGGTGCACAGGCCCCTCCCCCAGACAAGGTCACAGCGCCGTACACCCTGTCTGTGGAACGGCATTGTGACCTGGCCTGGGGGAGGGGCCTGTCACCCTGCAGTTGCCGTACAGTACAGGGGAGAGGAGCAGTCCATTACAGTGTGAGTGCGGGCCTCTTCTGTCACAGAGGGAAACAATAGGGATGAGGAAAGGAGGACAACTGAGCAGCCAGTCGGCCCCTGTGCAGCCAAACTGCATTCCGCCAGTGCTGGTATCAACCTAAGTGTTGTTGGTAGTGATGGAGGGTGATGGGAGGGTTCCACGATGGAGGGGGACGGGAGGGTTCCACGATGGAGGATGCTGATAGGGTTCCACGATGGAGGAGGACGGGAGGGTTCCACGATGGAGGAGGACGGGAGGGTTCCACGATGGAGGAGGACGGGAGGGTTCCACGATGGAGGAGGACGGGAGGGTTCCATGATGTCACATTGTAGACAGGATGCTTCATAAAAAAATCTAAGAATAAATCTTCTAAGTTTATTACTCAGAAATCCTCTCTTCTCTATTGTCAGGTGACTGTACCCGGAGATCAGAGGGAAATCTGATATATTCAGGTTATAAAGCAGAGAATCCTATCACACAAGATACATATGAAGAACATTCTGTTACCCCAGATCTACCCTCAGCCCCTCACAGCAAAGATCTGTCATCTGATCCTTATATACCTGTCCCATCAACTGATTCATCACAGATTACTAAGCAAGATAAGGAGAAGCCGTTTTTATTTTCAGAATGTGGGAAATGTTTTACTCAGAAATCAGATTTTGTTGAACATCAAAGAATTCACACAGGGAAGGGGAAATTTTCATGTTCAGAATGTGGAAAATTGTGTTCTTGTAAATCAAATCTTGTTAGGCATCAAAGAATTCACACGGGAGAGAAGCAGCTTTCATGTTCCCAATGTTGTAAAGGTTTTTCTGACAAATCACATTGTACTAAACATGAAAGAACTCCCACAGGAGAGAAGACATTTTCGTGTGAAAAATGTGAGAAATGTTTTACACGGAAAGATAAACTTATAAGACATCAAAACAGTCACTCAGGAGAGAAGCCATTTTCATGTAATAAATGTGGGAAATGTTTTACGCGGAAAGATCAACTCGTTAGACATCAAAATATTCACTCGAAGAAGCCATTTTCATGTTCAGAGTGTGGAAAATGTTTTTCTGAGAAATCACACTGTAGTAAACATGAAAGAACTCACACAGGAGAGAAGTCATTTTCGTGTGAAAAATGTGGGAAATGTTTTACACAGAAAGAAAAACTTATTAGACATCAAAACATTCACTTAGGGCAGAAGCCATTTTCATGTGATAAATGTGGGAAATGTTTTACGCGGAAAGATAAACTCATCAGTCATCAAAACATACACTCAGGGTTAAAGCCATTTTCATGTTCAAAATGTGGAAAAAGTTTTATTGAGAAATCAAAGCTTTTGATTCATGAAAGAATTCACACAGGGGAGAAGCCATTTTCATGTTCACAATGTGGAAAATGTTTTTCTAACAAGTCAGTTCTTTATAGACATGAAAGAATTCATACAGGAGAGAAGCCATTTTCATGTTCACAATGTGGAAAATGTTTTGCTACCAAATCAGACCTCACTATACATGAAAGAACTCACACAGGAGAGAGGCCATATTCATGTGATAAATGTGGGAAATGTTTTGCGCGGAAAGTTACACTTATTAAACATCAAAACATTCACTCACGGGAGAAGCCAATGAGATCACTCAGTGATCAGTCAGACGTCTGTTCTCCAGAAAGCAGATAGAAGCCGGATACCACAGCTATGTATTCCCCATGTACAGAGGAGATTTGGCGGTAATACAGATATCATATACCGCAGCTCCAAACTTCTCACCAATTGGTAATAAAATGTTTCTTCTAAACCTTAGTCTCCTCTCCCTCCATCTCATGTGGATATATATATATATATATATATATATATATATATATAGGGTTATGATGATGTGACAGATGAGACAGGTCCTGAGTGGGCGGCAGCGGCTTCCTCTGCATAGTTAGTGGCCATGCATACACAGTACAGGGGCAGGGAGGCCGGGGACCATTCACCTTCAGTAGTTGGCGGAGCCTCCACGAGCGGCGATTACAGCTGCGGACATGATGTCCACCGGTCCTTGTATGACAGCTAGCGGTATTTTCTTCTATAGACATGTGAGATCCTTCACCAACTTCAGCCTGCCAACTCGATTAACCCCGTAGTCACCAGACCAAGCCATGGTGGACCTTGCAACATGACAGCTGGCTTTGTCGTCTTGAAAGTAACATGGGTCCATCCCGTAACACTTCCACAACATAGGAAGCACATGGTCATCAAAAATAGGGCACTAGGCATCGGCACTGAGACTACCAGGAATTGTAACCAAGGATCCCAGGCCGTACCAGGGGAACACCCCCACAACATGGCTCCACCTCCGCTGGACTTCGCTGTTGGTACAATACATTCTGGCAGAAGGCGTTCTCCAGGCAGACGCCAAACCCAAACCCTGCCATCCGAACGGTAGAGGGTGAACCTGGATTAGTCGCTCCAGAGAACCTGTTTCTGCTGTTTTACATCCCACAGGCGACATCCTTTACCCTGTAGGACTTGGTGATCACAGGTTTGTGCGGGAATTTCTCTAGACAGCAGCCATCTATCTCTAAGGGCCATATTACACGGACGATTATCGTGCAAAAAGTCGTTATATCGCTTGATAATGATAATCGTTCCATGTGTATGCAGGCAACGATTAAAAAAACGTTCTTGTCCTTGATTACATCTTTTAAGCTGACCCTAAAGTCATTGGTAATTGTTGGCTAATCTTCTGCGTATGATCGTCCGTGTATGTGCACATCGTTCCTTTATTTGCTGGGATCAGATGGAGTAAACGATCTTAGTAACGATCATAACAAACGACTATTGTCCTGTGTGTTATAGTGAACGATTTCTGGTCGTTCTCGTAATCGACTGTTTGCCATCATTTACCGCTGATCGACGAACACAAAAAGTTGCCTCTTCTAACAGGAGGATCTTCCTGGGTGGGGCACATTCCGTCAGTCACCGCTCACCTTCCACTTGTAATTCACAAAGACCACTGTGCATTCTGGGTACTTCAGCTCATAGGGGTATTATCTGGTAACTGTATGACTATTATTTAGAGGTAAACTATGTGGTGATAATATATATTCCCTGTATAGTGGTATTATCTGGTAACTGTATGACTATTATATAGAGGGATACAGTATGTGGTGATAATATATGTTCCCTGTATAGTGTTATTATCTGGTAACTGTAGGACTATTATATAGGAGTATACAGTATGTGGTGATAATATATATTCCCTGTATAGTGGTATTATCTGGTAACTGTATGACTATTATATAGAGGGATACAGTATGTGGTGATAATATATGTTCCCTGTATAGTGGTATTATCTGGTAACTGTAGGACTATTATATAGAGGGATACAGTTCCCTGTGCTGGTCCTGTTATAGGCTGCAGATTGTTCTGCATGTAAACCTATCCTGTCACATCAGCAGGTAAGACATGACTATATACACACGTCCTCTCTGTATTATGGGGCTGTAAGGAACAGACGAGGCCGATAGCTACATCACCTGCTGTCACTACTGATGGGGGGAAAGTATTTGCTCTATGCTCAATTACTCCTATTAGACTCCTATCAGGTTACTGAGTGCCCCCACACTATTACCCTCCTGCCCCCACACTGTTATCATGTCCCCCATTAATAGTATCCTATCGCCCTCTGCTGGCTGCTTGATGATTTTATCGTGTACACAAGGTGAGCTGTGATTGGTCGCTATGTGAGCTGACTAGTTGCTGTGTGAAATGTGGTTGCCATCTCAGTTGTGATTGGTTGCTATGTGAGCTGTGGCTGTTATGCGAGCTGTGATTGGTTGCTATGTGTGCTGTGACTGGTTGCTATGTAAGCGATGACTGGTTGCTTTGTGAGCTGTGGTTGCTATGTGAGTTGTGACTGGTTGCTATGGGCAGCACAAGACATTCCTACTGTGAGTCTGCAGGATAGATCTCCCCCATAGTATTTCCCAGCATTCTCCCTTCCTACAGACTCACAGATCACATAGAACACATGAGAACCCCGACACGTTTTAAACCGCTGCAGTTTTTTTAATAATGCAAATGAGGCTCAAGTGTCTAGTGGGCGGTTACAATGTCGGATTAGAGTACCTGGGGCCACCAATCAAGAACCAGTAGGAAACGTCACGATCACCCGCTTCCATCCGGGACTGATCTGTATCTGTGTCCAGCTCTCCCTTGTGTATACTACAACTCTCAGTATGCAGCTATCAGGGTCTGCTGGGAGTTGTAGTTTCTGAGAGAACGATCCTTGGTGTAGATCAGCGCTTCTCTAACTGTGAGGCCCCCCTAGTTGCTGGGGAAGCAATTTTCACTAAAGTGACTATAAGCTGCACAGTCCTGTCCCCGGCTGCAATAATCTCCGGTTTAGGAACATTAACCTCTTGAGGACATATGCTGTACCCGTACGTCATATGTCCACAAGAGGAGTTCAGATGGGGAGCCGCACCGCGACCCTGCTCTGAACTGCCCCGATCCCGACTGCTATCTGCATCACGGGACCGTGGCCCGATCACTGCTCTTGCTAATTAACACCGTTAGATGCAGCTGTCAAACATGACAGCTGCATCTAACAGTGTTATTTGCAGCCTAGTGGCGGATCCCTGATCGCTGAGGGGGGTCCCCTTCATCTTACCGGGCCTGGCCTCAGCGACGTAATGATGCTGATCCCGTCTCGGTATTCTATTACAATGGTCTGCAGCAGACCAAAGCAATAGAGCACCGATCTCATGGATCGGTGCTCTGTAATACAGCTACACTGATCTCTATGAGCTATCAGTGTAGTTGTATTAGAAGTTCCCCAGAGAGACTTTAAAGGGGTTGTCCGGCGATAAAAAATTATTCACAGAATAACACACATTACAAAGTTATACAACTTTGTAATGTATGTTATGTCTGTGAATGGCCCCCTTCCCCGTGTCCCACCACCCCCACCCGTGTACCCGGAAGTGTGGTGCGCTATACATTACCTGTCGCGTGCCGACCACGGTCTCCGATCGTCAGCAGTGACGTCTTCTTCGGGAGGCCAGCGGATCTTCCCGCGTGCCGGCCGCCCTCTGCAGCGTCATCCGACGCTCAGCCGCGATTGGCTGAGCATAACTGTGCTCAGCCAATCGCGGCTGAGCAGCTGATGACGTGGCCGCGTCATCAGCCGCTAAGCCGCGATTGGCTGAGCACAGTTATGATCAGCCAATCGCGGCTGAGCTTCGGATGACGCTGCAGAGGGTGGCCGGCACTCGGGAAGATCCGCCAAGCTCCCGAAGAAGACGTCACTGCTGACGATCGGAGACCGTGGACGACACGACATGCGGTGAGTATAATGCACCACACTTCCGGGTCTAGCGTGGGTGGGGGGAAACACGGGGAAGGGGGCCATTCACAGACATAACATACATTACAAAGTTGTATAACTTTGTAATGTGTGTTATTCTGTGAATAATTTTTTATCGCCGGACAACCCCTTTAAATTAATGTATAAGTAAAAAAAAAAAAGTGTTCATTAATAAAAAAAACAACTCCCCTAATAAAAGTCTGAATCACCCCCCTTTTCCCATTTTATAAATAAAAATAAATAAATAAATGAACATGTTTGGTATCGCCGCGTGCATAATCGCCCAAACTATTAATTTATAACATTCCTGATCTCACATGGTAAACGACGTAAACGCAAAGACCCGCCAAAGTGCAAAAATTGTGCATTTTTGGTCACATCAAATCCAGAAAAATTGTAATAATCAATAATCAAAAAGTCGCATATGCGCAATCAAGGTACCGATAGAAAATAAACATCATGGCGCAAAAAATGACACCTCACACAGCCCCATAGACCAAAGAATAAAAGCGTTATAAGCCTGGGAATAGAGCAATGTTAAGGAACTTTTTTTTCTGTAGACTGTTTTATTTTTTTTTTAAAAGCCATCAAACAATATAAAAGTTATGCAAGTTGCATATCGTTTTAATATGTGATATCAGGAATGCGATAAATTATTAGTTCAGTTATTTATTTTTATTTACGGTACGACTTGAGGAACATATATAACATGTCAGTTTTTTCATAGGACAAACAGCGTAAAAACGAAAAAACCCCAAAGAAAAGAAATTGCGTTGTTTTTTTTTTAATTTTCAACGCGCATGTCATTTTTTTCTGGTTTTGCAGCATATTTTATGCAAAAATAAGTCTGCCATCGCAAAGTACAATTAGTGATGCAAAAAATAAGGGCTCATGTGGGTTTCTAGGTGAAAAAATGCAAGTGCTATGGCCTTATACACAGGAGGAAAAAACGAAAACGCAAAAACAAAAATTGGCTCCGTCCTTAAGAGGTGAAAGGGGCACTCCGCTAAAAAACATTTCCCCACATGTCTCTTCCTTTCCCCAGCATATACATTACTCACATAGGGAGGCTTCATCTCTTCTGCTCTCAGCTGCTGCCCAGGAAGTTCTGTAGTTTCTTTTTTTTCTATTTCTGTGTCCCCTCTTATCTCTAGCTGCCACCATTTTGTGTCCCCTCTTATCTCTAGCTGCCGCCATTTTGTTCTCCCTCTTATCTCTAGCTGCCGCCATTTTGTGTCCCCTCTTATCTCTAGCTGCCGCCATTTTGTGTCCCCTCTTATCTCTAGCTGCCGCCATTTTGTGTCAGCCTGTCAGTGTGCTGTCATCTTGTGTCAGTCTGCCGGTGTGCAGCCATTTTGTGACACCCCTCTAGCTGTGGCCTTTTTGTGTCAGCCTGTCAGTGTGCAGCCATTGTGTGTCAGCCTGTCAGTGTCCCGCCATCTTGTGTCAGCCTGTCAGTGTTCGGCCATTCTGTGTCAGCCTGTCAGTGTTCGGCCATTTTGTGTCAGCCTGTCAGTGTGCAGCCATTGTGTGTCAGCCTGTCAGTGTTCGGCCATTTTGTGTCAGCCTGTCAGTGTGCAGCCATTGTGTGTCAGCCTGTCAGTGTGCGGCCATTTTGTGTCAGCCTGTCAGTGTGCAGCCATTGTGTGTCAGCCTGTCAGTGTGCGGCCATTTTGTGTCAGCCTGTCAGTGTGCGGCCATTTTGTGTCAGCCTGTCAGTGTGCAGTCACTGCTCTGGGCCAGGTCTCCTCTGTCCTGGCTTGTAAACCATCCACCTTCCTCATGGCTAATTTGCATCAGTTGTCCTGTCACTTCTGATTGGCCTGTTAGTCACATGGTGCTTGCTGACCAATAAGCAGGCAGTCTGGGATACTGATCACATGATTATGCTGAACCAATGGAATCTCTCCTATATGGATGTCAGTAATGGCCGTGCACCTTCCCAGCTACAATATACGGCTGTTTCCTCACACAGGCAGCTCCGCTACTCTCCTATATGGAATTACCTCACATCTGCCTATTACTGACTGATATATACACAGCTCTGCTACCTGGGAAAGCTGGGTGCCTGTATGTGTGACTGAGGGGCAGAAGTGTATATGTTATTCCTGCACAGAGGGGGAGGTATACAGAGATATACAGAGATAGCAGGAGAGACAGAGAAGGGGGAGGTATACAGAGATAGCAGGAGAGACAGAGAAGGGGGAGAGATATACAGAGATAGCAGGAGAGACAGAGAAGGGAGGAGATATACAGAGATAGCAGGAGAGACAGAGAAGGGGGAGATATACAGAGATAGCAGGAGAGACAGAGAAGGCGATATACAGAGATAGCAGGAGAGACAGAGAAGGGGGGAGATATACAGAGATAGCAGGAGAGACAGAGGAGGGGGAGATATACAGAGATAGCAGGAGAGAGACAGAGAGGGGGAGGTATACAGAGATATCAGGAGAGACAGAGAAGGGGGAGATATACAGAGATATCAGGAGAGACAGAGAAGGGAGGAGATATACAGAGATAGCAGGAGAGACAGAGAAGGGAGGAGATATACAGAGATAGCAGGAGAGACAGAGAAGGGAGGAGATATACAGAGATAGCAGGAGAGACAGAGAAGGGGGAGATATACAGAGATAGCAGGAGAGACAGAGAAGGGAGGAGATATACAGAGATAGCAGGAGAGACAGAGAAGGGGGAGATATACAGAGATAGCAGGAGAGACAGAGAAGGGGAAGATATACAGAGATAGCAGGAGAGACAGAGAAGGAGGAGATATACAGAGATAGCAGGAGAGACAGAGAAGGGGGAGATATACAGAGATAGCAGGAGAGACAGAGAAGGGGGAGATATACAGGAGATAGCAGGAGAGACAGAGAAGGGGGAAATATACAGAGATAGCAGGAGAGACAGAGAAGGGGGAGATATACAGAGATAGCAGGAGAAACAGAAAAGGGGGAGATATACAGAGATAGCAGGAAAAGGAGACAGAGAAGGGGAAGATATACAGAGATAGCAGGAGAGACAGAGAAGGGGGAGATATACAGAGATAGCACAAGAGACAGAGAAGGGGGAGATATACAGAGATAGCAGAAGAGACAGAGAAGGGGGAGATATACAGAGAGCAGGAGAGACAGAGAAGGGGAGATATACAGAGATAGCAGGAGAGACAGAGAAGGGGGAGATATACAGAGATAGCAGGAGAGACAGAAGGGGAAGATATACAGAGATAGCAGGAAAGAGAGAAGGGGAAGATATACAGAGATAGCAGGAGAGACAGAGAAGGGGGGAGATATACAGAGATAGCAGGAGAGACAGAGAAGGGGGGAGATATACAGAGATAGCAGGAGAGACAGAGAAGGGGGAGATATACAGAGATATCAGGAGAGAGACAGAGAGGGGGAGGTATACAGAGATATCAGGAGAGACAGAGAAGGGGGAGATATACAGAGATAGCAGGAGAGAGCGAAGGGGGAGATATACAGAGATAGCAGGAGAGACAGAAAGGGGGGGAAATATACAGAGATAGCAGGAGAGACAGAGAAGGGGGAGATATACAGAGATATCAGGAGAGACAGAGAAGGGGGGAGATATAGAGATAGCAGGAGAGACAGAGAAGGGGGAGATATACAGAGATAGCAGGAGAGACAGAGAAGGGGAGATATACAGAGAGAGAAGGGAGGAGATATACAGAGATAGCAGGAGAGACAGAGAAGTGGAGAGATATACAGAGATAGCAGGAGAGACAGAGAAGGGGGAGATATACAGAGATAGCGACTTCTTTCTAAGCTTGGTTTATCAGCACCTGGGAAAGTTGGGTGGTTGTTATCAAGAAGTCTATTATGATTTCCCTCTCTCTCTATTCTCTACATCTTCACTTTCACCTCACTCTGTCTCTCACTTCACCCTCCCACCTTCTCTGTCACGATGTTTAGATAAGCCTTAGACACAACACCAGCAATTTTTTTTTTTTAGGTTAGGAGATTAGGAGACAAATGAAGAGTGGCTGAGCAATAGGTATTCATTTTACATGGACTTCTACCACAGATGGCGAGGACCCGGCCTCCTCTTGGTCAGTCTGGCGAGGCCCCGGCATCCTCTTTGTCAGTCTGGCGAGGCCCCGCCCTCCTCTTGGTCAGTCTGGCGAGGCCCCGGCCTCCTCTTGGTCAGTCTGGCGAGGCCCCGGCCTCCTCTTGGTCAGTCTGGCAAGGCCCCGACATTATTTTGTGTGTTGGGTGAGGCTACAGTATCTAAATAGCATGGGGTGCATAGACATCTGTCAGAGATAGGTGTCCATGCTCATTGTAAGGCAAGCTACAATATGAAACATTTCTAAGGTTATTACTCTTCTCTATTGTCAGGTGACTGTACCCGGAGATCAGAGGGAAATCTGATATTTTCAGGTTATAAAGCAGAGAATCCTATCACACAGGATACATATGAAGAATATTCTGTTATCCCAGCCCCTCATGGCAGCTGTGAATCATCTGATCCTTTTAAACCTATCCTGCCTTCTGATCTCTCACATTTTGTTAGGCAAAATGAGGAAAAACAATTTTCATGTTCAGAATGTGGGAAATGTTTTACTCATAAATATTATCTTGTTAATCATCAAAGAACTCATACAGGAGAGAAGCCATTTTCATGTTCAGAATGTGGAAAATATTTTACTCAGAAACAACAACTCCTGCAACATCAGAGAACTCACACAGGGAAGAAGCCATTTTCATGTTCAGAATGTGGGAAATGTTTTGCTGTGAAATCATATCTCACAGACCATAAAAGAACTCACACTGGAGAGAAGCCATTTTCGTGTTCAGAATGTGGGAAATGTTTTACTCAAAAATCTTGTCTTGTTAAACATCAAAGAACTCATACAGGAGTGAAGCCATTTTCGTGTTCAAAATGTGGAAGATATTTTAGTGACAAATCAAATCTCTTAAAACATGAAAGATCTCACACAGGTGAGAAGCCATTTTTGTGTTCAGAATGTGGGAAATGTTTTGCTGTGAAATCACATCTCACAGACCATAAAAGAGCTCACACTGGAGAGAAGCCATTTTCGTGTTCAGAATGTGGGAAATGTTATGCTATGAAATCACATCTCACAAACCATAAAAGAATTCACACGGGAGAGAAGCCATTTTCATGTTCAGAATGTGGGAAATGTTTTGCTATCAAATCACATCTCAGAAACCATAAAAGAATTCACACGGGAGAGAAGCCATTTTCATGTTCAGAATGTGGAAAATGTTTTATTGTGAAATCACAGCTTGTTGAACATCAAAGAATTCACACAGGAGAGAAGCCGTTTTCATGTTCAGAATGTGGAAAATGTTTTACTCAAAAATCACATATCATTGTACATGAAAGAACTCACACAGGAGAGAAGCCATACTCATGTGATAAGTGTGGGAAATGTTTCAGGCAGAAATATAACCTTATGAAACATCTCAACAGTCACTCAGGGGAGAAGCCGAGTCAGATCTCTCAGTGATCAGTCAGACGTCTGTTCTCCAGAAAGCAGATAGAAGCCGGATACCACAGCTATGTATTCCCCATGTACAGAGGAGATGTGGCGGTAATACAGATATCATATACCGCAGCTCCAAACTTCTCACCAATTGGTAATAAAATGTTTCTTCTAAACCTCAGTCTCCTCTCCCTCCATCTCATGTGGATATATATATATATATATATATATATACGGTTATGATGATGTCACTGTGCTACTCGAGAACTTGAAACCTCCTCTGCGGGCACCACCAATGCAATCTAGCTGAATGCTAGCCACTAAACTCCCAAAAAAAATGATACAAAAAACACAGAAGTGAGTGTAGAAAAACAGGCTGCACCTCAATATATAATAAACAAGAATATGAATAAAGTTTATTTTACACAACCAAACAATACAGACATTTAAAAACACCTAAAACCATAAACTGAAACAAGCACAGAACCCAATAAGGCTCAATGTGCAACCTTACACCCCCCCCCCCCCCAAGCAAAGAAGATGGCATAACCAAGAGCTGTCTTATAAGAAAGATAAATAACCCACAAATACGTGGAACAAAAGATGTGTATATATGAACCTATAATATTGATGCAAACAATGTACTACTAAAAAGATAAATGCAGGCAATATGCCAGTCACACCCAAAAATGAATCAACAAAAAATAAGGTATTGGTATAAACAAATCAAATATCACAGAGCAGCTCAGGGGGGTGGCAGGAGCAGAGTCCCCACGCGTTCCGTCCTAAGACTTCATCAGGGGTTAATGGCCACCGGTACATGTGCACTTTTAATAGGCCTTACGCAGATTGTATCTCCCAACAGTCTCGCCTCACCCTCTCACCTCCATTCCCCAGACGCCGGCTCTATGACAGGTGTTGCTATAGTTGTCCCGAGTCCGCCGCGCGTACAGCACAAGTTGCCGGAACTGACGTGTAGGTCTCATGGTTATCAGGCTATCACATGGTCGGAAGTGACGTGTAAGTCACATGACCCACAAAAACATCACATGCACGATGCAAATGTGCACCAGCGAACACGTACGTGAATGTGCATGACACGAGTCACATGACCGCATGTCCCGCCCCAATACTAAACACATTCTGTCCAGACCAACACACTATGGTATCAAGCCAGTCACCCGGCGCACAGTCCAGTTTCGGTGACGGCACTTGAAAAAAATATATATAAGAAGTACTCATTGCTTAACCAATACATTGCGCATGCGCTAAAAGTTATGTATATAGAAACACAAAATAGGCTCCGGCGCAACAATAGTAATAATAATAAGATATAATAGTCATTCCGGCGCAACAATAATGGTAACGATTAAATGTAAATGCATACTCTTATAATAAAAAGTGATAAAATGTAAATATGTAACATATAGAGATCCACCTTTAAAAGGGCATAAAGGAGTATGTGTATACAAAAATATATATATCATGAGTGGAAAATTAGGAACCCTATCTATATATATATATACACACACATAAATTATTAAATTAATTTGTTGTGTTATTAATTTATATTAAATCCTAATCCATGCAAAAGACTACCTAATGTGCATATAAGTGTAAAAAAAAATTTCATTAATCCCATGTTTATAACTGTAAAAGCCATGTAACTAAACATAAAAGGAATAATATATTAAATATGATACTTAATAATAAATGTGCTACCAATATGACGCACCCCTAAATATAAGATGACAATATAACAAAATAATAATTTAATTTTTAAGAATAATTTATTAATTATAAAAGGTGAAAAAGTGAAAAATTATATGAAAAAGATTTGTTACTACAAAAACCTAACGTAAAAAGCGGCGTGAAGCAACCTGTGAACTAAGAATTAGGTCTCTAGCAAAACCAGATATAATAATCCGGAAAAAATATATATGTATTTTCTTCCTTTCATGTGTATATAAATATCTTATGTCAAAACAGGACGCAGGAGGGAGAGGGAGCATAATAGCTCCCATCTCCTGTTTGTACGGGCAACCAGTGCCCGGGGGCGAGAGGACGAGAGGGCGAGCGAGACTGTTGCTCCTTACGAAGAATAATATTATGATGAAACAAAAAATAGAGATAACCGAATCATGTACAATTGTGTAATCGAACCAAAGTATCGACAATTGTGCACGGGATACAGGCAACCTGTCAGGGCAACAAAACGGATGAATTATATTGATCATTAATTACAAGAACACAGACCATATATTATTACTAAACAAGGCTACTAAAGTGTAGTCCATTTGCATGGTCCGGCTCTCTCTTGGGAGTCCAGTAGGTCAGTTGTCTAGGCGGCTAAAAAGAATAAATCCATGGGTAGTCCAGCCCAGTAACACTTTCAGGCCCCAATATGGGCAATTGACTTGCAGGGTGGCATCCATTGCTGCCAATGGTGAAGTGAAAAGCAAAAGTTCCATGTCCATTGATAATAATGTAGCACCAGGGGTTTCAATTATATTACATTCCATGTATATTCCTTTCTCTAGAGTGGCTTGACGTCTAAATATTCAGGAGTATTGCGCTTGCATGATTTGATCGGGCCAGCCCCCAAGTATCCCTTGGCTTCATCGTAATTTTGCATGGTGGACGCACACGACAATTTATGCTGTAAACATGGTAAGGTGATGTTCTCCAAATGGGACCTATGAGCTAACAAATGAGCAATCAATCAAAAAATATATATTCCAAATATATAATGAAAAAAAAAGGAGGGGGGGGGGAGGGGAAAGGAAAAGGGAAGGGGGAAAAGGAAACAGGTTTGTATATATTATACGTAAAATACTTGAGTGAAAAATCAGGTATACGTGTGAAAAATAATAATAGATAATGTGAATAGTGTGGGAGGGTGATAAAAAACAATAGTGACCGCTTTGTGTGTTCAATAAAATGTGAGTACAGAACAGATGATATGAACAAGAATGACAAATGATAAAGTGACTAATGTTGGTGATTAGTGTATAAATGCGGTGATGATACCGTGATAAAAAAAACCCCACTGCAATAATTGTGAAACCAAACAAAAAC
Source organism: Dendropsophus ebraccatus (assembly GCF_027789765.1). Taxonomy (NCBI): domain Eukaryota; kingdom Metazoa; phylum Chordata; class Amphibia; order Anura; family Hylidae; genus Dendropsophus; species Dendropsophus ebraccatus. The sequence goes on along the minus strand of NC_091456.1, from coordinate 197,237,871 downwards.
AGCAAACAAGCCAAACAAAACTAAACTAAAGACCAAAATGAAAAAGGATGAAATCAATGATTATGATTAAACATCTGTGGATAATACATATATGTAAAATAAATAGAACCATAATAAGATATTTGTAGCTCCAATAAGTCCACACTGGAGACGTGTGCAACCACAATGCAAACTTACCCCATCCGAAGGCATCCAGGATTCCAGATCATATGCTTGATCCCATCAGGGGGAAGCCAGGACTACGGAGATGTCCTTTTTGTTCAGAGGACTGGGATCATCCATCTCATGTTTTGTAAAACCCTGTGAAAAGAAGATCCTCATTAAGCCCTTGTGGGACTTTGGATTGTAACTCATAAATCCACCGGGATTCCCGTTGGAGCAAACGGGGGGTTAAACTGCCACCCCTAATGTTGCCCCGTATCACCTCCAGTCCCACCAGGGTTGTACCCTCACACTTACCACCATGACATGCTTGATAGTGTGCTGCAACCGACGTGAGTGTCCTATCCAAGTTGAGGTCTCTTGAAGCCAGATTAATTGTTGATAAGTGTTTTTGGAATCTTTTCCTTAGTTCTTGGGAGGTTTGTCCTACATAGATCTTCCCACATGGACATATGATGCTATAAATGACATTCTTGGACCGACAATTTATGAAGTCGTGAATGGGATATGATGTACCAGTTCGGGGATTCACAAACAAAGTTGTTGTCCTCATGAAGCTACAGATGTAACAATTTCCACAGGGATGTGATCCTTTAAATTTTGTGTCTCTTCCCAAGGTCACAGTGGGGTGTGTAAAGTGACTAGATACCAGTTGGTCCCTTAGGTTGCGAGCCCGTCTTGCCACGATATTGGGTTTAGAGTCCAGGTGGTGCGTTAGTTTCTGATCCGTCAATAAGATGTCCCATCTGGATCTAAGGATCCTCGTTACGTCATCCCACTGATTATTGTAAGTGGTGATGATCCTTATTTTCTGTTCATCTTGTCTGGGTCATGTTTGTAATAGTTCAGTACGTGTTTTGTTACGGACCTGGTTGTAGCCTCTAGAGATAACACACTAAGAATAACCCCTGGCTTTAAATCGTTTTGTCAAATCAGATGCTGCTGATCGAAAATCCAACTCATCCGAGCAATTCTTTTAAGTCTTGAGAATTGTCCAACAGGTATGTTCCAAGTGTTGTTGTTTAGGTTATCCAGGAACCGTCGACACTGGTCCTCGGTACCTGACCAGAAAAACAAGACATCATCAATGAAACGATACCATCTGAGGACATGCTCCTGGAATTGGGCCAGGGGGTACACACTGGCCCCCTCCCACCACCCCAAAAAGAGGTTGGCGTAGGAGGGCGCACAGCGTGCCCCCATGGCCGTACCGGACACCTGGCGATAGAAAGTCCTGTCAAAGACAAAGTCAACAAATCTATCACAAAAGAGTTTGTCATCATGTCCATCTCATTTTCCTGACGTAATAAAGTCTCCACTGCATGTATGCCATCCCTGTGAGCAATGTTTGAATACAGGGACTCCACGTCACATGTGACCATAAGGACTTGACTGGTCAGAGGGAAATCCTCAAGCTCTTGTAATAGGTGGGAGGAGTCTCTTAAGTAAAAGGGCAATTTTAAAACCAAGGGTTGTAACACCAATTCCAAATAGATACAGGCCTTCTCACATAAACTGCCTATGCCCGCCACAATAGGGCGGCCAGGTGGAGTATTTACGTCCTTGTGGACTTTAGGCAAATGATAGAATGTGGCTACCACCGGGTTCTCAATCCACATGAAATCAAACTCTTTCTTAGTGATGATTCCATAATTCTTAGCTGAATTAAGCAAATGTAAAAACTTTTTCTTAAAAATGCAGGTGGGATCAGATTTTAAAGACACATAAAATTGTGTGTTGGATAACTGCCGTGCCGCCTCTTGAAGATACATTTCTACTGGCCAGATGACAATATTACCTCCCTTATCCGCCTCCTTGATTACAAAGGAGGTATTTTCTCTTAATGTTTTTATGGCCAATCTTTCCTCCCTCGTGATATTCTGATCCTTCCATTTTTTCAGGGGAAGTGTCCATAGATCATTACATACCAAATTAAAAAACATCTGGATAGGGGGAAAGAGATGTAGTGGTACAGTAGAGGAGGAAGGCTTCCGTAAAATGTTCTTGAAATTACCTGGAGTAGTAGATTCATTTTCTTGCAATAGGTCCAGGAGATCCAATAGTGTTTGACGGTCCTCGGCAGGTACATCCATATTAGTTGGTGATCGATCATAGAGCATCTTAAATGAGAGCTTCCTGCAAAACAAATAAACATCTTTGACCACTGTGAATTTGTCCAAGGTATTCATAGGTGAGAAGGTCAAACCCTTCTCCAATACTGACCTCTCTGTGTCAGTAAGTTGATAGGATGACAAATTTATAATACGGAGAGTATCAGTGTCCGTTATTGTTTGTTGTATGCCCTCCTCTTGTAACGGTTCGTTGGAGTTGGGGCTCGATATCTTGGCCCTCTTTTGCGAGGATTTGCGGTATCCCCTCCTCGTTTTTCTGATAAAAAAAACGTCACTTTGACTGGATTCTGAGGTTCTTGGGGTCATGTTATTGGTGTCATGAGTATTTCGTCCATTCCCCTGATGTTTCCATTTATAAGCCCTCTCTTTTTCAAAGTCCATTTTATCCCGGGCAAACTTATTCTTTTTGCCCGCCACTATCTCCTTCTCATACTTATCCAGAATATCTTTAAGGCGAGCCTGAAATGGTATTACCAAAGACTCCCTGTCAAAAGTATTAATCACAGCCTTTAGATTTCTAATTTTCAATTTAGTCTCATTAAGCAACTCCCTGTCGTGTTGCAACAACATGCCAATAATAATCTTGGAACATTGGAGTAAACCAGTTTCCCAGAGCTTGCGAAAATCTGGGGTGACCTCCCATGTCGGGAAAATCTGCACTCGAAGTCTCCTCGGGGCCATGGAACCTTTTTTTCTCATTATATATTTGGAATATATATTTTTTGATTGATTGCTCATTTGTTAGCTCATAGGTCCCATTTGGAGAACAACATCACCTTACCATGTTTACAGCATAAATTGTCGTGTGCGTCCACCATGCAAAATTACGATGAAGCCAAGGGATACTTGGGGGCTGGCCCGATCACATCATGCAAGCGCAATACTCCTGAATATTTAGACGTCAAGCCACTCTAGAGAAAGGAATATACATGGAATGTAATATAATTGAAACCCCTGGTGCTACATTATTATCAATGGACATGGAACTTTTGCTTTTCACTTCCCCATTGGCAGCAATGGATGCCACCCTGCAAGTCAATTGCCCATATTGGGGCCTGAAAGTGTTACTGGGCTGGACTACCCATGGATTTATTCTTTTTAGCCGCCTAGACAACTGACCTACTGGACTCCCAAGAGAGAGCCGGACCATGCAAATGGACTACACTTTAGTAGCCTTGTTTAGTAATAATATATGGTCTGTGTTCTTGTAATTAGAATAATGATCAATATAATTCATCCGTTTTGTTGCCCTGACAGGTTGCCTGTATCCCGTGCACAATTGTCGATACTTTGGTTCGATTACACAATTGTACATGATTCGGTTATCTCTATTTTTTGTTTCATCATAATATTATTCTTCGTAAGGAGCAACAGTCTCGCTCGCCCTCTCGCCCCCGGGCACTGGTTGCCCGTACAAACAGGAGATGGGAGCTATTATGCTCCCTCTCCCTCCTGCGTCCTGTTTTGACATAAGATATTTATATACACATGAAAGGAAGAAAATACATATATATTTTTGCTAGAGACCTAATTCTTAGTTCACAGGTTGCTTCACGCCGTTTTTACGTTAGGTTTTTGTAGTAACAAATCTTTTTCATATAATTTTTCACTTTTTCACCTTTATAATTAATAAATTATTCTTAAAAATTAAATTATTATTTTGTTATATTGTCATCTTATATTTAGGGGTGCGTCATATTGGTAGCACATTTATTATTAAGTATCATATTTAATATATTATATTCCTTTTATGTTTAGTTACATGGCTTTTACAGTTATAAACATGGGATTATTAATGAAAATGTTTTACACTTATATGCACATTAGGTAGTCTTTTGCATGGATTAGGATTTAATATAAATTAATAACACAACAAATTAATTTAATAATTTATATATATATATAATCTTTTTATTGTATATAGATAGGGTTCCTAATTTTCCACTCATGATATATATATTTTTGTATACACATACTCCTTTATGCCCTTTTAAAGGTGGATCTCTATATGTTACATATTTACATTTTATCACTTTTTATTATAAGAGTATGCATTTACATTTAATCGTTACCATTATTGTTGCGCCGGAATGACTATTACATCTTATTATTATTACTATTGTTGCGCCGGAGCCTATTTTGTGTTTATATATACATAACTTTTAGCGCATGCGCAATGTATTGGTTAAGCAATGAGTACTTCTTATATATATTTTTTTCAAGTGCCGTCACCGAAACTGGACTGTGCGCCGGGTGACTGGCTTGATACCATAGTGTGTTGGTCTGGACAGAATGTGTTTAGTATTGGGGCGGGACATGCGGTCATGTGACTCGTGTCATGCACATTCACGTACGTGTTCGCTGGTGCACATTTGCATCGTGTATGTGATGTTTTTGTGGATCATGTGACTTACACGTCACTTCCGACCATGTGATAGTCTGATAACCATGAGACCTACACGTCAGTTCCGGCAACTTGTGCTGTACGCGCGGCGGACTCGGGACAACTATAGCAACACCTGTCATAGAGCCGGCGTCTGGGGAATGGAGGTGAGAGGGTGAGGCGAGACTGTTGGGAGATACAATCTGCGTAAGGCCTATTAAAAGTGCACATGTACCGGTGGCCATTAACCCCTGATGAAGTCTTAGGACGGAACGCGTGGGGACTCTGCTCCTGCCACCCCCCTGAGCTGCTCTGTGATATTTGATTTGTTTATACCAGTACCTTATTTTTTGTTGATTCATTTTTGGGTGTGACTGGCATATTGCCTGCATTTATCTTTTTAGTAGTACAGTAAAACCTTGGTTTCCGAACACCTCGGAGTTCGAACAATTTGGTTTTCGAACTAAATTTCCCCCTGAAGTTTTGCTCGGTATCCGAACATTGCTCGGTATCCGAACAAAACCAGGGGGATAACTGTCAGCTGAACTGATGTTCAGCTGACAGTTAGAGGTGTTCGGAACACTGAGAGGCAGGAGCGGGCGGCTATTTAAACTTGCCGCCGTGCTCCTGCTCCAATCAGCTGCGGGGGACACCCTGTAAAGAAGTGGGGAATCCCATCATAATGATGGGATTCCCCACTTCTTTACAGGGTGTCCCCGGCAGCTGAGAGGAGCAGGAGCACGGCGGCAAGTTTAAATAGCCGCCCGCTCCTGCCTCTCACTGCGGGGACAGGCTGTAAAGAAGCCGGCTCCCAGCGCTGTCCTCCTGTCTCTCCCCACCAGCCCCTCCGCCGGCCCGGAGCGCTGTACACCCCTATAGACTGCGGCACGCCCGCAGCCCCGCTCACCAGCTTCTTGCTCCAGCTGCTCCCCGCCGCCTCTGCAGACTCTCTCTTACCCTGCAGAGGCGGCGGGGAGCAGCGAAGCAAGAAGCTGGTGTGCGGGGCTGCGGGCGCGCCGCAGTCTATAGGGGTGTACAGGCTGGGTAAGTTTATCGGAAGCGCCCCGGGACGGCGGGGGCTGGTGGGGAGAGACAGGAGGACAGCGCTGGGAGCCGGCTTCTTTACAGCCTGTCCCCGCAGTGAGAGGCAGGAGCGGGCGGCTATTTAAACTTGCCGCCGTGCTCCTGCTCCTCTCAGCTGCCGGGGACACCGTGTAAAGAAGTGGGGAATCCCATCATTATGATGGGATTCCCCACTTCTTTACAGGGTGTCCCCCGCAGCTGATTGGAGCAGGAGCACGGCGGCAAGTTTAAATAGCCGCCCGCTCCCGCCTCTCACTGTTGCGGGGGATGTGGAGTGTTTTTGCACTCTGTGGGCCGGGTGCTCTGCACCTGACCCACGGAGTGTAAAAACCAATTAATCACATTTACATTGTTCCCTATGGGAACTTACAGCTCGGTTTTCGAACTGCTCGGTTATGGAACAGCCTTCCAGAACCAATTATGTTAGAAAACCGAGGTACCACTGTACATTGTTTGCATCAATATTATAGGTTCATATATACACATCTTTTGTTCCACTTATTTGTGGGTTATTTATCTTTCTTATAAGACAGCTCTTGGTTATGCCATCTTCTTTGCTTGGGGGGGGGGGGGGGGGGTGTAAGGTTGCACATTGAGCCTTATTGGGTTCTGTGCTTGTTTCAGTTTATGGTTTTAGGTGTTTTTAAATGTCTGTATTGTTTGGTTGTGTAAAATAAACTTTATTCATATTCTTGTTTATTATATATTGAGGTGCAGCCTGTTTTTCTACACTCACTTCTGTGTTTTTTGTACTGTGCTACTCGAGAAGATAATATGGGAACAATCGGGGTATAATTATTAGTTGGGGGCACAGAAAGGGAATTAATATAACATGGGACAAAGACAGAGATTACACTCACCGACCACTTTATTAGGTACACCATGCTAGTAACGGGTTGGACCCCCTTTTGCCTTCAGAACTGCCCCAATTCTTGGTGGCATAGATACAACAAGATGCTGGAAGCTTCCTCAGAGATTTTGGTCCATATTGACATGATGACATCACACAGTTGCCGCAGATTTGTCGGCTGCACATCCATGATGCGAATCTCCCGTTCCACCACATCCCAAAGATGCTCTATTGGATTGAGATCTGGTGACTGTGGAGGCCATTGGAGTACAGTGACCTCATTGTCATGTTCAAGAAACCAGTCTGAGATGATTCTAGCTTTATGACATGGCGCATTATCCTGCTGAAAGTCGCCATCAGATGTTGGGTCCATTGTGATCATAAAGGGATGGACATGGTCAGCAACAATACTCAGGTAGGCTGTGGCGTTGCAACGATGCTCAATTGGTACCAAGGGGCGCAAAGAGTGCCAAGAAAATATTCCCCACACCATGACACCACCACCACCAGCCTGAACCGTTGATACAAGGCAGGATGGATCCATGCTTTCATGTTGTTGACGCCAAATTCTGACCCTACCATCCGTATGTCGCAGCAGAAATCGAGACTCATCAGACCAGGCAACGTTTTTCCAATCTTCTACTGTCCAATTTCGATGAGCTTGTGCAAATTGTAGCCTCAGTTTCCTGTTCTTAGCTGAGCGGAGTGGCACCCGGTGTGGTCTTCTGCTGCTGTAGCCCATCTGCCTCAAAGTTCGAGGTACTGTGCGTTCAGAGATGCTCTTCTGCCTACCTTGGTTGTAACGGTTGGCTATTTGAGTCACTGTTGCCTTTCTATCAGCTGGAACCAGTCTGCCCATTCTCCTCTGACCTCTGGCATCAACAAGGCATTTCCGCCCACAGAACTGCCGCTCACTGGATGTTTTTTCTTTTTCGGACCATTCTCTGTAAACCCTAGAGATGGTTGTGCGTGAAAATCCCAGTAGATCAGCAGTTTCTGAAATACTCAGACCAGCCCTTCTGGCACCAACAACCATGCCACGTTCAAAGGCCTCAAATCACCTTTCTTCCCCATACTGATGCTCGGTTTGAACTGCAGGAGATTGTCTTGACCATGTCTACATGCCTAAATGCACTGAGTTTCTGCCATGTGATTGGCTGATTAGAAATTAAGTGGTAACGTGCAGTTGGACAGGTGTACCTAACAAAGTGGCCGGTGAGTGTATATTAAAGTGCGGGGGCCAAACAGGTGGGTAATTACACATAGGACGCAAATAAGATTTAGCTACAGTTCGGGCAGTATCGTAAAGTAAGGGGTAAAGAAGTGCTGGAAAACTGTGGAGCCCAAGATGTTCATCTAGTTCTGCAGAGACGAGTAGTGGCTGGAAGAGGTCTCCGTGGCGGTCCGGGAGGAGAAAAAAAGGCAAAGTGACTCTGATATGAGGCAATGTCACTGGATGTAACTGCACTGTAATCACCCCCATACAGTGGAAGTATTGGTCTGTGTGCAGTGGATTGCCTACATGGAGGGGGGGCTATTTTACAGGGAGGTTTACCCATGGGGGAGATTGATTACATGGAGAGTATTACCTATGGGGTATTGCCTACCAGGGTGGGTGGTTATCTACAAGGGGATTCCTTGCATAGGGGAGGGTGCGATTGCATATAATTAGAATGCCTATAGCCTACTGTAAAGAGAGGCGATTGCCTACAGGTGGGGTTACGTAAAAGGGAGGGGATTTACCACATGAGGATTACCTTAGGCCTCTTTCACACGTTCAGTGTATTATTCTCATCCATACATTGTGTCCACTATCAGGCCCCAAATCCACTTAAAAGTCAGTATGAAGTACATCCACATTACGTATTTTTTTGCAAATTCCCATAAGATGTACAGAGCTTGTTAACAAAGTTTAACTGGTTAAAAAATGCTCAACCCTTAAAAACAGCGGATCCCATAGACTTCCATTGAAGAATCTGTAGAAAAACCTGGGTCCGTACTTTATGGAGGCACAAAGTAAAGTGGGGCCTAACCACTACATGGTGAAACACTGAGACCTAACTACTATATGGGGGCACAGAGCAGCGTGACTACTATTTGGAGGCACATAATAATCCCAACTGCTTATATGGGGGGCACAGAGGGGGTTTGTCTACTGTATGGAGGAACAGAGTGGTTCTAACTGCCTATCTGAGGGCACTCTATTACTGTGTGAAGCAATTCACTTGGGCAGTTTGTAAAGAGATGAGGATGATGCTGGAGTTAGGAGACTTACATTTTATCTGGAATCTTCTGCGGAGATGAGTAATGGTCGAAAAAGTTTTCATGATGGCCGCTTCAGATGAAGAAGAAAATAAAAAGAAACAACTTCAATGAGCAAAAATGTCACTTGCAATTTATGCAGGGAACATGCCCCCTGTGAGTCACTGGATTTAACTGCACTATAGTCACTTATAAAGTCTGCAGAACCTGTGTACAGCTGGATCTACCTCTGAATAAATACTGCCTAGGGAGAACACTGGTCTTAACATAGTAGATTTTATTCAGTAACAGTATAGTGGTATTATCCAGTCACTGTATGGTGGTGACGGTATTGTGTTTCCTCTCTATACTGATATTATTGGTAATGTTTGTGTTTATATAGTGGATATTATTCAGTGTGTGGCGGTATAGTTACTTGTATACTGATATTATTGGTAATTTACATTTATATAGTGGATATTATTCAGTGACAGTACAGTGATATTATCCAGTCAGTGTGTGGCGGTATAGTTACTTCTATACTGGTATTATTGGTAATTTATATAGTAGATATTATTCAGTGACAGTACAGTGATATTATCCAGTCAGTGTGTGGCGGTATAGTAACTTCTATACTGGTATTATTGATAATATCGGTCTCTGTATACTGGTTTTGCTCAGTAACATTATGGCGGTAATATTTATGGCGGCGTTATTTGCTTCTTGTATACTGGTGTTTTTGATAACTATGTCGGCTTGTTATGACCGTGTCTGATAAGGCGTCAGTGCCGTCCTCTTTTTCTCTGTTCTTTGCTTCAGTTGTCCGTTCCATGTTTTTCACGTCCCTGCGCTCCCTGCACCTTTGCTGTTGCATTGGCATGAAATCCGCCAAAATGTAGTATGTGTGAACATGGCCTTATACTTTTTTTTTTTTTTTTTCAATATATTAAATTTTTTCAACTAGAAACAAGAAAATGCCAAGTAGGCGCGGGACACAAATCACATAACACAGCGTGATAACAATACAACAAACGGCAAATATGGGTTACTCTGCAAAGAGACAACAAGTAACAAGAAGGGGGGGGGCATCACAGAACTCCCATGTACATCTATGGTATAATAAGGGAGCGGGCTAACACCCGAAACATGGAACCGGGGGGGGGGGGGGAGAAGGGGAGGAGAGGAGAGCAGGAGGGAGAAAAGAGGTGGTGGGGGGGGGGGGGGGAATGGGAACTGAGAAAACCGTACTTCACTCCTTTAACCCCTTAAGGACTGGGCCAATTGTCAATTTAGTTTTTTCCTCCTCGCCTTCTAAGACCCAAAACTCTCTTATCTTCCCACCTACACGGCCATGTGAGGTCTTGTTTTTTTCAGGAACAGGTGTCCTTTGTAATGGCATCTTTCAATCTTCCATAAAATGAATGACGGGACCCCCAAAATACCATTTATGGGGTAAGTTTGGGTCAAAAACTGTGATTCTGCAAATTTTGGGGTGCTTTACGGTAAAACTGACATGTTTTCTTTATTCTATAGCTCAGTCTGAACACTATGATATGCAGGTTTTATAGGTTTTCTAATGTTTTACTATTTTTATTTGCAAATAAGTATATTTAAAATGGCCGTATTGTGACTCTTTTTTTTTTCACTTACAGTTTCGTATGGGGCGTCATTTTTTGTGCCATGATCCCAAGTTTATATTAGTAACATTTTATTCTGGATTAGACGTATTGATAGCTTTTTATTAATCTTTTTATACATAAAATCAAAAAACAATCTCTGCCTATTTTTTACCGCTTTTTGTTCACGCCGTTCACCATGCAGGAATAATATTGTTTTATTTTAATAGATCGGACGATTGCGCACGCTACTGTATATTATATGTTAATTAACTTTATTATTTTTAGGTGTTTTATGTATAAATTTCACTTTTATTGGGGTAGGGGGCGTTTATTAAAACTTTTGTTTGTTTTTTTTACATTTTTTTTTTAATTGGATAGCATAGCAGGGATCAGTGTTATCAGCGCCCTTCTGACTTCTGATAGAGTCTGCCACAGGCCACAGGCCGACTCTATCAGAAGACTGAAGACCTGACTGCACGGAGGAAGGTAAGAGACTCCCGGCAGTCAGGGCATGCGATCGGGACCCCCGCAGACACGCCGCAAGGGACCCGATCCGTAAGTGACTGGAGATGCTCCAGTCACTTACACTTAAATGCTGCAACATTTAAGGGGTTAATGTTGGGTGGCTACATGATCGCGATATTGAGGGTGAGGGCCTGGCTGCAGATAGCCCGATACCTTGGCGGGGCGTACATTTACGCCCGTTTGCGCCCATGTAGCTGAGCTGTATATGTGTGTAATGTACATATAGCTGAGCTGTATGTGTGTAATGTACATGTAGCTGAGCTGTATATGTGTAATGTACATGTAGCTGATCTGTATATATGTGTAATGTACATGTAGCTGAGCTGTATATATGTGTAATGTACATGTAGCTGAGCTGTATATGTGTGTAATGTACATGTAGCTGAGCTGTATATGTGTGTAATGTACATGTAGCTGAGCTGTATATATGTGTAATGTACATGTAGCTGAGCTGTATGTGTGTAATGTACATGTAGCTGAGCTGTATATGTGTAATGTACATGTAGCTGAGCTGTATATGTGTGTAATGTACATGTAGCTGAGCTGTATGTGTGTAATGTACATTACACATATACAGCTCAGCTACATGTACATTACACACATATACAGCTCAGCTACATGTACATTACACATATATACAGCTCAGCTACATGTACATTACACACATACAGCTCAGCTATATGTACATTACACATATATACAGCTCAGCTACATGTACATTACACACATACAGCTCAGCTACATGTACATTACACACATATACAGCTCAGCTACATGTACATTACACATATATACAGCTCAGCTACATGTACATTACACATATATACAGCTCAGCTACATGTACATTACACACATATACAGCTCAGCTACATGTACATTACACATATACAGCTCAGCTACATGTACATTACACACATATACGGCTCAGCTACATGTACATTACACACATACAGCTCAGCTACATGTACATTACACACATACAGCTCAGCTACATGTACATTACACACATACAGCTCAGCTACATGTACATTACACATATATACAGCTCAGCTACATGTACATTACACACATATACAGCTCAGCTACATGTACATTACACACATACAGCTCAGCTACATGTACATTACACATATACAGCTCAGCTACATGTACATTACACACATACAGCTCAGCTACATGTACATTACACACATACAGCTCAGCTACATGTACATTACACATATACAGCTCAGCTACATGTACATTACACACACATACAGCTCAGCTACATGTACATTACACACATATAGCTCAGCTACATGTACATTACACATATATACAGCTCAGCTACATGTACATTACACATACAGCTCAGCTACATGTACATTACACACATACAGCTCAGCTACATGTACATTACACACATACAGCTCAGCTACATGTACATTACACATATACAGCTCAGCTACATGTACATTACACACATACAGCTCAGCTACATGTACATTACACACATATACAGCTCAGCTACATGTACATTACACACATATACAGCTCAGCTACATGTACATTACACATATATACAGCTCAGCTACATGTACATTACACATACAGCTCAGCTACATGTACATTACACACATACAGCTCAGCTACATGTACATTACACACATACAGCTCAGCTACATGTACATTACACACAGGGCTCTGCTGCAGGCATATATAACACACACACACACAGCTCTGCTCCACACACATCACACATACACAGCTCTGCTCCACACACATCACACACACAGCTCTGCTGCATACACATCACTTCAGCTCATCCAGCACAGCAGAGTCCTGCATACACTGAGCAGCAGCCCCTGATCATGTGACTCCTCCTCCTCCATGTGACTGATCACATGACTGTGACATCATGGCAGGTCCTGGAAGCACAGGGGAAGCACACGGCTCCTGTACAGCTCTGCAGGTGGAGGTACAGTATATATATATATGATTGAGACTAGAATGTAGTTGCCAGAGGTAGGTCCTACCCCTGGAGCCCGTAGTTGCGCCCGTAGTTGCCAGAAGTAGGTCCTACCCCTGGAGTCCGGAATCTAGCTCATTCAGTGTGAGCAGGCTAGAATGTAGTTGCCAGAGGTAGGTCCTACCCCTGGAGTCCCTGGTTGTCAGAGATTGGGGGTGGGGGGCTTTGGTAAACCTACATGGCAACTCATCACTCACTAAAAAGCTGAGCCTGACAAGCTCAGAGAGAGAGAGAGACAGCCACAGTCCTTACACCACACAGAGTGAACTGATCCATCTACAAGGAGAATGGGAGGTGGATGGAACTCACTGATCCATCTGCCCCATTATACAGGCAGGAGAGATGCCAGCACATGGGTATTGTAAGGGTTAGTGCCAGAGATATGTAATTTCCTTAACAAACATCCAACCTTCCAGTATATATCAGCTGCTGTATGTCCTACAGGAAGTGATGTATTCTCTTTAGTCTGACACAGTGCTCTTTGCTGCCACCTCTGTCCGTGTCAGGAACTGTTCAGAGCAGTAGAAAATCCACATAGAAAACCTCTCCTGCTCTCCAGACTGGAAAGAATAAAGTAATCTAAAAGAGGTTGCAGGGCCGTTCTATGGCCTCCCTTCCCTGCTTGCGCTCGCTTTGCGGTCACTGACCGACAGTGTGTAGTGTAGGGACTCAGGGGACCTGCACGTGGTACACGAGGCAATATGGTTTAATCAAATTATAAACCATCATCCTGGCGTTGGTTTTTAAATGTAGCCGAGAAGCATTAGGGCCCATTCACACAGAGCAAGAACGGCGGAATGCCGCCAGCCTTAGTGTCTTAATGACACTCTATGGGAGGTGCACACTGCATCTCTCGGCGCTGAAGAATGAACATGTTCATTCTTCAGCGCAGGGAGAGGAGCCGCACGCGCCTCCCATACAAGGTCATTATGACACGGAGGCTGGCGGCATTCCGCCGTTCTTGCTCTGTGTGAACAGCCCCTTAGTGTCAGCCATCGGTGTGAGGTGCAGCAGCTCCTTTCTCTCCATGCCGTATAATCTAAAAGAGGTTGTTTCTGATAGGCAGGCTTTACAGGGAATCTGTCAGCACCGGGCCAGACCCAAGATGCTGACAGTGTAGTATAGGTGTGCATGGTCACTTTCTACAAAGCCTCCCTGCAGTAATTTGTTTAAACTCCTTACAAACGCACTCTAACCAAGTGTCACAGAGTACTGGCTTGGCATTTGGGCCACACCTCGGCCCGCCTCACCCCATTTTCATGCATTTTACCCATTAGCCTGCCTCCTGCTCCCCGTCCTAGTCACGTTGTTGCACGTCTGCACAGACAATTCCCTCGGAGGGTGTGCTCCTGATAACACCATTCCTGCATGCACCATAGGGCAGAAGAGGAAGGTGCAGAGGGCATTGGCTTCAGGCCCTCAGCATGTGTGCACCGCACTTCTGCCCAACAACGCATGCACGATTAGCAACATAATGATATCGGGGAACAGGAGGCAGGCGAATAGGTATATATGCATTAAAAAGGGGAGGAAGAAGTAGTGGTGAGGCGGGCCGAGATGCGGCACAAATGCCAAGCCACCACTCCTCCTTGACGCTTGGTTAGACTGTTTGTAAAGTGGAAAAATCCCACTGCACAGAGGCTTTGTAGACAGGTTCAATGCACACAAGGGGATACACACTGTTAGCACCTCGGGTCCAGTCACTGACGGATTCACTTTGGGGCTATGTTCACACTGCGTATTTTTCTGTCCGTAGTGCAAACCGCGACTATACGCATGTAGTTTTGAGGTTGATGCGTTCGCTTGGAAGTATACGATATACGCCTGCACAATGCACACTACGTATGAGCTTACGGCCGGATCGTATAAGGCGCCATGAAAAATGAACAAGACCATTGTTTGAGGACGGAAATGTTGTAACTCACGGCCGTGGATTCCCATGCGGTCCCGTACGGAGTACTTATTTCAGCCAAATTGAACTTTATTTTTCGATCCAAAAGGTTCTGTGTTTTATTGGGCTGGGCGAAGATTTCCAAGTAAATGACCTGTTTCAGATCACTACGAAACAAGCTAGGGAAGCATAACTCTACTACGGGCGTATGTTTGCAGTTTGTATCATCCGGCCGCATGTCGATTTTTCCCACGCCCGTAGTTTCGGCCGCACATGTACGGCGGCGTACGAACTACGGCCGGATTCATACGCAGTGTAAACATAGCCTAAAGCTTAAAAATGTAGAAAAATAAAAGACGGGGTACTGGGGTAATAATGGGGGGAAGGTGGGGTTAGTGTTAGCCATTTTATGCCAGCTAACACTAAGCCCTGACTCATGGATGCCATCTGTCAGCCTGTAAAGTAAAGATGACAAGTTGAAAAAAATAATGTTTTATTCAAAAAATAACCCCCCCCCCCACTCCTCGTTGACCACACTGGTCATTGACATTGTCCACCGAATCAGTCACAAGCCTGTTTACCAATATCTGAAAAACAAAAGGGGAGACACAAAAAAGGGCAGGAGCAGAACACCCATCATTTTGACAGGTGTTTTGCACCTTACAATATACAGCATCTTGCCAGATGCTGCTTACACTCCGGTACACAAGGGGTTAAGTGAGGATGCATCACATCTCCACTTAACCCTTTTGGTGCCATACTGAACAATGTGGCCCACGATGGGGTTGTGAGGATGCACTGTATCCACACCAACTCCCTAGTGGCCAGACCAATCTCACTCTTTACCCATCCCCACAAGGAAGGGGGGTTAAACGCCCCCTTCCTTTCTGGGATGGGTGCAGTGCGGGTAAAGCTTCCATACTCACCTTCAACATCTTCCTTCTCCAGAACCCAGCACACTGAGCTTTTAGTGTGCTGTGCTCTGTCTCTTTAAATCTACCATCAGCCACTCAGCGGCTGAGGCGGGGCATTGCTGCAGGCGATGACTGGCTGAGCAAAGACTTGTGCAGTGTCAGCTCAGCCAATCAGCAGCTGATCACCTCTCCCCCACCCTAATAAACACAATGAAACAACACCCCCAGCTCTCCCCCACCCCAATAAAAACATGAAACCATTTTTTTTTTTTTTAAATAAACTTTTATTACAAACAATTTAAAGATTAATATTGCACAGTGATCTGTCAGCAGATTCTGGTTGTATAAACTAATAGTGTGTACAAGGCTTTTTATGCAATCAATATTATACCTTTATTTTGAAAATTAAGGTTATATTCACAGTTTTTTTTTGTATCCGATGCAGGGATATGTCGCAAAGATGTCTGAGACAGCCCATAGAGGTCTATGGAAGTGCCGGAATTCTGGACACTTTCCTGATGCACATCAGGAAAGTGTCCGGAATTCTGGTGACAGGCCAGGCTGGGTGCAAGTGACAGGCCGGGGCTGGGCGCCTGCATGGAGCTGCAGGCACCAGCGCCCCTCCCAGGCAGACACAGTGCCAGTGCAGCGGACACTAGACTGGGAGCACTAGGCTGGGAGGAGACCACAGGCATTCTTGGCAGCATTCCTCTATCTAGCTACCCGCCCCCCCCCCCCCCCCCCAACCTCAGCACAATGATGATCGCTAAGTCCCCCGGGACCGCAGCAGTGATGTTTGCAGCCCCACCCATCTCATTCTCGCCAGCAGTGATAATTGCTAAGAAACAACTCCTCCCCCACCCCCATCATGTGTGACAAATCCGGAAAATCTGTCCAGATTTCCAGACCCATAGGGGTACATTAGTCATGGACACATTTCAGGATTTTTTCTGAAGGGCGTCTGTTCTGGAAAATAGGTCAGGATTTTTCACATTCTGTCCTAATTTCATCCGAAATTCTGGCACAGACGCCCCCGTAGAACTATACGGGAGCACCAGAACTCTGGATGCTTTCCTGATGCACACCAGGAAAGCATCCAGAACTCCTGATTTGGTGCCCCAGTGTTCCTTTTACAGACCTCACTGTGCAACGATGAGTTCCCCTTACCCACCCTCACCCCTGCCACCTGGACCCTACCCTGCAATAAGGAGCGCACCCCGTACCCTGATTGAGTAGCACCCCTTGTATCTCCCGGCTGTGTCAACGCAGAGCACAGCGCACTACTCGCTCTCCCCTTGTGTCCCTGCCGATCCACAGCAATCCTCCACCCTGGACCCTTTGGAACCTCAAAAGTGCTCCCCTACTTCCCCTTCCCCTCAGGAGTAATACCACCAGGACCTCAGGAGTGATCCTCCACATCCCAACTGTCCCCAACTACCCCACCTCAGATCTCGGCAGTGAAGACATCAGCAGTAATGGACAGCCTGACCGAACTGGAGGTGGCCTGACCAGGAACCATGAGAGCAGAAAATCCCCCTTCAGCTGGGGGCGACAGAGGGGGGGGGGGGGACTGGGGCAGCCGGGGGGTACAGAGGGTGGGGGACTGGGGCAGCTGGGGGGAACAGAGGAGACTGGGGCAGCTGGGGGTGACAGAGGGTGGCTGGGGGTGAATGGGGGGGACATC
The DNA here is from genome assembly GCF_027789765.1 of Dendropsophus ebraccatus. Lineage (NCBI taxonomy): Eukaryota > Metazoa > Chordata > Amphibia > Anura > Hylidae > Dendropsophus > Dendropsophus ebraccatus. The sequence continues at coordinate 197,220,379 of NC_091456.1, read as the reverse complement.
TGGGGGGAACAGAGTGAAGTGGGGCAGCTGGGGGAGGGGCTGGGGGTGCCAGATGGGACTGGGGTAGCTGGACACACCTCCTCCTGGCCGCACATGGAGCTCCTCGGTCTCTGGAGGCCGCGGGGACTGCAGGGTAAGGTGATCGCATTGCTGCAGGCTCTGGGGCTGTACAGCAGGATTGGGGGTTTACACTGCACCCCCTGATCCTGCTGTAAAGCTCCTGGACTCGTAGCAATGCGATCACCTTACCCTGCAGCCCCCGCGGCCTCCTCCAGAGACCGGGGAGCAGGGCTGTATTTACCTGTTCCGCTTGCTCTTCCCCCGGCTGCCAGTGTGCTGTGACATCTGGGGGCGCTCCGCTGCCGGCTGTACAGGGAGGCGGTAGTCCCCATGTGGCCGGCACTCTCTGGGACATGTCCTTCTCCCCTGCAGTACGGAGTGCACCCTCTGCTCCCAGGCACCGCCCACCTCTGAACCCGCGCACTGCTCGGGTTCAGATGGTCACTCGCCTGCGGCGGTAGAGTGACTGTGATGGGCGTCTCGCTCCTGGTGTTTGGCCGGTAGAGAATGCCGGCCACAAGAACCACGTTCAGCGGCCCCGTCTTCTGCCTTGTGCAGCTCTTTCTCTCCTCGTACACCGCCCGCAATGATTTTTACAAAAAATTCAAATAGATTCTAAAATTCTGGGCAAATTAATTGAATTTGATTAATCGCCCAGCCCTATGGTCTAGTGTGCCAACATACATTCCACACACATCACATGTCCCCTTGTGTACTGTAGTGCTTCATATCACCACACCATGCTGGGAGATGTAGTTCTACTGTGCCACTGCCTCCTCCTCCTCCTATGCTGTCATCCTCTAATCTGCTGCAGAACTAAAACTCCCTAAATGATCAGCCTATAAGCATGATGGGGGTTGTAGTTCTGGATGGCCACAGGCTTCAAAACTACAACTCCCATCATGAGCTGTTAGCAGGACATGGTGGGGGTTGTAGTTTTAGGGGGTAATCTCACCTCTCCTGTCAATTTCCGGTCCTGTCAGGCTGTCACTGCTGATATTTTCACCGCTGAGGTCCGTCAGACCTGGGATGGAGGATCAGCCCCTTTGTCCGGGGGACGGTTGGACTGCTGAGGTTCGGGTGGGGGTCCGGGGTATGGTGAGGTAGGGGGATCTCTGCCTTCAGTTGGGGGGGGGGGTCGGAGAACTTCTGAGGTTCAGGGGAAGGGGGAGTGTGGAGGTGGACGGAGGGGAAAGCAAGCAGGGCGCTATACAAGGGGCACCACTCCATCGGGCTCCCGGTCAGAGGGGCACTCATCACTCTGCACTGTGAGGTTCCCCCATCTCACCCGCTGGGGCCTTCCTTTAAAGCTGCAGTTGGGCACCATGGCAACAATCCAGGAATGGGGGGCCCGATCATTAATCATTACAGCTGTCCAGGAGCCCAGGGCCCGTCTTCATCAGTGAGGGGGGAGCTGTGCCACTCAGGGGGCATGATCTTAACTGCGAACCCGGGTGGGGGGGGGGGGGGGATGATGGGGGGGGGAGGGTACAGGCTGGTTAGGGGCTGTGACGGCCAGCACCGCAGAGTTCCGGGGGGGGGGGGGGGGCATAGTCGATCATTACAGCGATTCAGGAGCAGAAGCCCAGAGCCCGTCTTCATCAGTAAGTTCGGGAGGGGGGGGGGGTGTAGTTGTGCCACTCAGAGAGCCGGATCATTACTGCGGTCCTGGGTGGGGGTGGTTGATGGTGTCCGGTCTTTCTGAACATCACTGGGGGGGGGGGGGGGGGTCCAGGTGGCGGGGGGAAGGGGAGTTGGGGCTGTGGTGGCCAGCACTGAAGGTCCAGGGGACAAAGGGGTACGGTCAGTGCCACAGGGTGGGGGTATCACTGCTGGCGGCTGGGGTGCACTGGGCTTTCAACCAAAGCAATGGATCCACACACCCCTGACCCTGCAGATCATTGCATACCAGTGCACCCGCACCCACACCCCCCCTGCAGACCATCTCATAACAATGCACCCACACACACTGACCCTGCAGAGCATCACATAACAGTGCACCCACAAACCTGTCCCTGCACAGCATCACATAACAGTGCACCCACAAACCTCTCCCTGCAGAGCATCACATAACAGTGCACCCACAAACCTCTCCCTGCAGAGCATCACATAACAGTGCACCCACAAACCTCTCCCTGCAGAGCATCACATAACAGCGCACCCACAAACCTGTCCCTGCAGAGCATCACACAACAGTGCACCCACAAACCTGTCCCTGCAGAGCATCACATAACAGTGCACCCACACACCTGTCCATGCAGAGCATCACATAACAGTGCACCCACACACCTCTCCCTGCAGAGCATCACATAACAGTGCACCCACACACACACTGACCCTGCAGAGCATCACATAACAGTGCACCCACAAACCTCTCCCTGCAGAGCATCACATAAGTGCACCACACACACTGACCCTGCAGAGCATCACATAACAGTGCACCCACACACACTAACCCTGCAGAGCATCACATAACAGTGCACCCACACACCTCTCCCTGCAGAGCATCACATAACAGTGCACCCACAAACCTGTCCCTGCAGAGCATCACATAACACATAACAGTGCACCCACAAACCTGTCCCTGCAGAGCATCACATAACAGTGCACCCACACACATTGACCCTGCAGAGCATCACATAACAGCGCACCCACAAACCTCTCCCTGCAGAGCATCACATAACAGTGCACCCACACACACTGACCCTGCAGAGCATCACATAACAGTGCACCCACAAACCTGTCTCTGCAGAGCATCACATAACAGCGCACCCACAAACCTCTCCCTGCAGAGCATCACATAACAGTGCACCCACAAACCTCTCCCTGCAGAGCATCACATAACAGTGCACCATACCTCCCAACTTTTGCAAAGAGGGACATGTGCGCCGCGGTCCCCATAGCCACGCCCCCATAGCGACCCTCCATAGCCACGCCCCCATAGCAACCCTCCATAGCCACTCCCCTACAGTCACCACATGCTGCTGACTGAATAGTGCCCTATATAGTATCCAATCCCCCATTATAGTGCCCCACATAGTATCCAATGCCCCCATATATGCCCCACATAGTATCCAATCCCGCACATAGTGCCCCACATAGTGTCCAATCCCCCACATAGTGCCCCACATAGTGTCCCACATAGTATCCAATGCCCCCATATAGTGCCCCACATAGTAGCCAATGTCCCCATATAGAGCCCCACATAGTAGCCTATGCCCCCATATAGTGCCCCACATAGTAGCCAATGCCCCCATATAGTGCCCCACATAGTAGCTAATGCCCCCATATAGTGCCCCACATAGTAGCTAATGCCCCCATATAGTGCCCCACATATTATCCAATCCCCCCATATAGTGCCCCACATATTATCCAATCCCCCATATAGAGCCCCACATAGTAGCCAATCCCCCCATATAGTGCCCCACATAGTAGCCAATCCCCCATATATGCCCACATAGTAGCCAATCCCCCCATATAGTGCCCCACGTAGTAGCCAATCCCCCCATATAGTGCCCCACATAGTAGCCAATCCCCCCATATAGTGCCCCACATAGTAGCCAATCCCCCCATATAGTGCCCCACATAGTAGCCAATCCCCCCATATAGTGCCCCACATAGTAGCCAATCCCCCCATATAGTGCCCCACATAGTAGCCAATCCCCCCATATAGTGCCCCACATAGTAGCCAATCCCCCATATAGTAGCCAATCCCCATATAGTGCCCCACATAGTAGCCAATCCCTCCATATAGTGCCCCACATAGTAGCCAATCCCCCATATAGTGCCCCACATAGTAGCCAATCCCCATATAGTGCCCCACATAGTAGCCAATCCCCCCATATAGCGCCCCACATAGTAGCCAATCCCTCCATATAGTGCCCCACATAGTAGCCAATCCCCCACATAGTGCCCCACATAGTAGCCAATCCCCCATATATGCCCACATAGTAGCCAATCCCCCATATATGCCCACATAGTAGCCAATCCCCCATATATGCCCCACATAGTAGCCAATCCCTCCATATAGTGCCCCACATAGTAGCCAATCCCCCATATAGTGCCCCACATAGTAGCCAATCCCCATATAGTGCCCCACATAGTAGCCAATCCCCCCATATAGCGCCCCACATAGTAGCCAATCCCTCCATATAGTGCCCCACATAGTAGCCAATCCCCCACATAGTGCCCCACATAGTAGCCAATCCCCCATATATGCCCACATAGTAGCCAATCCCCCATATATGCCCCACATAGTAGCCAATCCCTCCATATAGTGCCCCACATAGTAGCCAATCCCCCATATAGTGCCCCACATAGTAGCCAATCCCCATATAGTGCCCCACATAGTAGCCAATCCCCACATAGTGCCCCACATAGTAGCCAATCCCCCATATATGCCCACATAGTAGCCAATCCCCCATATATGCCCACATAGTAGCCAATCCCCCATATATGCCCCACATAGTAGCCAATCCCCCCATTAGTGGGGCCCGAGCGGAAAAAACAATAAACCAGTAACTCACCTGTCCTCCGGTCCCCGCAGCTCCTCTCCCGGCAGAGCGCGCACTCCCGTCATCCTCCGGGGCGGGCAGCGGGGTATACAGACACTGACTGTACCGGAAGTGACCTGCAGCCTCTATATGAATCACTTCCGGTACTATCAGTGACTCTGTACCCCGCTGCCCGCCCCGGAGGATGACGGGAGTGCGCGCTCTGCCGGGAGAGGAGCTGCTGGGACCGGAGGACAGGTGAGTTACTGGTTTATTGTTTTTTCCGCTGGGGCCACATATATTGCGGGACACGGGGGGCCGTTCCGGGACCGCGGGACAGAACCCCGAAAACGGGACTGTCCCGCGAAATCCGGGACGGTTGGGAGGTATGGTGCACCCACACACACTGACCCTGCAGAGCATCACATAACAGTGCACCCACAAACCTCTCCCTGCAGAACATTGCACCCACACACACTGACCCTGCAGAGCATCACATAACAGTGCACCCACACACCCCTCAAAACAGTGGTTTACCTCCTGCTGATCATATACACTGCACTCACTATGCTGCTGCCTCATGAAAGGCCCGGGAAACCAGCCGCCTCATAGAAAACCGAGCAGAGGATGATAGCTCCTCCCACACATGAGGCTGGTCACATGGGCATGACATCATCAAAGGTCCTCAAGACCTACCTCTGGCAACTACATTCTAGCCTCCACCATATATATATATGGAGTCCCCCCTGTTACACAGTATGGAGGATGTCGCTGGGTATTAACCCCTTGTGACCGGGTTTTCCTATTTCCCTCTTCGCCTTCTATATACAGAGCCATAGGAGGGGTTGGGATTGCTGGGACTATTAGTACTTTCTCCTGACTCCTCTCAGTGTGGTATAAGATGTGCCGGAAACTGAGACACATTATTTGTGGGGGAAATTCCCTCCTGCAGGTTCCTATAATAGTGAGGGGGTCTGTATGTATGATGGATGATTATTATTATGTATGATTGTTATGTATATTATGAATAGTGATTATTATGTATGTATTATGGATGATTATTATGTATTCTGGATTATTATTATTATGTATGATGGATGATTATTATGTGTTATGGATGATGATTATTATTATTGATGATTATTATGTATGATGGATTATTATTGTGTATTATGGATGATTATTATGGATGATGGATGATTATTATGAGCTGATATAGAAGATAAATTGGGCTTCATCTGATAGTTGGGTATATTTGTGGTTGGTGAAGGATATGAGAGGGTGATGGTAATGGAGAATATTCCCAGCAGAGACTGGTTACATATGGCGGCCACCACAGGGGTCTGTCCTGCTGTGTGGATGTAGCCGTAGAGCATAACTGTACCACATATTGCAGCCGCCTCGCAGTGTGAACGCAGCCTTGTGGTGAACCTGTCATTTACACAAACTTCTGTGGTGTCATAGAGAGGTGACAGGTTATATCGGTGTATCGCTCTGCCCCTCCCCCCCGCTCTCACTGGTAACGTAGCAGACGGAAATATAATGGAGGCCATGACACCTCAGGTAATCTACTACTTTACCAGTGAGAGCGGGAGGAAGGGGCAGTATGGGGGCTGCTGAGCGTCCGCCCTTCCTTCTAGTGATCAGCGGGGGTCTCAGCACCCAGACCCCCCACTGATACAGAGCTCAGCCATGGAGGAGAGTTCCATCATCTGCACTTTCCTGTCTCCTCCCATGTTCCCCCATATCCCCTCCTGTCCATGTATATTTCTATCTCCAGGAATCTAGAGCCGCATTACATTGTCTCCTCCTCTTCCCTCCAGGATCCTCTGCTGATATCTTCTATATAAGAGACCGACCCATCAACCATGGAGAGAGACAGAGACAAGATGGCCGACAGGATAATAACCCTCACCCTACACATACTCTTCCTGCTTACTGGGGAGGTGAGGGATTCTGGGAGTGATGTCATCATGACATCATTCTTATCTATGGAATAACAGATGGATAGGACTGGGGAGGTGAGGGATTCTGGGAGTGATGTCATCATGACATCATTCTTATCTATGGAATAACAGATGGATAGGACTGGAGAGGTGAGGGATTCTGGGAGTGATGTCATCATGACATCATTCTTATCTATGGAATAACAGATGGATAGGACTGGGGAGGTGAGGGATTCTGGGAGTGATGTCATCATGACATCATTCTTATCTATGGAATAACAGATGGATAGGACTGGAGAGGTGAGGGATTCTGGGAGTGATGTCATCATGACATCATTCTTATCTATGGAATAACAGATGGATAGGACTGGAGAGGTGAGGGATTCTGGGAATGGATGGAGTGATAGTAATGTGTCTCTCCATACACAGGATTACACAGTAGTAAAGCAGTCCTCTAGTGAGCGCTGTGGGGCCCCTGGGGGTGAAGGATGGGGAAGAACCCTGAGCCCAATCCCGGGGCCCCTGATACATGAGGAAATGGAGGAAGAGAAGATCCTAGAAGTCACCAACAAGATGGTGGAGCTGCTGAGTGGAGAGGTGAGACTGTGGCTGCTGGGAATGCTGGGACATTATACAGTAACACCACTGGAGGGGTGGGGGGGATGACTGTGTGATCATTGTGTGTGTCAGGTTCCTATAAGGTGTCAGGACGTGGCGGTCTATTTCTCCATGGAGGAGTGGGAGTATGTAGAAGGACACAAGGATCAGTACAAGGATGTGATGCTGGAGGATCAGCAGCCCCTCCCATCAGCAGGTAATAGACAGGACTATATACACACCTCCTCTCTGTATTATCTGGATGGAAAGAATGAATTCAGTCTCTGTATGTGTTCCCTCCAGTCAGATCCAGTAAGAGAACAGCACCAGAGAGATGTCCCCGTCCTCTTCTCCCACAGGATCAGGATCAGGTAGATGGAGATGTTCCCTATGATCTGTACATCCCACCTAACTTCTCCTCCTGTCTGATGACTTTTACAATATTTCTCTCACATCTTATGAATCAGGAAGAAGATCTGGACATGATTGATGCTACAGACATAATAGTTATAGAAGAGACAGATGACGGCAGTGATGAGCAGTATAAGGAGGATATCAGTACAAGGAACGACCTGAACTCTATTAATGTCATAGACATAAAGATTAAAGAAGAAGAGACAGATGTGAGCGGTGATGAGCAGTGTATGGAGGATATTTCTACCGGGAAGAATCTGAAATTTTCTAATGCTTTAGACATAAGGGTAAAAGAAGAAGAGACAGATGACGGCAGTGATGAGCAGTATAAGGAGGACATCACTACAGGTAATACAGGTAACCGCCCAGGTGAGTAGTGACCAGTAAATGCAGAGAACACTCACACATTCTCCTCAGTCACCGGCTGTAACTATTCTGTGTGGAATATTATACACTCTGTGCCCTATCGCCCTCTGCTGGACGATGTTATTATGTGGCCTCTAATGGTCTCTAGCTGCTCCATAACACTTGTTGGCACCTAAACAAATGCGGCCTACAGTATAGAAGTGTTCATTGTAGGAGGAAAGCTGAGCTGTGATTGGCTGCTGTATGAGCTGTGATTGGCTGCTATGCGAGCTGTGATTGGTTGCTATGTGAGCTGAAATTGAAACAAAATGCCATAGAGAACCAGGTCCTGTCCCAGATTAAAGAGAGTTGTAGTTATGGTTCTCCCCTTAGAGGAAATTCGAGGGTTTTATTCTCCCCTCTTCTTGGTTAAAAGGCCCAATGGCTCCTTCAGGGGCATTACCGGCCTAAAGGTCAGTACTGTATATGGTGGCTCAGTGGTCAGCACTGTATATGGTGGCTCAGTGGTCAGTACTGTATATGGTGGCTCAGTGGTCAGCACTGTATATGGTGGCTCAGTGGTCAGCACTGTATATGGTGGCTCAGTGGTCAGCACTGTATATGGTGGCTCAGTGGTCAGCACTGTATATGGTGGCTCAGTGGTCAGTACTGTATATGGTGGCTTAGTGGTCAGCACTGTATATGGTGGCTCAGTGGTCAGCACTGTATATGGTGGCTCAGTGGTCAGCACTGTATATGGTGGCTCAGTGGTCAGCACTGTATATGGTGGCTCAGTGGTTAGCACTGTATAGTGGCTCAGTGGTCAGCACTGTATATGGTGGCCCAGTGGTCAGTACTGTATATGGTGGCTCAGTGGTCAGTACTGTATATGGTGGCTCAGTGGTCAGTACTGTATATGGTGGCTCAGTGGTCAGCACTGTATATGGTGGCTCAGTGGTTAGCACTGTATATGGTGGCTCAGTGGTCAGCACTGTATATGGTGGCCCAGTGGTCAGTACTGTATATGGTGGCTCAGTGATCAGTACTGTATATGGTGGCTCAGTGGTCAGTACTGTATATGGTGGCTCTGTGGTCAGTACTGTATATGGTGGGTCAGTGGTCAGCACTGTATATGGTGGCCCAGTGGTCAGTACTGTATATGGTGGCTCAGTGGTCAGTACTGTATATGGTGGCTCAGTGGTCAGCACTGTATATGGTGGCTCAGTGGTCAGTACTGTATATGGTGGCTCAGTGGTCAGCACTGTATATGATGGCTCAGTGGTCAGCACTGTATATGGTGGCTCTGTGGTCAGCACTGTATATGGCGGCTCAGTGGTCAGTACTGTATATGGCAGCTCAGTGGTAAGCACTGTATATGGCGGCTCAGTGGTTAGCAGTGTATATGGTGGCTCAGTGGTCAGCACTGTATATGGTGGCTCAGTGGACAGTACTGTATATGGTGGCTCTGTGGTCAGCACTGTATATGGTGGCTCAGTGGTCAGCACTGTATATGGTGGCTCAGTGGTTAGCAGTGTAGCCTTGCAGTGCTGGGGTCCTGGGTTCAAATCCCACCAAGGGCAACATCTGCAAAGAGTCTGTATGTTCTCTTTCTGTCTGGGTTTCCTCGGGGTCAGATGTCAGATGGAGATGGCCGCCTCACATGGTCCAAATTCTAAGAGATGGTCGCAGTATTTTGAGCCTTGCAGGATTTAGCGTCAGAGGACGTCTTTGTGTACTTGGACAATACTACAACAGTAGCCTACGTAAACAAACATGGCGGCACGGGACCCCAGTCTCTTCTTTATTTACTTTCTCAAATTTTCACGTTTTCAAAAAGGCCTCATCCATCCTGACCGGACTCGCTGTGCAGGGTTCATCTCAGCCAATCGCAATGGACACCGAACAAGGACGTTTTCAACTTAGTGGTCAAAAGGTTTGGTTTGCCGATGGTGGACTTATTGTCTACCAGGGAAACCTAAAAGTCCCCACTTGCTCCTTCAACCCACGGGACTCTCCTCCGGCAGTGGACGCCTTCACCCAGTACTGGGGAACAGAGAAGGATCCCCCCCCCTTCAGTCTTATACCCTGGGTGATACAAGCGACTCTCATTGTCTCCTGGCCAAAAAGGCCGTGGTTTACCGATCTGACGAAGCTGCTGTATGCAGTACAGCAGTGGTTGCAGGAAGCTTCAGGAGGGGCTGCCCCTTAGATCGTCTCCGGGTGGCCTATAGGAAATAGCGGCCCTGCTCCTTGTAACGCATGCTACACTGATAGTGTACGGGGGATAAGGAGACTGGGAAGTTGTCTCTATACACAGCGATGGGAAAAGATGGTGGATTCCTTTACACATTACTTGTAACAGAGAGCGGAATGGATTAGTTGTGTTGTGTTGGGAATATACTGGTATCCAGGGGCGGACACAGACTGCATAGGGCCCCTGTGCAAATTTTTTTCTGGACCCCCCTCCTCCCTTTGTTTCCCACCAACCTTTTCTACTTCGGGCACCCCTACCAAATGTTCTACAACATACAGAAAACGGCAATTAGTGACTCACAGGTGACGTCTTCTTTGATCTGAGGCGTCGCTTTCCTTTTCCTCTTTATGTTCTATGACCTCCCATACAGTAATAACATCCCCTTCTATGACCCCCCATATAGTAATAATGCCCCCTGCTGTGCCCCCATATAGTAATAGTGCCCCTTGCTGTGCCCCCATATAGTAATAGTGCCCACAGCTGTGCCCCCATATAGTAATAGTGCCCGCAGCTGTGCCCTATATAATAGTAATGCCCCCTGTTGTGACCCCCTATAGTAACACCCCTGGCTGTATACAGCCCCCATGGTCAAAGGAGAAGAAAGCATCATCATACTACTCCCCCCTTCATCCTCCTGCCCCTCCATCATCAAACTATTACCCACATCTTCCCCCTGTCCCTCCATCATCATACTACTACCCACTTCACCATCCTCCTGCCCTTCCATCATCATAGTACTACCCCTCTCATCCTCCTGCCCTTCCATCATCATACAACTACCCCTTTATCCTCCTCCTGCCCCTCCACCATCATTCTACTACCCCTTTATCCTCCTCCTGCCCCTCCATCATCATACAACTACCCCTCTTATCCTCCTGCCCCTCCATCATCATACTACTACCCCTTCATCCTCCTCCTGCCGCTCCATCATCATACTACTACCCCTCTTATCCTCCTGCCCCTCCATCATCATACTACTCCCCGTCTCATCCTCCTGCCCTTCCATCAACATACTACTTCTCCCTTCATCCTCCTCCTGCCCCTTCATTATCATACTACTAGCCTCTTCATCCTCCTCCTTCCCCTCCATCATCATAGTACTACCCCTCTCATCCTCCTGCCCTTCCATCATCATACTACTATACCTTCATCCTCCTCCTGCCCCTCCATCATCATACTACTACCCCGCTCATCCTCCTGCCCCTCCATCATCATACTACTACCCCCTTTTATCCTCCTGCCCCTCCATCATCATACTACTACCCACTTCATCATCCTCCTGCCCCTCCATCATCATAGTAATACCCCTCTCACCCTCCTGCCCTTCCATCATCATACAACTACCCCTTTATCCTCCTCCTGCCCCTCCATCATCATACAACTACCCCTCTTATCCTCCTGCCCCTCCATCATCATACTACTACCCCTTCATCCTCCTCCTGCCCCTCCATCATCATACTACTACCCCTCTTATCCCCCTGCCCCCCCATCATCATACTACTACCCATCTCATCTTCCTGCCCTTCCATCAACATACTACTTCTCCCTTCATCCTCCTCCTGTCCCGTCATCATACCACTACCCCCTTCATCTGTATTTAAAACACGCTGGCAGAGGGTGGGGCTTCCTGGGACATACCCGGGACATGGTTTTGCGCTCTAATCCACTGTGACAGGCCCTCCGTTACTGATGGCCCCCCATCTGCTCCTCACCATCCGACACCCGCACTCACACTGTAATGGACTTCTCCTCTCCCCTGTACTGTACGGCATCCGTGGGGTGCACAGGCCCCTCCCCCAGACAAGGTCACAGCGCCGTACACCCTGTCTGTGGAACGGCATTGTGACCTGGCCTGGGGGAGGGGCCTGTCAACCTGCGGATGCCGTACAGTACAGGGGAGAGGAGCAGTCCATTACAGTGTGAGTGCGGGCGTCTTCTGTCACAGAGGGAAACAATAGGGATGCTGAAAGGGGGACAACTGGGGCGTGGCGAGCCGCAGATGGGAGCAGTCGCAGGGTGAGGGAGCTCCGGACCCACACAGCAAAGAAAACAGACCCAGACCAGCTAAAACTTACCCCACTGTTCCGGATCGAGCGGGGGACGGTGAGCGGAGCCTCCGGTCTTCTCTGGCCTCCGACGAGCACGGTTCCTGCAGCTTCAGCGGGCACCCGGAGAGACACGTGAGACGCCGCCGCCTGAGTACTGCAGCTGCGGCCATCTTCCCCAGCTCCTCCGGTCCTCCCGGATCCGGCGATCCCCCTCCGCAGCTGGTAAGCAGCCCGGCCCGAACTCCAGCCTCTGGACCACCTGCTCCTCGGATGACGGGCCCGGGATCCGGCGGATAAACAGCAGCCCCGGTCCCCGCGTGCTACGGCGCCATCTTGCCTCCTCGCACGCTGAGACCACAAGGTCTGGTGAGTCAGCCTCCTCCCCCGGCTCCGACACCATAGCCGCCCTCTCCTGACACTACGGTCCTGACAGCAAAGGCGCCGAGTCTCATACCCGGCACCTATCCCCTCCAGCCGGGCGGATTACCCGCCGGATTGCCCCGGATACTTTAGCCCCCCAGGGAAGGGGCTCTGCACTCAGGCAACAGGCCGCAGCCCAGGTTCCCTGCACTGGGGCGCCATCTTGCCTCCCTGACTCTCACTCCAGCAGAGGCTCCACATTACCCCTTCTCTACCTCCTGCTATCAGAGGTGCTGCCTCCCCCCCTGGCTTTAGATCCAGCAACCGGTGCCCTGGACTCTTCATCCCCTCCTATCCCCCCTGGTGCTGCTTCCATACGGTCCTGCAGACTCTTAAAGGGCCAGCAGCTCATTTCTACATTCATGATGGCCACTCTGAAACCACCTAAAAAAGACAAAAATAAACCTAATGATGACAATGTGGCCGCCTCTGCCAGAACCTCGCAAGCAGCCACCAGGTCAGCCGCCCAGCGCTCTTATGGGGGCAGACACTCAGACTCAGACTCTGAAGCATCCCTTATGGGACCCTCTTCCCCACAGGAGGTACGCGACCTGCTTGCACAACTCCCCACTAAAAGGGACCTGCAATCCCTCATCACTGAAGTAAAAGACGCTTTTAAAGTGGAGATTGCAGCGGTGAGGAAGGACATTCAGCATATCGCACTACGGGTGGAAACCTTGGAGGAAGACCACGACTCCACGCGTGCCTATATCTCCACCTTACAGTCCACTGTGTCAGTACAAGCTTCTGCCTTAGATGACATGCAACGCCATATTGAGGATTTGGACAATAGAGGCAGGCGCAATAACATCAGGATACGGGGTCTGCCAGAGGCAACGCAGGACAATGACTTGACATCCACTTTGGAGGGCCTCTTTAACATGGTGCTGGGAGAGCCTTCCACCCACAAAATTAAGTTTGATAGAGCTCACCGAGCCTTGAAGCCCAAACCTGCAACTGGTGCTCCGAGGGATGTAATTTGCTGCCTACATGACTACACGCTGAAGGACAGTATTATGGCCAAAGCTCGTTCACTTCGGGACCTGGACTTTGATGGGGCCCAAATACAACTCTTTCCGGACCTCTCTTGGATCACCCTACAGAAGCGCCGACTTCTGAGGCCACTGCTGTCTATTCTCCGAGATCACGACACACCGTACAGATGGAACTTTCCTTTTGGCCTCACGGCTAGAAGAGATGGGCGTTCCGTGATGCTCCGCAACTTAGCTGATTTACCTGCGTTTTGTGATGCTCTAGACCTGCCCATCCCGAAAATTTCTGATTGGACGGTAGCTCCCCCACCTCCCTCCCCACCCCCAGTATGGCAGTCCTCTGGCCAGAAGAGGCGCCGCCCCCGCTCTGAGGGCTCTCGCTCCCCTTCCGATCCCGTGACTTGAGAGGGCCAACCAAGTGGCTCCGGATCCGTCTCCCCTTCCTGTTCCCTATCTTCTAAACTAGGGGCTTTATTTGTTTATGTTCTGGGTCTCAACTTACTGTTATGTTTTTCTTTTTGCATTGCTGTGTGGTAGCGTACTGCTTATCTCACATGTATGTCCCAATGTTCACTGTTCTTTTTTGGTGGCTCCTTCGCTCCTCGTGGGGCTGCCAGCTGACAACCTTTGAGTTGTTTTGGCATAGTTCTTGCCTCATTGCGGACCACTTGGGTCTGTATCTTGGGCCTTGTGCCCTTTTTCCTGTTAGATTCTATATCTGTTGTGTGCTATGTGTTGTTCCATGTACGTCTCCCTTCTGTTCCTCCCTTCCCTCCCTCCCCCTTTCTAGGATCTTACGTCAGCAGGAGATGTTCCGGAGACTATTCCCATTGAGATGCCAGAACTGGGTGAGTGGCTGCATTAGCATGGTTGCTACACCTTACTGTAACAATGGTTAAATGTGTGTCCCTTAATGTAAAAGGCCTCAATTCCAATGTTAAGAGACGGTTACTCCTGAAGGAACTTCGCAACCTCCATGCTGACATAGCCTTTCTCCAGGAGACACACTTCGATCAGGAGGCCACTTTTAGATTTACTCGTCACTCCTTCCCCACTGTCATCTCTGCCTCCAGAGGCAATAAGACGGCTGGAGTGGCTATTTTATTTTCTCAAGCATGCCCCATTCAGGTCTCCTCCTCCTTTGCGGACCCTGGGGGGAGATTTGTCATTGTAGATGGGACTCTCCAAGGCCGGCAATTTATCTTTTGTAACATCTATGCCCCTAATCGATCTCAAATACCCTTTCTCCGTAGAGTTTTAAATAGGCTGTCAAAATATCCCCCGGCTCCTAGAATCTTGGGTGGGGACTTTAACTTGCCCTTCTCGGAGCAGATGGATAGACATTCAGTACAAGGCCGACCTGCCCCGGCTGATCAAGCCAGACTCTCAACGGAGTTCCGCAAGCTCATTCGTGCTCATAAGCTGTATGACCTATGGCGACTCGATCACCCTACGGAGAGGGGGTACACCTTCTTTTCTCACCCCCATAATTTACACTCCCGCATAGACTACTTCTTTGGTAACATACCTACGGTCCGGCTTCTACAGAGTGCAGCCCTTGACCCTATTTCTTGGTCAGACCACGGCCCTGTAATAGTGCAACTTAAGGCTCCTCTGTCCCCTACTAGGCAGTGTCATTGGCGCTTAAATGACACATTACTGAAAAACCAAATTACACGCGACTCCATCAAGTCGAGCATTTCTAACTACTTCTTAGAGAATGGGGGTTCGATTTCTTCAGAAGGGGTCCTGTGGGAAGCCCATAAAGCTGTAGTTAGGGGCCATTGTATAGCGGTCAGCTCTCGACAGAAGAGGGATTCTTTGCTAGCGATTCAGAATGCCAAATCCTCCATTGCCTCCCTGGAGTGCCTTTTGGCCCGGCGGCCCTCCCTGGGGGTTCTGCGAAGGCTTGTGGCAGCACGTGCTAGACTTAAGGAGCTTTCACTACATAAAGTGGAGAAACTCCTCATGTACTCCAAGCAACGCTTCTATGAGAAGGGAAATAAGGCCCACACCCTACTAGCACGGATGCTCAATGACCGCGCGGCTGCCCGCTCTCCGCAGGTCCTCAGGGACTCTGCGGGGGCCCTGAGATACCACCCTTCTGACATCTCCTCTATTTTCCTCCAATACTACTCTAAACTTTATTCTCTCCCGTCTTCCTTACCCTCGGATCCCGAGGCCCGTGCCCGTTGTATCTCGGAGTTCCTTGTTGACTGTGGCCTCCCGTCTTTGGCTGTTGAGGCACTTGAGGAACTAAATGCTCCGATTACTGCGGAAGAGCTTACAGATGTTCTTAAATCTCTCCCGACGGGACGGGCCCCTGGACCAGATGGGTTCTCTTACCTCTACTACAAAACTTTCTCCTCAGAACTCTCCCCTAAACTACTTTCACTGTTTAATTCCTTCTTACAGGGCTCTTCTATCCCTACTTCCATGTCTCATTCTTTCATCACTCTTATCCCCAAACCTGGCAAAGACCCCATGGACTGTGCAAACTATAGGCCCATAGCCCTCCTGAATTCAGATTATAAAATATTCACCAAAATACTGGCTACCAGACTAGGCTACTGGCTGCCCTCCCTTATTAACGCGGACCAGGTGGGCTTTGTACCGGGGAGACAGGGTGGAGACAACACAAGGAGAGCCATTGACCTTATAGATGCGATTAATCAGCAGGAGGACAGTGCTCTCATGTTGAGCCTTGACGCTGAAAAGGCGTTCGACCGCCTAGGGTGGCCCTTTATGTCCGAGACCTTGAAGTGCTTCGGCTTCACTGGCTCTTTCATGACAGCGATACAAGCATTGTATTCACGCCCCACGGCAGCACTCAAATTCCCCCATATGATGTCTGAGACCTTCCCTCTTTCGAATGGTACCCGCCAGGGGTGCCCTCTGTCTCCTTTGCTTTTTGTATTGTGCATAGAGCCCCTGGCGGCGGCGATCCGAAATTGTCCTGACATTAAAGGGGTCTCGGTAAGAGGGAAAGAATTTAAAATTATGTTGTTTGCAGATGATGTTCTCCTCACCCTGTCTCACCCGCTCACTACCTTACCAAATCTCCGAGCGTTATTAACTAATTATGGCTGCTTATCGGGATACAAGGTTAATACCTCTAAGTCGGAGGCTATGCCCTTAAACTTGTCTGGGCCTCTGGTTACCCAGCTTAGTTCCAACTTTAAATTTAAGTGGACTCTGTCCTCTATTAAATACTTAGGTGTTCGCCTCACCCCCAAATATTCCACATTGTATTCTGCCAACTTCCCCACACTCTTTCGGGAAGTACGGGCTCTTCTATCCAAGTGGACCACGCATTATATTTCTTTGGTCGGTAGGGTGGCGGCTGTGAAAATGACTATCTTGCCTAAACTTCTATATCATTTTGAAACACTTCCAGTCCGTATCCCCCTTTCCGAACTTAGAAGCCTTCAAAGAGCCATATTTAAGTTTATTTGGGCCTCTAAGAGACACCGTATACCCAGCTCGGTCATGATGAGTAGCAAATCCCAAGGGGGTCTGGCGGTCCCAAATCTCCTCCATTATTACTGGGCCTCCCACCTACGTCAAATCCCAGCATGGTCCAGATATTTGGCTTACAAGAAATGGACGGAAATAGAAAAGATATGGCTGGCTCCATATCACCCTAACTCTTTTTTATGGCACGCCATGCCGCCTAGTTTCACCCATCTTTCCCTTCTGGGCCCTATACGTTTCTCTCTCCATATATGGTCTACGTGTAATGCCAGGTTTGGGTTGACCTCCCCAGCCTCCCCCCTAAACTCCTTTTTACTTTTCCCTGACTTCCCTCCGGGACTCCAATCTCCAACTGTCAAACTATGGGGTTCAAAGAATCTCTTCCAATTTGCTGACATTGTCGATCCCCTGACTCGTACTCTCTTTCCATTTGCCAAGCTCATGGACAAACACGCCCTCCCATCATCGGAGAGTTTCACATATCTCCAGCTTCGTCATTTCATGGTGTCTCGCCTGGGGTCCCTTACGGTCTCTAAGCCGTCTGCTTTTGAGCAACTAGTCAGAAGGGGGACTTCGACCTCTGGTCTTATCTCCGATATCTATCGCATTCTGGGTTCGCCCGATGGGGATACCCAGGTGAAGCACTCGTATATGGCTAAGTGGGAATCCTGGCTGGGACGGACACTGCCTCCGGAATGTTGGACTGTCATTTGGGACCGTGCTGCCACTTCCTCGATATGTACCACATATAAAGAGTCCCATTACAAGGTGATGATGTTTTGGTACCACACTCCAGAGCTGCTCCATAAGCTTAATGCCTCAGTCTCCCCACTATGCTGGAGGTGTACCAGAGAGCGAGGCTCCCAATTTCATATTTTCTGGGAGTGTGAGCTTGTGCAGCCCTTCTGGACTGAGGTTTGTGCTATATCGTCGGTGGTCCTCGGTATGAATATCCCCTGTGAGCCAAGCCTTTGTTTGCTCAACTTATTCCCTAAGACCCTTCGTAAAAAGAGAGCCAAGTTATTACTAGTCTTACTAACGGCTGCAAAGTCTCTGATCGCTAAATGCTGGAAACAGTCCTCCCCCCCCTCTATCCAGCACTTCAGAGCGAGGATTGGGGAGCTACGCTCCCTGGAGCGTCTTACGGCATCTTTGAACAATAAAATAGAAGCCTTCGACCAGATTTGGGCTCCTTGGGACTCCTATAGTTCTCCTTCAACATCCTCCAGCGGTACATCCTAGATCCTCCTCCCTCCCCCTACCTTTCTTTCCCACTGTTTCCTCCTTCCCCCTTCAATGTTATGTCTCTGTATGTCCTATGTCCGTGTAAATGACTGGATTGCTAAGTATCTCCTTTTGTTTCTTTTTAGCCTTAGATGTTCCTTAGGCAACAATTACCGATCTGTGTACTAATCGAGCGCTAGGGGACAGGTAATGCTGTTAGAAAATGTCTATCTCTCCTTCGCTCAGGTACTCTAGTTGGACTCTGCTAAGTGCCTTTTAAATTCGGTCCTACTACAATTGTTTAATGGAAATCTTTACGACCTGTCTAGTCTGTTTGACTGTTTGTATATATTGTTGGAAAAATTAATAAAAAATTTACAATTTAAAAAAAAAAAAAAAGGGGGACAACTGAGCGGCCAGTCGGCCCCTGTGCAGCCAAAGGCTGCACAAGCGGGAATTCCGCCAGTGCTGGTATCAACATAAGTGTTGTTGGTAGTGATGGAGGGTGACGGGAGGGTTCCACGATGGAGGGGGACAGGAGGGTTCCACGATGGAGGGGGGCGGGAGGGTTCCACGATGGAAGAAGTTGGGAGGGCTCCACGATGGAGGAGGAAGGGAGGGCTCCACGATGGAGGAGGATGGGAGGGCTCCACGATGGAGGAGGACGGGAGGGCTCCACGATGGAGGAGGACGGGAGGGCTCCACGATGGAGGAGGACGGGAGGGTTCCACGATGGAGGAGGACGGGAGGGTTCCACGATGGAGGAGCACGGGAGGGCTCCACGATGGAGGAGGACGGGAGGGTTCCACGATGGAGGAGGACGGGAGGGTTCCACGATGGAGGAGGACGGGAGGGTTCCACGATGCAGGACGACGGGGGGGGTTCCACGATGGAGGAGGACGGGAGGGTTCCACGATGGAGGAGGACGGGAGGGTTCCACGATGGAGGAGGACGGGAGGGTTCCACGATGGAGGAGGACGGAAGGGTTCAACGATGGAGGAGGTTATTACTCAGAAATCCTCTCTTCTCTATTGTCAGGTGACTTTACCCGGAGATCAGAGGGAAATCTGATATATTCAGGTTATAAAGCAGAGAATCCTATCACACAAGATACATATGAAGAACATTCTATTACCCCAGATCTACCCTCAGCCTCTCACAGCAAAGATCTCTCATCTGATCCTTATATACCAGTCCTATCTACTGATTCATCACAGCTTACTAATCAAAATAAGGAGAAGCCATTTTCATGTCCAGAATGTGGGAAATGTTTTACTCAGAAATCAGATTTTGTTGAACATCAAAACACAGGAAAGGGGAAATTTTCATGTTCAGAATGTGGAAAAATGTGTACTTGTAAATCAAATCTTGTTAACCATCAAAGAATTCACATGGGAGAGAAGCAGCTTTCATGTTCCGAATGTTGTAAAGATTTTTCTGACAAATCACATTGTACTAAACATGAAAGAACTCCCACAGGAGAGAAGACATTTTCGTGTGAAAAATGTGGGAAATGTTTTACACGGAAAGATAAACTTATTAGACATCAAAACAGTCACTCAGGAGAGAAGCCATTTTCATGTAATAAATGTGGGAAATGTTTTACGAGGAAAGATCAACTCGTTAGACATCAAAATATTCACTCGAAGAAACCTTTTTCATGTTCAGAGTGTGGAAAATGTTTTTCTGAGAAATCACACTGTACTAAACATGAAAGAACTCACACAGGAGAGAAGTCATTTTCGTGTGAAAAATGTGGGAAATGTTTTACACAGAAAGAAAAACTTATTAGACATCAAAACATTCACTTAGGGCAGAAGCCATTTTCATGTGATAAATGTGGGAAATGTTTTACGCGGAAAGATAAACTCATCAGTCATCAAAACATACACTCAGGGTTAAAGCCATTTTCATGTTCAATATGTGGAAAAAGTTTTATTGAGAAATCAAAGCTTTTGATTCATGAAAGAATTCACACAGGGGAGAAGCCATTTTCATGTTCACAATGTGTAAAATGTTTTTCTAACAAATCAGTTCTTTATAGACATGAAAGAATTCATACAGGAGAGAAGCCATTTTCATGTTCACAATGTGGAAAATGTTTTGCTACCAAATCAGACCTCACTATACATGAAAGAATTCACACAGGAGAGAGGCCATATTCATGTGATAAATGTGGGAAATGTTTTGCGCGGAAAGTTACACTTATTAAACATCAAAACATTCACTCACGGGAGAAGCCAATGAGATCACTCAGTGATCAGTCAGACGTCTGTTCTCCAGAAAGCAGATAGAAGCCGGATACCACAGCTATGTATTCCCCATGTACAGAGGAGATTTGGCGGTAATACAGATATCATATACTGCAGCTCCAAACTTCTCACCAATTGGTAATAAAATGTTTCTTCTAAACCTTAGTCTCCTCTCCCTCCATCTCATGTGGATATATATATATATATATATATATATATATATATAGGGTTATGATGATGTGATAGATGACACAGGTCCTGAGTGGGCGGCAGCGGCTTCCTCTGCATAGTTAGTGGCCATGCATACACAGTACTGGAGCTGGGAGGCCGGGGACCATTCACCTTCAGTAGTTGGCGGAGCCTCCACGAGCGGCGATTACAGCTGCGGACATGATGTCCACCAGTCCGTGTATGACAGCTAGCGGTATTTTCTTCTATAGACATGTGAGATCCTTCACCAACTTCAGCCTGCCAACTCGATTAACCCCGTAGTCACCAGACCAAGCCATGGTGGACCTTGCAACATGATAGCTGGCTTTGTCGTCTTGAAAGTAACATGGGTCCATCCCGTAACACTGCCACAACATAGGAAACACATGGTCATCAAAAATAGGGCACTAGGCATCGGCACTGAGACTACCAGGAATTGTAACCAAGGATCCCAGGCCGTACCAGGGGAACACCCCCACAACATGGCTCCACCTCCGCTGGACTTCGCTGTTGGCACAATACATTCTGGCAGAAGGCGTTCTCCAGGCAGACGCCAAACCCAAACCCTGTTATCCGAACGGTAGAGGGTGAACCTGGATTAGTCGCTCCAGGGAACCTGTTTCTGCTGTTCTACGGCCCACAGGTTACGTCCTTTACCCTGTAGGACTTGGTGATCATAGGTTTGTGGGGGAATTTCTCTAGACAGCAGCCATCTGTCTCTAAGGGCCCTATTACATGTCGTTATATCGCTTGATAATGATAATCGTTCCATGTGTATGCAGGCAACGATTAAAAAAACGTTCTTGTCCTTGATTGCATCTTTTAAGCTGACCCTAAAATCATTGGTAATTGTTGGCTAATCTTCTGCGTATGATCGTCCGTGTATGATCGTCCGTGTATGTGCACATCGTTCCTTTTTTGCTGGGATTAGATGGAGTAAACGATCTTAGTAACGATCATAACTAACGACTATCGTCCTGTGTGATATGGTGAACGATTTCAGGTCGTTCCCGTAATCGACTGTTTGCGATCATTTACCGTTAATCGACGAAAACAAAAAATTGCCTCTTCTAATAGGATGATCTTCCTGGGTGGGGCACACTCCGTCAGTCACCGCTCACCTTCCACTTGTAATTCACAAAGAACACTGTGCATTCTGGGTACTTCAGCTCATAGTGGTATTATCTGGTAACTGTATGACTATTATATAGAGGTATACAGTATGTGGTGATAATATATATTCCCTGTATAGTGGTATTATCTGGTAACTGTATGACTATTATATAGAGGTATACAGTATGTGGTGATATGTGTTCCTTGTATAGTGGTATTATCTGGTAACTGTATGACTTATATAGAGGGATACAGTATGTGGTGATAATATATATTCCCTGTATAGTGGTATTATCTGGTAACTGTAGGACTATTATATAGAGGGATACAGTATGTGATGATAATATACAGTATGTTCCCTGTATAGTGGTATTATCTGGTAACTGTATGACTATTATATAGAGGCAAACAGTATGTGGTGATAATATATATTCCCTGTATAGTGGTATTATCTGGTAACTGTATGACTATTATATATAGGAGTATACAGTATGTGGTGATAATATATGTTCCCTGTATAGTGGTATTATCTGGTAACTGTAGGACTATTATATAGGAGTATACAGTTTGTGGTGATAATATATGTTCCCTGTATAGTGGTATTATCTGGTAACTGTATGACTATTATATATAGGAGTATACAGTATGTGGTGATAATATATGTTCCCTGTATAGTGGTATTATCTGGTAACTGTAGGACTATTATATAGGAGTATACAGTATGTGGTGATAATATATATTCCCTGTATTGTGGTATTATCTGGTAACTGTAGGACTATTATATAGGAGTATACAGTATGTGGTGATATATGTTCCCTGTATAGTGGTATTATCTGGTAACTGTAGGACTATTATATAGAGGGATACAGTTCCCTGTGCTGGTCCTGTTATAGGCTGCAGATTGTTCCGCATGTAAACCTATCCTGTCACATCAGCAGGTAATAGACGTGACTATATACACACGTCCTCTCTGTATTATGGGGCTGTAAGGAACAGACGAGGCCGATAGCTACATCACCTGCTGTCACTACTGATGGGGGGAAAGTATTTGCTCTATGCTCAATTACTCCTATTAGACTACTATCAGGTTACTGAGTGCCCCCACACTATTACCCTCCTGCCCCCACACTGTTATCATGTCCCCCATTAATAGTATCCTATCGCCCTCTGCTGGCTGCTTGATGATTTTATCGTGTACACAAGGTGAGCTGTGATTGGTTGCTATGTGAGCTGACTAGTTGTTGTGTGAAATGTGGTTGCTATCTCAGTTGTGATTGGTTGCTATGTGAGCTGTGGCTGTTATGTGAGCTGTGATTGGTTGCTATGTGTGCTGTGACTGGTTGCTTTGTGAGCTGACTGGTTGCTTTGTGAAATGTGGTTGCTATCTGAGATGTAATTAGTTGCTATGTGAGCTGTGGCTGTTATGTGAGTTGTAACTGGTTGCTTTGTGAGCTGTGATTGGTTGCTATGTGTGCTGTGACTGGTTGCTATGTGTGCTGTGACTGGTTGCTATGTGAGTTGTGACTGGTTGCTATGGGATGCACAAGACATTCCTACTGTGAGTCTGCAGGATAGATCTCCCCCATAGTATTTCCCAGCATTCTCCCTTCCTACAGACTCACAGATCACATAGAACACATGAGAACCCCGACACGTTTTACACCGCTGCAGTTTTTTTAAATATGCAAATTAGGCTCAAGTGTCTAGTGGGCGGTTACAATGTCGGATTAGAGTACCTGGGGCCACCAATCAGGAACCAGTATGAAACGTCATGATCACGAGCTTCCATCCAGGACTGATCTGTATCTGTGTCCAGCTCTCCCTTGTGTATACTACAACTCTCAGTATGCAGCTGTCGGGGTCTGCTGGGAGTTGTAGTTTCTGAGACCGTGGGCCGATCGCTGCTGCCGCTAATTAACACCGTTAGATGCAGCTGTCATACATTGTATTAGAAGTCCCCCAGAGAAACTTTAAATTAATGTATAAGTAAAAAAAAAAAAGTTCATTAATAAAAAAAAAAACAACTCCCCTAATAAAAGTCTGAATCTCCCCCCTTTTCCCATTTTATAAATAAAAATAAATAAATGAACATGTTTGGTATCGCCGCGTGTGTAATCGCCCAAACTATTAAAGAGGACCTGTCACCCCCCGCGCCGGGGTGACACGCTCCTGACCCCCAGATAGATCCCCTTATACTTACCTCATGTCGCCGAGTCCCGCTGCCGGAGCGCGCGCGCGCCAGCTTCTCACCGGGATATCTCCGTCCCGGGACCGGCTCCGGCAGCGGGACTCGGCTACATGAGGTAAGTATAAGGGGATCTATCTGGGGGTCGGGAGCCTGTCACCCCGGCGCGGGGGGTGACAGGTCTCCTTTAATTTATCACATTCCTGATCTCACATGGTAAACGGCGTAAGCGCAAAGAATCTCCCCCTTCTCTGTCTCTCCTGCTATCTCTGTATACCTCTCCCTTCTCTGTCTCTCCTGCTATCTCTGTATATCTCTCCCTTCTCTGTCTCTCCTGCTATCTCTGTATATCTCCCCCTCTCTGTCTCTCCTGCTATCTCTGTATATCTCCCCCTTCTCTGTCTCTCCTGCTATCTCTGTATACCTCTCCCTTCTCTGTCTCTCCTGCTATCTCTGTATACCTCTCCCCTGCTGTCTCTCCTGCTATCTCTGTATACCTCCCCCCTGCTATCTCTGTATATCTCCCCCTTCTCTGTCTCTCCTGCTAGCTCTGTATATCTCCCCCCCTTCTCTGTCTCTCCTGCTATCTCTGTATACCTCTCCCTTCTCTCTCTCCTGCTATCTCTGTATATCTCCCCCTTCTCTGTCTCTCCTGCTATCTCTGTATATCTCCCCTTCTGTCTCTCCTGCTATCTCTGTATACCTCTCCCTTCTCTGTCTCTCCTGCTATCTTTGTATATCTCCCCTTCTCTGTCTCTCCTGCTATCTTTGTATATCTCCCCTTCTCTGTCTCTCCTGCTATCTCTGTATATCTCCCCCTTCTCTGTCTCTCCTGCTATCTCTGTATATCTCCCCCTTCACTGTCTCTCCTGCTATCTCTGTATATCTCCCCCTTCTCTGTCTCTCCTGCTATCTCTGTATATCTCCCCCTTCTCTGTCTCTCCTGCTATCTCTGTATATCTTCCCCTTCTCTGTCTCTCCTGCTATCTCTATATATCTCCCCCTTCTCTGTCTCTCCTGCTATCTCTGTACATCTACCCCCTTCTCTGTCTCTCCTGCTATCTCTGTATACTATCTCTGTATATCTCCCCCTTCTCTGTCTCTCCTGCTATCTCTGTATACTATCTCTGTATATCTTCCCCTTCTCTGTCTCTCCTGCTATCTCTGTATATCTCCCCCTTCTCTGTCTCTCCTGCTATCTCTGTATATCTCCCCCCTTCTCTGTCTCTCCTGCTATCTCTGTATATCTCCCCCCTTCTCTGTCTCTCCTGCTATCTCTGTATATCTCCCCCTTCTCTGTCTCTCCTGCTATCTCTGTATATCTCCCCCTCTCTCTCTCTCCTGCTATCTCTGTATATCTCCCCCTTCTCTGTCTCTCCTGCTATCTCTGTATATCTCTCCCTTCTCTGTCTCTCCTGCTATCTCTGTATATCTCCCCCTTCTCTGTCTCTCCTGCTATCTCTGTATATCTCCCCCTCTCTCTCTCTCCCAGGTGCTGATAAGTCACTGTGTGATGGTTACATTCCCTCTGCAGCGGAGGCAGGAGGGGCTGTGGGGTGTCTGTGGGGTTGTGTCATGTGATATCCTTGGCTGATGTTATTGGCTTCACTGACGTAAGGAGGTGGGAAATGGTCTGGCTTAGCAGCAGTGGGCGTTACTGAAGGGGTTGGCTTAGCAGCAGTGGGTGTTACTGAAGGGGTTGGCTTAGCAGCAGTCAGTGTTACTGAGGGGGCTGGCTTAGCAGCAGTGGGCGTGGCTGAGGGGGCTGGCTTAGCAGCACTGGGCGTGGCTGAGGGGCTGGCTTAGCAGCTGTCAGTGTAACTTAGGGGGCTGGCTTAGCAGCAGTGGGCGTGGCTGAGGGGGTCTGGCTTAGCAGCAGTGGGCGTGGCTGAGGGGGGCTGGCTTAGCAGCAGTGGGCGTGGCTGAGGAGGCTGGCTTAGCAGCAGTGGGTGTGGCTGAGGGGACAGGCTTAGCAGTGGGCGTAGCTGAGGGGCGGGCTTAGCAGCAGTGGGCGTGGCTGAAGGGGCCAGCCTGGACACAAGGAACATGGATGGTAGGAAACAGCTCCACAGCAGCCACAAAAAAAGATCATATAGCAGCTAAACTTGGCCACAATGTTTAGATAAGCCTTAGACACAACACCAGCAATTTTAATTTTTTTTTTAGGTTAGGAGATTAGGAGACAAATAAAGAGCGGCTGAGCAATAGGTATTAATTTTGCATGGACTTCTACCACAGATGGCGTGGCCCCGGCCTCCTCTTGGTCAGTCTGGCGAGGCCCCGGCCTCCTCTTGGTCAGTCTGGCGAGGCCCCGACATTATTTTGTCTGTTGGGTGAGGCTACAGTATCTAAATAGCATGGGGTGCATAGACATCTGTCAGAGATAGGTGTCCATGCTCATTGTAAAGCAAGCTACAATATGAAACATTTCTAAGGTTATTACTCAGAAATCCTCTCTTCTCTATTGTCAGGTGACTGTACCTGGAGATCAGAGGGAAATCGGATATATTCAGGTTATAAAGCAGAGAATCCTATCACACAGGATACATATGAAGAACATTCTATTACCCCAGCCCCTCATGGCAGCAGTGAATCATCTGATCCTTTTAAACCCATCCTGCCCTCTCATCTCTCACATTTTGTTAGGCAAAATGAGGAAAAACAATTTTCATGTTCAGAATGTGGGAAATGTTTTACTCAAAAATATTATCTTGTTAATCATCAAAGAACTCATACAGGAGAGAAGCCATTTTCATGTTCAGAATGTGGAAAATATTTTACTCAGAAACATCAACTCCTGCAACATCAGAGAACTCACACAGGGAAGAAGCCATTTTCGTGTTCAGAATGTGGGAAATGTTTTGCTGTGAAATCATCTCTCACAGACCATAAAAGAACTCACACTGGAGAGAAGCCATTTTCGTGTTCAGAATGTGGGAAATGTTTTACTCAAAAATCTTGTCTTGTTAAACATCAAAGAACTCATACAGGAGTGAAGCCATTTTCATGTTCAAAATGTGGAAAATATTTTAGTGACAAATCAAATCTCTTAAAACATGAAAGAAATCACACAGGTGAGAAGCCATTTTTGTGTTCAGAATGTGGGAAATCTTTTGTTGTGAAATCACATCTCACAGACCATAAAAGAGCTCACACTGGAGAGAAGCCATTTTCATGTTCAGAATGTGGAAAATGTTTTATTGCGAAATCACAATTTGTTAAACATCAAAGAATTCACACAGGAGAGAAGCCGTTTTCATGTTCAGAATGTGGAAAATGTTTTACTCAGAAATCACATATCATTGTACATGAAAGAACTCACACAGGAGCGAAGCCATACTCGTGTGATAAATGTGGGAAATGTTTCAGGCAGAAATCTAACCTTATGAAACATCTAAACAGTCACTCACGGGAGAAGCCAATGAGATCGCTCAGTGATCAGTCAGACGTCTGTTCTCCAGAAAGCAGATAGAAGCCGGATACCACAGCTATGTATTCCCCATGTACAGAGGAGATTTGGCGGTAATACAGATATCATATACCGCAGCTCCAAACTTCTCACCAATTGGTAATAAAATGTTTCTTCTAAACCTTAGTCTCCTCTCCCTCCATCTCATGTGGATGTGTATATATATATATATATATATATAGGGTTATGATGATATAACTGCTACTCGAGAAGATAATATGGGAGCAATCGGGGGGTATAATTATTAGTTGGGGGCACAGAAAGGGAATTATTATAACATGGGAGAAACAGAAGAGATTATATTAAAGTGCGGGGGCCAAACAGGTGGGTAATTACACATAGGATGCAAATGAGACTTAGCTACAGTTCGGGCAGTATCGTAAAGTAAGAGGTAAGGAAGTGCTGGAAAACTGTGGAGCCCAAGATGTTCATCTAGTTCTGCAGAGACGAGTAGTGACTGGAAGAGGTCATCATGGCGGTCAGGGGGGAGAAGAAAAGGCAAAGTGACTCAGATATGAGGCAATGTCACTGGATGTAACTGCACTGTAATCACCCCCATACAGTGGAAGTGTTGGTCTGTGTGCAGTGGTGGGGGGGGGGGCTATTTTACAGGGAGGTTTACCCATGGGGGAGATTGGATTACCTTAGGCCTCTTTCACACATTCAGTGTATTTTTCTCATCCATACATTGTGTCCATTATCAGGGCCCCAATCTGCTAAAAAGTCAGTATGAAGTACATCCACATTACGTATTTTTTTTGCAAATTCCCCTAAGATGTAGAGTGCTTGTTAACAAAGTTGAACTGGTTAAAAAAAATGCTCAACCCTTAAAAACTGCGGATCCCATAGACTTCCATTGACGGATCTGTAGAAAAACCTGGGTCCGTACTATATGGAGGCACAAAGTAAAGTGGGGCCTAACCACTACATGGTGAAACACTGAGACCTAACTACTATATGGGGGCACAGAGCAGCCTGACTACCATTTGGAGGCACATAATAATCCCAACTGCTTATATGGGGGGCACAGAGGGGGTTTGTCTACTGTATGGAGGCACAGAGTGGTTCTAACTGCCTATCTGGGGGCACAGAGGGAGCTCTGTTACTGTGTGAAGCAAATCACTTGGGCAGTTTGTAAAGAGATGAGGATGATGCTGGAGCTGGGAGGCTTACAATTTATCTGGAATCTTCTGCGGAGATGAGTCATGGTCGAAGAAGTTTTCATGATGGCCGCTTCAGATGAAGAAGAAAATAAAAAGAAACAACTTCAATGAGCAAAAACGTCACTTGCAATTCATTCAGGGAACATGCCCCCTGTGAGTCACTGGATTGAACTGCACTATAGTCACTTATAAAGTCTGCAGAACCTGTTGTTAAGGTTACATTTAGATGTTGACCTGACTCTATGGAGCCAAGTCCTCCCAGGATAAAGGATGGTTTTTAAATATATCTAGAGCTGTAACCTGCAGTATTACCAACTCGTCACTTATAAATCACGGACACAGATAAGACAATGTATCAGGATTATAAGCCTGAATAAAAATGACCCAAGTTTTATTATGGTAATCACATTTTATAGACAGAATATGGGGCGGTACTACACATGCGTAGTGTACCATATGAAATGTAAACATTTAATACAGGTGGGGTTCCAAGTCACAAGACACATACATGTCACACTCTGATAGGCCAGTCCATAAATGGTCAGTAGCTTCCTGTACTGCGCAGTCAAGTTGGTATAACGTGTGAGAAGGTTAGAACAATACATTCTGTGCAAAGATACTTTCCCATCAATTCAAGAGCACAATAGACCAAACAGTCCAGTTTCTTCTGAAAATGTCCTTCAAAGCTTGATAAGAAATCGAGAGACATAGTTCATCATTCCTTATTGTCTCCATGTATCAGAAGTCTCAAGGATAGAGGAATTTCCCAGACATTAGAAATATAAAATCAGGAACTCTATACTTTTATGTACTGATGCTTCTAATTCAAAGGCCTGTATATATATGTGTAGTCATATAGGTACGGTGCAGGTAGGTAAAATCACACCCCCTAGCCTTATCAATCCCCCATTTGATATCCGTGGAGCATGGACATAGGTCATCACTGGTGGTTGGGTCGTAGCCGGAGGTTTTAAGGACTCCACCCTCAGCTGCAGGTTGATCAAGGGACCACAGGTGAACTCATCCTCCGAGTACTTGTCCAGCATCCAACCTCCAGAAATGTCCAGGCGGCACAGATTCAAGAGAACCGATAAGAGAAAGAAAACATAGTAACGTTAGTCACTTATATGAGGGTGAAGTTTCTTCCTGTTTGTCGAGGTTTTATACGAGAGAAAATACACATAAACACTTTTACTGACTAACAGATCAGTATTATGCATAAGACCACTTGGAAGAGACCCTGAAGGACTCCCATTAGTTTATGGGCATCACCATAGGATAGACAAGAATAGTACTATACGTTTTATTGAGAGTTATAGATGGCGGAACAAACTTACAGCAGATGCGATAGGTAGATCTGCAATAACCGAAAGAAAATACTAAACAATGGCTGAGTCTGTACAGTATACATCAATATACAGCTTAGTTACAGCAAAACAAATAAAGATTATTATCAATACCCAAACCAACATATATATATATATATATATATATATATATATATATATATATATATATATGACAAATACCTCTCCGGATTTTATCAAAATAACCAAACCTTATTGTCTTATCACTGCATATAACAGACGGGACTCTATCACAAGGACTCTACCACTTCGGCATCATGTGGGGATTGGAAAGTCACAACAACTGATTTTAAAAAGTTTCTGAAAAAGAAAAGTTTAGATGTGAGCAAATCTTATCTCATGGCAAAAGCAAAAATAAAGAGTTAATTGATACATAAACCAAAAATAGCATAACAGGTAAATGCAATAAAATCTCCACAATGTGACCTACTATGTAACCTCTAGATTCACTTATAATAACCAATTAGTAAATTCACAATCATCAGTAAGGGATTCTCAAAATTTTCCACTTTTTTTTTTTTTAGTCTTTTTACTTCATTTTTGTATCTAGAAAACTATGATTATATCACACAGGTCTAATGACTGGTCACATCTCTTCCTGTACATAATCATATAGTATAATACATAGACCAATAATATGAAGTAACTGGGCGCTTATTACCGATATAATATTTGGATCCTACTGAATTGTCTCTTGTGTCACTGAGATCATCACATATTACACATAAAATAACCACCATAGAAATAACAGCAAAGTATATACTATACATCATCTAAGGTTTCAGACACTTGGACTCTTGGCTTCTTTTAAGGCCACTAGTATCACCTCAGACATTGGCTTTGTTCTCTCCCATAGCTTTGGCTGACCTGTAAAGAAGACACCAGGACAGACAAGGACATACCTATATAGGCCACCTGTGGCAGCTGGATGACGTCCACTTACATTCCCTGAAACAGGCAGGAAGATGACAGACTATGCAGACAGGCACTTTACGGTGTTACTTACAGTAGGTTATGACAGGTGTAGATAATACAGCCGTACACAACCCTCTCTGCTATATTTGTTGTCTCCTGGGCCGCCCAATGTGAGGATACTACATCACATTACACATGGCTTCCTTCTGCTGGTTTTGTCAGATAACTTACAGTGGGATACAAGGCAGGTGGCAAACACAGTTACTTACTGTCTGACGCCATCTTTACCCTGTACCTCCTCTCCATCCGCTGGTCTCTCAGCTTCTAGCTGATTGTCTCTGGAAAAGACTTAAAAACAAACAGATCCACATCTCCCCATCCCCCTGTATACTATGTACGGTTACCTCAGGAACAGACCGGAAACATCTCCCCCTCCACCTGTACACTATGTACGGTTACCTCAGGAAGAGACCGGACACATCTCCCCATCCCCCTGTACACTATGTACGGTTACCTCAGGAAGAGACCCGAAACATCTCCCCATTCCCTTGTACACTATGTACCGTTACCTCAGGAAGAGACTGGAAACATCTCCCCATCCACCTGTATACTATGTACGGTTACCTCAGGAACAGACCGGAAACATCTCCCCCTCCACCTGTACACTATGTACGGTTACCTCAGGAAGAGACCGGACACATCTCCCCATCCCCCTGTACACTATGTACGGTTACCTCAGGAAGAGACCGGAAACATCTCCCCATTCCCTTGTACACTATGTACCGTTACCTCAGGAAGAGACCGGAAACATCTCCCCCTCCACCTGTACACTATGTACAGTTACCTCAGGAAGAGACCGGAAACATCTCCCCATCCCCCTGTACACTATGTACGGTTACCTCAGGAAGAGACCGGAAACATCTCCCCCTCCACCAGTACACTATGTACGGTTACCTCAGGAAGAGACCGGAAACATCTCCCCCTCCCCCTGTATACTATGTACGGTTACCTCAGGAAGAGACCGGAAACATCTCCCCATCCCCCTGTATACTATGTACGGTTACCTCAGGAAGAGACCGGAAACATCTCCCCATCCACCTGTACACTATGTACGGTTACCTCAGGAAGAGACCGGAAACATCTCCCCATCCACCTGTACACTATGTACGGTTACCTCAGGAAGAGACCGGAAACATCTCCCCATCCACCTGTACACTATGCATGGTTACCTCAGGAATAGACCGGAAACATCTCCCCATCCACCCAGGGCCGTCTTCAGGGCCGATTCCAGGGTTTCTGCCGCCTGAGGCAAACCTCAGGTGGCCGCCCCGAGTAATGGCCGGCATGCGACCCCCGCTCCCTTCCCCCCCGCAGCCAGCTGCTCACCTGTCCCATGCTGCAGCCGGCCCGCGCTCTCCGCTGTCTCCACATCCCGTCAGGTCCCGCGACGTCACCCTGCAGCTGTCACGGACCTCCAGGCTGTGGTGAGTGAATGGGGTGATCGGGTCACGCGGGGCGGCCCTGCGCGACCCGATCACCCCAGCGCGTCCCCCACCGACCCCGGGCACTCACCACAGCCTGGAGGTCCATGACAGCTGTAGGGTGACATCGCGGGACCTGACGGGATGTGGAGAGCGCGGGCGACAGGACAGGTGAGCGGCCGCTGTCATTTTTGTTAAGTGATACTTAACAAAAATGACAGCAGGGGGGACATAATGCCGCACCCTGCCGGACCTCAAAATCTGCCGCCTGAGGCGGAAGGCTCATTCCGCCTCATGGCAGAAGCGGGCCTGGCCGTCTTAACAGCATTATGGGCCCCTGGGCAGAGGTGTTAATTGCCCCCCCCCCCCTTCAACCGCCGCCATCAAATCCCCCACATCTTTGCATATAGTGCCCCCCATAGTAGCCAATCCCCCCATATTGTGCCCCCATAGTAGTCAATCCCCCCATATAGTGCCCCCCATAGTAGCCAATCCCCCCATATAGTGCCCCCATAGTAGCCAATCCCCCCATGTATACGCCCCCATAGAAGCCAGTGCCCCCCATAGTAGCCAGTGCCCCCCATAGAAGCCAGTGCCCCCCATAGTAGCCAGTGCCCCCATAGTAGCCAGTGCCCCCCATAGTAGCCAGTGCCCCCCATAGTAGCCAGTACCCCCCAAAACAACAAACCATGTTTTTCCAAACATCCTATAAGTTACAGAAGATATCAGCGCTGTGCTCTTATACACCAGACCGCGCAGCTCTGAGCAACCCCCGTTCTGTCCCATCTCACAGGTAACCTTGGACAGTGACACACATACTTATAACTTCTTAGAAAAAAAAAATAATTTGAGTAGAACTTATTAGGATAGATGTGTACACATATATACACACACACACATATATATATATAAATAAAGACTTGTTAAATAAAGTTACATACAAATATATATATATATATATATATATATATATATTACAGTAGTAAACTACTTCTTTTTAATACGTGCACAAAATTCTGTGTTTGATCTTTACCAATTATCACTTTTCTCTTGACATTCCTAATAAACGCGCTTTTCCTCTCTGACTCCTCCTGACACTTCCGTATAACAATCTTATACAATAATAGGTCTACTAGACTCGACTCTTTCAAACAGTCTCATTGCTTTTTACAAACCTTTGTCTAACTTTCCTAACCATTAGGTAATAACATTCATTACAGTTGTTAGACTCTATCGGAGAGTCCTGTGCCCGCCCCCTCAGTGACACTAAGCAGTATGGGCGGAGGACAGAAATGCCAGGAGTTAAAATGGCCACCAGACTAGATAACCGGATATAGGGGTGTTGGCTTAGGGCGTGGTTTTGAGACGTCACAATTATAATACAGACGTGGATGATATGTGGGAGTGTTTTGTTCTCAGTCGCCATCTTTGGTTACAGAAATAAATACATGTTTTATGATCGGGACAACAGAAAATTATCAACATTTTGTAACACGTAACATACTACTTCTAAAGGGAACACCAGTGTTGTAAAACTGGCTGAAATACAACAGTATATAATGTAGGAGAGGACATTACACTCCCTTTGTAGCCGCTTAAGGGAGAGACCTTGTACAAATCAAAATAAAACAACAAAATATCTCATGTGCCAAATAATTGTACGCTGCTACACTATGCAGCCTTCATTAACCTCTTTTCAGCTCTCTCAGTACTGTATCTAGCAATGAGCTGGACTGTTCTCCTTGTCTGAGTATGTGGCATTGTACTTAGACACTATTTGAGGTTAGGCTTCCCACCTCCACAAAGGCATCACTACTATCAGGTCAGGGGCACTTTAAATCAAAGTAACTACTTCAACAGCCGACCAAGGGGAAGATTCCTGCAGAACAAAGGGTCTATACGCCACCATTGGAGGTAGGTTGGCTTTTTGCAGGGTCTGGGGTTTGTATACAGATATAAACTGGGTACAATGGTGTAACATAATGATGTGGCTTGGGTCTGCCACACACACTACAATATTCTGTCTTATCTAGATATTGTTGGTCACCGGCACATGACATGTCCACCCAGCTGGACCTGTGCTTCCCACCCATTATCCTGAATGTTTTCCTTCTGTCTGACCCTCTGGCTCTCATCTATCTACTCCACACCCTCCCCTCTTAGAACTCTAATCCTTGATTCCCCCTATGGATAGTACTTACATTAACCCCTAAGGTTCCTGGAAATTCCAAGGACCCATTTGCCCTGCATGTTACATGTAAGGCTATGTTCACACTATGTACGAATCCGTACGCATTTCGTACGGCGCCGTACATGTGCGGCTGAAACAACGGCCGTGCGAATATTCGATGTGCGGGCGGATTCGTACGCATTGCGAACGTAGGCCCGTAGTCTACTTACGCTTCCCGAGCCCCCTACGAAGTGATCTGACAGCGGTCTTTTACTTGGAAATCTTCGCCTAGCCCCGGACACCCCACAGAACCTTTTGGATCGGCATAGAAGAGCGGAAAAATGAAGAAATCACCACTTCGTACGGAGCCGCGGGATACGCTGCGGGTGTAAGTTACAAGCCTTCCGGCTGGAAACAATGGTCTTGTTCATTTCTTATGGCGCCGTATACGATCCCGGCGTATATTCGTACGAAGTGTGAACTGTGCAGCCGGGATTGTATACTTTGCATTGTACGCTAACTACGTAAGTTTCCGGCCGCATATTCACGGAGCGCACTACGGCCGGAAGCATACGTAGTGTGAACATAGCCTTAGTCTGGTTACCTACCCACAAGGCAAAAATAAGTGTGCACAGGAGTGTGAGGGTTTCCCAGGTGTTGGTCAGAGAGCCAGAGGTTGGCGGGGCTAAGGCATGTATCTGCCTTCATATCAAACCTCCTAAAGATCTGTTCTAGATCTTACACTGCATCTTCTCATGCCCATCGCTAACTATATCTTCCTTAGCTTCACATCAGCTTCACATAAACTTCTTGTGGAGACTGGGGATCCCTTCTTTTAGTGAATAACTGTCTCATCCTTGCTCAGCTAATCCCTAGGTAGCGTATTGGGGACTAAAACCTAAACCTTAGGTCTTGACAAGCACAGCCGCTATAGGCCCAGCCGTCACAGTGACACGCTATAGCGACGCTCTACAGCAACCTACTGTCCCTCGTTGCTAATTCCTCCTAGGGGGCAAGGGGGTAAGTCACAGATCTTCTGACCTGCTCTCTACCACAGTAAAAGCAAAAATAATGGGATCAATACAAGTATTGTTCCCGCTGCTCGAGACAGATATCACTTATCAGGAACCCGTTCACTCCAAAAGTTATGTGCCTGCTGTCTGTGACCTCGCAGCTGTTCTCGATGCCATGCTGTATTACAAGGGTTAAGCATTAATCACAGCCTCCCCGTAAGGACGCAGAAGTGATCATGTTCGGCAATCCCTTTCCTTAATTCAGCATAAATACAGCAACAGCTTATCTCAATCACACAACAGTTTGCGACGTCTAACAATTAGACTCAGCTTTACAGACATATAGAGAAGGCAGGTGTGACGGGAATCTCATTAGATCCGCTCAGCGGAGGCGCAGATAGTGCGTAAGAAAGGAAGTCTTTCTTACCTGGCCAGTTATATCTGAGCGTCCGATGATGGATAAATCACCACATCCGGTCACACCAGCATTCTGGTTTGCAAGAGGCTGAGTCCCTGCCATCGAGCGCCAAATTGATAAGTCTAAATTTAGATGTTGATCTGACTCTATGGAGCCAGATCCTCCCAGGATGGATGGTTCCCAATTGATAGCTAGAGCTGTAACCTGCAGTATTACCAACTCGTCACTTATAAATCACGGACACAGATAAGACAATGTATCATGATTATAAGCCTGGATAATAATGGCCCAAGTTTTATTATGGTAATCACATTTTATAGTCAGAATATGGGGCGGTACTACACATGCGTAGTGTATTCACATAAAGTATGTAGAAATTCAATACAGGCGGGGTCCCAAGTCACAAGACACATACATGTCACACTCTGATAGGCCAAATTCATACATGGTAGCTGCTTCCTGTACTGCGCAGTCAGGTGGTATAACGTGTGAGAAAGTTAGAACAATACATTCTGTGCACTGATAATAAAGGATGATTCCCAGGGCCCAAATGTAACAAACAGCTCAGCTACATGTACATTACTCACATATACAGCTCAGCTACATGTACATTACACATATACAGCTCAGCTACATGTACATTACACACATATACAGCTCAGCTACATGTACATTACACACATATACAGCTCAGCTACATGTACATTACACACATACAGCTCAGCTACATGTACATTACACACATACAGCTCAGCTACATGTACATTACACATATATACAGCTCAGCTACATGTACATTACACACATACAGCTCAGCTACATGTACATTACACACATATACAGCTCAGCTACATGTACATTACACATATACAGCTCAGCTACATGTACATTACACATATACAGCTCAACTACATGTACATTACACATATACAGCTCAGCTACATGTACATTACACACATATACAGCTCAGCTACATGTACATTACACACATACAACTCAGCTACATGTACATTACACACATACAGCTCAGCTACATGTACATTACACATATACAGCTCAGCTACATGTACATTACACATATATACAGCTCAGCTACATGTACATTACACATATACAGCTCAGCTACATGTACATTACACACATATACAGCTCAGCTACATGTACATTACACACACATACAGCTCAGCTACATGTACATTACACATATACAGCTCAGCTACATGTACATTACACATATACAGCTCAGCTACATGTACATTACACACATATACAGCTCAGCTACATGTACATTACACATATACAGCTCAGCTACATGTACATTACACACATATACAGCTCAGCTACATGTACATTACACACACATACAGCTCAGCTACATGTACATTACACATATACAGCTCAGCTACATGTACATTACACATATATACAGCTCAGCTACATGTACATTACACATATACAGCTCAGCTACATGTACATTACACACATATACAGCTCAGCTACATGTACATTACACATATACAGCTCAGCTACATGTACATTACACACATACAGCTCAGCTACATGTACATTACACACATATACAGCTCAGCTACATGTACATTACACACACACAGCCAGGCCCGGACTGGTAATCTGGCAAGGCGGGCAAATGCCCGCTGGGCTGGCCGGATTACCAGTCCGTGGGCCGCCCAGGCTGCATGATGGCAAAAAAAAAAAAACCACCGCTGCGGCCCGCTTCTTTCTGCGCATCCGCTCGGACGGCCCCTGCCCGCTCCTGACATGCTCCTCCAATCTAATCAACGTGGAGCAGGAGCGTGGGGCTGATGCGGCGGCCCCTCGTTAATAGGAGGAGCATGTCAGGAGGGGGCAGGGGCGGGCCAGCCGGGCCGAGGTGAGCGGGCTGTGGTAGCGGGAGGGGGCTGCGGTGGCATGTCTTCCCCCCCCCGCCTGATCCCTCTAAGTGCCGAGGCCGCAGACGTGCCGCGTGCAGGCACGTCTGCAGCCACCTCCACCAGGCCCCCAGCGGTGACGTCACTTCCCTGACGCGCCGCAGAGGACCTGGAGGAGAGAGAGGAGCCGCCGCCGCCGCCGCCGCGCTGCAGCTGTGGACCGAAGATCCAGGCCGAGGAAGAAGCTGCTGGGGAGCAAGGTAAGGTGAGAATGTTTGTTTCTTTTTTTTGTCTGTTTTTTTTTAAAGCCCTTCACATGTGGCCACATATCGGGAGGGGGCAGACACGCAGGGGGGGCTATTCTATGGGGGGGGGGGTGCAGGGGGGCTATACTATTGGGGGGATGCAGGGGGGGGGCTATTCTATATGGGGGATGTAAGGGGGCTGTTCTGTATTGGGGGACTATTCTATATGGGGGGATGTAAGGGGGCTATTCTATATGGGGGGATGTAAGGGGGCTATTCAATATAGCGGGATGTAATGGGGCTATTCTATATAGGGGGATGTAAGGGGGCTATTCTGTATTGGGGATGTAAGTGGGCTATTCTGTATTGGGGATGTAAGGGGGCTATTCTGTATGGGGGGGCTGTAAGGAGGCTATTCTATATGGGGGGATGTAAGGGGGCTATTCTGTATTGGGGATGTAAGGGGGCTATTCTGTATGGGGGGCTGTAAGGAGGCTATTCTATATGGGGGGATGTAAGGGCGCTATTCTGTATTGGGGATGCAAGGGGGGCTATTCTATATGGGGGGATGTACAGCAGGGGGGCTATTTTATATTGGGGGATGCAAGGGGGGCTATTCTATATGGGGGGATGCAGGGGGCTATTCTATATGGGGGGATGCAGGGAGGGCTATTCTATATGGGGGATGCAGGGGGCTATTCTATATGGGGGGATGCACAGGGGGCTATTCTATATGGGGGGATGCAGGGGGGCTATTCTATATGGGGGGATGCAGGGAGGGCTATTCAATATGGGGGGATGCACAGGGGGGCTATTCTATATGGGGGGATGCAGGGAGGGCTATTCTATATGGGGGGATGCACAGGGGGCTATTCTATATGGGGGGATGCAGGGGGGCTATTCTATATGGGGGGATGCAGGGGGGCTATTCTATATTGGGGGGATGTACAGCAGGGGGGGCTATTCTGTATGGGGGATGTACAGCATGGGGGGCTATTCTATATGGGGGGGATGCAGGGGGGGCTATTCTATATTGGGGGATGTACAGCAGGGGGGCTATTCTATATTGGGGGATGCAGGGGGGGCTATTCTATATGGAGGGATGTATAGATGAGGATGTTGCTGGAGCAAGAAGCCTAAAATGTCTGTCTGGCAGATCCCGTGGAGAGGAGTCCTGGCCAGAGAAGTCTTCATGATGGCCGGAGCCAGATGGAGAAGAAAAGGAAAAGTGGACGTCTCTTCATGCAGAGAAGACGCCTACTGTGAGTTACAGGATGTAATTGCACTATAATAACTTATCAGGTCTGCAGAACCTTTATACAGCTGGGATCTGCCTAAGTATCAGGGGTGTCAAACTCTGGCCCTCCAGGTGTTGCAAAACTACAATTCCCAACATGCTTTAGCTGTCCAGGCATGATGGGGATTGTAGTTTTGTAACAGCTGGAGGGACGGAGTTTGACAACTGTGTTCTATGGTCACTGCTTTGGGAGAATATTGGCCATTATAGAGTGGCTGTTATTTGGTGACAGTATAGTGGTATTGTCCAGTCACTGTATGGTGAGAGTAGTGGGCATGGTGTGATGGTATTACTCGTATTATTGGTAATATTAGTGTTTTATATAGTGGATTGTATTCAGTCACAGTATAGCGGTATTAGTCATGGTGTGGTGGTAATGGCCGTGCTCCTGGTGTGGTGATATTATTTGTTACTTATATACTGGTAGTTTTGGAGAGAGATACAAGATAGATAGAGAGAGAGATAAATAGGAGATAGATAGGAGATAGAGAGAGAGAGAGAGAGAGATAGATAGGAAATAGAGAGAGAGAGAGATAAATAAATAGGAGATAGATAGAGAGATAGGAGATAGATAGATAGATAGATAGATAATAGATAGGAGATAGATAGATAGATAGGAGATAGATAGATAGGAGATAGATAGATAGATAGATAGATAGATAGATAGATAGATAGGAGATAGATAGATAGGAGATAGATAGATAGATAGGAGATAGATAGGAGATAGATAGATAGATAGATAGGAGATAGATAGATAGATAATAGATAGGAGATAGATAGATAGGAGATAGATAGATAGATAGATAGGTGATAGATAGATAGGAGATAGATAGATAGGAGATAGATAGATAGATAGATAGATAGGAGATAGATAGATAGATAGATAGATAGATAGGAGAGAGATAGATAGATAGATAGGAGATAGATAGGAGATAGATAGATAGATAGGAGATAGATAGATAGATAATAGATAGGAGAGAGAGAGAAAGAGAGTTAAATAAATAGGAGATAGATAGATAGATAAGAGAGAGAGAGATAAATAGGAGATAGATAGATAGATAGATAGATAGATAGATAGATAGATAGATAGATAGATAGATAGATAGGAGATAGATAGATAGATAGGAGATAGATAGATAGATAGATAGATAGATAGGAGATAGATAGATAGATTGATAGATAGATAGATAGATAGATAGATAGATAGATAGATAGATAGGAGATGGATGGATGAATAAATAGGAGATAGATAGATAGATAGATAGATAGATAAGAGAGAGAGAGAGAAATAGGAGATAGATATCCCATAGGAAATAGCTATGTAGCAGCTTATTTTGTAGCTTTGATTACATATTTGTAGCAGACACATTTTAATAGTTAAAAGCTTACTACTTATACTGCCATTATATGGAGTGCAGACATAGTCAGGATAAAAAGGATTTAAAAAATATGGTAACTTTTATCCAAAAACAGCACCACCCTGTCCTCAGACTGTGTATGGTTATTACAACTTGGCTCCATTCACTTCAATGGAACTGAGCTGCAATACCTCACACAAACTGAAGAAGAGTGTGGCGCTGTTTCTGGAAAAAGGTGGCCATGTTTTTCTCCTTTAAAGGGAATCTGTGAGGTCCATACCATATCTAGGGCTGTAGATCTCAGCAGACAGGTGTGAGGGAGATATCACTGACAGGACCTTTAGTCCAGTGTAAACTTTTATAATTGTCCTTTTCATTACCAACTAAAGTTTCACAAAAGCAGTGGCAGCAGCACCCTATACGTCCATCAGTCAGAGCAGGAAGGGGCGGGGGCAGAAGGTGCTGCGGTGGCTCCACCTCTGTGACACTTCAGCTGGTAATGAAAATAATGATTATAGAGGTTTACACTGGACTAAAGGTCCGATCCCTGATCTGTACGCTGGGATCTACAGCTGTGTACCTGGTATAGACCTCACAGGTTCCCTTTAAGGGCACGTTCATACCTAATCCAATGCAGATTTGAAGCTTCTGATTTAATCAGTTGAAATGAATGGATATATATGCCGCATCAACTCCACAGCAGATCATGTTATATCATTATTTTTGTGTGCTGGTGGTGGGTTCACATGTTTAAGGGAGTAGTGGGGAGACGGCTAAATGAAGCAGAATTTGCTACAGTGCTGATTTTACACGGCTATCCATGATATGGTATGTGGGCTGCTGGGGTTTGATTGCCAGGGCTGACTTTAAGTCCCAGTCCGGCCCTGCACACAGCTCAGCTACATGTACATTACACACATACAGCGCAACTACATGTACATTACACACATACAGCTCAGCTACATGTACATTACACACATACAGCGCAACTACATGTACATTACACATATACAGCTCAGCTACATGTACATTACACACATACAGCTCAGCTACATGTACATTACACACATACAGCTCAGCTACATGTACATTACACACATACAGCTCAGCTACATGTACATTACACACATATACAGCGCAACTACATGTACATTACACACATACAGCTCAGCTACATGTACATTACACACATACAGCTCAGCTACATGTACATTACACACATACAGCGCAACTACATGTACATTACACACATACAGCGCAACTACATGTACATTACACACATACAGCTCAGCTACATGTACATTACACACATACAGCTCAGCTACATGTACATTACACACATACAGCGCAACTACATGTACATTACACACATACAGCTCAGCTACATGTACATTACACACATACAGCGCAACTACATGTACATTACACATATACAGCTCAGCTACATGTACATTACACACATATACAGCTCAGCTACATGTACATTACACATATACAGCTCAGCTACATGTACATTACACATATATACAGCTCAGCTACATGTACATTACACACATACAGCTCAGCTACATGTACATTACACACATACAGCTCAGCTACATGTACATTACACACAGGGCTCTGCTGCAGGCATATATACCACACACATCACACACACAGCTCTGCTCCACACACATCACACACACACAGCTCTGCTCCACACACATCACACACACACAGCTCTGCTGCATACACATCACTTCAGCTCATCCAGCACAGCAGAGTCCTGCATACACTGAGCAGCAGCCCCTGATCATGTGACTCCTCCTCCTCCATGTGACTGATCACATGACTGTGACATCATGGCAGGTCCTGGAAGCACAGGGGAAGCACACGGCTCCTGTATCTGCAGCTGGAGGTACAGTATATATATATGTATCAGGGATTGTATCCCGGCCGCTCTCTCCTATATACAGCAGCGCCACCATTTCCCTCAGGTTATGTGATGTATTACACCGCAGCTTATTGCAGAGAATATAACAGAGCTGCATTATCCGGAGCCGCGGAGGGAACAGGAGAGCGAGATATAAGTGACGTCTATGAGAAGCTTCATCCCCCAGATATATTACATTGTCTCCTCCCATGTTCCCCCATATCCCCTCCTGTCCATGTATATTTCTATCTCCAGGAATCTAGAGCCGCATTACATTGTCTCCTCCTCTTCCCTCCAGGATCCTCTGCTGATATCTTCTATATAAGAGACCGACCCATCAACCATGGAGAGAGACAGAGACAAGATGGCCGACAGGATAATAACCCTCACCCTACACATACTCTTCCTGCTTACTGGGGAGGTGAGGGATTCTGGGAGTGATGTCATCATGACATCATTCTTATCTATGGAATAACAGATGGATAGGACTGGGGAGGTGAGGGGGATTCTGGGAGTGATGTCATCATGACCTCATTCTTATCTATGGAATAACAGATGGATAGGACTGGAGAGGTGAGGGATTCTGGGAGTGATGTCATCATGACATCATTCTTATCTATGGAATAACAGATGGATAGGACTGGAGAGGTGAGGGATTCTGGGAGTGATGTCATCATGACATCATTCTTATCTATGGAATAACAGATGGATAGGACTGGAGAGGTGAGGGATTCTGGGAGTGATGTCATCATGACACCATTCTTATCTATGGAATAACAGATGGATAGGACTGGGGAGGTGAGGGATTCTGGGAGTGATGTCATCATGACATCATTCTTATCTATGGAATAACTGATGGATAGGACTGGAGAGGTGAGGGATTCTGGGAGTGATGTCATCATGACATCATTCTTATCTATGGAATAACAGATGGATAGGACTGGAGAGGTGAGGGATTCTGGGAATGGATGGAGTGATAGTAATGTGTCTCTCCATACACAGGATTACACAGTAGTGAAGAAGTCCTCTAGTGGGCGCTGTGGGGCCCCTGGGTGTGAAGGATGGGGAAGAACCCTGAGCCCAATCCCGGGGCCCCTGATACATGAGGAAATGGAGGAAGAGAAGATCCTAGAAGTCACCAACAAGATGGTGGAGCTGCTGAGTGGAGAGGTGAGACTGTGGCTGCTGGGAATGCTGGGACATTATACAGTAACACCACTGGAGGGGTGGGGGGGATGACTGTGTGATCATTGTGTGTGTCAGGTTCCTATAAGGTGTCAGGACGTGGCGGTCTATTTCTCCATGGAGGAGTGGGAGTATGTAGAAGGACACAAGGATCAGTACAAGGATGTGATGCTGGAGGATCAGCAGCCCCTCCCATCAGCAGGTAATAGACAGGACTATATACACACCTCCTCTCTGTATTATCTGGATGGAAAGAATGAATTCAGTCTCTGTATGTGTTCCCTCCAGTCAGATCCAGTAAGAGAACAGCACCAGAGAGATGTCCCCGTCCTCTTCTCCCACAGGATCAGGATCAGGTAGATGGAGGTGTTCCCTATGATCTGTAGATGTCAGGGTCTCCGGAGTTCCTCCTATTTGCTTCGGGCCCCTCACCCTCCGTTCCTCCTTACAGTAATGGTTCTCTGTGGCTTATTACAAAGCGATTGTCCCTCATCTCCCCTTTTACTCCTGTGTATTGTGTTTTCTCTTTCTTGTCTGTGTATGTAAGGGTTAATGCCGTACACCGTCTCTCTCCTGTACTTGTCTCTTGTAAATTCTCAACTTTTCCTTCTTCATTGAAGATTCCTTTTTTTTTTTCTTGCAGCTCAGGAACCAGGGGGAAGAAATAAACTATACTGATGATATAAACAATATAGTAAACGAAGAGGAGACAGATGTGAGCAGTAATGAGCAGTATAAGGAGGAAATCACTACAGGGAAGAATCTGAATTACATTAATGCTACAGACAAGGTAATAAAAGACGAAGAAGAGGAGGAAGAGACAGATGACAGCAGTGATGAGCAGTATAAGGACATCGGTAGAGGGAAGCATCTGAACTCTATTAATGATACAGACACAATATTAGAACAAGAAGAGACAGATGACA
The DNA here is from genome assembly GCF_027789765.1 of Dendropsophus ebraccatus. Classification (NCBI taxonomy): domain Eukaryota; kingdom Metazoa; phylum Chordata; class Amphibia; order Anura; family Hylidae; genus Dendropsophus; species Dendropsophus ebraccatus. The sequence continues at coordinate 197,175,544 of NC_091456.1, read as the reverse complement.
GCAGTGATGAGCAGTATAAGGAGGACATCACTACAGGTAACCGCCCAGGTGAGTAGTGACCAGTAAATGCAGAGAACACTCACACATTCTCCTCAGTCACCGACTGTAACTATTCTGTGTGGAATATTATACACTCTGTGCCCTAATGCGGCCTACAGCATAGAAGTGTTTATGGTAAGAGGAAAGCTGAGCTGTGATTGGTTGCTATGTGAGCTGTGATTGGTTGCTATGTGAGCTGTGATTGGTTGCTATGGGCCATACCTACTGTAAAACATCTTGATAAATCTCCCCCATAGTATTTCCCAGCATTCTGCCTTCCTTCTTGTACGGACTTGGAGAAAGGATTCTGATCTGGCGATAGGACTGATCCCAAGGAGATTATATGGTGGGAATATCTCCGAGGATGAACATTTCTGTTACCTCCTCCTTCTCCTGCTCTTCTTCCTCTTCTTCCTCCGTCTCCACCTCCTCTTCTTCCTCCGTCTCCACCTCCTCTTTTTCCTCCGTCTCGCAGAGCCTTCTGTCTTATCGGATCAGTTGTAATGCCCCTATTCCACTGGTCGTCAGAGGAGCAAACGAGCTCTCGTTTGCTCCTCGTTCCCCGCTCGCTGCCGCCGCTATTCAACGCGGCTGCAGCGAGCGGGTGAGTGCGGGAGGGGGGGGGGGGCTGCTCGGAGGATCGCTGATCGTCCGGGCAGCCCATAGGATACAGCAGCGTCTGCTGCCGACGCTCGTATTCAACGGAGCGCCGGCAGCAGATCGCTGCTATATCAGTCGTTTGTTTTTCAACATGTTGAAAAACAAGCGACTGCAACGATCAGCCGACATGAACAATGTCGGCTGATCGTTGCACTCTATTCCACGGGACGATTATCGCGCAGTTTGAAGCTCTCCCCCCTGTCTTCATTGTTCTCCTATGGAGAGAGCTAAAGAAAAGACCAAAACAGGACAACAAAGAGTTAATCTACAAATCCCTCACCCGTTATCTGTTCTGACCATCACCAGTGACCTGTCTGAGCTCAGATTACAGCTGTCACCCAGCTCAGTGCCTGTAATCCTCTGTTCTCTGCTTTCTGCTGCCGGCTAACTCCCTCCTTCCTCCTCCCCCCTCCCCTCTCCCTAGAGCAGACAGGGGACGTCTCCTGCAACAAGTCACAATTTTCAGATTTTTCAGAGTGGATGAAAAAGAGGAAGGAGGGGGGGACCTGGGAAAAGGCTTTTTACATGCAGATAATGGCAGATTTGGCTAATAAACCCAATTACAAAGTTTCTTAAAATCGCCTGGACTATTGATTTCTGCAAAAAAAAAAAATACGACAGTGACTCTTTAAGATTTGAAATGCCCCAGTCCGGCTGTACAGTGCTGGTCAAAAGTATTGGCACCCCTGCAATTCTGTCAGATAATACTCAGTTTCTTTCAGAATATGATTGCAATCACAGATGCTTTGGTAATAATATCTTCATTTATTTTGCTTGCAATGAAAAAACACAAAAGAGAATGAAAAAAAAAATTAAATCATTGATCATTTTACACAAAACTCCAAAAATGGGCCGGACAAAAGTATTGGCGCCCTCTGCGTAATACTTGGTAGCACAACCTATAGACAGAATAACTGGGGACAACGGCTTCCGGTAACCAGCAATGGGTATCTTACAAGGCTCTGCTGGAATTTTAGACCGTTCTTCTTTGGCAAATTGCTGGCGATCCCCGAGATCTGAGGGGCGCCTTCTCCAAGCGGCCATTGTGAGATCTCTCCACAGGTGTCTATGGGACTCAGGGCTGGACTCATTGCTGCCACTTTATGTATAATCTGATTTTATTGGCAACCATGCAAAATAACAGATACATATTAAGTCACATGCAATAAACTGCGACCTGCAAGTCGCATGGTGTCAGGTTTTCTAATATAATAAAAGAATACAAATAGAAGCAGCTATCAATTATAGCATAATGCTGCTAGAGGTGCTCAGGGCACCAAACAGAACCACCAGCAAAAAGTAACAGTGATAGATATGCAGGTTGGAGAAAGAAAAAAAAAAAAAAAGGGAGGGAAAAGAAGGACAAAAGGAAAACGAAGATGAAGAGAAGATCAGAGGGAGGGAGGGGGACGGCAGGGGGAGGAAAATGGCTACTACAATCAGTTAGACTCGCCAATCCCAGAAACACAGAACCTCCGAATGTCAGGATTTAGCGGATAAGAGCAAGGAACTCCTCTGAATCCATGAACAAGCGCCAAGGAAACCATATTTTCTCAAATTTGTCAGATCGGTCATGGGTCTCAGCCACTAACTCTTCCATTCTGCCAAGGTCTCTAAGCTCACTCATCCATTCTGCCAGGGTAGGTACAAGGGGAGTCTTCCAGTGTCGGGGGATGACCATGCGAGCAGCAGTCATAAAGTGTCGCAAGAGTCCCTTTTTGGACTTAGAGAGAGAACCCGGTAGTTTAGATAACAAAGTCAGTTGAGGAGAGTTGACGACAGTCTGTCCAGAGTACGCATTGTAGATTCCCAAGACTTTGTCCCAGAAGTCACGGATCCCCGGACAAGCCCACCAAATGTGCAACATATCACCAGCCTCCGTTAGGCACCGCCAGCAGCGGTCCGAAGCCTCAGGGAACATTTTATGCAAGGTGACCGGGCAGTAATACCACCTTGAGATAATTTTGTAGTTCTTTTCCTTAGCTTTAGCAGCCATGGAAATGCCGTGGGTTAGTTCGCATATCGTCTGGACAGACTGTGAATCAAAAGAGGTGTTGAGGTCTGCTTCCCATTTATCAAAGAAAGAAGCTCTGTCAGGGTTAGCGGTACTGATCAAGATCTGATAAATAACCGAGATGCAATGCGGAATGGCAGATGTGGAGACAACTAGGTTGTCGAAGTCAGTGAGTGCCGGGTTGTAAGTGTCCCGTGGGAAGAGGGCCCTAATGAAAGAGACCAACTGATTATGTTCCAGCCAGGACAGCCGACCTCTTGCAGACTGGGCTTGGAGAGAAGCCAAAGAAGAAACTGTCCTGCCCGTCATGCAGTCACGTATTCTAGGACTGACAGATCGGTCCCATAACAGGAACGTGTGTGTCTGCCATCCGGGCTGGAATTTCGGATTCTGGAGAATAGGGGAGAGCGGCCCAGGGGTAACAGATAACCCCCGTTTAGCGACCCATCGATCCCAGACACAAAGTGTATGAGACATCAGAAAAGGGAGACCTGAGAAAACCTGACGGTCTTCAGGAAGTATCCAGGGAAGGATAGAGGGGTCAACCGGGCACAGGGAAAACATCAGGTCCACCCATCTCTTCAGACCTCTGCCGTGTACCCAGTCCAGGACCCCACGCAGAACCGCCGCCTCATGATAAGAGCGTAAATCAGGGAGACCCATGCCACCCAGGGATCTGGACTGCGTGAGAGTGGAGTATTTGATCCGTGGTCTGCTCTTGCCCCAGATAAATTTTGTGATGGCACGGCGCAGGGTCCTGAAAAAGGCCACCGGCACGACAATGGGTACAGTCTGGAAGATGTACAGCAGTTTTGGAAGGACATCCATTTTTACAATAGCCATCCGCCCAAACCAGGAAGCTGGTTTTAAGAAGTAGGAGGTCATTTCCGACAAGACCTTATTCAGCAGGGGAGTATAATTCAAGGCAAAGAGAGAGCTAAGAGCGGAGGGGACTCTAACCCCCAGATACACAATAGAGTCCGCATGCCACTGAAAAGGAAAGGAGGCTCTGACCACACCAAATGTCTCTTGTGGGATTGAAATGTTGAGACCCTCAGTTTTAGACAGGTTGAATTGCTGCCACTTTAGAAGTCTCCAGCGCTTTCTCTCACACCATTTTCTAGGGCTTTTTGAAGTGTGTTTTGGGTCATTTTCCTGCTGGGAGACCCCTGACCTCTGAGGGAGACCCCTGACCTCTGAGGGAGACCCCTGACCTCTGAGGGAGACCCACCTTTCTCACACTGGGCCCTCCATTATGCTGCACAATGTGTTGGTAGTCTTCAGACTTCATAATGCCATGTACACGGCCATCAGTCCAGTGCCAGAGGCAGCAAAGCAACCCCAGACCATCAGGGACCCTCCGCCATGTCTGACTGTAGGGACTAGTGATGTCACGATACCAGAATTTTGAGTTCGATACCGATACTAATTTTTTATTTCGATACTCAATACCAGTTCAATACTTACTAAAATATTTTTTTTAAAAACAACGATAGGAATATAATACCCCCTAGACCAGGGGTCCTCAACTGGCGGACCGCGGTCCGAACCCGGACCGCGGAGGCCAGCTGTCCGGACCCCTGGTCAGACCTCCTAACCGCCCCGGATCCGGTCCGTCCCGCTCCCCACCGCACTGCCCCCCGCCCCATAGGCATACTGTCCTTAGATGTCAGTACGCCTGTGGGGCTGGGGGCAGTGTCGGTCCGGCCCCCGGCTGATACGCGCTCTGTAGGGATGTCCCGGGGATTCCCCAGCAGAGCGCGCACCACAGACCTCAGTGTACGCTGCCGGCCTGTCCTTCCCGGAAGTGCAGGCCGGCGGCGTACGCTGAGGTCACTGATGCGCGCTCTGCTGGGGAATCCCCGGGACATCCCTACAGAGCGCGTATCAGCCGGGGGCCGGACCGACGGGAAGAGAAGAAGACAGCCGCAGCGGGGAACGAGGTGCTAAGTGAGTTGTTTTTGTTATTTTTTTTTTCTGTCTGGGGGCATCTACAAGGGGAGAGCGCACAGGTGGACTATATACTACAGGGGGGACCTCACAGGGGGCTATATACTACTGAGGGGGCTATATACTACTGGGGGGAGCGCACAGGGGGCTATATACTACAGGGGGGACCTCACAGGGGGCTATATACTACTGAGGGGAGCGCACAGGGGGCTATATACTACAGGGGGGACCTCACAGGGGCTATATACTACAGGGGGAAAGCACAAGGGGGGCTATATACTACTGGGGGGAGAGCACAGGGGCGCTATATACTACTGGGGGGAGAGCACAGGGGGCTATATACTACAGGGGGACAGTGCATGGGGGGCTATATACTACAGGGGGAGCTCACAGGGGGCTATATACTACAGGGGGGCGCTCACAGGGGGGCGCTCACAGGGGGGCTATATACTACTTGGGGGGAGCTCACGGGGGCTATATACTACTGGGGGGAGCTCACAGGGGGCTATATACTACTGGGGGACAGCGCACAGGGGCTATATACTACAGGGGGAGAGTGCACAGGGGGGCTATATACTACTGGGGGGAGCTCACAGGGGGCTATATTCTACAGGGGGAGAGCGCACGGGGAGGCTATATACTACTGGGGGGAGCTCACAGGGGGCTATATACTACAGGGGGAGAGCGCACAGGGGGGTTATATACTACTGGGGGATCAACAGGGGGCTATATACTACTGAAGGAGAGCGCACAGGGGGGGCTATACACTACTGGGGGAGCAACAGGGGGGCTATATACTACCAGGGCAGTCACCCCCTTTGTACCTAATATCAAAGGCCTGGTGAGAGAGAAAAAAATGCCAATTTTCCCGCTAATAAGCAGCAATTCTGTATATAAATAGTTGAACGTTTGTGACAAAGTAACAAAACACGTTTCCTACTGATGTTCAGCTCGGACCTTCACCTGACAATAGACCCCGGTAAGTGGACCTTCACTAAAAGTTGTTGAGTACCCCTGCCCTAGACAGTGAATATAATAAACCTGAAATGTTTTCTATACTCTTCGGGCCTGCACTATTACAGAGATACCAATTTATGGACCTTTTATTAATTTTATTACGTTAAAAATAAAGGTTTACGTTTTTTACATAATTCTGTACAGAGGACAGTGATCACTTAGACAGCTCCACTATACCGCGTACAGCGATCATGGACGGCTCTGCTATACAATGCTTAGACAGCTCTGCTATGCACTGCCCACTCGGCTCTGCTATGCACTGCCCACTCGGCTCTGCTATGCACTGCCCACTCGCTCTGCTATGCACTGCCCACTCGGCTTTGCTATGCACTGCCCACTCGGCTCTGCTATACACTGCCCACTCGGCTCTGCTATACAATGCTCAGACAGTTCTACTATACACTGCCCACTCGACTCTGCTATGCACTGCACTGCACTGCCCACTCGGCTCTGCTATACACTGCTCAGACAGCTCTGCTATGCACTGCTCAGACAGCTCTGCTATGCACTGCCCACTCGGCTCTGCTATACACTGCTCAGACAGCTCTGCTATGCACTGCCCACTCGGCTCTGCTATGCACTGCCCACTCGGCTCTGCTATGCACTGCCCACTCGGCTCTGCTATACAATGCTCAGACAGTTCTACTATACACTGCCCACTCGGCTCTGCTATGCACTGCACTGCACTGCCCACTCGGCTCTGCTATACACTGCTCAGACAGCTCTGCTATGCACTGCCCACTCGGCTCTGCTTTGCACTGCCCACTCGGCTCTGCTATATACTGCTCAGACAGCTCTGCTATGCACTGCCCACTCGGCTCTGCTATGCACTGCCCACTCGGCTCTGCTATGCACTGCCCACTCGGCTCTGCTATGCACTGCCCAGAGCGCCGGGAGCGGAGGAAGGAAGGGCAGAGGAGGAGACTGCAGGGGGCAGTGAGAGGCACATAGAGAACACGGCTGCAGCTTAAAATAAAGTATCGATACCAGGAAATCCTGGTTCCAGGATTTTTCAGCCCGAAATATCGATAGTGGTATTGATATTTCGGTGCATGGTGCATCCCTAGTAGGGACCGGGTTCTTTTCTTTAAAGGCCTCTTTTTTCCCCCGTAAACTCTATGTTGATGAATTTTCCCAGAAATCTCTACTTTTCTCTCATCCGACCAGAGAACGTTCTTCCAAAAAGTTTATGGCTTTCTCAGGTAAGTTTTGGCAAACTGCAGCCTGGCCTTTTTGTGTTTGGGTTCTTCCTGGGTCTCCTACCATAGAGTCCCCTGTCATTCCGACGCTGACAGATAGTACGGGGTGACACTGTTGTACCCTCGGACCCTTTCCCAGCATTCTCCCTTCCTACAGACTCACAGATCACATAGAACACATGAGAACCCCGACACGTTTTACACCGCTGCAGTTTTTTTAAATATGCAAATGAGGCTCAAGTGTCTAGTGGGCGGTTACAATGTCGGATTAGAGTACCTGGGGCCACCAATCAGGAACCAGTAGGAAACGTCACGATCACCCGCTTCCATCCGGGACTGATCTGTATCTGTGTCCAGCTCTCCCTCGTGTATAACAAGCGTGTACTACAACTCTCAGTATGCAGCTATGGGGGTCTGCTGGGAGTTGCCGTTTCTGAGAGAACGATCCTTGGTGTAGATCAGCGCTTCTCTAACTGAGAGGCGCCCCCTAGTTGCTGGGGAAGCAATTTTCACTAAAGTGACTATAAGCTGCACAGTCCTGTCCCCGGCTGCAACAATCTCCGGTTTAGGAACATTAACCCCCTAGACGACCCTGGACGTAACCCTACGTCCTGGGTGTTTCTCCCGCTATGAAGCGCGCTCCGGAGCGGAGCGTGCATAGCAGGTGGGGGCCGGCTGCAATTAGCAGCCGGGACCTCACCGGTAATGACACGCTGCAGCGATCGCGCTGCCGCGTGTCATTAACCCCTTAAACGCCGCGATCGTCCCCTGTCACTTACCGATCGGGTCCCGATCGCTGAAACGGACCGCCGGAGGTCTCTCACCTGCCTCCGTGCGGTCCGATCGGCGATCTGCTACACTGAGCCTGCACAGGCAGGCTCAATGAGCAGATCGCCGATAACACTGATCAATGCTGTGCCTATGGCATAGCAATGGTCAGTGTAAAAATCAAAGTAATGTATGTACAAGTCCCCCAAAGGGACCTCAAATGTGTAACAAAAAAAAAAAGTTCAAAACACTATTACACTACCCCAAAGCCCCTCCCCCAATAAAAGTCTAAATCACCCCCCTTTCCCATTATATAAATAAATATATAAAAATAAATAAATAGATAAACATATAATATACCGTAGCGTGCGTAATTGTCCGATCTATTAAAATATAACAAGCGTCATTGCGAACGGCGTACACGAAAAATGGGGAAAAAGTGCGCGGATTACCGATTTTATGTTACATTATATATTAAAAAAAAAATCAATAAAAAGTGATCAAAACGTCCGATCTTCACAAATATGGTATTAATAAAAACTAGAGATCATGGCGGAAAAAATGACACCACATACAGCCCCGTAGGTGAAAAAATAAAACCGTTATAAGCGTCACAATAATCCCATTTTATTAATATTTAATTGCCAAAAAAAAGGATTTCATAAAAAATATATATAACATTAGAGAATCTGTGTAACCTGCATATGGTTGTGTTCAGACTGACCTATAGAATAATTGTATCATGTCGCTGTTACCATATAGTGCATTACGTAGACACAGGAACCCCCCAAACGTTACCATATTGCATTCTTATTTACGATTTCACCTATTTATATCTTCATAAATAATATATTTGGGATTCTGTCATACATGTTATGGTAAAATGAAAGACGCCATTACACAGTACAACTATTCCTGGAACAAACCACATGGCTTATAGATAGAAAACTGAAAGTGCTGGAGCTCTTAGAAGGGGAGGAGGGAAAAACGGAAACACTAAGATCAAAATTTGCGCGGTCCACTGGGTCATTTTGGGCCTGGTCCTCAAAGGGTTAAAGGGGCACTCCGCTAAAAACCATTTCCCCACATGTCTCTTCCTTTCCCCAGCATATACATTACTCACATAGGGAGGCATCATCTCTTCTGCTCTCAGCTGCTGCCCAGGAAGTTCTGTAGTTTCTTTTTTTTTCTATTACTTTGTCCCCTCTTATCTCTAGCTGCCACCATTTTGTGTCAGCCTGTCAGTGTGCGGCCATTTTGTGTCAGCCTGTCAGTGTGCGGCCATTTTGTGTCAGCCTGTCAGTGTGCGGCCATTTTGTGTCAGCCTGTCAGTGTGCGGCCATTTTGTGTCAGCCTGTCAGTGTGCGGCCATTTTGCGTCAGCCAGTCAGTGTGCGGCCATTTTGCGTCAGCCAGTCAGTGTGCGGCCATTTTGCGTCAGCCAGTCAGTGTGCGGCCATTTTGCGTCAGCCAGTCAGTGTGCGGCCATTTTGTGTCAGCCAGTCAGTGTGCGGCCATTTTGTGTCAGCCAGTCAGTGTGCGGACATTTTGTGTCAGCCTGTCAGTGTGCGGCCATTGCCGTGACTGTCCCTCTTTCCTCCCAGCAAAAGTTGGGAGGTATGTATATGTTATTCCTGCACAGAGGGGGAGGTATACAGAGATAGCAGGAGAGACACAGAAGGGGGATATACAGAGAGACAGAGAAGGGGGATATACAGAGATAGCAGGAGAGACACAGAAGGGGGAGCTATACAGAGATAGCAGGAGAGACAGAGAAGGGGGGAGGTATACAGAGATAGCAGGAGAGACAGAGAAGGGGGAGGTATACAGAGATAGCAGGAGAGACAGAGAAGGGGGGGAGATATACAGAGATAGCAGGAGAGACAGAGAAGGGGGAGATATACAGAGATAGCAGGAGAGACAGAGAAGGGGAGATATACAGAGATAGCAGGAGAGACAGAGAAGGGGAGATATACAGAGATAGCAGGAGAGACAGAGAAGGGGAGATATACAGAGATAGCAGGAGAGACACAGAAGGGGGAGATATACAGAGATAGCAGGAGAGACAGAGAAGGGGGAGGTATACAGAGATAGCAGGAGAGACAGAGAAGGGGGAGATATACAGAGATAGCAGGAGAGACAGAGAAGGGGAAGATATACAGAGATAGCAGGAGAGACAGAGAAGGGGGAGGTATACAGAGATAGCAGGAGAGAGAGAAGGGGGAGGTATACAGAGATAGCAGGAGAGACAGAGAAGGGGGAGGTATACAGAGATAGCAGGAGAGACAGAGAAGGGGGAGATATACAGAGATAGCAGGAGAGAGAGAAGGGGGAGATATACAGAGATAGCAGGAGAGAGAGAAGGGGGAGATATACAGAGATAGCAGGAGAGACAGAGAAGGGGGAGATATACAGAGATAGCAGGAGAGACAGAGAAGGGGGAGAGATATACAGAGATAGCAGGAGAGACAGAGAAGGGGGAGATATACAGAGATAGCAGGAGAGACAGAGAAGGGGGAGATATACAGAGATAGCAGGAGAGAGAGAAGGGGGAGATATACAGAGATAGCAGGAGAGACAGAGAAGGGGGAGATATACAGAGATAGCAGGAGAGACAGAGAAGGGGGAGATATACAGAGATAGCAGGAGAGACAGAGAAGGGGGAGATATACAGAGATAGCAGGAGAGACAGAGAAGGGGGGAGATATACAGAGATAGCAGGAGAGACAGAGAAGGGGGAGATATACAGAGATAGCAGGAGAGACAGAGAAGGGGGAAATATACAGAGATAGCAGGAGAGACAGAGAAGGGGGAGATATACAGAGATAGCAGGAGAGACAGAGAAGGGGGAAATATACAGAGATAGCAGGAGAGACAGAGAAGGGGGAGATATACAGAGATAGCAGGAGAGACAGAGAAGGGGGAGATATACAGAGATAGCAGGAGAGACAGAGAGGGGGAGGTATACAGAGATAGCAGGAGAGACAGAGAAGGGGGGAGATATACAGAGATAGCAGGAGAGACAGAGAAGGGGGAGATATACAGAGATAGCAGGAGAGACAGAGAAGGGAGGAGATATACAGAGATAGCAGGAGAGAAGGGGGAGATATACAGAGATAGCAGGAGAGACAGAGAAGGGGGGAGATATACAGAGATAGCAGGAGAGACAGAGAAGGGGGAGATATACAGAGAGCAGGAGAGACAGAGAAGGGGGAGGTATTCAGAGATAGCAGGAGAGACAGAGAAGGGGGGAGGTATTCAGAGATAGCAGGAGAGACAGAGAAGGGGGAGATATACAGAGATAGCAGGAGAGACAGAGAAGGGGAGATATACAGAGATAGCAGGAGAGACAGAGAAGGGGGAGATATACAGAGATAGCAGGAGAGACAGAGAAGGGGGAGATATACAGAGATAGCAGGAGAGACAGAGAAGGGGGAGATATACAGAGATAGCAGGAGAGACAGAGAAGGGGGAGATATACAGAGATAGCAGGAGAGACAGAGAAGGGGGAGATATACAGAGATAGCAGGAGAGACAGAGAAGGGGGAGATATACAGAGATAGCAGGAGAGACAGAGAAGGGAGAGATATACAGAGATAGCAGGAGAGACAGAGAAGGGGGGAGGTATACAGAGATAGCAGGAGAGACAGAGAAGGGGGAGATATACAGAGATAGGAGGAGAGACAGAGAAGGGGGAGATATACAGAGATAGCAGGAGAGACAGAGAAGGGGGAGATATACAGAGATAGCAGGAGAGACAGAGAAGGGGGAGATATACAGAGATAGCAGGAGAGACAGAGAAGGGAGAGATATACAGAGATAGCAAGAGAGACAGAGAAGGGGGGATATATAGAGATAGCAGGAGAGACAGAGAAGGGGGGAGGTATACAGAGATAGCAGGAGAGACAGAGAAGGGGGAGATATACAGAGATAGCAGGAGAGACAGAGAAGGGGGAGGTATACAGAGATTGCAGGAGAGATAGAGAAGGAGGATATACAGAGATAGCAGGAGAGACAGAGAAGGGGAAGATATACAGAGATAGCAGGAGAGACAGAGAAGGGGAGGTATACAGAGATAGCAGGAGAGACAGAGAAGGGGGAGATATACAGAGATAGCAGGAGAGACAGAGAAGGGAGGAGATATACAGAGATAGCAGGAGAGACAGAGAAGGGGGAGATATACAGAGATAGCAGGAGAGACAGAGAAGGGAGGAGATATACAGAGATAGCAGGAGAGACAGAGAAGGGGGAGATATATAGAGATAGCAGGAGAGACAGAGAAGGGAGGAGATATACAGAGATAGCAGGAGAGACAGAGAAGGGGAGATATATAGAGATAGCAGGAGAGACAGAGAAGGGGGGATATACAGAGATAGCAGGAGAGACAGAAGGGGGAGATATACAGAGATAACACTGATCAGTGCTCTGTCTCTCCTGCTATCTGTGGTCATTACATAGAGCCTGCCTGTGCAGACTGTATACATGGATCGCCGATCTGACTGCCGGGAGGAAGGTACGGGACCTCTGGCTGTCAGATACAATGATCGGAACCCCCTCAGTCATACTGCAGTGGTCCTGATTGGTCAGTGACAGTAACACAGCTCCTGTCACTGATGTAAGTGCCGCGGCACTGCAGGGGTTAATGGTGGGCCGCGCCTGTCAGTAACAGTGAGGACCAGGCTGCATATAGCAGCCGTCCCCAGGTGTTATGAAGTGAGTTCAGCTCCTGACCTCACTCCATAGCGCTGCCGGACCCACTGGCGTACAGTTCCGTCATGGGTCTTTAAGGGGTTAATGACTTATTTTGTTCCTATTTTAATGTTTTAACGAAATTAGGAGACAAATGAAGAGCAGCTGAGCAAGAGGTGTTATTTTTGCATGGACTTCTACCTCAGATGGCGAGGCCCAGGCCTCCTCTTGGTCAGTCTGGCGAGGCCCCGGCCTCCTGTTGGTCAGTCTGGCGAGGCCCCGGCCTCCTCTTTGTCAGTCTGGCGAGGCCCCGGCCTCCTCTTTGTCAGTCTGGCGAGGCCCCGGCCTCCTGTTGGTCAGTCTGGCGAGGCCCCGGCCTCCTCTTGGTCAGTCTGGCGAGGCCCCGGCCTCCTCTTGGTCAGTCTGGCGAGGCCCCGGCCTCCTCTTGGTCAGTCTGGCGAGGCCCCGGCCTCCTCTTGGTCAGTCTGGCGAGGCCCCGGCCTCCTCTTGGTCAGTCTGGCGAGGCCCCGGCCTCCTCTTGGTCAGTCTGGCGAGGCCCCGGCCTCCTCTTGGTCAGTCTGGCAAGGCCGCGGCCTCTTCTTGGTCAGTCTGGCGAGGCCCCGGCCTCCTCTTGGTCAGTCTGGCGAGGCCCCATCATCGTCTTGGTCAGTCTATTGGGTGAGGCTCCAGTATCTGAACAGCATGGGGTGCATAGACATCTGTCAAAGATAGGTGTCCCTGCTCATTGTAACACAAGCTATAATGATGAAACTACTATATGAAACATTTCCAAGGTTATTTCTTAAAAATCCTCTCTTCTCTATTGTCAGGTGACTGTACCCGGAGATCAGAGGGAAATCTGATACATTCAGGTTATAAAGCAGAGAATCCTATCACACAGGATACGTATGAAGAACATTCTATTACCCCAGATCTACCCTCAGCTCCTCACAGCAAAGATCTGTCATCTGATCCTTATATACCAGTCCCATCTACTGATTCATCACAGCTTACTAAGCAAAATAAGAAGAAGCCATTTTCATGTTCAGAATGTGGGAAATGTTTTACTCAAAAATCTCAACTTGTTACTCATCAAAGAACTCATACAGGGGAGAAGCCATTTTCGTGTTCAAAATGTGGGAAATGTTTTACTGACAAATCAAATCTCAATAAACATACAAAAACTCACACAGGGGAGAAGCCGTTTTCATGTTCAGAATGTGGAAAGTATTTTACTCAGAAACCACAACTCCTGCAACATCAGAGAATACACACAGGGGAGAAGCCATTTTCGTGTTCAGAATGTGGGAAATGTTTTGCTGTGAAATCACATCTCACAAACCATAAAAGAACTCACACTGGAGAGAAGCCATTTTCGTGTTCAGAATGTGGGAAATGTTTTGGTGTGAAAGCACATCTCACATACCATAAAAGAACTCACACGGGAGAGAAGCCATTTTCATGTTCAGAATGTGGTAAATGTTTTGCTGTGAAATCACATCTTGTTAAACATCAAAGAATTCACACAGGAGAGAAGCCGTTTTCGTGTTCACAATGTGGAAAACGTTTTACTCAGAAAGCACATCTCACTGATCATGAAAGAACTCACACAGGAGAGAAGCCATACTCGTGTGATAGATGTGGGAAATGTTATAGGCGGACATATAAATTTATTAGATGTCAAAACAGTCCCTCAGGGGAGAAGCAGAGTCAGATCGCTCAGTGATCAGTCAGACATCTGTTCTCCAGAAAGCAGATAGAAGCCGGATACCACAGCTATGTATTCCCCATGTACAGAGGAGATTTGGCGGTAATACAGATATCATATACCGCAGCTCCAAACTTCTCACCAATTGGTAATAAAATGTTTCTACTAAACCTTAGGCTCCTCTCCCTCCATCTCATGTATGTATGTATATATATATATATATATATATATATATACACACATTTTTTTTTCCAGTAATTGTATTCAAAAAGTGACCTCATATATTCTATATACATTACATACAGAGTGACCTGATATATTCTATATACATTACATACAAAGTGACCTAATATATTCTATATACATTACATACAGAGGGACCTGATATATTCTATATACATTACATACAGAGTGACCTGATATATTCTATACATTACATACAGAGGGACCAGATATATTCTATACATTACATACAGAGTGACCTGATATATTCTATATACATTACATACAGAGGGACCTGATATATTCTATACATTAGATACAGAGTGACCTGATATATTCTATACATTACATACAGAGGGACCTGATATATTCTATATACATTACATTCAGAGGGACCTGATATATTCTATATACACTACCTACAGAGGGACCTGATATATTCTATACATTACATACAGAGGGACCTGATATATTCTATATACATTACATACAGAGTGACCTGATATATTCTATATACATTACATACAGAGTGACCTGATATATTCTATATACATTACATACAGTGACCTGCTATATTCTATACATTACATACAGAGTGACCTGATATATTCTATACATTACATACAGAGTGACCTGATATATTCTATATACATTACATACAGAGGGACCTGATATATTCTATACATTACATACAGAGTGACCTGATATATTCTATACATTACATACAGAGTGACCTGATATATTCTATACATTACATACAGAGTGACCTGATATATTCTATACATTACATACAGAGGGACCTGATATATTCTATACATTACATACAGAGGGACCTGATATATTCTATATACATTACATACAGAGTGACCTGATATATTCTATACATTACATACAGAGTGACCTGATATGTTCTATATACATTACATACAGAGTGACCTGATATATTCTATACATTACATACAGAGTGACCTGATATTCTATATACATTACATACAGAGGGACCTGATATATTCTATAGACATTACATACAGAGTGACCTGATATATTCTATACATTACATACAGTGACCTGATATATTCTATACATTACATACAGAGTGACCTGATATATTCTATATACATTACATACAGAGTGACCTGATATATTCTATATACATTACATACAGAGGGACCTGATATATTCTATACATTACATACAGAGGAACCTGATATATTCTATATACATTACATACAGAGTGACCTGATATATTCTATAGAGACATTACATACAGAGTGACCTGATATATTCTATATACATTACAGAGTGACCTGATATATTCTATATACATTACATACAGAGGGACCTGATATATTCTATACATTACATACAGAGTGACCTGATATATTCTATATACATTACATACAGAGTGACCTGATATATTCTATATACATTACATACAGAGTGACCTGATATATTCTATACATTACATACAGAGGGACCTGATATATTCTATATACATTACATATAGAGTGACTGATATATTCTATACATTACATACAGAGTGACCTGATATATTCTATATACATTACATACAGAGTGACCTGATATATTCCATACATTACATACAGAGTGACCTGATATATTCCATACATTACATACAGAGGAACCTGATATATTCTATATACATTACATACAGAGTGACCTGATATATTCTATACATTACATACAGAGGGACCTGATATATTCTATATACATTACATACAGAGTGACCTGATATATTCTATATACATTACATACAGAGTGACCTGATATATTCTATACATTACATACAGAGGGACCTGATATATTCTATATACATTACATACAGAGTGACCTGATATATTCTATATACATTACATACATAGTGACCTGATATATTCTATACATTACATACAGAGTGACCTGATATATTCTATATACATTACATACAGAGGGACCTGATATATTCTATATACATTACATACAGAGTGACCTGATATATTCTATACATTACATACAGAGTGACCTGATATATTCTATAGACATTACATACAGAGTGACCTGATATATTCTATATACATTACATACAGAGTGACCTGATATATTCTATACATTACATAGTGACCTGATATATTCTATACTTTACATACAGAGTGACCTGATATATTCTATACATTACATACAGAGTGACCTCATATATTCTATATACATTACATACAGAGTGACCTGATATATTCTATAGAGACATTACATACAGAGTGACCTGATATATTCTATATACATTACAGAGTGACCTGATATATTCTATATACATTACATACAGAGGGACCTGATATATTCTATATACATTACATACAGAGGGACCTGATATATTCTATATACATTACATACAGAGTGACCTGATATATTCTATACATTACATACAGAGTGACCTGATATATTCTATATACATTACATACAGAGTGACCTGATATATTCTATATACATTACATACATAGTGACCTGATATATTCTATACATTACATACAGAGTGACCTGATATATTCTATATACATTACATACAGAGGGACCTGATATATTCTATATACATTACATACAGAGTGACCTGATATATTCTATACATTACATACAGAGTGACCTGATATATTCTATAGACATTACATACAGAGTGACCTGATATATTCTATATACATTACATACAGAGTGACCTGATATATTCTATACATTACATAGTGACCTGATATATTCTATACTTTACATACAGAGTGACCTGATATATTCTATACATTACATACAGAGTGACCTGATATATTCTATAGAGACATTACATACAGAGGGACCTGATATATTCTATATACATTACAGAGTGACCTGATATATTCTATATACATTACATACAGAGGGACCTGATATATTCTATATACATTACATACAGAGGGACCTGATATATTCTATATACATTACATACAGAGTGACCTGATATATTCTATACATTACATACAGAGTGACCTGATATATTCTATATACATTACATACAGAGTGACCTGATATATTCTATATACATTACATACAGAGTGACCTGATATATTCTATACATTACATAGTGACCTGATATATTCTATACTTTACATACAGAGTGACCTGATATATTCTATACATTACATACAGAGTGACCTCATATATTCTATATACATTACATACAGAGTGACCTGATATATTCTATATACATTACATACAGAGTGACCTGATATATTCTATACATTACATACAGAGGGACCTGATATATTCTATATACATTACATACAGAGTGACCTGATATATTCTATATACATTACATACAGAGGGACCTGATATATTCTATATACATTACATACAGAGTGACCTGATATATTCTATATACATTACATACAGAGGGACCTGATATATTCTATACATTACATACAGAGGGACCTGATATATTCTATACATTACATACAGAGGGACCTGATATATTCTATACATTACATACAGAGTGACCTGATATATTCTATATACATTACATACAGAGTGACCTGATATATTCTATACATTACATACAGAGTGACCTGATATATTCTATATACATTACATACAGAGTGACCTGATATATTCTATATACATTACATACAGAGTGACCTGATATATTCTATACATTACATACAGAGGGACCTGATATATTCTATACATTACATACAGAGGGACCTGATATATTCTATATACATTACATACAGAGTGACCTGATATATTATATACATTACATACAGAGTGACCTGATATATTCTATACATTACATACAGAGGGACCTGATATATTCTATATACATTACATACAGAGTGACCTGATATATTCTATATACATTACATACAGAGTGACCTGATATATTCTATATACATTACATACAGAGGGACCTGATATATTCTATACATTACATACAGAGGGACCTGATATATTCTATATACATTACATACAGAGTGACCTGATATATTCTATACATTACATACAGAGGGACCTGGTATATTCTATACATTACATACAGAGTGACCTGATATATTCTATACATTACATACAGAGGGACCTGATATATTCTATACATTACATACAGAGTGACCTGATATATTCTATACATTAGCCCCTAAGTGACCGCCGATATGGCTTTCTACGGCGGTCACTAATGGGCCTTATTCTGCTGCCATCAGCTTTTTACGGCGATGGCAGAGAATAAGGCTGCGGGGCCGGGACGGCCCCCACCCCATCCCCCCGGCTACCGGAGGTGGCTGAGGGGTTGGGGCAGTGTGTGAGGTCCGTCCCGGCCCCCCCCCTTACCGACGATCGCCGCTATTAACGTTATAGCGGCGGCCGTCGGTAAAGAGGATTACCGGTGCTGCCGCCGCCTTTCATCTCCCCCCGCCGTGAATCTACGGCGGGGGGAGATGAAATAAGTGTCCCCCAGACCTCAGATCAGACCCCCCTAGTGCCCCGATAACTAACCCCCCTCCCCCGGCGGCCATCATTTCCAAGATGGCCGCCGCCATCGCTGTGAACCGACTAACGTCGGTTCACAGCGATGAAAGAGTTAAAATGAATGAAAGCCCCATGCTCTCCGCCACCGGAGGTAGCGGAGAGCATGGGGCAGTCATCGGGGACCCCCCTGTGGGGTCCCGGTACAAGCGATCAGCGGTATATACTATATACCGCTGATCGCTTGTGCCATGTGCTCCAGGCACTTTTTATCCCCTGTCACCATGAATGATTGGTGACAGGGGATAAAAAGTGATGTCCCCCCACCCCCCAAGTCGCCCCCCCACCCCCCCTGTCACCCCCGTCCCCCAGTCACCCCCCCTTCCCCATTTACTCACCGGATCCACGGAGCTCCTTCCTCCTCGACGTCCTGGCTGGTTATGAAGTGCGCATGCGCTCCACAACCAGCCAAGCTCTGAAAATTTAAAGTGACAGAGACCAAATTGGTCTCTGTCACTGAACTATGATTACTGTGATAGAAAATATCACAGTAATCATAGTAATACAGTGAAAATGAATGTATAAAGTACAAAAAGTGACAAACATACAAAAAAATAAAACACACACTTTTTATTATAGTAATAATTGCAGTTTACTCCCAAATTACCCCTAACCCCTCCCCAGATTACCCGTAACCACCGCACGTTGCCCGTAACCACCGCACGTTGCCCGTAACCACCGCACGTTGCCCGTAACCACCGCACGTTGCCCGTAACCACCGCAAATTGCCAGTGACCCCCTCCAGATTGCCCGTAACCACCCCAAATTACATGTACCCACCCCAGATTACCTATAAGCACTTCAGTTTATCAGTAACAATCTCAGATTGTCTGTAACCCTTCCAGGTTGCACATAACCCCCCCAGGTTCCCCGTAATCATGCCAGATTACATGTAACCCCCCCAGATTGCACGTAACCACCGCGCGTTGCCTCTGACCACGCCACGATGCCTCTGACCACGCCACGATGCCTCTGACCACGCCACAATGCCTCTGACCACGCCACGATGCCTCTGACCACCGCACGTCGCCTCTGACCACCGCACGTCGCCTCTGACCACCGCACGTCGCCTCTGACCACCACACGTCGCCTCTGACCACCTGACGTTGCCTCTGACCACCACACGTCGCCTCTGACCACCCCAAATTGCCAATGACCCCCTCCAGATTGCGGTGCCCATGTCAGATTACAGGTACCCACCCCAGATTGCCTATAAGAACTTCAGTTTATCCGTAACCACCCCACATTGCCCGTAACCACCCCACGTTGCCCGTAACCACCCCAGATTGTCTGTAAGCACTGCAGGTTGCCCGTAACCAGCCCACGTTGCCCGTATCCACCCCAGATTGTCTGTAAGCACTGCAGGTTGCCCGTAACCACCCCACGTTGCCCGTATCCACCCCAGATTGTCTGTAAGCACTGCAGGTTGCCCGTAACCACCCCACGTTTCCCCTAACCATCCCAGATTGTCTGTAAGCACTGCAGGTTGCCCGTAACCAGCCCACGTTGGCCGTTACCAGCCCACGTTGCCTGTAACCAGCCCACGTTGCCTGTAACCAGCCCACGTTGCCTGTAACCAGCCCACGTTGCCTGTAACCACCCCACGTTGCCGTAACCACAGCAGGTTGCCCGTGACCACCACACGTTGCCCATAACCACCACACGTTGCCCGTAACCACCCCGCGTTGCCTGTAACCACCCCACGTTGCCTGTAACCACAGCAGGTTGCCCGTGACCACCCCATGTTGTCCGTAACCACCCCAGATTACCTGTAACCACCTCAGGTTGCCCATAACCACCCCTGGTTGCCCGTAACCACCCCACATTACCTGTAATCTCATTTTTTTTTATTTTATTTTAGTAACTGCGCTATTCTAATAACCATTACTAGCTGCGGTTTTGCTCCTGTAAATTGGCGCTCCTTCCCTTCTGAGCCCTGCTGTGTGCCCATACAGTGGTTTATGCCCACATATGGGGTACCGTTTTACTCAGGAGAACCTGCGTTACAGATTTTTGGGTACGTTTTCTCTCCTGTTCCTCGTCAAATTGAGAAATTTCAAACTAAACCAACATATTATTGGAAAAATTCGAGTTTTTCATTTTTACTGGCCAATTTTGAATACTTTCCTCTAATACCTGTGGGGTAAAAATGGTCACCACACCCCAAGATGAATTCTTTGAGGGGTGCTCTTTCCAAAATGTGGTGACTTTTGGGGGGAATCTATTCTGCTGACACTACAGGGGCTCAGCAAACGCACCTGGCGCTCAGAAACTTCTTCAGAAAAATCTGCACTGAAAATGCTAATTGGCGCTCCTTCCCTTCTGAGCCCGGCTGTGTGCCCATGCAGTGGTTTATGCCCACATATGGGGTACTGTTCTACTCAGGAGAACCTGCTTTACATATATTGGGGTGACATTTCTCTCCTGTTCCTCGTCAAATTGAGAAATTTCAAACTAAACCAACATATTATTGGAAAAATTCGAGTTTTTCATTTTTACTGTCTACTTTTGAATACTTTCCTCAAATACCTGTGGGGTCAAAATGCTCACCACACCCCAAAATAAATTCTATGAGGGGTGCACTTTCCAAAATGGAGTGACTTATTGGGAGATTTTACTCTGCGGACACTACAGGGGCACTGCAAACGCACCTGGCACTCGGAAACTTCTTCAGCAAAATCTGCATTGAAAAAGCTAATTGGCGCTCCTTCCCTTTTGAGCCCTCCTGTGTGCCCATACAGTGGTTTATGCCCACATATGGGGTACCATTGTACTCAGGAGAACCTGCGTTACAAATTTTGTGGTACTTTTTTCCTCTTGTTCCTCGTGAAATTGAGAAATTTCAAACTAAAAGAACATAATATTGGAAAAATTTGAGTTTTTTCATTTTACTGTCTACTTTTGAATACTTTCCTCTAATACCTGTGGGGTCAAAATGGTCACCACACACCAAGATGAATACTTTGAGGGGTGCACTTTCCAAAATGGAGTGACTTATGGCGAGATTTTACTCCGCTGGCACTACAGGGGCTCTGCAAACGCACCTGGCGCTCGGAAACTTCTGCAGCAAAATCTGCATTGAAAAAGCTAATTGGCGCTCCTTCCCTTCTGAGCCCTCCTGTGTGCCCATGCAGTGGTTTTATGCCCACATATGGGGTACCATTGTACTCAGGAGAACCTGGCGTTACAAATTTTGGGGTACTTTTTTTCCTCTTGTTCCTCGTGAAATTGAGAAATTTCAAACTAAACGAACATATTATTGGAAGAATTCGAGTTTTTCATTTTTACTGTCTTCTTTTGAATACTTTCCTGTAATACCTGTGGGGTCAAAATGGTCACCACACACCAAGATGAATTCTTTGAGGGGTGTGTACTTTCCAAAATGGGGTGACTTATGGGGGGTTTTCTCTCTGCTGACACTACAGGGGCTCTGCAACGCACCTGGCGCTCAGAAACTTCTTCAGCAAAATTTGCATTGGAAAAGCTAATTGGCGCTCCCTTCCTTCTGAGCCCTGCTGTGTGCCTATACAGTGGTTTACGCCCACATATGGGGTACCGTTGTACTCAAGAGAACCTGCGTTACAAATTTTGGGGTGCTTTTTGTCTCATATTCCTTTTGAAAATGAGAAACTTTAATCTAAACGTATATATTATTGGAAAATTTTAATTTTCAATTTTTTTACTGCCTAATTGTGAATACTTTCCTCCAGCCCCTGTAGGGTTAAAATGCTCATTATACCCCTAGATTAATTCTTTAAGGTGTGTAGTTTCCAAAATGGGGTCACTTATGGGGGTTTTCAGGATACCAGACTTCTAAATCCATTTAAAAAAAGAACTGGTCCCTAAAAAAATCAGTTTCACGAAAATGTGATAATTTGCTGATAAATTTCTAAGCCCCATAACACCCTAAAAAAGTAAAATATGTATACCAAATTATGCCAGAATAAAGAAGACATATTGGTAATGTGACTTAGTAACTAATTTATGTGCTACGACTTTCTTTTTTTAGAAGCAGAGAATTTCAAAGTTCATAAAATGCAAATTTTTTTTATTTTTCATGATATTTTGATGTTTTTCACAAAAAACACACAAAGTAGTGACCAAATTTTGCCACTAACATAAAGTGCCATATGTGACGAAAAAACAGTCTCAGAATCGCTAGCATACGTTAAAGCATCACTGTGCTATGAGTGACCTGATATATTCTATATACATTACATACAGAGTGACCTGATATATTCTATACATTACATACAGAGTGACCTGATATATTCTATACATTACATACAGAGTGACCTGATATATTCTATACATTACATACAGAGTGACCTGATATATTCTATACATTACATACAGAGCGACCTGATATATTCTATACATTACATACAGAGTGACCTGATATATTCTATATACATTACATACAGAGGGACCTGATATATTCTATATACATTACATACAGAGTGACCTGATATATTCTATATACATTACATACAGAGGGACCTGATATATTCTATACATTACATACAGAGTGACCTGATATATTCTATACATTACATACAGAGTGACCTGATATATTCTATACATTACATACAGAGGGACCTGATATATTCTATACATTACATACAGTGACCTGATATATTCTATACATTACATACAGAGGGTACCTGATATATTCTATATACATTACATACAGAGTGACCTCCTATATTCTATACATTACATACAGAGTGACCTGATATATTCTATACATTACATACAGAGGGACCTGATATATTCTATATACATTACATACAGAGTGACCTGATATATTCTATATACATTACATACAGAGGGACCTGATATATTCTATACATTACATACAGAGTGACCTGATATATTCTATACATTACATACAGAGTGACCTGATATATTCTATACATTACATACAGAGGGACCTGATATATTCTATACATTACATACAGTGACCTGATATATTCTATACATTACATACAGAGGGTACCTGATATATTCTATATACATTACATACAGAGTGACCTCCTATATTCTATACATTACATACAGAGTGACCTGATATATTCTATACATTACATACAGAGTGACCTGATATATTCTATACATTACATACAGAGTGACCTGATATATTCTATATACATTACATACAAAGGGACCTGATATATTCTATACATTACATACAGAGTGACCTGATATTCTATATACATTACATACAGAGGGACCTGATATATTCTATATACATTACATACAGAGTGACCTGATATATTCTATACATTACATACAGAGTGACCTGATATATTCTATATACATTACATACAGAGGGACCTGATATATTCTATACATTACATACAGAGTCACCTGATATATTCTACACATTACATACAGTGACCTGATATATTCTATACATTACATACAGAGTGACCTGATATATTCTATACATTACATACAGAGTGACCTGATATATTCTATACATTACATGCAGAGGGACCTGATATATTCTATACATTACATACAGAGTGACCTGATATATTCTATATACATTACATACAGAGTGACCTGATATATTCTATATACATTACATACAGAGTGACCTGATATATTCTATACATTACATACAGAGTGACCTGATATATTCTATATACATTACATACAGAGGGACCTGATATATTCTATACATTACATACAGAGGGACCTGATATATTCTATACATTACATACAGAGTGACCTGATATATTCTATATACATTACATACAGAGTGACCTGATATATTCTATACATTACATACAGAGGGACCTGATATATTCTATATACATTACATACAGAGTGACCTGATATATTCTATATACATTACATAAAGAGGGACCTGATATATTCTATACATTACATACAGAGTGACCTGATATATTCTCTACATTACATACAGAGTGACCTGATATATTCTATACATTACATACAGAGTGACCTGATATATTCTATATATTACATACAGAGTGACCTGATATATTCTATACATTACATACAGAGTGACCTCATATATTCTATATACATTACATACAGAGTGACCTGATATATTCTATACATTACATACAGAGTGACCTGATATATTCTATATACATTACATACAGAGTGACCTCATATATTCTATAGACATTACATACAGAGGGACCTGATATATTCTATACATTACATACAGAGTGACCTGATATATTCTATATACATTACATACAGAGGGACCTGATATATTCTATATACATTACATACAGAGGGACCTGATATATTCTATATACATTACATACAGAGTGAACTGATATATTTTATACATTACATACAGAGTGACCTGATATATTCTATATACATTACATACAGAGGGACCTGATATATTCTATATACATTACATACAGAGTGAACTGATATATTTTATACATTACATACAGAGTGACCTGATATATTCTATATACATTACATACAGAGGGACCTGATATATTCTATATACATTACATACAGAGTGACCTGATATATTCTATATACATTACATACAGAGTGACCTCATATATTCTATAGACATTACATACAGAGGGACCTGATATATTCTATATACATTACATACAGAGTGACCTGATATATTCTATATACATTACATACAGAGGGACCTGATATATTCTATATACATTACATACAGAGGGACCTGGTATATTCTATACATTACATACAGAGTGACCTGATATATTCTATACATTACATACAGAGTGACCTGATATATTCTATATACATTACATACAGAGAGACCTGATATATTCTATACATTACATACAGAGGGACCTGATATATTCTATATACATTACATACAGAGTGAACTGATATATTTTATACATTACATACAGAGTGACCTCATATATTCTATAGACATTACATACAGAGGGACCTGATATATTCTATACATTACATACAGAGGGACCTGATATATTCTATATACATTACATACAGAGTGACCTGATATATTCTATATACATTACATACAGAGGGACCTGGTATATTCTATACATTACATACAGAGGGACCTGATATATTCTATATACATTACATACACAGTGACCTGATATATTCTATATACATTACATACAGAGTGACCTGATATACTCTATACATTACATACAGAGGGACCTGATATATTCTATACATTACATACAGAGGGACCTGATATATTCTATATACATTACATACAGAGGGACCTGATATATTCTATACATTACATACAGAGTGACCTGATATATTCTATATACATTACATACAGAGTGACCTGATATATTCTATACATTACATACAGAGTGACCTGATATATTCTATATACATTACATACAAAGGGACCTGATATATTCTATACATTACATACAGAGTGACCTGATATTCTATATACATTACATACAGAGGGACCTGATATATTCTATATACATTACATACAGAGTGACCTGATATATTCTATACATTACATACAGAGTGACCTGATATATTCTATATACATTACATACAGAGTGACCTGATATATTCTATATACATTACATACAAAGGGACCTGATATATTCTATACATTACATACAGAGTGACCTGATATTCTATATACATTACATACAGAGGGACCTGATATATTCTATATACATTACATACAGAGTGACCTGATATATTCTATACATTACATACAGAGTGACCTGATATATTCTATATACATTACATACAGAGGGACCTGATATATTCTATACAATGCAGAGGGACCTGATATATTCTATACATTACATACAGAGTGACCTGATATATTCTATATACATTACATACAGAGTGACCTGATATATTCTATACATTACATACAGAGGGACCTGATATATTCTATACATTACATACAGAGTGACCTGATATATTCTATACATTACATACAGAGGGACCTGATATATTCTATACATTACATACAGAGGGACCTGATATATTCTATATACATTACATACAGAGTGACCTGATATATTCTATATACATTACATACAGAGGGACCTGGTATATTCTATACATTACATACAGAGTGACCTGATATATTCTATATACATTACATACAGAGTGAACTGATATATTTTATACATTACATACAGAGTGACCTGATATATTCTATATACATTACATACAGAGGGACCTGATATATTCTATATACATTACATACAGAGTGACCTGATATATTCTATATACATTACATACAGAGTGACCTCATATATTCTATAGACATTACATACAGAGGGACCTGATATATTCTATACATTACATACAGAGGGACCTGATATATTCTATACATTACATACAGAGTGACCTGATATATTCTATACATTACATACAGAGTGACCTGATATATTCTATATACATTACATACAGAGGGACCTGATATATTCTATACATTACATACAGAGGGACCTGATATATTCTATATACATTACATACAGAGTGACCTGATATATTCTATATACATTACATACAGAGGGACCTGATATATTCTATACATTACATACAGAGTGACCTGATATATTCTATACATTAGATACAGAGGGACCTGATATATTCTATACATTACATACAGAGGGACCTGATATATTCTATACATTACATACAGAGTGACCTGATATTCTATATACATTACATACAGAGGGACCTGATATATTCTATATACATTACATACAGAGTGACCTGATATATTCTATACAATACAGAGTGACCTGATATATTCTATACATTACATGCAGAGGGACCTGATATATTCTATACATTACATACAGAGGGACCTGATATATTCTATACATTACATACAGAGGGACCTGATATATTCTATATACATTACATACAGAGTGACCTGATATATTCTATATACATTACATACAGAGGGACCTGATATATTCTATATACATTACATACAGAGGGACCTGATATATTCTATACATTACATACAGAGGGACCTGATATATTCTATACATTACATATAGAGTGACCTGATATATTCTATATACATTACATACAGAGGGACCTGATATATTCTATATACATTACATACAGAGTGACCTGATATATTCTATACATTACATACAGTGACCTGATATATTCTATACATTACATACAGAGGGACCTGATATATTCTATATACATTACATACAGAGTGACCTGATATATTCTATATACATTACATACAGAGTGACCTGATATATTCTATACATTACATACAGAGGGACCTGATATATTCTATACATTACATACAGAGTGACCTGATATATTCTATACATTACATACAGAGGGACCTGATATATTCTATACATTACATACAGAGTGACCTCCTATATTCTATACATTACATACAGAGTGACCTGATATATTCTATATACATTACATACAGAGTGACCTGATATATTCTATATACATTACATACAGAGTGACCTGATATATTCTAAACATTACATACAGAGGGACCTGATATATTCTATATACATTACATACAGAGGGACCTGATATATTCTATATACATTACATACAGAGTGACCTGATATATTCTATATACATTACATACAGAGGGACCTGATATATTCTATACATTACATACAGAGTGACCTGATATATTCTATACATTAGATACAGAGTGACCTGATATATTCTATACATTAGATACAGAGTGACCTGATATATTCTATATACATTACATACAGAGGGACCTAATATATTCTATACATTACATACAGAGTGACTTCATATATTCTATACATTACATACAGAGGGACCTGATATATTCTATATACATTACATACAGAGGGACCTGATATATTCTATACATTACATACAGAGTGACCTGATATATTCTATACATTACATACAGAGTGACCTGATATATTCTATACATTACATACAGAGGGACCTGATATATTCTATACATTACATACAGAGTGACCTGATATATTCTATATACATTACATACAAAGTGACCTGATATATTCTATACATTACATATAGAGTGACCTGATATATTCTATATACATTACATACAGAGGGACCTGATATATTCTATATACATTACATACAGAGTGACCTGATATATTCTATATACATTACATACAGAGGGACCTGATATATTCTATACATTACATACAGAGGGACCTGATATATTCTATATACATTACATACAGAGGGACCTGATATATTCTATATACATTACATACAGAGGGACCTGATATATTCTATACATTACATACAGTGTGACCTCCTATATTCTATACATTACATACAGAGGGACCTGATATATTCTATATACATTACATACAGTGACCTGATATATTCTATACATTACATACAGAGTGACCTGATATATTCTATATACATTACATACAGAGGGACCTGATATATTCTATACATTACATACAGAGTGACCTGATATATTCTATACATTACATACAGAGTGACCTGATATATTCTATACATTACATACAGAGGGACCTGATATATTCTATACATTACATACAGAGTGAACTTTTTCAAGCGTTTATTTCTGTTAAAGTTGATGATTATGGATTACAGCCCAGAAAAAACAAAAGTCAGGATTTCAGAAAATTAGATTATTATATAAAACTAAATGAAAAAAAAAAATGTTTTTTAGGGTATGTTCACATCTCGTTTTTGGACACACGTCAGGAATCAGTGAAAAAAGGATGCTGACGCGCAGTCGACGGCCATATTGACTGAAATGAGCAGGACGGAGTCATTATGTGACTTTGTTCTGCTCATTTGCCGGACGTACACGGCTTTTCTGCAGGACTCCAAAGCGTTGTCGACCAAATCCTGCACAAAAGCCGTGTACGTCCCGCAAATGAGCAGAACGTTGTCACATTATGACTCCATCCTGCTCATTTAAGTCAATGTGGCCGTCGGCTGCGCGTCAGCATCCTTTTTTCACTGATTCCTGACGTGTGTCCAAAAACGAGATGTGAACATACCCTAACACAGAAATGTCGACCAAATGAGACGTCTGTACAGTAAAGTCCCTCAGTACTTGGTCGGGGAACCTACTGCATGAATGACGGCATCAATGCGGCAATGTGGCATGGGGGCGATCAGCTGATGGCACTGCACAGGGGTTAGTGAAGCCCAGGTTGCTGTGATATCGGCCTTCAGCTCGTCTGCATTGTTGGCTCTGGTGTCTTCCATCTTCCTCCTGACAATCCTCATAAATTCTTTATGGGGTTATGGTCTGGGAAGTTTGCTGCCAATCAGGCCCAGTGATGCTGTGGTCAGTAAACCAGGGATTGGGACTTTTAGGGCCAAATCCTGCTGGAAGACGAAAATTCCATCTCCAAAAATCTTTCCAGCACAGGGAAGCATGAAGGGCTCTAACATGTCCTGGTAGACGGCAGCGGTGACTTTGGTGTTGATGAAACCCAGTGACCCTACACCAGCAGATGACATGGCGCCCCAAACCATCACTGATTGTGGAAACTTCACACTAGACCTCCAGCAGCTTGGATTGTGTACAGCCTCTCCGCTCTTCTTCCAGCAGCTTGGATTGGGCCTGACCACTTTTCCTCCAGCAGCTTGGATTGTGTCTCTCCACTCTTCCTCCAGCTGCTTGGATTGGGCCTCTCCGCTCTTCCTCCAGCAGCTTGGATTGGGCCTCTCCACTCTTCCTCCAGCAGCTTGGATTGGGCCTCTCCACTCTTCCTCCAGCAGCTTGGATTGGGCCTCTCCACTCTTCCTCCAGCGGCTTGGATTGGGCCTCTCCACTCTTCCTCCAGCAGCTTGGATTGGGCCTCTCCACTCTTCCTCCAGCAGCTTGGATTGGGCCTCTCCACTCTTCCTCCAGCAGCTTGGATTGGGCCTCTCCACTCTTCCTCCAGCAGCTTGGATTGTGTACAGCCTCTCCACTCTTTCTCCAGCTGCTTGGATTGGGCCTCTCCACTCTTCCTCCTCCAGCAGCTTGGATTGGGCCTCTCCACTCTTCCTCCAGCAGCTTGGATTGGGCCTCTCCACTCTTCCTCCTCCAGCAGCTTGGATTGGGCCTCTCCACTCTTCCTCCTCCAGCAGCTTGGATTGGGCCTCTCCACTCTTCCTCCAGCAGCTTGGATTGTACCTCTCCACTCTTCCTCCAGCAGCTTGGATTGGGCCTCTCCGCTCTTCCTCCAGCTTCTGAGACCGAGATTTCTAAATGAAATGCAAAATTTACTTCCATCTGAAATCCGCGCTTTGGGCCACTGATCAGCAGTCCAGTTCTCCTTCTCCTTGGCCCAGATAAGACTGGGGCTGCAGGGGGGGCGATTGGGGGGGGAGATGCCGTGAGAGCGATCGGGGCTGCGGGAGGTGTTAAAGGGGCTGTGGGCGGGCGGCTGGCTGGAGCATATACTTTACCTGATTCCGGCTTACTGAAGACACCGGGAACTGCCGAAGCCGGGATCAGGTGAAGTATCAGCTCCGGCGGCCGGGGGGTTACTGGGGTGGGCTGCAGACAAACTCGCAGCAAAGATGTACATTCCTGCTGCGTGTTTGTCTGCCATTAAAAGTATAGGGCCGGGATCTGCAGCTGACCCGCCAAGTGGGTTTGTAGCCTTAGGGTGCAAACACACAGGACGTATATGCAGCGTTTGTGTGCAGCCCGCCCTTTTAACCCCCCGGCTGCCGGAGCGTATACTTTACCTGATCCTGGCTCCGGCGGTTCCCGTTGTGTCTTCAGCAAGCCGGAGCGGGGACCAGGTAAAGTATATGCGCCAGCCAGCCGCCACCCGCAGCCTCCTTAACACATCCGGCAGCCCCGATCATCCCCTCGCCCGCCCGGCAGCCCTGATCGCCCCCTCGGAAGCCCCGATCGGGGCTGCTGGGGCTGCATGATGTATTAAGGAGGCTGCGGGCGGCGGCTGGCTGGCGCATATACTTTACCTGGTCCCCGCTCCGGCTTGCTGAAGACACAACGGAAACCGCCGGAGCCGGGATCAGGTAAAGTATATGCTCCGGCGGCCGGGGGATTAAAAGGGCAGGCTGCAGACAAACGCTGCATATACGTCCTGTGTGTTTGCACCCTTTTAATATGCTTTCATACAGCACTCTGAGAACAGCCAGCTTCTTTAGCAATGAACTTTTGTGGCTTCCCCTCCTTGTGGAGTGTGTGAATGACGGCCTTCTGGACATCTGTCAGCAATCTTCCCCATGATTGTGTTGCATACTGAACCAGACTAATGGTGCGTTTACACAGAAAGATTTATGTGACAGATTTTGGAAGCCAAAGCCAGGAATGGATTTGAAAATAGGATAGGTCCCAGTCTTTCCTTTATGACCTGATCCCTGTTTATAGTCTGTTACTGGTTTTGGCTTCAAAGATCTGTCAGATAAATCTCTCTGTAAACGCACCATAAGGGACCTTTTATAACACTTAAGAAGCCACTGCAGGTGTTTTGAGTTAATTATTCTAATTTTCTGAAATATTGACTTTTGGGTTTTTCTGGGCTATAATCCATAATCATTAACTTTAACAGAAATAAACGCTTGAAAAAGTTCACTCTGTATGTAATGTATAGAATATATCAGGTCACTCTGTATGTAATGTATATAGAATATATCAGGTCCCTCTGTATGTAATGTATAGAATATATCAGGTCACTCTGTATGTAATGTATAGAATATATCAGGTCACTCTGTATGTAATGTATATACAATATATCAGGTCCCTCTGTATGTAATGTATAGAATATATCAGGTCACCCTGTATGTAATGTATAGAATATATCAGGTCACTCTGTATGTAATGTATAGAATATATCAGGTCACTCTGTATGTAATGTATAGAATATATCAGGTCACTCTGTATGTAATGTATAGAATATATCAGGTCACTCTGTATGTAATGTATAGAATATATCAGGTCACTCTGTATGTAATGTATATACAATATATCAGGTCCCTCTGTATGTAATGTATAGAATATATCAGGTCACCCTGTATGTAATGTATAGAATATATCAGGTCACTCTGTATGTAATGTATAGAATATATCAGGTCACTCTGTATGTAATGTATAGAATATATCAGGTCACTCTGTATGTAATGTATAGAATATATCAGGTCCCTCTGTATGTAATGTATAGAATATATCAGGTCCCTCTGTATGTAATGTATAGAATATATCAGGTCCCTCTGTATGTAATGTATATAGAATATATCAGGTCCCTCTGTATGTAATGTATAGAATATATCAGGTCACTCTGTATGTAATGTATATAGAATATATCAGGTCACTCTGTATGTAATGTATATAGAATATATCAGGTCACTCTGTATGTAATGTATAGAATATATCAGGTCACTCTGTATGTAATGTATATAGAATATATCAGGTCACTCTGTATGTAATGTATATAGAATATATCAGGTCACTCTGTATGTAATGTATAGAATATATCAGGTCCCTCTGTATGTAATGTATAGAATATATCAGGTCACTGTGTATGTAATGTATAGAATATATCAGGTCACTCTGTATGTAATGTATATAATATATATCAGGTCACTCTGTATGTAATGTATAAAATATATCAGGTCACTCTGTATGTAATGTATATAGAATATATCAGGTCCCTCTGTATGTAATGTATAGAATATATCAGGTCCCTCTGTATGTAATGTATATAGAATATATCAGGTCACTCTGTATGTAATGTATAGAATATATCAGGTCACTCTGTATGTAATGTATATAGAATATATCAGGTCCCTCTGTATGTAATGTATAGAATATATCAGGTCCCTCTGTATGTAATGCATATAGAATATATCAGGTTACTCTGTATGTAATGTATATAGAATATATCAGGTCACTCTGTATTGTATAGAATATATCAGGTCACTCTGTATGTAATGTATATAGAATATATCAGGTCACTCTGTATGTAATGTATAGAATATATCAGGTCCCTCTGTATGTAATGTATGGAATATATCAGGTAACTCTGTATGTAATGTATAGAATATATCAGGTCCCTCTGTATGTAATGTATAGAATATATCAGGTCCCTCTGTATGTAATGTCTATAGAATATATCAGGTCCCTCTGTATGTAATGTATAGAATATATCAGGTCCCTCTGTATGTAATGTATATAGAATATATCAGGTCCCTCTGTATGTAATGTATATAGAATATATCAGGTCCCTCTGTATGTAATGTATATAGAATATGTCAGGTCCCTCTGTATGTAATGTATATAGAATATATCAGGTCCCTCTGTATGTAATGTATATAGAATATATCAGGTCCCTCTGTATGTAATGTATATAGAATATATCAGGTCCCTCTGTATGTAATGTATAGAATATATCAGGTCACTGTATGTAATGTATATAGAATATATCAGGTCCCTCTGTATGTAATGTATATAGAATATATCAGGTCCCTCTGTATGTAATGTATAGAATATATCAGGTCCCTCTGTATGTAATGTATATAGAATATATCAGGTCCCTCTGTATGTAATGTATATAGAATATATCAGGTCCCTCTGTATGTAATGTATAGAATATATCAGGTCACTCTGTATGTAATGTATATAGAATATATCAGGTCTCTCTGTATGTAATGTATATAGAATATATCAGGTCCCTCTGTATGTAATGTATATAGAATATATCAGGTCCCTCTGTATGTAATGTATAGAATATATCAGGTCCCTCTGTATGTAATGTATATAGAATATATCAGGTCACTCTGTATGTAATGTATATAGAATATATCAGGTTCCTCTGTATGTAATGTATAGAATATATCAGGTCACTCTGTATGTAATGTATAGAATATATCAGGTCCCTCTGTATGTAATGTATAGAATATATCAGGTCTCTCTGTATGTAATGTATATAGAATATATCAGGTCCCTCTGTATGTAATGTATAGAATATATCAGGTCACTCTGTATGTAATGTATAGAATATATCAGGTCACTCTGTATGTAATGTATATAGAATATATCAGGTCCCCCTGTATGTAATGTATATAGAATATATCAGGTCACTCTGTATGTAATGTATAGAATATATCAGGTCCCTCTTTATGTAATGTATATAGAATATATCAGGTCCCTCTGTATGTAATGTATATAGAATATATCAGGTCACTCTGTATGTAATGTATATAGAATATATCAGGTCCCTCTGTATGTAATGTATATAGAATATATCAGGTCACTCTGTATGTAATGTATAGAATATATCAGGTCCCTCTGTATGTAATGTATAGAGTATATCAGGTCCCTCTGTATGTAATGTATATAGAATATATGAGGTCACTCTGTATGTAATGTATATAGAATATATCAGGTCCCTCTGTATGTAATGTATAGAATATATCAGGTCCCTCTGTATGTAATGTATAGAATATATCAGGTCCCTCTGTATGTAATGTATATAGAATATATCAGGTCCCTCTGTATGTAATGTATATAGAATATATCAGGTCCCTCTGTATGTAATGTATAGAATATATCAGGTCACTCTGTATGTAATGTCTCTATAGAATATATCAGGTCACTCTGTATGTAATGTATAGAATATATCAGGTCCCTCTGTATGTAATGTATAGAATATATCAGGTCCCTCTGTATGTAATGTATATAGAATATATCAGGTCACTCTGTATGTAATGTATAGAATATATCAGGTCACTCTGTATGTAATGTATAGAATATATCAGGTCACTCTGTATGTAATGTATAGAATATAGGAGGTCACTCTGTATGTAATGTATATAGAATATATCAGGTCCCTTTAAAAAAAAAATTAAAAAAAAAATTTGTTGATGTTCTAATTTATTGCAAGCCACTGTATAACACCCATACACAGCTCTGCTCCACACACATCACACACATATACAGCTCAGCTACATGTACATTACACACATATACAGCTCAGCTACATGTACATTACACACATACAGCTCAGCTGCATGTACATTACACACATACAGCTCAGCTACATGTACATTACACACATATACAGCTCAGCTACATGTACATTACACACATACAGCTCAGCTGCATGTACATTACACACATACAGCTCAGCTACATGTACATTACACATATACAGCTCAGCTACATGTACATTACACATATACAGCTCAGCTACATGTACATTACACACATACAGCTCAGCTACATGTACATTACACACATATACAGCTCAGCTACATGTACATTACACACATATACAGCTCAGCTACATGTACATTACACATATACAGCTCAGCTACATGTACATTACACATATACAGCTCAGCTACATGTACATTACACACATATAGCTCAGCTACATGTACATTACACACACATACAGCTCAGCTACATGTACATTACACACATACAGCTCAGCTACATGTACATTACACACACACAGCTCAGCTACATGTACATTACACACACATACAGCTCAGCTACATGTACATTACACACATACAGCTCAGCTACATGTACATTACACACATACAGCTCAGCTACATGTACATTACACATATATACAGCTCAGCTACATGTACATTACACATATACAGCTCAGCTACATGTACATTACACACATACAGCTCAGCTACATGTACATTACACACATATACAGCTCAGCTACATGTACATTACACACATACAGCTCAGCTACATGTACATTACACATATACAGCTCAGCTACATGTACATTACACACATATATACAGCTCAGCTACATGTACATTACACACATACAGCTCAGCTACATGTACATTACACACATACAACTCAGCTACATGTACATTACACACATACAGCTCAGCTACATGTACATTACACACATAAAGCTCAGCTACATGTACATTACACACATATATACAGCTCAGCTACATGTACATTACACATATACAGCTCAGCTACATGTACATTACACATATACAGCTCAGCTACATGTACATTACACACACACAGCTCAGCTACATGTACATTACACACATATACAGCTCAGCTACATGTACATTACACACACATACAGCTCAGCTACATGTACATTACACACATATACAGCTCAGCTACATGTACATTACACATATACAGCTCAGCTACATGTACATTACACACACACAGCTCAGCTACATGTACATTACACACATATACAGCTCAGCTACATGTACATTACACACATATACAGCTCAGCTACATGTACATTACACACATACAGCTCAGCTACATGTACATTACACATATACAGCTCAGCTACATGTACATTACACACATATATACAGCTCAGCTACATGTACATTACACATATACAGCTCAGCTACATGTACATTACACACATATATACAGCTCAGCTACATGTACATTACACATATATACAGCTCAGCTACATGTACATTACACACATACAGCTCAGCTACATGTACATTACACACATATACAGCTCAGCTACATGTACATTACACATATATACAGCTCAGCTACATGTACATTACACACATATACAGCTCAGCTACATGTACATTACACACATATACAGCTCAGCTACATGTACATTACACATATACAGCTCAGCTACATGTACATTACACACATATACAGCTCAGCTACATGTACATTACACACATATACAGCTCAGCTACATGTACATTACACATATACAGCTCAGCTACATGTACATTACACATATACAGCTCAGCTACATGTACATTACACACATACAGCTCAGCTACATGTACATTACACACATACAGCTCAGCTACATGTACATTACACACATACAGCTCAGCTACATGTACATTACACACATATACAGCTCAGCTACATGTACATTACACACATATACAGCTCAGCTACATGTACATTACATATATACAGCTCAGCTACATGTACATTACACATATACAGCTCAGCTACATGTACATTACACACATACAGCTCAGCTACATGTACATTACACACATATACAGCTCAGCTACATGTACATTACACATATACAGCTCAGCTACATGTACATTACACATATATACAGCTCAGCTACATGTACATTACACACATATACAGCTCAGCTACATGTACATTACACACACACAGCTCAGCTACATGTACATTACACACACACACAGCTCAGCTACATGTACATTACACACACACAGCTCAGCTACATGTACATTACACACATACAGCTCAGCTACATGTACATTACACATATACAGCTCAGCTACATGTACATTACACACATACAGCTCAGCTACATGTACATTACACACATAAAGCTCAGCTACATGTACATTACACATATACAGCTCAGCTACATGTACATTACACATATACAGCTCAGCTACATGTACATTACACATATACAGCTCAGCTACATGTACATTACACACATATACATCTCAGCTACATGTACATTACACACATATACAGCTCAGCTACATGTACATTACACACATACAGCTCAGCTACATGTACATTACACATATATACATCTCAGCTACATGTACATTACACATATACAGCTCAGCTACATGTACATTACACATATACAGCTCAGCTACATGTACATTACACACATATAGCTCAGCTACATGTACATTACACACACATACAGCTCAGCTACATGTACATTACACACATATACAGCTCAGCTACATGTACATTACACACATACAGCTCAGCTACATGTACATTACACACACATACAGCTCAGCTACATGTACATTACACACATATACAGCTCAGCTACATGTACATTACACATACAGCTCAGCTACATGTACATTACACATATACAGCTCAGCTACATGTACATTACACATATACAGCTCAGCTACATGTACATTACACACATACAGCTCAGCTACATGTACATTACACATATATACAGCTCAGCTACATGTACATTACACACATACAGCTCAGCTACATGTACATTACACACATATACAGCTCAGCTACATGTACATTACACACATACAGCTCAGCTACATGTACATTACACATATACAGCTCAGCTACATGTACATTACACACATACAGCTCAGCTACATGTACATTACACACATACAGCTCAGCTACATGTACATTACACACAGGGCTCTGCTGCAGGCATATATAACACACACATACACAGCTCTGCTCCACACACATCACACATACACAGCTCTGCTCCACACACATCACACACACACAGCTCTGCTCCACACACATCACACACACACAGCTCTGCTCCACACACATCACACACACACAGCTCTGCTCCACACACATCACACACACACAGCTCTGCTCCACACACATCACACATACACAGCTCTGCTCCACACACATCACACACACACAGCTCTGCTGCATACACATCACTTCAGCTCATCCAGCACAGCAGAGTCCTGCATACACTGAGCAGCAGCCCCTGATCATGTGACTCCTCCTCCTCCATGTGACTGATCACATGACTGTGACATCATGGCAGGTCCTGGAAGCACAGGGGAAGCACACGGCTCCTGTATCTGCAGCTGGAGGTACAGTATATATATATATGTATCAGGGATTGTATCCCGGCCGCTCTCTCCTATATACAGCAGCGCCACCATTTCCCTCAGGTTATGTGATGTATTACACCGCAGCTTATTGCAGAGAATATAACAGAGCTGCATTATCAGGAGCCGCGGAGGGAACAGGAGAGCGAGATATAAGTGACGTCTATGAGAAGCTTCATCCCCCCGATATATTACATTGTCTCCTCCCATGTTCCCCCATATCCCCTCCTGTCCATGTATATTTCTATCTCCAGGAATCTAGAGCCGCATTACATTGTCTCCTCCTCTTCCCTCCAGGATCCTCTGCTGATATCTTCTATATAAGAGACCGACCCATCAACCATGGAGAGAGACAGAGACAAGATGGCCGACAGGATAATAACCCTCACCCTACACATACTCTTCCTGCTTACTGGGGAGGTGAGGGATTCTGGGAGTGATGTCATCATGACATCATTCTTATCTATGGAATAACAGATGGATAGGACTGGGGAGGTGAGGGATTCTGGGAGTGATGTCATCATGACATCATTCTTATCTATGGAATAACAGATGGATAGGACTGGAGAGGTGAGGGATTCTGGGAGTGATGTCATCATGACATCATTCTTATCTATGGAATAACAGATGGATAGGACTGGGGAGGTGAGGGATTCTGGGAGTGATGTCATCATGACATCATTCTTATCTATGGAATAACAGATGGATAGGACTGGAGAGGTGAGGGATTCTGGGAGTGATGTCATCATGACATCATTCTTATCTATGGAATAACAGATGGATAGGACTGGAGAGGTGAGGGATTCTGGGAGTGATGTCATCATGACATCATTCTTATCTATGGAATAACAGATGGATAGGACTGGGGAGGTGAGGGATTCTGGGAGTGATGTCATCATGACATCATTCTTATCTATGGAATAACAGATGGATAGGACTGGAGAGGTGAGGGATTCTGGGAATGGATGGAGTGATAGTAATGTGTCTCTCCATACACAGGATTACACAGTAGTGAAGAAGTCCTCTAGTGGGCGCTGTGGGGCCCCTGGGTGTGAAGGATGGGGAAGAACCCTGAGCCCAATCCCGGGGCCCCTGGTACATGAGGAAATGGAGGAAGAGAAGATCCTAGAAGTCACCAACAAGATGGTGGAGCTGCTGAGTGGAGAGGTGAGACTGTGGCTGCTGGGAATGCTGGGACATTATACAGTAACACCACTGGAGGGGTGGGGGGGATGACTGTGTGATCATTGTGTGTGTCAGGTTCCTATAAGGTGTCAGGACGTGGCGGTCTATTTCTCCATGGAGGAGTGGGAGTATGTAGAAGGACACAAGGATCAGTACAAGGATGTGATGCTGGAGGATCAGCAGCCCCTCCCATCAGCAGGTAATAGACAGGACTATATACACACCTCCTCTCTGTATTATCTGGATGGAAAGAATGAATTCAGTCTCTGTATGTGTTCCCTCCAGTCAGATCCAGTAAGAGAACAGCACCAGAGAGATGTCCCCGTCCTCTTCTCCCACAGGATCAGGATCAGGTAGATGGAGATCTTCCCTATGATGTGTAGATGTGCGGCTCTTCCTCTCAGTCTGGGTCTCCGGAGTTCCTCCTATTTGCTCCGGGCCCCTCACCCTCCGTTCCTCCTTACAGTAATGGTTCTCTGCTCCAGTCTTGTCTCTTCTCCTGTGTAACAGGATTAGCCCTTATCCCCCTTTTACCCTCATCTACTGTCTTTTTCTTTAGGTTGGCGCTCATTTGAAGAGCCTTTACACGGCACAAAAACTCGAGCTGCCAGGCTGCATGAATGATCAATGTATCGTTCGTGCAGCCATAGCAACCGATCCATGCTGTCATTTTCCAGATAACACAGCAGTACATATTTAACTAGCATTCTGCTGCTATTATCCGGCATCCTCTTCTCCGGCTCTCCCGTTCTGCTGCTGTGGCTTTAGGCCCTGTTTTCTTCGGTTGTCAATCATTCTGGAGGAGGCGGGGCCTGAAGACACAGCGGAGGGCGGTAGAGCTGGAGAAACAGGATGCTGGATCACAGCAGCAGCACACTAAGTAAGTATGTACTGCTGTGTGATCTGGAAACTGACAGCACAGATATATGTATATCCCAGAACCCAATATATGTAAATATGTGCTGTCAGTTTTCCTTTATCATTTTCAGCCTCACGTCCCTTTTTACATAGGAAGATGTGCGGCCGATAACACGTTTTGAAACATGTTCTAAAGACACCATCAGTCGATGGCGAGTAGCTTCTCACCTCTTCTCCCTGTATTAACGATTGCTGTTGTCTCGTTTTCACCTTTTTTTCACAGATCACGAATCTGGTGGAAGAAATAAACTTTACTGATGGTATAAACATTATAGTAAAAGAAGAAGAGACAGATAACAGCAGTGATGAGCAGTATAAGCAGGACATCACTACAGGTAACCGCCCACTAAATGCAGAGAACACTCACACATTCTCCTCAGTCACCGGCTGTAACTATTCTGTGTGGGATATTATAAGCTCCGTGTCCTGTCAGTCTTCTCTGCTGTATATTCCTCCCATTACTGATGATACAATAGTGTGCAATAGGGCTGATATTTCTGATTTAGAATTTAGAGTTACTAGATAAGTGGTCAGAACAATGGAAAATTATGTAAAATATGTAACAAATGTAAAATAATGCACTTGGGGAGAAGGAATCCTCTATACAGTATCATATCGTCAGTTCTGTGTTAGTGGAGACTTTAGAAGAGAAGGGTTTAGGGGCAGAGATTTCTGACACCTCACAATGAGTCACCAGTAGAGATGAGCGAACTGGGCTGAGGTTCGGGTTTGTACAAATGCAAACAAACGGCATTTGCTGTCTTCCCATTCCGTGAGGTTACCCCGTGTTTTATGGTGTAGCAGCAGTTTTATAACTTGTCCTGATTATTACTACGGCCCAAGTACATAACCTTACATTTATCCACAGTATACATTTATACAC
The DNA here is from genome assembly GCF_027789765.1 of Dendropsophus ebraccatus. Lineage (NCBI taxonomy): Eukaryota > Metazoa > Chordata > Amphibia > Anura > Hylidae > Dendropsophus > Dendropsophus ebraccatus. Next base: position 197,133,198 of record NC_091456.1, on the reverse strand, counting down.
CATCTTCCATTTCTCTGCCCAAGTCTCCAGCTTCTCTATAATATTATATTATATTCCTGTGGTGATTACTTTCTGACCAGCACTGAGCAGTCTTACCTGTGAATCCTGATTCTCCACCCTACATTAGCTCTTGAGCCACTTATCTCCCTAATCTCCCGCTGTCTCTAAGGGCCCTATTACACGGGACGATTATCGTGCCAAAAATCGTTATATCACTCACATTTAAACGATAATCGTTCTGTGTAATTGCAGGCAACGATCGAAAAATCGTTTGTATGTCGTTGATCACTGATTTAGATGCAAACCTAAAATTATCGTTAATCGTTCGCTGTAATTCCACATTCGTTCGCTCAAGTTCCACATTTTTTCACTAATCGTTCAGTGAAATTGCAGATTGTCCATCTCGTTTGTGATCGTTTATCGTTAGTCGTTAAAAATCACTACGTGTAATAGGACCCTAAGTCCCTGAAATCATTTTAAGGACCCTCCACCCACCTCTAACTTTATCATTGGTGCCAATGTGCACCCTGACCTTTGGGTCATCGCCAGCCCCTCCCAGTAACCTGTCCACCTGATCCGCAATGTGACGAACTCGAGCGCCACTGTTCTATGATTCCGGTCCTTGGGTGTGTCTTCCTAATAATTGAGTTCCCCAGTACCAGCATCTGTCTGGCCTGCACTTCTATTCCCCACCTTTTATTGGAGCAGATCCCCCCCGGGGTCGGAGACAATGTCCTACTGAAGCAGTACAACCATTTAAATAGGTGGAGGAAAAAACGTCCTTAAAGTGACACTGTCACCAACTTTTTGCATTCTGACTTCTCTACACAGGTGTAGTATGTAAATTTAGCAGTTTTCATTCCTTATTTTATATCATACGTCATGGTGCTTGTTCAAGTAAAAAGTGATCTTTTATCAACTGCCGATTGTGCAAAGTGGGCGGAGCTTCACTGCAACAGCGTCACTTAGCGTCATCACCACATAGGCCCCGCCCCCTTGATGCCCATTGGTATGGGCCAACCTAAAGGGGCCTTTAGGCCAGCCTGTTCCAATGGACGGCAAGGGGCGGGGCCTATGTGGCAATGACGTAACAGGGTGGGGTTGTGGGCAGGGCTAAGTGACGCTGTTGCAGTGAAGCTCCGCCCACTTAGCACAATCTGCAGTTGATAAAAGATCACTTTTTACGTGAACAAGCACCATGACGTATGGTATAAAATAAGGTATAAAAACTGCTATTACACCTGTGGAGAGAAGTCAGAATGCAAAAAGGGGGGGACAGTGTCACTTTAAGGGGTTAAACTAAACAAGGTTTATGAGGGAAGGGTTTTAATTAAACAGAATCAATAAAAGAAGAAGGAGACACAATCTGAGGTTATTGGGGAAAAAGTTATAAACAACTCAGGAAAATATGACTTTACTAAAAGAGTAGTAGATGCTTGATGGAAACTTCCAGCAGATGTGTTTGGTAAATCTACAGTAAGTGAATGTAACCTGCCTGGTGTATACATCTATCCTAAGGTAATAAGAGAGGGGATAATAGAGGGTAGGACATGATGGACCAGGGGGCTTTCTCTGGAGATAATGTTCTAATTTGCTATGGCAGGGTTCCACGATGTAGGATGACGGGGGGGGGGGGTTCTACGATGTAGGTTGACGGGGGGGGGGGGGGGGGGGGGGGGGGGGTTCCACGATGGAGGATGACGGGATGGTTCCACGATGGAGGAGGACGGGATGGTTCCACGATGGAGGAGGACGGGGGGGGTTCCACGATGGAGGACGAGAGGGTTCCACGATGGAGGAGGACGGGATGGTTCCACGATGGAGGAGGACGGGGTGGGGGGTTCCACGATGGAGGAGGACAGGAGGGTTCCACGATGGAGGAGGACGGGAGGGTTCCACGATGGAGGAGGACGAGAAGGTTCCACGATGGAGGAGGACGGGAGGGTTCCACGATGGAGGAGGACGGGAGGGTTCCACGATGGAGGAGGACGGGAGGGCTTCACGATGGAGGAGGACGGGAGGGCTCCACGATGGAGGAGGACGGGAGGGCTTCACGATGGAGGAGGACGGGAGGGCTCCACGATGGAGGAGGACGGGAGGGCTCCACGATGGAAGAGGACGGGAGGGTTCTACGATGTCACATTCTGGAAAAGATGTTGCACATAAATAATCTAAGTAAGAAATATATGAAACATCTCTAAGGTTATTTCTATTATTTTCTTCTCTATTGTCAGGTGACTGTACCCGGAGATCAGAGGGAAATCTGATATATTCAGGTTATAAAGCAGAGAATCCTATCACACAAGATACATATGAAGAACATTCTATTACCCCAGATCTACCCCCAGCCCCTCACAGCAAAGATCTGGCATCTGATCCTTATATACCAGTCCCATCTACTGCTTCATCACAGATTACTAAGCAACATAAGGAGAAGCCATTTTCATGTTCAGAATGTGGGAAATGTTTTACTCAGAAATCAGATTTTGTTGAACATCGAAGAATTCACACAGGGAAGGGGAAATTTTCATGTTCAGAATGTGGAAAATATTTTACTCGTAAATCAAATCTTGTTAACCATCAAATGACACACACAGGGGAGAGGCCATTTTCATGTTCAGACTGTGGAAAATGTTTTACTAATAAACCACAGCTTACTGTACATGAAAGAACTCACACAGGGGAGAAGTTATTTTCTTGTCAAGAATGTGGAAAACAGTTTACAGTGAAATCAAAGCTTGTTGCACATCTGAGAACTCACACAGGAGAGAAGCCATATTCATGTTTTCATTGTGGGAAATGTTTTTCCCATAAATCAAACCTCACTCTACATGAAAGAACTCATACAGGAGAGAAGCTGTTTTCATGTTCAGAATGTGGCAAATATTTTACTCAGAAATCAGAGTTTGTTAATCATCAAAGAACTCACACAGGAGAGAAGCCATTTTTATGTTTAGAATGTGGGAAATGTTTTACTTGGAAATCCCAGCTTACTGTACATGTAAGAACCCACACAGGAGAGAAGCTGTTTTCATGTTCAGAATGTGGTAAATGTTTCACTCCTGAATCAAAGCTTATTAAACATCAAAGAACTCACACAGGGGAGAAGCCATTTTCATGTTTAGAATGTGGTAAATGTTTTACTCAGAAAACACAGCTTACATTACATGAAAGAACTCACACAGGAGAGAAGTTGTTTTCATGTTCACAATGTGGAAAATGTTTTACTCATAAATCAAATTTTGTTAAACATGAAAGAATTCACACAGGAGAGAAGCCATTTTCATGTTTAGAATGTGGAAAAGGTTTTAGATGGAAATCAGTGCTCACTGCACACGAAAAAACTCATACAGGAGAGAAGCCATTTTCATGTTCAGAATGTGGGAAATGTTTTGCTCATAAATCAGATTTTGTTAAACATCAAAGAATTCACACAGGGGAGAAGCCATTTTCATGTTTAGAATGTGGGAAATGTTTTACTCAGAAAACACAGCTCACATTACATGAAAGAAATCATACAGGAGAGAAGTTGTTTTCATGTTCGGAATGTGGGAAATGTTTTAATCACAAGTCAAATTTTGTTAAACATCAAAGAATTCATACTGGGGAGAAGCCGTTTTCATGTTCAGAATGTGGAAAAGGTTTTAGTTATAAATCAGATTTTGTTAAACATCAAAGAACTCACACAGGAGAGAAGCCATTTTCATGCGATAAATGTGGGAAATGTTATGCACAGAAATATAAACTTATGAAACATCTAAACAGTCATTTAGGGGAGAATCCAAGTCAGATCGCTGAATGATCAGTCAGACGTCTGTATTCCCCATGTACAGAGGAGATGTGGCGGTAATACAGATATCATATACCGCAGCTCCAAACTTCTCACCAATTGGTAATAAAATGTTTCTTCTAAACCTTAGTCTCCTCTCCCTCCATCTCATGTGGATATATATATATATATATGGTTATGATGATGTGACAGATGACAGAGGTCCTGAGTGGGAGGCAGCGGCTTCCTCTGCATAGTTAGTGGCCATGCATACACAGTACACGAGCAGGGAGGCCAGGGAGGATCTGGAGTCCCTGCTGCTCTATGTACAGTGTATTAGTGCAGCCACCACAGGATGGACGGACAGGAGAAGAGAATCCTATCTATCACCAGACTCTCAGCCAAGGATGAGGGGGAAGCGAAGTGCTGATCGGACCCTCTGTAAGTCTGTACCACCACCACCCCTCTTAGTATAGGACAGTATTTTTTGTTTATGACTTCTGATGTGTGATTTTATGGCTTATTATTATGTTATATTTGTAGACTTGCTTCCCTTTCTATTATCTGACAAATAAATTTTTTTTGATGAGATGAGAATCCCCTTTTATTGCAGCATTGGGGCGTTATAATAGGGGAAAATATGAAAGGGGGGGTTAAAATAATTAGGAATTACCAGGGAGGAAATGGGGGAGGTCACAGACCGTGCGCTCTCATCTGCTCCCACCCTGACTACTTGCCTCAACAGTCCTAGACGACTACGGACAACCACGGAGACCGCCCCTACTAGCGATAAGGTGATGACACAAAACACAGACTAGACTAACTTACATACAAGGTGAGGTCACTGGGCCGGGGCCAAACCAAACCAAGAGCAAAGTGCAAAACGGAAAGAGAATAGTTGGGTAATGGAGCCAAAGTCGGAGAAAGCCATGTAACGATATAAGAAACAATATGGAGACACTTGCTCACTAAAACTAGTCTAGAAGCCGGCGTGGATATCAGGACATTGATACACTATATAGTGGGTCAGGGGACCGGACCAGGATGTGATTGGACGCACACACACAGGAACAGACACAGCAAGGGGGAAAGGAGAATACAGATGTCAATCACCTAAGCAAGACAGAGATTAACTGTGAAGTGGCCAGAGGAAACTAGGGAAGAGACGGGTGCAGTAAGAATTCAATCAGCAGAGCAGGAGTAGCAGAGGGGAGGTATAACAGAGAAGTGCAAATAAAACACAATACAAACACAAAACCAGCACTATTAAAGGGGTTATCCAGCGCTACAAAAACATGACCACTTTCTTCCTGAGACAGCCCCATTCTTGTCTCTAGTTTGGTCGTGTCTTTGCTGCTCAGTTCCATTGAAGTGAATGGGGCTTAATTGCAAACCGCACCTGAACTGGAGACATTATACCATTATATATATATATATATATATATATATATATATATATATATATACAGTCCTGCATGCCATTATATATATATATATATATATATATATATATATATATATACACACACAGCCCCACATAAAAAAAATATATATATATATATATATATATATATATATATATACACACACACAGAGTAAAAAATCAAAATACCACAGCACTCCTAATCGGTCCAAAAATAGAACTCAAAAATGTCTCAAAAAAAAGCAAAAAACATAATGGGATGAAGCAGAGTTACCAGTCCCGTAGTCCAACAGGATCAATATCCAAGAAAAGAAAAAAGTAACAGCATCCAGGCGATTTAAAGTGCATAAAGCAAAAGTGCTTTTATTACCCCATGGCACACATACAACTGCTGCTGTATATGTGCCATGGGGTGATAAAAGCACTTTTGCTTTATGCACTTTAAATCGCCTGGATGCTGTTACTTTTTTCTTATATACACACACAAACACACACGGCATTACTAAATATATATATATATATATATATATATATATATATATATATATACTGACAAAGGTTGCTAGACGGCACTGTGTAGGCTCTGAGGCTCTGGTGGGTGAACGAACTCAGGTAGCCAGAGTACAAAGTGTCATGTGGGTAACCGATACTCCTGATCTGTATACACAAGTCCATAAAGTAAGTATAATCAGTCCATAGTATGGTCCAATCAGCATTCGGTTATTGGAGAAGGCCGTCACTCACCCCATCACTGAACAATCAGCTGTTCACTCCACAGTAGGTTCATGGCGTCTGTGTTTGGTAAATTTTGAACCACGCATGCGTGGAGTGAGCGCAATGTCCTTCGGGAGGTCCGGATCGCGTCATCAGATTCTATCAGCAACGGAGGTCCGTGCATGCGCATACTTTCAAATGTCCAAGGTCCTTGGACATTCTACTAGACCAGGGGTCAACCAATCCAGCTGTGCCCTGAGAGACACCGGATAGGTGCTGGGCTATACAGCAGGATACACTGTTATACTCCTTTATCCTGTGACGTTTTTGTAACAGGTGGAACATGTTTGTGACACTTGCGGTAACGGAGCGTCACTTGTGCGGCTTCTATTCTGCTTCCACATTGAGGGCAAACTGTACCCTTTCCCAAGATGGCGTCCGCGGGGCTTGGATCAAGTATGCGCATGCACGGACCTCCATTGCTGATAGAATCTGATGACGCGATCCGGACCTCCCGAAGGACATTGCGCTCACTCCACGCATGCGTGGTTCAAAATTTACCAAACACAGACGCCATGAACCTACTGTGGAGTGAACAGCTGATTGTTAAGTGATGGGGTGAGTGACGGCCTTCTCCAATAACCGAATGCTGATTGGACCATACTATGGACTGATTATACTTACTTTATGGACTTGTGTATACAGATCGGGAGTATCGGTTACCCACATGACACTTTGTACACGCTGTAGATATATGAGTTGATGTTTCACACTGTTTGAATACAGTATTTACACTGTTGTATATATTGTTTACATATGATAATGAAGATGATGTCACTAATGATGGGATGTGTAATGGGAGGGGCTTCTATGTTAAATACTGAGCATTGCCACTCTGATATTGTTGCTTGAAAAAGATCTCAAAGAGAGATTGAAACGTTGCTTACTAATGGGTGAATAAAAACCACTTTTTCATCACTTATACTGGAGTGCCACATCATTCGACTACTTATATATATATATATATACAGCCCAGCATACCATTATATATATACAGCCCAGCATACCATTATATACATATACAGCCCAACATACCATTATATATATACAGCCCAGCATACCATTATATATATATATACAGCCCAACATACCATTATATATATACAGCCCAGCATACCATTATATATACACAGCCCAGCATACCATTATATACAGCCCAGCATACCATTATATATATACAGCCCAGCATACCATTATATATATATATATATACAGCCCAACATACCATTATATATATACAGCCCAGCATACCATTATATATACACAGCCCAGCATACCATTATATACAGCCCAGCATACCATTATATATATACAGCCCAGCATACCATTATATATATATATACAGCCCAACATACCATTATATATATATATATATATATACAGCCCAGCATACCATTATATATACACAGCCCAGCATACCATTATATACAGCCCAGCATACTATTATATATATATATATACAGCCCAGCATACCATTATATATATATACAGCCCAACATACCATTATATATATATATATATATATATACAGCCCAGCATACCATTATATATATATACAGCCCAACATACCATTATATATATACAGCCCAGCATACCATTATATATACAGACCAGCATGCCATTATATATACAGCCCAGCATACCATTATATATATACAGCCCAGCATACCATTATATATACAGACCAGCATGCCATTATATATATACAGCCCAACATACCATTATATATATACAGCCCAGCATACCATTATATATACAGACCAGCATGCCATTATATATATATACAGCCCAACATACCATTATATATATACAGACCAGCATACCATTATATGTGTGTGTGTGTGTGTGATCAGACTACCTATATGAAGCCCTAACCCAACTTGCAGATGAAATGGTTTACAAGAAGTTGTCTGGAGATCCCACAAAAAACTTTTTGGATGAATTAGTTTCTTTGGTGAGTGAAGCATACGACCAGGGGATTATAGACAAGGAAGTCTGTTCCATGTTAGTAAACCAAAATCCTAGGATTCCTGTCCTATATTTACTTCCCAAAATACATAAGCGACTGGACCATCCTCCGGGTCGTCCGATAATATCTGGAACGGATTCCTTGTTCTATGCCCCTGCATCGTATGTGGATCAGTATCTACAAGAAATGGTTAGAAAGTTACCCCGATGTCTTAAAGACACTACTGATCTCTTGGTTCGACTGGAAGCTCTTGATGTCAGAGACGTGACTTTTGTCGGTACTCTTGACATCAAGAGCTTATATACTAATATACCATGTCCTGAAGCCTTGGAAGTAGTACGTGAGAAATTATGTGAAAATGCAACAGTAGACAATTCCACAATAGGCTTTTTACTGTCACTTCTGGAGATTATATTAACAAAAAATTATTTCAGATTTGGTGAAGAATTTTTCTTACAAACGCAAGGCGTTTCGATGGGGTCCCCAGTGGCCCCCAGTAATGCGAACATTTTTATGGCAGCATTAGAGGATAGATGTCTCTCAACGCACGAGCACAGCATTCATTTGCATACTTGGCTAAGATTTGTGGACGACGTCCTATTGCTGTGGACCGGCACCAGAGAAGAACTAAATTCTTTTATTCAGCATCTGAATGCTGCCCATGAGTTGATAGAATTCACGGCGGAGATACATAACACCACAGTCCAATATTTAGATGTAGAATTGACAGTACAGAATGGCCAAATAGACACAAAACTGTACACTAAAGAAATGGATAGGAATAACCTTTTGCACAGAACTAGCCACCATGCCCCTATGACGTTCAGGGGGATCCCTAGGAGCCAGTTAATGCGGGTGAAACATGTGAAATACAAGGGGTTAAGATGGTGCAGAAGTTCTGTGCAAGAGGTTATAACAAGAGTGAAGTAAAGAAAGCATGGGAAGAGGTTAAAGAGAACCTGTCACCGGGGATGCGGGCACAGAGCCCGGCCGACCCCCCGATGCAGCTCCCGGATACTTACCTATTGCGATGAGTCCTGTTCCTGGAGCCGGTCCCGGGACGAAGATATCTGCGCCTGAAGCCGTGCGCGCGCGCCGCTGAGATGAGTCCGACGCTCATAGAGAATGACGGAGCCATCATTCTCTATGGGCATCGGACTTATCTCTGCTCATTTACATACAGCACGCGCACGGCTTCGGGCGCGGATATCTTCGTCCCGGGACCGGCTCCAGGAACAGGACTCATCGCAATAGGTAAGTATCCGGGAGCTGCACCGGGGGGTCGGGCGGGCTCTGTGCCCGCGTCCCCGGTGACAGGTTCTCTTTAAGGTAATACCAAGAGAGGAACTAATGAACCAGGCACCTGGCATGAACATCTGAAACTCCTGAATCCTGCGCACTGTGGTGAATTGTTTTGTTATTTTTGCATAAGAAGATTTGTTATATCGCATAAGAGAAAAAGAAAAAAAGTAAAATAAGGAAATTTCTGAAAATACAAGTGTCCTGATTACTTTATCTTTATTGTTGGATTGACCAAGGGAAAAACGACTTGGTATAGGACTATACACACACAGTGCGATTAGGCACATGATTTTCTAGTTTATATATATATATATATATATATATATATATATATATATATACATACAGCCCAGCATACCCTCATATATATATATACAGCCCAACATACCAATATATATATATATATATATACCTCCCTACAAGGCCCGGGCATGCTCCTGATGAGGTGTCTGTATGACCTCCCTACAAGGCCCGGGCATGCTCCTGATGGGGTGTCTGTATGACCTCCCTACAAGGCCCGGGCATGCTCCTGATGAGGTGTCTGTATGACCTCCCTACAAGGCCTGGGCATGCTCCTGATGAGGTGTCTGTATGACCTCTCTACAAGGCCTGGGCATGCTCCTGATGAGGTGGCTGTATGACCTCCCTACAAGGCCCGGGCATGCTCCTGATGAGGTGTCTGTATGACCTCCCTACAAGGCCCGGGCATGCTCCTGATGGGGTGTCTGTATGACCTCCCTACAAGGCCCGGGCATGCTCCTGATGAGGTGTATGACCCCCCTACAAGGCCGGGCATGCTCCTGATGAGGGTGTATGACCTCCCCACAAGGCCCGTGCATGCTCCTGATGAGGTGGCTGTATGACCTCCTTACAAGGCCCGGGCATGCTCCTGATGAGGTGGCTGGAGGACCTTCCTACAAGGCCTGGGCATGCTCCTGATGAGTTGTCTGTATGACCTCCCTACAAGGCCCGGGCATGCTCCTGATGAGGTGTCTGTATGACCTCCCTACAAGGCCCGGGCACGCTCCTGATGGGGTGTCTGTATGACCTCCCTACAAGGTCCGGGCATGCTCCTGATGAGGTGTCTGTATGACCTCCCTACAAGGCCCAGGCATGCTCCTGATGAGGTGTCTGTATGACCTCCCTACAAGCCTGCTCCTGATGAGGTGTCTGTATGACCTCCCTACAAGGCCTGGGCATGCTCCTGATGAGGTGTCTGTATGACCTCCCTACAAGGTCCGGGCATACTCCTGATGGGGTGTCTGTATGACCTCCCTACAAGGCCCGGGCATGCTCCTGATGGGGTGTCTGTATGACCCCCCTACAAGGCCTGGGCATGCTCCTGATGAGGGTGTATGACCTCCCTACAAGGCCCGGGCATGCTCCTGATGAGGTGTCTGTATGACCTCCCTACAAGGTCCGGGCATGCTCCTGATGAGGTGTATGACCTCCCTACAAGGCCCGGGCATGCTCCTGATGAGGTGGCTGTATGACCTCCCTACAAGGTCCGGGCATGCTCCTGATGAGGTTCCTGTATGACCTCCCTACAAGGCCCGGGCATGCTCCTGATGAGGTGTCTGTATGACCTCCCTACAAGGCCCGGGCATGCTCCTAATGAGGTGTCTGTATGACCTCCCTACAAGGCCCGGGCATGCTCCTGATGAGGTGTCTGTATGACCTCCCTACAAGGCCCGGGCATGCTCCTGATGAGGTGGCTGTATGACCTCCCTACAAGGCCCCTGCATGCTGCTGATGAGGTGTCTGTATGACCTCCCTACAAGGCCCGGGCATGCTCCTGATGAGGTGTCTGTATGACCCCCCTACAAGGCCCGGGCATGCTCCTGATGAGGTGGCTGTATGACCTCCCTACAAGGCCCGGCATGCTCCTGATGAGGTGGCTGTATGACCCCCCTACAAGGCCCGGGCATGCTCCTGATGAGGTGTCTGTATGACCTCCCTACAAGCCCTGAGCATGCTCCTGATGAGGTGTATGACCTCCCTACAAGGCTGTGCCGCCTCACCCAAAAAATGACACCCCCCCCACACACACAGCATTACTGACCCACTGCCAGACCGTTCATGTTGCAGGATGTTGCAGGCAGCAGATCGCTCTCCACGGTGTCTCCAGACTCTGTCACATGTGCTCAGTGTGAACCTGCTCTCATCTGTGAGGAGCACAGGGGGCGCCAGTGGTGAATCTGCCAATCCTGGTGTTCTCTGGCAAATGCCAAGCGTCCTGCACGGTGTTGGGCTGTGAGCACAACCTCCATTTGTGGACGTTGGACCCTCATACCATCCTCATGGAGTCGGTTTCTAATCGTTTGTGCAGACACATGCACATGTGTGGCTGGCGCGCCTAGAGAGAGAGAGGGAGTGACCACCACAATGAAGGAACGTCCTGGATAGTGACCATGTCGGCTGAAAAAAAAACAAACTACAACACTTCTGGCGGCAAGAGTGACCCAAGAAAGTGGGGTTAGGCCACGGAATTGGCAGCTACTCTAAAGTCATGTATGTGGGGAACACAAAAGAGCCACAATGGTTCATGGACTCACCATAGAAGCGGTAACAAGGGTGCTTGATCCAGCACTCCCAGGCGTGTAGATAATCAAATAAGAACATAACCTTTAATAATATGTCCTAAAAATCTCTTCTAAAACCAACGTGTTTCGCGCAGCAGTGCTTAATCATGGTTACAATGGAAGAATAAACATGTGAAACAAAAAAAATGTTTACTCACACAAATTTACCTACTGATGCTGATATGTACATTGGCTTATTCCACTACTAGTACGACCCACGGATTTTGTGGTGCTCAATCATCCGTAACAAGCTACTCCAGTGATATACAGTCTTCAAACAGATATATGAAGGATGAGGCACTCACCAGTCCGTAAATATTCCTTGATTTTATTTCATGTCATATTCCAACAGGTGATTTGGACGCGGTTAGAACATGGTGAACGGGTGACAGCCTGTTTCGCGTGATGATGTTCACGCTTCCTCTCAGCCTCTCAGGGACTCCCGAATGAGCGATCCAAGCATCCTTCGCCGGGGCTCAGCGCCGTAATGGCGCTGATCCTGGCTCGGCACTCAATTGCTTCCGGCTGCAGCAGCCGGAAGCAATCGATGTGCCTATCTCGTCGATCTATGCTGCATATCTATGCAGCATAGATCTGTAAGAGAGATCAGTGCACTTATACTAGAAGTCCCCCAGGGGGAATAACCCTAACCCCAGGGGGGAATAACCCAAACCCCGGGGGGAATAACCCTAACCCATGGGGGAATAACCCTAACCCCCAGGGGGGAATAACCCTAACCCCAGGGGGGAATATCCCTAACCCCAGGGGTGAATAACCCTAACCCCAGGGGGAATAACCCTAACCCCGGGGGGGGATAATTCTAACCCCAGGGGGGGATAATTCTAACCTCAGGGGGGGAATAACCCTAACCCCAGGGGGGCTTCTAGTATAAGTGTAAAAAAAAAAAAAGTGCTATTATCAATAAAAGCCCCCTCCCCTAATAAAAGTCAGAATCACCCCCCCCCCTTTTCTTATGTTAAAAATAAAAATAAATAAATAACATGTTTGCTATCGCCGCGTGCGTAATCGCCCGAACTAATAATTAATCACATTCCTGATCTCGTACGGTAAATGGCGTAAACGCAAAAAAATCCCAAAGTGCAAAATTGCGCATTTTTGGTCACATCAAATCCAGAAAAAATTTAATAAAAAGCGATCAAAAAGTCGCATATGCGCAATCAAGGTACCGATAGAAAGATCACATCATGGCGCAAAAAATGACACCTGACACAGCCCCATAGACCAAAGGATAAAAGCGCTATAAGCCTGGGAATGGAGCGATTTTAAGGAACGTATATTTGTTAACAATGATTTGAATTTTTTACAGGTCATCCGATACAATATAAGTTATACATGTTACATATCGTTGTAATTGTAACGACTTGAGGAACATATATAACAAGTCAGTTTTACCCCAGGGCAAACGGTGAAAAAAGGAAAAAAAAACAAATAAAAGAAATGCGTTTGTTTTTTTTAATTTCGCCACCCATTGAATTTTTTTCTGGTTTCGCAGTGTACCAAATGCAAAAATTCAGCCTGTCATTGCAAAGTACAATTAGTGGCGCAAAAAATAAGGGCTCATGTGGGTTTGTAGGTGGAAAAATGCAAGTGCTACGGCCTTTTAAGGAGGGAAAAACGAAAACGCAAAAATTTAAATTGGCCCGGTCCTCTAAGGGTTAAAAAAGGCAAAAAAATATAATAAACAAAAAAAATTGAAACACCTTACTTCTGGAGAAAATGCCCGGCAGAACCCTGACACTGGAACATACTGTTGCGCCAATAACCTTTTCTACCCGCTAGAGCTTGGAATGCAGTTATCTGCATATTGGCACTTTTTCCTCCTTTCTTTGTAACAGGTGGTATGCCCGGTCATGTGACTTTCTCATTATGACGTGTAGACTCGGACTAACAACATGTGTGCATTTTGACTCGTGCATTTGATTGGTCCGTGTATTTTTTTAATGTTCCACATGTTTATTCTTCCATTGTAACCATGATTAGGCACTGCTGCGCGAAACGCGGTTTTAGAAAATATTTTTAGGACATATTATTAAAGGTTATGCTTTAATTTGATTATCTACACGCCTGGGAGTGCTGGATCAAACACCCTTGTTACCGCTTCTATGTGGGGAACAATGGCAAAATAAAAAAATTACCTGCCTTTGAAGAGAGGGACTGCACCTAGGGATTTGGGGATGATGGTACTTGTAGTTCCCCCTGAGGTGATATAGATGGTGATGATGGTACTTGTAGTTCCCCCTGAGGTGTTATAGATGGTGATAATGGTACTTGTAGTTCCCCCTGAGGTGTTATAGATGGTGATGATGGTACTTGTAGTTCCCCCTGAGGTGATATAGATGGTGATGATGGTACTTGTAGTTCCCCCTGAGGTGATATAGATGGTGATGATGGTACTTGTAGTTCCCCCTGAGGTGTTATAGATGGTGATGATGGTACTTGTAGTACCCCCTGGGGCTTCTCTATTACTGCTGCCTGAGGTGATCATGGAGAAGCCCTGGATGGTGATGAGGAAATCAGACAAGAGGGAGGCAGTGAGGTACAACAGTGACTTTACTTGCAGATGAAGTATAAGAAGTATATAACTTGTACAGCTCCTTTTACATGAAGATTTCTTAAAATGGCTGACTACCAGAGATGTGTCACTGCTAATACAATGGAGATTGGTGGTGTGTATGGATTCGCCCCTTTGCTAGGTTGAATAGGAAGTCAGTGAAGTGGAAGGCTTTTTGGGATATCTGGGCCGGGCCTTAAAGGGGTAGTGCGGCGCTAAAAAATTATTCACAGAATAACACAAATTACACAGTTATACAACTTTGTAATGTATGTTATGTCTGTGAATCGCCCCCTACCCGTGTCCCACCACCCCCGCCCGTGTACCCGGAAGTGTGTGGTGCATTATACATTACCTGATCCGTGTCGAGGCTGTCCGCCATCTTGTGTGGCCGCGTCATCAGCTGCTCAGCCGCGATTGGCTGAGCATAACTGTGCTCAGCCAATCGCGGCTGAGCACAGTTGTGACGCGGCGGAGGGGGGAGCCGCGGCAGGGATTCGGCCGTCCGTCCGAAGATGACGTTTGCCACAAGATGGCGGACGGCCCTCGACACGGATCAGGTAATGTATAATGCACCACACACTTCCGGGTACACGAGCGGGGGGACACGGGGAACGGGGCGATTCACAGACATAACATACATTACAAAGTTGTATAACTTTGTAATGTCTGTTATTCTGTGAATAATTTTTTTGCGCCGCACTACCCCTTTAAACCACAACTTCCAGTTCCCAGAAAGACTAAGGGCACTAGGAGCAATGATCCCTCAGTATAGTACAGTACCTATAGTAGGCTGGAGCGCATCCTTCTCCCTCTCCGGTCAATAATAAAAATAGGTAAATTTCAGGTCGCACTATCCTCACAGGCTGTACTTACCTCAGAGGATGTTTCTCCTACCACAGCTGCACTCAGCTACTCAGGGAATTCCTGTCACAACTGCCTCTTATAGGGAGCTCATTTGAATAGCTCCGCCCTCTTTCTGGAATGTTCTCCTAGCTGGTGTAGTACAGTAAAGAGGCAGCTGGTGTTGCTATGGTAACTCCCTGTGTGGTGTGTGTGACTAGTGATGACGACCCATCTCCAGCATGGCTCCTCTCTATAATACAATGAAGAATAACCAATATATTACTAAATCTATGTCACTATAACACAGGATCCATTCTCTGCCCAACCCCATAGAAAACACAACTCCAGTACGCTGCACTATATAGTGCCAGATTATTGCAGCAGTCAGTCAGTATGGGGGTTTGACCAGGTTCTTGGGACAAGGACTCATCTTACGCGGTCAGGTGTCCGGCCGCACAGCCGCCTCACTCCCAGCACAGAGCTGACACACAGGAGGGTTGGTAGGTAAGATCAATCATTTTCTTGGAGCTGGGTCAGACCGGTGTGACCGCTATCATTGCGGCTGCTCCTCCCGGCGATATCTGGATCCTTGCCTTACGTTGGGGCGATAACTGAAATGGATGCACAACAAGAGGGCTGTCATATGGACCGTCTGTTCCAAATTACAGTTTAAGTTAAATTATTTAAAAGTTTATAGTTCATACTGAAGAATCACACTGACATATGGTTAGGGTGGATCTCCTTTAATCAAAGATGGCAGCCAGTGTATATATCCTGGTGGGCGGTGTTCTTCTACTAGGAGTCGGGTTAGTACTTCATTAACTGAGGTACGAGAACAGTTACTTGCGCAGCACTAGTGTTACTTACATAGGCTTTACCGAATGTACAACTTCAATTTCAAACAAATTGTGAATAAAAAACCGAATGCAAGATGTGGAGGTGTAGAATAAAACACAAATCACAGATAAAAAGTTTAAACTGAGAGAATGTATAATTTTAAGCGAAAAATGTGTGAAAAAAGTGGAAAGTCCCCCAAAAAGTTAGGACTATGCGGTCCCCCCCTTCCCTTCTTACCAGACGTCTGGGGACAGAGGAGACCAGTTTCTCAAGTTTAGAAATAGGAATGTTCTCCCATTCATGTCTAATACAGGCCTCTAAGGGCGGAGAAATTCTCGCAGATAAACTCCGCAGAATACCGTCGCCTGTACGCCGGCTCCATAAACACCATTCTATAGGCCGGCTGATTCCGCATTCCACCGAAAGAATCGACATGACAATTCTTTCGGCGGAATCAGCCGGCGGAAAGGCACACGGCCGTGCGCGCATACAGGTGGCGGAATTCGAATTCCGTAGTGTGAACCCGTCCTAACTGTTCAAGCGTTTTGGGCCTTCTTTGTCGCACCTTCCTCTTTATCATGCGCCAAATGTTCTCTATGGGTAGCTTCATACACACCGTGTCACAGCGGATTTTCTGCTGAGGATCCGCTGCAGATTTGATCTAAATAACTGAACACAACATCAAATCTGCTGCTGATCCTGTACATGTGAACGCACTCTATAGGTGAAAGATCTGGGCTGCAGGCCGCTATGTCAGTAGCCGGATCCTACTCCTACGTAGCCATGATGTTGTGATTGCTGCAGAATGTGGTCTGCCATTATCTTGTTGAAAAATGCAGGGTCTTCCCTGAAAGAGATGACGTCTAGATGGGAGCAGATGTTGTTCTAGAACCTGAACATAGCTCTCTGCATTAAAGGAGAAGTCCGGCCAAAATAATTTTTTTTATATGTTATTACTAATGGAAAGTTATACAATTTTCTAATGTACATTAATTATGGGAAATGCTCATATACTGCTATTTCCCTTAATTTAGTGTATCAGGAAGTGTTAGAATTATCTCAGAAGCAGTGACGTCACGACGAATGGTGTAATTCCTATGGAGTGTCCAGCAGGGGGCGCACTATATATAGAAGTCAATGGTACTCATTGACTTCTATATATAGTGCGCCCCTGCTGGACACTCCATTGGAATTACAATGGATGTGTATGTAATGTAATATACAGTGTTTTTATATAGTTACATAGTTAATACGGTTGAAAAAAAGACACATGTCCATCAAGTTCAACCAAGGAGGGGATGGATACAGGGAAGGGGGAGGGGTGATAGGTTCTATACATATGCATTTATATCCTGGGGTGACTGTTCCCCACATTCACAGTTCTCATGGTAAAGAAGACTTGTCGCCTCCGGAGATTGAACCTTTTTTTCTCCAGGCGGAGGCAGCGCCCCCTTGTCTCTCCAGGCGGAGGCAGCGCCCCCTTGTCTCTCCAGGCGGAGGCAGCGCCCTCTTGTCTCTCCAGGCGGAGGCAGCGCCCCCTTGTCTCTCCAGGCGGAGGCAGCGCCCTCTTGTCTCTCCAGGCGGAGGCAGCGCCCCCTTGTCTCTCCAGGCGGAGGCAGCGCCCCCTTGTCTCTCCAGGCGGAGGCAGCGCCCCCTTGTCTCTCCAGGCGGAGGCAGCGCCCCCTTGTCTCTCCAGGCGGAGGCAGCACCCCCTTGTCTCTCCAGGCGGAGGCAGCGCCCTCTTGTCTCTCCAGGCGGAGGCAGCACCCCCTTGTCTCTCCAGGCGGAGGCAGCGCCCTCTTGTCTCTCCAGGCGGAGGCAGTGCCCCCTTGTCTCTCCAGGCGGAGGCAGCGCCCCCTTGTCTCTCCAGGCGGAGGCAGTGCCCCCTTGTCTCTCCAGGCGGAGGCAGCACCCCCTTGTCTCTCCAGGCGGAGGCAGCGCCCTCTTGTCTCTCCAGGCGGAGGCAGTGCCCCCTTGTCTCTCCAGGCGGAGGCAGTGCCCCCTTGTCTCTCCAGGCGGAGGCAGCACCCCCTTGTCTCTCCAGGCGGAGGCAGCGCCCTCTTGTCTCTCCAGGCGCAGGCAGCGCCCCCTTGTCCTTTGAGGGGGTTTTACCTGGAACATCTTTTCCCCATATCTCTTGTAGGGGCCATTTATATATATAAATAAGTTAATCATATCTCCCCTTAAACGTCTCTTCTCCAGACTAAACAAATGTAATTCTTTTAATCTCTCCTCATAACTAAGATGCTCCATTCCCCTTATTAGTTTAGTTGCCCGTCTTTGTACCCTCTCCAGCTCTCGTCCTTTTTATGAATCGGGTTCCAAAACTGGATGGTGACTCCAGATGAGGCCGCACCAAAGCTTTATAAAGCGGTAATATTATATCCCTGTCCCGTGAGTCCAGCCCTGTTATATACATGACAATATCCTGCTGGCCTTAGAAGCAGCTGACTGACATTGTGCTGTTCTGTAGTCTATTATCTACAAGTACACCCAGATCCTTCTCTATCAGTGACTCTCCCAGAGTAACTCCCCCCAGGACATATGATGCTGCAGGTTATTACTCCCCCCAGGACATATGATGCTGCAGGTTATTACTCCCCCCAGGACATATGATGCTGCAGGTTATTACTCCCCCCCAGGACATATGATGCATGCGGGTTATTAATCCCCCCAGGACATATGATGCTGCAGGTTATTCCTCCCCCTAGGACATATGATGCTGCAGGATATTACTCCCCCCAGGACATATGATGCTGCAGGTTATTACTCCCCCCAGGACATATGATGCTGCAGGTTATTACTCCCCCCCCAGGACATATGATGCATGCGGGTTATTACTCCCCCCAGGACATATGATGCTGCAGGTTATTACTCCCCCCAGGACATATGATGCTGCAGGTTATTCCTCCCCCCAGGACATATGATGCTGCAGGTTATTACTCCCCAGGACATATGATGCATGTGGGTTATTAGTACCCAGGTGCATAACTTTACATTTATCCACATTGAACCTCATTTGCCAATCATTTTGATTGAATACATTTATGAAATACTTTGGGGAGCAAGTGTCCTTGCTCCCCAAAGTATTCCATAAATGTAAGCAATCAGTACATCACAGTAAGCTCGCCACTGCCGCCGCTACCGAACGCCCGCCACTGCCGCCGCTACCGAACGCCCGCCGCCGCTATGGACTACACTCAACTACTACTCTCCCCACCTGCTCATAGCATGAGCAGGTGATGGGAGAGCAGGTCATGGGTGATGGGAGAGTAGTAGCTAAGTTATATGGCTGAGATCGCCGCCGCTAATGCCGCGCAGGAGAGCCGCGCATCACTGCAGCCATCATCATCCCCCTCCGCTCCCCCCTCCTGCTTCTTCTTCCTTACTCTATCTGATAGCTGACTTCCTGCCCGGCCGCCGACACGTGTGATCGGAGAGCGGCGGCCGGGCCGGGAGTCAGCCATCAGATAGAGTAAGGAAGCATCAGGAGGGGGGAGCGGAGGGGGATGATGGCTGCAGTGATGAGCGTCGACGATCTCAGAGATATAACCCGGCCACTACTCTCCCATCACTTGTGCCTGCTGGACACTCCATAGGAATTACACCATTCGTCGTGACGTCACTGCTTCTGAGAGAATTCTAACACTTCCTGATACACTAAATTAAGGGAAATAGCAGAATATGAGCATTTCCCATAATTAATGTACATTAGAAAATTGTATAACTTTCCATTAGTAATAACATATAAAAAAATAATTTTGGCCGGACTTCTCCTTTAATGGTGTCTTTCCAGACAAGCAATCTGCCCATGCCACAAGCACTCATGCAACCCCATACTATCAGTCATGCAGCTTTCTGAATGGAGCGTTGATAACAACTTGGGTTGTCCTTGTCCTCTCTGGTCCGGATGACATGGCGTCCCACTGTTCCATAAAGAACTTGTGACTCATCTGACCACAGAACAGTTTTCCATTTTGCCATGCTCCATTTTAAATGACCCCTGGCCCAGTGTAAACGGCGGAGCTTGTGGAGCTTGCTTAGAAATGGCTTCCTCTATGCACTGTAGAGTTTCAGCTGGCAACGGCGGATTGTGGTCACTGACAATGCTTTCTGGAAGGATTCCTGTATATATTACCTGTGTGTGTATAATATATATATATATATATATATATATATATATATATACTCATACCCCTCTTATTACCTGTATCTATATATATCTGGAAGGATTCCTGAACCCGTTCTGTTATTTCCCGGACAGTGGCATTGCTATTTGAGGTGCAGTGACTTTAAGGGCCCGGAAATCACCAGCATCCAGTAAAGTTTTACGACCTTGACCCTTACGCACAGCGATTGTTCCAGATTCTCGGAATCTCTTGATGTTGTTATGTATGGTTGATGATAACTTGAAATTCTTTGCTATTTTACGCTGGATAACACCATCCTGGTATTGCTGCGCTATCTTTCTGCGCAACAATGGTGGAATTGGTGATCCTCTTACCATCTTGTATCAGAGACACTGACACCCTGAGGAGCTCCAATATACCCAACCATCTTGTATCAGAGAGACACTGACACCCTGAGGAGCTCCAATATACCCAACCATCTTGTATCAGAGAGACACTGACACCGGGAGGAGCTCCAATATACCCAACCATCCTGTATCAGAGACACTGACACCCTGAGGAGCTCCTATATACCCAACCATCTTGTATCAGAGAGACACTGACACCCTGAGGAGCTCCAATATACCCAACCATCTTGTATCAGAGAGACACTGACACCCTGAGGAGCTCCAATATACCCAACCATCCTGTATCAGAGACGCTGACACCCTGAGGAGCTCCAATATACCCAACCATCTTGTATCAGAGACACTGACACCCTGAGGAGCTCCAATATACCCAACCATCTTGTATCAGAGACACTGACACCCTGAGGAGCTCCAATATACCCAACCATCTTGTATCAGAGAGACACTGACACCCTGAGGAGCTCCAATATACCCAACCATCTTGTATCAGAGAGACACTGACACCGGGAGGAGCTCCAATATACCCAACCATCCTGTATCAGAGACACTGACACCCTGAGGAGCTCCTATATACCCAACCATCTTGTATCAGAGAGACACTGACACCCTGAGGAGCTCCAATATACCCAACCATCTTGTATCAGAGAGACACTGACACCCTGAGGAGCTCCAATATACCCAACCATCCTGTATCAGAGACGCTGACACCCTGAGGAGCTCCAATATACCCAACCATCTTGTATCAGAGACACTGACACCCTGAGGAGCTCCAATATACCCAACCATCTTGTATCAGAGACACTGACACCCTGAGGAGCTCCAATATACCCAACCATCTTGTATCAGAGACACTGACACCCTGAGGAGCTCCAATATACCCAACCATCTTGTATCATTGAGACACTGACACCCTGAGGAGCTCCAATATGCCCAACCATCTTGTATCATTGAGACAATTACACCCTGAAGAGCTCCAATATACCCAACCATCTTGTATCAGAGACACTGACACCCTGAGGAGCTCCAATATACCCAACCATCTTGTATCAGAGAGACACTGACACCCTGAGGAGCTCCAATATACCCAACCATCTTGTATCAGAGAGACACTGACACTGGGAGGAGCTCCAATATAACCAACCATCTTGTATCAGAGAGACACTGTCACCCTGAGGAGCTCCAATATACCCAACCATCTTGTATCAGAGACACTGACACCCTGAGGAGCTCCAATATACCCAACCATCTTGTATCAGAGAGACACTGACACTGGGAGGAGCTCCTATATACCCAACCATCTTGTATCACTGACACTGACACCCTGAGGAGCTCCAATATACCCAACCATCTTGTATCACTGACACTGACACCCTGAGGAGCTCCAATATACCCAACCATCTTGTATCACTGACACTGACACCCTGAGGAGCTCCAATATACCCAACCATCCTGTATCAGAGACACTGACACCCTGAGGAGCTCCAATATAACCAACCATCCTGTATCAGAGAGACACTGACACCCTGAGGAGCTCCAATATACCCAACCATCTTGTATCAGAGACACTGACACCCTGAGGAGCTCCAATATACCCAACCATCTTGTATCAGAGAGACACTGACATCCTGAGGAGCTCCAATATACCCAACCATCTTGTATCAGAGAGACACTGACACCCTGAGGAGCTCCAATATACCCAACCATCTTGTATCAGAGACACTGACACCCTGAGGAGCTCCAATATACCCAACCATCTTGTATCATTGAGACACTGACACCCTGAGGAGCTCCAATATACCCAACCATCTTGTATCAGAGAGACACTGACAATGGGAGGAGCTCCAATATACCCAACCATCCTGTATCAGAGACACTGACACCCTGAGGAGCTCCAATATACCCAACCATCTTGTATCAGAGACACTGACACCCTGAGGAGCTCCAATATACCCAACCATCTTGTATCAGAGAGACACTGACACCCTGAGGAGCTCCAATATACCCAACCATCTTGTATCAGAGACACTGACACCCTGAGGAGCTCCAATATACCCAACCATCTTGTATCATTGAGACACTGACACCCTGAGGAGCTCCAATATACCCAACCATCCTGTATCAGAGACACTGACACCCTGAGGAGCTCCTATATACCCAACCATCTTGTATCAGAGAGACACTGACACCCTGAGGAGTTCCTATATACCCAACCATCTTGTCAATTCACCTAATTAGTGCTGATTGGTCTTCCAGCTGTTCCTTATTTGCTCAATGTAATTTTTCCAGCCACTTCTTGCTACTTGTCCCAACTTTTTGGGGATTTGTAGACACTGTGAAATTTTAAAACAACATATTTTTCACTTAAAATGAAACATTCTCTCAGTTTAAACTTTTGATCTGTGACTTGTGTTCTATTCTGAATAAAATATTAGATGTTGGCCCCTCCACATCATTGCATTCAGTTTTTATTCACAATTTGTTTAGTGTCCAAACTTTTTTGGAATTGAGGTTGTAACATCTCTACGTGTTTAGAAGGTCAGCGCCATATTGTTCTGGCTTCAGTATATATACAAATATAATCATGACATCCTTGGTGCTGCGTTTACACAGACAGATTTATCTGACAGATTTTTGAATCCAAAGCCAGGAACAGACTATAAACAGGGAACGGATCATAAAGAAAGACTGAGATTTCTTCTCTTCTCAAACACATTCCTGGCTTTGGCTTCAAAAATCTATTAGATAAATGTCTGTGTAAACACGTCATAACACTATAACACCACCACCACTAGACACACCTGCCCTGTACACTGTAACACCACCCTGCACTAGACACACCTGCCCTGTACACTATAACACCACCACCACTAGACACACCTGCCCTGTACACTGTAACACCGCCACCACTAGACACACCTGCCCTGTACACTGTAACACCACCCTGCACTAGACACACCTGCCCTGTACACTGTAACACCACCCTGCACTAGACACACCTGCCCTGTACACTGTAACACCACCCTGCACTAGACACACCTGCCCTGTACAGTTCAACACCCCCACCACTAGACACACCTGCCCCGAACACCACTGCCAAGCACCACAGAACAAGCTACTTGTTAGAGAGCAACAAATTGTGCAAAAAATAGTAAAACATTAAACAGTTGGACATGTGCATTCAAAGGTTTAGAGAAGGTCACATAGAGGTCACCTGTAAAGGTCAGAGGGCATTTTAGGCTCATCTTTAAATTTCACCCACAAATATCTCTACCTTCTTGGGAGTCGTGTATAACCAGCACACAGTGACTACTATCATCACCGCACTGTTATTATATAAGTATGCCACCGCCAGTATTACCACTATGCAAGAGGGAAATATTACCGCCACACTGACTAAATATTATCACCAACACACCGACTAAATATTATCACCGCCACACTGACTAAATATTATCACCAGCACACCGACTAAATATTATCACCGCCACACCGACTAAATATTATCACCGCCACACCGACTAAATATTATCACCGCCACACTGACTAAATATTATCACCAACACACCAACTAAATATTATCACCAACACACCGACTAAATATTATCACCGCCAATATTAAACCAATGAAAGAGGGAAATATTACCGCCACACTGACTATTATCACCGCCAGTATTAAACCAATACAAGAGGGAAATATTACCGCCACACTGACTAAATATTATCACCGCACTTGTATTGTTACTGTATAAAACCCAATATAGTGAGGTCAATCTTACCAATTATAACACCATACAATGCCAGATAATACCGCCACACCCTGACAACATACTGTATTACCACTGTCTAGTGACTGAATAATCAAAAAAGGGGTCCGTGGAGCCTCAGTTATGAGTCTCAAAACACGGAAAGAGGGATATCTGGCTATTCCCGTGTTTTGAGACTCGTAACTGAGGCTCCACGGACCCCTTTTTTGCATATTCAAATTTTGTATGAGACAATCAATGGAGACTCGTAAGTGAGTACTCCATTGGAATTTTTCACTGTTCTCCCTGAGTTCAGTGATTGTTGTGTTTTAATGACTGAATAATACCACCACACACAGAGCAGCATTAACCCCAAATACCACAGTCTGGGGGTGATTACAGTGCAGTTACATCCAGTGACGTCTCCTCTGATTAGTCACTTTCCCTTACCTTCTCCTCTCATCCTGGACCGCCATGATGATCTCTTCCACTCTTCTCTGAAGAGCTCTACGTACATCTTGGGCTTTATATAAGGGTCTTAGAGTAATAACTCACCTCCCCCCCCCCCATACTTTAAAGGGAATCAATCACTGGCTATTATGCTAACCAGCTGTGCTAAACAGTTGACCCCCATTTGCAGGGAGGCAGGGAAGAGATATATGAATGGGACGTGAGTAGGGGCTGTATAGCAGAGCTGGTAAGCTTTATAGCTAACAAGCTTAATTGCTCCCCAAGACATCGTATTGCATCTGTGACATCATCATAACAGTATATATATATCCACATGAGATGGAGGGAGAGGAGACTAAGGTTTAGAAGAAAATCTTTATTAACAATTGGTAACAAGTTTGGAGCTGCGGCATATGATATCTGTATTACCGCCAAATCTCCTCTGTACACGGGGAATACATAGCTGTGGTATCCGGCTTCTATCTGCTTTCTGGGGAACAGACGGGTGACTGATCACTGAGAGATCTGACTTGGCTTCTCCCCTGAGTGACTCTTCTGATGTTTTAAAAGTCTATTTTTCCGCATAAAACATTTCCCACATTTTTCACATGAATATGGCTTCTCCCCTGTGTGAGTTTTCTGATGTTTAACAAGAGATGATTTATAGTTAAAACATTTCCCACATTCTAAACATGAAAATGGCCTCTCTCCTGTGTGGGTTCTTTGATGTGTATTGAGCTGTGATTTCACAATAAAACATTTCCCACATTCTGAACATGAAAATGGCTTCTCCCCTGTGTGAATTCTTAGATGTTTAACAAGATCTGACTTATGAGTAAAACATTTCCCACATTCTAAACATGGAAATGGCTTTTCCCCTGTGTGAATTTTTCGATGTTTAACAAGATGTGAGTTCTCAGTAAAACATCTTCCACATTCTGAACATGAAAATGGCTTCACTCCTGTATGAATTCTTTGATGTTTGACAAGACCTGATTTCTGAATAAAACTTTTCTCACATTCTGAGCACGAAAAAGGTCTCTCCCCTGTGTGAATTCTTTGATGTTTAACAAAATCTGACTTCTGAGTACAACATTTCCCACATTCCAGACAGGAAAATAGCTTCTCCCCTGTGTGAGCTCTTTCATGTTCAGTGAACTGTGATTTATTAACAAAACATTTTCCACGATCTGGAGATGAAAACTGATTCTCTCCTGTATGAATTTTTTTATGTTTAACGAGACTTGATTTATACTTAAAACATTTCCCACATTCTGAACATGAAAATGGCTTCTCTCCTGTGTGAATTCTTTTATGAATAACAAGATCTGATTTGCGAGCAACACACTTCCCACATTCTGAACATGAAAATGGCTTCTCCCCTGTGTGAATTATTTGATGTCTAATGAGAGCTGATTTGCATGTAAAACATTTTCCACATTTGGAACATGAAAACGGCTTCTCTCCTGTGTGGATTCTTTGATGTATAACAAAGTCTGATTTCTGAATAAAACATTTCCCACATTCTAGACAGGAAAATCTCTTCTTCCATATGTGAGCTCTTTTACTTATAGTAAACTGGGATTTTTTAGGAAAACATTTTCCACGATCTGTAAATGAAAATGGCTTCTCTCCTGTGTGAATTTTGTGATGTTTAACAAGACTTGATTTATATTTAAAACGTTTCCCACATTCTGAACATGAAAATGGCTTCTCTCTTGTGTGAATTCTTTTATGTATAACAAGATCTGATTTGCGAGCAACACATTTCCCACATTCTGAACATGAAAATGGCTTCTCCCCTGTGTGAATTACTTGATGTCTAACGAGAGCTGATTTGCATGTGAAACATTTACCACATTTTGAACATGAAAATGGCTTCTCACCTGTATGAATTCTTTGATGTCTGACAAAATCTGATTTCTGACTAAAACATTTCCCACATTCTAGACAGGAAAACTGCTTCTCCCCTGTGTGAGCTCTTTTATGTATAGTGAGATGTGATTTTTTAGCAAAACATTTTCCACATTCTGAACATGAAAATGGCTTCTCCCCTGTGTGAATTCTTAAATGTTTAACAAGATCTGACTTATACGTGAAATATTTCCCACATTCTGAACATAAAAAAGGTTTCTCCCCTGTGTGAATTCTTAGATGTTTAACAAGATCTGACTTATAGGTAAAACATTTCCCACATTCTGAACATGAAAATGCCTTCTCCCCTGTGTGTATAATTTGATGTCTAACAAGAGTTGATTTGGAAGTAAAACATTTCCCACATTCTGAACATGAAAACGGCTTCTCCTTATTTTGCTTAGTAAGCTGTGATGAATCAGAAGATTGGATGGTATTAAAAGGATCAGATGACAGATTTTTGCTGTGAGGGGCTGAGGATGTACCTAGTATAATGGAACATTTTTCATATGTATGATCACGTACATTAAATCTTGAATATATCAGATTTCCCTCTGATCTCCGGGTACAGTCACCTGCCAATAGAGAAGAAATGTTTAATACATTTGTACTTAGGTTTTTTAATGCAGCATCTTGTCCAGAATATGACATCATGGAACCCTCCTGTCCTCCTCCATCGTGGAACCTTCCCGTCCTCCTCCATCGTGGAGCCCTCCCGTCCTCCTCCATCGTGGAGCCCTCCCGTCCTCCTCCATCGTGGAGCCCTCCCGTCCTCCTCCATCGTGGAGCCCTCCCGTCCTCCTCCATCGTGGAACCCTCCCGTCCTCCTCCATCGTGGAACCCTCCCGTCCTCCTCCATCGTGGAACCCTCCCGTCCTCCTCCATCGTGGAACCCTCCCGTCCTCCTCCATCGTGGAACCCTCCCGTCCTCCTCCATCGTGGAACCCTCCCTTCCTCCTCCATCGTGGAACCCTCCCTTCCTCCTCCATCGTGGAACCCTCCCTTCCTCCTCCATCGTGGAACCCTCCCGTCCTCCTCCATCGTGGAACCCTCCCGTCCTCCTCCATCGTGGAACCCTCCCGTCCTCCTCCATCGTGGAACCCCCCCCCTCCTCCATTGTGGAACCCTCCTGTTCTCGTCCATCGTGGAGCCCTCCCGTCCTCCTCCATCGTGGAACCCTCCTGTCCTCCATCGTGGAGCCCTCCCCGTCCTCCTCCATCGTGGAGCCCTCCCGTCCTCCTCCATCGTGGAGCCCTCCCGTCCTCCTCCATCGTGGAGCCCTCCCGTCCTCCTCCATCGTGGAGCCCTCCCGTCCTCCTCCATCGCTACCAACAACCCTTCTGGTGATATTACAGTATAGCAGAGTATTCCTGTATTTCGGGCCTAGGATGGAACCTGCCTGTTGGTTTAGTGCTGTTTAATGTAAAAGTATGTTTATTGTGATGTTTTATGTGATAAGAAAAAAACGTGCCTAAAGCACGCTGGAGGGCTCATCCGGAGAGGTGACAGGAAAGAGAAGCACAGCCGGAGGGGTGACGGGAGAGAGAAGCACAGCCGGAGGGGTGACGGGAGAGAGAAGCACAGCCGGAGGGGTGACGGGAGAGAGAAGCACAGCCGGAGGGGTGACGGGAGAGAGAAGCACAGCCGGAGGGGTGACGGGAGAGAGAAGCACAGCCGGAGGGGTGACGGGAGAGAGAAGCACAGCCGGAGGGGTGACGGGAGAGAGAAGCACAGCCGGAGGGGTGACGGGAGAGAGAAGCACAGCCGGAGGGGTGACGGGAGAGAGAAGCACAGCCGGAGGGGTGACGGGAGAGAGAAGCACAGCCGGAGGGGTGACGGGAGAGAGAAGCACAGCCGGAGGGGTGACGGGAGAGAGAAGCACAGCCGGAGGGGTGACGGGAGAGAGAAGCACAGGCGGAGGGGTGACGGGAGAGAGAAGCACAGCCGGAGGGGTGACGGGAGAGAGAAGCACAGCCGGAGGGGTGACGGGAGAGAGAAGCACGGCCGGAGGGGTGACGGGAGAGAGAAGCACGGCCGGAGGGGTGACGGGAGAGAGAAGCACGGCCGGAGGGGTGACGGGAGAGAGAAGCACGGCCGGAGGGGTGACGGGAGAGAGAAGCACGGCCGGAGGGGTGACGGGAGAGAGAAGCACGGCCGGAGGGGTGACAGGAGAGGAGGGCACGGCCGGAGGGGTGACAGGAGAGGAGGGCACGGCCGGAGGGGTGACAGGAGAGGAGGGCACAGCCATAGGGGTGACGGGAGAGGAGGGCACAGCCGTAGGGGTGACGGGAGAGAGAAGCACAGCCGGAGGGGTGACGGGAGAGGAGGGCACAGCCGGAGGGGTGACGGGAGAGGAGGGAACAGCCGAGGGGGTGAATGGAGAGGAGGGAACAGCCGGTGGGGTGACTGGAAGTGAGGGGCACAGCCGGAGGGGTGACGGGAGAGGAGGGCACAGCCTGAGGGGTGATGGGAGAGGGCGGGCACAGCCAAAGGGGTGTCGGGAGAAACACAGCCAGAGAGGTGATGGAAGAGGGAGGGACAGCCGAAGGGGTGAAGGATAAAAATGAGTTAGAGGCAGCCTAGTGTGTGGTAGATCAGTCAGACAGGGAGACTGACACTGTAAGGAGTAAGTATAATTTTCTTGAGGAATTACTTGCAAGACCCTTGGATATACTTCTATTTACCCATTCACGCCACGGCCAATTATCGTTTTTGCACTTTCGTTTTTTTAGGGTTATATTTTTTTTAAACCTCTATAAATCTTAAACCTAATAAATAGGCTTATACAAGACTATATAAAATACGATACTATAGGGAGGGATGTTGGTGCCTTTGTGAAAGTTTTGGAGAAACAGTCTTACCGGTAATACTAATACTGTTTTCTCTCTTCACCTTCACAATGGCACCACAGGAGAATACCAACCATTCATCTTAGGGCGGGACTTAAGCTTGAAGAACCTTTCGGCCAAAGGCTTGGTCCTCAGAGCGTTGCAGCTGGAGCTTGTAGTGTCTGGCAAACGTACTAGGCAAAGACCATGTAGCAGCCTTCATATTCACTCTATGAAAGAGCGAGCCCTCCCCGCCCGTGAGGTCGATACTGCCCTTGTAGAGTGAGTCTTGATGACTAAAAAAGATGGTAAGTTCTGTAGCTTATAGGATTCAGCAACTGTATTCCTAATCAATTGTGCAGGGACACTTTTAGAAACTTTTTTGCACTTGTTTTTGCCTTGAAATAGTATAAATAAATTTAGTTCTTTCCTCCAGGGTCTGCAGAGTCAAGATATTGCAGAACTGATCTTTTTACATTCAGGGAGAGAAATTTACGCTCCTGAGGGTCCTTGGGGTTCTTGCATAAGGAAGGCAGGATATCGCCTTGCGAACTATGAAAGTACTTTGGAAGGAAACTTTTGGAAGGAAATTTGGATCTGTCTTAAGAATAGAATGGTCATCGAGAACAGAACAGTAAGGTTCTCTGATAGTGAGGGCTTAGGGCCCCATTCCATGGAGCGATAATCGGCCCGATTCAGCAGATTATCACTCCGTGGAATAGAGACAACGATCAGCCGATGATCGTTGATATAGATTAGGACCTATATTTGTCGGGCAAGGACCGCGCACCGCTACGTGGAATAGCGGTGAGCGGCCGGCGACTGACGATATACATTACCTGTGCAGGGTGCAGGGCTCCTCTTCTTCTGCTTCTCCCGCGTCCCGCACACTCCTCCAGCGTCAGGGTGGCCTGTCTCAGCTCAGGCCGCTCAGCCAATCACTGGCCGCGGTGGTCCCGGCCAGTGATTGGCTGAGTGGCCTGTCAGCCGAGACAGGCCGCCCTGACGCTGGAGGAGCGCGTGGGACCTGGGAGAAGTAGGAGAAGAGGAGCCCTGCACCATGCATAGGTAATGTATACTAGTTAAGCTAGGGCTGCAAGGACATCGGTAACGATGTCCCTGCAGCCCTTAATTAACGATAATCGGGCCGTGGAATAGGCCCAGTAAACGAGCGCCGATCTAGCAGATCGGCGCTCGTTTATCGGGCCCCATCGGCCCGTGGAATACCACCCTTAGATCTCACAAACACGTCTAGCCAAATCAGTGGCAACCAGGAAGGCTGTTTTGAAAGCAAAGAACTTAATCAAAGCTTCCTCAATTGGTTAAAAAAGGGGGCGAGTGAGGGCCCTATTACACGGGACGATTATCGTGCGAAAAATCATTATATCGTTCTAATTTAAACGATAATCGTTGTGTGTAAAAAAAAAAATCGACCTCTCAGGATCCATGCCGACCGTTGAAGTTTGGATATGTCTAGGTGAAGAATAGGCCTCTGATGAAGAAGATCCTGGAGTCCCCCTGGAGCCTTGTGGCATGCCTCCACTCAAAGGTTGCCTCACTTCCCACACACTTGAAGGGGTCCGTGGTCATTAGGGACACGGTAGTAGCGTGGAGAGAAATTAGAAAAACCCTTAGACTCCCTTACCTGGTGACTAAAAGAATGCCTTTGTGGGATCACCCGAACTTCCCACAAGGTAGAGAGGACGGGCAATACAGTCTATGGAGGGAAAAAGGGATCAACACAGCAGCACACCTGATGAATGTGACGGAAAAGAGATGGATGACCTCCTTAGAATTGCGCACGACCTATGACCTACCCCCCTCCAATTTCCTGCAAATTATTAAGGCGCTATCGTTCTGTAGAAGCAGACTGAGAGATGTGTCTAAAGAAGTTGTTGCCAACACCTTTGATGAAATATTGGGTCCGGGACCCCGACTGGTCTCTCTGTCTGATTTATACAGAATTTTTCGTGATGATTTTCTTAAGGTGTCTTCTTCTGGTCTTTTTGCTAAATGGGAGACCATCACAAATTAGACTGACATTGGTGACAAGATTTGTGCGGGGTTGGCAAAAGTGAGACAGTGTGTGGTGAACGAACGTTGGAGGGAGACGTATTTTCGTATAATCCATTGTGCGCTTTACAGATTTAACCTCCCCGCATCACCAAATTTTCCGGACCGCATAACGGCATGCCCTAAGTGTAAAGAGGTAGCCATTGATTTGTGGCATGGACTCTGGACGTGCCCCAAATCGGAGCAATTCTGGAGCGAGGTCATAGAATATGTGAACAAATATTGGAAAATTAAGCTGAGATCCACCCCGCAGGTCATTATCCTTCATTCAATTGATCCAGAGGAGGGAGTTTGTGCCCCGGTGGGAAGTATCCCTTTAATAGTGCATGTGGTTTTACTAGCAGCAAAGAGGCTACTGTTACAACATTGGTTGGAGCCCCGCGTTCCTGGTGTTGGGGAACTCATCACCATACTGAAAGGCCTACTAGGCATTGATAGAGTTGAAACAGAAAGACATAAGGAGAAAGGGACCTCTCTGTTTTTTAAGAAGTGGAGGACCTTTATTCAAACGCATTATACGCAGGGAGAAATCCATCAAATTGTTGCGCCCTTTAGTTATACCTTGTGGTATCTTAAGCAGGATATAGCTGGCTCTCTGGGCCCATTGTGCCTTCCGCCAAGACCTTCTGCACGTGGGGCACAGCCTCCCTTATAAGGGCATTCTATGATTGTGTGATACGCGATACTGATGAGTCTGCACATCGTTGCTTATTCATTTATTGTTGCCTTCCTATTTCTCCCCTCCCCCCTCTTTTCTTTCCCTTTCTTCCCTCCCCTCTTCTCCCCTCTCTTTCAGTGGGTTCTCTAGTTCTCTGTTTACCAGTTGGATATATTCCAGTTAAGTGCCAATGTATGTGGTTCCAATAGGAGCAGATGGAGTATGTGTTTGCTCATTAATCTTTTCGCAGATGTATATGTCTTATATTTGCACTTCATCAAGACTTGAGCTTTGTGCTCTTATTCTTTCATACTGGAATGCTTTTGTATACTGTTTTTTGGAAAAAATATTTTTTGAAAATCCTTTAATAAACAGAAGTTTTTTTTTTTTTAAAAAAAGAAGATCCTGGAGGAGAAGAAGGTGGACTGGAGGTTCTAATGCCAGATTCTGAACGAGACCAAACCAGGCTCTTCTCGGCCATTAGGGTACCAGTAGGATACCTGTCACTTTCTCTGCCAGGATCTCTGCAGAACTCGGGAAATTACAGGAATCGGAGGGAAGCCGTATACTAGGCTGAAGTTCCAGGGTAAGGATAGCGCGTCCACAGCTAGAGCTCCTTCCCAGGGTTTCAGAGTGAAGAGTTTTTCAACCTTCTTGTTGTACCTGGTTGCAAATTAACCTATCCTAGCCTTTGGGATAGCTCTAGTGTCCACCTTTACTCTTGCCTTTAAAATTCTTCTGGAACTTGGGGCATCTAAATTGTTCCTTTTGCTTAGAAGTTTTATCCTCAGGAACATCTTTTTTTTTTCTTATCTGAGGATTTGTAAATTATCTTGTCCAGGGCCGAGCTGAAGACATATTTACCCTTGAAAGGGATACCGCAGAGTTTAGACTTAGAAACTATATCCCCAGTCAAATTCTTAAGCCAAAGTGCCCGACGGCCAGCATTGGTCCTCCAATTTACCTATCCACACGTGTAAGGCTCTGGTGGCAACAAAGGTTGCAGCAATATTATTTTTTTTAAATATAAAAGATACTGTTTCCAAAGATTTTTTCAAAAGGCTCTCAGCTTTGTGGTCCATCAGGTCTTTAAGTTGGGATGAATCCTCAAATGGCAAGGTAGTTTTTTCTGTTACATTCGCCAATTGTGCATCGATCTTAGGGACCCCCCCCCCTTCTCTAAGTCTTCTTCCGTAATTAAAGACTGAAGCGTCTCATGAATTTCACTCTAATCCTGCAAAGAGCTCATCTATAACAGAACTCTCTTCAGGAAAATCTTCCATGCCCAAAGCATGTCTTACTGCCTTTAATATTGGAGTCGTAGGATCGACAGGGAGAAAATATCTTTTACCCCCTTCTTTAGTGACCGACTCATCGGAACTAATAACCATAGAGTCCAAAACCTGCCCTGTAGTCTTATATTATAGGGGCAGTCGGCAGAGGAAAACCAGCAACAATATGAAGTGGAGGCTGAGGAGCTTCAGGTGGAGGCACCATTGGTGAAACTGTAAGAGAAGCCACAATTTCTCTTCTCTTTCATAATATCACTTATACAGTAGGGGCAGATATTCTTCCTATTCTTGAACCACAACAAATTCCCCCCCTGGTGTAGCAAACATTGGCACACTTATGGATGGTGGCGGAGGAGTTTTATCTGCAGGGGTCTCCATTGGTTATCAATGGCACAGACCTAAGGACGGCCGACCCGCTAGATGAGCAGACCTTTTAAACTAACCACCAGCATTCCAGAAGGTCGAGGAATCCCTGCATAAGGTTACGGTGCCTCTGCAGAGAGAACTAGTCAAGAACTAGGCACATCCAGTGACGCACAATACAGGCACACTTCCTCGAGTGAACCAGAAGTAGGCCTCAAGCCTTGCGCCGCGGTCCCTTCCCGAACCCAGAAGCGGGAATTAAATTTCTGGGTATCCGCACATCTCTCGTACCTGCCCTTAAAGAGACAGGAAAAGCCCTGGTGAAGGGGAGGGGCTTTTAACCTTTAGTGTTTGTGCCTTTCCTGCCCCTTAGGGTAGAATTAACTCCTGTGGTGCCATTGTGAAGGTTAGGAAAGAAATTTAAGAATGTTCCTGAACGGCAGCACAACACATGGGATAAAGCCCCCAGGGTACAATCACAGGATAGTTAGCAAGAAATTAATTACGCTTTTAAATATCCGCCCTATAAAGCCTATAAAGAATATGGGCTCCTATGGTGAAAAAATAGCGCTATGGCCTTTTATACACAAGGAGGGAAAAAGTGCAAAATGGAAAATTAGCTATGACATGAAGGGGTTAATGGGTGGACATTCAAACAGTAACTGGATAGGAGTCTAAGAGGAGTTATTAGTATCATGGCCCCAAACTGGGGCAAATACTCCACCCCCATCAGTAGTGACAGCAGATGATGCAGATATCGGCCTCGTCCACACAGATGTATTTCATGTCCATATTATAGATGCACAGTGTGTGTTATCTCCTAGAATGGTGTCACTGTATGGGGGATATACAGCAGAGAAGACTGACAGGACACAGAGATTATAATATTCCACCTAGGCGCTTACCTGTAGTGATGTCCTCCTTATACTGCTCATCACTGCTGTCATCTGTCTCTTCTTCCTCCTCTTCTTTTACCCTTATGTCTGTAGCATTAGAACAGTTCAGATTCTTCCCGGTAGAAATGTCCTTCTTATACTGCTCATCAACGCTCACATCTGTCTCTTCTTCTTTTACCCTTATTTCTATAGCATTTATAGAGTCCAGCTCATTTCCGGAAGTGATGTCCTCCATATACTGCTCATAACCGCCTACATCTGTCTCTTCTTTTACCCTTATTTCTATAGGATTAATAGAGTTCAGCTCGTTCCCTATAGTGAAGTCCTCCTTATTCTGCTCATCACTGCTCAAATCTGTCTCTTCTTTTACCCTTACTTCTATAGCATTAATAGAGTTCAGCTCGTTCCCTATAGTGATGTCCTTCTTATACTGCTCATCACTGCTCAAATCTGTCTCTTCTTTTACCCTTACTTCTATAGCTTTAATAGAGTTCAGCTCATTCCCTATAGTGATGTCCTCCTTACACTGCTCATCACTGCTCTCTTCTTCTTTTACCATCTTGTCTGCAGTATAAAAAGTGTTTATATCCTTTTCTTCAGTGATGTCCTCCATATACATCTCCTCTTTTACTGTTATGTCCAGAGCATTAATATTGTTCCCATCTTTTCCCTGTTTCATAAGATGTGAGAGAAATATTGTAAGTAACATCAGACAGGAGGAGAAGTCAGGTGGGATGTACAGATCATAGGGAACATCTCCATCTACCTGATCCTGTGGGAGAAGAGGACGGGGACATCTCTCTGGTGCTGTTCTCTTACTGGATCTGACTGGAGGGAACACATACAGAGACTGAATTCATTCTTTCCATCCAGATAATACAGAGAGGAGGTGTGTATATAGTCCTGTCTATTACCTGCTGATGGGAGGATTATTATCCTCTCGGCCATCTTGTCTCTGTCTCTCTCCATGGTTGATGGGTCGGTCTCTTATATAGAAGATATCAGCAGAGGATCCTGGAGGGAAGAGGAGGAGACAATGTAATGCGGCTCTAGATTCCTGGAGATAGAAATATACATGGACAGGAGGGGATATGGGGGAATATGGGAGGAGACAATGTAATATATCTGGGGGATGAAGCTTCTCATAGACGTCAGTTATATAGAAACATAAAAGTTTGTCTGCATAAAAAGACCACTGGGTCCATCTAGTCGGCCCTTTTAGTATTTTCTTTCTTATTATCTTAGGATAGATATATGTTTATCCCAGGCGTGTTTAAATTCTGTTATAGTAGATTTACCAACCACATCTGCTGGAAGTTTGTTCCAAGTATCTACTACTCTTTTAATAACGTAATATTTTCTCATGTTGCTTCTGATCTTTCCCCCAGTAACCTCTCACAGTGTCTTCTTGTTCTTGAGTTGTTGTTGTTTTTTTTTTTTACTAAAAACACTTCCTTCCAGAACCTTATTTAGTCCTGTAATATATATAACGTTTTCCATAATGTCCTCCCCCCTTTCCCTTCTTTCCTCCAGACTATACAGATTTAAATCCTTCAGTCTTTTCTGATATGTTTTATGCCTCACACCCTCCACCATTTTTGTAGCCGTCTTTGGACCCGTTGTATTTTATCAATATCCTCTTTTAGGTGAGGTCTCCAGAACTGGACACAGTATTCCAGATGTGATATAACCAGATATATACACCCCAGCATACGATTTGCTTTCCCCACCGCCTGGTTGCACTGGTGACTCATTTTAAGGCTGTCAGAAATCACTACCCCTAAATCCTTCTCTTCTGAAGTCTTTTCCAACACAGAACTGCTGATGTGATACTCGGATAGAGGATTCCTCCTCCCCAAGTGCATTATTTTACATTTGGAAACATTGAACTTCAATTTCCAATGTTTGGACACTTATCTAGCAAAGCTAAATCATTTCCCATATTACTGACACCTCCAGGAATATCAACCCTATTGCACACTTTTGTGTCATCAGCAACAGACAAACCTTACCCACTAACCCTTCTCCTATATCACCATCCTTACCTACCAACCCTTCTCCTGTTACTATCCTTACCTACCAAACCTTCTCCTATGTCACTATCCTTACCTACCAACCCTTCTCCTATATCACTATCCTTACCTACCAACCCTTCTCCTATATCACTATCCTTACCTACCGCACCTTCTCCTATGTCACTATCCTTACCTACCAACCCTTCTCCTATGTCACTATCCTTACCTACCAACCCTTCTCCTATGTCATTATCCTGACCCACTAACCCTTCTCCTATGTCATTATCCTTACCCACTAACCCTTCTCCTATATCACTATCCTTACCAACCAACCCTTCTCCTATGTCACTATCCTTACCTACCAACCCTTCTCCTATGTCACTATCCTTACCTACACACCATTCTCCTATGTCACTATCCTTACCTACCAACCCTTCTCCTATGTCACTATCCTTACCCACCAACCCTTCTCCTATGTCACTATCCTTACCTACCA
The DNA here is from genome assembly GCF_027789765.1 of Dendropsophus ebraccatus. NCBI lineage: Eukaryota > Metazoa > Chordata > Amphibia > Anura > Hylidae > Dendropsophus > Dendropsophus ebraccatus. Next base: position 197,095,859 of record NC_091456.1, on the reverse strand, counting down.
ACCCTTCTCCTATGTCACTATCCTTACCCACCAACCCTTCTCCTATGTCACTATCCTTACCTACCAAACCTTCTCCTATATCACTATCCTTACCCACCAACCCTTCTCCTATGTCACTATCCTTACCTACCAACCCTTCTCCTATATCACTATCCTTACCCACCAACCCTTCTCCTATATCACTATCCTTACCTACCAACCCTTCTCCTATGTCACTATCCTTACCTACCAACCCTTCTCCTATGTCACTCTCCTTACCCACCAACCCTTCTTCTATGTCACTATCCTTACCCACCAACCCTTTTCCTATGTCACTATCCTTACCCACCAACCCTTCTTCTATGTCACTATCCTTACCCACCAACCCTTTTCCTATGTCACTATCCTTACCCACCAACCCTTCTCCTATGTCACTATCCTTACCTACCAACCCTTCTCCTATGTCCCTATCCTTACCTACCAACCCTTCTCCTATGTCACTCTCCTTACCTACCAACCCTTCTTCTATGTCACTATCCTTACCCACCAACCCTTTTCCTATGTCACTATCCTTACCTACCAACCCTTCTCCTGTGTCACTATCCTTACCTACCAACCCTTCTCCTGTGTCACTATCCTTACCCACCAACCCTTCTCCTATGTTACTATCCTTACCCACCAACCCTTCTATGTCACTATCCTTACCTACCAACCCTTCTCCTGTGTCACTATCCTTACCCACCAACCCTTCTCCTATGTTACTATCCTTACCCACCAACCCTTCTCCTATGTTACTATCCTTACCCACCAACCCTTCTCCTATGTTACTATCCTTACCCACCAACCCTTCTCCTATGTCACTATCCTTACCCACCAACCCTTCTCCTATATCACTATCCTTACCCACCAACCTTTCTCCTATGTCACTATCCTTACCTACCAACCTTTCTCCCATGTCACTATCCTTACCTACCAACCCTTCTCCTGTGTCACTATCCTTACCCACCAACCCTTCTCCTATGTTACTATCCTTACCCACCAACCCTTCTCCTATATCACTATCCTTACCCACCAACCCTTCTCCTATGTCACTATCCTTACCTACCAACCCTTCTCCTATGTCACTATCCTTACCTACCAACCCTTCTCCTATGTCACTATCCTTACTTACCAAACCTTCTCCTATGTCACTATCCTTCCCTACCAAACCTTCTCCTATGTGTCACTTACAAATATATTAAAAAGAACAGGACCCAGAACAGACCCTTGTGGCCGCCATGTGTAACCAGTCTCTGCTCTGAATATACACCATTAACAACAACCCTCTGATATCTATCCTTCAGCCAACCACAAATCCACTGAACTATCCAGGGATTAAGTCCAATTTTCTCTAACTTCTCTCTCAGCTCTTTATGGGGACCTGTATCTGCGTCTTTGCTGAAGTCCAGATAGGCGATATCCACAGCACCACCTTCATCCAGCACTTTTGTGACATAATCAAAGAAATCAATGAGATTAGTCTGACATGATCGGCCCTCAGTAAAGCCATGCTGGTTTGGATCCATCAAATTATTGATTCTTACGTGATCTATTATCTTTTTTAGAAGAGTTTCCATCATTTGTACTACTTCAGATGTTAAGCTCACTGGCCTGTAGTTACTGGGCTCCTCTCTACTCCCCTTCTTGAGGATGGGTATAATATTGGCCGTTCTCCAATCATCAGGGACATCTCCTGTTAGCAGGGATTGGTTATACAGATCTGTCAGGAGGGCAGCAATCACAGATCTGAATTCTTTAAGAACCCTGGGATGGATCCCATCTGGACCCATCGCCTTATTCAGCTTTATACGGGCAAGTTCCTCTGCAACTCTGAAAACCCTGGAGCTGGAGGCAATGCTGTGTCAAACCATCCTGTGATTGTGAAGGCCGCCTTCTGAAAACACTGAACAGAAGTAGCTATTCAAATAGTCATCGACCGCCTTATCTCCATCAATAAACGTATTATCCCCATTACTTATTTTAGCTATTCTTCTTCTTCCTGTCACTTATATATCTGAAGAAGGCTTTACTCCCCTCATTAACCGATTTTGAGGCTTTAGCAGCATTTATAATTTGCTTTGCCTCCTCCTGTATAATTTCATACATCAGCTACATTTCCATTCTCTTTATACTTCCTATAGGCTGACTTTTTTTCCCTTTACAATGGTCTTAACTAGGGATGGTCATGCAGTGGGCGGATACAGCGGGGGGACCGCCTGGAAAACTGGGATACAGCCTATGGCTATGGCTGTATCCCAGTTTTCCAGGCGTTCCTCCCGCTGGATCCGCCCGCTGCACGGAGCGGGCAGACAGCGGTAATCATTGCGGATGGTTCAGGTTCGTACGAACCCCGTCCGAACCATCCCTAGTCTTAACCTCTTTAGTAAACCATAATAGATTCTTCTTCCTTTTACTTTTGCTAACTTCTTGTACATGTAATCTTGTTGCCTTTAACCTCTTAAGGACATATGCCGTACCCGTACGGCATATGTCCGCAAGAGAAGTTCAGAAGGGGGCCGCGCCGCGACCCCGCTCTGATCTGCTGCGATGCCGACTGCTATCTGCAGCACGAGACCGCGGCTATTAGCGGGAGGATCGCCGCTCCCACTAATTAACACTAACAGTGTTACAGTGTTATTTGCAGCCCATCCCTGGTATCTAGTGGAGGGATCCCTGCCCCACGTGATGCGATCATGGAGGGGGGATCCCTTGGTCTTACCGGGCCAGGCCTCAGCATTGGTATTCTATTGCAATGGTGTGCAGCAGGCCATAGCAATAGAGCACTGATTTCAAGGATCGGTGCTGTGTTATACAGCTACACTGATCTCTATGAGAGATCAGTGTAGTTGTATTAGAAGTCCCCCAGGGGGGCTTCTAAGTAATGTAAAAGTGAAAAAAAAATGTCTTCATTAATTAAAAAAAACCCTAATAAAAGTCTGAATCACCCCCTTTTCCCATTTTATAAATAAAAATAAATAAACATGTTTGGTATCGCCACATGTGTAATCGTGCAAACTATTAATTTATCACAATCCTGATCTCGCCAGGCAAACGACGTAAGCGCAAAGACCCGCCAAAGTGCAAAAATTGAGCATCAACTCTAGAAACATTGTAATGAAAAGCGATCAAAAAGTCCCATATGCGCAATCAAGGTACCGATAGAAAGAACACATCATGGGGCAAAAAATTACACCTCAATCAGCCCCATAGACCAAAGGATAAAGGGTTACAAGCATGGGAATAGAGCAATTTTAAGGAATATAAAAGTTATGCAAGTTACATATTGTTTTAATCAGATCCCTCTTTGGACTGCATGCAAACCCAGAGAGTCTCCGGCTCTTTGTATGTATTTTGGATGACTGTCAATTTAAGACTATCCCTAACATAAATGGCTCCCCCGCCTCCCCTTCTCTCTGTTCTGTCTTTCCAGTATAAAACATATCCCAATATAGCTATTTCTCAATCATTCGAATCTTTACCCTCCGTGGCCACTGATAACCCCCGATACATATATATATATATATATATATATACACACTGTGCCTTCAGCTGCAGAGCCGTACAGGAGCCGTGTGCTTTCCCTGTGCTTCCTGGACCTACTATGATATCACAGTCATGTGATCAGTCACATGATCAGGGGCTGGGTTGTGACTAAATCCTATATCTGGGAAGGACCTTTTTGCCCCCTAGTGGTCAGGTCCTGAATAGATCCAGTATTTTGCCATCACACATTGAATTGAATTTTTTCTCATAACGTAGAAAGACCTTTTGCATTTATTATATACTGAGAAGAGTCATGTAGGAGAGGTCCTCCTGGTGATGGGATTTTGCGTCTTCTATAGTGTAAAAAAAAAGCTGCACGACAATAACCAAAACTTGGCTAACAAAGTTTTTTTTTTATTTTTTTTTAAAGTCTATGCAGTCTGACCATAACACAGCTGGGCTAAAGAAAAGACTTGTGGCCCACTGAAACAGTGTCGGACAGTTTATTGAAGAGGCAGCGTTTGGACGAGGTGTTCACATCATGTCTACTCTGATTATGTGCCGACCCGCAGCAGATTCATCGCATGTGTTCTCGCCCTCAGGGTGTGAACACGTACCTGAACCACTGCAGATATTAAAGGGGTAATGCGGCACTAAAAAATTATTCACAGAATAACACACATGTTATGTCTGTGAATCGCCCCCTTCCCGTGTCCCACCACCTCCGCCCATGTACTCGGAAGTGTTGGTGCATTATACATTACCTGATCCGTGTCGTGCATGTCCTCCATCTTGTGTCAAACGTCATCTTCGGCCACCCGGCCGAATCGCTGCCGTCGTCCCCCCTCCGCACAGTTATGCTCAGCCACTGTTTGGCACAAGATGGAAGACATGCGCGACACGGATCAGGTAATGTATAATGCACCAACACTTCCGAGTACACGGGCGGGGGTGGTGGGACACGGGTAGGGGGCGATTCATAGACATAACATACATTACAAAGTTGTATAACTTTGTAATGTGTGTTATGCTGTGAATAATTTTTTAGCGCCGCACTACCCCTTTAACATGCTAATAGAATTGCATAGGGACATGCTGTCTTCCTGGTGTTCACCAGCTTTATCCCTCGCTCACCTGATGGGCAGGCAGGGGGTGTGCGGCAAGGCAGGGAGGAGGCATGACCTCCTACGTGCCAGATTTATCACAATTTATGCCCATTCGCAGGTGCAGGGCCAGCTGTACTAAGAGGCGTAAGCCTCTAAGTAAATCCGGCTTGGGAAAAGGGAGCAGGGCGTACGCGTACGCCAGTCCTAATACATCTCCCCTTATGAGGCTGTCCAGACGTTCCCTGCTGCAAAAAAATAGGACAGATTGCTCTATAGAAGTCTATGGAATCCATGTTTTTCACTGATCCCACCTCTGTGGCAGCGCATCCCCACATATGACCCCTCCCGAACCGGTGCAGCCCCCCATCGCTTCCTTCTCCTGTCTCTCCTGTCGCACAAGTGACATCACTCATGCCCTGGGAAGCCGGGAGAACAAACCACAGTTCAGGTGAGATCTGAGTTGATCTGTGGAGATGCACTGCCAGGTCGGGGGGTGGCAGGGGAGTCATCTGTGTGAATGTGCTGCCAGTTCCGGGGGGGTCATCTGTGTGCATGTGCTGCCAGGTCAGAGCGGTCGTCTGTGTGCATGTGCTGCCAGGTCTGGGGGGGGGGGTCATCTGTGTGCATGTGCTGCCAGGTCTGGGGGGGGTCATAGGTGTGCATGTGCTGCCAGGTCCAGGGGGGTCATCTGTGTGCATGTGCTGCCAGGACTGGGGGGGGGTCATCTGTGTGCATGTGCTGCCAGGTCCAGGGGGGTCATCTGTGTGCATGTGCTGCCAGGTCCAGGGGGGTCATCTGTGTGCATGTGCTGACAGGTCAGGGGGGTCATCTGTGTGCATGTGCTGCCATGTCAGGGGGTGGGAGTCATCTGTGTGCATGTGTGCTGCAAGGTCCAGGGGGGTCATCTGTGTGCATGTGCTGCCAGGTCAGGGGGGTGGGGTTCATTTATGTGCTGCCAGGTCAGGGGGGTAATCTGTGTGAATGTGCTGCCAGGTCAGGGGGGGGGGGGGGTCATCTGTGTAAATGTGCTGCCAGGTCAGGGGGGTCATCTGTGTGCATGTGCTGCCAGGTCGGCAGTGGGGGTCATCTATGTGCATGTCCTGCCAGGTCAGAGGAGTCATCTGTAAGCATGTGGTGCCAGGTCGGAGGGTGGGGGTCATCTATGTGCATGTGCTGCCAGGTCTGTGGGGATGCACTGCCAGTGTAAGAATTATTATGTATATATAATTACCTAGAATATAGATAATATATACCCATGCTGCCCCTTTGTTCTCCCCCAGACGTCCATATGCCGTGCTGACACAGATGATGAATAGGAGAAAATCTGCCTGGAGCATTCCTATTGATGAGGAGGGACAGAGAAGTTGTGCCAGCCTAAGGCATACACAATCTAGGCCACAGCCGTTGGGCACAGGGCTGCAAGTTTTAAAGTAAATTTTTCGGACAACTACCGTATTTTTCGCTTTATAGGACGCGCCTTTTGATAAGACGCACCCCTGATTTTAGGGGGGAAAAATAGAAAAAAAAAATATTTTGCTCATTGTCACAGTTTGGAGATAGCAGTGTGATTGGTGCCAATCCCCCCATATAGTGCCCCACATAGTAGCCAATGCCCTCATACAGTAGCCAGTGCCCCCATATAGTGCCCCACATAGTAGCCAATGCCCCCATATAGTGCCCCACATAGTTGCCAATGCCCCCATATAGTAGCCAGTGCCCCCATATAGTAGCCAATGCCCCCATACAGTGCCCCCCATAGTAGCCAATCCCCCCTGCGACCAGAAAAACAACAAACAGGCTACTCACCCGTCCGCCGGCCCCAGTAGCTCCTCTCCCGACACTCCGGTCTCCTGACATCCTCCGGCACAGGCAGCGGGGGACAGAGAGACTGCCGCTGCAGAACACTTCCGGGACACAGGCAGCTTTTCTGTACCCCGCTGCCTGTGCCCGGAGGATGACATGAGGCCGGAGGATGACGGGAGACCGGAGTGTCGGGAGAGGAGCTGCTGGGGCCGGCGGAGAGGTGAGTAGGACAGCGATCCCCTCCGCCCGCCAAGCCGGCCCCCTCCATCGCCACTTAGCCGATCAGGAGCCCAGGAAAGTGCTGCTCATTGCACTTTCCTGGGCTTCTGATCGGCTCAGCTGAGCGGGGATAGAGGGGGCGGGTGGGGCGGGCAGAGGGGATGGCTCAGGGCCGCTCACTATGCATATGTATAGTGAGCGGCAATACAGAGGGCGGGCGGGACGGCTTCCATGCGGAGCTCAGCACTGCTTGGGAGCCGTCTTCGCTTTATAGGACGCACTTAGTTTTTCCTCCCACTTTGGAAGAAAAGTGCGTCTTATAAAGCGAAAAATACGGTACATCACCTACCAAACGAACCCCATGACAGATCTTGGATTAAAAGCAGCTATCTGAAGGTACAAGCGGTTTGGGGGGGGGGGGGGTCAGATTTTGGGTATAGAGTCACTTTAAAATCACAGACAGCTGATGTACGTATCAGTAACATAAGTGGGAAAAAAATCATTCATTTTGATCTTTCAACATGTTCTCAAATCATCGTTGGTCGTTTGCTAAAAATTCGCAGATCACGTTGTGTAAACAGTCTTTCAAAGATTCACCCTATGTGAAAGATGGGCTTAAGCGATCTTAAAAACGATCGCAATGAATATTCTTACAAACTTTCTAACTATTTATTCGTCTAAACAGTGATCGTTATAAAAACCAAATTGTTGCTTCAAAATCATTAAACAATCGATTGGGCGAATTATCTCTTCGTGTAAATGCAGCATTAACTTTTATAGACAGAATATGGGGCGGTAGTACTCATGCACAGTGTATTCACATGAAATGTATAAACTTTCAATACAGGCAGGGTTTCAAGTCACAAGTCACATACATATCACACTCTGATAGGTCAATCCATAGATGTCAGCAGTTTCCTGTCCTGCACAGTCAGGCTGGTACATCATGTTTACCATAAATTGTTTATTTAACAGTGTCTCTTCATTGCGTCTGTATTGTGGCTGCAATGTAGGTTCGAGGTGCTGTGCTCATCGGCGTGCTGCCAGCATTCCTTTCCTTCTACCAGGTCATCTGTTGGGATGTGCTGCCAGGTCCGGGTGAGGGACAGGTCATCCGTGTGGGGGGGAGGGGATTTGGCAACCTTTCAGCTTCTGCCCAGGAAACCCTGTAGCAGTCAGCAGCCTCTGAGGCCCCCAACACCTTAAATATGTGATCATTTGAGGGTTTACTACAGTGAACTACGTTTTTAAACAGTCTAGGGGGTGGGGGCATTATATCCGCAATCGAGGGGGGGGGGCATTATATCCACAGTGTGTGTGTGTGTGGGGGGGCATTATATCCACAGTGTGTGTGTGTGTGGGGCATTATATCCACAGTGTGTGTGTGTGTGGGGGGGGGGGGCATTATATCCACAGTGTGTGTGTGTGGGGGGCATTATATCCACAGTGTGTGTGTGTGGGGGGGGGCATTATATCCACAGTGTGTGTGTGTGTGGGGGGGCATTATATCCACAGTGTGTGTGTGTGTGGGGGGGCATTATATCCACAGTGTGTGTGTGTGGGGGGGGCATTATATCCACACTGTGTGTGTGTGTGTGGGGGGGGCATTATATCCACAGTGTGTGTGTGTGTGGGGGGGGGCATTATATCCACAGTGTGTGTGTGTGTGGGGGGGGGGGCATTATATCCACAGTGTGTGTGTGTGTGTGTGTGGAGGGGGGGGCATTATATCCACAGTGTGTGTGTGTGTGTGGAGGGGGGGGCATTATATCCACAGTGTGTGTGGGGGGGGGGGGGCATTATATCCACAGTGTGTGTGTGGGGGGGCATTATGCCCACTATAGGGATATAAAGCACCGTGTGTAAATTAGGGCAAACTAGTGTTGGTCATTGGGCTTATTCAGTACTATCACAGCCCCCTGTCCCTGCAGACCATCACATGGCATAACAGTACAGCTAGACCCATATCCCTGCAGAACATTACACCTAGACACTGGTTACAGCCCCGTCCCTAAAAAGTATAACCACATACCCCTGTCCCCGCAAACCATCACACCCAGACAGCAGTCACCTCCTTTGGATCACATTCCACCACACAGAAGCCTTGGGTGAGGAGGACTGATCTACACAGCACAGACCGGCTCCACTGAGGAGAAAGCCCGGGAACACAACGACTGACTATAGCTCCGCCCACACTGGTCACATGGGCATGACGTCATCAAAGGTCCTTCTGAGTTATGAGATTTACACGGCCCCTGTACAGCTCTGCGGGTGGAGGTACAGTATATATATATACACAGGGAAGGAGCTGGGGGTACAGTATATATATATATATATATATATATATATATATATATATATAGGGAAGGAGCTGAAGGTACAGTATAATATATATATATATGGAAGGAGATGGAGGTACACTATATATATATATATATATACAGGGAAGGAGCTGGGGGTACAGTATATATATATATATATATATATATATATATATATACAGGAAAGGTGCTGGAGGTACAGTATATACATATATATATATACACTCACCGGCCACTTTATTAGGTACACCTGTCCAACTGCACATTACCACTTAATTTCTAATCAGCCAATCACATGGCGGCAACTCAGTGCATTTAGGCATGTAGACATGGTCAAGACAATCTCCTGCAGTTCAAACCGAGCATCAGTATGGGGAAGAAAGGTGATGTGAGGCCTTTGAACGTGGCATGGTTGTTGGTGCCAGAAGGGCTGGTCTGAGTATTTCAGAAACTGCTGGGATTTTCACGCACAACCATCTCTAGGGTTTACAGAGAATGGTCCGAAAAAGAAAAACCATCCAGTGAGCTGCAGTTCTGTGGGCGGAAATGCCTTGTTGACGCCAGAGGTCAGAGGAGAATGGGCAGACTGGTTCCAGCTGATAGAAAGGCAACAGTGACTCAAATAGCCAACCGTTACAACCAAGGTAGGCAGAAGAGCATCTCTGAACGCACAGTACGGCCAACTTTGAGGCAAATGGGCTACAGCAGCAGAAGACCACCAGTTACTAGCATGGTGTACCTAATAAAGTGGCCGGTGAGTGTATATATATATATATATATATATATATATATATATATATATATACACAGGGAAGGAGCTGGGGGTACAGTATATATATATATATATACAGGGAAGGAGCTGGAGGTACAGTATATATATATTCAGGGAGGGAGCTGGGGGACAGCAGGAATATTAACCCCTTCAGGACTGGGCAGTATTAGGTATGAGGTGTTGTAGTTCCTTGTGTCATTGCTGATCCCAGGAGGCCGATCTGTGCTGTTTCCTCTTCTCTCCTCTCATCTGGATGATATCATGTTGGGGGAGATGAGAATCTTTCTTCACATTTTCTTCTCTCTTTCCTGGGACATCATGTGACTGTTCACTGTGCCTGATCAATAAAGTTATATTATACTGGAGACCCCCGATATATTACATTGTCTCCTCCTCTTCCCTCCAGGATCCTCTGCTGATATCTTCTATATAAGAGACCGACCCATCAACCATGGAGAGAGACAGAGACAAGATGGCCGACAGGATAATAACCCTCACCCTACACATACTCTTCCTGCTTACTGGGGAGGTGAGGGATTCTGGGAGTGATGTCATCATGACATCATTCTTATCTATGGAATAACAGATGGATAGGACTGGGGAGGTGAGGGATTCTGGGAGTGATGTCATCATGACATCATTCTTATCTATGGAATAACAGATGGATAGGACTGGGGAGGTGAGGGATTCTGGGAGTGATGTCATCATGACATCATTCTTATCTATGGAATAACAGATGGATAGGACTGGAGAGGTGAGGGATTCTGGGAATGGATGGAGTGATAGTAATGTGTCTCTCCATACACAGGATTACACAGTAGTGAAGAAGTCCTCTAGGGGGCGCTGTGGGGCCCCTGGGTGTGAAGGATGGGGAAGAACCCTGAGCCCAATCCCGGGGCCCCTGATACATGAGGAAATGGAGGAAGAGAAGATCCTAGAAGTCACCAACAAGATGGTGGAGCTGCTGAGTGGAGAGGTGAGACTGTGGCTGCTGGGAATGCTGGGACATTATACAGTAACACCACAGGAGGGGTGGGTGGATGACTGTGATCATTGTGTGTGTCAGGTTCCTATAAGGTGTCAGGACGTGGCGGTCTATTTCTCCATGGAGGAGTGGGAGTATGTAGAAGGACACAAGGATCAGTACAAGGATGTGATGCTGGAGGATCAGCAGCCCCTCCGATCAGCAGGTAATAGACAGGACTATATACACACCTCCTCTCTGTATTATCTGGATGGAAAGAATGAATTCAGTCTCTGTATGTGTTCCCTCCAGTCAGATCCATTAAGAGAACAGCACCAGAGAGATGTCCCTGTCCTCTTCTCCCACCGGATCAGGATCAGGTAGATGGAGATGTTCCCTATGATCTGTACATCCCACCTTACTTCTCCTCCTGTCTGATGACGTTTACAATATTTCTCTCACATCTTATCAATCAGGGGGAAGATCTGGACTATATTGATAATACAGCCATAATAGTTAAAGAAGAGACAGATATGAGCAGTAATGAGCAGTATAAGGAGGACATGACTACAGGAAATGATCCAAACACTATTAATGATACAGACATAAGAGTAAAAGAAGAAGAGACATATATGAGCGGTGATGAGCAGTATATGGAGGACATTACTACATGGAAAGATCTGAACTCTATAGACATAAGAGTAAAAGAAGAAGAGACAGATGATGGCAGTGGTGAGCAGTGCATGGAGGACATCACTACATGGAAACATCTGAACTGTATAGACATAAGAGTAAAAGAAGAAGAGACAGATGACGGCAGTGATGAGCAGTGTATGGAGGACATCTCTACATGGAAAGATCTGAACTCTATAGACATAAGAGTAAAAGAAGAAGAGCCAGATGACAGCACTGATGAGCAGTATAAGGAGGACATCACTACAGGTAAGCGCCGGGGGGAATATTATAATCTCTGTGTCCTGTCAGTCTTCTCTGCTGTATATCCCCCATACAGTGACACATTATAGGAGATAACACACACTGTGCATCTATAATATGGACATGAAATAAATTCATGTGGACGAGGCCGATATCTGCATCAAAAGCACAGAAAAATGCAACAGCTCACCGCAATGGCAAGATGCAGACCCAATACAGACATGAAAATCACTAAAAGCAGCCCCCCCTAACTGCAAAAAATCTCCATAAAAATATTAAGGCTCTTGGTTACCATTTGCAAATAGTGTAAACCACCCCAACAATGATAAGGTGGCCTCATGCCGGGGTGGATCCTACACTGTACTATGGCCTTTCCATCATCTGCTGTCACTACTGATGGGGGGAAGTATTTGCCCTATTTTGTGGCTATGATACTATTATTTCCTATTAGAATCCTCTGAGGTTACTGTGTGACCCCCACAATGTGAGCAAGTCCTCCCATTAACCCCTTCATGTCACAGCTAAGTTTTCATTTTTGCACTTTAGTTTTTTCCTCCTCATGCTTAATTATTTTTTTTTCACCTAAAGTCCCGTATGAGCTTTTATTCTTTGCGACACCAATTGTACTTTGTAATGACACACTGTTAAATTGTTAAAATAAGCGTCATTCACAATTCTGTTTCCTGTCCTTTGGAGGCTGTAGATAGGAAGGGGTCCCCTAACTCTCCAAGGGATCGCTTAAAGAAGGGAACTGGGTGATTAGCTGAGCGTAAAGCACAGGTAGAACGGTAGACGGCGATGAGGGAGGAGAAATAGGAGTTAATATTTTATTCTTTGCTCAATCAGGAACCAATGTAGTGACTGGTTTACGAGGAGACATTAGTGTAGTGACTGGTACACGAGGAGACATTAGTGTAGTGACTGGTACAGGAGGAGACATCAGTGTAGTGACTGGTACAGGAGGAGGAGGAGGCATCAGTGTAGTGACTGGTACAGGAGGAGGAGACATCAGTGTAGTGACTGGTACAGGAGGAGGAGACATCAGTGTAGTCACTGGTACAGAAGGAGGAGACATCAGTGTAGTCACTGGTACAGGAGGAGACATCAGTGTAGTGACTGGTACAGGAGGAGGAGACATCAGTGTAGTGACTGGTACAGGAGGAGGATACATCAGTGTAGTGACTGGTACAGGAGGAGGAGACATCAGTGTAGTGACTGGTACAGGAGGAGACATCAGTGTAGTGACTGGTACAGGAGGAGGAGACATCAGTGTAGTGACTGGTACAGGAGGAGGAGACATCAGTGTAGTGACTGGTACAGGAGGAGACATCAGTGTAGTGACTGGTATCCTTTGGGGCTATGGGATAGGGAAGAGATGTATTTGTATGTTAGGGGATCAGTTCCTGTATGTGTGTGAGGTTGGGGTGTCGAGGAATTTGTGACTAAGAAGCAGAGAAGGTTTTGGTCTGAGAGCTCGGTGGTAGAGTTAGGAAAGTGGGAAATGTGGGCAAAGTCTCGAAAAGACCAGGTGCAGGTTATTGCCACCCTTGTGGGTTGGAGACTGAGATTGCTAAGAAAGGCCAGGGGAGGAGGTTAGGGAAAGGAACTGAGCGGCTGATGGGGAGATTGGGTTGTCAGTGGGGATGTTAATATCGCCCATGATGAGAGTAGGACACGATGGACAGAATAGTGTCGTATAGAAAAAGGACTCCCCTGGGCTCTCCTACACAATTACTACTGATGCCGATCCTCAGGGGTGGGGAGCTCACACAGATTCTCCGGTACTTCAGGACCTCTGGTGTCCACAGGAGGCCAGAGATTCTCAGAACGTCAGAGAACCAAGGCGATATTTGTGTCCTTACCTCAGGCCCTTCCTACTGAGAAATGTCAGGGTTCTCACCGACAAGGCCCCAGCATTGGTGAATGGGGGTACAAGATCGAAAGACCTGATGAGAGTAGACCATTATATCTTCAGGCTAGCCGAAACTCATCTCAGCTCTCTCCCTGCTCCTGAAGGGAACAGACACCACAACAGGTAGTTCTCACAGCTCCCTTTTGGCCGAGGAGTGTGTAGTTTTCATGGTTGAGAACGATGTCCATAGCCAGTCCATGGGACGTTCCGGACAGGTCAGACCTTCTGAGTCAGGGTCCTGTTCTTCGTTCCAAGGTTTGTGAATCAGCATTGAGTTTTCCGCTAGAATAACTCTGTGTGCATGTAACCTTAGGAAAACTATGCCTGTAGGGTTTGGGGTACATACTACTAGAGCAGTTATTGGAGAGGGCCTCAATATCCAAGGAGCAGCTACCTCCCCTCACACCTTTTTTTTCATCACCACAGACTGCAGCTTACCTCTAGAGAGGATCTGTCTTTTACCAGAAGGTTCTGCAGGCTGTAGTCCCCCACTAGGTGGTTGTGTATTCCTAGTCTGGTCTCCAGGGGTGGCGTTATAGGGCGATAGGAGAAAACATAATTTACTAACCGGTAATTTCTTCTCTGGGCCCATGACGCCACCTGCCTATAACCCCACGATTACACAATCGCAGTGAAATTGTCATCCCGCTGTGTGTAAAAGTCAGCCCCCTTAACACCCCTTCCTGGTGCACACATTACTAGGTCCTGGGTGTCTGGACCTTCTATTTAGCCAATCAGTGCTCTGGATGTCCAGAGGCCGTATTCGGTGCCGGTTGGGGTGGGGTGGGGGGTCGCACAGATCTCGGACCCGGACACGGACCCTTACTTGGTACCACACTTGGGTTTATGAGATTTTTTTCATCAAAATATGTTTATTTTGGAAAAAAGGGGGGGATTTAACCCCTTAACGTAAGGACGTTCAGAGCGGGGCCGCGCGGCGGCCGTGCTCTGAACCGCGGCGGTCCCGGGTGCCGCTTGTAGCCCGGGACCGCAGGTATTAGCGGGCATGGTCCCGCTAATGCTGCAGAGATCTCTATGACAGATCAAAGCACTTATACTAGAAGTCCCCTAGGGGGGCTTCTAGTATAAGTGTAAAAGTAAAAAAAAAAGTGTCATTATTAATAAAAAGCCCCCTCCCCTAATAAAAGTCTGAATCACCCCCCTTTTCCCAGGTTATTAATAAAAGTAAATAAATAAACAAACATGTTTGGTATCGCCGTGTGCGTAATCGCCCAAACTATAAATTATTCACATTCCTGATCTCATACGGTAAACTGCGTAAGTGCAAAAAAATCCCAAAGTGCAAAATTGCGCATTTTTGGTCGCATCAAATCCAGAAAAATGTTAATAAAAAGCGATCAAAAAGTTGTATATGCGCAATCAAGGTACCGATAGAAAGAACATGTCATGGCGCAAAAAATGACACCTGACACAGCCCCATAGACCAAAGGATAAAAGCGCTATAAGCCTGGGAAGGGAGCGATTTTAAGGAACGTATATTTGTAAACAATGGTTTTAATTTTTTACAGGCCATCAGATACAATATAAGTTATACATGTTATATATCGTTTTAATCGTAACGACTTGTGGAACATATATAACAAGTCAGTTTTACCCCAGGGCGAACGGCGTAAAAACACATATCCACTAAAAACACAAAATGTGGTTTTTTTTTTCAATTTCACCACACATTGAATTTTTTCCTGCTTTTGCAGTGTACTTTATGCAAAAATTCAGCCTGCCATTGCAAAGTACAATTAGTGGCGCAAAAAATAATGGCTCATGTGGGTTTCTAGGTGAAAAAATGCAACTGCTATGGCCTTTTATGCATAAGGAGGAAAAAACGAAAACGCAAAAATCAAAATTGCCCCGGTCCTTAAGGGGTTAAACTTTTAAGACGGATTTATTTATATTTTAGAAACCTTTTTCACACATTTTTGGAGTCCCCAGGGCATTTCTATGCGCAGTACATTGCATCTACACTGGATCGCTTCTATCGGAGCTGGCGTCTGTTTTAATTCAAATTAAAGAGACTTTTCAGGATTGTAAACACCCCAATCAGGATCCATAGTCCTCTCCATCAGTGAGATATAAGCCTGTTTATTATTACAAAAAAAAAAAAAAAAAAACTCGCTCTAAAATAACGAAAGTGCAAAAAACGATTATTGGTCGTGACATAAAGGGGTTAATAGATATATATCCAAGGGTCCTTCCAAAAATTCCTTGAGAAAGTCCTACCTTCTCCTTACAGTGTCAGTCTCTCTGTCTCTCATCCACTAGGATGACAGGAGGGTTCCACGATGGAGGAGGACGGGAGGGTTCCACAATGGAGGAGGACGGGAGGGGTTCCACGATGGAGGAGGACGGGAGGGTTCCACAATGGAGGAGGAGGACGGGAGGGTTCCATAATGGAGGAGGACGGGAGGGTTCCACGATGGAGGAGGACGGGAGGGGTCCACAATGGAGGAGGACGGGAGGGTTCCATGATGTCACATTTTGGACAAGATGCTGCACTAAAAACCTATTACTCTAAATTAATCTCTTCTCTATTGTCAGGTGACTGTACCCGGAGATCAGAGGGAAATCTGATATATTCAGGTTTTAAAGTACATGATCATACATATGGAAAATGTTCTATTACCCCATATCTACCCTCAGCCTCTCACAGCAACGATCTGTCATCTGATCCTTTTAATACCATCCTGTATTTTGATTCATCACAGATTATTAATCTAAATAAGGACAAGTCATTTTCATGTTCAGAATGTGGAAAATGTTTTACTTGCAAATCAGCTCTTGTTAGACATCAAATAATTCACTCAGGGCAGAAACCATTTTCATGTTCAGAATGTGGGAAATGTTTTACTCGTAAATCAGATCTTGTTACACATAAAAGAATACACACAGGAGAGAAGCCATTTTCATGCTCAGAATGTGGAAAATGTTTTGCTAAAAAATCACAGTTCATTGTACATGAAAGAGCTCACACAGGGGAAAAGCCATTTTCCTGCCTAGAATGTGGGAAATGTTTTACTCAGAAAAAGGTTTTTGTTATACATCAAAGAATTCACACAGGGGAAAGACCTTTTTCATGTTCAGAATGTGATAAATGTTTTACACACAAATCCTGTCTTATTAAACATCAAAGAATTCACACAGGAGAGAAGCCATTTTCATGTTCAGAATGTGGAAAAGGTTTTGCTCACAAATCAGATCTTGTTAAACATAAAAGAAGTCACACAGGAGAGACACCATTTTCATGTTCAGAATGTGGGAAATGTTTTAACTATAAATCAAGTCTCGTTAAACATCAAAAAACTCACACAGGAGAGAAGCAATTTTCATGTTCAGAATGTGGGAAATGTTTTGCTAAAAAATCACAGTATAGTATACATAAAAGAACTCACACAGGAGAGAAGTTATTTTCCTGTTTAGAATGTGGGAAATGTTTTATTCAGAAATCTGATTTTGTTATACATCAAAGAATTCACACAGGGGAGAGACCTTTTTCATGTTCAGAATGTGAGAAATGTTTTATTCAGAAATCAAGTCTTGTTAAACATCAAAGAATTCACACAGGAGTGAAGCCATTCTCGTGTTCAGAATGTGGAAAATGTTTTACTGAGAAATCACATGTTATTAAACATAAAAAAATTCACACAGGGGAGAAGCCATTTTCATGTTTAGAATGTGGGAAATGTTTTACTCATAAGTCAGATCTTGTTAAACATCTAAGAATTCACACAGGGGAGAAGCCATTTTCATGTTCAGAATGTGGGAAATGTTTTACTGTGAAATCACAGCTCGATACACATCGAAGAACTCACACAGGAGAGAGGCCATTTTCATGTGATAAATGTGGAAAATGTTTTACGCGGAAAAAAAAACTGACTGAACATCAAACCATTCACTCAGTGGAGAAACCAAGTCAGATCGCTGAATGATCAGTCAGACGTCTGTTCTCCAGGAAGCAGATAAAAGCCAGATACCACAGCTATGTATTTCCCATGTACAGAGGAGATTTGGCGGTAATACAGATATCATATACCGCAGCTCCAAACTTCTCACTAATTGTTAATAAAATGTTTCTTCTAAACCTTAGTCTCCTCTCCCTCCATCTCATGTGGATATATATATATATATATATATATATATATATATATATATAGGGTTATGATGATGTGACAGATGGCACAGGTCCTGAGTGGGCGGCTGCGGCTTCCTCCGCATAGTTAGTGGCCATGCATACACAGTACAGGAGCAGGGAGGCCGGGGAGGATCTGGAGTCCCTGCTGCTCTATGTACAGTGTATTAGTGCAGCCGCCATGTGATGTCTTGGGGAACAGAAGGGGTATTGTTAAAGAGAATCAGTCACTAGGAAAACCACTATTAAAGGAGAAATCTCACCAAATTTAATTTAAAAAAAAGTCAGGGGACGCGGGAAAATAATTAACTAAACTTCCCTATCCTCGTGTCTCACAGCGCCGCTCCGGAGTCCCACTGACAGTCGCAAGTGACCTGCAGCTCTTCTAGCTTTAATGTCATGTACCTGGCACAGCCAATCAGTGACTGGGGCGGCCATGATGTCACAGCTGGAAAAGTTGGGTAGGTGAAGTACCCGGTTTCTAGCTGAAAATGACTTTCTGCGGCCGTCAGGGGGAGGAGCGCAGGCTCGGGGAAGTAGTCATGGTCTCGGGGCTGACCAGCACTGTCATCACATCCCTCTGGCCAAGATTCAGAGTGCTTTATCTTCATGGGGCAAACCCACCGCAGATTTCGCAGCTCGCCTTCGCTCACGGTTGTACACCCCCCCCCCCCTGTGCCATAGACTTCATTCTATGGTCAGGCAGATTCCGCCGTCTACCCGAAGAATGAACGGGTCAACGGAATCTGCCTGACCATAGAATGGAGTCTATGGCACAGGCGGAAATGCACGCGTCCACAAGCTGTGGAGTGTCCCTTCATGAATAATCACTGCTGCCTGGCCTCTTGTGCGCTCAGCTGTCAGTCAGTATCTGCCAGCAGATGACTTATCTGCAATCAGGTATAGTTGAACCTCCTAGCCTGTTTAGGAACTGTGGTATAGGGGTAAATCACCTGTCTGGAGACCAGTAACAGTTTGTTTTCTTTGGTTCAAATCCCCTGTTGGAAATGAAATAAAGTTAATTATTTATTTTTTTCTCAATATTGCATCATTTTTTAAAAGTGCAAAGAATTCCCAATCAGGTCCGGGGCTCAATGCAGGATCTCATCTTCAGGGGTAAGGATGATTCTGATAAAGGTCAGGAATCGTCCCAGAACCACACGGGAGGATCTGGTCACTGACCTAAAGAGAGCTGAGACCATAGTCTCATAGATTACCATTATTAACATACTACACCGTCAAGGAGTATAATCCTGCAGGACTCACAAGGTCCCCATGCTTACACCAGCACATGGCCATGCCCGGGTGACGTCACCAATCACCATCTGGAGAATCCAGAGGAGACATGGGAAAAGGTAATTTGGTTAGAAGAAGGAGGAAGAAGGATAAGTACAACTCCAAGAACACAATGTTAAGATCTATCCGTCTATCCCTAAGCGTATCCTCCATTCTTACCAAGATACTCCAGATGGTGGAGATAGACTTTCCCGGAAGATTCACCAGGTTGCTACTTCTTGAAAAGAGATGGGGGTGATGGACAGTAGTGTGTCTGGAAATAGTATAATATTAAACAGATACATAAACCTGAAGGTAATAGGGATTGCCTCTAAGTAACCACCTATCCCAATATGCAGGCAAGGCATATATATATATACTAGTACAGCAGTTTACTAGAGTCCTGAGGTGTTTTAATCCTCTGATCATTAATTGAGATTAACGAGAGGATCTCTCGCAAACACAGTGTACCTGCACCATACACATACAGTTACTTACCATACCATACATATACAGGCCAGTAATTTGAAACAAGTCTGACTCAAATCCAAACCCCATTTCAAAGGCAGGTGAGAGACGGGTAAAAGTAAGACTCAGCTATTCCTACGTGTTTCAACTCCCTCTGGGGTCTCCTCAGGGGACGGTGTGGCTTTTGTTTTATTTCTTTTGCACTGATCCTGGAAGCGCTGCAGTACCTGGTCAGTGCCTGGAGAGGACACCGCAAGCTCTCCCTCCATCTTCCTGTTCTATAAATCCATGTAATATATGGTCCTCAGATAGGAGACGTATCAGATATTAGACTGATAGGAACAGATACTACACCTGATCTTATAATCTTAACCAGAAGGCCGAGAAGCAATGACAGTGTGGCTTTTACAGACAAAAAAAAAACAAAAAACAGAAGGTGCAACAGCAACCCACCGGTGCAAGGGCTTACCATATATACTCCTCCCAGTGTACACACGATAAACACCTGCTCTACAGAGCAGGTGTTTAATGTGTGTACACTGGGAGGAGTATATACGATAAACCCTTGCACCTGTGGGTTGATGTTGCACCCTCTGTTTTTCTTTTTGTCTGTACTTAAGCCACAAGCAGCGTGCAACCTGCAGTGTGAACAGACTCATAGATGTGCTGCCAATTTTTTCCCTTTTTTAGTGTGGCTTTTACAGATAGGAGGATATCGGGTAGTGATGTCCACCAATGTCAAAGCTGCCATAGATGTCTGTCACACCATGGCCGTCCATTACTTGTCCCCTCCATAGATCTCTGACCTGATATCCCGCTTCCATTCTACATTTTTCGCTCCCCTGTTCCTACTTAACTCGACCACCTCAAAGATTCTACCTGAGCCTCCCTCATACTCTAGAACTCTCTACCCCAACACATCCGGCTCTCATCCACCATCAAGACCTTCAAAACAAACCTGGAAACCAGGCTACAACCTACAATAACTCTGCAGCCCGCTGTGACTGGCTGCCCCCTCACCTACTGTCGCCCTCCCCTTACCTTGCAGAGTGTAAGCCCTCATGGGCCGGGTCCTCTATCTCTATGTACCAGTCTGACAATTTACCTTATTCATGTATCTGTGTTTGTGAACCCTATCCCTTGTATAGTGCTCTGTAATCAAGGGCACATTACAAATTAATAATAATTGGTAATCGCATTGATTTTTTTTTTTTACACACAAGTGCTGGATAAAGGTGTTGAGGATGTCGTCTCTCTAGACTTCAGGAAAGCCTTAAAGGGAAACTCCAGCGAAAATCTTTTTCTATCAAATCAACTGGTTTCAGAAAGTTATATAGATTGGCAATTTCCTTTACTTTAAAAATCTCCTATCTTCCAGTACTTTTCAGCTGCTGTATGTCCTGCAGGAAGTGGTCTCCAGTCTGACACAGTGTTCTCTGCTGCCACCTCTGTCCATGTCAGGAACTGTCCAGAACAGGAGCAAATCCCCATTGAAAACCTCTCCTGCTCTGGACAGTTCCTGACATGGACAGAGGTGGCAGCAGAGAGGATAGTAAGGATAGTGACATAGGAGAAGGGTTGGTAGGTAAGGATAATGATATAGGAGAAGGTTTGGTAGGTAAGGATAGTGACATAGGAGAAGGGTTGGTAGGTAAGGCTAGTGACATAGGAGAAGGTTTGGTAGGTAAGGATAGGGACAGGAGAAGGGTTGGTAGGTAAGAATAGTGACATAGGAGAAGGGTTAGTAGGTAAGGATGGTGACATAGGAGAAGGGTTGGTGGGTAAGGATAGTGACATAGGAGAAGGGTCGGTAGGTAAGGAAAGTGACATAGAAGGGTTGGTGGGTAAGGATAGTGACATAGGAGAAGGGTCGGTAGGTAAGGATAGTGATATAGGAGAAGGGTTGGTAGGTAAGGATGGTGACATAGGAGAAGGGTCGGTGGGTAAGGATAGTGACATAGGAGAAGGGTCGGTGGGTAAGGATAGTGACATAGGAGAAGGGTCGGTGGGTAAGGATAGTGACATAGGAGAAGGGTCGGTAGGTAAGGATAGTGATATAGGAGAAGGGTTGGTAGGTAAGGATAGTAACATAGGAGAAGGGTTGGTAGGTAAGGATAGTGACATAGGAGAAGGTTTGGTAGGTAAGGATAGTAACATAGGAGAAGGGTTGGTAGGTAAGGATAGTAACATAGGAGAAGGGTCGGTAGGTAAGGATAGTGATATAGGAGAAGGGTCGGTAGGTAAGGATAGTGATATAGGAGAAGGGTTGGTAGGTAAGGATAGTGACATAGGAGAAGGGTTGGTAGGTAAGGATAGTGACATAGGAGAAGGGTTGGTAGGTAAGGATAGTGACATAGGAGAAGGGTTAATAGATAAGGATAGTGATAAAGGAGAAGGTTTGGTAGGTAAGGATAGTGATATAGGAGGTTTGGTAGGTAAGGATAGTGACATAGGAGAAGGGTTGGTAGGTAAGGATAGTGACATAGGAGAAGGGTTGGTAGGTAAGGATAGTGACATAGGAGAAGGGTTGGTAGGTAAGGATAGTAACATAGGAGAGGGGTTAATAGATAAGGATAGTGATAAAGGAGAAGGTTTGGTAGGTAAGGATAGTGATGTAGGAGAAGGGTTGGTAGGTAAGGATAGTGACATAGGAGAAGGTTTGGTAGGTAAGGATAGTGATGTAGGAGAAGGGTTGGTAGGTAAGGATAGTGACATAGGAGAAGGGTTGGTAGGTAAGGATAGTGACATAGGAGGTTTGATAGGTAAGGATAGTGATGTAGGAGAAGGGTTGGTAGGTAAGGATAGTAACAGGAGAATGGTTGGTAGGTAAGGATAGTGACACAGGAGAAGGGTTGGTAGGTAAGGATAGTGACATAGGAGAAGGGTTGGTAGGTAAGGATAGTGACATAGGAGAAGGGTTGGTAGGTAAGGATAGTGACAGGAGAAGGTTTGGTAGGTAAGGATAGTGACATAGGATAAGGGTTAGTAGGTAAGGATAGTGACATAGGAGAAGGGTTGGTAGGTAAGGATAGTGACATAGGAGAAGGGTTGGTAGGTAAGGATAGTGACACAGGAGAAGGGTTGGTAGGTAAGGATAGTGATATAGGAGAAGGGTTAGTGGGTAAGGATAGTGACATAGGAGAAGGTTCGGTAGGTAAGAATAGTGACATAGGAGAAGGGTTGGTGGGTAAGGATAGTGACATATGAGAAGGGTTGGTAGGTAAGGATAGTGACATAGAAGGGTTGGTAGGTAAGGATAGTGACATAGAAGAAGTGTTGGTAGGTAAGGATAGTGACATAGGAGAAGGGTTGGTAGGTAAGGATAGTGACATAGGAGAAGGGTTGGTAGGTAAGGATAGTGACATAGGAGAATGGTTGGTAGGTAAGGATAGTGACATAGAAGAAGTGTTGGTAGGTAAGGATAGTGACATAGGAGAAGGGTTGGTAGGTAAGGATAGTGACAGGAGAAGGGTTGGTGGGTAAGGATAGTGACATAGGAGAAGGGTTGGTGGGTAAGGATAGTGACATAGGAGAAGGGTTGGTGGGTAAGGATAGTGACATAGGAGAAGGGTTGGTGGGTAAGGATAGTGACATAGGAGAAGGGTTGGTAGGTAGGGATAGTGACATAGGAGAAGGGTTGGTAGGTAAGGATAGTGATATAGGAGAAGGGTTGGTAGGTAATAATAGTGATATAGGAGAAGGGTTGGTAGGTAAGGATAGTGATATAGGAGAAGGGTTGGTAGGTAAGGATAGTGATATAGGAGAAGGGTTGGTAGGTAAGGATAGTTACATAGGAGAATGGTTGGTGGGTAAGGATAGTGACATAGGAGAAGGGTTGGTAGGTAAGGATAGTGACATAGGAGAAGGGTTGGTGGGTAAGGATAGTGACATAGGAGAAGGGTTGGTAGGTAAGGATAGTGACATAGGAGAAGGGTTGGTAGGTAAGGATAGTGACATAGGAGAAGGGTTGGTGGGTAAGGATAGTGACATAGAAGGGTTGGTGGGTAAGGATAGTGACATAGGAGAAGGGTTGGTGGGTAAGGATAGTGACATAGGAGAAGGGTTGGTAGGTAAGCATTCCTAGAACCGTCTATAACACTTGCAGTTAGGATTGACTGGAGACTTAGAAAGAGAGATGTAATGAGAGGGTCTGCCCTGACTTGCCTACACTATCCGTCCCTTCTTTTCTTCTGAAGACGTGTTTTTGTCTTCCAATCCTATGTCCGGAGATGAACACATGCAGCTTGGAGCCATTGACGCCAATGCCTGGTCTGCCCATCATCTTCAGAACAACCTGTGCCTTTACTGCCGTAAACCAGGGCACCAGGTCTGTGACTGCCCCTACAAGCCTAAAGGCCCTATTCCACCAACAGATCTGACGACAGATTATCTGCCAAAGACTTGAAGCCAAACCCAGGAGTGGATTTGAAAAGAGGAGAAATCCAGTCTTTCCTTTATGGCCTGTTCTCCGATTATAGTCTGTTCCTGGGTTTGGCTTCAAATCTTTGGCAGATAATCTGTCGTCAGATCTGTTGGTGGAATAGGGCCTTAAGCCGGCAGGAATCTTCAGCCGGGTAGCTTTCCACCTTAGTAATAAATTGATGTTGAATGTAACGTTGTCTTCATGTAACAAATCGGTTTCCGGCTTTGCCCAGATGTATTCTGGTGCGGCAGCAAGTTTTGTTAATGCCTCGTTGTGTCTTGGTATCAGGTGGGCGCCATTCATTGTGAAACCAGGAGTCTATTAGTAATGGATAACTTACATTCTGATCTCATTCTCCGCTTCCCTGGTTGGACTTGTTTGATTGGTCCACCCATGAATTGGTTTAGTGGGGATCTCCGTGTGCTCCTCATTAATTAATAAATTCCACAGTCTGTTCCCCGCTGATGATATCTGATTTGTTGGCTGATTTGATGTGTTACAATCTGGAATGGACCCCCCCCCCCCCCTAAAGAACCTATGGTTGTGGAACAGAGGTGATCCCAGGGTCTAAACACCCCAAAGGTAGAAGGTTTAAAGGGAACCAAGCAGCCCTGGGGCTGGTATGATTCCCTGAACCGCTGTATACAGCTTCTGAGTAGCCCACGGCATGTACCAGAACAGCTGCAGCAGGAGCTGTATACCCCAGAAAAAGCAGTTTGACAAACATAGATAACATGTCAGTTTTACCACAGGGCAAATAGCGTAAACACAACCTCCCCCCAATGAAAAATATTGGGGGAGATTTATCGAACATGGTGTAAAGTGAAACTGGCTCAGTTGCCCCTAGCAACCAATCAGATTCCACCTTTCATTTTCCAAAGAGCCTGTGAGGTATGAAAGGTGGAATCTGATTGGTTGCCGGGGGCAATTGAGCCAGTTTCACTTTACACCATGTTTGATAAATCTCCACCTGTATATACACTGTTAGGGCCAGTTCACACTGAGGAAACACGGCGCAAATGTGCTGCTGTAAGAGAATGAGAGGGCGCGCGCTCGTCCGCTCCCTCTCTGCCTAAAGAGGTAATATGTCAATTCTCTGTGCGGAGAGCGCGGCAGCACACTGAGCACGGTGGGATTCCGCAGCGGAATTCCGACAATCTTGCTCAGTGTGAACTGGCCCTAAGGGTACAAACACACTTAACGTATCCGCAGCGAGTTTCTCACTGCAAATTGCAGCGAGATTCGCTGCGGATCTCGGCCCTATACTTTCAATGGCAGACAATCCGCAGCCCGCCCCGTTAACCCCCCCACCGCCGGAGCTGATACTTCACCTGATCCCGGCCCAGGCTTGCTTCGGCAGTTCCCGGTGTCTTCACGTCCAGCTCGACCAATCAGTGCGCTGCGGCAAGGCAGCACACTGATTGGCCGAGCGGGACGTGCCGGGAACCGCCTAATGTGGGGTCAAATGGTTCAGGCGTTTGGAAGTCTATAGAGGACAGACAGAAAGACAGACAGACTTTCATTTTTATGATATAGAAGATATATCCACATGAGATGGAGGGAGAGGAGACTAAGGTTTAGAAGAAACATTTTATTAACAATTGGTGAGAAGTTTGGAGCTGCGGTATATGATATCTGTATTACCGCCAAATCTCCTCTGTACATGGGGAATACATAGCTGTGGTATCCGGCTTCTATCTGCTTTCTGGAGAACAGACATCTGACTGATCACTGAGCGATCTGACTTGGCTTCTCCCCTGAGTGAAGATTTTGATGTCTCATAAGGTTATATTTCTGTGCATAATATTTCCCACATTTATCACATGAATATGGCTTCTCTCCTGTGTGAATTCTTTGATGTTTAACAAGATCTTTTTTACGAATAAAACAGTTTCCACATTCTGAACATGGAAATGGCTTCTCCCCTGTGTGAATTCTTTTGTGTGTAACAAGACTTGATTTGCACCTAAAACATTTTCCACATTCTAAACATGAAAAGGGCTTCTGCCCTGTGTGAATCATTTGATGTTGAACACAATTTGATCTGTTAGAAAAACATTTCCCACATTCTGAACATGAAAATGGCTTCTCTCCTGCATGAGTTCTTGCATGTATAGTGAGAAGTGATTTCTGAGCAAAACATTTCCCACATACTGAACATGAAAATGTTTTCTCTTTTGTGTGAATTGTTTTATGTTTAACAAGATCTTGTTTGCGAGCAAAACATTTCTCACATTCTGAACATGAAAAGGGCTTCTGCCCTGTGTGTATTATTTGGTGTCTAACAAAACGTGACTTGACAGCAAAACATTTCCCACATTCTGAACACAAAAAGGGCATCTCTCCTGTGTGAGTTCTCTGATGCACAACAAGCTGTGATTTTTCAGGAAACCGTTTCCCACATTTTAGACAGGGAAATGGCTTCTCCCCTGTGTGAGTTCTTTCATGTATAGTGAGATGTGATCTCTTAGAAAAACATTTTCCACATTCTGAACATAAAAATGGCTTCTCTCCTGCGTGGCGTCTTTGATGTATAGTGAGATGTGACTTATAAGCAAAACATTTCCCACATTCTGAACATGAAAATGGTTTTTTCTTATGTTGCTTAGTAATCTGTGATGAATCAGTAGATGGGACTGGTATATAGGGATCAGATGAGAGATCTTTGCTGTGAGGGGCTGAGGGTAGATCTGGGGTAATAGAATGTTCTTCATATGTATCCTGTGTGATAAAATTCTCTGCTTTATAACCTGAATATATCAGATTTCCCTCTGATCTCCGGGTACAGTCACCTGACAATAGAGAAGAAAGGATTTCTGAGTAATAACTTTAGAAATGTTTCATATATTTATATTTTGGGTTTTTAGTGCAGCATCTTATCCAGAATGTGACATCATGGAACCCTCCTGTCCTCCTCCATCATAAAACACTTTCATAGCAACCTAGATTATCGGCAGAAAAAGACCACCTGGTGTATCTAGTCACCCATTTAGCTCTATACATGGATCACAATCTTCTATTCTTACTGGTTATACCTCTAGCTATACAGCACAGCATACCATTTTATATATATACACTCAGCGGCCACTTTATTAGGTACACCATGCTAGTAACGGGTTGGACCCCCTTTTGCCTTCAGAGCTGCCCCAATTCTTGGTGGCATAGATACAACAAGGTGCTGGAAGCTTCCTCAGAGATTTTGGTCCATATTGACATGATGACATCACACAGTTGCCGCAGATTTGTCGGCTGCACATCCATGATGCCAATCTCCCGTTCCACCACATCCCAAAGATGCTCTATTGGATTGAGATCTGGTGACTGTGGAGGCCATTGGAGTACAGTGACCTCATTGTCATGTTCAAGAAACCAGTCTGAGATGATTCTAGCTTTATGACATGGCGCATTATCCTGCTGAAAGTCGCCATCAGATGTTGGGTCCATTATGGTCATAAAGGGATGGACATGGTCAGCAACAATACTCAGGTAGGCTGTGGCGTTGCAACCATGCTCAATTGGTACCAAGGGGCCCAAAGAGTGCCAAGAAAATATTCCCCACACCATGACACCACCACCACCAGCCTGAACCGTTGATACAAGGCCGGATGGATCCATGCTTTCATGTTGTTGACGCAAAATTCTGACCCTACCATCCGAATGTCGCAGCAGAAATCGAGACTCATCAGACCAGGCAACGTTTTTCCAATCTTCTACTGTCCAATTTCGATGAGCTTGTGCAAATTGTAGCCTCAGTTTCCTGTTCTTAGCTGAGCGGAGTGGCACCCGGTGTGGTCTTCTGCTGCTGTAGCCCATCTGCCTCAAAGTGGGAGGTACTGTGCTTTCAGAGATGCTCTTCTGCCTACCTTGGTTGTAACGGTTGGCTATTTGAGTCACTGTTGCCTTTCTATCAGCTGGAACCAGTCTGCCCATTCTCCTCTGACCTCTGGCATCAACAAGGCATTTCCGCCCACAGAACTGCCGCTCACTGGATGGTTTTTCTTTTTCGGACCATTCTCTGTAAACCCTAGAGATGGTTGTGCGTGAAAATCCCAGTAGATCAGCAGTTTCTGAAATACTCAGACCAGCCCTTCTGGCACCAACAACCATGCCACGTTCAAAGGCCTCACATCACCTTTCTTCCCCATACTCAGGCTCGGTTTGAACTGCAGGAGATTGTCTTGACCATGTCTACATGCCTAAATGCACTGAGTTGCCGCCATGTGATAGGCTGATTAGAAATTTAAAAAAAACAACCTACAAAGTCCTGCCTACACAAATGTGCTGCGCAACAACAAACCCAAGGAAACCAAAAACACTTGCACAACAACTATAAATATGCAAAAAGTCTTTATTGAAGCTCAATCAATTCATAAAAGCAGATAAAATAACATATGGGATAGAACACAGAGGTCAAAACCAGAGGGGGAGAAAGACATCAGTGTGGTACTACATGAATGAATAGAAAAAAGTAGGTGGTAGCTACAATGTGATCATGTTGAAGCACTACCATCTAGTGGTCATTACTTTTTGCATATTTATAGTTGTTGTGCAAGTGATTAGAAATTTAGTGGTAACGTGCAGTTGGACAGGTGTACCTAATAAAGTGGCCGGTGAGTGTATGTATATATGTACACACACACACATATATATATATATATATACACACATATATAAACACACACAGAGCCTACAAGTAGCATTCAACCCCCTGCAGATTTAGCAGGTTAGATAAGTTGCATATAAGTTAGAGCCTTCAAACAAGAGCGGGATTTATTAACAGATGCATAAATATTACAAAGCAAAAATTTACGTTGCTCAGTTAAATTATAATAAATTTTAAACATAAGTGTGGGTCAATTATTATTCAACCCCTAGGTTTAATATTTTGTGGGAAAACCCTTGTTTGCAATTTCAGCTAATAATTGTTTTTTATAAGACCTGATCAGGCCGGCACAGGTCTCTGGAGTTATCTTGGCCCACTCCTCCATGCAGATCTTCTCCAAGTTATCTAGGTTCTTTGGGTGACTCATGTGGACTTTAATCTTGAGCTCCTTATACAAGTTTTCAATTGGGTTAAGGTCAGGAGACTGACTAGGCCACTGCAACACCTTGATTTTTTCCCTCTTGAACCAGGCCATGGTTTTCTTGGCTGTGTGCTTTGGGTCGTTGTCTTGTTGGAAGATGAAATGACGACCCATCTTAAGATCCTTGATGGAGGAACAGAGGTTCTTGGCCAAAATCTCCAGGTAGGCCGTGCTATCAGTCTTCCCATGGATGCGGACCAGATGGCCAGGCCCCTTGGCTGAGAAGCAGCCCCACAGCATGATGCTGCCACCACCATGCTTGACAGTAGGGATGGTATTCTTGGGGTCGTATGCAGTGCCATCCAGTCGCCAAACCTCACGGGTGTGGTTGGCACCAAAGATCTTGATATTGGTCTCATCAGACCAGAGAACCTTGAACCAGTCTGCCTCAGAGTCCTCCAAATGATCATGAGCAAACTGTAGACGAGCCTTGACATGGCGCTTTGAAAGTAAAGGTACCTTACGGGCTCGTCTGGAACGGAGACCATTGCGGTGGAGTACGTTACTTATGGTATTGACTGAAACCAATGTCCCCACTGCCATGAGATCTTACCGGAGCTCCTTCTTTGTTGTCCTTGGGTCAGCCTTCATTCTTTGGACAAGCCTGGCCTCGGCACGGGAGGAAACTTTCAAAGGCTGTCCAGGCTGTGGAAGGCTAACAGTAGTTCCATAAGCCTTCCACTTCCGGATGATGCTCCCAACAGTGGAGATAGGTAGGCCCAACTCCTTGGAAAGGGTTTTGTACCCCTTGCCAGGCTTGTGACTCTCCACGATCTTGTCCTTGATGGCCTTGGAATGCTCCTTTGTCTTTCCCATGTTGACCATGTATGAGTGCTGTTCACAAGTTTGGGGAGGGTCTTAAATAGTCAGAAAAGATGGGAAAAACAGATAATTAATCCAAACATGTGAAGCTCATTGTTCTTTGTGCCTGAACTACTTCTTAATACTTTAGGGGAACCAAACAGAATTTTGGTGGTTTGAGGGGTTGAATAATAATTGACCCTCTGAATAAACTTTTCACAATTTAAAAAAACAAAGAAATAACATTCTTTTTTGCTGCATTTCACACTTCCAGGCTGATCTACAGTCCAAATGTCACAATGCCAAAGTTAATTCCGAATGTGTACACCCGCTAAATCTGCAGGGGGTTGAATACTACTTGTAGGCACTGTATATACACACACACATACAGCCCAGCATACCATTATATATATACAGCCCAGCATACCATTATATACGTACAGTAATGGCCAAAGGTTTTGACCATGACACAAATCTTATATTTTCCCATGATCTGCTGCCCTCTGGTTTTTATGTGTGTTTGTCAGATTTTTTTATCACATACAGAAATATAATTGCAATCATATTATGGGTAACAGAAGCTTCTACTGACAGGTAGACTGAGTTACTGCAGCAAGTCAATATTTGCAGTGTTTCGCCTTCTTCAGGACCTCTGCAATTCTCCCTGGCTGCTCTCACACAACTTCTGGACCAAATCCTGACTGATAGCCGTCCATTCTTGCACAATCAATGCTTGCATTTTGTTTGTCCACCCGTCTCTTGATGATTGTCCACAAGTTCTCAATGGGATTAAGATCTGGAGAGTTTCCAGGCCATGGACCCAAAATCTCTGTTTTGTTCCCTGAGCCATTTAGTTATCACCTTTGCTTTATGGCAAGGTGCTCCATCATGCTGGAAAAGGCATTGTTGATGGCCAACCTGCTCTTGGACGGTTGGGAGAAGTTGCTCTTGGAGGACATTCTGGTCCCATTCTTTATTCATGGCCATGTTTTTAGGCAAGACTGTGAGAGAGCCGATTCCCTTGGCTGAGAAGCAACCCCACACATGAATGGTTTCAGGATGCCGGTTACAGTTGGCATGAGACAAGACTGGTGGTAGCGCTCACCTCGTCTTCTCCCAATAAGCTGTTTTCCAGATGTCCCAAACAATCGGAAAGGGGATTCATCAGAGACAATGACTTTCCCCCAGTCCTCAGCAGTCCGCTCCCTGGACCTTTCTCCCAGTCCTCAGCAATCCGCTCCCTGGACCTTTCCCCCAGTCCTCAGCAGTCCACTCCCTGGACCTTTCCCCCAGTCCTCAGCAGTCCACTCCCTGGACCTTTCCCCCAGTCCTCAGCAGTCCACTCCCTGGACCTTTCCCCCAGTCCTCAGCAGTCCACTCCCTGGACCTTTCCCCCAGTCCTCAGCAGTCCACTCCCTGGACCTTTCCCCCAGTCCTCAGCAGTCCACTCCCTGGACCTTTCCCCCAGTCCTCAGCAGTCCGCTCCCTGGACCTTTCCCCCAGTCCTCAGCAGTCCGCTCCCTGGACCTTTCCCCCAGTCCTCAGCAGTCCCCTCCCTGGACCTTTCCCCCAGTCCTCAGCAGTCCACTCCCTGGACCTTTCCCCCAGTCCTCAGCAGTCCACTCCCTGTGCCTTCTGCAGAATATCAGTCTGTCCCTGATATTTTTTCTGGAGAGAAGCGGCTTCTTTGCTGCCCTCCTTGAGACCAGGCCTTGGTCCAAGAGTCTCCGCAGTCTCACAGTGCAGATGCCCTCACACCTGCCTGCTGCCATTCCTGACCAAGCTCTGCACTGCTGGTAGCCCCATCCCGCAGCTGAAACACTTTTAAGAGACGGTCCTGGCGCTTGCTGGTCTTTCTTGGGCGCCCTGGAGCCTTTTTGGCAACAATGAAACCTCTCTCCTTGAAGTTCTTGATGATGCGATAGATTGTTGACTGAGGTGCAATCTTTCTAGCTGCGATACTCTTCCCTGTTAGGCCATTTTTGTGCAGTGCAATGATGACTGCACGTGTTTCTTTAGAAATAACCATGGTTAACAGAAGAGAAACAATCATGCCAAGCACCAGCCTCCTTTAAAGTGTCCAGTGGTGTCATTCTTACTTAATCATGACAGATTGATCTCCAGCCCTGTCCTCATCAACACCCACACCTGTGTTAATGGAGCAATCACTGAAACAATGTTATAGTCCATTTACACGGAAAGATTATCTGATTATCTGTCAAAGATTTGAAGCCAAAGCCAGGGATGGATTCGAAAATCTCAGGCTTTCCTTTATGACCTGATCTCTGTTAATAGTCTGTTCCTGGCTTTGGCTTCAAATCTTTGGCAGATAATCTGTGAGATAATCTTTCTGTGTAAATGGACCCTTAGCTGGTCCTTTTAGGGCAGGGCTGCAATGATGTTGAAATGTGTTTTGGGGGATAAAGTTAATTTTCTAGGCAAATATTGACTTTACAAGTAATTGCTGTTAAGCTGATCCCTCTTTATAACATTCTGGAGTATATGCAAATTGCCATTTTAAAAACGGAAGTAGTAGACTTTGTAAAAATTTGTATTATTCTCAAAACTTTTGGCCATGACTGTATATACAGACCAGCCCAGCATACCATTATATATAGATACAGCCCAGCATACCATTATTTATACACAGCCCAGTATCTGATTACCTTCCCCAACCATCTGACAGCACTGGAGACTTAGAGGTATCAGAAATCTGAATTCTTTACTAAGATTTTGTTACATTCACACACCTGTAGTGCAACCATGCAGCTGCGGCCCCCACCAAGAATGTGCATCTGTGCCACGCGCATTGTGGCTCCGTACACGCGTATGGATGTGTGAACTGGGCCATTGAATAACATTGGTCCCATGTCCGGCGGACAGAACAATGGACGTGTAAATGTGGGCTTAGTGTTCCATTGTCTTAACCACTTATCTTGTAACGCTAAATCAGAAATATACAGAAGAGAAGACACAGAGGTTATAATATTCCCCCCAGCGCTTACCTGTAGTGATGTCCTCCTTATACTGCTCATCACTGCCGTCATCTGTCTCTTCTTCTTTTACTATATTGTTTAGACTATCAGTAAAGTTTATTTCTTCCCCCTGATTCATAATCTGTGAGAAAATAAAAGGAGAAGACGAGACAAGAGAAATCTTTAATGCAAAGAGAAGAGAACAGGAGAGGAGACAGTGTACGGTATTAACCCTCGAAGTGTCCCTGTCGTTATAACTTTCAAAATCTAAATCAGCAGTAGATGTGATGAAAAGAAAGTCTGCAATTTACATTTATTTTTTATTTCTTTTAGTTATCATGGAAAAAACGGCACTTCCCGTTGTCGGATCTTATTTTTTCTCAAAGAGTCAGAAAACAGAAAGTCCTGTGTATCCCAGGCCATCAGAGCGCGCAGAGAGAGAAGACAGTCATGTGATTGATGGACACATTCAGCCGGGACTCTCTGTACTGGAGGTAATTCCTGTGTTTAGTCTGTTTTTATCAACCAGCACAAGTCAGAAAATCTGCCTCCAGGAGACTGGACCTGGATACAGTAAGTATAGCTGTTATATAGCTGCCTTCAGGAGACTGGACCTGGATACAGTAAGTATAGCTGTTATATAGCTGCCTTCAGGAGACTGGACCTGGATACAGTAAGTATAGCTGTTATATAGCAGCCTTCAGGAGACTGGACCTGGATACAGTAAGTATAGCTGTTATATAGCAGCCTTCAGGAGACTGGACCTGAATACAGTAAGTATAGCTGTTATATAGCAGCCATCAGGAGACTGGACCTGGATACAGTAAGTATAGCTGTTATATAGCTGCCTCCAGGAGACTGGACCTGGATACAGTAAGTATAGCTGTTATATAGCAGCCATCAGGAGACTGGACCTGGATACAGTAAGTATAGCTATTATATAGCAGCCTTAAGGAGACTGGACCTGGATACAGTAAGTATAGCTGGTATATAGCTGCCTCCAGGAGACTGGACCTGGATACAGTAAGTATAGCTATTATATAGCAGCCTTCAGGAGACTGGACCTGGATATAGTAAGTATAGCGGTTATATAGCTGCCTTCAGGAGACTGGACCTGGATACAGTAAGTATAGCTGTTATATTGCTGCCTTCAGGAGACTGGACCTGGATACAGTAAGTATAGCTGTTATATAGCAGCCTTCAGGAGACTGGACCTGGATACAGTAAGTATAGCTGTTACATAGCTGCCTTCAGGAGAGTGGACCTGGATACAGTAAGTATAGCTGTTATATAGCCACCTTCAGGAGACTGGACCTGGATTTCTGGTAAGTATAACTTTGTTTTTCAGCATGATAACAAAACAAATAATGAATGCATATTGCAAACTTGCTTTATATCACATCTACTGTTGATTTAGATTTTGATTTGGACACAAGATTGGACCACAGAACCATTACTGTAAGGAGGAACGGAGGGTGAGGGGCCCAGGGTAAATAAAAGAAACTCCGTAGACCCAGAGATCGGCTTATACTGTATGAGGAGGAGGGGAGCCGGGCCACACATTATATAGCTCCTGGCAGCCTGAGCTGTGCTGGGGGAAACTGTAACGTCCTTTCCCAGAACCACGAGCTCAGACCTAAAAAGTATCATCCATATAATAGTGTAGGAGAAACCCCGACCCCAAGAGCCTCACATTTACACATCATAGGGAACATCTCCATCTACCTGATCCTGATCCTGTGGGAGAAGAGGACGGGGACATCTCTCTGGTGCTGTTCTCTTACTGGATCTGACTGGAGGGAACACATACAGAGACTGAATTCATTCTTTCCATCCAGATAATACAGAGAGGAGGTGTGTATATAGTCCTGTCTATTACCTGCTGATGGGAGGGGCTGCTGATCCTCCAGCATCACATCCTTGTACTGATCCTTGTGTCCTTCTACATACTCCCACTCCTCCATGGAGAAATAGACCGCCACGTCCTGACACCTTATAGGAACCTGACACACACAATGATCACACAGTCATCCCCCCCACCCCTCCAGTGGTGTTACTGTATAATGTCCCAGCATTCCCAGCAGCCACAGTCTCACCTCTCCACTCAGCAGCTCCACCATCTTGTTGGTGACTTCTAGGATCTTCTCTTCCTCTATTTCCTCATGTATCAGGGGCCCCGGGATTGGGCTCAGGGTTCTTCCCCATCCTTCACACCCAGGGGCCCCACAGCGCCCACTAGAGGACTTCTTCACTACTGTGTAATCCTGTGTATGGAGAGACACATTACTATCACTCCATCCATTCCCAGAATCCCTCACCTCCCCAGTCCTATCCATCTGTTATTCCATAGATAAGAATGATGTCATGATGACATCACTCCCAGAATCCCTCACCTCTCCAGTCCTATCCATCTGTTATTCCATAGATAAGAATGATGTCATGATGACATCACTCCCAGAATCCCTCACCTCTCCAGTCCTATCCATCTGTTATTCCATAGATAAGAATGATGTCATGATGACTTCACTCCCAGAATTCCTCACCTCTCCAGTCCTATCCATCTGTTATTCCATAGATAAGAATGATGTCATGATGACATCACTCCCAGAATCCCTCACCTCCCCAGTCCTATCCATCTGTTATTCCATAGATAAGAATGATGTCATGATGACATCACTCCCAGAATCCCTCACCTCCCCAGTAAGCAGGAAGAGTATGTGTAGGGTGAGGGTTATTATCCTGTCGGCCATCTTGTCTCTGTCTCTCTCCATGGTTGATGGGTCGGTCTCTTATATAGAAGATATCAGCAGAGGATCCTGGAGGGAAGAGGAGGAGACAATGTAATGCGGCTCTAGATTCCTGGAGATAGAAATATACATGGACAGGAGGGGATATGGGGGAACATGGGAGGAGACAGGAAAGTGCAGATGATGGAACTCTCCTCCATGGCTGAGGTGAAGCAGTGATCAATGATCAGTATTACACTAGTGTAAAAGTGAGAACAAAAGATGTGCACCAAAACACATAACACCCCCCAGCCCCCCCCTCCAATAATAAAGATGCATTACATTCCCTATACGCAATAAATCGTTATATAAAACAGATCAAAAACACAAATCCTATACATATTTGGTATCCCCACGTCCATAATGACCCAGTCTATTAAACTACATTAATAATTATATTGCACGACACACACTGTAAAAAAAAAAAAAGTCATATATATGTGAAACTTGGTATCAATAGAAACTACAGATCTTCCCGCAAAAAATAAGCGCAAAAGATAATAACGCTATGGATCTTGCAATGTGGCGACAGTTTTTTGTGGGTTTTTACTAGGAAGATAGTTTCTATTGCGCCAAAGTGGTAATAGTTAAAAAAATTAAAAAAAACTACACAAATGTGGTATCGCCATAACCGTAGTGACCCAGAGAATACATGTATGATGTTATTAGTGACCGCCGATATGGATTTTTAAAGCAGTCACTAATGGACTCTATTCTGCTTCCATCAGCTTTTTACAGCGATGGCGCAGAATAGTGCAGCGGTGCCGGTAAGGCCCGCAGCCCCCAAATTCGGTAGCTGTGGGGTTGGGGCAGAGTGTGGGGTCAGTCCTGGAGGGCGATCGCTGTTATTAATAGTGTGACATCAGTCACCGCTAACGGGCATTGCCGGCGCAGCTAAAAACATGTCCCCAGGATTAACCCTAGTGACCCGGTCACTGACCCTCCCCTCCCTGGGCGGCCATCTGATCCAAGATGGCTGCCGTCACTGTGAACAGACTCTGTTCACAATGATGGATTCCTAAAAATGATCAAAGCTCCATCCTCTTCACCACCGGAGGTGGCGGAGAGCATGGAGCAATGATTGGGGACACCCAGTGTGGTCCCGGTACAAGAGATCAGCGGTATACACTTGCTCCAAATGCTTTTTATCCCCTGTCACGAAAGTCAAGTGCCCCAGATTACCTGTAACCAACCCAGATAGCCAGTGAACACCCCAGATTGCCCGTCACCACACCAGATTGCCAGTGAACACCCCAGATTGCCATAACCACCCCAGATTGCCCGTCACCACGCCAGATTGCCAGTAAACACCCCAGATTGCCCGTCACCACGCCAGATTGCCCGTCACCACGCCAGATTGCCCGTCACCACGCCAGATTGCCAGTAAACACCCCAGATTGCCCGTCACCACGCCAGATTGCCCGTCACCACGCCAGATTGCCAGTAAACACCCCAGATTGCCCGTCACCACGCCAGATTGCCCGTCACCACGCCAGATTGCCCGTCACCACGCCAGATTGCCCGTCACCACGCCAGATTGCCAGTAAACACCCCAGATTGCCCGTCACCACGCCAGATTGCCCGTCACCACGCCAGATTGCCAGTAAACACCCCAGATTGCCCGTCACCACGCCAGATTGCCAGTAAACACCCAAAGATTGCCTATAACCAAAATGACGCTCCTCTTCTGAGCCCCGCTGTGTGCCCATACAGTGGTTTATGCCCACATATGGGGTACCATTGTACTCAGGAAAACCTGCACTACAAATTTAGGGGTGCGTTTTCTCTCATGTTGCTTGTGAAAATGAGATACTTCAATCTAAACAAATACATTATTGGAAAATCTCTATTTTCCATTTTTTTAATGGCCTAATTGCGAACACTTTCCTCCAGCCCCTGTAGGGTCAAAATGCTCATTATACCCCTAGATTAATTCTTTAAGGTGTCTAGTTTCCAAAATGGGGTGACTTATGGGGGTTTCCAGTATACAAGACTCCTAAATCAACTTAAAAAAAAAGAAGTGATCCCTAAAAAAAAAAATCAGTTTTGAAAATTTGATAATTTCCTGATACTTTTCTAAGCCCCGTAACACCCTAAAAAGCTAAAATATGTTTACAAAATGAAATCAGAAGAGAACATAATAGGGGAAATTTATCAAACTAATTGCGCCTGTTTTTAGTCTAATATATCTAGTTTGCGCTCATAATAAATCTAATATGAATTTATGAAGCTTCTTAGACAAGACTATCCAAATTAGATGCGACTTTTTGAATTAGATTTTTTGTCGTTAATTAGATCAAAAGTGCGCAAAATTTATTAACTGCACAAATTTTTAAAAAAGTTGCATATATTGGCGCATCGCTACGACTGCTCCGAACCAGGTGAATTTATTAGACTAATTAAAAGACCATTATTTTTAAGACACATTTACTATGCTATTAGACAATTTACATAAATTTGACTAAACACATTAGATTGGAAATTCTGCCAAAACATCGTTGACAAAATCGTGTTTTTAGATTTGTTAGTAAATATTCCCCATTGTTATTGTGACTTAGTAACTAATTTATGTCATGTGACTTTCTTTTTTTTTTTTTAGCAGAGAATTTCAAGGTTTGTAAAGTGCAAATTTTTAAAATTGTTCATGATATTTTGATGTTTTTCACAAAAAAACACACAAGACAGTGACCAAATTTTGCCAATAACAAAAAAAGTACCTTATGTTACACAAAAATTTTTTTTAGAATGGCTAGCATACGTTACAGCATCACTGAGCTATAAGCGCATAAAGTGAGACAGGTCAGATTTTGAAAAGCGCAAACATGGAAACTGGCTCCGTCATTAAAGGGTTAAGGGGAATTCCGGCAACATTCATCCTACTTGTCAGTGAGACCTTTTCTTTGTTACGTTAATCCTTACCCTGCTGCCCGGCAACATTCAATTTTGCTTGGACAAATCCTTTAAGGCAGGTGAGGTGTGCTCTACCAGCTCCTTCTGTGTGGTGACTCCTCATATATATATACCCCTCCCCCACCTGCAGAGCTGTACAGGAGCCGTGTGCTTCCCCCGTGCTTCCAGGACCTGCCATGATGTCACAGTCATGTGATCAGTCACATGGAGGAGGAGGAGTCACATGATCAGGGGCTGCTGCTCAGTGTATGCAGGACTCTGCTGTGCTGGATGAGCTGAAGTGATGTGTATGCAGCAGAGCTGTGTGTGTGTGATGTGTGTGGAGCAGAGCTGTGTATGTGTGTGTTATATATGTCTGCAGCAGAGCCCTGTGTGTAATGTACATGTAGCTGATCTGTATATGTGTGTAATGTACATGTAGCTGAGCTGTATATGTGTAATGTACATGTAGCTGAGCTGTATATATGTGTGTAATGTACATGTAGCTGAGCTGTATATATGTGTAATGTACATGTAGCTGAGCTGTATGTGTGTAATGTACATGTAGCTGAGCTATATATGTGTGTAATGTACATGTAGCTGAGCTGTATGTGTGTAATGTACATGTAGCTGAGCTGTATGTGTGTGTAATGTACATGTAGCTGAGCTATATATGTGTGTAATGTACATGTAGCTGAGCTGTATATGTGTGTAATGTACATGTAGCTGAGCTGTATATGTGTGTAATGTACATGTAGCTGAGCTGTATGTGTGTGTAATGTACATGTAGCTGAGCTGTATATGTGTAATGTACATGTAGCTGAGCTGTATATGTGTAATGTACATGTAGCTGAGCTGTATGTGTGTAATGTACATGTAGCTGAGCTGTATGTGTGTAATGTACATGTAGCTGAGCTGTATGTGTGTAATGTACATGTAGCTGAGCTGTATATGTGTGTAATGTACATGTAGCTGAGCTGTATGTGTGTAATGTACATCTAGCTGAGCTGTATGTGTGTAATGTACATGTAGCTGAGCTGTATATGTGTGTGTAATGTACATGTAGCTGAGCTGTATATGTGTGTGTAATGTACATGTAGCTGAGCTGTATATGTGTAATGTACATGTAGCTGAGCTGTATATGTGTGTAATGTACATGTAGCTGAGCTGTATATGTGTGTGTAATGTACATGTAGCTGAGCTGTATATGTGTGTGTAATGTACATGTAGCTGAGCTGTATATGTGTGTGTAATGTACATGTAGCTGAGCTGTATATGTGTAATGTACATGTAGCTGAGCTGTATGTGTGTGTAATGTACATGTAGCTGAGCTGTATATGTGTGTAATGTACATGTAGCTGAGCTGTATATGTGTGTGTAATGTACATGTAGCTGAGCTGTATATGTGTGTGTAATGTACATGTAGCTGAGCTGTATATGTGTAATGTACATGTAGCTGAGCTGTATATGTGTGTAATGTACATGTAGCTGAGCTGTATGTGTGTAGTGTACATGTAGCAGAGCTGTATGTGTGTAATGTACATGTAGCTGAGCTGTATATGTGAGTAATGTACATGTAGCTGAGCTGTATGTGTGTAATGTACATGTAGCTGAGCTGTATATGTGAGTAATGTACATGTAGCTGAGCTGTATGTGTAATGTACATGTAGCTGAGCTGTATATGTGTAATGTACATGTAGCTGAGCTGTATGTGTGTGTAATGTACATGTAGCTGAGCTGTATATATGTAATGTACATGTAGCTGAGCTGTATATGTGTAATGTACATGTAGCTGAGCTGTATGTGTGTAATGTACATG
This sequence comes from Dendropsophus ebraccatus, assembly GCF_027789765.1. Classification (NCBI taxonomy): domain Eukaryota; kingdom Metazoa; phylum Chordata; class Amphibia; order Anura; family Hylidae; genus Dendropsophus; species Dendropsophus ebraccatus. The sequence continues at coordinate 197,055,661 of NC_091456.1, read as the reverse complement.
TAGCTGAGCTGTATATATGTAATGTACATGTAGCTGAGCTGTATATGTGTAATGTACATGTAGCTGAGCTGTATGTGTGTAATGTACATGTAGCTGAGCTGTATATGTGTAATGTACATGTAGCTGAGCTGTATGTGTAATGCACATGTAGCTGAGCTGTATGTGTGTAATGTACATGTAGCTGAGCTGTATATGTGTAATGTACATGTAGCTGAGCTGTATGTGTGTAATGTACATGTAGCTGAGCTGTATATATGTGTAATGTACATGTAGCTGAGCTGTATATGTGTGTAATGTACATGTAGCTGAGCTGTATGTGTGTAATGTACATGTAGCTGAGCTGTATATGTGTGTAATGTACATGTAGCTGAGCTGTATATGTGTGTAATGTACATGTAGCTGAGCTGTATATGTGTGTAATGTACATGTAGCTGAGCTGTATATGTGTGTAATGTACATGTAGCTGAGCTGTATGTGTGTAATGTACATGTAGCTGAGCTGTATATGTGTGTAATGTACATGTAGCTGAGCTGTATGTGTGTAATGTACATGTAGCTGAGCTGTATATATGTGTAATGTACATGTAGCTGAGCTGTATGTGTGTAATGTACATGTAGCTGAGCTGTATATGTGTGTAATGTACATGTAGCTGAGCTGTATGTGTGTAATGTACATGTAGCTGAGCTGTATATGTGTGTAATGTACATGTAGCTGAGCTGTATATATGTGTAATGTACATGTAGCTGAGCTGTATGTGTGTAATGTACATGTAGCTGAGCTGTATGTGTGTAATGTACATGTAGCTGAGCTGTATGTGTGTAATGTACATGTAGCTGAGCTGTATGTGTGTATGGGGGGGGGGGGCGGTGACACAAGAGGCAGTAAGTGCTGTGTTTGCAGATGGGGCAGCCATTGTACATAGAATCAGAAAGCTCCTGTAAGTGTGGGGTGAGCTCTGCTTTGCATTACTATTCCCGGCCATTTAATCAAGCTGGCTCCGCTGTATAGTACCATCCACCAGAAGATGAAGTTTTTCTTCTCAAAAATCTTCATAACCTGGGTTGCCTTGGCTAGAAGCTCATAACCCCATGTTCTATTGGTCCAGCAGGGAACTTGTGCGGTGGGGGCCTAGGTGTGGATCGCATTGTATTGCTGTGTCACTTGTAGAATGTTCCCCTGGGGAGGGGGAGATTCCAGAGTTTTTGGATGACTATGCGGACGTATTTAATGAGAGTTCAGTGGAGGGGTTGCCCCCCCCATCAACCCTATGATTGTGCAATTGATCTCATTCCAGGTGCCAAATATCCTAAGGGATGCATATTCGATCTATACTGCCCATAGAGGGAGGCCATGCAGGAGTATATAAAGGAAAGTCTATGTAAGGGTCACGTTTGCCCCATCTCCTCTCCTTTGGGGGCAGGATTCTTTTTTCTCTCCTCACCTTCACGACGGCACCACAGGAGTTAACTCTTGCCCTAGGGACAGGAAAAGCACACAGCGAGAGGTTAAAAGCCCCTCCCCTTCCCCTAGACACCAGTGCTTTTCCTGTCCCTGAAGGGCAGGCACGAGAGGTGTGGGGGATTCGTCGGAAGGTGAAGAGATCCCCTTGAAGAAAAAATTCCCCCCTTACCAGAGGGATCGATCGGGTTCATCCCCTTCCCTGGAGGCAGCTAATGGGGGTAGGGGGGAGGCCCGTTCGCGCGCCATCCTCCGGTGACGGGACCGGCCGGGGATTGCGGGGCCGCGGTCTTCAGCTCTCCCCGGCGGCGACTCGTCCACGTCGAGCTCCGGTAAGTGTGCGGCCTTCTCTGCGTTCGCCGCGGCCTACTTCCGGTTACGGCTAGTTCCGCCGGAAGTGGGGCACGGAGTCCGACGTGCGTCCCCAGGTGACGCGCTGACGTCACATGACGGAAGCGGATTCTCCGGCCGCTGACAGAAACGCCGGGCGGTGCATTTAAAAGACAGGCTTCTCTCTGCGGGTCGCCCGTCCTGAGGTCTGCTTTCAAGATGGACTTAGCGGCATCATCTGCAAACATGCCTTCGCACCCGCCAGCGGCGGTAAGTGTGCCATTTCATGCTACACTGGGGGGTTGTGGTGCAACTGTGTTTCCACCTATATCAACCCTCTCTCTCTCTGGGTGCCCACCTGCTGGTTTCACTAGGTGTGGGGCTTCCTCATTCTCCTGCCATGATTCTGAAGTACTCTGTTCATGTCTAGGAGAAAGAAGCCACTCAGAAAGAGAAGGAGAAATCCAGACCTCTCCCCCCACCTGCAAGGAGATGTCTTAATTGCAACACTAGATTACCATCATCATTTAAACGGAACATCTGCACATCTTGCATAAATGAATTTATAAAAGAGGATAGATCATCTTTTCTGTCTGATATAAGGCAAATGATAAAAGATGAGATCAAAGGTTCTAATCCAGTCGCTCAGCCGGTGGCTATAGCTCCTGCTCCAGAACCAATAATAAATCCTCTCCCTCCTCCGCGGGTTGATCCTCCTGCTCTCCTGGTTGAAATCACTCCTGCATTGGTGGTTCCAGGATGTTGGGGATCCTCAGTGTCTTCTATTACATCTAAAAGACACAGGTCTCCCTCTTCCTCCTCAATATCTGAAGTGGAATCAGGCCAGGTTTCTGATTCTGGGGTTCGATCTGACGCTTCGGACACCCAAGAATCAAGGAAGAAGTATTTCTTTCCTTCTAAACGGATTTCCCCTTTACTAAAAGCAGTCTGAACTGCGTTAAGTATCGAGGAAAAGGAGGAGGAGATCTCGGCCGCAGACCAATTATTTGCGGGTCTTAAGGCAAAGAAGAAATTAGGTTTTTCCCATTCATAAAACCATAAAAGAACTAATTTCTGATGAATGGAAAAAACCCGAGAAGAGGATGTCAGTTCCCTCAGATATCAGGCGACGTCTTCCCTTTGATTCTGAGGAAACTGAGGAATGGGAGGTCCCTCTGGTGGATGCCCAGGTGGTGAAAGTCTCAAAAAAAGACTATTATTTCATTTGAGGACTCCACACAACTTTGCGATCCTATGGATCGAAAAGCAGAGAGCTTATTGAAAAAGTCATGGGAGACTGACTTTTTCAATCAAAAACAATATAGCCGCTACCTGTGTGGCCAGAGCATCACATGTCTGGGTCAATCAATTAGAAGAACATCTGAGGAGTAAAACCTCAAGAGATAAAATTATTGACTCCCTTTCTCTCTTAAAAGATGCCATTGGGTTCTTAGCAGATGCCTCAGCCGAGGCTATACGGGTCGCTGCCAAAGATGGAGCCCTAATTAACTCGGCCCGAAAGGCCTTGTGGCTGAAAGATTGGAAGGGAGAAAATATCTCCAAATCCAAACTTTGTGGATTACCCTTTGAGGGTAAATACGTTTTTGAGTCAGCCTTGGATAAGCTTCTAGAAAAATCATCCGACAAGAAAAAGGCTCTCCCAGAGGAGAAAACCCAAAAGAAACAGGAGCAGACTCAACAACCTAAATATCAGGACAAATATAAAGGGAAATCAAAAAGAGGCCGTTGGAGCTATTCCAAAGGGGGCAAGAATTCTAATATTTTTTTCAAGCCCCGTGATGGAAAGGACAAACAATGACATAGCTCCAGTCGGGGGGAGATTGTCCAAGTTTTGGGAGTCTTGGACACAGATCACAAAGAATCAATGGATTATAGATGTAATCCGAGAGGGATACAAGATAGAATTTATCCAATCTCCTCCCGAAAAGTTCAGAATCTCCCAACAATCCTCTCTATCCCTTCAGTTGGAACTTATTCAAAGTGTGAGGAACTTGATAAGCTCCAATGTAGTGATCCCGGTCCCAGTGAAGCAACTAGGGAGGGGACACTACTCGAATCTATTCTTAGTTCCCAAGCCCAATGGGACCGACAGACTAATCATCAACCTAAAACCTGTAAACAAATATGTGAGATACAGGAGGTTCAAGATGGAGTCAATAAAGAGTACAACTCCACTAATCCCAACAGGCACCATGATGGCGTCAATCTACTTAAGAGACGCGTATTACCATGTCCCGATACATCCATCCTCCCAAAAATACCAAAGGTTTGCCATCAAGATGGACGGGAGGGTACAACACTTTCAGTTCTGTGCCCTTCCTTTCGGGATCTCGTCAGCTCCACGCATATTCACCTGCATCATTAGCGAGGTCATTTCCTATCTACATCTGCAGGGTATCAACGTGATTGCCTACCTAGACGATCTTCTTCTAGTGGCAAACTCTTCACTGAAGCTTCTAGAGGATCTATCTCTTACCAGGAACCTCCTTCTCTCGCTGGGATGGTTCCTGAAGGACAAAAAATCAGACCTCAACCCAGGTACAGAAAAAATCTTCCTGGGAATTCTTCTAAACTCAGAGAAACAGATGTCTTTTCTTCCATCAGAGAAAGAGGTCGCGATCATGGAAAAGATAAAATTGTTCCGCAGGAAGGGAGCATGTCGTATCAGGGAAGCCATGTCAATTCTGGGGTCAATGACCGCATGCATTCCAGCAGTACCATGGTGCCAGGCACACTCCAGACCTCTGCAGTTCCAAATTCTCTCATCTTGGAACAAACAGAAGTGGGGGCTAGACAAGATAATGAAGATTCCGTTATCAGTCCGTCACTCTCTGAACTGGTGGTTAGACCCAGTCAATCTGAGGAAAGGTGTTCATTGGAACCCAGTTCCAAAGAAGATTCTTACCACAGACGCAAGCATGTCAGGTTAGGGTGCGAAGGTGGACTCTTTTCTATACCAGGGCACTTGGTCTCAGGAAACATCCGGAAGATCATCCAACTACAGGGAACTCCTTGCGGTATGGATGTCTTTGCAACAGGCCAAAGATACCTTGCAGAGATCTCATCTTCATGTCCTCTCGAACAATATAACAGTGGTTGCGCACCTAAGACACCAAGGGAGCGCTAAACAAAACTCCCTCCGATATATCTCGGACAAGATATTCCGGTGGGCGGAAGAGAACCTCCTCTCAATTACAGCCACTCATCTCCGGGGAATAGAAAACTCCCAGGCAGATTATTTGAGCAGGCATGTCCTATTGCCGGGGGAATGGATCCTGAAGGATTCAGTCTTCAAAATGGTTACGGAGGAGTGGGGCTCACCACAGGTGGACCTCTTTGCGAACCACAGGAACAAGAAGACAAAGAACTTCTTCTCCCTTCAACCAATTGGGAAACCATTAGGAATAGACGCACTAGCTCACCCCTTGACATTCAACCTGGCCTATGGGTTCCCACCTGTTCCCCTAATACCCAAGGCACTACAAAAGATCCTAAAGGAAGAGGTGACAGTAATATTAATAGTCCCATTCTGGCCCAAAAGAGCCTGGTTTGGGATACTGAAGAAGATGGCCCTGGAACCTCCTCTGCTTCTGCCGTCAGACCCGGACCTTCTACATCAGGGTCCACTTCTCCACCCAGGACTTGCGAATCTAAAACTTTCAGCATGGATCCTGAACGGGAGATGCTTAGAAGCAAGGGGCTTTCAGATAGAGTAATTTCTACCATCCAGAATAGCAGGAAACCAGTGACCTCAAAAATCTATTTGAAGATTTGGAAAGTCTTTAATTCCTGGTGCCCAACTAAACCGCCCTTTCCTGCTGATCCCAACATCCCGCTTATTCTGGATTTTCTTCAGGCAGGCCTAAACAAAGGCTTAAAACCAGCCACCCTCAAGGTGCAGATTTCTGCTCTATCGGCAATCTATGATTCCAACATTGCTGACAACAGATGGGTGAAAAGGTTTATGAGAAGTGCAGTCAGACAGAATCCTCCTATAAAAAATTTACTTCCCCCCTGGGACTTAAACATTGTACTTGAAGGTCTGACTCAACTTCCCTTCGAGCCATTATCAGAGTGTGACCTAAAATTTCTATCATACAAAGTCGCTTTTCTTGTAGCAATTGTGTCAGCAAGACGAGTAGGAGAGATGCAGGCATTTACTATTAGAGAACCCTACTGCCTGATCCAGGAAGACAGAGTTATCTTAAAAAACAGATCCAAATTTCTTACCGAAGGTAGTAACGTCTTTTCACAGATCTCAAGACGTTGTTCTTCCCTCCTTTTGTTCTTCACCAAAAACTGACCTGGAACAAAAGTTCCATTCCCTTGATGTAAGAAGAGCAGTCTTACATTACCTCAAAGTATGTGAACCGTGGAGGAAAGATCAATCACTTTTTATTCAGTTCCAAGGGAAAAACAAGGGCAAAAAGGTGTCAAAGAGCGTGTTAGCCTGCTGGATAAAAAACGCTATAATTGAAGCCTATAGTCTTCAGAATTTACCATCCCCATTGCTGGTCAAAGCCCATTCCACCAGGGCTATAGCAACAACATGGGCAAAGAAGGCATGTGCATCTATTGAACAGATCTGCAGAGCAGCCACCTGGTCTACTCCACATACCTTTACAAGACACTACCGGCTACAGCTACAACGCAACGAAGACCTTGCGTTTGGTAGGAAAGTTCTACAAGCTGTGGTCCCTCCCTAAGGTAATTTGTTGGTATTACTCCTGTGGTGCCGTCGTGAAGGTGAGGAGAGAAAGACGTATTAGTCTTACCGGTAAGACGGTTTCTCCTAAACCTTCACGACGGCACCAACATCCCCCCCTGTATTGTATGTTGTATTAATGTACGATACTCACGTGGTGCTAAGACATGGTTATAATGCACTGGTGTCTAGGGGAAGGGGAGGGGCTTTTAACCTCTCGCTGTGTGCTTTTCCTGTCCCTAGGGCAAGAGTTAACTCCTGTGGTGCCGTCGTGAAGGTTTCGGAGAAACCGTCTTACCGGTAAGACTAATACGTCTTTTGTGTGTGTGTGGGGGGGGGGGGGGGACAGTGGTCTTTGGCCCTGTATTGACTGTCGGGAGTTAAATAAGATCACGGTTAAGAACCAGCACCCGCTAAGGTCATTAATGGAAGACTGCCTTCAATACCCCAGAAGGTCATTTTGAGTGTTTTGTCCTGCATTTTGGGTTATGCAACGCCCCGGCAGTCTTCCAACATTTCGGCAATGATATCTTCTGTGAATACTTTGGTCGTTTTCTGGTTGTGTATCTGAATGACATTTTGATTTTTTTTCCCCCCGATTGGTCTTCTCACATCCTGCATGTCCATACTGGAGCTTCTGAGAGTAAATCATCTCTGCGCCAAGTTGTCAAAGTGCCAATTTTGAATACAGGAGGTCTCATTTTTGGGGTATAAGATAACCTCAAACTCATTTAGTATGGACCCTCTAAAGGTCATAGCCATCGAAAACTGGGAGCGACCCAATAACCTCAAGGCTCTGCAGACGTTCTTGGGTTTCGCCAATTACTATAGGTAATTCATCAAGGGTTTCTCTCTCATTGCCAAATCCCTTACAGATCTAACTAAGAAAAGGGCGGGTTTCGAAAACTGGACCCCAGACGCTATCATGGCTTTTAACCAACTTGGGCAGTTTCTCAGAGGCTCCAGTGTTGATACAGCCAGACTTTGAGGGTCCTTTTATTGTTGAGGTGAACGCATCTGAGGTGGGGGTAGGAGCGGTTCTATCTCAAGGATGGCATTGTTCTCTAGAATGTACTCCGAGGCGGAATGTAACTATGACATAGGGAACAGAGAGTTACTGGCTATAAAGATGGCTTTTGATGAATGGAAGGTGCAAAACATAAGGTTGTGGTTTTTACCGATCATAAGAACCTCATGTACCTGGACAAAGCTAGGCGTCTTACCCCACGTCAGGCCAGGTGGGCCTTGTTTTTTACTTGGTTCAATTTTGAGATTACCTACCGGCCTGGTTCCAAGAATGTCAGGGCTGACTCCCTGTCCCGCAGCTTGGACATTGAGACCACTTCCAAGGTCCAGCCCAATAATATTCTGTCCCCTGGTGTGGTAGTGGCCATCTTGCAGCCGGACCTGGTGACTCAGATCGCTGAATCTCAGTCGATGGCGCCCCTTAACACTCCGGAATGAATGTTATTTGTACCCCCTAATCTTTGCCTCTGAGTCTTGGAGGAGATTCCCAGCTCTGTGTTAGCTGGTCACCCAGTGGTGGCGGGGACCGGGTACTTGCTCTCACGCCACTACTGGTGGCCTTCCTGGGCCCGAGATGTCAAGTCCTTTGTTGATTTGTGTGAGACCTGTGCTAGGTCCAAGGTCCTTCGTAGGCCACCTGAGGGTTTATTACATCCTCTGCCAGTGCCTACGAGACCATGGACACACATCTTGATGGATTTCATTACAGACTTGCCCCTGTCCAAGGGGAAAACTGTCATCTGGGTAGTTGTAGATAGATTTTCCAAGATGTGCCATCTTACCTAATGCTCGTACCCTGGCTACACTGTTTTATTAATCACATTCTGAATAAATCTGCATTCTCCAAAAATATTTAAAAATTAAAATATATATATTTTTTTTTTTAGAAAAGTGAGGATCTTAGCAAACTATTTGATCAAACAGAGTGTACCATGTCACCAACGTTAAGGCGCCCTCGAGAGATGGACCCTTTTCTCACTAGCAATGGCCTCTCCTGGGTTGAATAAGCTACAACTGGGCATATAGGAGCCAAATGATCTCTTTTATAGCAGCCTTGGGACATGGGTGGAGTGCAGGCCAACAGGAGGTAGCCACACCCCCCACATTCAACAGAAAAAAAGGGAAATTTTGGCAGCACATCTATGACTCTGTTCACACTATTCTCCAAAAATACCATCCCACACTATTAGGGGTTAATAAGTAAAAGTTGGGTGTGATCGGACGCTGATCCAGGGATTATTCTGACGGGAAGAAATCTTCTCCTTGTGACTGACATCTGCCCCATGGGGGTTATTGCCTCCTCTGGATCAGCATAGCAGGTTTCCTGTAGGCCAAACTTTATGGACTTTTGTCTTTTTTCAACCATATTAATTCTGTTCCTTCCAGCGGGTCTGATGACTTCTTCTCCCCTCATCCTATGAAATCCCTACATGAAGGATAGACAGCGCTGTAATGGGGTTTGGGCCTGGTATGACCCCTGTAAACCCCTCCGCCTGTCCACACTGACCGTCACATTCTCATTCACATTTACCCAAAACTCAAGGCCGAAATAAATCTATCAGAGACAAAGATTATTGTGAGGCATATGGATTGGCCAATCAGAGACCCTCAATAACCCCGGCCTAGTGTTTCCTGACCAGAGACCCTCAATAACCCCGGACCAGTGTTTCCTGACCAGAGACCTTCAATAACCCCGGACCAGTGTTTCCTGACCAGAGACCCTCAATAACCCCGGACCAGTGTTTCCTGACCAGAGACCCTCAATAACCCCGGACCAGTGTTTCCTGACCAGAGACCCTCAATAAACTGCTCAGAGTTTATGCTGTTTGGACAAGCTAAGGTATAGTGAGTGGAATACACAGAACAGTATGTTGTGTTTGAATAAGTAAAACACTTTCATAACCACATATAATACAACTGTACACACAATAGGGACAGGGCCATCCATATTCCTTACAATTATATGTTAGAAATGATGCAGCAAAAAAAAAAAAAAAAAAGGAGATATTAAAGCAAATCCCGACTCGTTTCAGCGGTAGATAATGTGAACACCGGATCATCAGGGGATTTATGCAAAAAAAAGAACAAATCCATAAGAATTGATCCCACTCAGCATGGCCGTCCTCCCCCCGAGTCCCGTCCTCCCCCCAGCGAGAGTCTGGTGATAGACAGGATTCTATTCTCCTGTCCGTCCATCCTGTGGCGGCTGCACTAATACACTGTACATAGAGCAGCAGGGACTCCAGATCCTCCCCGGCCTCCCTGCTCCTGTACTGTGTATGCATGGCCACTAACTATGCAGAGGAAGCCGCTGCCGCCCACTCAGGACCTGTGTCATCTGTCACATCATCATAACCATATATATATATATATATATCCACATGAGATGGAGGGAGAGGAGACTAAGGTTTAGAAGAAACATTTTATTACCAATTGGTGAGAAGTTTGGAGCTGCGGTATATGATATCTGTATTACCGCCAAATCTCCTCTGTACATGGGGAATACATAGCTGTGGTATCCGGCTTCTATCTGCTTTCTGGAGAACAGACGTCTGACTGATCACTGAGCGATCTGACTCAGCTTCTTCCCTGAGTGACAGTTTTGATGTTTCATAAGGTTATATTTCCGTGCAAAACATTTCCCACAATTATCACATGAATATGGCTTCTCTCCTGTGTGAGTTCTTTGATGCACAGTGAGCTGTGACTTCAAACTGAAACCTTTCCCACATTCTGAACATTCAAATGGCTTCTCTCCTGTGTGATTTTTTTGTTGTTTAACAAAATCTCTTTTATGAGTAAAACTTTTATCACATTCTAAACATGAAAACATATTCTCCCCTGTGTGAATTCTTTGATGGGTAATAAATTGTGATTTCTGAGTAAAGAATTGTCCACATTCTGAACATATAAATGGCTTCTCTCCTGTGTGAATTCTTTGATGTTTAACAAGATCTGCTTTTCGAATAAAACAGCTTCCACATTCTGAACATGGAAATGGCTTCTCCCCTGTGTGAATCATTTGATGTTTAACAAAATTTGATTTGTTAGTAAAATATTTTCCACATTTTGAACATGAAAATGGCTTCTCTCCTGTGTGAGTTTTTTCATGTATAGTGAGAAGTGATTTCTGAGCAAAACATTTCCCACATTCTGAACATGAAAATGGCTTCTCTCCTGCGTGAGTTCTTTCATGTACAGTGAGATTTGATTTCTGAGCAAAACATTTCCCACATTCTGAACATGAAAATGGCTTCTCTCCTGCGTGAGTTCTTTCATGCATAGTGAGATGTGCTTTCTGAGCAAAACATTTCCCACATTCTGAACATGAAAATGGCTTCTCTCCTGCGTGAGTTCTTTCATGTACAGTGAGATTTGATTTATGAGCAAAACATTTCCCACATTCTGAACATGAAAATGGCTTCTCTCCTGCGTGAGTTCTTTCATGTATAGTGAGATGTGCTTTCTGAGCAAAACATTTCCCACATCCTGAACATGAAAATGGCTTCTCTCCTGCGTGAGTTCTTTCATGTACAGTGAGATTTGATTTATGAGCAAAACATTTCCCACATTCTGAACATGAAAATGGCTTCTCTCCTGCGTGAGTTCTTTCATGTATAGTGAGATGTGCTTTCTGAGCAAAACATTTCCCACATTCTGAACATGAAAATGGCTTCTCTCCTGCGTGAGTTCTTTCATGTACAGTGAGATTTGATTTATGAGCAAAACATTTCCCACATTCTGAACATGACAATGTTTTCTCCTTATTTTGCTTAGTAAGCTGTGATGAATTAGTAGATGGGACTGGTATATAGGGATCAGATGACAGATCTTTGCTGTGAGGGGCTGAGGGTAGATCTGGGGTAATAGGATTCTCTGCTTTATAACCTGAATATATCAGATTTCCCTCTGATCTCCGGGTACAGTCACCTGACAATAGAGAAGAGAATAATAGTAATAACCTTACAGATGTTTCATAGATTTATACTTTGGGTTTTTAGTGCAAAATCTTATCCAGAATGTAAAATCATGGAATCCCCCCCCCCCCCCCGTCCTCCTCCATCCTGGAACACTCCCGTCATCCTCCATCGTGGAACCCTCCCGTCATCCTCCATGGTACAACCCTCCCGTCCTCCTCCATCGTGGAACCCTCCCATCCTCCTCCATCGTGGAACCCCCCCATCCTCCTCCATCGTGGAACCCCCCCATCCTCCTCCATCGTGGAACCCTCCCATCCTCCTCCATCGTGGAGCCCTTCCGTCATCCCCCATCGTGGAACCCTCCAGCGCCACCAGCAGTCTCACAGAGGAGAAGGGTAAAGCTAAGTTATTGTGCTTCATATGAAATCTCAGGTGTGACAGGAAACCCATGAGTATGATGGAAGCTGTGAGAAGAAGAGTATCATATGGGGGCACAGCCGGAGAGGTGACAGGAGAGGGGGGCACAGCCACAGAGGTGACACCAGAGGGGGGGGGGCACAGCCGGAGAGGTGACAGAGGAGGAGGGCACAGCCAGAGAGGTGACAGGAGGGGGGGGGGCACAGCCGGAGAGGTGACAGAGGAGGGGCCACAGCAAGAGAGGCGACAGGATGGGGGGGCACAGCCGGAGAGGTGACAGAGGAGGGGCCACAGCAAGAAAGGGGAAAGAGGAGGGCACAGCCAGAGAGGTGACAGGAGGGGGGGGGCCACAGCCGGAGAGGTGACAGAGGAAGGCACAACCAGAGAGGTGACAGGAGGGGGGGGACCACAGCCGGAGAGGTGACACCAGAAGGGGGGGGGGGGGGCACAGCCGGAGAGGTGACACCAGAAGGGGGGTGGGCACAGCCGGAGAGGTGACAGGAGGGCGAGCCACAGCCGGAGAGGTGACAGGAGAGAGAGATGCACAGATGGAGGGTTGACGAGATGGGGGGCACAGCCGAAATGGTGACGAGAAAGGGGAGCACTGTGTGTAGTAGATCAGTCAGACAGGGAGACTGACACTGTAAAGACAAAGTATAACTTTCGAGAAATTTTTGGAAGTACAGTTGGATATACTTGGATATACTTTTATTTACCCCTTTATGTCACAGACAATTATTGTTTTTGCACTTTTAGGCTATTTTCACACAGCGTAAAAGGACGGCCGTTGTTGCCATTGATTTTTTAAATATAAATAAATCCATTCCATAACAACCCCCCCCCCTTCCCAATAAAATAAAATGAAACAAACAACCTAACACATATTTGTTATCGCTGCACGTGGAATCATTAATGATCACATTCCTCACATGGTGCAAAGCTGCTGATTACTGATCACATCCCAGAAAAGACGGAATAAAAAGTCGTGAAAAAGTAAAGTGTGATACAGATAAGACAACAGATCATGGAGAGAAAAAATCCCGTACACGGCTCTATAGACCAAAAAATAAAACGTTACAGGGGTCAGAATCCAGCAATTTATACAGGGGGAATTTCTTACAAATGTTTCAATTTTTTAAAAGTAGTAAAATAAAATGATGATATAAATTGGGAATCGTACTGACTTGGGGAACATCGATAAGACGTCAGTTTTACCAGATGGGGAAATGCAGAAACATTAAACCCCCCTGAAATATGAAGAAAAAACAGGCGCTTTGGCCTTTTAAAACAAATCTGTACACCCTTCCCTTTAAATAAGAGGAGAAAATTTTTTTACTTAGCCATGACATGAAGGGGTTAATGGGTGGACATGCTAACATTGTGGGGGTCACACAGTGTAACCGCATAGGATTCTAATAGTAGTTATTAGTATAATAGCCGCAAAATACTCCCCCCCCATCAGTAGTAACAGGAGATGATGCAGATATCGGCCTCGTCCACATAGATGTATTTTATGTCCATATTATAAATGCACAGTGTGTGTTATCTCCTATAATGTGTCACTGTATGGGGGATATACAGCAGGGAAGACTGACAGGACACAGAGCTTATAATATTCAGGACTCTTACCTGTAGTGATGTCCTCCTTATACTGCTCATCACTGCTGTCATCTGTCTCTTCCTCCTCTTGTTTTACGCTTATGTCTATAGCATAAGAATAGTTCAGATTCTCCTCCGTAACAATGTCCTCCTTATACTGTTCATGACTGCTCACATCTGTCTCTTCTTCTTTTACCCTTATGTCTGTAGCATTAATTGAGTTCAGCTCGTTCCCTGTAGTGATGTTCTCCTTATACTGCTCATCACTGCTCACATCTGTCTCTTCTTTAACTATTATGTCTGTAGCATCAATATAGTCCAGATCTTCCCCCTGATTCATAAGATGTGAGAGAAATATTGTAAAAGTCATCAGACAGGAGGAGAAGTCAGGTGGGATGTACAGATCATAGGGAACATCTCCATCTACCTGATCCTGATCCTGTGGGAGAAGAGGACGGGGACATCTCTCTGGTGCTGTCCTCTTACTGGATCTGACTGGAGGGAACACATACAGAGACTGAATTCATTCTTTCCATCCAGATAATACAGAGAGGAGGTGTGTATATAGTCCTGTCTATTACCTGCTGATGGGAGGGGCTGCTGATCCTCCAGCATCACATCCTTGTACTGATCCTTGTGTCCTTCTACATACTCCCACTCCTCCATGGAGAAATAGACCGCCACGTCCTGACACCTTATAGGAACCTGACACACACAATGATCACACAGTCATCCCCCCCACCCCTCCAGTGGTGTTACTGTATAATGTCCCAGCATTCCCAGCAGCCACAGTCTCACCTCTCCACTCAGCAGCTCCACCATCTTGTTGGTGACTTCTAGGATCTTCTCTTCCTCCATTTCCTCATGTATCAGGGGCCCCGGGATTAAGCTCAGGGTTCTTCCCCATCCTTCACACCCAGGGGCCCCACAGCGCCCACTAGAGGACTTCTTCACTACTGTGTAATCCTGTGTATGGAGAGACACATACTATCACTCCATCCATTCCCAGAATCCCTCACCTCCCCAGTCCTATCCATCTGTTATTCCATAGATAAGAATGATGTCATGATGACATCACTCCCAGAATCCCTCACCTCTCCAGTCCTATCCATCTGTTATTCCATAGATAAGAATGAGGTCATGATGACATCACTCCCAGAATCCCTCACCTCCCCAGTCCTATCCATCTGTTATTCCATAGATAAGAATGATGTCATGATGACATCACTCCCAGAATCCCTCACCTCCCCAGTCCTATCCATCTGTTATTCCATAGATAAGAATGATGTCATGATGACATCACTCCCAGAATCCCTCACCTCCCCAGTCCTATCCATCTGTTATTCCATAGATAAGAATGATGTCATGATGACATCACTCCCAGAATCCCTCACCTCCCCAGTAAGCAGGAAGAGTATGTGTAGGGTGAGGGTTATTATCCTGTCGGCCATCTTGTCTCTGTCTCTCTCCATGGTTGATGGGTCGGTCTCTTATATAGAAGATATCAGCAGAGGATCCTGGAGGGAAGAGGAGGAGACAATGTAATGCGGCTCTAGATTCCTGGAGATAGAAATATACATGGACAGGAGGGGATATGGGGGAACATGGGAGGAGACAGGAAAGTGCAGATGATGGAACTCTCCTCCATGAGGTGAAGCAGGAGACACTCGGGGGCCACAATCATCTTGTAGCGTCCACTGCATCACTGCTGCCCCCAGTGGACGTCTCCACAATACAGTCCCATAGATGATGTTTGTTTCCAATGTAAACACCTCGTCATGCTCCGTCAAGGGTGAGCCCTCTCTGCAGCCCACGGTCCCCGGTTGCTATGTGTAGCCCAGGACCGCGGGTATTAGCCGGCACGGCTGATCACTGCTCCTGGCTAATTAACTGTTTAAATGCAGCTTTCAAAGCTGACAGCTGCATTTAAATAGTGCTTGGCCCCTCTCCCTGGTGTCTAGTGTAGGGGATCTCCCCGCCGTGATGTGATCGCGGAGGGGATTTCCCTGCTACTGAGCTGGCCGAGGTTTAGCGTCTGAATGACGCTGATCCCGACTCTGCAATCAGTGCATCTGGTTTGCTGCAGACCAGAGTAATAGAGTACTAATGTGATGGATCAGTGCTCTATTATATACACAGTATCTCAATGGGAGATCAGTGCTGTGTATATAGGAGTCCCCCAGGGGGATTAGTGCTGTGTATATAGGAGTCCCCCAGGGGGATTAGTGCTGTGTATATAGGAGTCCCCAGGGGGATCAGTGCTGTGGGAGCGGTTAGGGAGGGAGGGGGAAGGGAAGGAAGGGAGAGCAGTTAGGGAGGGGAGACCACACCCACTTTCATGCAGCCAGGAAAACTAAATGTATTTTTTCTTCTCAGACAAACAACTGGGGATATCTCAGCGAGCGCACACGCTATCAACACAGTTTATGGGTAACACATGGGATTTTTCACAGAGTAATTTCATTATGTAAATTAGAGTTACGCTTTAAGGTCCAAATAGGCTTGGTCCCTAAGGGGTTAAAAGCCATCAAATAAAATAGAAGTTACACAAGTTACATATGGTTGTAATCGTACTGACTTGAGGAACATATATAACACGTCAGATTTACCATAGGGCCAATAAGTCTGTATTTGCAAAGTATAATTGGTGTTGCAAAAAATAAGCCGCTCATGTGGGTCTGTAGGGGGAATATGCAGGAGCAGCGGCCGTATATACACCAGGAGGGAAAACAACAGCGCAAACATGGAAACTATGTTACACCTTACCCTGCTGCCCGAAAACATTCAACTTTGCTTGGACAAATCCTTTAAGGCAGGTGAGGTGTGCTCTACCAGCTCCTTCTATGTAGTGACTCCTCATATATATATATACCCCTCCCCCACCTGCAGAGCCGTACAGGAGCCGTGTGCTTCCCCTGTGCTTCCAGGACCTGCTATGATGTCACAGTCATGTGATCAGTCACATGGAGGAGGAGTCACATGATCAGGGGCTGCTGCTCAGTGTATGCAGGACTCTGCTGTGCTGGATGAGCTGAAGTGATGTGTGTGCAGCAGAGCTGTGTGTGTGTGATGTGTGTGGAGCAGAGCTGTGTATGTGTGTGTTATATATGCCTGCAGCAGAGCCCTGTGTGTAATGTACATGTAGCTGAGCTGTATGTGTGTAATGTACATGTAGCTGAGCTGGATATGTGTGTAATGTACATGTAGCTGAGCTGTATATGTGTAATTTACATGTAGCTGAGCTGTATATGTGTAATGTACATGTAGCTGAGCTGTATGTGTGTAATGTACATGTAGCTGAGCTGTATATGTGTAATGTACATGTTACTGAGCTGTATATGTGTGTAATGTACATGTAGCTGAGCTGTATATATGTGTAATGTACATGTAGCTGAGCTGTATATGTGTAATGTACATGTAGCTGAGCTGTATATGTGTAATGTACATGTTACTGAGCTGTATATGTGTGTAATGTACATGTAGCTGAGCTGTATATATGTGTAATGTACATGTAGCTGAGCTGTATATGTGTAATGTACATGTAGCTGAGCTGTATGTGTGTAATGTACATGTAGCTGAGCTGTATATATGTGTAATGTACATGTAGCTGAGCTGTATGTGTGTAATGTACATGTAGCTGGGCTGTATATGTGTAATGTACATGTAGCTGAGCTGTATGTGTGTAATGTACATGTAGCTGAGCTGTATATGTGTAATGTACATGTAGCTGAGCTGTATGTGTGTAATGTACATGTAGCTGAGCTGTATATGTGTAATGTACATGTAGCTGAGCTGTATATGTGTAATGTACATGTAGCTGAGCTGTATATGTGTAATGTACATGTAGCTGAGCTGTATGTGTGTAATGTACATGTAGCTGAGCTGTATGTGTGTGTAATGTACATGTAGCTGAGCTGTATGTGTGTAATGTACATGTAGCTGAGCTGTATATATGTGTAATGTACATGTAGCTGAGCTGTATATGTGTAATGTACATGTAGCTGAGCTGTATGTGTGTAATGTACATGTAGCTGAGCTGTATGTGTGTAATGTACATGTAGCTGCGCTGTATATGTGTAATGTACATGTAGCTGAGCTGTATATGTGTGTAATGTACATGTAGCTGAGCTGTATATATGTGTAATGTACATGTAGCTGAGCTGTATATGTGTAATGTACATGTAGCTGAGCTGTATATGTGAGTAATGTACATGTAGCTGAGCTGTATATGTGAGTAATGTACATGTAGCTGAGCTGTATATGTGTAATATACATGTAGCTGAGCTGTATATATGTGTAATGTACATGTAGCTGAGCTGTATATGTGTAATGTACATGTAGCTGAGCTGTATATGTGTGTAATGTACATGTAGCTGAGCTGTATATGTGTGTAATGTACATGTAGCTGAGCTGTATATGTGTGTAATGTACATGTAGCTGAGCTGTATATGTGTAATGTACATGTAGCTGAGCTGTATGTGTGTAATGTACATGTAGCTGAGCTGTATATGTGTAATGTACATGTAGCTGAGCTGTATATGTGTAATGTACATGTAGCTGAGCTGTATATATGTGTAATGTACATGTAGCTGAGCTGTATATGTGTAATGTACATGTAGCTGAGCTGTATTTGTGTGTAATGTACACGTAGCTGAGCTGTATATGTGTAATGTACACGTAGCTGAGCTGTATATGTGTAATGTACATGTAGCTGAGCTGTATATGTGTGTAATGTACATGTAGCTGAGCTGTATGTGTGTAATGTACATGTAGCTGAGCTGTATATGTGTAATGTACATGTAGCTGAGCTGTATATGTGTAATGTACATGTAGCTGAGCTGTATATGTGTAATGTACATGTAGCTGAGCTGTATGTGTGTAATGTACATGTAGCTGAGCTGTATGTGTGTAATGTACATGTAGTTGAGCTGTATATGTATAATGTACATGTAGTTGAGCTGTATATGTGTAATGTACATGTAGCTGAGCTGTATGTGTGTAATGTACATGTAGTTGAGCTGTATATGTGTAATGTACATGTAGTTGAGCTGTATGTGTGTAATGTACCGTCATGGCCAAAAGTTTTGAGAATGACACAAATATAAATTTTTACAAAGTCTACTGCTTCAGTTTTTATAATGACAATTTGCATATACTCCAGAATGTTATAAAGAGGGATCAGCTTCACAGTAATTACTTGCAAAGTCAATATTTGCCTAGAAAATGAACTTTATCCCCCAAAACACATTTCACCATCATTGCAGCCCTGTCTTAAAAGGACCAGCTAACATTGTTTCAGTGATTGCTCCATTAACACAGGTGTGGGTGTTGATGAGGACAGGGCTGGAGATCAATCTGTCATGATTAAGTAAGAATGACACCACTGGACACTTTAAAAGGAGGCTGGTGCTTGGTATCATTGTTTCTCTTCTGTTAACCATGGTTATCTGTAAAGAAACACGTGCAGTCATCATTGCACTGCACAAAAATGGCCTAACAGGGAAGAGTATCGCAGCTAGAATGATTGCACCTCAGTCAACAATCTATCGCATCATCAAGAACTTCAAGGAGAGAGGTTCCATTGTTGCCAAAAAGGCTCCAGGGCGCCCAAGAAAGACCAGCAAGCGCCAGGACCGTCTCTTAAAAGTGTTTCAGCTGCGGGATGGGGCTACCAGCAGTGCAGAGCTCGCTCAGGAATGGCAGCAGGCAGGTGTGAGGGCATCTGCACTGTGAGACTGCGGAGACTCTTGGAGCAAGGCCTGGTCTGCAGGAGGGCAGCAAAGAAGCCACTTCTCTCCAGAAAAAAACATCAGGGACAGACTGATATTCTGCAAAAGGTCCAGGGAGTGGACTGCTGAGGACTGGGGGAAAGGTCCAGGGAGCGGACTGCTGAGGACTGGGGGAAAGGTCCAGGGAGCGGACTGCTGAGGACTGGGGGAAAGGTGCAGGGAGTGGACTGCCGAGGACTGGGGGAAAGGTGCAGGGAGTGGACTGCCGAGGACTGGGGGAAAGGTGCAGGGAGTGGACTGCCGAGGACTGGGGGAAAGGTGCAGGGAGTGGACTGCCGAGGACTGGGGGAAAGGTGCAGGGAGTGAACTGCTGAGGACTGGGGGAAAGGTCCAGGGAGTGGGCTGCTGAGGACTGGGGGAAATGTACAGGGAGTGGACTGCTGAGGACTGGGGGAAAGGTCCAGGGAGTGGACTGCTGAGGACTGGGGGAAAGGTCCAGGGAGCGGACTGCTGAGGACTGGGGGAAAGGTCCAGGGAGCGGACTGCTGAGGACTGGGGGAAAGGTCCAGGGAGCGGACTGCTGAGGACTGGGGGAAATGTACAGGGAGTGGACTGCTGAGGACTGGGGGAAAGGTCCAGGGAGTGGACTGCTGAGGACTGGGGGAAAGTCATTGTCTCTGATGAATCCCCTTTCCGATTGTTTGGGACATCTGGAAAACAGCTTATTGGGAGAAGAGGAGGTGAGCGCTACCACCAGTCTTGTCTCATGCCAACTGTAACCGGCATCCTGAAACCATTCATGTGTGTGGTGGCTTCTCAGCCAAGGGAATCGGCTCTCACAGTCTTGCCTAAAAACACCACCATGAATAAAGAATGGGACCAGAATGTCCTCCAAGAGCAACTTCTCCCAACCGTCCAAGGGCAGTTTGGCCACCAACAATGCCTTTTCCAGCATGATGGAGCACCTGGCCATAAAGCAAAGGTGATAACTAAATGGCTCAGGGAACAAAACAGAGAGATTTTGGGTCCATGGCCTGGAAACTCCCCAGATTTTAATCCCATTGAGAACTTGTGGTCAATCATCAAGAGACGGGTGGACAAACAAAAACCAACAAATTCTGACAAAATGCAAGTATTGATTGTGCAAGAATGGACGGCTATGAGTCAGGATTTGGTCCAGAAGTTGTGTGAGAGCAGCCAGGGAGAATTGCAGAGGTCCTGAAGAAGAAGGCGAAACACTGCAAATATTATTGACTTGCTGCAGTAACTCGTCTAACTATCAGTATAAGCTTCTGTTACTCATAATATGATAGCAATTATATTTCTGTATGTGATAAAAACATCTGACAAACAGACATAAAAACCAGAGGGCAGCAGATCATGGGAAAATATAAGATTTGTGTCATTCTCAAAACTTTTGGCCATGACTGTATGTACCAAGGAGGTTTAAATTCTGTTATTGTAGATTTACCAACCACATCTGCTGGAAGTATCTACTACTCTTTCAGTAAAATAATATTTTCTCACGTTGCTTCTGATCTTTCCCCTAGTAACCTCTCACTGTGTCCTCTTGTTCTTGAGCTCAGCTTTTTACTAAAAACACTTCCCTCCTGACCCTTATTTAGTGCTTTAACATATATAAAGGTTTCCATCATGTCCTCCCTTTCCCTTCTTCCTCCTGTAACATATATAAAGGTTTCCATCATGTCCTCCCTTTCCCTTCTTCCTCCTGTAACATATATAAAGGTTTCCATCATGTCCTCCCTTTCCCTTCTTCCTCCTGTAACATATATAAAGGTTTCCATCATGTCCTCCCTTTCCCTTCTTCCTCCTGTAACATATATAAAGGTTTCCATCATGTCCTCCCTTTCCCTTCTTCCCTCCTGTAACATATATAAAGGTTTCCATCATGTCCTCCCTTTCCCTTCTTCCCTCCTGTAACATATATAAAGGTTTCCATCATGTCCCCCCTTTCCCTTCTTCCTCCTGTAACATATATAAAGGTTTCCATCATGTCCTCCCTTTCCCTTCTTCCTCCTGTAACATATATAAAGGTTTCCATCATGTCCCTCCTTTCCCTTCTTCCTCCTGTAACATATATAAAGGTTTCCATCATGTCCCTCCTTTCCCTTCTTCCTCCTGTAACATATATAAAGGTTTCCATCATCTCCTCCCTTTCCCTTCTTCCCCCTCTAACATATATAAAGGTTTCCACCATGTCCCCCCTTTCCCTTCTTCCTCCTGTAACATATATAAAGGTTTCCATCATGTCCTCCCTTTCCCTTCTTCCTCCTGTAACATATATAAAGGTTTCCATCATGTCCCCTTTCCCTTCTTCCTCCTGTAACATATATAAAGGTTTCCATCCTGTCCTCCCTTTCCCTTCTTCCTCCTGTAACATATATAAAGGTTTCCATCATGTCCTCCCTTTCCCTTCTTCCTCCTATAACATATATAAAAGTTTCCATCATGTCCTCCCTTTCCCTTCTTCCTCCTATAACATATATAAAGGTTTCCATCATGTCCCCCCTTTCCCTTCTTCCTCCTATAACATATATAAAGGTTTCCATCATGTCCCTCCTTTCTCTTCTTCCTCCTGTAACAGATATAAAGGTTTCCATCATGTCCTCCCTCCTTTCCCTTCTTCCTCCTGTAACAGATATAAAGGTTTTCATCATGTCCTCCCTCCTTTCCCTTCTTCCTCCTGTAACATATATAAAGGTTTCCATCATGTCCTCCCCCCTTTCTCTTCTTCCCCCAGACTATAGATTCAAATCCTTCAGTCCTTCCTGATATGGTTTATGCCTGACACCCGCCACCATTTTTGGACAGTGCCAAACATCTGCCCCTCCGACAGGCCCGTTGGGGATTGGTTATTGCACATTCTTATTGCATACCGCCTGGCTGTAAGAACGTGCGCTCTGATTCCCTCTCACATAGTTTTGGTTCCAATAGAAGTTCTGAGAAAATTTTTGCTCCCGGCCCCTGGAACGGAGCAGCACAAAGCAGTAGTCAGTTATAAGGCAGCCGGGAAGGAGCAGCAGTCAGTTATAAGGCTGTCGGGGAGGAGCAGCACAGAGCAGCAGTCTGTTATAAGGCAGCTGGGGAGGAGCAGCACAGAGTGACAGTCAGTTGTAAGGCAGCCAGGGAGGAGCAGCAGTCAGTTATAAGGCAGCTGGGGAGGAGCAGCACAGAGTGACAGTCAGTTGTAAGGCAGCCAGGGAGGAGCAGAAGTCAGTTATAAGGTAGCCAGGGAGGAGCAGCAGTCAGTTATAAGGCAGCCAGGGAGGAGCACCACAGAGTGACAGTCAGTTATAAAGTAGCCAGGGAGGAGCGACACAGAGCAACAGTCAGTTATAAGGCAGCCAGGGAGGAGCAGCACAGAGCGATGACAGTCAGTTATAAGGCAGCCAGGGAGGAGCGGCACAGAGCAACAGTCAGTTATAAGGCAGCTAGGGAGGAGCAGCATGAAACAGCAGTCAGTTCAGGGCTGTATTGGCCACTAGGCACCCGTGGTCCGGTGCCTAGAGCGTCGCCCTGTGGGGGGCGGCACCCGCAGGACACATTTCTCTTTCTACCCCCCAGCTGCTCCATCCTGCTTCTCTATCTGCCCCCCCCATCTGCTCCCCCATCCTGTCACCTCAGCTGCCCCCCATCTTCTCCTCCTGCCCCCTAGCTGCTCCCCCTGCCCCTGCCGCCCCTAGGTGGTTCCCCTCCCCCTGTCACCCCAGCTGTTCCTGCCCCCCCCCGTCCCTGTCACCCCAGCTGCTTCCCCAGTCACCCCAAGCGGTTTCCCCTGCCCCCCAGCTTCTCCCCCTCCCTCTGTCACCCCAGCTTCTCCCCCTGCCACCCTCAGCTGCCTCCCTTCTGCAGACTGTCAGTACATGCTGGGAGTTGTAGTGCCTGTTGTAGTTGGGTCCTAGGTGCATTATACACTGGATGCTTTGTGGCATATAAGAATACATAGATCTGTGGGGGCTCAGTGCAGGGACGTGACCCCAGAACATCACTAATAGGGGACAGAACAAAAACATCTCCCCCTATCCCCTATTAGCTGCAGGCACTACAACTCCCAGCATGTACTAACAGTCTGCAGCCCTAAGCATATGCTGGGAGTTGTAGTACAGTGTAGACAGATGTATTGCTGGAACTTCAGGGCTGATGGTTGTCACCCACAGATTGCAGCCACCAGGAGCCTCTGCACACAGTGATTTATTACAGGGTTGCCCTCTCAGAGACTACAACTCCCAGCATACCCTGAGAGCTGTACAAATGGAGGGATTTGTCACAGATACAGATGAATCCAGGAGAGGACGGGCTCAGCATGTTGTGTCTCACTGGTTCTATATTGGTGGGCCCCAAGGATCATTTCCTCTCTTTGGCCCCAGGTACCCCAGTCCGACACTGGACAGAAGTGGTTCCCGAACTAAGACGTCCCCGGCCTCCTTCCTTACTCCATCACGTCTGTTTGATGAGAAGAGTGGGCATCAAGCAGAGCGGCACCCCAGCACCCAGTACTACTGAAAGCCGGGGGGTGCCGCTCAGTAGTACCAGGAACTGGGTGCTGGGGTGCCGGCCTGCCAGCTGTGCCAGGGTATACACCATTCATGTAACCTGCCAGTGCCGAGTGGGGGGTAGGGTGCAGGGGCGCCTCAGCTTGCAAAGTGCCTAGGGCAGTCAGTTATAAGGCAGCCGGGGAGGAGCAGCAGTCAGTTATAAGGCAGCCAGGGAGGAGCGGCACAGAGCGGCAGTCAGTTATAAGGCAGCCAGGGAGGAGCGGCACAGAGCAGCAGTCAGTTATAAGGCAGCCAGGGAGGAGCGGCACAGAGCGGCAGTCAATTATAAGGCAGCCGGGGAGGAGCAGCAGTCAGTTATAAGGCAGCCAGGGAGGAGTGGCACAGAGCGGCAGTCAGTTATAAGGCAGCCAGGGAGGAGCGGCACAGAGCGGCAGTCAGTTATAAGGCAGCCAGGGAGGAGCGGCACAGAGCGGCAGTCAGTTATAAGGCAGCCAGGGAGGAGCGGCACAGAGCGGCAGTCAGTTATAAGGCAGCCAGGGAGGAGCGGCACAGAGCGGCAGTCAGTTATAAGGCAGCCAGGGAGGAGCGGCACAGAGCGGCAGTCAGTTATAAGGCAGCCAGGGAGGAGCGGCACAGAGCGGCAGTCAATTATAAGGCACTTCGCTTCCTAACACTCTTAATTCGCTCATCTCTAGTAAATGCAATATAGGAACAAATTCCATTCTAAATATAACTTATATGTCATGATCGTGTCTGTAAAGGCATCAGCGCCAGCCTCTGTGGTGAAGATCCGACCTCTGCGCCAAAGACTGCGCTTTTGACCATGATCCGTTCCTGGTTTTTCTATATTCTCTGCTTGTATCTTCTGTGATCCGGTCCATGTTTTCTTAGTTCTCCCTGCACTTTCTTTGTTGTGGTCTATTCACTAATTGTCTCTGCTGTGTTGTGATTGACAGGTCTTGTCACCTCTGGTTTCCTGTGATTTTCTTGTGTGTTTCTCTTGTTCTACCTATCAGCTTGGAGTCCGGGACTTCTGTTCCCTTATAGCTCGGTCTCTCCCTTCACTCTGGGCTCTTGATAGCTTTTTCCAGCTTGTTTGTTTAGCTAGATGTTAAAGGACACCTGTCACCCCCCGTGCTGGGGTGACAGGCTCCCGACCCCCTGTTAGATCCCCCTATACTTATGTGATCCCGCCAGGTCCCGCTTCCTGAGCCGGTCGGGTCACGGAGATTTCAGCGCCCGAAGCCCGGCGCGCGCGCTGACAGCAGAGTCAGATGCCCATAGAGAATGAATGGGGAGACCGATGCTCCGTCATTCTCTATGGGCATCAGACTCATCTCTCAGCACGCGCTGGGCTTCGGGCGCTGAAATCTCCGTGACCCGACCGGCTCAGGAAGCGGGACCCGGCGGGATCACGTAAGTATAGGGGGATCTAACAGGGGGTCGGGAGCCTGACACGGGGGTGACAGGTCCTCTTTAACATTTTGAATGCATCCACCCCCTGAGGAAATTTTAAAGTACATTATAGGGAGGGAGTCTTGTGTTGCCAATAGGACTCAGGGAAAACACATTTAGACTATGTTCACACTACGTATATGTCTGGCCGCATATTTTTCGCGGCCGGACATATACGTTTAAAACTCCGGCCGGAATTTACGCAAGTTGCGGCCGGCTACGTACGACCCGCGAACTTACGCCCGTAAGCTACGTACGCTTCCCGAGCGGTGTACGTAGCGATCTGACAGCGGCCTTTTACTTGGATATCTTCGGCTAGCCCCGGACACCCCACAGAACCTTTTGGATCGGCACAAAAAGCTGCAAAAATGAAGAAATCACCACTACGTACGGGACCGCATGTTACGCTACGGGCGTAAGTTACAGCATTTCCGTCCCGAAACAATGGTCTGGTTCATTTTTTACAGCGCCGCATACGATCCGGGCGTAAGTTCGTACATAGTGTGAACTGTGCAGCCGTAGATCGTATACTTTCCATTTTACGCAAACTACGTAAATCTCCGGCCGCTTATTCACGGAGCGCGCTACGGCCGGAAACTTACGTGGTGTGCACATAGCCTAAGGGTGCATTCACACGAACAGGATCTGCAGCAGATTTGATGGTGCAGATTTGAAACTGCAGATTTGCTTTGAATCTGCAAGTTCAAATCTGCACCATCAAATCTGCTGCAGATCCTGTACGTGTGAACGCACCCTAACATTCAAAATATTAACTTCCCTATTGTCCTAATTGGCAGTACAACAGATGGGGATCTAGCAAGAAACAGCAAGGGCTCTGTGCCGAAATAGAACTTAGCACAGATCTAGCAAACGTTTGCCTAGAAATTAAAGAATTGATTCTATAAGGTTTTATGAAGGTGAGTGGAGATGACCATGTCGCAGAATTGCATATTTGGTCTAAAGGAACGGCACGCCTTTCCGCCCATGAAGTAGACACAGCTCTCGTAGAGTGCCCTAGTACATTCTGGAGGCTGTTCACCTGTTGCTGAATAGCTTGAATTGACGCCTTCTTGCCCTTGTTACGTCCGTGGAAAAGAACTAATAAATTTTCTTCTTTTGTAAAGGAGGAAGTCCTTAGTAGATACACTTTTAGTGCTCTGACTATGTCAAGGGTTGACAAGTCTTCTCCATCGTCCAAAGATTCTGGAGCAAATTGTGGTAGCACAATGGGATGTTTTATATTGGAGAAGGAAGAGTACTTCGGACGGTAGGTACCTCAAATTCACCCTGCCTTCCAGGAAGGTAGTGTATGGCTCTTTAGCTGCTAGTGCTTGCAGCTCCCCTACCCTCTTGGCCATAGTCACTGCCAAAAGAAAAGCCACATTTAGCGTTAGGTACTTAACCTCTACTGAGTCCAGAGGTTCGAATGATGGTTTACATAATTGCTTCAGGACTAACACGAGGTCCCAGGCAGGCACAGGCTAAATAACGATAGGACGCAGTCTGGATATTGCCCTTGTGAAGTCTTTCTATTAAGGAAGGATGACAAAGCTATTTGAACCTGGATGGAATTGGGTTTAAGTCCTTTGTCAAAACTATACTGTAGAAAATCCAGAATTTGCGCCACTGTAGGATTTTCTGAATTAATCTGCTTTGTATTGGCCCAGTTCTGGAATAATCTAGCGATCCTTCTATATGACTTATTGGTTGCCTCACTCCTAGAGTGAGTAAGCGTTTCCAATACTTTTTAAGATAGCCCTCCGGCTCTCAGTATGGTCCTATTAGTCTCCAGGCTGTCAGATTGAAAGCCTTAAGACTCTGGAAGAGCTGGTTGCCCTGGGACACTAGGTCCCTCCTCACTGGTAATTTCCAGTATGTCCCTCTGCTCATGTTCAGGAGCTGTGGAAACCAGCATGTCTTTGGCCAGAAGGGGATGATTGCTATGACATTCATCTGGTCCTGACGAATTTTGGCTAATACCCTCGGTATTAGGGGGATTGGTGGAAATATATACGCTGAGTGGAAGTCCCAGATTGACGGGGCATCCACTGCCATTGTACTGTCTTCCCTGTAAAGGGAGTAGAACCAGTTGAGTTTGGAATTCTGCCTGGTTACCATGAGGTCCACTCGTGGCAGACCCCACCGATCCACCAACTGTCTGAACACTGCTTCGTTCAGTGACCACCCCCCTAGCACAGTAAGTCCCCGGCTCAGCCGGTCCGCTATCACATTGTGCGAGCCTTTGATATGGACTGCAGATAACCTTGTTATCCTCCCTTCTGCCCATAAGAAGATCCTCTCCACTTCTCTCTGGAGTGTCTGGGATATTGTGCCTCCCTGTTTGTTGATGTAACAAACGCATGCATTGTTGTCTGAACGCACTTTTACTGCTTTGCAATAAAGTATGTGCTCGAAATGAGTTAGTGCCTTGAAGATGGCTCTTAACTCCCTTACGTTTGAGGAGAACTCTCTTTCTTCTTGTGTCCAGGAGCTCCTGAAGTTTTAATTTGACCAACATAGTCTTCCCAGCCTGTCCCGGAAGCGTCTGTAGTTAGGATTTCGTAGATCGGATCTTGGAGATCCATTACATTCCTTCACCTTCCGCCACCATCTGAGAGACAGTCTTGTGTTCACAGACAGGACATGTATATTGTCTAGTGTGGCCAGATACCTGTTCCACACTTGGAGAGTTTCCTGCTGCAGTCTTCTTGGGTGCCACAGCGCCCACGGCACTGCTTATGCTGTTGACGAAAGGGGTCCTAAGAACTTCATCAGGGTCCGTAAAGACACCTGGCGTGGAGGAAATAGAAATTGACAGCCCTGCTGGATCTTGTTCTTCCTCTGAGGAGAAAAAAAGAGCTTCATCTGTGTCGTATCTACTACGAATCCCAGGAAAGCCTTGACTGTTGCAGGCACCAAGTCTGACTTGTCTCGATTTACCACCCAGCCTAGCTGATGGAGGAAATCTAATGCCCCTATTCCACGAGTCGTTTGAAGGAGCAAACGAGCGCTATTAGCGCTCGTTTGCTCCTCGTTCCCCGCTCGCTGCCGCCGCTATTCAACGCGGCGTCAGCGAGCGGGTGAGTGCGGGAGGGGCGGCGGGGAGCTGCTGGGGGGGCTGCCCGGGGGATCGCTGATCGTCCGGGCAGCCCATAGGATACAGCAGCGCCTGCTGCCGATGCTCCTATTCAACGGAGCGACGCCAGCAGATCGTTGCTGTATCAGTCGCTTGTTTTTCAACATGTTGAAAAACAAGCGACTGCAACGATCATGAACGATGTCGGCTGATCGTTGCACTCTATTCCACGGGACGAATATTGTTCGTAGCGATCGATATCGGCCGAATACGAACGATATTGCTCCTCTAAATGACCCGTGGAATAGGGCCTTAAAACTATGTTGGTTTGCGTGCTTAGGAGGTTGGCTGTTGGTGCCATAATGAGCCAATCGTCTAGATAAGGGACTATCCTTATCCCCTGAAGTCTCCGTACCGCCACTACTAATGAGACTATTTTGGTAAAGACGAAAGGCGCTGTGCTTATCCCAAATGGCAACACCTTGAACTGCAGGTGTTTGGTCTGTCCTTGAAGGGACAAGGCAATCCTCAGGTATTTCCTGTGGAGTGGGAGTATGGGCACATGGAAATAGGCGTCCTGGAGGTTCAGGGACGCCATGAAATCCCCTGGAAGAATTATGGATCTCACTGATTTTATGGTTTCCATACGGAACCTTTTGGTGACAATAAACTGATTTAGGTACCAGAGGTCTATTATCAGCCTCCATTTTCTGGACGGCTTCGGAACAAAAAAAATGGGGGCATATACTCCCCTTCCCCTTTCTAGTGGAGGAACTTCCTCCAGGGCGACTATGGAAATTAAATGTAGGACTTGCTGCTCCAGAATTTCTCTTCTGTCGCCATCTAGTCCTTTTGAAATTAAAAACCTTCCTACGGGAAGGGGTTCTAACTGAAGAGAATATCCATACCGGATAGTATTTATAACCCAGGGATCCTGAATTGTAGATGCCCAGGCTGTAGATGCCCGCCCTTGGCGCCGACTGTGCCTCCTACTCCCGCCCCCCGAGGCACCTAGTACCTCCGTCACGGGCTCTTTTACTGTGGGAATATCGGTGAGGCAGCGCTGCTGCCGACGTCCTCATACCTGTTCAGTGCAGCCCTGCGCCTCGTGCTGTCTGTGATGTGCCAGGGAAGCCTCCGTTCTGGGTATCGGAGAAACCGGAAATCGTCCCCTGACCTTGTGACGTCAGTTCCGCCCACACGGCACAATGAAGATGGCGCGGCCGCTACAGCAAAACACACGGTGCGCCCGTTCTGGACAGCAAATCTGGTGCGCCGGAACAGACAGTCTCCCCCCCCCAGAGTTGTTTCCTAATCCTGTGCGCAGCTAAAAAGAAGCTGTGCACCCAAATCCATGGATTACAGGACAAAAAAAGAAAACTCAAGGGGCGGATGCATGAGGGGGCGGAGCTTTTGATTTTAACTCATTAAAATATTCCCTTGTCCATGGGTTCACAGAGGCGGAGCCAATTAGGACGATAGGGAACCAGCCTTTTTCATTTTGTCCTTATTCCTGGTTTCCTGATCCCTTTGCCTGATTCTCTCCAGTGTTTGTCTTTTGGTTCAGTGTTCCTTACCTCGTCTATTGTCTGTTCCTAGTGCCTAGTCTTTGTTTCTCCTTTCCGTGTATTTTAGTGTTTCTGACCCTTGGATTTCGTGACCTTGACCTTGCTTGTGGATTCTGACTCTGTACTTCTGCTGCCCGTTTGTTGCCAACCTTGCCCGCTGACTATTCTTTGTTGTGTTTTTTCTCTCGTCTTGTTTTGTGTTTTCACTTACTGCAGCGTAGGGAACGCCGCCCAGTTGCGGACAGTCATTTAGGACCTGCACTGCAAGTAGGTAGGGACAGCGTGGGGGGTGTTAGCCATAGGGCCCACTTGTCCTGTGTCTCTCTGTTCCCTTAGGCCCTGACATTATATTAATAATAAACCACAAAATCCCATATTCCCAATAAATCAGAAATCATAAAACCAAAAATCCCATCCCACACTATGAGGGGTCAATAAGTAAAAGTTGGGTGTGATCGGACGCTGATCCAGGGATTATTCTGACGGGAAGGAGTTCTCTCTCTGTGACTGACATCTGCCCCATGGGGGTTATTGCCTCCTCTGGATCAGCACAGCAGGTTTCCTGTAGGCCAAACTTTATGTTCCTTCCAGCGGGTCTGATGACCATTTTTCCCCTCATCCTATGAAACATCTGCATGAAGGATAGACAGCACTGTAATGGGGTTGGGGCCTGATATGACCCCTGTAAGCCCCTCCGCCTATCCACACTGACCGTCACATCCTCATTCACATTTACCCAAAACTCAAGGATGAAATAAATCAGAGGAAAATATTATATGATAGAAATGATAGAGCAAAAAAAATACTAAAAAAAGAGATATAAAAGCAAATCCCGACTGGTTTCACCAGTAGATAATGTGAACACCGGATCATCATGGGATATATGCAAAAAAAAAAAAGTAAAAAAAAATTTTAAGAACTGATCCCACTCAGCATGGCTGTGTCCCGTCCTCCCCCCAGCGAGAGTCTGGTGATAGACAGGATTCTCTTCTCCTGTCTGTCCGTCCTGTGGCGGCTGCACTAATACACTGTACATAGAGCAGCAGTGACTCCAGATCCTCCCTGGCCTCCCTGCTCCTGTACTGTGTATGCATGGCCACTAACTATGCAGAGGAAGCCGCTGCCGCCCACTCAGGACCTGTGTCATCTCTCACATCATCATAACCCTATATATATATATCCACATGAGATGGAGGGAGAGGAGACTAAGGTTTAGAAGAAACATTTTATTACCAATTGGTGAGAAGTTTGGAGCTGCGGTATATGATATCTGTATTACCGCCAAATCTCCTCTGTACATGAGGAATACATAGCTGTGGTATCCGGCTTCTATCTGCTTTCTGGAGAACAGACGTCTGACTGATCACTGAGCGACCTGACTTGGCTTCTCCCGTGAGTGAGTCTTTTGATGTTTCTTAAGGTTATATTTCTGCCTGAAACATTTCCCACATTTATCACATGAAAATGGCTTCTCTCCTGTGTGAATTTTTTGATGCGCATTGAGCAGTCCCTTGACAGTGAAACATTTCCCACATTCTGAACATGAAAATGGCTTCTCTCCTGTGTGAGTTCTTTGATGCACAGTGAGCTGTGACTTCAAACTGAAACCTTTCCCACATTCTAAACATTCAAATGCAAGCTCTCCTGTGTGAATTTTTTGATGTTTAACAAAATCTCTTTTCTGAGTAAAACGTTTACCACATTCTAAACATGAAAACATATTCTCCCCTGTGTGAATTCTTTGATGGGTAATAAATTGTGATTTCTGAGTAAAGAATTGGCCACATTCTGAACATAAAAATGGCTTCTCTCCTGTGTGAATTCTTTGATGTTTAACAAGATCTAATTTACGAATAAAACAGGTTCCACATTCTGAACATGGAAATGGCTTCTCCCCTGTGTGAATTCTTTTGTGTGCAACAAGACTTGATCTGTTCCTAAAACATCTCCCACATTCTGAACATGAAAAGGGCTTCTGCCCGGTGTGAATCAATTGATGTTGAACAAAATTTGATCGGTTAGAAAAACATTTCCTACATTCTGAACATGAAAATGGCTTCTCCCCTGCATGAGTTCTTTCATGCATAGTGAGCTGTGATTTCTGAACAAAACATTTCCCACATTCTGAACATGAAAATGGCTTCTCTCCTGCATGACGTCTTTCATGTATAGTGAGATGTGATTTATAAGCAAAACATTTCTCACATTCTGAACATTTAAAGGGCTTCTGCCCTGTGTGTATTATTTGGTGTCTAAGAAAACGTGACTTGACAGGAAAACATTTCCCACATTCTGAACATGAAAAGGGCATCTCTCCTGTGTGAGTTCTCCGATGTACAACAAGCCGTGATTTTTCAGGAAACCGTTTCCCACATTCTAGACAGGAAAATGGCTTCTCCCCTGTGTGAGTTCTTTTATGTATAGTGAGATTTGATCTCACAGTAAAACATTTCCCACATTCTGAACATGAAAATAGCTTCTCCTTATTTTTCTTAGTAAGCTGTGATGAATTAGTAGATGGGACTGGTATAAAAGGATCAGATGACAGATCGTTGCTGTGAGGGGCTGAGGGTAGATCTGGGGTAATAGAATGTTCTTCATATGTATCTTGTGTGATAGGATTCTCTGCTTTATAACCTGAATATATCAGATTTCCCTCTGATCTCCGGGTACAGTCACCTGACAATAGAAAAGAGATGAATTCTGGGTAATAACCTTAGAAATGTTTCATAGATTTATACTTAGATTGTTTATGTGCAGCATCTTATCCAGAATGTGACATCATAGAACCCTTCCGTCCTCCCCCATCCTGGAACCCTCCCGTCCTCCCCCATCCTGGAACCCTCCCGTCCTCCTCCATCGCGGAACCCTCCCGTCGTTGCTACCAACAACCCTTCTGGTGATATTGCAGTATAGCAGAGGTCAGCCTGTATTCTGGGCCTAGGATGGAACCTGATTGGATTAGTGCAGTATAATGTAATATATGTTTATTATGATGGTTTATGTAATATCAGTGTAACTGGCAGAGAGATGAGCAATCCTCGAGCATGCTGGCGTCCATACAAACCAGAACGTTCGGTATTTGATTAGCGGTGGCTGCTGAACTTGGATAAAGCTCTAAGGTTGTCTGGAAAACATGGATACAGCCAATGACTATATCCATGATTTCTACATTGCCTTAGGGCTTTATCCAAGTTCAGCAGCCACCGCTAATCAAATACCGAACGTTCGGGTTCGGATGGACTCCAGCATGCTCCAGGTTCACTCATCTCTAGTTACACACTGTCACACACCTAGATGTCAGGCAGCAGCACCACCACCACCAGCAGTCTCACAGAGGAGAAGGGTAAAGCTAAGTTAGTGTGCTCCATATGAAAACAGGAAAGCCATGAGTATAATGTGAGCTGTGAGAAGAAGAGTATCATTAGGGGGCACAGCCGGAGAGGTGAAGGGAGAGGGGCGGCACAGCCAGAGAGGTGAAGGGAGAGGGGCGGCACAGCCAGAGAGGTGACAGGAGAGGGGCGGCACAGCCAGAGAGGTGACAGGAGAGGGGAACAGTCAGAGGGAGCCCAATGTGTGGTAGATCCGTCAGACAGGGAGACTGACACTGTAAAGAGAAAGTAAAACTTTCTCGAGGAATTTTTGGAAGGACAGTTGGATATACTTCTATTTACCCCTTTATGTCACAGACAATTATTGTTTTTGCACTTTTAGGCTATGTTCACACAGCCTATGCTATGTTCTTTTTTTAAAAGTAGTAAAATAAAATAATGATATAAATTGGGAATCGATAGAATCGTACTGACTTGGGGAACATCGATAAGACGTCAGTTTTACCACATGGGGAAATACAGAAACATTAAACACGCCTGAAATATGAAGAAAATAAAAAAGCGCTTTGGCCTTTTAAACCCCCCCCCTCCTTTTAAGTCTAATAGGAGATAATATAATCAAAATACCCAAAATAGAGCACATACTCCCCCCCCCCCCCATCACTATTAACAGGAGATGATGCGGATATCGGCCTCATCCACATAGATTTATTTCATATCCATATTATAGATGCACAGTGTGTGTTATCTCCTATAATGGTGTCACTGTATGGGGGATATACAGCAGAGAAGACTGACAGGACACAGAGATTATAATATTCCACCAGGACACTTACCTGTACTGATGTCCTCCTTATACTGCTCATCACTGCTGTCATCTGGCTCTTCTTCTTCTTTTATTCTTATGTCTGTAGCATTAATTGGGTTCAGATCCTTCCCTGTAGTGATGTCCTCCTTATACTGCTCATCACTGCTGTCATCTGTCTCTTCCTCCTCTTGTTTTACCCTTATGTCTATAGCATAAGAATAGTTCAGATTCTCCTCCGTACGAATGTTCTCCACACAGTGCTCATCACCGCTCACATCTGCTTCTTCTTCTTCTTTTACCCTTATGTCTGTAGCATTAATTGAGTTCAGCTCTTTCCCTGTAGTGATGTTCTCCTTATACTGCTCATCGCTGCCGTCATCTGTCTCTTCTTTAACTATTATGTCTGTAGCATCAATATAGTCCAAATCTTCCCCCTGATTCATAAGATGTGAGAGAAATATTGTAAAAGTCATCAGACAGGAGGAGAAGTCAGGTGGGATGTACAGATCATAGGGAACATCTACCTGATCCTGATCCTGTGGGAGAAGAGGACGGGGATATCTCTCTGGTGCTGTTCTCTTACTGGATCTGACTGGAGGGAACACATACAGAGACTGAATTCATTCTTTCCATCCAGATAATACAGAGAGGAGGTGTGTATATAGTCCTGTCTATTACCTGCTGATGGGAGGGGCTGCTGATCCTCCAGCATCACATCCTTGTACTGATCCTTGTGTCCTTCTACATACTCCCACTCCTCCATGGAGAAATAGACCGCCACGTCCTGACACCTTATAGGAACCTGACACACACAATGGTCACACAGTCATCCCCCCCACCCCTCCAGTGGTGTTACTGTATAATGTCCCAGCATTCCCAGCAGCCACAGTCTCACCTCTCCACTCAGCAGCTCCACCATCTTGTTGGTGACTTCTAGGATCTTCTCTTCCTCCATTTCCTCATGTATCAGGGGCCCCGGGATTGGGCTCAGGGTTCTTCCCCATCCTTCACACCCAGGGGCCCCACAGCGCCCACTAGAGGACTTCTTCACTACTGTGTAATCCTGTGTATGGAGAGACACATTACTATCACTCCATCCATTCCCAGAATCCCTCACCTCTCCAGTCCTATCCATCTGTTATTCCATAGATAAGAATGATGTCATGATGACATCACTCCCAGAATCCCTCACCTCTCCAGTCCTATCCATCTGTTATTCCATAGATAAGAATGATGTCATGATGACATCACTCCCAGAATCCCTCACCTCTCCAGTCCTATCCATCTGTTATTCCATAGATAAGAATGATGTCATGATGACATCACTCCCAGAATACCTCACCTCCCCAGTCCTATCCATCTGTTATTCCATAGATAAGAATGATGTCATGATGACATCACTCCCAGAATCCCTCACCTCTCCAGTCCTATCCATCTGTTATTCCATAGATAAGAATGATGTCATGATGACATCACTCCCAGAATCCCTCACCTCCCCAGTAAGCAGGAAGAGTATGTGTAGGGTGAGGGTTATTATCCTGTCGGCCATCTTGTCTCTGTCTCTCTCCATGGTTGATGGGTCGGTCTCTTATATAGAAGATATCAGCAGAGGATCCTGGAGGGAAGAGGAGGAGACAATGTAATGCGGCTCTAGATTCCTGTAGATAGAAATATACATGGACAGGAGGGAATATGGGGGAACATGGGAGGAGACACGAAAGTGCAGATGATGGAACTCTCCTCCATGAGGTGAAGCAGGAGACACTCAGGGGCCACAATCATCCTGTAGCGTCCACTGCATCACTGCTGCCCCCAGTGGACGTCTCCACAACATAGATGATGTTTGTTTCCAGTGTAAACCCCTTAACCCCTTTAGTGTACTCGTCATGTGCTGTTAAGGGTAAACAGAGAGAGCTCCCGGTGTAAGCCCTCTCTGCAGCCCACGGTTCCCGGTTGCTATGTGTAGCCCAGGACCGCGGGTATTAGCCGACACGGCTGATTGCTGCTCCTGGCTAATTAACTGTTTAAATGCAGCTTTCAAAGCTGACAGCTGCATTTAAAAATAGTGCTTGGCCCCTCTCCCTGGTGTCTAGTGGGGGATCTCCCCCCCCCACGATGTGATCGCGGAGGGGAGATCCCTTCTACTGAGCTGGCCGAGGTTCAGCGTCTGAATGATGCTGATCCTGGCTCGGCAATCAGTGCATCTGGTTTGCTGCAGACCAGAGTAATAGAGTACTAATGTGATGGATCAGTGCTCTATTATATACACAGCATCTGAATGGGAGATCAGTGCTGTGTATATAGGAGACCCCCAGGGGGATCAGTGCTGTGTATATAGGAGTCCCCCAGGGGGATCAGTGCTGTGTATATAGGAGTCCCCCAGGGGGATCAGTGCTGTGTATATAGGAGTCCCCCAGGGGGATCAGTGCTGTGTATATAGGAGTCCCCCAGGGGGATCAGTGCTGTGTATATAGGAGTCCCCCAGGGGGATCAGTGCTGTGTATATAGGAGTACCCCAGGGGGATCAGTGCTGTGTATATAGGAGTCCCCCAGGGGGATCAGTGCTGTGTATATAGGAGTCCCCCAGGGGGATCAGTGCTGTGTATATAGGAGTCCCCCAGGGGGATCAGTGCTGTGTATATAGGAGTCCCCCAGGGGGATCAGTGCTGTGTATATAGGAGTCCCCCAGGGGGATCAGTGCTGTGTATATAGGAGTCCCCCAGGGAGATCAGTGCTGTGTATATAGGAGTCCCCCAGGGAGATCAGTGCTGTGTGTATAGGAGTCCCCCAGGAGGATCAGTGCTATGTGTATAGGAGTCCCCCAGGGAGATCAGTGCTGTGTATATAGGAGACCCCCAGGGGGATCAGTGCTGTGTATATAGGAGTCCCCCAGGGAGATCAGTGCTGTGTATATAGGAGTACCCCAGGGAGATCAGTGCTGTGTATATAGGAGTCCCCCAGGGGGATCAGTGCTGTGTATATAGGAGCACCCAGGGGGATCAGTGCTGTGTATATAGGAGTCCCCCAGGGAGATCAGTGCTGTGTATATAGGAGTCCCCCAGGGGGATCAGTGCTGTGTATATAGGAGTCCCCCAGGGAGATCAGTGCTGTGTATATAGGAGTCCCCCAGGGGGATCAGTGCTGTGTATATAGGAGCACCCAGGGGGATCAGTGCTGTGTATATGGGGGGTCTCCCAGGGGGATTCTTATTATTTGTTAATTACGACAAACGCTGTAAAAACAAACAAAAAAACAGTACCCGAATAGCTGTATTTTATCAATCCGCTTTAGAAAATACATCTTAAAAGAGATCAATAAGTCATATATATCTAAAACTTGGTATCAATAGAAACTACAGATCTTCCCGCAGTTAATAAGCGCACGCCCAATTTCATGCAACCAGGAAAAAAGGTCCTTTATTCTTCCGTATTTGCAAAGTATAATTGATGTGGTAAAAAATAAGCCGCTCATGTGGGTCTGTAGGGGGAATATGCAGGAGCAGCGGCCGTATATACACCAGGAGGGAAAACAACAGCGCAAACATGGAAACTGGCTCCGTCATTAAAGGGTTAAGGGGAATTCCAGCAACATTCATCCTACTTGTTACTGAGGCGTCTTCTTTATGTTACACCTTACCCTGCTGCCCGGCAACATTCAACTTTCCTTGGACAAATCCTTTAAGGCAAGTGAGGTGTGCTCTACCAGCTCCTTCTGTGTGGTGACTCCTCATATATATATATATACCCCTCCCCCACCTGGAGAGCCGTACAGGAGCCGTGTGCTTCCCCTGTGCTTCCAGGACCTGCCATGATGTCACAGTCATGTGATCAGTCACATGGAGGAGGAGGAGTCACATGATCAGGGGCTGCTGCTCAGTGTATGCAGGACTCTGCTGTGCTGGATGAGCTGAAGTGATGTGTGTGCAGCAGAGCTGTGTGTGTGTGATGTGTGTGGAGCAGAGCTGTGTATGTGTGATGTGTGTGGAGCAGAGCTGTGTGTGTGTGATGTGTGTGGAGCAGAGCTGTATATGTGTGTGTTATATATGCCTGCAGCAGAGCCCTGTGTGTAATGTACATGTAGCTGAGCTGTATATGTGTAATGTACATGTAGCTGAGCTGTATATGTGTGTAATGTACATGTAGCTGAGCTGTATATGTGTGTAATGTACATGTAGCTCAGCTGTATATGTGTGTAATGTACATGTAGCTCAGCTGTATATGTGTAATGTACATGTAGCTGAGCTGTATATGTGTAATGTACATGTAGCTCAGCTGTATATGTGTGTAATGTACATGTAGCTGAGCTGTATATGTGTAATGTACATGTAGCTGAGCTGTATATGTGTAATGTACATGTAGCTCAGCTGTATATGTGTGTAATGTACATGTAGCTGAGCTGTATGTGTGTAATGTACATGTAGCTGAGCTGTATGTGTGTGTAATGTACATGTAGCTGAGCTGTATGTGTGTGTAATGTACATGTAGCTGAGCTGTATGTGTGTAATGTACATGTAGCTGAGCTGTATATGTGTGTAATGTACATGTAGCTGAGCTGTATGTGTGTAATGTACATGTAGCTGAGCTGTATGTGTGTAATGTACATGTAGCTGAGCTGTATATGTGTAATGTACATGTAGCTGAGCTGTATATGTGTAATGTACATGTAGCTGAGCTGTATGTGTGTAATGTACATGTAGCTGAGCTGTATATGTGTAATGTACATGTAGCTGAGCTGTATATGTGTGTAATGTACATGTAGCTGAGCTGTATATGTGTGTAATGTACATGTAGCTGAGCTGTATATGTGTAATGTACATGTAGCTGAGCTGTATATGTGTGTAATGTACATGTAGCTGAGCTGTATGTGTGTAATGTACATGTAGCTGAGCTGTATATGTGTAATGTACATGTAGCTGAGCTGTATATGTGTAATGTACATGTAGCTGAGCTGTATGTGTGTAATGTACATGTAGCTGAGCTGTATGTGTGTAATGTACATGTAGCTGAGCTGTATGTGTAATGTACATGTAGCTGAGCTGTATATATGTGTAATGTACATGTAGCTGAGCTGTATATATGTGTAATGTACATGTAGCTGAGCTGTATATGTGTAATGTACATGTAGCTGAGCTGTATATGTGTAATGTACATGTAGCTGAGCTGTATATGTGTAATGTACATGTAGCTGAGCTGTATATATGTGTAATGTACATGTAGCTGAGCTGTATATGTGTAATGTACATGTAGCTGAGCTGTATGTGTAATGTACATGTAGCTGAGCTGTATATGTGTAATGTACATGTAGCTGAGCTGTATGTGTGTAATGTACATGTAGCTGAGCTGTATATGTGTGTAATGTACATGTAGCTGAGCTGTATATGTGTAATGTACATGTAGCTGAGCTGTATGTGTAATGTACATGTAGCTGAGCTGTATATGTGTAATGTACATGTAGCTGAGCTGTATGTGTGTGTAATGTACATGTAGCTGAGCTGTATATGTGTAATGTACATGTAGCTGAGCTGTATGTGTGTAATGTACATGTAGCTGAGCTGTATATGTGTAATGTACATGTAGCTGAGCTGTATGTGTGTAATGTACATGTAGCTGAGCTGTATATGTGTAATGTACATGTAGCTGAGCTGTATGTGTGTAATGTACATGTAGCTGAGCTGTATGTGTGTAATGTACATGTAGCTGAGCTGTATATGTGTAATGTACATGTAGCTGAGCTGTATATGTGTAATGTACATGTAGTTGAGCTGTATATGTGTAATGTACATGTAGTTGAGCTGTATATGTGTGTAATGTACATGTAGCTGAGCTGTATATGTGTAATGTACATGTAGCTGAGCTGTATATGTGTAATGTACATGTAGCTGAGCTGTATATATGTGTAATGTACATGTAGTTGAGCTGTATATGTGTAATGTACATGTAGCTGAGCTGTATATGTGTAATGTACATGTAGCTGAGCTGTATATGTGTAATGTACATGTAGTTGAGCTGTATATGTGTAATGTACATGTAGTTGAGCTGTATATGTGTGTAATGTACATGTAGCTGAGCTGTATATGTGTAATGTACATGTAGCTGAGCTGTATATGTGTAATGTACATGTAGCTGAGCTGTATATATGTGTAATGTACATGTAGCTGAGCTGTATATGTGTAATGTACATGTAGCTGAGCTGTATATGTGTAATGTAGATGTAGCTGAGCTGTATATGTGTAATGTAGATCAGAGGCGGACACAGACTGCAAAGGGCCCCTGTGCAAAAAATGTTTTTGGGCCACATAACCT
This sequence comes from Dendropsophus ebraccatus, assembly GCF_027789765.1. NCBI lineage: Eukaryota > Metazoa > Chordata > Amphibia > Anura > Hylidae > Dendropsophus > Dendropsophus ebraccatus. The sequence continues at coordinate 197,015,398 of NC_091456.1, read as the reverse complement.
ATTTGTTTCTCCACCTTTTGGCCTTTCTCACACATATATACACCCGGGTATCTGGTACGTGTCCTGGTTTCTCGGGGGGCCCTACAGCACAGATGCCAGGGCCCACTAGGACTGTACTGCAGTCTGTGCTGGTCTTAGTGTGGGACTGGGGTACCTGTGGCCACCAATAGAACTGATCATGGGGGGAAACGTAATAAATAACCAGTCAGAAGCGACATGCTAACCTGGTCCCATCCTGTACTAATGTATCTGTGATCACAACTCCCGGAATAACAATAACTACAACTCTCAGAATGCCTTACACTTATGAAGCTCTCAGAGAATGCTGGGAGTTGTAGTTTAAGAGGGTTCAACCTCTTGAGTTGTCTGTTCATTTGTACTTCAAATCCCAGCAAATCCTGAGGACTTCAGACTGAGGTAAATGCTGGGAGTTGTAGTGTTTGCAGCTGTTGTACTTGGAGGGTCCTGGGTGCATTATACACTGGATGCTGTGTGGGGGATGGGAGTATACAGCTCAGAGTGTGGAAGTGGCCCCAGAACAGCACTGATAGAGGATAGAACAAAGGGGCCCATAATCAGTGTTGGGGCACAGGTGGGAGACATGACTGTATGTGGCTGCACAGGTGGGAGACATGTACTGTATGTGGCTGCACAGGTGGGAGACATGTACTGTATGTGGCTGCACAGGTGGGAGACATGTACTGTATGTGGCTGCACAGGTGGGAGACATGTATTGTATGTGGCTGCACAGGTGGGAGACATGTACTGTATGTGGCTGCACAGGTGGGAGACATGTACTGTATGTGGCTGCACAGGTGGGAAACATGTACTGTATGTGGCTGCACAGGTGGGATACATGTACTGTATGTGGCTGCACAGGTGGGAGACATGTACTGTATATGGCTGCACAGGTGGGAGACATGTACTGTATGTGGCTGCACAAGTGGGATACATGTACTGTATATGGCTGCACAGGTGGGAGACGTACTGTATGTGGCTGCACAGGTGGGAGACATGTACTGTATGTGGCTGCACAGGTGGGAGACATGTACTGTATGTGGCTGCACAAGTGGGATACATGTACTGTATGTGGCTGCACAAGTGGTGGGATACATGTACTGTATGTGGCTGCTTAGGGGAGATGAAAGAGGAAAACAACCATGCTGCAGGAGGAGGGGGGCACAGATATTGGCTTAAAGGCATAAACTTACAGCACCAGGGGGGGGGGCTCTGTGCTTTCTCTTACACAGTCCACCCTCTATCTTCCAGCAGCCTGACAGACACACTGACAATAATCACTCACTGTCAGAGCTGCTGCAGCTCCTCTTCACAGTCCTGTCCCTGGCAGCCATATCCCTGCCGGATCCCTCCAGCCCCTGTCACCACATCCTGTACCTGGCAGCCATAACCCTGCCGGATCCTCCAGCCCCTGTCACCACATCCTGTACCTGGCAGCCATAACCCTGCCAGATCCTCCAGCCCCTGTCACCACATCCTGTACCTGGCAGCCATAACCCTGCCGGATCCCTCCAGCCCCTGTCACCACATCCCGTCCCTGGCAGCCATATCCCAGCCGGATCCCTCCAGCCAGTCACCACATCCTGTACCTGGCAGCCATAACCCTGCCGGATCCCTCCAGCCCCTGTCACCACATCCTGTACCTGGCAGCCATATCCCTGCCGGATCCCTCCAGCCCCTGTCACCACATCCTGTCCCTGGCAGCCATAACCCTGCCGGATCCCTCCAGCCCCTGTCACCACATCCTGTACCTGGCAGCCATATCCCTGCCGGATCCCTCCAGCCCCTGTCACCACATCCTGTACCTGGCAGCCATAACCCTGCCGGATCCCTCCAGCCCCTGTCACCACATCCCGTCCCTGGCAGCCATAACCCTGCTGGATCCCTCCAGCCCCTGTCACCACATCCTGTCCCTGGCAGCCATAACCCTGCCGGATCCCTCCAGCCCCTGTCACCACATCCTGTACCTGGCAGCCATATCCCTGCCGGATCCCTCCAGCCCCTGTCACCACATCTCGTCCCTGGCAGCCATATCCCAGCCGGATCCCTCCAGCCCCTGTCACCACATCCCGTCCCTGGCAGCCATATCCCAGCCGGATCCCTCCAGCCCGTCACCACATCCTGTACCTGGCAGCCATAACCCTGCCGGATCCCTCCATCCCCTGTCACCACATCCTGTACTTGGCAGCCATATCCCTGCCGGATCCCTCCAGCCCCTGTCACCACATCCCGTCCCTGGCAGCCATATCCCAGCCGGATCCCTCCAGCCCCTGTCACCACATCCCGTCCCTGGCAGCTATAACCCAGCCGGATCCCTCCAGCCAGTCACCACATCCTGTACCTGGCACCCATATCCCAGCCGGATCCCTCCAGCCCCTGTCACCACATCCTGTACCTGGCAGCCATAACCCTGCCGGATCCCTCCAGCCCCTGTCACCACATCCCGTCCCTGGCAGCTATAACCCAGCCGGATCCCTCCAGCCAGTCACCACATCCTGTACCTGGCACCCATATCCCAGCCGGATCCCTCCAGCCCCTGTCACCACATCCTGTACCTGGCAGCCATATCCCAGCCGGATCCCTCCAGCCCCTGTCACCACATCCTGTACCTGGCAGCCATAACCCTGCCGGATCCCTCCAGCCCCTGTCACCACATCCTGTACCTGGCAGCCATAACCCTGCCGGATCCCTCCAGCCCCTGTCACCACATCCTGTACCTGGCAGCCATAACCCTGCCGGATCCCTCCAGCCCCTGTCACCACATCCTGTACCTGGCAGCCATATCCCTGCCGGATCCCTCCAGCCCCTGTCACCACATTCTGTACCTGGCAGCCATAACCCTGCCGGATCCCTCCAGCCCCTGTCACCACATCCTGTACCTGGCAGCCATAACCCTGCCGGATCCCTCCAGCCATATCCCTGCCGGATCCCTCCAGGCCCTGTCACCACATCCCGTTCCTGGCAGCCATATCCCAGCCGGATCCCTCCAGCCCCTGTCACCACATCCTGTACCTGGCAGCCATATGCCTGCCGGATCCCTCCAGCCCCTGTCACCACATCCTTTACCTGGCAGCCATAACCCTGCCGGATCCCTCCAGCCCCTGTCACCACATCCTGTACCTGGCAGCCATATCCCTGCCGGATCCCTCCAGCCCCTGTCACCACATCCCGTCCCTGGCAGCCATAACCCTGCCGGATCCCTCCAGCCCCTGTCACCACATCTCATTCCTGGCAGCCATAACCCTGCCGGATCCCTCCAGCCCCTGTCACCACATCCTGTACCTGGCAGCCATAACCCTGCCGGATCCCTCCAGCCCCTGTCACCACATCCTGTCCCTGGCAGCCATAACCCAGCCGGATCCCTCCAGCCCCTGTCACCACATCCTGTCCCTGGCAGCCATATCCCAGCCGGATCCCTCCAGCCCCTGTCACCACATCCTGTACCTGGCAGCCATAACCCTGCCGGATCCCTCCAGCCCCTGTCACCACATCCAGCATTTTGTGTATGATGTATTTGGTGAATATCTTGGGCGGTTTTTAGTGGTATACCTTGATGATATTTTGATCTTTCCCCCCGATTGGTCCTCTCACATATATCATGTCCGTAAGGTGATGGAACTGCTGACATAATCATCTGTTCGCCAAACTGTCCAAGTGCCGGTTCGGGATTCAGAAAATCTCCTTTCTGGAAAACATTATCACCCCAAATTCTTTCTGTATGGATCCCCTTAAGGTGGCCGCTATGGAGAAATGGGAGCGTCCTGCTAATCTCAAAGCCTTACAAAGATTCTTGGGGTTTGCCAATTATTACAGAAAATTCATTAAGGGGTTCTCTGTAGTGATCAGCGAGCATGCTGGTCCGAGCTTGGTACTCGATGGAGTATTAGGGTACTCGATGGCACTCGTTACTCGGACGAGCATCTCGAGATACTCGAGGAAATCTCATCATCCGTTTCCTGTAAGTTTGGGCGCTATTTCTCAGCCAATAAACATGCAGGAGCCTCTTTGGTACATCCTGCAATGACGTGGGACCCATACATGTCGATAGCAGCGATTGGTTGGCCAGATCAGATGACCCTGCCATATAAAACTTGGCGCCGGCAGACGCATGCTGTGAGAGATCAGGGACAGAGCTGCTGCTGGTCAGGGAGAGTGTCAGTGTAGGATATAGCCTTCCAGTAGGCAGGGTATATACTAGCAATACAAACACACAGACCTTGTCAGGGCTTCAAATAGTTTTTTAATAGTATTACTAGAGACTGCTGGCTGGGAGTTGCAGTGCTGCTACTGTGATTTCACCAGCACACTGTGGTGACCGGCTGCTGGCAGAAAGGGGGCATTAGGTGTTGCATACACACCCCTAAGAAGTGCTCAGTACTCTTTTTTGATTTTGGGGCTGGTGGTCCTGGTGTACTACATTGTATTGCTGGGATTTGTAGTGCATCCTGCATAGAACTTCACTGCTCATTGGAAGGGGGTGTCACAGAGTGTGTATAGGTGCAGCCACTACTGGATTGTATCCCACAGACCCCCAAAACTAGTGGGACCCCAAGTATTTTTCCTGATTTCTGTATTTCATACGCAAGGCCTATCTAAGTTCACAACTGCTTGCACAGAGTAAAGGTGGTGTCACGGAGTGTGTATAGGTGCAGCCGCTACTGGATTGTATCCCACAGATTCACAGGGTCTCATGGTAGACCGATATTGAAACCACAGCAGTGTGAACAGGTGCTGACATGGATAGGGGATAATGTGTCCAGTAACTTATCCACCACCCAGTTTTCCACACAGTCCGCCCACGCTACCCAAGGGAGTGGAACCCTTGCTCCATTACCTCAGCCTCCTTCCCCACAGCCGGGATACAGATCCACCACCACCACCATGTTCCCAGGAACTCTTTTCTGGACCCTTCCCTGAGTCTGAGCATTTATTATACATTTATTACAAAATAGTAACAAAGACTGGACAGTGTTTTGCTCATTCTGGAAAGATGAAGCTCAGTGAGACACAACTGGAAATTGTCCAAAGGTTGCGGCAATATCTTCCTCCTTAAGAATGGATTATCGGTTTTGTCTGCAGATTCCTTGCCACAGGGGCTGCAGATCATTGCACTGTAAGGAGATACATACTCCTCTGGCTGTGAAGGGGCAGAAAATTGCCTTTAAAACAAGGGAAATAAAATGTAGGAAGCTGCCCTTGGCCATCTTTCCAAATGAAATATGAGAAGGATCTTCAAAAATGCACAGACACGTGTTTCTTTTATTACCAAATAGCGCTACAATGAACAATGCAAACTTTGCTGTCTAATTCTGTGTGTTTATCTCTCTCTCTCTTTTAAGAATTTCTTACAATTTTTAAACCGAGTGGTATACTTTGTCAGTATTCTGTTCTTAAGTGTGTGCCTGTATACAGACCCGTGTGTGCCTGTATACAGACCCGTGTGCGCCTGTATACAGACCTGTGTCTGTCTGCTGGCATAAAATGATAACAAAACAAAAGAGGAAAGAAAATCAGACCCTGCTCAAACTAAAGAGACAAATAATTCTAGTTGTTGGGCAGCACATAATTTAGTACGGCAGGACCTCAAGTGATGATCCCTTTGCATGAGACAATTGCCAGATCCTCAAGGAATTAAAACCAGGATGCCAGAGCCCCATCACTACAGTCAAAGTCAAATAGAAAATCAAAACAGCGGTGGGGGGAGAGGTGCAGGGAATGTTACTCCAACTGCTACAGTCAATGTCAAATCAAGCCTCCACGTTGGCTACTGCTAGTGACATAAGAGAAGGGTTGGTGGGTAAGGATAGTGACATAGGAGAAGGGTTGGTAGGTAAGGATAGTGACATAGGAGAAGGGTTGGTGGGTAAGGATAGTGACATAGGAGAAGGGTTGGTAGGTAAGGATAGTGACATAGGAGAAGGGTTGGTAGGTAAGGATAGTGACATAGGAGAAGGGTTGGTAGGTAAGGATAGTGACATAGGAGAATGGTTGATAGGTTAGGATACTGACATAGGAGAAGGGTTGGTAGGTAAGGATAGTGACATAGGAGAAGGGTTGGTAGGTAAGGATAGTGACAGAGGAGAAGGGTTGGTAGGTAAGGATAGTGACATAGGGGAAGGGTTGGTAGGTAAGGATAGTGACATAGGAGAAGGGTTGGTAGGTAAGGATAGTGATATAGGAGAAGGGTTGGTAGGTAAGGATAGTGACATAGGAGAAGGGTTGGTGGGTAAGGATAGTGACATAGGAGAAGGTTTGGTAGGTAAGGATAGTGACATAGGAGAAGGGTTGGTAGGTAAGGAGAGTGACATAGGAGAAGGGTTGGTAGGTAAGGATAGTGACATAGGAGAAGGGTTGGTAGGTAAGGATAGTGACATAGGAGAAGGGTTGGTAGGTAAGGATAGTGACATAAGAGAAGGGTTGGTAGGTAAGGATAGTGACATAGGAGAAGGGTTGGTAGGTAAGGATAGTGACATAGGAGAAGGGTTGGTAGGTAAGGATAGTGACATAGGAGAAGGGTTGGTAGGTAAGGATAGTGACATAGGAGAAGGGTTGGTAGGTAAGGATAGTGACATAGGAGAAGGGTTGGTAGGTAAGGATAGTGACATAGGAGAAGGGTTTGTAGGTAAGGATAGTGACATAGGAGAAGGGTTGGTAGGTAAGGAGAGTGACATAGGAGAAGGGTTGGTAGGTAAGGAGAGTGACATAGGGGAAGGATTGGTAGGTAAGGATAGTGACATAGGAGAAGGGTTGGTAGGTAAGGATAGTGACATTGGAGAAGGTTTGGTAGGTAAGGATAGTGACATAGGAGAAGGGTTGGTAGGTAAGGATAGTGACATAGGAGAAGGGTTGGTAGGTAAGGAGAGTGACATAGGAGAAGGGTCGGTAGGTAAGGAGAGTGACATAGGAGAAGGGTCGGTAGGTAAGGAGAGTGACATAGGAGAAGGGTCGGTAGGTAAGAATAGTGACATAGGAGAAGGGTCGGTAAGTAAGGATAGTGACATAGGAGAAGGGTCGGTAGGTGAGGATAGTGATATAGGAGAAGGGTTAGTAGGTAAGGATAGTGACATAGGAGAAGGTTTGGTAGGTAAGGATAATGATATAGGAGAAGGGTTGGTGGGTAAGGATAGTGACATAGGAGAAGGGTTAGTAGGTAAGGATAGTGACATAGGAGAAGGATTGGTAGGTAAGGATAGTGACATAGGAGAAGGGTTGGTAGGTAAGGATAGTGACATAGGAGAAGGATTGGTAGGTAAGGATAGTGACATAGGAGAAGGGTTGGTAGGTAAGGATAGTGACATAGGAGAAGGGTTGGTAGGTTAAGTTAGGGAGCCATTTACTCCCAGCCCAATCACATCAGTTTTGCCAAACTTCTGACTATCGTTTAGGGCAAGCGGGCAGCGGAGGATGACTGTATGGAGTTTGGGAGGCAATGCATAGTGACAATCGAATCCAAATAAAGGGAGGGGATGAGTGGAAGGTAACACCCCCGAGGGTCACTCACTCCTGACAACCTTATGATACCCTTCAGGTTACGCAATGCACCAGCTGTCGGCCAAGATTTTCTTAATGATGTCTTCTGAGAGTTTTTAGGTCACTCTGTGGTAGTGTATCTGGATGACATTTTATTTTTCCTCTGACTGGGACACCCATGTATAACTCTGCTCCTTCAGATTCGTTTGTATGATGAGCTGTCCAAGTGCCTTCTGGGATCCAAAAGGTCATTTTCCAGGGGTCATCACTCCTGATTATGTATGGATCCTCTTAAGATGGTTGCCATTGAAATCTGGTAGCGTCCTTCCAACCTCCGATGGTTCCTGGGGTTCGCCAATTTTTCAGTGATGCCTCTACCTGATCTCACCAGAAAACTCAGAGGCAGAAAAGGCATCTGGGCAGCTAAAATAAGTGTTCCTCCTGACAGGTCGACGCTCGCTTGCTCCGAAATATCGGTCTGTGTAATGGGGCCTTTAGGTATCAAGTGAACGTTTGAAGAGGAGAGAGACCTCTTTGAGGGCACCAAACACCAAATAACTGTCACAAAGGACCATAAAATGGGCTGTATCTGGACATAGAAGATTGTCGGCAGAAAAAGACCACTTGGTCCATCTAGTCGGCCCTTTTAGTATTTCCAATACTTATTATGTTAGGATAGATGTATGTTTATCCCAGGCGTGTTTAAGTTCTGTTATTGTAGATTTACCAACCACCTCTGCTGGAAGTTTGTTCCAGGTATCTACTACTCTTTCAGTTAAGTAATATTTTCTCATGTTGCTTCTGATCTTTCCCCCAATAACCTCTCACTGTGTCCTCTTGTTCTTGAGTTCTTTTCCAAAAACACTTCCCTCCTGATACTTATTTAGTCCTGTAACATATATAAAGGTTTCCATCATGTCCCTCCTTTCCCTTCTTCCTCCTGTAACATATATAAAGGTTTCCATCATGTTCCTCCTTTCCCTTCTTCCTCCTGTAACATATATAAAGGTTTCCATCATGTTCTCCTTTCCCTTCTTCCTCCCGTAACATATATAAAGGTTTCCATCATGTCCTCCCTTTCCCTTCTTCCTCCTGTAACATATATAAAGGTTTCCATCATGTCCCCCTTTCCCTTCTTCCCTCATGTAACATATATAAAGGTTTCCATCATGTCCTCCCTTTCCCTTCTTCCTCCTGTAACATATATAAAGGTTTCCATCATGTCCCTCCTTTCCCTTCTTCCTCCTGTAACATATATAAAGGTTTCCATCATGTCCCCCCTTTCCCTTCTTCCCTCCTGTAACATATATAAAGGTTTCCATCATGTCCTCCCTTTCCCTTCTTCCTCCTGTAACATATATAAAGGTTTCCATCATGTCCTCCCTTTCCCTTCTTCCTCCTGTAACATATATAAAGGTTTCCATCATGTCCTCCCTTTCCCTTCTTCCTCCTGTAACATATATAAAGGTTTCCATCATGTCCCCCCTTTCCCTTCTTCCCTCCTGTAACATATATAAAGGTTTCCATCATGTCCCCCCTTTCCCTTCTTCCTCCTGTAACATATATAAAGGTTTCCATCATGTCCTCCCTTTCCCTTCTTCCCTCCTGTAACATATATAAAGGTTTCCATCATGTCCTCCCTTTCCCTTCTTCCTCCTGTAACATATATAAAGTTTTCCATCATGTCCTCCCTTTCCCTTCTTCCTCCTGTAACATATATAAAGGTTTCCATCATGTCCCCCTTTCCCTTCTTCCCTCATGTAACATATATAAAGGTTTCCATCATGTCCTCCCTTTCCCTTCTTCCTCCTGTAACATATATAAAGGTTTCCATCATGTCCCTCCTTTCCCTTCTTCCTCCTGTAACATATATAAAGGTTTCCATCATGTCCCCCCTTTCCCTTCTTCCCTCCTGTAACATATATAAAGGTTTCCATCATGTCCTCCCTTTCCCTTCTTCCTCCTGTAACATATATAAAGGTTTCCATCATGTCCTCCCTTTCCCTTCTTCCTCCTGTAACATATATAAAGGTTTCCATCATGTCCTCCCTTTCCCTTCTTCCTCCTGTAACATATATAAAGGTTTCCATCATGTCCCCCCTTTCCCTTCTTCCTCCTGTAACATATATAAAGGTTTCCATCATGTCCTCCCTTTCCCTTCTTCCTCCTGTAACATATATAAAGGTTTCCATCATGTCCCCTTCCCCTTCTTCCTCCTGTAACATATATAAAGGTTTCCATCATGTCCCCTTCCCCTTCTTCCTCCTGTAACATATATAAAGGTTTCCATCATGTCCCTCCTTTCCCTTCTTCCCCCTGTAACATATATAAAGGTTTCCATCATGTCCTCCTTTCCCTTCTTCTTCCTGTAACATATATAAAGGTTTCCATCATGTCCCCTTCCCCTTCTTCCTCCTGTAACATATATAAAGGTTTTCATCATGTCCCTCCTTTCCCTTCTTCCCCCTGTAACATATATAAAGGTTTCCATCATGTCCTCCCTTTTCCCTTCTTCCTCCTGTAACATATATAAAGGTTTCCATCATGTCCTCCCTTTCCCTTCTTCCTCCTGTAATATATATAAAGCTTCCATCATGTCATCCTTTCCCTTCTTCCTCCAGACTATAAATTCAAATCCTTCAGTCCTTCCTGATATGGTTTATGCCTGACACCCTCCACCATTTTTGGACAGTGTCAAACATCTGCCCCTCCGACAGGCCCGTTGGGGATTGGTTATTGCTTAGTTACATACCCGCCTGGCTGTAAGAACGTGCGCTCTGATTTCCTCTCACATAGTTTTGGTTCCAGCAATGTCTCCAATAGAAGTTCTGAGAAAATTTTTGCTCCCTGCTTTTCCCGGACCCTGGAACGGAGCAGCATGAAGCGGAAGTCAGTTATAAGGCAGCCGGGGAGGAGTAGCACAGAGTGGCAGTCAGTTATAAGGCAGCTGGGGAGGAGCAGCAGTCAGTTATAAGGCAGCCAAGGAGCAGCACAGAGCGACAGTCAGTTATAAGGCAGCTGGGGAGGAGCAGCACAGAGCAGCAGTCAGTTATAAGGCAGCAGGGGAGGAGCACAGAGCGTCAGTCAGTTATAAGGCAGGCAGGGAGGAGCAGCACAGAGCAGCAGTCAGTTACAAGGCAGCAGATGATGGGCGGATTGCACTTTGCTTAATACTGTTGATTCGCTCATCTCTAGCAAGTCATAAAACCAAAAATCCCATCCCACACTATGAGGGGTTAATAAGTAAACGTTGTGTGTTATCGGACGCTGATCCAGGGATTATTCTGACGGGAAGGAATCTTCTCCCTGTGACTGACATCTGCCCCATGGGGGTTATTGCCTCCTCTGGATCAGCACAGCAGGTTTCCTGTAGGCAGAACTTTATGTTCCTTCCAGCGGGTCTGATGAACACTTCTCCCCTCATCCTATGAAACATCAGCATGAAGGATAGACAGCGCTGTAATGGGGTTGGGGCCTGATATGACCCCTGTAAGCCCCTCCGCCTATCCACACTGACCGTCACATCCTCATTCACATTTACCTGAAACTCAAGGCCGAAATAAGTCAGAGACAAAGATTATATGTTAGAAATGATAGATCAAAAAAAATTACTAAAAAAGGAGATATTAAAGCAAATTCCGACTTGTTTCACCAGTAGATAATGTGAACACCGGATCATCAGGGGATATATGACAAAAAAAAAAAAAATCCATAAGAACTGATCCCACTCAGCATGGCTGTGTCCCGTCCTCCCCCCAGCGAGAGTCTGGTGATAGACAGGATTCTCTTCTCCTGTCCGTCCATCCTGTGGCGGCTGCACTAATACACTGTACATAGAGCAGCAGTGACTCCAGATCCTCCCCGGCCTCCCTGCTCCTGTACTGTGTATGCATGGCCACTAACTATGCAGAGGAAGCCGCTGCCGCCCACTCAGGACCTGTGTCATCTGTCACATCATCATAACCCTCTATATATATATATATATATATCCACATGAGATGGAGGGAGAGGAGACTAAGGTTTAGAAGAAACATTTTATTACCAATTGGTGAGAAGTTTGGAGCTGCGGTATATGATATCTGTATTACCGCCAAATCTCCTCTGTACATGGGGAATACATAGCTGTGGTATCCGGCTTCTATCTGCTTTCTGGGGAACAGACGTCTGACTGATCACTGAGCGATCTCACTTGGCTTCTCCCGTGAATGAGTCTTTTGATGTTTCATAAGGTTATCTTTCCGAGCAAAACATTTCCCACATTTATCACATGAAAATGGCTTCTCTCCTGTGTGAGTTTTTTGATGCGCATTGAGCAGTCCCTTGACAGTGAAACATTTCCCACATTCTGAACATGAAAATGGCTTCTCTCCTGTGTGAGTTCTTTGATGCACAGTGAGCTGTGACTTCAAACTGAAACCTTTCCCACATTCTAAACATTCAAATGCAAGCTCTCCTGTGTGAATTTTTTGATGTTTAACAAAATCTCTTTTCTGAGTAAAACGTTTACCACATTCTAAACATGAAAACATATTCTCCCCTGTGTGAATTCTTTGATGGGTAATAAATTGTGATTTCTGAGTAAAGAATTGGCCACATTCTGAACATAAAAATGGCTTCTCTCCTGTGTGAATTCTTTGATGTTTAACAAGATCTACTTTACGAATAAAACAGGTTCCACATTCTGAACATGGAAATGGCTTCTCCCCTGTGTGAATTCTTTTGTGTGCAACAAGACTTGATCTGTTCCTAAAACTTCTCCCACATTCTGAACATGAAAAGGGCTTCTGCCCTGTGTGAATCAATTGATGTTGAACAAAATTTGATCGGTTAGAAAAACATTTCCCACATTCTGAACATGAAAATGGCTTCTCCCCTGCGTGAGTTCTTTCATGCATAGTGAGCTGTGATTTCTGAACAAAACATTTCCCACATTCTGAACATGAAAATGGCTTCTCTCCTGCGTGACGTCTTTCATGTATAGTGAGATGTGATTTATAAGCAAAACATTTCTCACATTCTGAACATGAAAAGGGCTTCTGCCCTGTGTGTATTATTTGGTGACTAACCAAACGTGACTTGACAGCAAAACATTTCCCACATTCTGAACACGAAAAGGGCATCTCTCCTGTGTGAGTTCTCCGATGTACAACAAGCCGTGATTTTTCAGGAAACAGTTTCCCACATTCTAGACAGGAAAATGGCATCTCCCCTGTGTGAGTTCTTTCATGTACAGTGAGATGTGATCTCTTAGTAAAACATTTCCCACATTCTGAACATGAAAATGGCTTCTCCTTATGTTGCTTAGTAAGCTGTGATGAATCAGTAGATAGGACTGGTATATAAGGATCAGGTGACAGATCGTTGCTGTGAGGAGCTGGGGGTAGATCTGGGGTAATAGAATGTTCTTCATATGTATCTTGTGTGATAGGATTCTCTGCTTTATAACCTGAATATATCAGATTTCCCTCTGATCTCCGGGTACAGTCACCTGACAATAGAGAAGAGAGAATTTCTGAGTAATAACCTTACAGATGTTTCATGTATTTTTACTCTGGGTTTTTAGTACAACATCTTGTCCAGAATTTGACATCATAGACGGCCCCCCCTCCCCGCCCTCCTCCATTGTGGAACCCTCCCGTCGTCGCTATCAACAACCCTTCTGGTGATATTGCAGTATAGCAGAGTATTCCTGTATTCCGGGCCTAGGATGGAACCTGCTTATTGGATTAGTGCTGTATAATGTAATATATGTTTATTGTGATGGTTTATGTGATATCAGTGTAACTGGCAGAGAGAGGATGGGTTACACACTGTCACACAACTAGATGTCAGGCAGCAGCGCCACCAGCAGTCTCACAGAGGAGAAGGGTAAAGCTAAGTTAGTGTGCTCCATATGAAATCTCAGGTGTGACAGGAAACCAATGAGTATGATGTGAGCTGTGAGAAAAAGAGTATCATGTGTGGGCACAGCCGGAGAGGTGACGGGAGAGGGGGGCACAGCCAGAGAGGTGACGGGAGAGGGGGGGGCACAGCCGGAGAGGTGACAGGAGAGGGGGGCACAGCCGGAGAGGTGACGGGAGAGGGGGGGGCACAGCCGGAGAGGAGGAGGGAGAGGGGGGCACAGCCGGAGAGGTGACAGGAGAGGGGGGCACAGCCGGAGAGGGGACGGGAGAGCAGGGCACAGTCGGAGGGGTGATGGGAGAGGGGGGCACAGCCGGAGGGGTGACGAGATAGGGGAACAATCAGAGGGAGCCCAATGTGTGGTAGATCCGTCAGACAGGGAGACTGACACTGTAAAGACAAAGTATAACTTTCTCGAGGAATTTTTGGAAGGACAGTTGGATATACTTCTATTTACCCCTTAATGTCACAGACAATTATTGTTTTTGCCCTTTTAGTCTATGGTCACACAGCGTAAAAGTTATGGGATCCCTGCAGTACCGGCTGGGATGATTGGCCGTTCCATGACCCGGATGGTCTCATACGCCATGTGAACATGGCCTTAGGAGGAAAAAATTTTGTTTGATTTTTTTAAATATAAATAAATCCATTCCATAATAACCCCCCCCCCCCCTTCCAAATAAAAAATATGATTTAAAAAAAACAAACACATATTTGGTTAGTTACATAGTTAATACGGTTGAAAGAAAAGACAAGTTCAACCAAGGAAGGGATGGATACAGGGAAGGGGGATGGGTGATAAGTTCTATACATGTCCATTTAAGTTATATAGACCAAAATAACGTAAATTCATGCTTACCTGTAGTGATGTCCTCCTTATACTGCTCATCACTGCTGTCATCTGTCTCCTCTTCTTCCTCCTCTTCTTTTATTCTTATGTCTGTAGCATTAATTGGATTCAGATCTTTCCCTGTAGTGATGTCCTCCCTATACTGCTCATCACTGCTCACATCTGTCTCTTCTTCCTCTTGTTTTACCCTTATGTCTATAGCATAAGAATAGTTCAGATTCTCCTCCGTAACAATGTCCTCCTTATACTGCTCATCACTGCTCACATCTGTCTCTTCTTCTTCTTTTACCCTTATGTCTGTAGCATTAATAGTGTTCAGATCATTTCCTGTAGTGATGTTCTCCTTATACTGCTCATCACTGCCGTCATCTGTCTCTTCTTTGACTATTATGTCTGTAGCATCAATATAGTCCAGATCTTCCCCCTGATTCATAAGATGTGAGAGAAATATTGTAAAAGTCATCAGACAGGAGGAGAAGTCAGGTGGGATGTACAGATCATAGGGAACATCTCCATCTACCTGATCCTGTGGGAGAAGAGGACGGGGACATCTCTCTGGTGCTGTTCTCTTACTGGATCTGACTGGAGGGAACACATACAGAGACTGAATTCATTCTTTCCATCCAGATAATACAGAGAGGAGGTGTGTATATAGTCCTGTCTATTACCTGCTGATGGGAGGGGCTGCTGATCCTCCAGCATCACATCCTTGTACTGATCCTTGTGTCCTTCTACATACTCCCACTCCTCCATGGAGAAATAGACCGCCACGTCCTGACACCTTATAGGAACCTGACACACACAATGGTCACACAGTCATCCCCCCCACCCCTCCAGTGGTGTTACTGTATAATGTCCCAGCATTCCCAGCAGCCACAGTCTCACCTCTCCACTCAGCAGCTCCACCATCTTGTTGGTGACTTCTAGGATCTTCTCTTCCTCCATTTCCTCATGTATCAGGGGCCCCGGGATTGGGCTCAGGGTTCTTCCCCATCCTTCACACCCAGGGGCCCCACAGCGCCCACTAGAGGACTTCTTCACTACTGTGTAATCCTGTGTATGGAGAGACACATTACTATCACTCCATCCATTCCCAGAATCCCTCACCTCCCCAGTCCTATCCATCTGTTATTCCATAGATAAGAATGATGTCATGATGACATCACTCCCAGAATCCCTCACCTCCCCAGTCCTATCCATCTGTTATTCCATAGATAAGAATGATGTCATGATGACATCACTCCCAGAATCCCTCACCTCTCCAGTCCTATCCATCTGTTATTCCATAGATAAGAATGATGTCATGATGACATCACTCCCAGAATCCCTCACCTCTCCAGTCCTATCCATCTGTTATTCCATAGATGAGAATGATGTCATGATGACATCACTCCCAGAATCCCTCACCTCTCCAGTCCTATCCATCTGTTATTCCATAGATAAGAATGATGTCATGATGACATCACTCCCAGAATCCCTCACCTCCCCAGTAAGCAGGAAGAGTATGTGTAGGGTGAGGGTTATTATCCTGTCGGCCATCTTGTCTCTGTCTCTCTCCATGGTTGATGGGTCGGTCTCTTATATAGAAGAAATCAGCAGAGGATCCTGGAGGGAAGAGGAGGAGACAATGTAATGCGGCTCTAGATTCCTGTAGATAGAAATATACATGGACAGGAGGGGATATGGGGGAACATGGGAGGAGACAGGAAAGTGCAGATGATGGAACTCTCCTCCATGAGGTGAAGCAGGAGGCACTCAGGGGCCACAATCATCCTGTAGCGTCCACTGCATCACTGCTGCCCCCAATGGACGTCTTCACAATACAGTCCCATAGATGATGTTTGTTTCCAATGTAAACCCCTTAACCCCTTTAGTGTACTTGTCATGTGCCGTTAAGGGTAAACAGAGAGAGCTCCCGGTGTAAGCCCTCTCTGCAGCCCACGGTTCCCGGTTGCTATGTGTAGCCCAGGACCGCGGGTATTAGCAGACACGGCTGATCGCTGCTCCTGGCTAATTAACTATTTAAATGCAGCTTTCAAAGCTGACAGCTGCATTTAAAAATAGTGCTTGGCCCCTCTCCCTGGTGTCTAGTGGGGGATCTCCCCCCCCCCACGATGTGATCGCGGAGGGGAGATCCCTTCTACTGAGCTGGCCGAGGTTCAGCGTCTGAATGACGCTGATCCCGGCTCGGCAATCAGTGCATCTGGTTTGCTGCAGACCAGAGTAATAGAGTACTAATGTGATGGATCAGTGCTCTATTATATACACAGCATCTCAATGGGAGATCAGTGCTGTGTATATAGGAGTCCCCAAGGGGGATCAGTGCTGTGTATATAGGGGGTCCCCCAGGGGGATCAGTGCTGTGTATATAGGGGGTCCCCCAGGGGGGATAAGTGCTGTGTATATAGGGGGTCTCCCAGGGGGGGATAAGTGCTGTGTATATAGGGGGTCTCCCAGGGGGGGATAAGTGCTGTGTATATAGGGGGTCCCACAGGGGGATCAGTGCTGTGTATATAGGGGGTCCTCCAGGGGGATCAGTGCTGTGTATATAGGGGGTCCCCCAGGGGGATCAGTGCTGTGTATATAGGAGTCCCTCAGGGGGATCAGTGCTGTGTATATAGGGGGTCCCCCAGGGGGATCAGTGCTGTGTATATAGGGGGTCCCACAGGGGGGATCAGTGCTGTGTATATAGGGGGTCCCACAGGGGGGATAAGTGCTGTGTATATAGGGGGTCCCACAGGGGGGATAAGTGCTGTGTATATAGGGGGTCCCACAGGGGGGGATCAGTGCTGTGTATATAGGGGGTCCCCCAGGTGGATCAGTGCTGTGTATATAGGAGTCCCCCAGGGGGATAAGTGCTGTGTATATAAGAAGGGGGATCAGTGCTGTGTATATAGGAGTCCCCCAGGGGGATAACTGCTGTGTATATAAGAAGGGGGATCAGTGCTGTGTATATAGGAGGCCCCCAGGGGGGGGGTTCTAATTATTTGTAAAAAAAAAAAATTAAATAAAGTGTTTTTATTAATTAAAAATCCCCTCCCTCGCTACGTCCGTAACGACCCAATCTATAAAACTATATCAATAATTATACCGCATGAAACACGCTGTAAAAACAAACAAAAAAAACAGTACTTGAATAGCTGTATTTTATCAATCCGCTTTAGAAAATACATCATAAAAGAGATCATTAAGTCATATATATCTAACACTTGGTATCAATAGAAACTCCAGATCTTCCCGCAAAAAATAAGCCCCAAACCAGCTCGGTCGAGCAAAAGATAAGAACGCTATGGATCTTGCAATGTGGCGACAGTTTTTGTGGGTTTTTGCTAGGGAGATAGTTTCTATTGCGCCAAAGTGGTAATATTTAAAAAAACCTACACAAATGTGGTATCGCCGTAACCGTAGTGACCCAGAGAATACATGGATTATGTTATTAGTGACCGCTAAGGCTCGCAGACCCCGGAGGTTGCTGATTGGTTGGGGCAGAGGGTGGGGTCAGTCCCCACACAGGCGGTCGCTGTTATTAATAGTATAACGGCAGCAGGGAGCTATGTATATAAAAGATATGTTTAGACATAGAAAGCTCACTATTCCAGGAATGATCAGCCTGCCCCTCAGTATTAGGGTATGTGCTGCCACAGCTTCTTACTTTGGCACAAAAAAACAAAACAGGTATAGCAAGTTCAGTAGCTGCAGTGTGTATGTTCCTGAGGTAAGGAGGGCGGGGCAGGAGATAAGGAGGGAGGGGGAGGAGATAAGGAGGGAGGAGAGAGAGGAGACCACGCCCACTTACATGCAACCAGGAAAAAATTCCTTTGCAAATACAGAAGAATAAAGTATAATTGGTGTGGTAAAAAATAAGCCGCTCATGTGGGTCTGTAGGGGGAATATGCAGGAGCAGCGGCCGTATATACACCAGGAGGGAAAACAACAGCGCAAACATGGAAACTGGCTCCGTCATTAAAGGGTTAAGGGGAATTCCAGCAACATTCATCCTACTTGTTACTGAGGCGTCTTCTTTATGTTACACCTTACCCTGCTACCCGGCAACCTTCAATTTTCCTTGGACAAATCCTTTAAGGCAAGTGAGGTGTGCTCTACCAGCTCCTTCTGTGTGGTGACTCCTCATATATATATATATATATACCCCTCCCCCACCTGCAGAGCGGGACAGGAGCCGTGTGCTTCCAGGACCTGCCATGATGTCACAGTCATGTGATCAGTCACATGGTGGTGGAGGAGTCACATGATCAGGGGCTGCTGCTCAGTGTATGCAGGACTCTGCTGTGCTGGATGAGCTGAAGTGATGTGTATGCAGCAGAGCTGTGTGTGTGTGATGTGTGTGGAGCAGAGCTGTGTGTGTGTGTGTTATATATGCCTGCAGCAGAGCCCTGTGTGTGTGATGTGTGTGGAGCAGAGCTGTGTGTGATGTGTGTGGAGCAGAGCTGTGTGTGTGTGATGTGTGTGGAGCAGAGCTGTGTATGTTATATATGCCTGCAGCAGAGCCCTGTGTGTAATGTACATGTAGCTGAGCTGTATATGTGTAATGTACATGTAGCTGAGCTGTATATATGTGTAATGTACATGTAGCTGAGCTGTATGTGTGTACTGTACATGTAGCTGAGCTGTATATGTGTGTAATGTACATGTAGCTGAGCTGTATATGTGTGTAATGTACATGTAGCTGAGCTGTATATGTGTGTAATGTACATGTAGCTGAGCTGTATGTGTGTAATGTACATGTAGCTGAGCTGTATGTGTGTAATGTACATGTAGCTGAGCTGTATGTGTGTAATGTACATGTAGCTGAGCTGTATATGTGTGTAATGTACATGTAGCTGAGCTGTATATGTGTAATGTACATGTAGCTGAGCTGTGTGTGTAATGTACGTGTAGCTGAGCTGTATATGTGTAATGTACATGTAGCTGAGCTGTATATATGTGTAATGTACATGTAGCTGAGCTGTATATGTGTAATGTACATGTAGCTGAGCTGTATATGTGTAATGTACATGTAGCTGAGCTGTATGTGTGTGTAATGTACATGTAGCTGAGCTGTATATGTGTGTAATGTACATGTAGCTGAGCTGTATATGTGTAATGTACATGTAGCTGAGCTGTATATGTGTAATGTACATGTAGCTGAGCTGTATGTGTGTAATGTACATGTAGCTGAGCTGTATATGTGTAATGTACATGTAGCTGAGCTGTATGTGTGTAATGTACATGTAGCTGAGCTGTATGTGTGTAATGTACATGTAGCTGAGCTGTATATGTGTAATGTACGTGTAGCTGAGCTGTATGTGTGTAATGTACATGTAGCTGAGCTGTATATGTGTGTAATGTACATGTAGCTGAGCTGTATATATGTGTAATGTACATGTAGCTGAGCTGTATATGTGTGTAATGTACATGTAGCTGAGCTGTATATATGTGTAATGTACATGTAGCTGAGCTGTATATATGTGTAATGTACATGTAGCTGAGCTGTATATGTGTAATGTACATGTACCTGAGCTGTATATATGTGTAATGTACATGTAGCTGAGCTGTATATGTGTAATGTACATGTAGCTGAGCTGTATATATGTGTAATGTACATGTAGCTGAGCTGTATATGTGTGTAATGTACATGTAGCTGAGCTGTATATGTGTGTAATGTACATGTAGCTGAGCTGTATGTGTGTAATGTACATGTAGCTGAGCTGTATATATGTGTAATGTACATGTAGCTGAGCTGTATATGTGTAATGTACATGTAGCTGAGCTGTATATATGTGTAATGTACATGTAGCTGAGCTGTATATGTGTGTAATGTACATGTAGCTGAGCTGTATATATGTGTAATGTACATGTAGCTGAGCTGTATATGTGTAATGTACATGTAGCTGAGCTGTATATGTGTAATGTACATGTAGCTGAGCTGTATATGTGTAATGTACATGTAGCTGAGCTGTATATGTGTGTAATGTACATGTAGCTGAGCTGTATATGTGTGTAATGTACATGTAGCTGAGCTGTATGTGTGTAATGTACATGTAGCTGAGCTGTATGTGTGTAATGTACATGTAGCTGAGCTGTATGTGTATGTGAGCTTACACACTAGGAGGACACAAGAGGCAGTAAGTGCTGTGTTTGCAGATGGTGCAGCCATTGTACATAGAATCAGAAAGCTCCTGTAAGTGTGGGGTGAGCTCTACTTTGGAATCTCTTGAACAGGAATTGTCATCGGTCTTGGGGGTGGATAACCTGAGGGGGATTCGTCTTCATTCGAGAGGGAATTATCAGGCAATGAAGACAAACCAACAAAAAGATTCATGCAGGAATGGAAATCCTTTTGGAGGAACAAGAACACAACTCCAGAAACCAATCAGATTCCGCCTTTCATTTTCCAAAGAGTCTGTGAGGAATGAAAGGTGGAATCTGATTGGTTGCCGGGGGCGACTGAGCCAGTTTCACTTTACACCATGTTCGATAAATCTCCCCCATTATGTCACATCTTAAATCCACCACATGGTATAACAAGGCAGAACTACGTGGGACCTCGGGGATACTTAAAGTAACTTGAAAATTCCATGAATTCCACAATCTATCCCGGTTCTTGAACCGATAGTGAGAAAATAATAACAAACATATAAAGTGACTAAATAGTTTGTTTTCTTTTCTGTTTCGGTAGTTATTATACTGTTGAGCTATGGTCTTCTATTATTTCTAGAGATGAGCGAAATGAAACCGACCAATCAAAATTCTGCAAAGCGAATTCCCACCAATTTGTTAAGGAAATTAGCAAAAACACTAAATGGCGGCTGTACATGCTGTCTGGAGCGTCACTCAGCAGGAGAAAGGGATTAACCATAATCTCTAGCGTCCGTCCAATCAGCTGCAGCCCCTCTGTGATGTCAGTATCTTCCCCTCTTTATAAGGAGGTTTGGTAACGGAGGTGGCCAGTCGGCTGTGTGTGGAGGATAGAGCAGGATGGCAGCAGGCAGTTATAGCAGAGCAGGGAGAGACTAACAGAGGGATATAGGGACAGAGAGGAGAGACTAACAGAGTGATATAGGAACAGAGAGGAGAGACTAACAGCGATATAGGGACAGAGAGGAGAGACTAAGCGATTTAGGGATGGAGAGGAGAGACTAACAGCAATATAGGGACAGAGAGGATAGGATAGCTGATTGTGGGGGATTGTTTGTTGTAGCTGTCAACCAAGTGTCCAGTGTCAAGTAACTGTGTGCCTATAAGAGTTAACTGGGACCAGTAAAGACACAGTCCATGATATTCACTCTGGGCACTGTATACTCCTATTGAGTTATACCAAGTTACTGGAATTAGTGAATGGAGCGTGCGCCTTACATAATCAGTGGTCACTCTCCACTCCTGCTGTGTTATAGAAGTTGGGTTTCATCAGTGAACTGAGCGTGCGCTTTACATAATCAGTGCTTGCACTCCTATCCTACTGTGTTCTACTAGTTTGATTTCATTAGTGAACTGTGTGCGCGTTACATAATCAGTGCTCGCACTCCTCTCCTACTGTGCCCTGTGCCTGTCCAGTTGGATCCCAGACTCTATTTAAAAAAAAATGTATGGTTTTGCCAAATTATTTTGTTTGGTGGAGGAAGACGAGTAGGTTGAAGTATGCTACATGGACACAGTTAGTCGATGAAGGTGGGATGGCTCTCCCAGATTTCCGGTTATATTTCTTAGCAATAGGTGCACAGGAACTTAAGAGGTGGGGCACTTCACCCATTATACAGTATATTTTGAAACAGGTTAAGGGGTGTTATGGAGATGTTTTTGAAGGGGTGGAAGCTAATTTTGGTGGCAGCAAAATTCTTTTACAGGTTGGATTATATGTAAAAACTTGCATGGTGATTAAGAAATTGAGAATGCATATATGTGGTGTCCCACTAGGGGTGTTACTGTTATCCACACCCTGCGCAAAAGTTTGTACTTTTTGTGGTCATATCACAGTCAGTATTTAAGGATGACCACTAGCTGTCGCTGTATTGTGTGTTTACGCGTGGAAGCTGAACAGCTGAAGTGTCTCAAAGGGTTATTGTTTTTGTGTACCAGAATCTGCGAACCAGTAGGATCTTTACTTTCTTCTGTCCTATCACCTCCTCTCTTTCTGCTCTTCTGTTATACTCTTTCCACCCAACACGCTGGATTGGAAGTTAGTCCCTTAGGTGAAGGAGGAGTCTTAGTTAGGATTCTGTAGAGAAAGGACGCAGATCAGATAGCTCTCCACAGTGGTTCTACGTGGGCCATGGCCCTCTGCCAGGTCGCCCAGGAAGAGTAGTCTAGTCTTAGTCAGTGCCCTGCATGGGTAGGACGCATGGGTCAATACACCGCACTATGCAGTGCTAAAGCCTCTTGGGAGAGGACCTGCCTACATATAATCTCAACCCACGCCATGGACTAGGAGTTACACAGTGCAGGACAGTATTCACTAAAGAGCCAAGAAGCTAGGAACAGATCCGGGTGGAGCAAAGTTACTAGAAAGTCGATAAACTCCATCTCGCAGCGCGGGTGACAGCCAGGAAACCCTCACCACTCTGCTCAACCCAGGTAACTAGGTCTGGAGCCTGTGTCACCTATTAGTACGGTTCAGCCAACACTAGTGGGCATAAGGTGGTGTGAAGACTATAAGGAAGTCAATACACAGGCACAAGTTTTTCTCTTTCTTCTTCTCTACACTCCAACCTCCCGGCAGAGCACATTACTACTTGGGTTGAGACTCTCACGGCACCCTCCTCTCTACTACGCTACCTCAGCACAACTTTGCCAACTCTTCTACATCCTACTCAGCACTTATCACGCAGATTTGGTGGTTCTATGTTTAAGTATTTATTGGAACTTTGTCAAGTGTATCTCCCTTCTGTATTACCTGCTACACATTTTCAAGTGGTAAACCAACTCAACTTTATCTTGGAGTCTGTGATTATTCACCACCACCTGCACAGCATATTCACTGCAACCTTGGGACACCTCCCCTTTCTGTGGGTGGTGGGTCCTACTACACAGGAGTGTCATTACACCGCTCTGGCCACCTGTGACTACACTATCCCAAGGGACCCGGTAGCAACACCGACACCGACCACAGGGGAAAAGAATACAACCGGCCTTACACCATCACACCTGTGTGCCCACCAGGCACTGGCGTCACGTGACAAACACTTAAGGTCCAGCTGAATCTCGGCCATCGACCACAAGTAGTGGCGTCACACTTCCATCTAGCAAGTAGCCGGCCGTCCCACCGCTACAACATCCTCCGGGGGCTCACCACACTTACACATACGGAGAACCTAGAGGTTTGGGTGATTAATAAACATGAGTTGATAGAGAAGTTAAGGAAAGAAATATCTGTCAGCTATTTATAAAATGAGGATTAGGGAGAGGGGAAGGACTCAGATGGGGGACCTGAGGGATAAATGGGGGGTAGCGGTTGGGGGACTACCCTTTGGCAGGATGCGGTGAGAAGTGTAACATACTCCTCAATCAGCTCCTCATATAGGCTTGTTAAGCTGAAAATTCTTCATAGGATTTATTATTCTCTGTCGTTTACATTTTTTTTTCAAAAATCAGTAGTACAGGCAATTTTAAGAAATTTTGTAATTGTGTTTATTAGCTGAAAAATGCATTTTTATCATGAAAAGAACAGTTTGAAGCTCTCCCCCCTGTCTTCATGGTTTTCTATGGAGAGGGGAGGGGTGGAGGGAGAGGAGGCACCAAAACAGGACAATAAAGAGTTAATTTACAGCTACATTAATGGGCCATCTCCTCTGACAGTCAGCACTGACCTCCCTGACCTCTAAATACCGACTTTCACACAGGTCCTGCTGTGTAATCCTTTGTTCTCTGCTGCCGACTAATCTCCCTCCTACCCCCTCCATAGGTTACACAGGGCTCGACTGATGCAAAAGAGTCAAGAAAACAACAAAAACACGACAGTGACACTTTGAGCTTATTCAGAGCTTCTTTTTTAAATAGAAAAAAAATATATTAAAGCAGATCCTGATTCCTTTCACCCGTAGAAAATGTGAACACAAGATCATCAGGGGATATATACAGAAAAAATAAAAAGAACAAATCCATAATAAGCTCCAAGACCCTGGAACCTGGAGGACCTGATGTCAGCCTGACTCCACGGAGACAGGTCCTCCCAGGATGGATGGTTCCCAATTGATAGCTAGAGCTGTAACCTGCAGTATTACCAACTCGTCACTTATAAATCACGGACACAGATAAGACAATGTATCAGGATTATAAGCCTGGAAATAATGGCTGTTTTACTATGGTAATCACATTTTATAGTCAGATAAAGTCAAATCAATTGGTGAGAAGTTTGGAGTTGCGGTATATGATATCTGTATTACCGCCAAATCTCCTCTGTACATGGGGAATACATAGCTGTGGTATCTGGATTCTATCTGCTTTCTGGAGAACAGACGGGTGACCACGGGTGATCACTGAGCTTTCTGACTTGGCTTCTCCCCTGAGTGACTGTTTAGATGTTTAATAAGTTTCTCCTTCCGCGTATAACATTTCCCACACTTATCACATGAGTATGGCTTCTCTCCTGTGTGAGTTCTTTCATGTACAGTGAGATGCGATTTCTGAGTAAAACATTTTCCACAGTCTGAACATGAAAATGGCTTCTCTCCTGTGTGGGTTCTTTGATGTTTAACAAAATCTCCTTCAGAAGTAAAACCTTTACCACATTCTAAACATGATAATGTAATCTCCCCTGTGTGAATTCTTTGATGTTTAATAAAATCTCTTTTATAAGTAAAACTTTTTCCACATCCTGAACATGAAAACATATTCTCCCCTATGTGAATTCTTTGATGGATAATAAGTTGTGATTTCCGAGTAAAAGACTTTTCACATTCTGAACAGGAAAATGGCTTCGCTCCTGTGTGAATTCTTTGATGTCTAACAAGATCTGCTTTACAATTAAAAAAGCTTCCACATTCTGAACATGGAAATGGCTTCTCCCCTGTGTGAACTATTTGATGTCTAACAAAAGTTGATCTGTCAGCAAAACATTTCCCACATTCTGAACATGAAAAGGGCTTCTTCCCTGTGTGAACTATTTGATGTCTAACAAAAGTTGATCTGTCAGCAAAACATTTCCCACATTCTGAACATGAAAAAGGCTTCTCTCCTGTGTGAGTTCTTTCATGCATAGTGAGATGTGATTTAAGAGTAAACCATTTCTCACATTCTGAACATGAAAAGGGCTTCTCCCCTGTGTGAACAATTTGATGTCTAACAAAAGTTGATCTGTCAGCAAAACATTTCCCACATTCTGAACATGAAAATGGCTTTTTCCCTGTGTGAACTATTTGATGTCTAACAAAAGTTGATCTGTCAGCAAAACATTTCCCACATTCTGAACATGAAAATGGCTTCTCTCCTGTGTGAGTTCTTTCGTGTAGAGTGAGATGTGATTTCTGAGCAAAACTTTTTCCACATTCTGAACATGAAAAGGGCTTTTTCCCTGTGTGTATTATTTGGTGTCTAACAAAATGTGATTTGAGAGCAAAACATTTCCCACATTCTGAACACGCAAAGGGTTTCTCTCCTGTGTGAGTTCTCTGATGTACAACAAGCTGTGATTTTACAGTAAACCGTTTCCTACATACTAGACAGGAAAATGGCTTCTCCCCTGTGTGAGTTCTTTTATGTACAGTGAGATGTGATCTCTTAGAAAAACATTTCCTACATTCTGAACATGAAAACGGCTTCTCCTTTTTTTTCTTAGTAAGCTGTGATGAATCAGTAGATGGGACTGGTATATAAGGATCAGATGAGAGATCTTTGCTGTGAGGGGCTGAGGGTAGATCTGGGGTAATAGAATGTTCTTCATATGTATCTTGTGTGATAGGATTCTCTGCTTTATAACCTGAAAATATCAGATTTCCCTCTGATCTCCGGGTACAGTCACCTGACAGTAGAGAAGAGAATAATAGTAATAACCTTAGAAGATTTGTACTTAGATTTTTTTGTGCAGCATCTTATTCAGAATGTGACGTCATGGAACCCGCCCGTCCTCCATCATGGAACACTCTCATAGCAACCTAGAAGATTATCGGCAGAAAAAGACTACCTGGTGTATCTAGTCACCTATTTAGCTCTATACATGGATCACAATCTTCTATCCAGCCCAGCATACTATTATATATATACATACAGCCCAGCATACCATTATATATATATATAAGGCCCAGCATACCATTATATACATACACACACACACACACTACTGTTCAAAAGTTTGGGGTCACATTTATTTTTGAAGGAAAAGCACTGTACTTTTCAATGAAGATAACTTTAAACTAGTCCTAACTTTAAACAAATCCACTCTATACATTGCTAATGTGGTAACTGACTATTCTAGCTGCAAATGTCTGGTGTTTGGTGCAATATCTACATAGGTGTATAGAGGCCCATTTCCAGCAACTATCACTCCAGTCTTCTAATGGTACAATGTGTTTGCTCATTGGCTCAGAAGGATAATTGATGATTAGAAAACCCTTGTGCAATCATGTTCACACATCTGGAAACAGTCTAGCTTGTTACAGAAGCTACAAAACTGACCTTCCTTTGAGCAGATTGTGTTTCTGGAGCATCACATTTGTGGGGTCAATTAAACGCTCAAAATGGCCAGAAAAAGAAAACTTTCATCTGAAACTCGACAGTCTATTCTTGTTCTTAGAAATGAAGGCTATTCCATGCGAGAAATTGCTAAGAAATTGAAGATTTCCTACAACGGTGTGTACTACTCCCTTCAGAGGACAGCACAAACAGGCTCTAACCAGAGTAGAAAAAGAAGTGGGAGGCCGTGTTGCACAACTAAGCAAGAAGATAAGCACATTAGAGTCTCTAGTTTGAGAAACAGACGCCTCACAGGTCCCCAACTGGCATCTTCATTACATAGGACCCGCAAAACACCAGTGTCACCATCTACAGGGAAGAGGCGGCTGCAGGATTTTGGCCTTCAGGGCAGAGGGGCAAAGAAAAAGCCATATCTGAGACTGGCCAATAAAAGAAAAAGATTAAGATGGGCAAAAGAACACAGACATTGGACAGAGGAAGACTGGTAAAAAGAGTTGTGGACGGATGAATCCAAGTTTGAGGTGTTTGGATCACAAAGAAGAACGTTTGTGAGACACAGAAGAAATGAGAAGATGCTGGAAGAATGCCTGACGCCATCTGTTATACATGGTGGAGGTCATGTGATGGTCTGGGGTTGGTGCTGGTAAGGTGGGAGATTTGTACAGGGTAAAAGGGATTGTGAATAAGGAAGGCGATCACTCTGCACCGCCATGCCATACCCAGTGGGCAGCGCTTGGTTGGAGCCAATTTCATCCTACAACAGGACAATGACCCTAAACACACCTCCAAATTGTGCAAGAACTATTTCCAGCAGAAGCAGCAGCTGGTATTCTATCATAGGTAATGGAGGGGCCAGCACAGTCACCAGATCACCACCCCATTGTGGGGGGGGCAAGGAATAGATTGTTGCGCGCGGGCCCCCCTCAACGCCGGGCCAGGTCACAGCGGCGACCCCTGCGACCACGGTGGCTACGCCACTGATTATATATATACAGCCCAGCATACCATTATATATATATATATATATATATATATATATATATATATATATATATATATACACACAGCCCAGCATACCATTATATATATATACAGCCCAGCATACCATTTTATATATATATATATATATATATATATATATATACACACAGCCCAGCATACCAATATATATATATATACATGGAGCCCAGCATACCTATATATATATATATATATATATATATATATATATATATATATGCCAAAAAGGGGTCCGTGGAGCCTCAGTTACGAGTCTCAAAACACGGGAATAGCCAGATATCTGGCTATTCCCGTGTTTTGAGACTCGTAACTGAGGCTCCACGGACCCCTTTTTTGCATATTTAAATTTTGTATGGGACAATTAATGGAGACTCGTAAATGAGTACTCCATTGGAATTTTTCACTGTTCTCCCTGAGTTCAGTGATTGTTGTGTTTTGTTGGTCTATTTATCATTGCCCCAGTAGCCAGAATCCTGCTCCACACTGACGAGGGGCAAATACCCCGAAACTGCAGTCTGTGGATGGATGCCTGGCCTTGGTAACCCTTGTCTTATGTCGTTATACTCGCCACAGAGTTAGACTTTGACTCACAGGGGCCACCCTGGTGTTTCCCTATTTAGGTCCTAAAGCTCGTAACAGAGTGAGGACCTGAGGGACTATGTATCAGGGTGGTTTGGTGCTCTCCCCACTAGGAGGCACCCCTTGGCAATGGGCTTCCTTCTCTGGAGAGAGGGATATCTGGCTATTCCCGTGTTTTGAGACTCGTAACTGAGGCTCCACGGACCCCTTTTTTGCATATTTAAATTTTGTATGGGACAATCAATGGAGACTCGTAAATGAGTACTCCATTGGAATTTTTTACTGTTCTCCCTGAGTTCAGTGATTGCTGTGTTTTGTTGGTCTATATATATATATATATATATATATATATATATATACAGCCCAGCATACCATTATATATATACAGCCCAGCATGCCATTATATATATATATATATATACATATACACACATACAGTCCAGCATACCATTATATATACATACAGCCCAGCATACCATTATATATACATACAGCCCAGCATACCATTATATATATACAGCCCAGCATACCATTATATATACATACAGCCCAGCACACCATTATATATACATACAGCCCAGCATACCATTATATATATACAGCCCAGCATACCATTATATATACATACAGCCCAGCATACCATTATATATATATATACAGCCCAGCATACCATTATATATATACAGCCCAGCATACCATTATATATACATACAGCCCAGCATACCATTATATATATATATACAGCCCAGCATACCATTATATATATACAGCCCAGCACACCATTATATATACATACAGCCCAGCATACCATTATATATATACAGCCCAGCATACCATTATATATACATACAGCCCAGCATACCATTATATATATATATACAGCCCAGCATACCATTATATATATATACAGCCCAGCACACCATTATATATACATACAGCCCAGCATACCATTATATATATACAGCCCAGCATACCATTATATATACATACAGCCCAGCATACCATTATATATATATATACAGCCCAGCATACCATTATATATATATACAGCCCAGCTGTTAGGACTAGGAGTAACCACTAAGGCCGGTTGCTGGGGGCGCGACGCCGGCGTCCATAGCAGCCGGACTGCTTTTCATGTTTTTCACTAACTCTGCTCTGCTACTCCTTGTTGAAGCAGTGGCCAGGGTGCTCTCCCCTGGCCGAACAGCATAAGCTGTAGAAGGTTTCACTAATTGTTGATTGACAGCTAACACACCAGTCAGCTGTCAGTACCTGGGCAGGACCTGGAGTCCCAGCCCCTATCACTCCTGGGGCTGGGACTACAGGTTGTATAAGTATCTTCCTCTGTTTTCCACCCCCTGCCTGTGAAAGTGCCTAGTTCGCTAGTGTATCTGGATCAAGTGTTTTCCCTGCTTTGTATTTCTGGTAACTTGACTTCTGGCTTCTAACTAATCGACTACCCCTTGGACACGTTTTGTACTGCACTGCTCAACGGTTACTGACTCGGATTCCTGACCTTGCTCTCATTGTGTTTTGTCTGTCCTGTTTCGTTTAGTGTTGCACTTTAGTCGATCAGGGACTGCCGTCCAGTTGTCCGTTTGCTACCTAGGGCATCTGAGGCAAGTAGGTAGGGACAGCGGGGCGGGTGCAAGCTTCAGGGCTCACCTGTCCTTGTGTCTCCCTGTCCCCATTCTAACACCAGCATACCATTATATATATATATATATATATATATATATATATATATATATACATACAGCCCAGCATACCATTATACATATATACAGCCCAGCATACCATTATATATATATATAAATATATACATACAGCCCAGCATACCAATATACATATATACAGCCCAGCATACCATTATATATATAGCCCAGCATACCATTATACATATATACAACCCAGCATACCATTATATATATATGCAACAAATTTGGGCTGGGTCCGCGGAAACACCACTAGATGCACAGATCTCCCGGGGTACGGCTCTATCCCCCAACGTTATGCAGAGAAAAAGGAGATTGAGGACAGCATCGTCTTCCAAACACGTGCTAATTCTTTATTGTGCCAGTCTCTCTCTCTCTTTCTATATATATATAGCCCAGTATACAATTACCTTCCCCTACCGTCTGACTGAATTGGAGACTTAGAGGTATCAGAAATCACTGCACCTAAATCCTTCTCTTCTAAATTCTTCACTAACATTTTGTTAGGCTACATTCACACCCCTGTAGTGCAACCATGCAGCCGCGGCCCCCACCAAGAATGTGCATCTGTGCCATGCGCATTGCGGACAGAACAATGGAAGTGTGAATGTGGTCTTAGTGTTCCATTGTTTTGACCACTTATCTAGTAACGCTAAATCATTCTTCATATTACTGACGCCTCCAGGAATATCAGCCCTATTGTCTATTGTGTCATCAGTAACAGGAGGAACTGACAGGACACAGAGCGTATAATATCACACACAGAATAGTTACAGCCAGTGACTGAGGAGGATGTGTGACTGTTCTCTGCATTTACTGGTCACTACTCACCTGGGCGGTTACCTGTAGTGATGTCCTCCTTATACTGCTCATCACTGCTGTCATCTGTCTCTTCTTCTTCTACCCTCATGTCTGCAGCATTAACATAATTCAGATTCTTCCCTGTAGTAATGTCCTCCTTATACTGGTCATCACTGCTGTCATCTGTCTCTTCTTCTTTTACCCTCATGTCTGCAGCATTAACATAATTCAGATTCTTCCCTGTAGTGATATCCTTCTTATACTGCTCATCACTGCTGTCATCTGTCTCTTCTTCTTCTACCCTCATGTCTGCAGCATTAACATAATTCAGATTCTTCCCTGTAGTAATGTCCTCCTTATACTGCTCATCACTGCTGTCATCTGTCTCTTCTTCTTCTTCTTCTACCCTCATGTCTGCAGCATTAACATAATTCAGATTCTTCCCCGTAGTAATGTCCTCCTTATACTGCTCATCACTGCTGTCATCTGTCTCTTCTTCTTCTTCTACCCTCATGTCTGCAGCATTAACATAATTCATATTCTTCCCTGTAGTGATGTCCTCCTTATACTGCTCATCACTGCTGTCATCTGTCTCTTCTTCTTCTTTTACCCTCATGTCTGCAGCATTAACATAATTCAGATTCTTCCCTGTAGTGATGTCCTCCTTATACTGCTCATCGCTGCTGTCATCTGTCTCTTCTTCTTTTTTTACTATATTGTTTAGACTATCAGTAAAGTTTATTTCTTCCTTCTGATTTGTGATCTGTGAGAAAGTAAAATAAAAGGATAACACAAGACAAGAGGAATCTTTAATACAAAGAAGAGGTGAGAAGCTACAGGAGAGGAGAACAGAAGGGAGTGCACGGTATTAACCCTTAAAGTGCACCTGTAGTTATAACTTTCAAAATCGAAATCAGCAGTAGATGCGATATAAAGAAAGTTTGCAATTTACATTTCTTTTCTTTTTTTTTTTTAAAGTTAACATGGAGATCACAGCACTTCCTGTTTTCTGACTTTTTCATACTCAAAGGGTCAGAAAACAGGAAGTCCTGAGTTTGCCAGGCCATCTGCCAGGCTATCTGAGAGAGAAGACAGTCATGTGATTGATGAACACATTGAGCGGGGACTCTGTACTGGACGTAATTTGTGTGTTTAGTCTATTATTTTCAACCAGCACGAGTCAGAAAATCTGCCTTCAGGAGACTGGACCTGGATACAGTAAGTATAGCTGTTATATAGCTGCCTTCAGGAGACTGGACCTGCATACAGTAAGTATAGCTGTTATATAGCTGCCCTCAGGAGACTGGACCTGGATATAGTAAGTATAGCTGTTATATAGCTGCCTTCAGGAAACCGGGCCTGGATACAGTAAGTATAGCTGTTATATAGCTGCCTTCAGGAGACTGGACCTGGATACAGTAAGTATAGCTGTTAT
The DNA here is from genome assembly GCF_027789765.1 of Dendropsophus ebraccatus. Lineage (NCBI taxonomy): Eukaryota > Metazoa > Chordata > Amphibia > Anura > Hylidae > Dendropsophus > Dendropsophus ebraccatus. Next base: position 196,982,985 of record NC_091456.1, on the reverse strand, counting down.
ATATAGCTGCCTTCAGGAAACCGGGCCTGGATACAGTAAGTATAGCTGTTATATAGCTGCCTTCAGGAAACCGGGCCTGGATACAGTAAGTATAGCTGTTATATATAGCTGCCTTCAGGAGACTGGACCTGGATACAGTAAGTATAGCTGTTATATATAGCTGCCTTCAGGAGACTGGACCTGGATACAGTAAGTATAGCTATTATATAGCTGCCTTCAGGAGACTGGACCTGCATACAGTAAGTATAGCTGTTATATAGCAGCCTTCAGGAGACTGGACCTGGATACAGTAAGTATAGCTGGTATATAGCTGCCTTCAGGAGACTGGACCTGCATACAGTAAGTATAGCTGTTATATAGCAGCCTTCAGGAGACTGGACCTGGATACAGTAAGTATAGCTGTTATATATAGCTGCCTTCAGGAGACTGGACCTGCATACAGTAAGTATAGCTGTTATATAGCTGCCTTCAGGAGACTGGACCTGGATACAGTAAGTATAGCTGTTATATAGCTGCCTTCAGGAGACTGGACCTGGATACAGTAAGTATAGCTGGTATATAGCAGCCTTCAGGAGACTGGACCTGGATACAGTAAGTATAGGTGTTATATAGCTGCCTTCAGGAGACTGGACCTGGATACAGTAAGTATAGGTGTTATATAGCTGCCTTCAGGAGACTGGACCTGGATACAGTAAGTATAGCTGTTATATAGCTGCCTTCAAGAGACTGGACCTGGATACAGTAAGTATAGCTGTTATATAGCTGCCTTCAGGAGACTGGACCTGGATACAGTAAGTATAGCTGTTATATAGCAGCCTTCAGGAGACTGGACCTGGATACAGTAAGTATAGCTGTTATAGCATCTGCAGGAGACTGGACCTGGATACAGTAAGTATAGCTGTTATATGGCTTGTTTTACAGCATGACATCAACAAAAAAAAAGAATGTATATTGCAAACTTACTTTATATCTTATCTACTGTTGATTTAGATTTTGAAAGTTATAACGGCAGTGACACTTTCAGTGACACATCCAGGTCCAGTGTCCTGAAGGCTGCTATATAACAGCTATACTTACCATATCCAGGTCCAGTCTCCTGAAGGCAGATTTTCTGACTTGTGCTGGATTAAAAAAAACTGACTAAACACAGGAATCCCGGCCAGTACAGAGAGTCCCGGTTCAATGTGTCCATCAATCATATGACTGCCTTCACTGTGTGAGCGCTCAGATGGTCTTTGATACACAGGACTTCCTATTTTTTGACTGTTTCCTGTTTTTTGAAAAAAGATGAGTCAGAAAACAGGAAGTGCCGTGTTTTGATTGATAACGTAAAATAAATAAATAATGAATGTAAATTGCAAACTTGCTTTATATCACATCTACTGCTGATTTAGATTTTGAAGATTATAACGACAGGGACACTTTAAGGACCTTTTACACATAATCGGCCCATGTAAAAGTGACAGCGGAGGAGACAGAAGATGCCAAATCCTCGGCTGATCGTTTTTTTCAGAGCATGTTAAAAACTTTATCGTTATCAGGTGCATGCCTCCCAGACTGATGGAAAGCCGGAGGAGGTGGGGCCTAAAGACACAGAAGCTGGATTGGAAGACAGAGAAATAGGATGACGGATCACAGCAGCAGTACACTAGGTAAGTATGTGTGTGACCTGGAAACTGACAGTACAGATATATGTAATGTGCTGTCAGTTTCCATAGCTGCACAAACAATATATGGATTGTTCATGCAGCCAGGTTACTCAATTTCTTGTCCCATGTAAAGGCCGTGCAAAAGAGTGCTGATCTCCGGATTTACAAATCTGTCCATGTAAAAGGAAATTTACCTTCCATTCTAGACAGACAAGAAACATAAAGGAGGAAAGGAGAGATAAGGGTTAATCCTGTTACACAGGAGACACAAGAACCATTACTGTAAGGAGGAACGGAGGGTGAGGGGCCCGGAGCAAATAGGAGGAACTCCGGAGACCCAGACTGAGAGCAAGAGCCTCACATCTACACATCATAGGGAAGATCTCCATCTACCTGATCCTGATCCTGTGGGAGAAGAGGACGGGGACATCTCTCTGGTGCTGTTCTCTTACTGGATCGGACTGGAGGGAACACATACAGAGACTGAATTCATTCTTTCCATCCAGATAATACAGAGAGGAGGTGTGTATATAGTCCTGTCTATTACCTGCTGATGGGAAGGGCTGCTGATCCTCCAGCATCACATCCTTGTACTGATCCTTGTGTCCTTCTACATACTCCCACTCCTCCATGGAGAAATAGACCGCCACGTCCTGACACCTTATAGGAACCTGACACACACAATGATCACACAGTCATCCCCCCCACCCCTCCAGTGGTGTTACTGTATAATGTCCCAGCATTCCCAGCAGCCACAGTCTCACCTCTCCACTCAGCAGCTCCACCATCTTGTTGGTGACTTCTAGGATCTTCTCTTCCTCCATTTCCTCATGTATCAGGGGCCCCGGGATTGGGCTCAGGGTTCTTCCCCATCCTTCACCCCCAGGGGCCCCACAGCGCCCACTAGAGGACTTCTTCACTACTGTGTAATCCTGTGTATGGAGAGACACATCACTATCACTCCATCCATTCCCAGAATCCCTCACCTCTCCAGTCCTATCCATCTGTTATTCCATAGATAAGAATGATGTCATGATGACATCACTCCCAGAATCCCTCACCTCTCCAGTCCTATCCATCTGTTATTCCATAGATAAGAATGATGTCATGATGACATCACTCCCAGAATCCCTCACCTCTCCAGTCCTATCCATCTGTTATTCCATAGATAAGAATGATGTCATGATGACATCACTCCCAGAATCCCTCACCTCTCCAGTCCTATCCATCTGTTATTCCATAGATAAGAATGATGTCATGATGACATCACTCCCAGAATCCCTCACCTCCCCAGTAAGCAGGAAGAGTATGTGTAGGGTGAGGGTTATTATCCTGTCGGCCATCTTGTCTCTGTCTCTCTCCATGGTTGATGGGTCGGTCTCTTATATAGAAGATATCAGCAGAGGATCCTGGAGGGAAGAGGAGGAGACAATGTAATATCACATATATATACCTCAGGATGCAGCACGGTCAGTATATAGAAATGTTACAGAAAAGTTTATACAAATGTTTAATGTTCCTCAAAGTTTGTCAATGTCTACAAAACTTATCAGAGACTTTAAAGTATTGAGTCCAGAAGGGGTTAATAGTTCTGCTGTCCCCCAGCTCCTTCCCTGCTGTGTGCTTCCCCTGTGCTTCCAGGACCTGCTATGATGTCACAGTCATGTGATCAGTCACATGGAGGAGTAGTCACATGATCAGGGGCTGCTGCTCAGTGTATGCAGGACTCTGCTGTGCTGGATGAGCTGAAGTGATGTGTATGCAGCAGAGCTGTGTGTGTGTGATGTGTGTGGAGCAGAGCTGTGTGTGTGTGATGTGTGTGGAGCAGAGCTGTGTATGTGTGTGTTATATATGCCTGCAGCAGAGCCCTGTGTGTAATGTACATGTAGCTGAGCTGTATGTGTGTAATGTACATGTAGCTGAGCTGTATATATGTGTGTAATGTACATGTGGCTGAGCTGTATATGTGTAATGTACATGTAGCTGAGCTGTATGTGTGTAATGTACATGTAGCTGAGCTGTATATGTGTGTAATGTACATGTGGCTGAGCTGTATATGTGTAATGTACATGTAGCTGAGCTGTATATGTGTAATGTACATGTAGCTGAGCTGTATATGTGTGTAATGTACATGTAGCTGAGCTGTATGTGTGTAATGTACATGTAGCTGAGCTGTATGTGTGTAATGTACATGTAGCTGAGCTGTATATGTGTGTAATGTACATGTAGCTGAGCTGTATATGTGTGTAATGTACATGTAGCTGAGCTGTATATGTGTGTAATGTACATGTAGCTGAGCTGTATGTGTGTAATGTACATGTAGCTGAGCTGTATATGTGTAATGTACATGTAGCTGAGCTGTATGTGTGTAATGTACATGTAGCTGAGCTGTATATGTGTAATGTACATGTAGCTGAGCTGTATATGTGTGTAATGTACATGTAGCTGAGCTGTATGTGTGTAATGTACATGTAGCTGAGCTGTATGTGTGTAATGTACATGTAGCTGAGCTGTATATGTGTAATGTACATGTAGCTGAGCTGTATATGTGTAATGTACATGTAGCTGAGCTGTATGTGTGTAATGTACATGTAGCTGAGCTGTATGTGTGTAATGTACATGTAGCTGAGCTGTATATGTGTGTAATGTACATGTAGCTGAGCTGTATATATGTGTAATGTACATGTAGCTGAGCTGTATATGTGTAATGTACATGTAGCTGAGCTGTATATATGTGTAATGTACATGTAGCTGAGCTGTATATGTGTAATGTACATGTAGCTGAGCTGTATATGTGTGTAATGTACATGTAGCTGAGCTGTATATGTGTAATGTACATGTAGCTGAGCTGTATATGTGTAATGTACATGTAGCTGAGCTGTATATATGTGTAATGTACATGTAGCTGAGCTGTATATGTGTAATGTACATGTAGCTGAGCTGTATATGTGTAATGTACATGTAGCTGAGCTGTATATGTGTAATGTACATGTAGCTGAGCTGTATATGTGTGTAATGTACATGTAGCTGAGCTGTATATGTGTAATGTACATGTAGCTGAGCTGTATATGTGTAATGTACATGTAGCTGAGCTGTATATGTGTGTAATGTACATGTAGCTGAGCTGTATATGTGTAATGTACATGTAGCTGAGCTGTATATGTGTAATGTACATGTAGCTGAGCTGTATATATGTGTAATGTACATGTAGCTGAGCTGTATGTGTGTAATGTACATGTAGCTGAGCTGTATGTGTATGTGAGCTTACACACTAGGAGGACACAGGAGGCAGTAAGTGCTGTGTTTGCAGATGGTGCAGCCATTGTACATAGAATCAGAAAGCTCCTGTAAGTGTGGGGTGAGCTCTACTTTGTATTACTATTCCCGGCCATTTCATCAGGGTGGCTCGGCTGTATTGTACCGTCCACCAGAAGATGAAGTCTTTCTTCTCAAAAATCTTAAAGAGCCAGCAGCTTTATCCCAAGAAAACAATAGTAGGGGGAGACACTTAAATAATCGGAAATCGGCAGAAGAATCCATGGAATAAATAGACTCCGTATGTGACTTACTTGACTTGAGCCGCTCTTCAGCCATTTTTGGAGACGTCCATCCTTTCTGGGAGATTTTTCTTGTCTCAGTATTATTGGTTATGAATAGAGAGTAGTAATAGAAGTAGTAAAATATTTGAAAGCTCGAAATTCAATTTGAACGGATCGTGTTTAGTAATGAGCGAGCATGCTGGTCCGAGCTTGGTACTCGTTACTTGGGACTTGAAAAAAGGGCATCATCCGTTTCCTATAAGTTTGGGCGCTATTTCTCAGCCAATAAACATGCAGGAGACTCTTTGGTACATCCTGAGATCACGTGGGACCCATACATGTCGATAGCAGCGATTGGTTGGCCAGATCAGATGACCCTGCCATATAAAAATCTCAGCCGCCGACGCTCGGCTCACATGTATGCTGGAAGAGAATAGGGACAGAGCTGCTGCTTGTTTGGGAGAGGGTTAGGGAGGGAATTAGCGTTCCAGTAGGCAGGGACACTATATACAGAACCCAACAGCCCTTTTAAGGGCTTAAAATCTTTCTTTTATTTTATTTTATTTTTTCGATTACTACAGACTGCTGGCTGGGACTTGCAGTGCAGCTAACACGATTTCAGTAGCACACTGTGGTGATCGGCTGCTGGCAGAAAGGGGACAGCAGGTGGTGCATACAGACCCCAAAGAAGTCCTCAGTACTATTATATTTTTAGTGGCTGGTGCTGCTGCTGTTGTACATTGTATTGCTGTTATTTGTAGTACAGCTGCATAGAATCTCACTGCTCATTGTCCTGTGTAACAGGGGGCATACACCATTTACCACCACCACATACACACAGACTATACAACAGCCTCCAAAAAACTAGTGTGACCAGTATATGTTCTTTTTTTCTTCATTTCTTTGTACAGCAATATACAAGCTCACTGCTAATTGCCCTGTGTAAGGGGGTGGCATACAGTATATAGCTGCAGTTACCCACAGATTGTATTTGACAACCTCCAAAAACTAGTCTGACCAGTATATTTTCTTATATCTTTATTTCTCAGTTCAGCCATATACAAGCTCACTGCTAATTGCCCTGTGTAAGAGGGTGGTATAGACTAAATGGCAGCACATACACTTAGCTTCTGAGGGGGAGGCAATGTCAGTCACAGGACCGGTTGGAAGAGGAAGATGGGTGGGCAGAGGGATAAGCAGGGCCAGAGCAAGTAGATCAGCAACTGTTTCAAACTCCCGTGGCCAGGCCTAGATGTTCGCACGTCTGGAGGTTCTTTAAAGAAACTGCGTATGACCGACGGACTGTAGTGTGCAGCCTGTGCCACTCCAGGATCAGCAGGGGAGCCACCACTACCAGTCTAACCACTACCAGCATGCGCAGGCATATGAGTGCTAAACACCCCACTCAGTGGAACCCAGGCCACTCAGTGACTGCAAGTCACACCCCTGCTCCTTCCCCTGTGTCACGTACTGGATCTGTCAGTCCCCCCGCCCAGGCTCCAGGCACGAGCGCCTCCCGCCCTACACCCACCCCTTCACCTCCACTATGCTCCACACCCTCCAGCAAGGTGTCCAAGCGCAGCGTTCAACTGTCCCTACAACAGACCTTTGAACAGAAGCGCAAATACACCGCCACTCACCCGCACGCATAAGCCCTAAATGTGCACATAGGCAAACTGCTGAGCCTGGAGATGCTGCCCTATCGGCTGGAAGAGACAGAGGCTTTTAGGAACCACATGATGGGGGCTGCCCCTTGGTATTCTACTGTGTCAGGCCTAATTTTTGGGAGGTTAACGCCTGCCTTATCTAAAGGCCACTTTATGGTGTTTTTTTTTTTTTTAAATCTTCAATTAAAATTTTTAAATCAAATCGACTTCAATTCAAGAGCTATTTTGCAGGGCTGTCTGGTCATCTATTGTATCTCCAAGATACAAGCCACCGTTCAAAGGAACAGACAGTGAAAATGGTGGATCCTAATTTAGCATCCTTGTGTTGTCCATTTTGAACTATACTATCTGTGGATGTCAACTTGCGGGTGTTCTCTGCCGTCCTTTAATTTTTTATCTGTTTCAAAGGCAGTAGTCAGCTGCTCGTTAAAGGCCACTTCATGGCCATTTTTTAATCTTCAATTTCAATTATCAAATTAACTTCCATTTGACTAATAGTCATTCAAATTCGATTATTTTGCAGGGCTGTCTGTTCATCTGGTCTGGTCTGTGTCAGGCTAAGTTTTTGGGTGGTTAATATGCTACCTCTGTTTTAATGGTTCCCTGTTTTCTCACTGCCATGCTGTGTCAGGCTAAATTTTGGGGTGGTTCACGTGCCCACGCGGTGGAATTCCACCCTCCAGATGGTAGCCAGGGTTTACCAGCAACGCAGAGCCATTGTGGAATGCCAGAGTGGACGTGGATGTCTGCTATCTGTCAGGTACTGGGCCCCTTTGAGGAATCAACACAGATGGTCAGCGGGATGCTGCTGTGTCTGCTTCAAACCTCCCTGCTCAGCCTTCGTCTCAGGAGACGGGGGAAGAACATCCGCCCCTAGATAGCCAGACCACCCTCACGTCTGTTATTCAGCATGAAGTAGAGGAAGAGAAGCAGACTGCTGCCACGACTGAAGAGGGTACCCATGCTCAATCCTTAGCTGTTGAGTGTGTATGGCCTGAAGAGGAGGAATTGGTGGAGGAGGAGGAAATGGACAGTCAGCCTATTGAGGAGAGGGAATTCTTGCAACTTGGGACTCTGGTGCACATGGCTGACTTTATGTTAGGCTGTTTTCCCGTGACCCTCGTGTTAAAAAAAACAGATTACTGGGTGTTCACCCTCCTGGACCCTCGGTACAAACAGAACTTTTCTACTCTCATACCTGCCGAGGAACGCAGTATGAGAGTGAATCAATATCACAGGCCCTGGTGCAGAAGCTGAAAATGTACTTCCCATCTGACACCACTAGCGCCAGAGAACGTAATTCTGTGGCCCAAAAACCGGGGGAGAGGAGGGGTGGAGCAGGCAACTTGTCAAGGGGCAGGGGAACACTCTCCAAGGCCTTTGACAGTTTCATGGTACACCATGCTGTGTCTGGCATAATTGTTTGGAGGCTCACTTGCTACCCCACTTTTAATGGTTCTCTGTGTCTTCACTGCCATGCTGTGTCAGGCCTAAATTTTGGGAGGTTCCACGCCTGCCTCATCTAAAGGCCGGTAAAGGCCACTTTATGGTCTTTTTTTAATGTTCAATTTCAATTTTCAAAGCACACCGCAGACATTCACTCCCTAGCTTCTTCTCGCACAACTTACGGGCCTCAGGGTACACCGCTATTGAAACCGCAGCAGTGTGAACAGGTGATCACGTGGAGAGAACATACAAACTTCTTGCAGATGTTGTCCTTGGTGGGATTTGAACCCAGGACCCCAGCGCTGCAAGGCTACCCTGCTAACCACTGAGCCACTCAAACTCAAAATCAAATCAGAGGTGGGGAGAAGTGGTGAGCCACATGATACAGGGAAAATTACCCCAACTGCTAAAGTAGTCAGGGGATGTCATGCCCCAGCCCAGGTCAGTCTAGTAACTTAAAAAGACAAGTTATTAAGGGGGAGGAGGGGAGCAGTCAGCTTGTCAGGCACTGGCAGGGGAGCATTCTCCAAGCCCTTTGAACTTCAAAGTGACCTTCAGGCCTTTGACCGTGGTTTCATGTGCCTTGCCCATCTTGGTCTGGGTCAGCACTATTGTCTTGAGGTTGACCACCAGGCTGTTGGCCATAATTTGGCGTAATGGTGCGATTAGGCAGCCTCTGAGGCATCCATGCATGCTGCCCCTGCTGTTTCCTGTCCATTTCCGTGGTGTTTCCATCATTCTCTGAGGTGGACAGGTTTTCACAAGACCTTCCCTCTGCCGGGCTTGGGTCCCCTGCAAAAATGCTCGAGTTTCCCTTTGACTTCAATGGGGTTCGTTACTCGAAACAAAACGAGCATTCGTTACTCGAAACGAGCAGCACTCGAGTATCGGGAAATATTCGTCTCGAGTAACGAGCACCCGAGTATTTTAGTACTCGCTCATCACTAGTAACTGTACAGTGTACACGTGAATGGGGAGATGCTTCCGGTCTCTTCCTGAGGTAACCGTACATAGTATACAGGTGGATGGGGAGATGTGGATCTGTTTGTTTTTAAGTCTTTTTCCACAGATGAGCAGCAACAAGCTGTGAGACCGGCGGATGGAGAGGAGGTACAGGGTGAAGATGGCATCAGACAGTAAGTAAGTAACTGTGTTTGCCAACCGCCTTGTATCTCACTGTAAGTTATCTGACAAAACCAGCAGAAGGAAGCCATGTGTAATGTGGTGTAGTATCCTCACATTGGGCGGCCCTGGGGTCAACAAATATACCATAGATGTTTGTGTAGGGCTGTATTATCTACACCTGTCATAACCTACTGTAGGTAACACAGGAAAGTGCCTGTCTGCATAGTCTGTGATCTTCTTGCCTGTTCCAGGGAATGTAAGTGGACTTCATCCAACTCCCACAGGTGGCCTATATAGGTATGTCCTTACAGGTGGCCTATATAGGTATGTCCTTATAGGTGTCCTTACAAGTGGCCCATATAGGTATGTCCTTACAGGTGGCCTATATAGGTATGTCCTTACAGGGGGCCTATATAGGTATGTCCTTACAGGTGGCCTATAGAGGTATGTCCTTACAGGTGGCCTATAGAGGTATGTCCTTACAGGTGGCCTATAGAGGTATGTCCTTACAGGTGGCCTATAGAGGTGTGTCCTTACAGGTGGCCTATATAGGTGTGTCCTTACAGGTGGCCTATATAGGTGTGTCCTTACAGGTGGCCCATATAGGTGTGTCCTTACAGGTGGCCTATAGAGGTATGTCCTTACAGGTGGCCTATAGAGGTATGTCCTTACAGGTGGCCTATATAGGTGTGTCCTTACAGGTGGCCTATATAGGTGTGTCCTTACAGGTGGCCCATATAGGTGTGTCCTTACAGGGGGCCCATATAGGTGTGTCCTTACAGGTGGCCTTTATAGGTATGTCCTTACAGGGGGCCTATATAGTTGTGTCCTTGTCTGTATTGATGTCTTCTTTACAGGTCAGCCAAAGCTATATAACTGAGGCCAAGAGTCCAAGCATCTGTAAAATGGCCTGTCAGTCAAAAGACAGGTTAATGGATCCATACCAATGCCACTAACCATTACAAAAAGGATCATGTGATATATTGTTTTCATAAAAAGTTTGAAACCTTAGATGATGTATAGTATATACTTTGCTTTTATTTCTATGGTGGTTATTTTATGTGTAATATGTGATGATCTCAGTGAAACAAGAGACAATTCAGTAGGATCCAAATATTATATCGGTAATAAGTGCTCAGTTACTTCATATTATTGGTCTTTGTATTATAGTATATGATTATTTACAGGAAGAGATGTGATCGGTCATTAGACCTGTGTGATCTAATCATAAAGACGTTTCCTAGGTACAAAATGAGGTAAAAAGAGGTGGAAATTCTGAGAATCCGGTACTGATGATTGTGAATTGACTGGTTATTATAAGGGACTGTAGTGGTTATATAGTAGGTCACATTGTAGAAATGTTATTGCATTTATCTGTTGTGCTGTTTTTGGTTTATGTGTCAATCAATTTTTTTAATTTTTACTTTTGCCATGAGATAAGATTTGCTCACTGTCAGGAACCGGACAGCAGGACAATACAAGACAGTGAGCCCTGACGCTGAACCCCGCCCACTGTCCCTACCTGCTTGCCGCAATCCGCCCTAAGATGGCGGCGGGCAACTTGGCGGCGGTCCCTGTACAGACTTGGTGGGACACAAAGACAAGACAGACAGACAAAACACAATAAACAGTAGTCCACAGTCCGGGTCACAACAAACGGGCAGCACAGTACAAAATCACAATCCAAAAAGCAAGGTCAATAAACAGGCAATATGGTCAGGGCAGGCAGCTAGCAGGAATGGTCAGAATACAAGGCAAAAGGGTCAGAATAAATATAGCAAGAGTAGCAGAAACAGAACCAGGCAGAGACGCGCTCAATATCCGGCAGTGAGAGGCCGGCTGGCAGACACTATATAGGAGACCAGAGGGCCAGTGCAGAAGCTGATTGGACCAGACGCCTAATCTCCTCAGAACACCTGGGGCAAGAGCAACCCGACTGGCAGGGAGAACAGTCAATCAGACTAGCTAACCAGCATCAGAGTTAACTCCTGAGTGGCCAGGAATATCTCAGGCAAAGCAAGTGTGGCTGAAGAAACACAGAAGGAAATAGAGCAGTGTTCAGACAGGGTTCAGGACACTGCACAAACATACAAAACAATGAATATCAGCGCCATCTCAGGCGCGCAGCACGAGCCAAGGGGCGCACAGAGTTCGGCACAGGCACATTCATGACACTCACATCTAAACTTTTCCTTTCCAGAAACTTTTTAAAATTAGTTGCTGTGACTTTCCAATACCCACATGATGCCGAAGTGGTAGAGTCCTTGTTATAGAGTCTGTTATATACAGTGGATAGCTTATTGTCCGATCACTCAATGTCACAGGGAGACTGTAGGAGTGACAGGAGACTAGCTTAGGTTCGAGACGGAGGATGTCCTACCTCTAAGGACAGTCCTACGGTAAAGGGACCTAGAGCAGGTTGGCTACATCTGTAGTCAGGATTAGGGACAGGAGTGATGAGACAATAAGGTTTGGTATCTATCAGGTGATTGGATGGATATGCTGCCACTATGTAAATGCAACTAAGAATTGCATTTGCACCAGCGGCATCTGATGAGGATTATTGATTATTCTTTTCATAATAAGACTCTGTCATTTTATATCTTATTGGAATATGATTTCTATGGGTATACATGTGCGATGTGTATATATGTTTTATGTGTTGGTTTGGATATTGATAATAAGCTTTTATTTGTTTGGTTGTTACTAGAGATGAGTGACCCTGGAGCATGCTGGAGTCGATCCGAACCCGAACTTTCGGCATTTGATTAGCGGTGGCTGCTGAACTTAGATAAAGCCCTAAGGCTATGTGGAAAACATGGATATAGTAATTGGCTGTATCCATGTTTTCCAGACAAACTTAAGAGCTTTATCCAACTTCAGCAGCCACCGCTAATCAAATGCCGATCGTTCGGGTTCGGATCGACTCGAACCCGAACCAGGTTCGCTCATCTCTAGTTGTAACTAAGCTGTATATTGATGTATAATGTACAGACTTACCCATTGTTTTCTTTTAGAGGATTGTTGGTAGAACAAGACCCCCGGTCAATCTGTCCTATTAGTTCTTTCTTTCGGTTATTGCAGATCTACCTACCACATCTGCAGAAAGTTTGTTCCGCCATCTATAACTTTCAATAAAACGTATAGTACTATTTTTGTCTATCCTATGGTGATGCCCATAAACTAATGGGAGTCCGTCAGGGTCTCTTCCAAGTGGTCTTATGCATAATACCGATCTGTTTGTCAGTAAAAGCGATGATGTGTATTCTCTCTTGTATAAAACTTCAATGAACAAGAAGAAGGTCTACCATCATATAGGTAACTAACGTGATTTTGTTTTCTTTCTCTTATCAGTTCTCTTGAATCTGTGCCGCCTGGAAATTTCTGGAGGTTAGACGCTAGACTAGTACTCTGGGTTCACCCGTGTTCCCTTGATCAACCTGCGGGGTGTGAGGATAGAATCCTTGAAACCTCTGGCTACGAACCAACCACCAGTGATGACTAGTGATGAGCGAGTACTAAAATGCTCGGGTGCTCGTTACTCGAAACGAATATCTCCCGACACTCGAGTAACGAACCCTATTGAAGTCAATGAGAGACTCGAGCATTTTTGCAGGGGACTCAGGTTCAGTAGAGGGAAGGTCGTGTGAAAACCTGTCAACCTCAGAAATTGATGGAAACACAACGGAAATGGACAGGAAACAGCAGGGGCAGCATGTATGCATGCCTCTGAGGCTGCCTAATGGCACCATTATGCCTAATTCTGTTCAACATCCTGGTTAAAACAGAGGTAGGCATATGGACCACCCAAAAACTCAGCCTGACACAGCATGGCAGTGAGAACACAGGGAACCATTAAAACAGAGGTAGCATAACATGAACCAGCCAAAAATTCATCCTGACACAGCATAGCGGTGAGGACAGAGTGAACAAGGTAGAAGCGGTAGCCAGTCAGCCTCCCATAAAATTATACCATGCCTAGCATGGCAGTGAGCATACAGAGAACCATTAAAAGTGAGTGAGAAAGCAAGTGAGTCTCCCAAAAATCAGGCCAGACACAGCATGGCATTGAGCACACAGAGAACCATTAAAAGTGAGGAAGCAAGTGAGCCCACCCAAAAACTGGAGTGAGTCCAGGGGCTGGGATATTAAGTGGACACGAACCCGGGTGCTGACAGCTTACTGGCTAGGCCAGCTGTCGGTCACCATCAAGGGTATACCTGATGCCTCTCAACCGTGGGATGGTGAGGCCCCAGCCTCAGCTAGACAAAAAAATAAAATAAAAAAGCTGGCTGGTTGGGGGGGGGGGGGGGGGCGCGATCGGCAGGCCCCCGGCAACCAGTCCCACTCCTCCGCAGACGTAGTGTGACTTCAGGCAGTGAGGACACATAGAACAATACAGTCTTCTTAAGAGGCCCTGGAATTTGAGAACACTGGGAACCATGAAAACAGAGGTAGCATATCATGAACCAGCCAAAAATTCAGCCTGACACAGCATGGCGGTGAGGACAGAGTGAACAAGGTAGAAGCGGTAGCCAGTAAGCCTCCCCAAAATTGGGCCAGACACAGCATGACATTCAGCACACAGAGAACCATTACAAGTGAGTGAGGAAGCTAGTGAGGCTCCCTAAAACTAGGCCAGACACAGCATGGCATTCAGTACACAGAGAACCATTACAAGTGAGTGAGGAAGCTAGTGAGCCTCCCAAAAATTAGGCCAGACACAACATGGCAGTGAGGACACAGAGAACCATGAAAAACTATGCCTGTGGATAGATCAACTTTTACAGCATTTGGTCCTACGTACCCCGGGCTACATAAAGCATAGCAAGGAGCTTCTGAAAACCTTTGACAATTTTGAATGGAAAGCGGAATACAGCTGGCTTACTTGTGACGTAACAGCATTGTATTCATCTATTCCGCACGACGTTGCTCTCACTGCCCGATCTTACCATCTGTACAAATATGGGAATTACACAGAAGATCTGTGTGAATATATTAAGGAATCCAACAGATTTCTTTTAAAACACAATTATTTCATGTTTGACAACAAATTTTACCTTCAAACGACAGGTGCCCCAATGGGCGCACGTTTCTCACCATCTCTGGCCAATTTGGTCATGTCGTGGTGGGAGGAGAAGGTTATCTATTCTGAAACCAATGTTTTCAGGGATTCCATCGGATGGTATGGGCGATACATCGACGATATACTCATCGTTTGGTCGTCTGATGTGTCGTCCATACCATCTTTTGTGGATATGATTAATGATAATCCCTTCAACTTAAGATTCACCTTCGAGACCTCAGGGGATAGTTTGCCTTTTTTGGATGTTGGCCTCAAAGGGGATCCAATTCAAAATAAAGTTATCACAACTCTTTATAGAAAACCCACGGCTGGCAATACCATCTTACATGCCACCAGCCAACATCCTTTACACACTATAAAATCCATCCCCGTTGGAGAATTCATACGCACCTCCAGAGCTTGCTCAGACCCCATTATGGCTCAAGAAGCACTAAACGAGACCGAATCTAGACTTAAACAAAGATGGTATCCCCCCTGGATGTTAAGAAGAGCCAGAAATATGGTAGATAAAAAACAAAGAAAGGACCTTCTAGCTCTCAAAAGAGCAAATAAAAAGCAAAATGGGGAACAGGGGAAGGAGATGGAGAAATCTGGTGTTTTCTTCAGTACAGCGTTTAGCAATGAATACCAAGAGATCAGTAATATTATTCACAGAAATTTAGGTTTCCTACGTCTGATGCAGACATAGCAGAAATATTAGATGAAGGCTTCCATTGTGTCTCAAGAAGAGGTTCATCCTTGGGACAACTTTTGTCACCCAGCCTCTATACAGATCCCAAATGTAGTCGCCACATGAGAAATACCATCCATGCAGAGCCCCATGCAGAGAAATACCATCTATGCAGAGCCCCAAGATGCAATATATGCAAATACACCAGTAATTGTACGACTTTTGAGTCGAGTGACTCATAGAAATCGTTTCAGATCAATCATGACTTGACCTGTAATTCGGACCATATCGTCTACCTGATCACATGCAAATCATGTAATCTCAAATATGTGGGTTGCTCCATCAGAAAGATGAGGACACGAATAAATGAACATATACTAAGCATAAAAAATAATAGTGTTCAACTATCTTGGGCCGCAAAACACTTCATTACCCAACACGATGGGGACCTGAAAACCTTTCAATGCCAAGCAATAGATAAAGTTGACAAAGGGGATTGGAGAAAGGCTCTCCTTAAAAAAGAAGCTGAATGGATATTCAGACTGGAGACCAGAACACCCAAGGGGTTAAATGTCAGGAGTGACCTCAGTTTTTTTCATTAATCCCATCCCCTTTCTTCTCCCCCCCCCCCCCCCCCCTCCCTTCCTTTTTTTCATTATTGATCTTCACATGCAGTTTTTGACATGTATTTTCATATATTTTTTCATAATTTTTTTTTTTTTTTTATGTCTGTATGCATGTTCATGTTTTTGATGGTCTTTTATGTTTTTTCACGTTTCTCCATAGGTCTTTGTCATGTGTTTTTCTCATATGTTTTTGTTTTATACATTGACTTTTGTGGTTATGTGTTCATTTCATTTTTTAAAGCGGCTTGCGATATACTTGTCTTCTCAGACATCTACATACATTCTCCATTTTGTTACATTTATTACAGCTGCGGTCACAACAACTTATAAACAATACCAAATTGCATGACGAGCAATGGGCATATTCTTTAATCCAACATAGTTAGTTCGGATGGCCAGTCCCTAATTCAGATAAATTCATCTTTTCATTTAGTGCATTGCGTTCCAGGCTGGCACGCACCACATCATCCCTCATTTATTCATTCTCTCTCCCAAACACAATAGGAACATGATTCCCTTAGTCCGGACCATGTGATTCCTCACATGACCCGATAGGATCAGGTATTTCCCTATATATCGGATGCGTTCCATTGTGAAACGCATTTCGCGATACCACGTTGGGTGGATGCGACGCCAGTCGCATGACGTCCTCCATACCAATCCGGCCCCGCCCCTATGTTTTGGTATTTAAACCACAAGCGGTGAGCCGGTAGCATATGCGGCGCGGCTATACACGCCGCAACTGATTCAACACTATGGGGAACGGACTTTGTTAAGTTCACTATCCACATTTCAAAGCCAGCTATTTAGGTAGACATTTTATTGCATATTTATACAATTATATGTTTTACATTTGGCTTTTACCTATATGTGTTCACATAGATCGTGCCTCATCATCATCACCACCTTTGGGTAGCGGTCTCCTTATTTGTGAGTCGTCTTCATACCCGAGGAATCAGGTATATTATTCATTCAAATTAAAAATTATATTAATTTATATTCACATGATTACTGACATGCATGATATATCTATATGGCTCATTCAATATAGCCTTCTGGGTAGCATTCTGTGTACAGTTTTAGTAAGTGTAGGATATTGGACACATATTATTCAAGATATTTCCTCTACACACTTTACACGGAAGTTTATACATCTACACGTATTTTAACTATCCTGAGCATTTTATGACGGACACGGTTTTCCCAATATTACTTATTCATTTAATTCATATATGTGCTTGCACAATAGAACCAATCCATACATATCCAGTCCAATTACTCTATAAGACCATATGTAGTATACCCATTATACACTAACTATGTCACCTCTTATCTGGTCTTCATTATGTTTCATACTCGATCAAAAATGGTTTCATTTTACTGTCATATTTCATTATCTTGAGTACCTTGTCTCTATCTATTCCTATTAATGTATAACTCTATTTTAACACCATGTTTTCATGTATTTTTATGTACATATGCATTGTATGTCTGATGTCTGTCACTAATCCAGTAACACACATGTATTGTATTTTATGTTGCTTAGAGCCATGACTAAGGGCAAGCCAGCCCGAAACGCGTCGGCCTTTGAAATTAATGAATTAAAGATTGCATTTTAAGTGAGCTGGAGAGAATCGTGGTGTTTTCTTCTTCATTTGGATACCCTTGGGTCTGGGGATCAATCTCACGTGCTCCTAGAGTGGCATACAGCCTAGTGAGAGCACCCCATTTTATCTGAAGGGACCTTTGGTTGAGTGCTGACCATCTCTTGTCTGTTAGACAGAGAACCATTACAAGTGAGTGAGGAATCAAGTGAGCCCACCCAAAAATTGGAGTGAGTCCAGGGGCTGGGATATGTAGTGCACATGAACCCGGGTGCTGACAGCTAACTGGCTAGGCCTGCTGTCACTCACCACTCACCATCAAGAGTACACTTATAAGAGTACACAAAATAAAACAGCTGGCCGGTTGGCGGGGGCGCGATCGACGGGCCCCCGACAACCAGTCCCGCTCCTCCGCAGATGTAGTGTGACGTCAGAGCATGGCAGTGAGGACACAGAGAACCATTAGAAGTGAGTGAGGAAGCAATTGAGCCTCCCAATAATTAGGCCATACCCTGCATGGCGGAAGAAGACTTGGCAGTTGGCTGATAATTGTAGGAAGAGGAGGAGAGGAGATACCAAGAATCTTTATGTTCAGCTGCTTTCCCCGGGTGGACAGTTGAATTCAGGTGAAATCTAGGCTTTGTTCATTTTTATAAATGTCAGCCTGTCAGTGCTGACAGTGGACAGGCGGGTGCGCTTATCAGTGATGATGGCACCAGCTGCACTAAAGACCCGCTCTGACAACACGCTAGCGGCAGGGCAGGCCAGCACCTCCAAGGCGTAAAGCGCCAGTTCAGGCCACGTATCCAGCTTTGAAACCCAGTAGTTGTAGGTAGCAGAGTGATCAGGAAGGACGCTGGTATGGTCAGCAAGGTACTCCCTCACCGTCTAGACTGGGGACAGTTGACATAGTCTTGCTGGGGTGCCATGAAACTGTCAAAGGCCTTGGAGAGTGTTCCCCTGCCCCTTGACAAGCTGCCTGCTCCACCGCTCCTCTCCTCCGCTCTTTGTCCCACAGAACTACATCCTATGGCGCTAGTGGTGTCAGATGGGAAGTACATTTTCAGATTCTGCACCAGGGCCTGATTGATTCCCTCTCATACTGCGTTCCTCGCATTAAATTTTTAACCCGAGGGTCACGGGAAAGACAGCCTAACATAAATTCAGCCATGTGTGCCAGGGTCCCAACACGCAAGACCTCCCTCTCCTGACTAGCCTCAATTTCCTCCTCCTCCACCAATTCACCCTCTTCGGGCCATACACGCTCGACAAGTAAGGATCGAGCATGGGTACCCTCTTCAGTGGCGGCACCAGTCTGCTCCTCTTCTCCTTGGTGAGAAACTGACGTCAGGGTGGTTTGGCTATCTAGCGGTGGCTGTTCTTCAACCGTCTCCTGAGATGAAGGAAAAGTGTCAGACTTCAGGCTGAGCAGGGAGTTTTGAAGCAGACACAGCAGCAGGATGGTGAGGCTGATGATGGCGGCATCGCCGCTGACCATCTGTGTTGAAACCGCATCTCCAAGCTCAGCAGTTTGCCTATGTGCACATTTAGGGCTTGTGCATGCGGGTGAGTGGAGGTGTATTTGCGCTTATGTTCAAAGGTCTGCTGCAGGGACAGTTGAACGCTGTACTTGGACACCTTGCTGGAGGGTGTCGAGCATAGTGGAGGTGAAAGGGTGTGTGTAGGGTGGGAGGCGCTCGTGTCTGTGGCCTGGGCGGGAAGACTGACAGAGCCAGCACGTGACACAGGGGAAGAGCAAGTGTGCGACTTGCACTCACTGAATGGTCTTGGTTCCAGTGGGGTGTTTAGCACTCATATGCCTGCGCATGCTGGTAGTGGTGGCTCCCCTGCTGATCCTGGCGTGGTACACATTGCACACTACAGTCCGTCGGTCATCCGCAGTTTCTTTAAAAAACCTCCAGACTTGGGAACATCTAGCCCTGGCCACGGGAGTTTGACTCCGTGAAACAGTTGCTGATCTACTCGCTCTGCCCCTGCTTCTCCCTCTGCCCATCCCTCTTCCTCTTCCAACTGGTCCTGCGGGTGAACTTGCCTCCCCTCAGAAGCACGGTCTACACTAGACTTATCCACCCAGTTCAGGTCAGTCACCTGGTCCTCATCCACCAGCTCCTCACTCTCCTCCTCACTGTCTGACAACCGGGTCTCATCGTCATCATCAGACACCTCTTCCAACCCCGCTTGCAAGTCCCCACTCTCATCACCCACTGACTGTGTGAGCTGCATAGTTTGGGCATCAGGACAGATCGACTGCTCCGGTTGCTCAGACTCAGGGAAGGGTCCAGAAAAGAGTTCCTGGGAGCATGGTGGTGGTGGTGGATCTGAATCCCTTCTTTCCCTTGAGGGGCCAGGTTGTGGGGAAAAAGGCTGAGCTAATTGAGCAAGGTTTCCACTCCCTTGGGTAGCGTGGGCGGACTGCGTGGAAGACTGGGTGGTGGATAAGTTACTGGACACATTATCCGCTATCCATGTCATCACCTGTTCACACTGCTGCGGTTTCAATAACGGTCTACCTTGAGACCCCATAAGTTGGGCAAAGAAGCTAGGGAGTGGACGTCTGCGGTGTGCCACTGCTACCTCCTCAACAGGTGCTGCTGTGTCACCCTGCCCTGAACCACGGCCTCTGCCAACTGCATCGCTTGGAACCCCACGCCCCTTACCCCTGGGGTTCACCATTTTATGGACACTGCACAGTATGGAACTTAGATAGGCCTTGCGTATGAAATACAGAAATCAGGGAAAATACTTGTAGTACCCACTGGTTTGGTGGGGCTGAACGGTACAACCTGGTATTGGCGTGAACTATACACACTCTGACACCAGATCAGCAGTGTGTCAGGACTGGCGGTCAGGGTGTCCGTGCCATCATTCCTGTCTCTGACACTGAAAGTGATGTGGGTGCTCGCTCGCATTCTCAATCATTAGCTGCACGCAGGAGAACGTGAGCATTTATTCATTTGCCATGTTGTACTGACCTGGTCACATCAGGGTTAATTTTTCTCTGGAGTTCTCCTGCTCTCACCTGTGGGGGTGGGGATTCCAGCCTGCATTTAAGCTTTGCTCATAGGCTGTTTGCTGCCAGTGTTTGATAATTCTGCACTAACTAGCTGGGTGATCTGATCTCCACAATTCTGACCTTATTCTGTGTTCTGACCATCTCTTTGCCTGACCCCTTTGTACCTTGCTACCGGTTGGTTATGACTTTGGCTTGTTTTTGACCTTTCTTAGCTTTCTGATTTTGACTCTTTGACAATTGTTCTGTGTTGTCTGTGTCTCTTGTCTCCCATCCCCAGCACACTAGTCAGTGTATACGTAGTCTTCGTGGTTGTCGCCCCACGGTCTAGCGTGGGTGGGGCAATAGGCAGAGACAGAGGTTGGGGTAAGAGCAGGGCTCACGTTCCTCTGTTGTCTGTTTATCCCAGCCCTGACACAGTGAAGTTGTATGCAGGATGTACTACAAATCCCAGCAATACAGTGTAATGCCCACTAGTTTAGGGGGGACTGGACGGTTCAATCTGGTATTGGCGTGAACTATATACACTCTGACCCCCCTTCCAATCAGCAGTAAAGTTCTATGCAGGACTACAAATCCCAGCAATACAGTGTAGTGCCCACTAGTTCAGGGGGGGCTGGACGGTACAATCTGGTATTGGCACGAACTATACACACTCTGACACCCCCTTCAAAATCAGCAGTGAAGTTGTATGCAGGATGTCAGGGCCGCCGATAGGGCAGTACAAGTGGTACTGCCGTATGGGGCCCGGACCCTAAGAGACACGGGGGGGGGGGGGGGCCCGGCGGGCCCGCCGGCCGCCGCCCCCCACCGCTACGCTAGGGGGGCCCGCACGGCCCCCCTTGCCACCTGTTTCTGAGCATCCTGAGAAGCTGCGGCCGCGCAGCTTCTCCGGATGCATTGATCGCTTTGATGTTCCGCCCGCACATTGAGCGGGCGGAACATCAAAGCGATCAGAATACAGGAGAAGGACCTGTCAGCGTCCTGCTCCTGTATTCTCTCCCATAGGCTGCCGGCACTTCATACCAGCAGCCTATGGGACGCCCGGACGTGACCTCTCCGGCAGGCGTGATCATGTGACGTCATCACGTCTGCCGGAAGTCCCGTCCCTGCGGCTCGCAAGATGGAGCCCGAAGAGTAGGAGGAAGAGCTGCTGCCTGCAGCCACAGCGCGGAGTAGGTGAGTAGGATGTTTGTTTTTTTAGGGGCACCTCTGGGGGCATTATTAGTTCATGGGGGGCACCTCTGGGGGCATTATTAGTGTAAGGGGGCACCTCTGGGGGCATTATTGGTATATGGGGGCACCTCTGGGGGCATTATTAGTGTAAGGGGGCACCTCTGGGGGCATTATTAGTGTATGGGGGCACCTCTGGGGGCATTATTAGTGTATGGGGGCACCTCTGGGGGCATTATTAGTGTATGGGGGCACCTCTGGGGGCATTATTAGTGTATGGGGGCACCTCTGGGGGCATTATTAGTGTATGGGGGCACCTCTGGGGGCATTATTAGTGTATGAGGGCACCTCTGGGGGCATTATTAGTATATGGGGGCACCTCTGGGGGCAGTATTAGTATATGGGGGCACCTCTGGGGGCATTATTAGTGTATGGGGGCACCTCTGGGGCATTATTAGTGTATGGGGGCACCTCTGGGGGCATTATTAGTATATGGGGGCACCTCTGGGGGCACTATTAGTGTATGGGGGCACCTCTGGGGGCATTATTAGTATATGGGGGGCACCTCTGTGGGCATTATTAGTATATGGGGGGCACCTCTGGGGGCATTATTAGTGTATGGGGGCACCTCTGGGGGCATTATTAGTGTATGGGGGCACCTCTGGGGGCATTATTAGTGTATGGGGGCACCTCTGGGGTCATTATTAGTGTATGGGGGCACCTCTGGGGGCAGTATTAGTATATGGGGGGCACCTCTGGGGGCATTATTAGTGTATGGGGGCACCTGTGGGGGCATTATTAGTGTATGGGGGCACCTCTGGGGGCATTATTAGTATATGGGGGCACCTCTGGGGGCATTATTAGTGTATGGGGGCACCTCTGGGGGCATTATTAGTATATGGGGGCACCTCTGGGGACATTATTAGTATATGGGGGCACCTCTGGGGGCATTATTAGTGTATGGGGGCACCTCTGGGGGCATTAGTATATGGGGGCACCTCTGGGGGCATTATTAGTATATGGGAGCACCTCTGGGGGCATTATTAGTATATGGGGGCACCTCTGGGGGCATTATTAGTATATGGGAGCACCTCTGGGGGCATTATTAGTATATGGGGGCACCTCTGGGGGCATTAGTAGTGTATGGGGGCACCTCTGGGGGCATTAGTAGTGTATGGGGGCACCTCTGGGGGCATTATTAGTATATGGGAGCACCTCTGGGGGCATTATTAGTATATGGGGGCACCTCTGGGGGCATTATTAGTATATGGGAGCACCTCTGGGGGCATTATTAGTATATGGGGGCACCTCTGGGGGCATTATTAGTATATGGGGGCACCTCTGGGGGCATTATTAGTGTATGGGGGGCACCTCTGGGGGCATTATTAGTGTATGGGGGCATTAGTAGTGTATGGGGGCACCTCTGGGGGCATTAGTAGTGTATGGGGGCACCTCTGGGGGCATTATTAGCTCATGGGGGAACCTCTGGGGGCATTATTAGTATATGGGGGTACCTCTGGGGGCATTATTAACTCATGGGGGCATCTCTGGGGGCATTATTAGTATATGGGAGCACCTCTGGGGGCATTATTAGTATATGGGGGCACCTCTGGGGGCATTATTAGTATATGGGGACACCTCTGGGGGCATTATTAGTATATGGGGGCACCTCTGTGGGCATTATTAGTATATGGGGGCACCTCTGGGGGCATTATTAGTATATGGGGGCACCTCTGGGGGCATTATTAGTTCATGGGGGCATTATTAGTATATGGGGGCACCTCTAGGGGCATTATTAGCTCATGGGGGCACCTCTAGGGGCATTATTAGCTCATGGGGGCACCTCTGGGGGCATTATTAGCTCATGGGGGCACAGCAGGGAATCCTACATACAGGGGGCACAGCAGGGGATCCTACATACAGGGGGCACCCCACACAGCGCAGTTACTTTGGGAGCCTACAGGGGGGAGAAAGGAAAGGAAGTTGCTAGAAATGTGCGGAGCCTAAATTGTTTGTCTCGCAGGTTCTAAGGGGATGAAACGTATCTGGAAGAAATCATCATGGAGGTCTGGGCCAGATGGAGAGGAAAAGGGAAAGTAACGCCTCAGATCAAAGAAGACGTCACCTGTGAGTCACTGTATGACACTTTTCTTATTTTGTAGAACATCATTTAGTATGCGCCCCGAGGTGACAGCTACTACATTATCTGTACTCAGAGATATCACTGTGTTATCTGTGGTGTTACATAGGACTGCAGGTGACAGCTACTACATTATCTGTACTCAGAGATATCACTGTGTTATCTGTTGTGTTACATAGGACTGCAGGTGACTACTACATTATCTGTACTCAGAGATATCGCTGTGTTATCTGTGGTGTTACATAGGACTGCAGGTGACATCTACATTATCTGTACTCAGAGGGATATCACTGTGTTATCTGTGCTGTTACATAGGACTGCAGGTGACATCTACTACATGATCTATACTCTGAGATATCACTGTGTTATCTGTGCTGTTACATAGGACTGCAGGTGAAATCTACTACATTATCTGTACTCAGAGATATCACTGTGTTATCTGTGCTGTTACATAGGACTGCAGGTGACATCTACTACATGATCTATACTCTGAGATATCACTGTGTTATCTGTGCTGTTACATAGGACTGCAGGTGAAATCTACTACATTATCTGTACTCAGAGATACCACTGTGTTATGTGGTGTTACATAGGACTGCAGGTGATATCAGGTGATTTCTCCAGGTTGCAGAAGTTCAAACTTCATCGTGCCCTGGTGTGCTGGTGTCTGTATACATGTGTGCTGGTGTCTGTATACATGTGTGCTGGTGTCTGTATACATGTGTGCTGGTGTCTGTATACATGTGTGCTGGTGTCTGTATACATGTGTGCTGGTGTCTGTATGTGTGTATACATGTGTGCTGGTGTCTGTATACATGTGTGCTGGTGTCTGTATACATGTGTGCTGGTGTCTGTGTGTGAGATCAATTCTAGAGAACTGGCTCATATTCCCCATTTTCCCCAGTGGCTTAAAATGTAACCTCTGTTATACAGTTATAAAATTGTAGAACCTAAATGTGAACAAGGTGCAATTCAGATAGACACTTACTTGTATAGCTGCCTCTTGTGCTCTGTATGCAGTGCATTATATTCACCCTTGCAACGTACAATTTATAGCGTGTCTACAAGCCCAGCGGGGCTCATTATGATGGAGACTAAAACTTATACAAGAGTGGGGTAGGGGTTCCCCTGTATTCAGAATGCTGTTGAGTGCTCGGCAATGCCCCGTTTGGGGTTATTGAATTTCGAGGGTCTATGCAGAGCAGGATAAAGACACCTCTGCTGCACAAACAGGATCTCCTAGAAAGCGTTCTCACCGCCATGTATTCGCTATCACTGTCTTGGGTGAGCTAAACTAGTCTGCCTGGGGGGGTGGGGGGTGATTTGTATATGCTCACTAACATGGAACAGCCTCATTATATTAGCCTTATCAACATATTCTATGTTAGTGAGCATACCGGGGGGGGGGGGGGGGGGGGGGGGGGGGGGGGGATATTGGTGAACATATACAAATCACACAGCCCCCCAGACCCTCGAAATTCAATAACCCCAAACGGGGCATTGCCTAGTACTCAACAGCATTCTGAATACAGGGGAACCCCTACTTGTATACCCCTCTTGTATAAGTTTTAGTCTCCATCATAATGAGCCCCGCTGGGCTTGTAGACACGCTATAAATTGTACGTTGCAAGGGTGAGTATAATGCACTGCATACAGAGCACAAGACACAGCTATACAAGTAAGTGTCTGTATGGTGACATTTACATTGCACCTTGTTCACATTTAGCTTCTACAATTTTATAACTGTATAACAGAGGTTACATTTTAAGCCACTGGGGAAAATGGGGAATATGAGCCCGTTCTCTAGAATTGATCGGAACCAAATTATACCTCCCAGCAAGGCGTGGGGCGAACACACTATTTTTTTTTTTTTATTAATGTGGGGGGCCCAGACACTTTGGTTGTATGGGGCCCTGAAATTCCTGATGGCGGCCCTGCAGGATGTACTACAAATCCCAGCAATAGTGTAGTGCCCACTAGTTTAGGGGGGGCTGGACGGTACAATCTGGTATTGGCGTGAACTATACACACTCTGACACCCCCTTCCAATCAGCAGTGAAGTTCTATGCAGGATGTACTACAAATCCCAGCAATACAATGTAGTACACCAGGACCACCAGCCCCAAAATAAAAAAAAAAGAGTACACTGAGCACTTCTTAGGGGTCTTTATGCAACACCTAATGCCCCCTTTCTGCCAGCAGCCGGTCACCACAGTGTGCTGGTTAAATCGCGGTAGCAGCACTGCAACTCCCAGCCAGCAGTCTCTAGTAATAGTATTAATAAAAGCGTTTAGCCCTGAAAAGGTCTGTTTGTTTGTATTGCTAGTATATACCCGGCCTACTGGAAGGCTATATCCTACACTGACACTCTCCCTGACCAGCAGCAGCTCTCTCCCTGATCTCTCACAGCATGCGTCTGAAGAGAGCACTGCCGTCGCCGAGTTTTATATGGCAGGGTCATCTGACCTGGCCAACCAATCGCTGCTATCGACATGTATGGGTCCGACGTCATTGCAGGATGTACCAAAGAGTCTCCTGCATGTTTATTGGCTGAGGAATAGCGCCCAAACTTACAGGAAAAGGATGATGAGATTTTCTCGAGTATCGTGAGATGCTCGTCCGAGTAACGAGTACCATCGAGTACCCTAATACTGAACGAGTACCAAGCTGGGACGAGCACGTTTGCTCATCACTAGTCATGACCCAAGTCAATGCTCCACGGATGTCAAATGTGGGACTGATAGGGTTAACGCTGATGATTCTAATATCTTGGATATTTATTCGCCCTTGAAAACATGGACACAACAAGCGTTTTCACATCATGAACTGTTTCTCAGAGACTCCTTATCAGTTCATGGCTGACTGGTACACAGAGCATGTTATGAGAAGATGTCTTTGCACAGAATGTACCAGCACTATGTACCAGCCTGGCTGCGCAAGACAGGAAGCAGCTGACCATCTATGGACTGACCTATCAGAATGTGACATGTATGTGTCTTGTGACTTGAGACCCCTCCTGTGTTGAAAGTTTATATATTTCATATGAATACACTGCATATGAGTAATACTGCCCCATATTTTGTCTATAAAAGTTAACACAAATTAATAAAGGGGGCGCTTCCCAAACTTATGTTACTGATACGTACATCAGATGTCTGTGTCTGTGATTTTAAGTTGTAAGCAGAACTGCAGCTGCTAACTCTAATCTGAAACCATCCTATACCTGGGAGGACCTGTCTCCATAGAGTCAGGTCAACATCAAAGTTTAACCTTGTCAGTGGCGCAAACAAAAAAGGGCTCCTTTGGGTCTGTAGGTGAAAAAAATGCAAGCACTTATATACACAAGGGGGAAAAAAACAAAAATGAGCCCGGTCCTGAATGAGGATTAGGGAGAGGGGGACCACCAGTCTTCGTCCTGTGAGCGGTGGTCGGGCTGCTGATGTCCTCGGTGGCCGGTAAGTATAATTCTATCCCTTCTATGTTTTTCTCACAGACGGCTCATGGGGCTGTGGATTGTCCCTGTGATCTCAGTGGGAAACAATGAGATGCAGAACTGATCCCACTCAGCATGGCTGCGTCCCGTCCTCCCCCCAGCGAGAGTCTGGTGACAGACAGGATCCTCTTCTCCTGTCCGTCCATCCTGTGGCGGCTGCACTAATACACTGTACATAGAGCAGCAGGGACTCCAGATCCTCCCCGGCCTCCCCGCTCCTGTACTGTGTATACATGGCCACTAACTATGCAGAGGAAGCCGCTGCCGCCCACTCAGGACCTGTGTCATCTCTCACATCATCATAACCCTATATATATATATATATATATATATATATATATATCCACATGAGATGGAGGGAAAGGAGACTAAGGTTTAGAAGAAAGATTTTATTACCAATTGGTGAGAAGTTTGGAGCTGCGGTATATGATATCTGTATTACCGCCAAATCTCCTCTGTACATGGGGAATACATAGCTGTGGTATCCGGCTTCTATCTGCTTTCTGGGGAAGAGACGTCTGACTGATCACTGAGCGATCTGACTCGGCTTCTCCCTTAAGTGACTCTTTTGATGTTTTATAAGTATATCTTTCCGCGTAAAACATTTCCCACATTTATCACATGAATATGGCTTCTCTCCTGTGTGAGTTCTTTCATGTACAGTGAAATTTGCTTTCACAGAAAAACATTTTCCACATTCTGAACATGAAAATGGCTTCTCCCCTGTGTGAATTCTTTGATGTTTAACAATATCTCTTTTATTAGTAAAACATTTCTCACATTCTGAACATGAAAATGGCTTCTCTCCTGTGTGAATTCTTTCATGTACAGTGAGATGTGATTTCTGAGCAAAACATTTTCCACATTCTGAACATGAAAAAGGCTTCTGCCCTGTATGTATTATTTGGTGTTTAACAAAATGTGATTTGAGAGCAAAACATTTCCCACATTCTGAACATGAAAATGGCTTCTCTCCTGTGTGAATTATTTGATGACTAACAAGAGCTGTTTTACGATTAAAACAGCTTCCACATTCTGAACATGGAAATGGCTTCTCCCCTGTGTGAATGATTTGATGTCTAACAAGAAATGATTTGTACATAAAACATTTCCCACATTCTGAACATGAAAATGGCTTCTCCTTATTTTGCTTAGTAAGCTGTGATGAATCAGTAGATGGGACTGGTATATAAGGATCAGATGACAGATCTTTGCTGTGAGGGGCTGAGGGGAGATCTGGGGTAATAGAATGTTCTTCATATGTATCTTGTGTGATAGGATTCTCTGCTTTATAACCTGAATATATCAGATTTCCCTCTGATCTCCGGGTACAGTCACCTGACAATAGAGAAGAAAATAATAGTAATAACCTTAGAAATGTTTCATATATTTATACTTTGGTTGTTTATGTGCAGCATCTTATCCAGAATGTGAGATCATAGAACTCTCCCGTCCTCCCCCATCCTGGAGCCCTCCTGTCCTCCTCCATCATAAAACACTCTCATTGCAACCTAGAAGATTATCGGCAGAAAAAGACCACCTGGTGTATCCAGTCACCCATTTAGCTCTATACATGTATCACAATCTTCTATTCTTACTGGTTATACCTCTAGCTATACAGCCCAGCATACCATTATATATATATATATATATATATATATATACACAGCCCAGCATACCATTATATATATATATACACAGCCCAGCATACCATTATATATATATATATATATATATATATATATATATACATACACAGCCCAGCATACCATTATATATATATATATATATATATATATACAGCCCAGCATACCATTATATATATATATATATATATATATATGTATATATATACAGCCCAGCATACCATTATATATATATATATATATATATACATACACAGCCCAGCATACCATTATATATATATATATATATATACACACACACACAGCCCAGCATACCATTATATATATATACACAGCCCAGCATACCATTATATATATATATATATATACAGCCCAGCATACCATTATATATATATATATATATATATATATATATATACAGCCCAGCATACCATTATACATATATACAGCCCAGCAGATACTCTGACCCAGGAAGTCTCCTCACCTTCCAAATCATAGCAGATCCACTTCAGGCTGGGGCTTACATCAGGGGACAGGACTGTGGAGGTAATCTCTCCATAGCTGTAACCCCTCTCTCCCCGGACAGAGAGTGCTGCATGTATGTGCCCACATCTGCCCTGCTCATTCCTTCCTGCTCCCTGCAGTCTCTGTCAGCCCTTGTGTTTCCCATCCTCTCTATTACTGTACAGTAACTTATAAGGATGGTCCAAACCTGCCAAGGTTCAGGTTCGTATGAACCCGAACGCCCGGCATCAGATTCCCGCTGTCTGGCCGCTCCCTGCAGCGGGTGGATACAGCCGGAGGACCGTCTGGAAAACTAGATACAGCCTATGGCTATGGCTGTATCCCAGTTTTCCAGGCGGTCCTCCCGCTGTATCCACCCTCTCCACGGAGCGGGCAGAATCATTGCCGAGAGTTCAGGTTTGTACCATTCCTAGTAACTTATATATCACAGATTCTGCTGTTTCTGAATGTTTGTTTCATCTGTTTTACATGTTATTCAGAATAATAAATCATTATTTGTAGGGTGTGGAACTAATTGTCTGCATTTCAGAGATTTCTTATGGGAAAATTTGCTTTGGTTTAAGAGTGGATTTGGATTACAAGCGCCGTCCCGGAACGAATTATGCTCCTAATCCAAGGCACCACTGTATAAATATATATATATATATATATATATACACACACTCACCGGCCACTTTATTAGGTACACCTGTCCAACTGCATGTTACCACTTAATTTCTAATCAGCCAATCAAATGGCGGCAACTCAGTGCATTTAGGCATGTAGACATGGTCAAGACAATCTCCTGCAGTTCAAACCGAGCATCAGTATGGGGAAGAAAGGTGATTTGAGGGCCTTTGAACGTGGCATGGTTGTTGGTGCCAGAAGGGCTGGTCTGAGTATTTCAGAAACTGCTGATCTACTGGGATTTTCACGCACAACCATCTCTAGGGTTTACAGAGAATGGTCCGAAATAGAAAAAACATCCAGTGAGCGGCAGTTCTGTGGGCGGAAATGCCTTGTTGATGCCAGAGGTCAGAGGAGAATGGGCAGACTGGTTCGAGCTGATAGAAAGACAACAGTGACTCAAATAGCCAACCGTTACAACCAAGGTAGGCAGAAGAGCATCTCTGAACGCACAGTACCTCCAACTCTGAGGCAGATGGGCTACAGCAGCAGAAGACCACACCGGGTGCCACTCCGCTCAGCTAAGAACAGGAAACTGAGGCTACAATTTGCACAAGCTCAACGAAATTGGACAGTAGAAGATTGGAAAAACGTTGCCTGGTCTGATGAGTCTCGATTTCTGCTGCGACATTCGGATGGTAGGGTCAGAATTTGGCCTCAACAACATGAAAGCATGGATCCATCCTGCCTTGTATCAACAGTTCAGGCTGGTGGTGGTGGTGTCATGGTGTGGGGAATATTTTCTTGGCACTCTTTGGGCCCCTTGGTACCAGTTGAGCATGGTTACAACGCCACAGCCTACCTGAGTATTGTTGCTGACCATGTCCATCCCTTTATGACCACAATGTACCCAACATCTGATGGCGACTTTCAGCAGGATAATGCGCCATGTCATAAAGCTAGAATCATCTCAGACTGGTTTCTTGAACATGACAATGAGGTCACTGTACTCCAATGGCCTCCACATTCACCAGATCTCAATCCAATAGAGCATCTTTGGGATGTGGTGGAATGGGAGATTGGCATCATGGATGTGCAGCCGACAAATCTGCGGCAACTGTGTGATGTCATCATGTCACTATGGACCAAAATCTCTGAGGAATGCTTCCAGCACCTTGTTGTATCTATTCCACCAAGAATTGAGGCAGTTCTGAAGGCAAAAGGGGGTCCAACCCGTTACTAGCATGGTGTACCTAATAAAGTGGCCGGTGAGTGTATATATATATATATATATATATATATATATAATATATAATATTACTGACCCCTCCAGGAATATCAGCCCTATTGTCTATTGTGTCATCAGTAACAGGAGGAATATCCAGCAGAGAAGCCTGACAGGACACAGAGCGTATAATATTCCACACAGAATAGTTACAGCCGGTGACTGAGGAGAATGTGTGAGTGTTCTCTGCATTTACTGGTCACTACTCACCTGGGCGGTTACTTGTAGTGATGTCCTCCTTATACTGCTCATCACTGCTGTTATCTGTCTCTTCTTCTTCTTCTTTTACCCTCATGTCTGCAGACTTAACATAATTCAGATTCTTTCCTGTAGTGATGTCCTCCTTATACTGCTTATCACTGCTGTTATCTGTC
Organism: Dendropsophus ebraccatus; assembly: GCF_027789765.1. Taxonomy (NCBI): domain Eukaryota; kingdom Metazoa; phylum Chordata; class Amphibia; order Anura; family Hylidae; genus Dendropsophus; species Dendropsophus ebraccatus. The sequence goes on along the minus strand of NC_091456.1, from coordinate 196,951,300 downwards.
TCTTCTTCTTCTTCTTTTACCCTCATGTCTGCAGCATTAACATAATTCAGATTCTTTCCTGTAGTGATGTCCTCCTTATACTGCTCATCACTGCTGTCATCTGTCTCTTCTTCTTCTTTTTTTACTATATTGTTTAGACTATCAGTAAAGTTTATTTCTTCCCCCTGATTCATGATCTGTGAGAAAATAAAAGGATAAGACGAGACAATAGGAATCTTAATGCAAAGAGAAGAGGTGAGAAGCTACAGGAGAGGAGAACAGAAGGGACACAGTGTACGGTATTAACCCTGGAAGTGTCCCTGTGATATAAAGCAAGTTTGTAATTTAAATTTATTTTTTTATTTATTTTAGTTATCATGGAAAACACGGCACTTCCTGTTATATGTTCTTTTTTTCTCAAATAGTCAGAAAACAGGAAGTCCTCTGTATCCCAGGCCAACTGAGTGATCACAGAGAGAAGACAGTCATGTGATTGAAGAACACATTGAGCCGGGACTCTCTGAACTGGAGGTAATTCCTGTGTTTAGTCTGTTTTTATCAACCAGCACAAGGCAGAAAATCTGCCTTCAGGAGACTGGACCTGGATACAGTAAGTATAGCTGTTATATAGCTGCCTTCAGGAGACTGGACCTGGATATAGTAAGTACAGCTGTTATATAGCTGCCTACAGGAGACTGGACCTGCATACAGTAAGTATAGCTGTTATATAGCTGCCTTCAGGAGACTGGACCTGGATACAGTAAGTACAGCTGTTATATAGTTGCCTTCAGGAGACTGGACCTGGATAAGGTAAGTATAGCTGTTATATAGCAGCCTTCAGGAGACTGGACCTGGATACAGTAAGTACAGCTGTTATATAGCTGCCTTCAGGAGACTGGACCTGGATACGGTAAGTATAGCTGCCTGCAGGAGACTGGACCTGGATACAGTAAGTATAGCTGTTATATAGCAGGAGACTGGACCTGGATACAGTAAGTATAGCTGTTATATAGCAGCCTTCAGGAGACTGGACCTGGATTTCTGTATAGTATAGCTTTGTTTGAGAGCATGATAGTACTCTGTGTAGTATCAGTGTGATGCGGGGTCCCCCCTCTCTGTGTAGTATCAGTGTGATGCGGGGTCCCCCTTCTCTGTGTAGTATCAGTGGTCCAAAGTCCATTTTATTTTTGAATCATAATTTTGTGTTTGTACTTTGATGCCCATTTTCATGCCATCCGTAGGCTCCTTTTTGGCCATGTTTATCAGTAGAGATAAGAGAATACGATTCAATGGAGATGGTATTCGATGGAATATTGCGGTATTTGAAAGATTCAAATTCAATCGAATAGTGAAGCGAATACGCGGGAAACATTCGAAAGCCCTCCCATTGCAGTTGGCGCTTTTTTTAATCCAATCGCCATGCAGGGAGGCCGTGAGGGACCCTGGGAGTACGCACGCAGTGCCAAAACGGCGTCTACCCTCATTGGATGGCTGAACCACATGACCTCGAATCTTAAATACTTGGCTCCCGCCTCTCGACCGGAGATGCGCTTTCAACCTAGTCAGGGAAAGATCTTGGAGCAGGGAGAGAGAAGTTTTAGTAGCGTTTTGGTTAGGCAGGATTACTACAGAACCCAAAAGTCCTTTTCAGGGCGAAGATTCAGCGAAAAAGTCATCTCTGCATCCAAAGCTTCTCAGTGCTAAGAAATAAATGATATAACAGCAGCAGCATCAGGTGTATTCATTCTAGTACCCTGTGTGTATAGTGACTTATAGTGTCCCTGGTTTAGCCCACTAAGGGCACCTGTTATATACAGTTCCAGTAGCCCAGTAAAAGACACGTCATACATACTGTTCCAGTAACGTTCGTACAGCATTACACGTGATACGCGGGAATAACATGACGCTCTAAGGACGCACATTGGAATCATGTATGTAACACTGCGCAAGAAATACAAACGAAATGTGTGAACATTGCCATAAACGTTTGTAAAGCATTCGCAAATATTTTTCCTTCACAACTGCGGAGAGCGGCATTATACTGCGATTTTGGGGTGTTGGGTGCACCCAGGCAGCTCCCCCTAATGTCCCAGTGTCATTCCGGAGGGGTTGGCAACATTTAGGGAGGTTTCATGGGGACTTGGTGACCTCCAAGTGGTCGAATTTGGATTTCCAAGTGCCGAGAATTTTTTCCCATAGACTATAATGGGATTGAATACTCGTTCGAATAGTCAAATCTCGGTGCCTATTCGATTCGAATTCTCGAAAGTCGAATATTTCGCTACTCGCTCATCTCTATTTATCACCAGTCCCCTCAGGGCTCCTCACTTACAGGCAGGTTATGAATATTATACATTTTCTGTAAGAATAATAACTAAACCAGGAAAAAGAAAAATCCTCAGAATAAGAAACCAACTTCAGCCTCGTTGTTACTGAGGCGTCTTCTTTATGTTACACCTTACCCTGCTGCCCGGCAACCTTCAACTTTGCTAAGACAAATCCTTTAAGGCTGGTGAGGTGTGCTCTACCAGCTCCTTCTGTGTGGTGACTCCTCATATATATATATATATACCCCTCCCCCACCTGCAGAGCCGTACAGGAGCCGTGTGCTTCCAGGACCTGCCATGATGTCACAGTCATGTGATCAGTCACATGGAGGAGGAGTCACATGATCAGGGGCTGCTGCTCAGTGTATGCAGGACTCTGCTGTGCTGGATGAGCTGAAGTGATGTGTGTGTGATGTGTGTGGAGCAGAGCTGTGTATGTGTGTGTTATATATGCCTGCAGCAGAGCCCTGTGTGTAATGTACATGTAGCTGAGCTGTATGTGTGTAATGTACATGTAGCTGAGCTGTATATGTGTAATGTACATGTAGCTGAGCTGTATGTGTGTAATGTACATGTAGCTGAGCTGTATATGTGTAATGTACATGTAGCTGAGCTGTATGTGTGTAATGTACATGTAGCTGAGCTGTATATGTGTAATGTATATGTAGCTCGGCTGTATGTGTGTAATGTACATGTAGCTGAGCTGTATATGTGTAATGTACATGTAGCTGAGCTGTATATGTGTGTAATGTACATGTAGCTGAGCTGTATATGTGTGTAATGTACATGTAGCTGAGCTGTATGTGTGTGTAATGTACATGTAGCTGAGCTGTATATGTATAATGTACATGTAGCTGAGCTGTATATGTGTAATGTACATGTAGCTGAGCTGTATATGTGTGTAATGTACATGTAGCTGAGCTGTATGTGTGTAATGTACATGTAGCTGAGCTGTATGTGTGTAATGTACATGTAGCTGAGCTGTATATGTGTAATGTACATGTAGCTGAGCTGTATATGTGTAATGTACATGTAGCTGAGCTGTATGTGTGTAATGTACATGTAGCTGAGCTGTATGTGTGTAATGTACATGTAGCTGAGCTGTATGTGTAATGTACATGTAGCTGAGCTGTATATGTGTGTAATGTACATGTAGCTGAGCTGTATATGTGTGTAATGTACATGTAGCTAAGCTGTATATGTGTAATGTACATGTAGCTGAGCTGTATATGTGTAATGTACATGTAGCTGAGCTGTATGTGTGTAATGTACATGTAGCTGAGCTGTATATATGTGTAATGTACATGTAGCTGAACTGTATATGTGTAATGTACATGTAGCTGAGCTGTATGTGTGTAATGTACATGTAGCTGAGCTGTATGTGTATGGGGGAGGGGGCGGTGACACAAGAGGCAGTAAGTGCTGTGTTTGCAGATGGTGCAGCCATTGTACATAGAATCAGAAAGCTCCTGTAAGTGTGGGGTGAGCTCTACTTTCCATTACTATTCCCGGCCATTTCATCAGGGTGGCTCGGCTGTATTGTACCGTCCACCAGAAGATGAAGTGTTTCTTCTCAAAAATCCTAAAGAGCCAGCAGCTTTATCCCAAGAAAACAATAGGAGGAGACGCTTAAATCTGAAATCGACAGAAGAATCGGTGGAATAGACTCCATATGTGACTAACCTGACTTGAGCCGCTCTTCAGCCATGTTTGAGAACGTCCATCCTTTCTGGGAGATTTTTCTTGCCTCAGTATTACTGGTTATGAATAGAGATGAGCGAGTAGTAAATATTGTTTTGTGACAATTTGAATGCAACACGAAATAAGCCATCGCAGGTGTATACAGCAGAATTATACACGGCCTGCCTGTCTAAGTAGCTGATGTCCTGGAAGTCTATGCACTGTGTAGTAGCTCTAAGAAGGGCTTTTGGGCTCTTTCCTGCCTACAATCTCTGAAATCCTTTCTGTCCCTACTCCAAGATCTCTCCCTGAAATTGTCCTACAACAATTAGAATGGAGGAGTGAAGCCAATAGATAATAAACAGCAGCTGCCTGTCTGCTGATGGACAGGTAGCCGTCCTATTCACTGTATATGCAGATGTGTATGCTGTGCTGTGTATTGTAGTGCCCTAACAAGGGCTTTTGGGGTCTTTCCTGCCTACAATCAGCTAAATCCTCACTGTCCCTACTCCACGATCTCTCCCTCACTACCTTCAAGATGGCGACTGACGATGAGCAGGAAAAGCCAAGTTCTTATACTGTGGAGGTCACATGAGTAAGCCGGCCAATGATTGTAGACGCTGTTCTTGCGATACCAGCATGCTCCTAGTATCTGTCACCCCCTACATAGTTATTGGCTAGAAAAAAGCGCCAGGCATGGTGGGAGGAGAAACTAATTTTTACAGCGTTTTTGGTCAGATGCTCGATTGAAAACAAGTATTTCGAATAGTGAAGTATTCCATCCAATAGCTACTCGATTCAATACTACTCGCTCATCTCTAGTTATGAATTCTTTTTCTCTTATATAGAAAAGTAGTGATAATCTATTGCTCATCTATACTGTATGTTTAATCTAATACCTGAGCATTAGGCATGACGTCATTCACAATATTAAGATAATCTGTCAGTCCGTCAATTATGTTTTCTATCACCAGAATATTCTCCTTTCTCCTATATCTATCTCTGTCCTGTGGCAGATCTCAGGGATCGTCCTTCTTCCTGCGGATACCACCATGGAGGATCTGTCTTCCATCACTCAATGGGGTTTCAGTGAAGGTTCCACCTTGTGAGACATGCGAGGAATAAAGTGAAGTCCTTCCCTATTTGGCTTTGCTATGTGGCATTAGTTTGGTTTATACAGTTTCTTTTAGTCACTTCAGTTATGTTTTTGTGTAATGTCTACGCTTTTATTGTAGTAACATCGGGCCATATACTGGTATTCTCACTCTTTAGGTCACATCGTACCCTATGTTCTTAGAATCTCCACAATATAAGGTTTTATGAAGATAGTTATATGCAACACTAAAGGTCTTCGTTCTCCTGCCAAGAGAAGGTTAGTTCCCTATCATTCCCTTAGCGGCACTATCATAGTTGCCAACATGTCCCCAGTATATTACAGACCCCAGTATTAGGTCCCCAGTATATTACAGACCCCAGTATTAGGTCCCCAGTATATTACACACCCCAGTATCAGGTCCCCAGTATATTACACACCCCAGTATAAGGTCCCCAGTATATTACACACCCCAGTGTCAAGTCCCCAGTATATTACCTGTAGCGATATATATACCGGTCTGTCCCTTCCAGGCCAGATGATCATTCCTTGATGTACCTGGATCGCTCATACCCATCAGATACAAGCAGCTGGACTCATTCCATTCAGGTTCCGCGTGGTATCACACTTGTCTTCTATGGGCGCTGCCATTTTGTTGTAGTCTGTCACTTAGGTGACGAGTATGACATGGAACCTGCTGTCTTGCGGCGTTTGGTGGATGTAGCTCTCTCTTCCCTGTGTGCTTCCTCAGGTATGGGAGTATATTGCGGTTTTCTCTCAGGCTGTGAGTGTCAGTAACCTGAGAAACCAGAGTCTTTTGGCCCCAAACTCAGCCATGTTTAAATATGCCTGACACAGTTTACCATGCTGCACCAAGCTACCCTGCTCCTTACAGCTTATAGCACTCCGGAAATGTTCTTATTTGTCCCCCCACTACGCTCTGACGCGTATACTCACCAGCGATGATCGGTGTTGCGTGGCGTGGTCTTTGTTTCAGTTCAAATCCTGCACGCGTTCACGTCACAGCCCTTCCGTCTCCATGTTGATTAAAGGCCAGAAGTCAAACTTTCCAATGCATTCTCTATGGGAGAGCGGGACTTCTGGCCTTTAATCAACATAGAGACAGAAGAGCGATCTCAATTCTAGATGACCCCCCGTCAGGTCACTTTCAGGACTTTGATGAAGTTCGTAGGGTTACTATACCCAGAAGCGGTGCCCTGGGCACTATGGCACATGAGGCAGAACGAGGTTCTGCAAGCCTAGAACCAAGATCCTCAGGATCTCTACAGAAACAAGAAGGTCTCTAGCTTGGTGGAGAGAAGTCAAACATGGCTCAGACACAGGAGAGCCAGAATGGTTGATAGTCACCAGAGATGCCTCTGGCCCAGGTTGGGGTGCTCACCTTCAGGATAGGACGGTGTCAGGAGAATGGGATCAGGAAGAAAAAGATCTTACTTCAAACACCAAGGAGCAATCCGGTATGCTCTCACACCACTTCTCACCGTCACTGCTTTGTGCATCAGAATCGAGGAGAAGAGACAATGTGGCCTGTGTTACGTATATAAACAAGCAGGGAGGCACCGGGTCTCTCAGTCTCCTTAGGGATCTTCTGGCAGGCAGAACACACAATATCCAGCTGTACATGGCCAAGGGGTCTGCAACGTCCTGGCTGATGGGCGGATCATTCCTGGAGACTGGTCCCTGAATGGGGACGTGTTTGATCAGTTAGTTGTCAATTGAGGTCTACCATCGAGAGAACTCATGGCTTCGAAAAACAATGTGACAATGACAATGTTTTTCTCTCTGTAAAGGTCCGACAGAGCAGTGACAGTGGACGCCATCACAATACCCTGGAAATTCCAGCTGGTGTATATCTTTCCTCCAGGCTCCATGACACCTCAGTCACAGCGATACCACCATTTTGGGCCAAGAGGTCCAGCTCTTCTCTCAGCTCTTTCTAGGCATAAATTGTTTAAAATGTATCGCGGCACGCGGTGTCTAATAAGGATTTTTCTGCTAGAACTGTAAACTTTTTTGCAGCCCATAAAAAGCTTCTCATGCTCCATACACTGCATGGATGATGAATTCCCCCATAGACTTTTATTACTTCGACCAGAAAAACTTGAATGTTCATAATATAAGGAAGTTGTAAAGTCCCGAAACTTTATTATCTTATAAAGACGGGGATTATCGGGTGAATGTTTATGGGTCACCTGATCAGCACGCAACATGTCCTACACCGTAGCTAGGATTCCTGGGGCCCCATAGCAAAAAACTGTATGGGGCCCCCTCCCCTTCACACTATAATATATATATACATACTCGGTGATGTGGCCAGACGCAGAATCCTGGGTGCAGCCACAACAGTGACTGGCAGAGAAGAAAGCCAATGTCTGCTTGTTCTGTCCATCCACTGTATGTAACTATAACTATAGCTATTATGGTTATATACATAGGTGAAGGAGCAGACTACCTTCTGCTTAATCCCTTAGGTACTGCAGTGTGTAAGTGACCCAGTGTTCTCATACATGCTGCAACACAACAAGGGTTAATAGGCAGAAGACAATTAGCTCTCTGTTTCACTACTCCTGCACTGATAACCCCTGACCTCTACAGGAGCACAGAGGTTATCAGAGCAGTGAAGCATAGAACTAATTGTCTTTAAGTTATCAACCCTTTTTTGTGTTGCAGCATGTAAGAGAACACTGGATCCCTTACACACTGCAGTACATAAGGGGTTAAGCAGAAGGACACGGGAGGCTCTTACCTTCCCTGTGCATCCCCAGGAGCTGGCGCCCCCCCCACCCCCGCTCTCCCCTCACACATACTGGCTCCCGGGAAGCCCCGGGAGCCGGTATATGTGTGGAGGAGCGGCGGCCAGGCGGGGAGTCAGCCATGGGATAGGGGAAGGTTTGGCCGGATCCCGGAAGAAGGAGGAGGGGGGAGCGGAGGGGGCATGATGGCTGCACTGCACTGTGATCAGCGGCTCCCCCCTGTGCCCGGCAGCATCAGCGGCAGCAGGCATGTGATAGGAATAACCAAGCTACTACCCCCATCACCTGCTCATACTATGAGTAGGTGATGGGAGTAGTAGTTTAGTGTATATAGTCCAGTGCGGCGGCGGGTAATGGAGATCGGCCCTGGTACTACGCCCCCATCGTCTGCTCATGCTATGAGCAGATAATGGGAGGAGTAGTACTGTGTATATATATGGCACCAGCAGCACTGATTAGGGAGGGAGGGGGGAGAGTAGATGCACAGGCACCTCTCTCCCTCCCTGCTCAGTGCCCTCCAAATGTACTGATTGAATACATTTATGGAATACTTTGGGGAGCAAGGACACTTGTATGTCCTTGGATGTATTCATTCAATAAAGCACACTGTACATTACATTACATTAGTTTACATAGACATCCATAGAAACAATAAAGTCCCATAGACTTCTACATATAGAGCGCCCCCTGCTGGACACTCCATAGGAATTACACCCTGGGTCGTGACGTCACTGTATCTGAGAGAATTCTAACACTCCCTGATCTACTAAATTAAGGGAAATAGCCCTATATGTGCATTTCCCATAATTAATGTACATTAGAAATTTGTATAACTTATGTACATATCAACATAACATATCAAAAAATAATTTTGGACGGACTTCTCCTTTAAGGCGCGGAGGGATACAGCACGGCCTATGCTGTTTTACACCCGTTAGGTATAGTGTTTATCCCCCGTGGTATACTGTGGCCTGCTTGAACAATAGATGGATATATTCTGGCCTGGATGGGTATACTTTGGCCTAGACTATGTTGCACCCCGGGGTATATTCTGGGTGGAGGTTAATCTGGACTGCTACATCGGCCTCCCTGTACTGTGTATGCATTACCACTAACTATGCAGAGGAAGCCGCTGCCTCCCACTCAGGACCTGTGTCATCTGTCACATCATCATAACCCTATATATATATATATATATATATATATATATATATATATCCACATGAGATGGAGGGAGAGGAGACTAAGGTTTAGAAGAAACATTTTATTAACAATTGGTGAGAAGTTTGGAGCTGCGGTATATGATATCTGTATTACCGCCAAATCTCCTCTGTACATGGGGAATACATAGCTGTGGTATCCGGCTTCTATCTGCTTTCTGGAGAACAGACGTCTGACTGATCATTCAGCGATCTGACTTGGCTTCTCCCCTGAGTGACTGTTTTGATGTTTTATAAGTTTCTCCTTCCGTGTATAACATTTCCCACATTTATCACATGAATATGGCTTCTCTCCTTTGTGAGTTCTTTCATGCAAATTAAGCTGTGATTTCCCAGTGAAACATTTCCCACATTCTGAACATGAAAATGGCTTCTCTCCTGTGTGAGTTCTTTCATGTATAGTGAGATGTGCTTTCTGAGTAAAACATTTTCCACATTCTGAACATGTATATGGCTTCTCCCCTGTGTGAATTCTTTGATGTTTAAATAAATCTGCTTTATAAGTAAAACCTTTACCACATTCTGAACATGAAAATGTAATCTCCCCTGTGTGAATTTTTTGATGGATAATAAGTTGTGATTTCTCAGTAAAAGACTTTCCACATTCTAAACATGAAAATGGCTTCTCTCCTGTGTGACTTCTTTGATGTTTAACAAGATGTGATTTATACATAAAACATTTCTCACATTCTGCACATGGAAATGGCTTCTCCCCTGTGTGAGTTCTTTTATGTGTAACAAGATGTGATTTATACATAAGACATTTCTCACTTTCTGAACATGTAAACAGCTTCTCCCCCTTGTGAGTTCTTTCATGTATAGTGAGATGTAATTTCTCAGTAAAACATTTCCCGCACTCTGCACATGAAAATGATTTCTTTCCTGTGTGAATTATTTTATGTTTAACAAGATCTGGTTTGCGAGCAAAACATTTCCCACATTCTGAACACGAAAAGGGCTTCTGCCCAGTGTGAATTATTTGATGTCTAACTAAAGCTGATTTGTGAGAAAAAGATTTCCCACATTCTGAACATGAAAATGGCTTTTCTCCTGTGTGAGTTCTCCGATGTACAACAAGCTGTGATTTTACAGTAAACCGTTTCCTACATTCTAGACAGGAAAATGGCTTCTCCCCTGTGTGAGTTCTTTTATGTCTAGTGAGATGTGATCTCACAGTAAAAGATTTCCCACATTCTGAACATGAAAATGGTTTCTCACCTGTGTGTGTTCTTTCATGTATAGTGAGATGTGATCTCACAGTAAAACATTTCCCACATTCTGAACATGAAAAGGACTTCTCCTTATTTTGCCTAATAAACAGTAAAGAATCAGGTGATATGACTGTCTTGGAAAGATCAGATGAGAGATCTTTGCTGTGAGGGGCTGAGGGTAGATCTGGGGTAATAGAATGTTCTTCATATGTTTCCTGTGTGATAAGATTCTCTGCATTATAACCTGAATATATCAGATTTCCCTCTGATCTCCGGGTACAGTCACCTGACAATAGAGAAGAGAGGATTTCTGAGTAATAACCTTAGAAATGTTTCATATATTTATACTTTGGGTTTTTAGAGCAGCATCTTATCCAGAATCTGACATCATGGAACGCTCTCATAGCAACAGGGGTCACAGTCTTCTCTTCCTACTGGTTATACCTCTATATATACAGCCCAGCATATCAATATATATATATAAATATATATATATATATAAAGCCCAGCATACCCTTATATATATACAGCCCAGCCTACCATTATATATATATATATATATATATATATATACACTCACCGCTTTATTAGGTACATCAGGTACCACTTTATTAGGTACACCATGCTAGTAACGGGTGGTCTTCTGCTGCTGTAGCCCATCTGCCTCAAAGTTGGAGGTACTGTGCGTTCAGAGATGCTCTTCTGCCTACCTTGGTTGTAACGGTTGGCTATTTGAGTCACACCATGACACCACCACCACCAGCCTGAACCGTTGATACAAGGCAGGATGGATCCATGCTTTAATGTTGTTGACGCCAAATTCTGACCCTACCATCCGAATGTCACAGCAGAAATCGAGACTCATCAGACCAGGCAACGTTTTTCCAATCTTCTACTGTTCAATTTCGATGAGCTTGTGCAAATTGTAGCCTCAGTTTCCTGTTCTTAGCTGAGCGGAGTGGCACCCGGTGTGGTCTTCTGCTGCTGTAGCCCATCTGCCTCAAAGTTGGCCGTACTGTGCGTTCAGAGATGCTCTTCTGCCTACCTTGGTTGTAACGGTTGGCTATTTGAGTCACTGTTGCCTTTCTATCAGCTGGAACCAGTCTGCCCATTCTCCTCTGACCTCTGGCATCAACAAGGCATTTCCGCCCGCAGAACTGCCGCTCACTGGATGTTTTTTCTTTTTCGAACCATTCTCTCTAAACCCTAGAGATGGTTGTGCGTGAAAATCCCAGTAGATCAGCAGTTTCTGAAATACTCAGACCAGCCCTTCTGGCACCAACAACCATGCCACGTTCAAAGGCCTCACATCACCTTTCTTCCCCATACTGATGCTCGGTTTGAACTGCAGGAGATTGTCTTGACCATGTCTACATGCCTAAATGCACTGAGTTGCCGCCATGTGATTGACTGATTAGAAATTAAGTGGTAATGTGCAGTTGGACAGGTGTACCTAATAAAGTGGCCGGTGAGTGTATATACATACACATACAGCCCTGTATACAATCAGCTTTGCCTACCATCTGTCTGTGAAGAAGACATAGAGACTTTGAGGTATCAGAAATCACTGCCCCTAAATCCTTCTCTACTGAATTCTTAACCAAAATATTGTTAGGCTACAGTCACACCTCCGTAGTGCAACCCGCAGCTGCGGACCCCACTATGAACGTGCATCTGTAGTGCTCCATGCTTCACGATGCACGACATTGGCACATCATTAGCATAGCGATCCATGGTGGAAATTACGGTCCGCATTTCAGCAGGTTTTTTTGCGGCACAGATCACGGCCCCATACAGAACGGGCCCAATGAATAACATTGGTCACTACTCACCTGGGCAGTTACCTGTAGTGATTTCCTGCTTATACTGCTCATCACTGCCAACATCTGTCTCCTCTTCTTCTACCATTATGTCTGTAGCATTAATATCTGTAGCATTAATAAAGTTGAGATCTTTCCATGTAGTGATGTCCTCCTTATACTGCTCATCACTGCTGTCATCTGTCTCTTCTTTAATTATTATGTCTGTGGCATCAATATAGTCCAGATCTTCCCCCTGATTCATAAGATGTGAGAGAAATATTGTAAAAGTCATCAGACAGGAGGAGAAGTCAGGTGAGATGTACAGATCATAGGGAAGATCTCCATCTACCTGATCCTGATCCTGTGGGAGAAGAGGACGGGGACATCTCTCTGGTGCTGTTCTCTTACTGGATCTGACTGGAGGGAACACATACAGAGACTGAATTCATTCTTTCCATCCAGATAATACAGAGAGGAGGTGTGTATATAGTCCTGTCTATTACCTGCTGATGGGAGGGGCTGCTGATCCTCCAGCATCACATCCTTGTACTGATCCTTGTGTCCTTCTACATACTCCCACTCCTCCATGGAGAAATAGACCGCCACGTCCTGACACCTTATAGGAACCTGACACACACAATGATCACACAGTCATCCCCCCCACCCCTCCAGTGGTGTTACTGTATAATGTCCCAGCATTCCCAGCAGCCACAGTCTCACCTCTCCACTCAGCAGCTCCACCATCTTGTTGGTGACTTCTAGGATCTTCTCTTCCTCCATTTCCTCTTGTATCAGGGGCCCCGGGATTGGGCTCAGGGTTCTTCCCCATCCTTCACACCCAGGGGCCCCACAGCGCCCACTAGAGGACTTCTTCACTACTGTGTAATCCTGTGTATGGAGAGACACATTACTATCACTCCATCCATTCCCAGAATCCCTCACCTCCCCAGTCCTATCCATCTGTTATTCCATAGATAAGAATGATGTCATGATGACATCACTCCCAGAATCCCTCACCTCTCCAGTCCTATCCATCTGTTATTCCATAGATAAGAATGATGTAATGATGACATCACTCCCAGAATCCCTCACCTCTCCAGTCCTATCCATCTGTTATTCCATAGATAAGAATGATGTCATGATGACATCACTCCCAGAATCCCTCACCTCTCCAGTCCTATCCATCTGTTATTCCATAGATAAGAATGATGTCATGATGACATCACTCCCAGAATCCCTCACCTCCCCAGTCCTATCCATCTGTTATTCCATAGATAAGAATGATGTAATGATGACATCACTCCCAGAATCCCTCACCTCCCCAGTCCTATCTATCTGTTATTCCATAGATAAGAATGATGTCATGATGACATCACTCCCAGAATCCCTCAACTCCCCAGTCCTATCCATCTGTTATTCCATAGATAAGAATGATGTCATGATGACATCACTCCCAGAATCCCTCACCTCTCCAGTCCTATCCATCTGTTATTCCATAGATAAGAATGATGTCATGATGACATCACTCCCAGAATCCCTCACCTCCCCAGTAAGCAGGAAGAGTATGTGTAGGGTGAGGGTTATTATCCTGTCGGCCATCTTGTCTCTGTCTCTCTCCATGGTTGATGGGTCGGTCTCTTATATAGAAGATATCAGCAGAGGATCCTGGAGGGAAGAGGAGGAGACAATGTAATGCGGCTCTAGATTCCTGGAGATAGAAATATACATGGACAGGAGGGGATATGGGGGAACATGGGAGGAGACAGGAAAGTGCAGATGATGGAGATGAGCTGTCCTCTGATTGGCTGAGCGGGCAGTTCCTATAGAGATATCACTCCACAAGAGTGTGGAAATAACATGACCGGGAAGGATCAGGAGTGGAGATAGCGCAGCCGACTGGACTATGTGGTGTCGCTGTGTGTTGGATTCTCCCTTCTCTTGTTATGTTATGTTATTAATCCTGCATGGGAAATAACACACTAAAAAGAAACAAGGAGACTGGTGACAGAAAAAAATGTATAAAAAGAAAACAAAAAGTACAAAATGATGAAGATAAAAACTATGTACAATGGCGCAAATAATAATCCCTGATACAGCCACATAGGGGTGGGGGGAAAGGAGTAAGGGTCCATTTACACAGAAAGATTATCTGCCAAAGATTTTAAGCCAAAGCCAGGAATGGATTTAATAAGAGGAAAAATCTCAGGCTTTCCTTTATGACTTGATCTCGGTTTATAGTCTGTTTCTGGCTTTGGCTTCAAATCTTTGGCAGATACTTTTTCTGTGTAAATAGACCCTTATAGGGGTCAGGACTGAGTAATTATCATCAGATTAAAGGAACCAATCACCTCCCTGCTGTGTCGGCCCCGAAACCTGCCGGGCGCAGCTCTCCGACACCGTGCCCGCCAGTAACCGGCAGCTATAAGGTACCGGGGGCCAATACATTCTCTCAGGAGGGTGATTCGTTCCCTTTAATAGGAAAATGTGGTAACAAGGGGTAAATAATCAGCGATATCCTCCATATTGTGTGCCAGAGGGCATCCTGACTGCTGCCAGCGGGGACTCCACATACGGTAGTGTCTACATCCCATACCGCAAAGGGACCTCACTGGGTGCGCGCACACAGCTCCCAGGCAAGCCCCGCCCCGATTTCATAGGCTGCTCCACTCCGGGCTTCCTATCAGTTAAAATCGGACCCCCGACCCTAATCCGAGCGTTTAGTATTAGGGTTGGGGGTCGGATTAGGGTTACGTCCCACTGATTTCTCATGTCTAACCCTCCCCACAGCCCCAACCCTAACCCTCCTGATTAGCACCAACCCCGAGGGTTAGAGTTAGGGATGTTGTGTGGGAAGGGGACAGTTAGATGATTGTAGTAACCCTAATCCGACCCCCAACCCTAATACTAAACGCTCGGATTAGGGTCGGGGGTCCGATTTTAACAGATAGGAAGCCCAGAGTGGAGCAGCCAATGAAATCCGCCCGGGGCGGGGCTTGCCTGGGAGCTGTGTGCGCGCACCCAGTGAGGTCCCTTTGTGGTATGGGATTTAGGGTACAAACACACACGGCATATACGATGCGTATTTACTGCTGCGATACGCAGCAGATTAGATCTAAATAACTGAACACAGCGTCAAATCTGCTGCATGTGTTTGTACCCTTAGTCACTACCCTCCACATATATATACCTACCTCCACCTGCAGATACAGGAGCCGTGTGCTTCCAGGACCTGCCATGATGTCACAGTCATGTGATCAGTCACATGGAGGAGGAGGAGTCACATGATCAGGGGCTGCTGCTCAGTGTATGCAGGACTCTGCTGTGCTGGATGAGCTGAAGTGATGTGTGTGCAGCAGAGCTGTGTGTGTGTGATGTGTGTGGAGCAGAGCTGTGTATGTGTGTGTTATATATGCCTGCAGCAGAGCCCTGTGTGTAATGTACATGTAGCTGAGCTGTATATGTGTAATGTACATGTAGCTGAGCTGTATATGTGTAATGTACATGTAGCTGAGCTGTATGTGTGTAATGTACATGTAGCTGAGCTGTATGTGTGTAATGTACATGTAGCTGGGCTGTATGTGTGTAATGTACATGTAGCTGAGCTGTATATGTGTGTAATGTACATGTAGCTGAGCTGTATGTGTGTAATGTACATGTAGCTGAGCTGTATATGTGTAATGTATATGTAGCTGAGCTGTATATGTGTAATGTATATGTAGCTGAGCTGTATATGTGTAATGTACATGTAGCTGAGCTGTATATGTGTAATGTACATGTAGCTGAGCTGTATGTGTGTAATGTACATGTAGCTGAGCTGTATATGTGTAATGTACATGTAGCTGAGCTGTATGTGTGTAATGTACATGTAGCTGAGCTGTATATGTGT
Source organism: Dendropsophus ebraccatus (assembly GCF_027789765.1). NCBI lineage: Eukaryota > Metazoa > Chordata > Amphibia > Anura > Hylidae > Dendropsophus > Dendropsophus ebraccatus. Next base: position 196,935,328 of record NC_091456.1, on the reverse strand, counting down.
AATGTACATGTAGCTGAGCTGTATATGTGTAATGTACATGTAGCTGAGCTGTATGTGTAATGTACATGTAGCTGAGCTGTATATGTGTAATGTACATGTAGCTGAGCTGTATATGTGTAATGTACATGTAGCTGAGCTGTATATGTGTGTAATGTACATGTAGCTGAGCTGTATATGTGTAATGTACATGTAGCTGAGCTGTATATGTGTAATGTACATGTAGCTTAACTGTATATGTGTAATGTACATGTAGCTGAGCTGTATGTGTGTAATGTACATGCAGCTGAGCTGTATGTGTGTAATGTACATGTAGCTGAGCTGTATATATGTGTAATGTACATGTAGCTGAGCTGTATATGTGTGTAATGTACATGTAGCTGAGCTGTATATGTGTGTAATGTACATGTAGCTGAGCTGTATATGTGTAATGTACATGTAGCTGAGCTGTATGTGTGTAATGTACATGTAGCTAAGCTGTATATGTGTGTAATGTACATGTAGCTGAGCTGTATATGTGTGTAATGTACATGTAGTTGAGCTGTATATGTGTAATGTACATGTAGCTGAGCTGTATGTGTGTAATGTACATGTAGCTGAGCTGTATATATGTAATGTACATGTAGCTGAGCTGTATATGTGTAATGTACATGTAGCTGAGCTGTATGTGTGTAATGTACATGTAGCCGAGCATCAGCGTCCCACAAAGAATCTACTCCTGGTCTGACTCATCTTTCCTCCTTATATCCAAAAGAAGAGCCCTTATAGCCTCATTTAAGAGTCTTAAAACACAGGACTAGCCAGTAGTGATGAGCGAGCATGCTCGTCTGAGCTATGTACTCGTTCGAGTATTAGGGTTCTCTATGGTACTCGTTACTTGGACGAGCTTCTCGCGATACTAAAGAAATGGCATCATCCTTTGCCTATAAGTTTGGGCGCTATTTCTTAGCCAATAAACATGTAGGAGACTCTTTGGTACATCCTGCGATCACGTGGGAACCATACATGTCGATAGCAGCGATTGGTTGGCCAGATCAGATGATCCTGCCATATAAAAATCTCGGCCGCCGAGGCTCGGCTCACATGTATGCTGAAAGAGATTAGGGACAGAGCTGCTGGTCAGGGAGAGCGTTAAGGAGGGAATTAGCATTTCTGTAGGCAGGCATACTAGACAAAGAACCCAACAGCCCTTGTAAGGGCTTAAAATCTTTATTTTTATTTTTTGAGTACTCCAGACTGCTGGCTGGGACTTGCAGTGCAGCTACCACGATCTTAGCTGCACGCTGTGGTGATCGACTGCTGGCAGAAAGGGGACAGCAGGTGGTGCATACAGACCCCAAAGAAGTCCTTAGTACTTTTTTTTTCTTTTTTTGTGGCTGGTGCTGCTGCTGTTGTACATTGTATTGTGATTTGTAGTACAGCTGCATAGAACCTCACTGCTCATTGTCCTGTTTAAGAGGTGGCATACACCATAAAGCACCACTTACATACAGACTCTATACGACAATCTCCAAAAACTAGTCTGACCATTATCTGTTGTCATCTGCAGCCAGTCTGCAGGGTTGCTTTCTTTTGTTAATGCAGCCATATCCAACCTTACTGCTCATTGTCCTGTGTAACAGGTGCCATACACCATTAAGCACCACTTACACACAGACTCTATACAACAACCTCCAAAAGTAGTCTGAGTAATATATTTTCTTGGCTTTCTGTGATCTGTAGTGCAGCTATATCAGTCTTGACTGTGCAATGTCTATAAAATGGTGAACCCCATGGGTAAGGGTCGAGGGCGTGGGGTTCCAAGCGATGCAGTGGCCAGAGGCCGTGGTTCTGGGTAGGGTGACACAGCAACACCCATTGAGTGGGAGCAGTGGCACACCGCAGACATTCACTCCCTAGCTTCTTCTCGCAACTTACGGGGTCTCGGGGTACACCACTATTGAAACCGCAGCAGTGTGAACAGGTGATTACGTAGATAGCGGATAATGTGTCCAGTAACTTATCCACCACCCAGTTTTCCACGCAGTCCACCCACGCTACCCAAGGGAGTGGAACCCTTGCTCCATTAGCTCAGCCTCCTTCCCCACAGCCGGGCCACTCCAGGGAAAGAAGGGATTCAGATCCACCACCATGCTCCCAGGAACTCTTTTCTGGACCCTGAGTCTGAGCAACCGGAGCAGTCAATCTGTCCCGATGCCCAAACTATGCAGCTCACGCAGTCAGTGGGTAATGAGAGTGGGGACTTGCAAGCGGGGTTGGAAGAGGTGTCCGATGATGACGATGAGACCCGGTTGTCAGACAGTGAGGTTGTTGTCATGGCTGTAAGTCAAAGTGGGGAGTAGAGTGAGGAATTGGAGGAAGTGAAGACAGTGAAGCCTAATGAAGACAGTGCTTCTGAGGGGGAGGCAAGTTCACCCGCAGGACCCGTTGGAAGAGGGATGGGCAGATGGAGAAGCAGGGCCAGAGCAAGTAGTTCAGCAACTGTTTCACGGAGTCAAACTCCCGTGGCCAGGCCTAGATGTTCGCAAGTCTGGAGGTTCTTTAAAGAAACTGTGGATGACCGACGGACTGTAGTGTGCAACCTGTGCCACGCCAGGATCAGCAGGGGAGCCACCACTACCATCCTAACCACTACCAGCATGCGCAGGCATATGAGTGCTAAACACCCCACTCAGTGTAACCAAGGCCGTTCAGTTACTGCAAGTCGCACCCCTGCTCCTTCCCCTGTGTCACGTGCTGGCTCTGTCAGTCCCCCCACTCAGGCCCCAGGCACAAGTGCTGGCGGGCAGGGACACTATATCTCCCTGACGGCATATTGGGTTAACTTTGTGGAGGCTGCGACAGAGTCTGGCCCTGGTTCCGCTCATGTGCTGCCCACACCAAGGATTTTGGCGCCTACCTTGGTTGCGGTCTCACGGTCACGGTAGTCAGCAGCTTGGGAAAAGCCACTTTACCGGCTTTTTTTTTAATCTTCGATTTCAAATCAAATCAGCTTCAATTGAAGTGCTATTTTGCAGGACTGTCAGGTCATCTACCTCTTGTCGTCCACAACTGCTAAAGTAGTCAGGGGGTGTCATGCCCAAGCCCTGGCCAGTCTAGTAACTTAAAAAGACAAGTCAGTTATTAAGGGGGGAGGAGGGGAGCAGTCAGTTTGTCAGGCACTGGCCGGGGAACATTCTCCAAGGCCTTTGACCTTCAAAGTGACCTTCAGGCTTTTGACCTTGGTCGCATGTGCCTTTCCCATCTTGGTCTGGGTCAGCACTATTGTCTTAACATAGTAACATAGTAAATAAGGTTGAAAGAAGACTAGAGTCCATCAGGTTCAACCTAGGGGAACCCTACTGTGTTGATCCAGGGAAGGCAAAAACCCCTATGAGGCAGACGACAATTGCCCCACCACAGGGAGAAAACTCCCCCCCGACTCCAATGGCAATCAGAATAATCCCTGGATCAACGTATCTTGAGGTTGACCACCAGGCTGTTGCCTAGAATTTGGCGTAATGGTGCGATGAGGCAGCCTCAGAGGCATCCATCCATGCTGCCCCTGCTGTTTCCTGTCCATTTCCGTGGTGTATCCATCATTTTCTGAGGTTGACAGGTTCCCATTAACTTCAATGGGGTTTGTTACTCAAAACGAGCACCCGAGCATCAGTAAATACTCGGCTCGAGTAACGAGCACCCGAGCATTTTAGTATTCGCTCATCACTACTAGCCATATATCCCTCCGGGAAGGACCGAGCCAAGGGGCATGATTTTGGCTAGGTGGGAGTCGTGCAACGCACCTAGGATTTCACTGCATTAAGCGCTTTAACCAGCAGCTGACAATGATACTTTTGGCTGGTCTCCCTGAGGTCAGTGCTGTTTCCAGTATGGCCTTATGTCCAGGGGTAGGCAGACAACTTCCCTCCTTGTATCCAGGGGTAGGCAGACATCTTCCCTGGTCTATGGAAGTGGAGCCTCAGCAATCAGAGCATCACAGGGGGTGATCTCCAGCATTTGGAGAGCAGAGAGGTCATGAATGGACAGAGAGGAGATGCCAGCAGGGGTTCATTAAGGTGCATGGACACCTCTACCCTGCAGATGGTAAATAAGCCAATTCTTTATTATTACCTGTAATGTTATCAGAGCTCTAGGACCAGGAATACATAGGATGATGGAACCACCTGCACGCAACACACCATCACAGGCTCTATCCTCCTCCTTCTCCCACTTTCTAAAACTCAACGCCAGTTGACCATGACATACAAGTCCGTCCACAACCTGCCCCATCTGAAACATCTCTGACCTGATATCTCGCTACCGTCCCTCACGCAACCTTCAATCCTCTAACGACTAGAGATGAGCGAACTGCTCTGACTTTTGGTCTGAAAGCAGTTCACTCTCTCGTCATGCCTTTGATCCCGGCCGCACAGTTGGGCTCCCGGGAATATGCGGCCAGGATATTTCAGGGAATCACTGTTGAATTCCCTGGAATATCCCGGCCGCATATTCGCGGGAGCACAACTGTGCTGCCGGGATCAAAGGCATGCCGAGAGAACGCCGATGCCCGCTCATCTCTACCAACGACCTCCTTCTCCGCTCCCCCCTTGTTCATACCTCACACAACTGCCTCCAGGATTTCTACCCCATAGTCCCCCCATACTCAGGAACTCACTACCCCAACACATCCGGCTCTCATCAAGACCTTCAAAAATAACCTGAAAACCCATCTATTCAAACCAGGCTACAACCTACAATAATTCTGCACCACGCTGTGACTGGCTGCACTTTACCTTCTGAAACTCTCCCTGTACTTCATAGAATGTAAGTCCTCGCGGGCAGGGTCCTCTTTCCTGATGTACCAGTCGGCCACTTACCTTCATGTAATGTGTTTTTGATCTTGTAATGTTCCAGTTTGTTACATTTATCCATAGTATAGCGCTCTGGAATCAAGGTGGGGCTTTATAAATAGATAATAACTAAGTTATCTCCTAAACCTGAGCATACCATCTTTAGGCTTGGACTTTGTGGAACTGTACTAGCTGTAAAGATTGCACACATTATGCAGTGTGAACTAGAAATTGGTGTGGATGACATTCAGTTTTACACAGACGGCAATGTTTTTCTGGGCCATATACACAACCAATTGAAACGCTTCTATTTCTGTGTCAGTGACCACATTAGGTCAGATGATGGTTCTCTAACCCTGCACAATGTTTCATCTTAGTTCTTGCTAATTGAGAGTAAAGAAACTTCTACTCAAGATGTCTTCAGTCTCCAAGACCCTGAGAACAATTCAGAGATTTGCCCTCAACCTAGTACCCTCATCACCAAGTTCGGAAAGATTTGTCTTGGGCGGCCATCGCTTTGAAGGCTTCTCCAGATGGCAAAAACTCATCCGCACCATTGCAAGAAGCTTGAATTTGTTCCTACTCCACCTAAAGATAAATACTTTTCTTACCTCCTTGGAGCTGCAGTATCCCGCCTCATATGTGTCAGCTTGGCGTCAATGTTGCTTTCATTGCGGCTGTACATCCGGACTATCTCGCTCCTCGGCCCCCATTGGGCGACAACTATTATGGATGCACCTCAAGAGTGCTGTCATATTGACTGTAGCAAATTACAAGTTATAAGTTTATAGTGCGCACTGAGAATCAAACACCCAGACACACTGATGGTTAAGGTGGATCTCCTTTATTCAAAGATGGCAGCCAGTTTATATACCCTGGGGCGTGTGTTCTTCTACTAAGGCTCTTGTTAGTACGTCATTGGTTGAGGTACAAGAGGAGTTAGTTACGTAGCACTAGTGTTACCTACGTAAGCTTTGAGAAATGTAAATCTCTCTACTTATATAGAAGGTCAGCGCCAGATTGTGATGGCTACACTAAATATACAAATATGACATCCTTAACAACCTTCATCTGGTAACTTGCATCAGAAAAAGTGGAAACATGTTGAGTAGCTAATAGAGATGAGCGATCCTGGAGCATGCTCAAGTCGATCCGACCCCAAACGTTCGGCATTTGATTAGCGGTGGCTGCTGAAGTTGGATAAAGCCCTAATGCTATGCGGAAATCATGGATATAGTCATTGGCTGTATCCATGTTCTCCAGACAACCTTAGAGCTTTATCCAAGTTCTGCAGCCGCCGCTAATCAAATACCGAACGTTCGGATCGACTCGAACCTGAACCCGGTTGGCTCATCTCTAGTAGCTAACCAACTCCAGTGGTAGAAAAAAGTACTTTACAAATAAACTTAAGCAAATATGAGGAGCTCAATGTTTCTCTCCCTGAATCGTTACTCCATACCCTACCGTCCTCCTTCCCATTTGCCCGGCCAACCAAAGAGATCAAGTATTTAGTTATTAATATCGACCTGGTCTCTCCACTGCTCTCCTTGCCCGTTTTTGCACAGATTTAAAGGGGTTATCCAGCGCTACAAAAACATGGCCACTTTCTTTTAGAGACAGCACTGCTCTTCAGGTACATGTACATTACACACATACAGCTCAGCTACATGTACATTACACATATATACAGCTCAGCTACATGTACATTACACACATATACAGCTCAGCTACATGTACATTATATATATACAGATCAGCTACATGTACATTACACACATATACAGCTCAGCTACATGTACATTACACACATATACAGCTCAGCTACATGTACATTACACATATATACAGCTCAGCTACATGTACATTACACATATATACAGCTCAGCTACATGTACATTACACACATATACAGCTCAGCTACATGTACATTACACATATATACAGCTCAGCTACATGTACATTACACACATATACAGCTCAGCTACATGTACATTACACATAAACAGCTCAGCTACATGTACATTACACACATATATACAGCTCAGCTAAATGTACATTACACACAGGGCTCTGCTGCAGGCATATATAACACACACACACAGCTCTGCTGCATACACATCACACACACACAGCTCTGCTGCATACACATCACTTCAGCTCATCCAGCACAGCAGAGTCCTGCATACACTGAGCAGCAGCCCCTGATCATGTGACTCCTCCTCCTCCATGTGACTGATCACATGACTGTGACATCATGGCAGGTCCTGGAAGCACAGGGGAAGCACACGGCTCCTGTCCACCATAAATTACTATGTGAGGGAGCAGGGACTGCGGCCATAGACGTCCTTCCTCCTCTGCACTTTCCTGTCTCCTCCCATGTTCCCCCATATCCCCTCCTGTCCATGTATATTTCTATCTCCAGGAATCTAGAGCCGCATTACATTGTCTCCTCCTCTTCCCTCCAGGATCCTCTGCTGATATCTTCTATATAAGAGACCGACCCATCAACCATGGAGAGAGACAGAGACAAGATGGCCGACAGGATAATAACCCTCACCCTACACATACTCTTCCTGCTTACTGGGGAGGTGAGGGATACTGGGAGTGATGTCATCATGACATCATTCTTATCTATGGAATAACAGATGGATAGGACTGGGGAGGTGAGGGATTCTGGGAGTGATGTCATCATGACATCATTCTTATCTATGGAATAACAGATGGATAGGACTGGGGAGGTGAGGGATTCTGGGAGTGATGTCATCATGACATCATTCTTATCTATGGAATAACAGATGGATAGGACTGGAGAGGTGAGGGATTCTGGGAGTGATGTCATCATGACATCATTCTTATCTATGGAATAACAGATGGATAGGACTGGGGAGGTGAGGGATTCTGGGAGTGATGTCATCATGACATCATTCTTATCTATGGAATAACAGATGGATAGGACTGGAGAGGTGAGGGATTCTGGGAGTGATGTCATCATGACATCATTCTTATCTATGGAATAACAGATGGATAGGACTGGAGAGGTGAGGGATTCTGGGAATGGATGGAATGATAGTGATGTGTCTCTCCATACACAGGATTACACAGTAGTGAAGAAGTCCTCTAGTGGGCGCTGTGGGGCCCCTGGGGGTGAAGGATGGGGAAGAACCCTGAGCCCAATCCCGGGGCCCCTGATACATGAGGAAATGGAGGAAGAGAAGATCCTAGAAGTCACCAACAAGATGGTGGAGCTGCTGAGTGGAGAGGTGAGACTGTGGCTGCTGGGAATGCTGGGACATTATACAGTAACACCACTGGAGGGGTGGGGGGGATGACTGTGTGATCATTGTGTGTGTCAGGTTCCTATAAGGTGTCAGGACGTGGCGGTCTATTTCTCCATGGAGGAGTGGGAGTATGTAGAAGGACACAAGGATCAGTACAAGGATGTGATGCTGGAGGATCAGCAGCCCCTCCCATCAGCAGGTAATAGACAGGACTATATACACACCTCCTCTCTGTATTATCTGGATGGAAAGAATGAATTCAGTCTCTGTATGTGTTCCCTCCAGTCAGATCCAGTAAGAGAACAGCACCAGAGAGATGTCCCCGTCCTCTTCTCCCACAGGATCAGGATCAGGTAGATGGAGATCTTCCCTATGATCTGTACATCCCACCTGACTTCTCCTCCTGTCTGATGACTATTACAATATTTCTCTCACATCTTATGAATCAGGAAGAAGATCTGGACTATATTGATGCTACAGACATAATAGTTAAAGAAGAGACAGATGACGGCAGTGATGAGCAGTATAAGGAGGACGTCAGTACAGGGAACGAGGTGGACTCTATTAATGCTATAGACATAAGGATAAAAGAAGAAGAGACAGATGTGAGCGGTGATGAGCAGTGTATGGAGGACATTCCTACGGGGAAGAATCTGATATTTTCTAATGCAACAGACATAAGGGTAAAAGAAGAAGAGACAGATGACGGCAGTGATGAGCAGTATAAGGAGGACATCACTACAGGTAACCGCCCAGGTGAGTAGTGACCAGTAAATGCAGATAACACTCTCACATTCTCCTCAGTCACCGGCTGTAACTATTCTGTGTGGAATATTATACGCTCTGTGTCCTGTCAGTCTTCTCTGCTGTATACTCCCCCATACAGTGACACCATTATAGGAGATAACACATACTGTGCATCTATAATATGGAGATGAAATACATCTATGTGGACGAGGCCGATATCTGCATCATCTGCTGTCCCTACTGATGGGGGGGGGGGGGGGGAGTATTTTCCCTATTTTAAGGCACAAGATATTGTTATCTCCTATTAGACTCCTATCCGGTTACAGTGTGACCCCCACAATGTTAGCATGTCCACCCATTAACCCCTTCATGTCACAGCTAAATTTGATTGTTGTACTTTAGTTGTTTCCTCCTCTTGTATCTTTTCACCCACAGTCCTGTATGAGCTCTCATTTTGTGCGACACCAATTGGACTTTGTAGTGGCACACTTCCTTTTCCATAAAATGTGCTGCAAAACAAACAAAAAAAATTATTTGGGAGGTGAGATTTAAAGAAAAAACAAAACAAAACAGTATTTTTCTAATTCCATGTGAGTTTTGTTTTTACCCGATAAATCTGAGGGGTTCTCTATAATCAGGGCCATTTCTGCCATGTGGCGAGATGAGTTTATTGCTCCAATGACTGACTGTATATACTGGTAGTTTGTGCCCATATGATGCAGCTGCACCTCATATAGTCATTTTATTACCCCCTTCATCCTCCTGCCCCTCCATCATCATACTACTCCCCCTTCATCCTCCTGCCCCTCCATCATCATACTACTCCCCCCTTCATCCTCCTGCCCCTCCATCATCATACTACTCCCCCCTCATCCTCCTGCCCCTCCATCATCCTCCTCCCCCCTTCATCCTCCTGCCTCTCCATCATTATACTACTCCCCCCTTCATCCTCCTGCCCCTCCATCATCCTCCTACTCCCCCTTCATCCTCCTGCCCTTCCATCATCATACTACTCCCCCTTCATCCTCCTGCCCTTCCATCATCATAGTACTCCCCCTTCATCCTCCTGCCCTTCCATCATCATACTACTCCCCCTTCATCCTCCTGCCCCTCCATCATTATACTACTCCCCCTTCATCCTCCTGCCCTTCCATCATCATACTACTCCCCCTTCATCCTCCTGCCCCTCCATCATTATACTACTCCCCCTTCATCCTCCTGCCCTTCCATCATCATACTACTCCCCCTTCATCCTCCTGCCCCTCCATCATTATACTACTCCCCCTTCATCCTCCTGCCCTTCCATCATCATACTACTCCCCCTTCATCCTCCTGCCCCTCCATCATCCTCCTACTCCCCCTTCATCCTCCTGCCCTCCATCATCATACTACTCCCCCTTCATCCTCCTGCCCTTCCATCATCATAGTACTCCCCCTTCATCCTCCTGCCCCTCTATCATCATACTACTCCCCCCTTCATCCTCCTGCCCCTCCATCATTATACTACTCCCCCCTTCATCCTCCTGCCCTCCATCATTATACTACTACCCCTTTATCCTCCTGCCCCTCCATCATCATACTACTCCCCCCTTCATCATCCTCCTGCCCTCCATCATCATACTACTACCCCTTCATCATCCTTCTGCCCCTCCATCATCATACTATTACTCCTTCATCATCCTCCTACCCCTTCATCATCATACTACTTCCCCCTTCATCCTCCTACCCTGCCATCATCATACTACTCCCCCTCCAAGATCATACTACTACCCCTTCATCATAATACTACCACCCCCTTTATCATAATACTACTACTACCCCCTTCATCCTCCTGCCCTTCCATCAGCAAAGTAGTACCCCTCTCATGTGTCGCAGCTACCACAGCGTCCGACACTGGGGCCCACTGAGGACAGGCAGCATTACTCTATGGCTGTCTGGAGGCCCCAGCTGCTGGACGGTCACTGGGAGTGGGGGAGGGGCCCATCCTCTGGTCCTCTGGTGGCCCAGTCCGACACTGAATAAGACTCCCTAGGACTAGTCACAATGTGCTGACTCCTGTATATGTCAGGTGTAATGATAGTATGGTAGTATAATGGTAGTATGACCGTGAATAAGACCCCCAGGAGCAGTCACAATGCGCTGACTCCTGTATATGTCAGGTGTAATGATGGTATGGTAGTATGACCGTGAATAAGACCCCCAGGAGCAGTCACAATGCGCTGACTCCTCTATGCGTCAGGTGTAATGATAGTATGGTAGTATAATGATAGTATGACCGTGAATAAGACCCCCCAGGAGCAGTCACAATGCGCTGACTCCTGTATATGTCAGGTGTAATGATAGTATGGTAGTATAATGGTAGTATGACCGTGAATAAGACCCCCAGGAGCAGTCACAATGCGCTGACTCCTGTATATGTCAGGTGTAATGATAGTATGGTAGTATAATGGTAGTATGACCGTGAATAAGACCCCCAGGAGCAGTCACAATGCGCTGACTCCTGTATATGTCAGGTGTAATGATAGTATGGTAGTATAATGGTAGTATGACCGTGAATAAGACCCTCAGGAGCAGTCGCAATGCGCTGACTCCTGTATATGTCAGGTGTAATGATAGTATGGTAGTATAATGGTAGTATGACCGTGAATAAGACCCCCAGGAGCAGTCACAATGCGCTGACTCCTGTATATGTCAGGTGTAATTATAGTATGGTAGTATAATGGTAGTATGACCCTGAATAAGACCCCCAGGAGCAGTCACAATGCGCTGACTCCTGTATATGTCAGGTGTAATGATAGTATGGTAGTATAATGGTAGTATAACCGTGAATAAGACCCCCAGGAGCAGTCACAATGCGCTGACTCCTGTATATGTCAGGGGCTTTTATTCTTGCAGAAGGAATAAAGATTGAAGAATTGGTTACACACTGCTGGAACTGGAAACTTTAAAACTCAGGCAGCAGAAGGGGCTATTAGCAGGTTAGATTTGTTTAACTTGCTGATAGTTCCCCTTTAGGGTATGTGCACACTAAAGTAATCCGGGTGGATCACCTGCCACAGATTCCGCAGCTCGCAGCCACGCGCATCTCTGCCGGTCCCACAGTCTTCATTCTATGGTCAAGCAGATTCCACCATCCGCCTTAAGAATGAACAGGTTCATTCTTTGGGCGGACAGCGGAATCTACCTGTGCATAGAATTGAGTCTATGGCACGGGCAGAGATGCAAGCGGGGGCGAGCTGCGGAATCTGTGGTGGATGATCCACCCCGATTACCTTAGTGTGCACATACCCTTAAACTGAAAGATTATCCCAGACATAACCATAGTAAGAGCTGAATAATCACCACATGTAGGAGGGACTACAAGACCCAGTATGGACACAGTGGCATAACAACAACCATAGGACGGTATAACAGTGGTGACAGCAGCCATAGGATGGTATAACATTGGTGACAGCAGCTATAGGACGGTATAACAGTGGTGACATCAGCTATAGGACGGTATAACAGTGGTGACATCAGCTATAGGACGGTATAACAGTGGTGACAGCAGCTATAGGACGGTATAACAGTGGGGACATCAGCTATAGGACGGTATAACAGTGGGGACATCAGCTATAGGACGGTATAACAGTGGTGACATCAGCTATAGGACGGTATAACAGTGGTGACATCAGTTAGAGGACGGTATAACAGTGGTGACATCAGCTAGAGGACGGTATAACAGTGGTGACATCAGCTAGAGGACGGTATAACAGTGGTGACATCAGCTAGAGGACGGTATAACAGTGGTGACATCAGCTAGAGGACGGTATAACAGTGGTGACATCAGCTAGAGGACGGTATAACAGTGGTGACATCAGCTATAGGACGGTATAACAGTGGTGACATCAGCTATAGGACGGTATAACAGTGGTGACAGCAGCTATAGGACGGTATAACAGTGGTGACAGCAGCTATAGGACGGTATAACAGTGGTGACAGCAGCTATAGGACGGTATAACAGTGGTGACATCAGCTATAGGACGGTATAACAGTGGTGACAGCAGCTATAGGACGGTATAACAGTGGTGACAGCAGCTATAGGACGGTATAACAGTGGTGACATCAGCTATAGGACGGTATAACAGTGGTGACAGCAGCTATAGGACGGTATAACAGTGGTGACATCAGCTATAGGACGGTATAACAGTGGTGACAGCAGCTATAGGACGGTATAACAGTGGTGACAGCAGCTATAGGACGGTATAACAGTGGTGACATCAGCTATAGGACGGTATAACAGTGGTGACAGCAGCTATAGGACGGTATAACAGTGGGGACATCAGCTATAGGACGGTATAACAGTGGTGACATCAGCTATAGGACGGTATAACAGTGGTGACATCAGTTAGAGGACGGTATAACAGTGGTGACATCAGCTAGAGGACGGTATAACAGTGGTGACAGCAGCTAGAGGACGGTATAACAGTGGTGACAGCAGCTAGAGGACGGTATAACAGTGGTGACAGCAGCTATAGGACGGTATAACAGTGGTGACAGCAGCTATAGGACGGTATAACAGTGGTGACAGCAGCTATAGGATGGTATAACAGTGGTGACATCAGCTATAGGACGGTATAACAGTGGTGACAGCAGCTATAGGACGGTATAACAGTGGTGACATCAGCTATAGGATGGTATAACAGTGGTGACATCAGCTATAGGATGGTATAACAGTGGTGACAGCAGCTATAGGACGGTATAACAGTGGTGACAGCAGCATTACATCAGCCATAGGACGGTATAACAGTGGTGACAGCAGCTGTAGGATACACTGGTTTCTGCTCTAGTGATCGACTTTTTAGGGCGGATACTTAGAAGCTTAAAGAAGCAGTTCACTCTTTTTTTTTTTTAATTGAACACCGGAAGTCACGCGCTTCAGGCTTATAGCGCTTTTATTCTTTGGTCTATGGGGCTGTGTCAGGTGTAATTTTTTGCGCCATGATGTGTTCTTTCTATCGGTACCTTGACTGCACAATGCAACTTTTTGATTGCTTTTTATTACATTTTTTCTGGATTTGATGCGACCAAAAATGCGCAATTTTGCACTTTGGAATTTTTTTTTGCACTTGCGTTGTTTACCGTGCGAGATCAGGAATGGCATAATTTAATAGTTTGGGCGATTACACACGCGGCGATAGCAAACATGTTATTTATTTATTTATATTTATAAAATGGGAAAAGGGGGGTGATTTGGACTTTTATTAGGGGAGGGGATTTTTTATTAATAATAAAAAAAAAAAAAACATTTTTACTTTTTATTTTACAATAATTAGAAGTCCCCCTGGGGGACTTGTATATACACAGCACTGAACCCCCTGGGGGACTTGTATATACACAGCACTGAACCCCCTGGGGGACTTGTATATACACAGCACTGAACCCCCTGGGGGACTTGTATATAAACAGCACTGAACCCCCTGGGGGACTTGTATATACACAGTAAAGATCCATTAGATCGGTGATAGATTGCTTTGGCCTGCAGGACGGGAGGGTTCCACGATGGAGGAGGACTGGGGGCAGGGGCCTTCCATGATGTCACATTCTGGACAAGATGCTGCACTAAAAAGGTATTAATATATGTAACATTTCTTAGGTTATTACTCAAAAACTCTCTCTTCTCTATTGTCAGGTGACTGTACCCGGAGATCAGAGGGAAATCTGATATATTCAGGTCATGATCATACATATGAAAAATGTTCTATTACCCCAGATCTACCCTCAGCCGTTCCCAGCAACGATCGGTCATCTGATCCTTTTAATACCATGTTATATTTTGATCCATCACAGTTTATTAATCAAAATAAGGAGAAGCCGTTTTCATGTTCACAATGTGGGAAAGGTTTTTCTTGTAAATCAACTCTTGTTAGACATACAAGAATTCACACAGGGGAGAAACCATTTTCATGTTCAGAATGTGGGAAATGTTTAACTCGCAAATCAGATCTTGTTACACATACAAGAATTCACACAGGGGAGAAGCCATTTTCATGTTCAGAATGTGGGAAATGTTTTAATTTTAAATCAAGTTTTATAAAACATCAAAAAACTCACATAGGAGAGAAGCCATATTCATATTCAGAGCGTGCAAAATGTTTTGCTAAAAAATCACAGTTAACTATACATGAAAGAGGTCTCACAGGGAAGAAGGTATTTTGCTGTCTAGAATGTGGGAAATGTTTTACTCAGAAATCAGATTTTGTTATACATCAAAGAACTCACACAGGGATGAGACCTTTTTCATGTTCAGAATGTGGGAAAAGTTTTAATCAGAAATCAGGTCTTATTAACCATCAAAGAATTCACACAGGGGTGAAGCCATTTTCATGTTCAGAATGTGGAAAATGTTTTACTGAGAAATCACATGTTGTTAAACATCAAAAAATACACACAGGGGAGAAACCATTTTCATGTTCAGAATGTGGGAAATGTTTTACTCATAAGTCAGATCTAGTTAAACATCTAAGAATTCACACAGGGGAGAAGCCATATTCATGTTCAGAATGTGGGAAATGTTTTACTGTGAAATCACAGCGTGATTCACATCAAAGAACTCACACAGGAGAGAAGCCATATTCATGTGATATATGTGGTAAATGTTTTATTCGGAAAAATAAACTTATTGAACATCAAAACAGTCACTCAGGGGAGAAGCCAAGTGAGATTGCTGAATAATCAGTCACCCGTCTGTTACCCAGAAAGCAGATAGAAGCCGGATACCACAGCTATGTATTCCCCATGTACAGAGGAGATTTGGCGGTAATACAGATATCATATACCGCAGCTCCAAACTTCTCACCAATTGTAAATAAAGATTTTCTTCTTAAACTTTGTCTCCTCTCCCTCCATCTCATGTGGATATACACTCACCGGCCACTTTATTAGGTACACCATGCTAGTAACGGGTTGGACCCCCTTTTGCCTTCAGAACTGCCTCAATTCTTGGTGGCATAGATACAACAAGGTGCTGGAAGCTTCCTCAGAGATTTTGGTCCATATTGACATGATGACATCACACAGTTGCCGCAGATTTGTCGGCTGCACATCCATGATGCCAATGTCCTGTTCCACCACATCCCAAAGATGCTCTTTTGGATTGAGATCTGGTGACTGTGGAGGCCATTGGAGTACAGTGACCTCATTGTCATGTTCAAGAAACCAGTCTGAGATGATTCTAGCTTTATGACATGGCGCATTATCCTGCTGAAAGTAGCCATCAGATGTTGGGTCCATTGTGGTCATAAAGGGATGGACATGGTCAGCAACAATACTCAGGTAGGCTGTGGCGTTGCGACCATGCTCAATTGGTACCAAGGGGCCCAAAGAGTGCCAAGAAAATATTCCCCACACCATGACACCACCACCACCAGCCTGAACCGTTGATACAAGGCAGGATGGATCCATGCTTTCATGTTGTTGACGCCAAATTCTGACCCTACCATCCGAATGTCGCAGCAGAAATCGAGACTCATCAGACCAGGCAACGTTTTTCCAATCTTCTACTGTCCAATTTCGATGAGCTTGTGCAAATTGTAGCCTCAGTTTCCTGTTCTTAGCTGAGCGGAGTGGCACCCGGTGTGGTCTTCTGCTGCTGTAGCCCATCCGACTCAAAGTTGGCCGTACTGTGCGTTCAGAGATGCTCTTCTGCCTACCTTGGTTGTAACGGTTGGCTATTTGAGTCACTGTTGCCTTTCTATCAGCTGGAACCAGTCTGCCCATTCTCCTCTGACCTCTGGCATCAACAAGGCATTTCCGCCCACAGAACTGCCGCTCACTGGATGTTTTTTCTTTTTCGGACCATTCTCTGTAAACCCTAGAGATGGTTGTGCGTGAAAATCCCAGTAGATCAGCAGTTTCTGAAATACTCAGACCAGCCCTTCTGGCACCAACAACCATGCCACGTTCAAAGGCCCTCAGATCACCTTTCTTCCCCATACTGATGCTCGGTTTGAACTGCAGGAGATTGTCTTGACCATGTCTACATGCCTAAATGCACTCAGTTGCCGCCATGTGATTGGCTAATTAGAAATTAAGTGGTAACGTGCAGTTGGACAGGTGTACCTAATAAAGTGGCCGGTGAGTGTATATATATATATATATATATATATATACAGTTAGGGCCAAAAATATTTGGACAGTGACACAAGTTTTGTTATTTTAGCTGTTTACAAAAACATGTTCAGAAATACAATTATATATATAATATGGTCTGAAAGTGCACACTCCCAGCTGCAATATGAGAGTTTCCACATCCAAATCGGAGAAAGGGTTTAGGAATCATAGCTCTGTAATGCATAGCCTCCTCTTTTTCAAGGCACCAAAAGTAATTGGACAATGGACTCTAAGGGCTGCAATTAACTCTGAAGGCGTCTCCCTCGAATTGACTGGTGAGCTTGGGAACTCAAAAAGGCCTGGGCGTCCACGGAAGACAACAGTGGTGGATGATCAGTGGCGGATTAAATGTACCCTGCCCCCCCCCCCCATAAACATCTTGCCACCTCATCTGGTCCTTTGCTCTGCCCCCCCCCCCCCCCCCCAATAAACATCTTGACATCTGGTTTTCTGTTATTGCCCTTAACATGTGGCCATCTGGCCCCCCTATGCAGCCTGCCCCAATATTCATTGTCCGGTCCTACTGCCAGGCAGCCTCCCCCCAGCCCCCAATGGTCCATGTTCCGGTCCTAGCACCCCCAGCTGAGCTGCAGTTACAGGTCATCACCACTACACAGTGTACAGAGGCAGACTGCTTCTGGCCCCGGTCACCGTGCTGAGTTTAACACCACCATCACATACTGACTAATGTCACTGCATACTGACTAATACCACCGCATACTGACTAATGTCACTGCATACTGACTAATACCACCACATACTGACTAATGTCACTACATACTGACTAATGTCACTACATACTGACTAATTCCACCACCTACTGACTAATACCACCGCATACTGACTAATGTCACTGCATACTGACTAATACCACCGCATACTGACTAATACCACCGCATACTAACTAACACCACCGCATACTAACACCACTGCATACTGACTAATGTCACTGCATACTGACTAATACCACCGCATACTGACTGATGTCACTGCATACTAACTAATGTCGCCACATACTGACTAATGTCGCCGCATACTGACTAATGTCACCGCATACTGACTAATACCACCACATACTGACTAATGTCACCACTAATAGTGACTAATACCGCCGCTGCTACTGAATAACATCCATTGTACACAGATCACTATCACCTCATACAGTCATATAGAGGTACCCAGCTCTACACAGGTTCTGTACACCATATACATTACAGTGCTGTTATATCAGGTGACTCACAGGGGACGTTTACTCTGATCGGAGTTCTTCCCTTTTCATCTTCGTCTTCATCTGCTCTGGACCATCATGAGAACTTCTCCGAGCCACAGAATCTGCCAGACAGACATATTAGGCTCCTCACTCTGACACCATCCTCATCTCTCTACAAACTGCACATCTGTATTGGCCCCTTTACACCCTCGTAGGTAGGCTGACTCTATGTGATCCCTCTTATAGTATATGATTTCCTTTATGTAGCCCCCTTATAGATGGCCCCTTCTCTCACCCCCTTATAGATGGCCCCTGCTCCCCCCCTCCCTTATAGATGGCGCCTTCTCCCCCCCCCTTCCTTATAGATGGCCCCTTCTCCCCCCCCTTATAGATGGTCCTCTCTCCCCCCTCCCTTATAGATGGCCCCCTCTCTCTTATCCCCCCCTTATAGATGGCCCCTTCTCTCCTCTCCCCCCCTATAGATGGCCCCTTCTCTCTTCTCCCCCCCCCCCCTTATAGATGGCCCCTTCTCTCCTCTCCCCCCCTATAGATGGCCCCTTCTCTCTTCTCCCCCCCCCCTTATAGATGGCCCCGTCTCTTCTCCCCCCTTATAGATGGCCCCTTCTCTTCTCCCCCCCTATAGATGGCCCCCTCTCTTCTCCCCCCCCCGTTATAGATGGCCCCCTCTCTCTTATCCCCCCTCCCTTATAGATGACCGCTTCTCTCTTCTCCCCCCCCTTTATAGATGGCTTCTCTACCTTATCCCCCTCCCTTATGGATGGCCCCCTCTCTCTTATCCCCCTCCCTTATAGATGCCCCCTCTCTCTTATCCCCCCTCCCTTATAGATAGTCCCCTTTCTCCCCCCCCCCTTTATAGATGGTTCCCTCTTTCCCCCACCCCCTCCCTTATAGATAGTCAACTCGCTCTTATCCTCCCCCGTGGAAAGGCAGATCAAAATTTTTAAAAAAACGTACCTAACAACCCGCTTCCCCGCCGATCGTCTCTTCTTCTCCAGCCTCCGTCTGTCCCCATCTGATGTACGGCTGCCGGGGGTGTCAAGTCCTATCCCCGGCAGCACACGCATCATAGAGCTCCCTGTACGCCGGGGATGGTACTTCCGGCACAGGGACGCTCTCTGTACCGGAAGTCACGGCCACAGGGAGCTCTATGGCCTCCGGTTTACATCTGAAATTAACAAGGAACAGATCTGCTTTCTGGACACCACCATAAAAATACAGGACACCATCATCTCCACAGAAGCCTACCGGAAGCCCACAGCGGGAAACAGCTTGTTGAAGTGGGAAAGTCACCATCCTCTCAACCTTAAGACCGGAATCCCGAAAGGGCAATACCTCCGTATTAGGCGCAACTGCAGTACGACACAATCCTTTGAAAAAGAGGCCAAAGCACTCCAAAGAAGGTTCAAGGAGAGAGGCTATCCTAACCGCACTCTCTCACAGGCGTATCAGACAGCGAAACGAAGCGACCGTCAGGATCTTCTGGTACCCAGGAATAAGGACACACAAGATGGAACCAGTGACCTTAGAATCATAGGGACATATGACAATGCGGCACCACAGGTGAGATCCATCCTAGAAAGAGCATGGCCGATCCTGAGAACGGACCCCCATCTCACCTCGGTAATCCCCAGCCACCCCCAAGTCACCTATAGAAGAGGACGAAATCTAGGTGACCTCATCACCAACAGTCACTACGTCCCTCCGGTCTCCAAACCTACCACCTGGCTGGACACTCGCATAACCGCAACCTATAGATGTGGGGACTGCAAAGCATGTCGCTATATATCAGTGTCGAAGACATTCTGCTCTGGCTCCAATCCCACAATTTACAAGAATAGGTGCTTCGCGAACTGTAAAACCCAATGCGCTATCTATCTGGCCACATGTGAATGCCCGAAGTCCTACGTGGGAAAAACTAAAAGGGAGTTTAGACGTAGAATCCTGGAGCACATTGGTGATATCGAACACTCACGACCTAAACCAGTATCGACCCACATGCGGACAGTGCACCCCAAAACCCCCTTCAACATCACGTTCAAGGCCATTGAAATAATAAAACCAGATGTTCGGAGAGGAGACTATGATAATAAACTCCTGAGAAAAGAAACTGAGTGGATTTACCGCTTAAAGACTTTGGAACCAAGCGGTCTAAATGACCAGATCCTGTTCACACACTTTATCTAGGGACACTCATCCCTTCCCACTATACCCTTGGGAAATCAATCTGATCACATTCCCTAACCGTCTGCCCCGATACAACACCCTCCATGACAGGGTACCTCCACTCCTCCTATGCCCTACCTTCTCCACCCTACCTTACGACAATACTTTGTTTTACACTTAACCTATGTATGATCTCACACTCGCCTGACCATAATTATCCCCATTATCCTATATTAGCATCATCATGCTTAACACAACTAGTCTCATCCATACTGGTTGTGCATCTTACATATCCATCTTCCCCCCCCCCTGCTTCATTACTACCTCCCCTTTTATTTTAAACCCTGTAGTATATCTAACATCTATCAGCACGTTTGATCCATGATTAATCATGCCCCAACATCCTCCAGCCACTTCATCCATCCTCTATACCATACTAGAATGACAGATCCTATCCTGCTCTTTACTCCTACTTCCCTGTATTTACATCTATATCGCACACTAAGGGCACTCTAGGAGTGTGGGCAAGTATCCTCAATCTCCGCACCGCGCATGCGCGGATTCGGCGGAGACACGACGCACTGACGTCATCGCGTCATAGCGTCCCCTCCACGCCCACACAGCCATGCGCTCTTAAGGACGCGCTGGCCAACGGTCCCATCAGACGCACATCGGCTGTCAGAAGCGCCACATCGGCACTCCCCTCTGCATCCAAACGTGAGTGTTACATCTCCCCTCTTACAACATTGCCCCAGGATTTCTCCCACATGAGGTCTGGTGGTTCATATGTGTCCACATCTAGGAGGGTCTCCACGTGCTGGGCTGCTCATCTTACACATCATCTTGGAGGGACTCTTGATATACCCACGTCTCAGGTATGCGTATTGCACCCACAGTATCTCTATACTTACAGACACATACGCACCTTTAAAGTGTACCTGTCGTTTTGCGAAAAAAAATAAAAATTCATAAATACATAGTGCTACCTTAGATTAGGCTCTGTGCAAATTTTGGCAAAAATCCGCAGCTCCTGAGCCCCAATATTCCCCTGGATGTGCTGCTCACTGATTTTTCATCAGTCATTACTGGGGGGCGTGTACTTTCCTGAAGTGAAGTAGCTTGTCTGTCTCACATGAACGCGCACAGCTCTGGCGTGAAGCCCCGCCCCCCATGTGACAGCAGCCAATCAGCTTCATCCCACCTTGTATTACTCTCCTCTATGTTTTCTATAGCTGTTTATTAGCAGAGAGGAGGACAATACAGGGTGGGATTCTCTCATTGTGATAATAAAACATTCTCCCACCCTGTACTGTGGTCCTTTCTGTTATCCACAGCTTTATAAATGCTCCGAGACAGCTGAGATCATGGTATAACCCACCCCCCCTGCTAACAACCTCAAATGAACTGCTCCCTGCCTGAAGCCCCGCCCTCCACATGCCGGAATCCAACCAGCATCAGCCCACTGTGTATATAAGTGACTGATTAGAGCTGCTCCTGCCCGATATTCCTAAGCTGCTGCTGTGTATGTATATAAGTGACTGATTAGAGCTGCCCCTGCCCGATCTTCCTAAGCTGCTGCTGTGTATGTATATAAGTGACTGATTAGAGCTGCCCCTGCACGATCTTCCTAAGCTGCTGCTGTGTATGTATATAAGTGACTGATTAGAGCTGCCCCTGCACGATCTTCCTAAGCTGCTGCTGTGTATGTATATAAGTGACTGATTAGAGCTGCCCCTGCCCGATCTTCCTAAGCTGCTGCTGTGTATGTATATAAGTGACTGATTAGAGCTGCCCCTGCACGATCTTCCTAAGCTGCTGCTGTGTATGTATATAAGTGACTGATTAGAGCTGCCCCTGCCCGATCTTCCTAAGCTGCTGCTGTGTATGTATATAAGTGACTGATTAGAGCTGCCCCTGCACGATCTTCCTAAGCTGCTGCTGTGTATGTATATAAGTGACTGATTAGAGCTGCCCCTGCACGATCTTCCTAAGCTGCTGCTGTGTATGTATATAAGTGACTGATTAGAGCTGCCCCTGCCCGATCTTCCTAAGCTGCTGCTGTGTATGTATATAAGTGACTGATTAGAGCTGCCCCTGCACGATCTTCCTAAGCTGCTGCTGTGTATGTATATAAGTGACTGATTAGAGCTGCCCCTGCCCGATCTTCCTAAGCTGCTGCTGTGTATGTATATAAGTGACTGATTAGAGCTGCCCCTGCACGATCTTCCTAAGCTGCTGCTGTGTATGTATATAAGTGACTGATTAGAGCTGCCCCTGCACGATCTTCCTAAGCTGCTGCTGTGGAAGCTTAGGAAGATCGGGCAGGAGAAGCTCTGAGGAGTCACTTACATACACAGCAGCAGCTTAGGAAGATCGGGCAGGAGCAGCTCTAATCAAGGCCCCTGAGCAGTCACTGACACAGACATCATCAGCAAAGAAACACCAGCACAGAGCAAGTAAGTGGAGCGGTGTGAAGCTGAAAGCGAAGGTCACTAACCGGGGCACATAACAAGCAGAGTAGTGATGACACAGAGGCATTGTAATAAACATTATAAAATCGGGGCCTTCAGATGGCCTATTCTTATCTCCCCAGGGAGCAGGGTGGTCACTGGGGCCATAAGAAGAGACCACCCTCAGGTCCCGATTTTACCACAAATTATATTACCTGAGTGAAATGAGTAATCCTTGTCCTGTATGAGCCGGCAGGGTATTCACTTCCAGGGACCGGAGGTTGTTTTCAGCAGCAGGCGATAACTTTCCTGTGTGTCAGAGCTCCACAGAACCACAGAACTGCACTGTCCTGTATCTTCACTGTGAACGCGCAGCGCGCTCTGTAGATCTGCCAATCAAGTTACTGGCCTGTGCGGGAGCGAGCATTCATGACTCTTTTTTTTTTTTTCATCAGTCATGATTTTCGTCATAAGAGGAGAGACATGAAAAAACAGAAACAGTGCCCCCTGCTGGCAGAATTTATATCTTTTATTTTAATTGTGATAATAACAAAATTTTTAATAGGAGTAAATTAGAAAGTGTTTCCAAATTGTATTTACTATTCATTAAAAAAAAAACAAAAAAAAACGACAGTGCCCATTTAATGACCAATAGGATGGTATCTGTTTTTCATAGGCACCCTCATCTATACTTATTTGGGGGAATATCTTGCTACCCCATACCGGCATCTATTTCTAGTGGCTTGATGACGCCATCAATCATCTTTTCCCATCATCTATACTAATGTTATTGGATCTCTGTGCAACAACTACTACATGGAGCTGACATATGTGAGAGGTAGCACCTTTTAATATTTCTCTAAGCATCTATTTATGGCAACACAACAGGGTACTGATACACTGTATATACTTACCTTCACTAGATCTGCTACACGGCTGACCATCCACAAACGAAACATCCCTGATGAACCCAACTATCCCTACCAAAGGGGGGAAACGCGTCGGATGACCTGTGGAATAATTTAAACTGCTGCCTTAGATCTCAGTATCTACCATAATCTATGCTGAACTGACACTGTACAGCCCTGTATTTACACACACTGTACGGACGTATGACCGTTACTAACTGATAGGAGGTGACGACAATACCACTCCTAGACGAACTTTTTTGCACCTACCAAAAGAATAGGGACATTTTCCGTTGGGTACTGAGATTGCTTAAGTCCCAGCGGTCTCCTAGAGTGAGGTAGGGTGCAGTAGCCACCCCCACCGTGGACAGACACCTACCTACTAATCCATATACTGTTCATTGACTATCCAATATGGATGCTATCTTGCCTTCTAAAGAAGATTAGTCACTGTACATATGAAGCACTGTTTATTATTATTTTTTGACTATCCAATAAAATTTGTATTGCACTATATAATCTAGTGTATAGTCTACCACTTATGAGCCTTTGATTGAGTGTTTTTCCTATATATATATACACCATTATGATGTCACTGCTCCTCATCAAGAGAACCCAACACCCCAGGGGGAACCACTGCCGGAGGTGACATTTATTTCAGTCCAGAAGATACAAGTTCCGGACATGACCAGGTTAGAGATAAGCGAATAGTAAAATATTCAAAATTTGCTTTGAATAGACTGTGATGTTTGACTATTCTATCAAATATCGAACCCCATTTAAGTCAACAGGAGAAAAATGCTTGTTTCTTGGTGACCTCCAAGTGGTCGAATTTAGGTTTCCAAGTCCACAATGACAGCTTAGAAAATGATGTAAACACCTGCAATGGGGGCAGCAGGGGAAGCATGCCTGGGTGCACCTAACACGCCCAAGTCGTGCTATCACAGCCTCTGAACAATACACTCCACAGTATAACCTCTATGTAAAGTGGAAAAAACACAAGGAGGCGAGCCGTCCAAAAACAATTCCTGTGCACATTGCCGGTCTATTCCTTAGTAACGTCCAGGCATAAAGTATTGGAGGTGGGTCCCCAGGGGTGGGCCCCTGACCTCTGTGATGGGGCTCTATTGATTCTAATCACATCACAGAGGGGAGGGGGGTTTCGTCTCATTGGGGAACAAAAGCAAGAGAGAGCTGGCTGTACATTCTCTCCTCATGTGTGTAATGTACATGTAGCTGAGCTGTATATGTGTAATGTACATGTAGCTGAGCTGTATATGTGTAATGTACATGTAGCTGAGCTGTATATGTGTGTAATGTACATGTAGCTGAGCTGTATATGTGTAATGTACATGTAGCTGTGCTGTATGTGTGTAATGTACATGTAGCTGAGCTGTATATATGTGTAATGTACATGTAGCTGAGCTGTATATATATGTAATGTACATGTAGCTGAGCTGTATATATGTGTAATGTACATGTAGCTGAGCTGTATATGTGTAATGTACATGTAGCTGAGCTGTATGTGTGTAATGTACATGTAGCTGAGCTGTATATGTGTGTAATGTACATGTAGCTGAGCTGTATGTGTGTAATGTACATGTAGCTGAGCTGTATATGTGTAATGTACATGTAGCTGAGCTGTATATGTGTAATGTACATGTAGCTGAGCTGTATGTGTAATGTACATGTAGCTGAGCTGTATGTGTGTAATGTACATGTAGCTGAGCTGTATGTGTGTAATGTACATGTAGCTGAGCTGTATATATGTGTAATGTACATGTAGCTGAACTGTATATGTGTGTAATGTACATGTAGCTGAGCTGTATATGTGTGTAATGTACATGTAGCTGAGCTGTATATGTGTAATGTACATGTAGCTGAGCTGTATGTGTAATGTACATGTAGCTGAGCTGTATGTGTAATGTACATGTAGCTGAGCTGTATATGTGTGTAATGTACATGTAGCTGAGCTGTATGTGTGTAATGTACATGTAGCTGAGCTGTATGTGTGTAATGTACATGTAGCTGAGCTGTATGTGTGTAATGTACATGTAGCTGAGCTGTATATATGTGTAATGTGCATGTAGCTGAGCTGTATGTGTGTAATGTACATGTAGCTGAGCTGTATGTGTGTAATGTACATGTAGCTGAGCTGTATATATGTGTAATGTACATGTAGCTGAGCTGTATGTGTGTAATGTACATGTAGCTGAGCTGTATATGTGTGTAATGTCTAACGATCCCAAATATTCCTTACCAGAAGTACATGCTGCTGGTGCTATTTAGAAATGTTTCATCACTTCAGCTCATCCAGCACAGCAGAGTCCTGCATACACTGAGCAGCAGCCCCTGGTCATGTGACTCCTCCTTCTCCTCCTCCATGTGACTGATCACATGACTGTGACATCATGGCAGGTCCTGGAAGCACAGGGGAAGCACACGGCTCCTGTCCACCATAGACACTATGTGAGGGAGCAGGGACTGCGGCCATAGACGTCCTTCCTCCTCTGCACTTTCCTGTCTCCTCCCATGTTCCCCCATATCCCCTCCTGTCCATGTATATTTCTATCTCCAGGAATCTAGAGCCGCATTACATTGTCTCCTCCTCTTCCCTCCAGGATCCTCTGCTGATATCTTCTATATAAGAGACCGACCCATCAACCATGGAGAGAGACAGAGACAAGATGGCCGAGAGGATAATAACCCTCACCCTACACATACTCTTCCTGCTTACTGGGGAGGTGAGGGATTCTGGGAGTGATGTCATCATGACATCATTCTTATCTATGGAATAACAGATGGATAGGACTGGGGAGGTGAGGGATTCTGGGAGTGATGTCATCATGACATCATTCTTATCTATGGAATAACAGATGGATAGGACTGGGGAGGTGAGGGATTCTGGGAGTGATGTCATCATGACATCATTCTTATCTATGGAATAACAGATGGATAGGACTGGAGAGGTGAGGGATTCTGGGAGTGATGTCATCATGACATCATTCTTATCTATGGAATAACAGATGGATAGGACTGGGGAGGTGAGGGATTCTGGGAGTGATGTCATCATGACATCATTCTTATCTATGGAATAACAGATGGATAGGACTGGAGAGGTGAGGGATTCTGGGAATGGATGGAGTGATAGTAATGTGTCTCTCCATACACAGGATTACACAGTAGTGAAGAAGTCCTCTAGTGGGCGCTGTGGGGCCCCTGGGTGTGAAGGATGGGGAAGAACCCTGAGCCCAATCCCGGGGCCCCTGATACATGAGGAAATGGAGGAAGAGAAGATCCTAGAAGTCACCAACAAGATGGTGGAGCTGCTGAGTGGAGAGGTGAGACTGTGGCTGCTGGGAATGCTGGGACATTATACAGTAACACCACTGGAGGGGTGGGGGGGATGACTGTGTGATCATTGTGTGTGTCAGGTTCCTATAAGGTGTCAGGACGTGGCGGTCTATTTCTCCATGGAGGAGTGGGAGTATGTAGAAGGACACAAGGATCAGTACAAGGATGTGATGCTGGAGGATCAGCAGCCCCTCCCATCAGCAGGTAATAGACAGGACTATATACACACCTCCTCTCTTTATTATCTGGATGGAAAGAATGAATTCAGTCTCTGTATGTGTTCCCTCCAGTCAGATCCAGTAAGAGAACAGCACCAGAGAGATGTCCCCGTCCTCTTCTCCCACAGGATCAGGATCAGGTAGATGGAGATCTTCCCTATGATCTGTACATCCCACCTGACTTCTCCTCCTGTCTGATGACTTTTACAATATTTCTCTCACATCTTATGAATCAGGGGGAAGATCTGGACTATATTGATGCTCCAGACATAAAAGTTAAAGAAGAGACAGATGACGGCAGTAATGAGCAGTATAAGGAGGACATCACTATGGCAAAAGATGTGAACTCTATCAATGTTATAGACATAAGGATAAAAGAAGAAGAGACAGATGTGAGTTGTGATGAGCAGTATAAGGAGGATATTACTACGAGGAACGTGCTTATGATTCAGGGTGAAGATCTGAAAAATATTGATGCTTCGGACTTAATAGTTAAAGAAGAGATGGATGTGAGCGGTGATGAGCAGTATAAGGAGGACGTCAGTACAGGGGAAGATGTGAACTCTATTAATGCTATAGACATAAGGATAAAAGAAGAAGAGACAGATGACAGCAGTGATGAGCAGTATAAGGAGGACATCACTACAGGTAAGCGCCCAGGAGGAATATTATAAGCTCTGTGTCCTGTCAGTCTCTGCGGTATATCCCCCATACAGGGACACATTATAGGAGATAACACACACTGTGCATCTATAATATGAACATAAAATACATCTAAGTGGATGAGGCCGATCTCATCTGCTGTCACTACTGATGAGGGGGGAGTATTTACCCTATTTTGAGGCACATGATATTATCTCCTATTAGACTCCCATCAAGTTACTGTGTGACACCCCCCCCCCCCACACACACACAATGTGAGAATGTCCACCCATTAACCCCTTCATGTCACAGCTAAGTTTCTTTTTTGTACTTTCGTTTTTTCCTTCTCCTGTATAAAAGGCCATAGCGCTTTAATTTTTTCACCTACAGACCCACATGAGCTCTTATTCTTTGTGACACCAATTTTACTTTGTAATGACACGCTACATTGTTCCATAAAATGTGCTGCAAAGCCAAAAAAGGTGAGATTGAAAAAAAAAATTATATTTTTAAAATTTCAGCTAAAACTGGCATGTTATCTATATTCCTCATGTCTGTACGATTACAGTGATGCCCAATGTATATAATTTTTATTTTACTACTTAAAAAAAATATATATTCTGACTCCTTTAATACCAAAATTGTTATTTCCTGTAGTCTGTAGGCGGCACAACACATAGGATAAATCCCCCACGATACAATCACACAGGGACAGGATAATTAGTAATAAATCGATTAAGCTTCTAAGTATCCGCTCTATAAAGCCAATCACCAGACCGGGAACCAGTGTATTTTTTTATATAGCAATAACAAGTAATCCAGGGTGAGAAGCTTGTGCTGCCTACGGACTCAAGGAAATCAAAATTTCTGTAAGTGAATTTTGGTTTTCCTGATCATTCCGCAGCAGCACAACACAAAGGACTTCAAAGCAGTCCTCTAAATGGGAGGGAAAGATGAAGCCAACTAGAGGCCGTATGTTGTCTAGCTTGTAATGTCTGACAGATATAAGAGTAAATGGCTTAAGATTTCATCTAATAGAACATAAACCAACCTAGCATAGGAGGAGGCAGGAGAGCAAGTCTTTATGTGCAGGGATGACTAGAGGGCAGAAAGCGAGTAACGTTTTTAATATTCTCTATTATGTCCCTGATACTCCTGCCTGGGAGTTGTTTTTTTCCCTGTTACCCCCATGTGGGGTATATAGCTAGTATAAAAAGAGAAGAAACTTATATATTTCATATGTGCAAGCACAGTGATTAAACTGAAACATCTCTAAGGTTATTACTCATAAATCCTCTCTTCTCTATTGTCAGGTGACTGTACCCGGAGATCAGAGGGAAATCTGATATATTCAGGTTATAAAGCACATGATCATGATCATACATATGGAAAATGTTCTTTTACCCCAGATCTACCCTCAGTCCTTCACAGCACAGATCTGTCATCTGATCCTTTTAATACCGTCCTGTATTCTGATTTATCACAGTTTATTAATCAAAACAAGGAAAAGCCATTCTTATGTTCAATATGTGGGAAATGTTTTACTGGCAAATCAGCTCTTGTAAGACATAGAATAATTCACACAGGGGAAAAGCCATTTTCATGTTCAGAATGTGGGAAATGTTTTACTGGCAAATCAGCTCTTGTAAGACATAGAATAATTCACACAGGGGAAAAGCCATTTTCATGTTCAGCCTGTGGGAAAGCTTTTCCTTGCAAATCAGCTCTTCTTAGACATGAAAAGACTCACACAGGGGAGAAGCCGTTTTCATGTTCACGATGTGGGAAATCTTTTACTTGCAAATCAGCTCTTGTTACACATACAAGAATTCACACTGGAGATTTGCCATTTTCATGTTCAGAATGTGTAAAACGTTTTAATAGTAAATCAAGTCTTGCTAAACATCAAAAAACTCACACAATAGAGAAGCCATTTCCATGTTCAGAATGTGAGAAATGTTTCAATTATAAATCAAGTCTTGTTAAACATCAAAAAACTCACACAGGAGAGAAACCATCTTCATGTTCAGATAGTGAAAAAAGTTTTTTCAAACAATCACAGATCACTACAAATGAAAGAGCTCTTATAGTTGAGAAGCTAATTTCCTGTCTAGAATGTGGGAAGCGTTTTAGGCAAAATTCTGATTTTCTTATACATCAAAGGATTCACAGAGGGGAGAAGCCATATCAATGTTCTGAATGTGAAAAATGTTTTAGTAACAAATCAGGTCTTGTTAACCATCAAAGAATTCACACAGGAGAGAAGCCTTTTATATGTTCAGAATGTGGAAAATGTTTTACTGAGAAATCACATCTTGTTAAACATCAAAAAATTCACACAGGGGAGAAGCCATTTGCATGTTTAGAATGTGGGAAATGTTTTACCTACAAGTCAGATTTTGTTAAACATCTAAGAATTCACACAGGGGAGAAGCCATTTTCATGTTCAGAATGTGGGAGAGGTTTTCCTGTGAAATCCCAGCTTGATTCACATCAAAGAACTCACACAGGATTGAAGCCATTTTCATGTGATATTTGTGGGAAATGTTATATGCGGAAAGATGGACTTATTGAACATCAGAACATTCACTTCGGATAATCCAAGTCAGATCTCTCAGTGATCAGTCAGACGTCTGTTCTCCAGAAAGCAGATAGAAGCCAGATACCACAGCTATGTATTCCCCATGTACAGAGGAGATGTGGCGGTAATACAGATATCATATACCGCAGCTCCAAACTTCTCATCAATTGGTAATAAAATGTTTCTTCTAAACCTTAGTCTCCTCTCCCTCCATCTCATGTGGATATATATATATATATATATATATATATATAGTGGAATATACCTAGTGACAGATTCCCTGTAACAAAGGTTTTCCTGGTGATTGGTTCTCTTTAAGGTATGGGGGGGCAAAAAGGTTGGTACTTACTGTATAGGCCATAAATGAGGCCCTATGGACGGGAAGTAAGAGGTAAGAAGGTGCTGGAAAACAGTGGAGCTGAAGATGTCTGTCGAGTTCTACAGACCAAACCAAAGAAGAAACAAGCTAAACACCAAAATAGCGCACAACTCCAAAATAGAGTATATAATCAAATTTTATTTATACATGATTCCAAAGAAAAACAAGACAAAAAAGAAGCACCATAAAAAACATGATTAAAAACAATTTAAAAAAACCATATAGGTATATAAGCAATCCAAAGAGGGAGAGGATATGATAGTCCTCTCACTACATCAGGACATCACCAGAAAAAACAATCCTTCCTCATGGTCAAAACATATATATATATATATATATATATATATATATATATATATATATATATATATATATATTATACAAAGACGCTATCTTATTGTGCAGTATAGTAAAATACACAGACTGGCGTTATAAATATATAATTAAACCCAAACGTCACAGGTGATTCTCTAAATATCCTCTACTAATGTGTCACTGATTATCACAAATGCCTAAGAACAACTTGGTGTAAAAAGTGCTGAAATATAAAGTGCTTGAGTGCTACAAACTATGACATGGTGTAAATGTACAAATATAATAAAACGCCAGTAGGTAAGCACAAATAACAAGAAAGGTCATCTGATCACCCTACGACCATGAGATCCGGTGTCCTGACTGAGACCCAACGCGTGTCGTCACCGCAGTGACTTCATCAGGGGTCTAATCACCCCTGATGAAGTCACTGCGGTGACGACACGCGTTGGTGATGTCCTGATGTAGTGAGAGGACTATCATAACCTCTCACTCTTTGGATTGCTTATATACCTATATGGTTTTTTAATTGTTTTTGATCATGTTTGTTATGATGCTTCTTTTTTGTCTTGTTTTTCTTTGGAATCATGTATAAATAAAATTTGATTATATACTGCGCTAGGTGTGCGCTATTATGGTGTTTAGCTTGTTTCTTCTTTGGTTTGGTTTGACTTATTTGGACGCCAAGCTGCACCCCCATTGATATTAAATTGTGAGGTGAGCTCCCTCTTCTTTGTTGTATTTCAATGTCGAGTTCTACAGAGACGAGTGGTGGGACCCGGCAATGTATAGTGTCCGGCGGCCGGGGGGTTAACGGGGCAGGCTGCAGACAAACTCGCAGAAGGGATGTACATCGCTGCTGCGAGTTTGTCTCTCATTGAGTAAACAGGGACGGGATCCGCAGCGAGTTTCGTCGTGTGTGTTTGTACCCTTAATCCTTTAATGACATACAGAAAACGACCACGGAACAAGTGAAAAACACCTAAAAACTAAGACATTCATACACTGGTCCCAGTAAGACTCAACGTAGATGAACACAGCAGCAAATAAAAGATACAAAATAGAATGAAATCACACAATACAACAATTCACGAGACGATAAAAGTGGCCGTGCAAAAATCCGGTGACATAACCAAGCAGGAAAGTGCAAGAAAAAAGGTATATATATATATCTGTGCCTGGTGACCTAGCAGGTGCAGACATGGCCGCTCTTATCCCCTGTGATGGTAGACTCTCCCTTCCGTGATCCATTGTTGCCAACACCGAGCAACTACCATATCTCTCTGACCGAGGTGACGGCCAATTAGCAGCGTTCTGCAGGTGGGGACCACAGACCACTTCTCACTACCTAGGCTTTCTGACTGTTTTGGTGACTTTTGAATGTTGGTGGTGCTTTCATATTCATGGTAGCATGAGACGGACTCTACAACCCACACAGGTGGCTCAGGTAGTGCAGCTCATCCAGGATGGCACATCAATGTCAGCTGTGGCAAGAAAGTTTGCTGTGTCTGTCAGCGTAGTGTCCAGAGGCTGGAGGAGTGTCTGCAAAAACCGTTAGAAACTGGCTCCATCAACCAACATCACGTTGCAGCACAGGCTGTCCAGGAGTAGGCAGCGGCTATAGTCCAGGTCTAGGAGGAGATCCCTCAGGAGACCATCGGCCACCTCATCAGAAGCATGCTCGGGCCTTGTAGGGAGGTCATACAGACACCTCATCAGTAGCATGCCCGGGCCTTGTAGGGAGGTCATACAGACACCTCATCAGGAGCATGCCCGGGCCTTGTAGGGAGGTCATACAGCCACCTTATCAGGAGCATGCCCGGGCCTTGTAGGGAGATCATACAGCCACCTCATCAGGAGCATGCCCGGGTCTTGTAGGGAGGTCATACAGACACCTCATCAGTAGCATGCCCGGGCCTTGTAGGGAGGTCATACAGACACCTTATCAGGAGCATGCCCGGGCCTTGTAGGGAGGTCATACAGACACCACATCAGGAGCATGCCCGGGCCTTGTAGGGAGGTTATACAGCCACCTCATCAGGAGTATGCCCGGGCCTTGTAGGGAGGTCATACAGACACCTCATCGGGAGCATGCCCGGGCCTTGTAGGGAGGTCATACAGACACCTCATCGGGAGCATGCCCGGGCCTTGTAGGGAGGTCATACAGACACCTCATCAGGAGCATGCCCGGGCCTTGTAGGGAGATCATACAGACACCTTATCAGGAGCATGCCCGGGCCTTGTAGGGAGGTCATACAGACACCTCATCAGGAGCATGCCCGGGCCTTGTAGGGAGGTCATACAGTTACCTCATCCGGAGCATGCCCGGGCCTTGTAGGGAGGTCATACAGCCACCTCATCAGGAGCATGCCCGGGCCTTGTAGGGAGGTCATACAGCCACCTCATCAGGAGCATGCCCGGGTCTTGTAGGGAGGTCATACAGACACCTCATCAGGAGCATGCCCGGGCCTTGTAGGGAGGTTATACAGCCACCTCATCAGGAGCATGCCCGGACCTTGTAGGGAGGTCATATAGCCACCTCATCAGGAGCATGCCCGGGCCTTGTAGGGAGGTCATACAGACACCTCATCAGGAGTATGCCCGGGCCTTGTAGGGAGGTCATACAGACACCTCATCAGGAGCATGCCCGGGCCTTGTAGGGAGGTCATACAGACACCTCATCAGGAGCATGCCCGGGCCTTGTAGGGAGGTCATACAGACACCTCATCAGGAGCATGCCCGGGCCTTGTAGGGAGGTCATACAGACACCTCATCAGGAGCATGCCCCGGCCTTGTAGGGAGGTCATACAGCCTTATCAGGAGCATGCCCAGGCCTTGTAGGGAGGTCATACAGACACCTCATCAGGAGTATGCCCGGGCCTTGTAGGGAGGTCATACAGACACCTCATCAGGAGCATGCCAGGGCCTTGTAGGGAGGTCATACAGCCACGTCATCAGGAGCATGCTTGTAGGGAGGTCATACAGCCACCTCATCAGGAGCAGGCTTGTAGGGAGGTCATACAGACACCTCATCAGAAGCATGCCCAGGCCTTGTAGGGAGGTCATACAGACACATCATCAGGAGCATGCCCAGGCCTTGTAGGGAGGTCATACAGCCACCTCATCAGGAGCAGGCTTGTAGGGAGGTCATACACCTCATCAGGAGCAGGCTTGTAGGGAGGTCATACAGGCACATGGAGGCCACACACATTACATGTATAATATATATAAGGACATTACAGCAAAGTTGGATCAGCGTGGAGGGGGTTACCAGGGTAATTCTGTGTGTGACGCCACCTGATACCACCATACTGTGACTGGATAACACCACAATACTACACCTGACCACTACCACCATACTGTGACTGGATAACACCACAAGACCTGACCAGACCCCCCCCCCCCCCATCTCCGTATCTGAGTTCTGTGTTATGAATAGAGCCGCAGTACGTGACCCGCGGCTCTATTCACCCCTACAGAGCAGCC
Organism: Dendropsophus ebraccatus; assembly: GCF_027789765.1. Taxonomy (NCBI): domain Eukaryota; kingdom Metazoa; phylum Chordata; class Amphibia; order Anura; family Hylidae; genus Dendropsophus; species Dendropsophus ebraccatus. Next base: position 196,900,602 of record NC_091456.1, on the reverse strand, counting down.
AGAGAGAGACGAGTAAGCACTATTCCGTCTTTCTCGGCTTTTCAAGCGGCTCCTTTGTTGCCTGGGCTGTACGTTTTGGGTCATGCTGGGAGACCCGGCCAGGACTCAATATTAATGTCCTAGTGGAGGGAAGGAGGTTGTTACTCCGGATTTTAAAGTACACGGCTCTATCCATTGTCCCACTGATGCGGTTGGCAGAGAAACACCCCCAAAACATGTTTCCCCTCCATGCCTGACAGTGGGGTCGGAGTTCTTTGGGTCATAGGCGGCATTTCTCGTCCTCCAAACACGGCAAATAGAGTTAATGCCAAAGAGCTGAATGTTTGTTTCATCTGACCCCTGCACCTTCTCTGATCACTCTCAGAATCATCCAGGTGTTCATTGGAGACTTGCCCATGTTGTAGAGGTTAGAGTCTGACTGATTGGGGATGGGAGTCTTTTCTACAGGTGACAATGTAAGACGGCCATCTATAATGCAGGTAACCTGGACGGCCATCTATAATGGAGGTAACCTGGTGAATTAGGAGCGTATGACTGGTCTGTAGGAGCCAGAACTCCTAATTATTTTTAGGGGATCAAATACTTATTTCTGTCTGAAAAATGCTAATAAATTTATATAATTTATACAGTGTGATTTTTGTGGATTTTATTTTTGATATTCTCTCACTGTTAAAATTAATCTTAAAATTATAGACTATTTGTCAGGATTGTGCAGTAACCTGGTGTGAACTGGGCCTGTTTTAACTTCTATGTGCTACACCAGCTTGCTTCTCAGCTTCATGGCAATGCGGGAGTTAAACTGATCACTGGGAGACTTGATTATTGCAGCTGAGTAGTCTGTGTGATTGACTGGTTTCTCTGCCTAACAAATTCAGAAGGAGACAGCACTGCTCACAGCAAACGTGATTTCTTTATTCACATCCTATTCCCGCAACGTTTCGGCTGGTTTCTGCAACAACTAACCAGGCTACGGCAAGGTGAACGTCCAGTAGAGGACTATTCAGTGTTTCGGCAGTGGAGCGGCCCTTCCACTTGGAACGACTCTGCTCTCCGGTTCCAATTCCGGGCCGGGCTGAGTGACCGACTAAAAGACATGCTAGTGGCCTACTTGACTCCTGACACCCTCGAAGAGAGTATGACCTTGGCCATTCGGGAACATCGGTGGTTGAGGGACTGACAGAGGGAGAGGGGTTCCCCAGACCTGACTAGAACCTATTTGTTTCCAACCTCCTTCCCTATAAACCTGCCCCACCTGTTGCACCCCCTCGAGAGGAGCTGATGCAAGACGATGACACAGATGCCAAGGCCAGACAGGCACACCGTCTACAGAACAACCTTTGCCTGTACTGTGGAAAAGCGAGACATAGAGTACGGCGATGTCCCTCCAGGCCTGAACCATTGCCAGAAAGCTCCAGGCGCCTGAGCAACTATCGAGGGGGTCTCTCAGGCGCACAGGAAACCTTCATGAGAAGGAACAAGCTATTGTTACCTATCTCACTGGTGTTGGGGAATAGTTGCATTTTTGGGTATGCTCAGGTCGATTCTGGGTCTTCTGCTAATTTCATTAACCCCGTGTTTTGGTCTGGGTTGGAAGCATTTCCCCTTCAGTTCAAGTGTCCAGTGAACATCACTGGAGCTGACTCGGCTCCCTTTGCCCAAGGAGGTGTACGGTATATTACCCCCCACCTTGAAGTTAAGGTGGTGTCTGTTCATGTCGAGACCCTCGATTTTCTTCTTTTGCAGGGTTAGTCTTCTGATGTGATCTTGGGGTTACCCTTGCTGGAAGCTCATAATCCAGTGTTCGATTGGGCCAGCAGTGAACTTACTCGGTGGGGGCCTAAGTGTGGTCCTCATTGTATTGCGGTGACACTTGCGAAATGTTCCACTGGGGAGGGGGAGATTCCAGGATTTCTAGCTGACTACACAGATGTGTTTGATGAGAACACATTCGCCCCTCCTCCTTTGCTTTGGGGGCGGGATTCTTTTTTGTGGGCAAAGAAGACGGTGGGCTTCGGCCCTGTATTGACGATAGAGCGTTAAACAAGATCACAGTTAAGAACCAGCACCCGCTACCCCTTATCCCGGACTTGTTTAACCAGATTGTGGGTGCTAAATGGTGTTCAAAAATTGATTTGCGGGGAGCAAAGAAGGTGATGAATGGAAGACTTCTTTCAATACCCCTGAAGGCATTTCAAATACCTCGTTATGCCCTTTGGGTTAAGCAATGCTCCGGCAGTCTTCCAACATTTTGTGAATAACGTATTCCGTGAGTACCTTGGTCGTTTTCTGGTTGTGTATCTTGATGATAGTTTTCCCCCGACTGGTCTTCTTAAATTTTGCATGTCCGCACTGTCATGGACCTTTTGAGGGCTAATCAGTTATGTGCCAAGCTGTCTAAGTGCCAATTTGGTATTCAGGAGGTCTCATTTTTGGGGTATAACATCACCTCTAACTCGTTTAGTATGGACCCTCTTAAGGTCCAAGCCATTGAGAACTGGCAGTGACGCAATAACCTTAAGGCTCTACAGAGGTTCTTGGGTTTTGCTAATTATTACCAGAAATTTATCAAAAACTTCTTGCTCATAGCCAAACCTCTTACCGATCTAACCAAGAAGGGGGCGGATCTGGTAAATTGGACCCCTGACGCTTATTTGCTCAAGCAGTGTTTCACTAAGCTTCCGGTGCTGATTCTGCCAGACTTTGAGCATCCTTTTATAGTAGAGGTGGACGCATCTGAGGTGAGGATAGGAGCTGTTCTATCTCAGGGGTCTGCAGCTCTTACCAACCTCCAACCCGTTGCATTCTTCACGAGGAAGTTCTCCAAGGTAGACATAGGCAATAGGGAGTTGTTGGCTATAAAGATGGCCTTTGACGAATGGAGACACTTCCTCGAGGGAGCTAAGCATAAGGTGGTGGTTATCACTGATCACAAAAACCTCATGTATTTGGATCAAGCCAAATGTCTCACACCACGCCAGATGGGCCTTGTTCTTTACTAGGTTTAATTGTGAAATAACCTACCGGCCTGGTTCCAAGAATGTCAAGACTGACGCTTTGTCCCTCAGCTTTGACGTTGAGACCACTCCTAGGATCCAACCTGATACCATCTTGTCCCCTGGTGTGGTAGTGGCCATTTTGCAGCCGGATCTGGTGCCTTAAATCGCGGAGTCTCAGTCCTTGGCACCCCAGAACACTTCACAGTCCCTGCTGTTTATGCCCCCTAACCTCAGTCTCTGAGTCTTGGAGGAGGTTCACAGCTCTGTGTTAACGGGAGCACCCAGGGGTGGCAGGAACAAAATACTTGCTCTCACGCCACTACTGGTGGCCTTCCTGGGCCCGAGATGTGAGGGCCTTTGTTGACGCGTGTGAGACCTGTGCTAGGTCCAAGGTTCCTCGTAGACCACCTGAAGGGTTATTACACCCGCTACCTGTGCCTACGAGACCATGGACACATATCTCAATGGATTTTATTACTGATTTGCCTCTGTCCAAGGAAAAAAATGTAATTTGGGTGGTTATGGATAGGTTTTCTAAGATGTGCCATCTTATCCCTTTGTGCAAATTCCCTTATGCTCGCACCCTGGCCACAATGTTCATTAATCACATTCTGCGCCTGCATGATATTCCTGAGAACATTGTGTCTGATCGAGGTGTTCAGTTTGTTGCTAAATTCTGGAGATAATTCTGTGGTCGATTGGGTGTCTCCTTGTGCTTCTTGTCTGTCTTCCATCCGCAGACGAACGGACAGACAGAAAGGATTAACCAATTTCTGGAACAATTTCTGAGGTGTTTTGTGGCTGATCCCCAAGATAAATGGAGAGACTTTATACCCTTAGCAGAGTTTGCCTTAAACAATCATGAGCACAGCTCAATAAAGATGTCATCGTTCTTCTGAAACTATGGTTTTAACCTGAGGTACTCGTCTATTCATACCACCGACTCAGTTACCCCCTCAGCAGAAGCAGTTTTTTCGAAACTGTGCACAGTTTGGGTCTAGCTTTTTCAGAAACATGCTGGGGGTATACTGTCAGGATTGTGCAGTAACCTGGTGTGAACTGGGCCTGCTTTACTTCTATGTGCCACACCCGCTTGCTTCTAAGCTTCCTGGCAATGCGGGAGTTTAACCGATCACTGAGAGACTTTAGTATTGCAGCAAAGTAGTCTGTGTTACTGACTGGTTTCTCTGCCTGTATGGAGCCTGGAGGATTAGAGCGCCGATCCAATGAGGATCCGGACTGGGCTCTTCGTCAGTAGAAAACAAAGCTGAGGCAGTTTCTCAGCACTGGCTATTTAGGTTTCATACCCTGGTCCCAGCTCCCGTCTATTCCTGCACTCCCTGTCCTAACTTCCCCTGCTTGATCGACTCTCTTACCTGACCTCTGGCTTGACTTTTTGACTATTCGACTGTTCGACTATTTGACCTTGCTTGTTTGACTATCCGCTATTGTGTTGTTTTGTCTTTCTTGTTCTATGTGCATGTATCTAGTACAGGGAACGTCTTCGTGGTTGTCCACGGCCGCCTAGGGCCGTTTGAGCCAAGTAGGTAGTGACAGTGGGTGGGTTTAGTATCAGGGCTCACTGTCGTATCTCGTCCCTACCTCCACTGTCCTGACAATATAGTCAGCAAGGGATCAAATAATGATTTCCTTCATGGAACATTACACATATACAGCTCAGCTACATGTACATTACACACATACAGCACAGCTACATGTACATTACACACATACGGCTCAGCTACATGTACATTACACATATACGGCTCAGCTACATGTACATTACACACATACGGCTCAGCTACATGTACATTACACACATACAGCTCAGCTACATGTACATTACACACATACAGCTCAGCTACATGTACATTACACACATACAGCTCAGCTACATGTACATTACACATACAGCTCAGCTACATGTACATTACACATATATACAGCTCAGCTACATGTATATTACACACATACAGCTCAGCTACATGTACATTACACATATACAGCTCAGCTACATGTACATTACACATATACAGCTCAGCTATATGTACATTACACATATACAGCTCAGCTACATGTACATTACACACATATACAGCTCAGCTACATGTACATTACACACATATACAGCTCAGCTACATGTACATTACACACATACAGCTCAGCTACATGTACATTACACACATATACAGCTCAGCTACATGTACATTACACATATACAGCTCAGCTACATGTACATTACACATATACAGCTCAGCTACATGTACATTACACATATACAGCTCAGCTACATGTACATTACACATATATACAGCTCAGCTACATGTACATTACACATATACAGCTCAGCTACATGTACATTACACACATATACAGCTCAGCTACATGTACATTACACATATACAGCTCAGCTACATGTACATTACACACATATACAGCTCAGCTACATGTACATTACACACATATACAGCTCAGCTACATGTACATTACACACATACAGCTCAGCTACATGTACATTACACATATACAGCTCAGCTACATGTACATTACACACATACAGCTCAGCTACATGTACATTACACATATACAGCTCAGCTACATGTACATTACACACATATACAGCTCAGCTACATGTACATTACACACATACAGCTCAGCTACATGTACATTACACACATACAGCTCAGCTACATGTACATTACACACATACAGCTCAGCTACATTTACATTACACATATATACAGCTCAGCTACATGTACATTACATATATATACAGCTCAGCTACATGTACATTACACACATATACAGCTCAGCTACATGTACATTACATATACAGCTCAGCTACATGTACATTACACATATACAGCTCAGCTACATGTACATTACACACACATACAGCACAGCTACATGTACATTACACATATACAGCTCAGCTACATGTACATTACACACACAGCTCAGCTACATGTACATTACACATATACAGCTCAGCTACATGTACATTACACACATACAGCTCAGCTACATGCACATTACACACATACAGCTCAGCTACATGTACATTACACACATATACAGCTCAGCTACATGTACATTACACACATATACAGCTCAGCTACATGTACATTACACATATACAGCTCAGCTACATGTACATTACACACATATACAGCTCAGCTACATGTACATTACACACATATACAGCTCAGCTACATGTACATTACACACATATACAGCTCAGCTACATGTAAATTACACATATACAGCTCAGCTACATGTACATTACACACATATATACAGCTCAGCTACATGTACATTACACACATACAGCTCAGCTACATGTACATTACACATATATACAGCTCAGCTACATGTACATTACACATATACAGCTCAGCTACATGTACATTACACACATACAGCTCAGCTACATGTACATTACACATATACAGCTCAGCTACATGTACATTACACATATACAGCTCAGCTACATGTACATTACACACATATACAGCTCAGCTACATGTACATTACACACATACAGCTCAGCTACATGTACATTACACACATACAGCTCAGCTACATGTACATTACACATATACAGCTCAGCTACATGTACATTACACATATATACAGCTCAGCTACATGTACATTACACACATACAGCTCAGCTACATGTACATTACACACATATACAGCTCAGCTACATGTACATTACACACATACAGCTCAGCTACATGTACATTACACATATACAGCTCAGCTACATGTACATTACACATATATACAGCTCAGCTACATGTACATTACACATATACAGCTCAGCTACATATACATTACACACATACAGCTCAGCTACATGTACATTACACACATATACAGCTCAGCTACATGTACATTACACACATACAGCTCAGCTACATATACATTACACATATACAGCTCAGCTACATGTACATTACACACATATACAGCTCAGCTACATATACATTACACACATACAGCTCAGCTACATATACATTACACATATACAGCTCAGCTACATGTACATTACACACATATACAGCTCAGCTACATGTACATTACACACATACAGCTCAGCTACATGTACATTACACATATACAGCTCAGCTACATGTACATTACACACATATATACAGCTCAGCTACATGTACATTACATATATACAGCTCAGCTACATGTACATTACACACATACAGCTCAGCTACATGTACATTACACATATACAGCTCAGCTACATGTACATTACACATATACAGCTCAGCTACATGTACATTACACACACATACAGCTCAGCTACATGTACATTACACACAGGGCTCTGCTGCAGGCATATATAACACACACATACACAGCTCTGCTCCACACACATCACACACACACAGCTCTGCTCCACACACATCCCTTCAGCTCATCCAGCACAGCAGAGTCCTGCATACACTGAGCAGCAGCCCCTGATCAGGTGACTCCTCCTCCTCCATGTGACTGATCACATGACTGTGACATCATGGCAGGTCCAGCTAGCTTCTCTCTACTGATAACAAAGGCTGAAGCATAAGCTCCTCCCACACAAGTCACATGGGTATGATGTCATCAAAGGTACATACATTCTCTTGGAAATAGCATCTACCTAGCACACGGCTCCTGTATCTGCAGCTGGAGGTACAGTATATATATATATATATATATATATGTGTGTAGGGGGCAGCAGGACCATTAACCCCTTCAGGACTGGGCGGTATTAGGTATGAGGTGTTGTTGTTCCTTGTGTCATTGCTGATCCCAGGAGGCCGATCTGTGCTGTTTCCTCTTCTCTCCTCTCATCTGGATGATATCATGTTGGGGGAGATGAGAATCTTTCCTCACATTTTCTTCTCTTTCCTGGGACATCATGTGACTGTTCACTGTGCCCGATCAATAAAGTTATATTATACTGGAGACCCCGATATATTACATTGTCTCCTCCTCTTTCCTCCAGAATCCTCTGCTGATATCTTCTATATAAGAGACCGACCCATCAACCATGGAGAGAGACAGAGACAAGATGGCCGACAGGATAATAACCCTCACCCTACACATACTCTTCCTGCTTACTGGGGAGGTGAGGGATTCTGGGAGTGATGTCATCATGACATCATTCTTATCTATGGCATAACAGATGGATAGGACTGGAGAGGTGAGGGATTCTGGGAGTGATGTCATCATGACATCATTCTTATCTATGGAATAACAGATGGATAGGACTGGGGAGGTGAGGGATTCTGGGAGTGATGTCATCATGACATCATTCTTATCTATGGAATAACAGATGGATAGGACTGGAGAGGTGAGGGATTCTGGGAGTGATGTCATCATGACATCATTCTTATCTATGGAATAACAGATGGATAGGACTGGAGAGGTGAGGGATTCTGGGAGTGATGTCATCATGACATCATTCTTATCTATGGAATAACAGATGGATAGGACTGGGGAGGTGAGGGATTCTGGGAGTGATGTCATCATGACATCATTCTTATCTATGGAATAACAGATGGATAGGACTGGAGAGGTGAGGGATTCTGGGAGTGATGTCATCATGACATCATTCTTATCTATGGAATAACAGATGGATAGGACTGGAGAGGTGAGGGATTCTGGGAATGGATGGAGTGATAGTAATGTGTCTCTCCATACACAGGATTACACAGTAGTGAAGAAGTCCTCTAGTGGGCGCTGTGGGGCCCCTGGGTGTGAAGGATGGGGAAGAACCCTGAGCCCAATCCCGGGGCCCCTGATACATGAGGAAATGGAGGAAGAGAAGATCCTAGAAGTCACCAACAAGATGGTGGAGCTGCTGAGTGGAGAGGTGAGACTGTGGCTGCTGGGAATGCTGGGACATTATACAGTAACACCACTGGAGGGGTGGGGGGGATGACTGTGTGACCATTGTGTGTGTCAGGTTCCTATAAGGTGTCAGGACGTGGCGGTCTATTTCTCCATGGAGGAGTGGGAGTATGTAGAAGGACACAAGGATCAGTACAAGGATGTGATGCTGGAGGATCAGCAGCCCCTCCCATCAGCAGGTAATAGACAGGACTATATACACACCTCCTCTCTGTATTATCTGGATGGAAAGAATGAATTCAGTCTCTGTATGTGTTCCCTTCAGTCAGATCCAGTAAGAGAACAGCACCAGAGAGATGTCCCCGTCCTCTTCTCCCACAGGATCAGGATCAGGTAGATGGAGATCTTCCCTATGATCTGTACATCCCACCTGACTTCTCCTCCTGTCTGATGACTTTTACAATATTTCTCTCACATCTTATGAATCAGGGGGAAGATGAGAACAATATTAATTCTCCGGACGTAACAGTAAAGGAGGAGATGTATATAAAGGACATCACTGCAGAAAAGGATATAAAATCTATTTATTCTACTGACATAAGGATAAAAGAAGAAGAGACAGATGTGAGCAGTGATGAGCAGTATAAGGAGGACATCACTACAGGGAACGAGCTGAACTGTATTAATACTTTAGATATAAGGGTAAAAGAAGAAGAGACAGATGGGAGCGGTGATGAGCAGTATATGGAGGACATTTTTACCGGGAAGAATCTTAAATGTTTTAATGATACAGACATAAGGGTAAAAGAAGAGGAAGAGGAGATGGATATGATCAGTGATGAGCAGTATAAGGAGGACATCACTACAGGTAAGCGCCCAGGTGGAATATTATAAGCTCTGTGTCCTGTCAGTCTTCTCTGCTGTATACTCCCCCATACAGTGACACCATTATAGGAGATAACACACACTGTGCATCTATAATATGGACATGAAATACATCTGTGTGGACGAGGCCGATATCTACATCATCTGCTGTCACTACCGATAAGGGGGGGGGGGGGATTTGCCCTATTTTGGGGCTATCATACTAATAACCCACAAAGCCAATTTTAAAATATATTAATTTTTATTAATCATAATTAAAAAATCAGTAAAACCAGTGCAAAAGGGAATCCAGCAGTAATTAGTTACCAGACCACCATACCTCTAATGATGACTCTAACATATATCGCTATAGCATGTAAACGTGGTATAAACAGTGGTATTGTGAGGTCTTGTACAAAAATTTTTTTTGCACTTTTTTGATTTGTTGTCACATGTATTAAGGTGGTATTATTATACTGATGTATATCTATGCACTTTTCTTATATATAATCACTTAAAATTATGTATTTCTTATGACCAGATGTATATACATAGCCTCCCGATAAGGAATAATGATTACCATCCGTGTACGCGAGTCTGGGGAGATTCTGGCGCAGGCGCTCTTCCAACTTGGTCTCTTGAGTCGCTGTGCGCATGTCCGCCTGCGTTCCACCGGCGGACGTGCGTTCCAGTGACGTAGGCCGGAAGGAAGCTGCGTGATCCCTGGCCACTCCTTTGACCCGCGTCGTCCCCCGGAAGGAATCCTCAATTTTAGTATATATAGTGCGCTAGACACGAGTTATATACGCCCCTTGATAAAGCGATTTAAAGGCGAAACGTGCGTCGGGGTTGTGGCTACCAGACACCACGATGGGTAAGCGTCTCATTATATGATTATTTATATTGCGGATATAGGCTGACATTGTTTTCATCGATCCGAGGCTGTGTAGATACACTGCAGGGCTATATGAATACTGATTGTGACGTTTACATGCTATAGCGATATATGTTAGAGTCATCATTAGAGGTATGGTGGTCTGGTAACTAATTACTGCTGGATTCCCTTTTGCACTGGTTTTACTGATTTTTTAATTATGATTAATAAAAATTAATATATTTTAAAATTGGCTTTGTGTGGTATAATTGTTATTTTCTAAAAAGCTAATCAATTATGTTGGACCAATTATGGTAGGGTCAATTGACTCCGTGGTGGTGAGACCAATATTGTTTGAGTGTCCATTGGAGCTATTGTATACATACTAATAACCCCTATTAGACTCCTATCCGGTTACTGTGTGACCCCCACAGCGTGTCCACCCATTAACCCTTTCATGTCACAGCTGATTTTCGAAAAGCAAAATGTATTTTTCAAATTTGCATGTGATAAAACGTTCATGTTATCTATATTCCTCAAGTCAGTACAATTACAACAATTTATTTATTTATTTTTTATTTTACTACTTACTAAAAAAAACCAAAAAACATTTTTTTAAGACATGTTTAAAATTGCTGTATTCTTACTGCTATTGTACCGAAATTTACTTACCGATATTTACATTTATTGGAGTCCATAGGCGGCACAACCTATGGTTAAAGTCCCCCTAGGTACAATCATACAGAGAAAGGATAATTAGCAATAAATCACTTAAAGGGAACCTGTCACCCCCCGTGCCGGGGTGACAGGCTCCCGACCCCCCACTACAGCCCCCTATACTCACCTGATCCCGCCCGGTCCCGCTTCTGGATCCGGTCGAGTAACGGAAATCTCAGCCGCTGCAGCCCGGCGCGTGCTGAGAGATGAGTCCAACGCTCATAGAGAATGACAGGAGAGTCCAGCGCTCCGTCATTCTCTATGAGCGTTGAACTCATCTCTCAGCGCCCGCGCCGGGCTGCAGCAGCTGATATCTCAGTGACCCGACCGGATCCAGAAGCGGGACCCGGCGGGATCAGGTGAGTATAGGGGGCTGTAGCGGTGGGTCGGGAGCCTGTCACCCCGAAACGGGGGGTGACAGGTTCCCTTTAAGCTTTTAGGGTCCATTTATACAGAAAGATTATCAAACAGATTATCTGCCAAAGATTTGAAGCCAAAGCCAGAAACATAAAAGGTCATAAAGAAAAGACTGAGATTTCTCCTCTTTTCAAATCCATTCCTGGCTTTGGCTTGAAATCTTTGGCAGATAATCTTTCTGTGTAAATGGACCCTTAAAGGAGAAGTCCAGAGAAATTTTTTATTAAAGTAATGTATTGCCCCCGAAAATTATACAAATTACAAATAGGGGAAATGATTATAAAGTGTTTTTTTACCTGCACTTACTACTGCATCAATGCTTCACTTCCTGGATAACATGATGATGATGATGTCACTTCCTGGATAACATGGTGATGTCACTTCCTGGATAACCTGGTGATGTCACTTCCTGGATAACATGGTGGTGTCACTTCCTGGATAACCTGGTGATGTCACTTCCTGGATAACATGGTGGTGTCACTTCCTGGATAACATGGTGATGTCACTTCCCGGATAACATGGTGATGTCACTTCCTGGATAACATGGTGATGTCACTTCCCGGATAACATGGTGATGTCACTTCCTGGATAACATAAACTTTTGGGGGGCAATACAATACTTTAATAAATATTTTTTTACCAGACGTTTCCTTTAAGTATTGTAACAGATGGACCAGACACGAGGAGGTGGTTCCCCTTGATAACAAGGAGTGCTGATGTACCTTCTTTAAGGAGTGGGAAACTTCCAGGTCGCTACCTTCAGAGAAACTCCATGGTGACCGCTGACTGGAGAAATTAATGATTACTGGAGCCTATGGACCACATGCTCCTCTTCTGCGGTTGAAGTCCAAAATGCAATGTGAAGACATTGTTCAGATTGAAGCTGAGCAGAGAACTAGGAATGGAATGAGATCTAAATTCCAAAAGGTCACTAGGAGGCAAGGAAGTAGTGAATAGCCAGGGAACACAGATGTGGTTTGCTGACTGAAACACACCAACAATTGAGCACAGAGGTCTGGAGGTGATGGCTATAAATATCCTTGGGTAATCGGCCTAGAATTCACTAGAACCGAGTCTATAAATACAGGTCATCAGGCGTACACCTGTCACTAGAGGGAGCCCAATTCCACAGGTAGCGTGCCCAGCACAGGTGAGAAGATTCTGGAAAGCAAGCATACTAAGAAAGAGCAGGAGAGTGAACAGACTGATGCACAGTGCGCCCTCCAGAAGGTAGGGGATAATGGACACGACCTTGTGCCGTTTCATTACCCCCCTAGGTTCCCTCCTCTTCTTGGACCAGAGTTAGTAAAAAACTTGGATCATCTTTGGGTCATTTATGTTCTCTTGAGGTTCCCAGGACCTCTCTTCTGGGCCAAAGCCTTTCCAGTCTACTAGATAGTAAACCCTGTGTTTGTCAGCTTGTTTTTTTATATTTGTAGAGGCTCGGAGAAGGCTTTGGCAAGCTTGATGCCAAATCTAATTAAAATCACAAAGTTGGCTCTCAATGTCTGAAACTTGAGAAGTCGTAGGAAGCTGCAAAGGAAGTGGAGGATGTTGGCCATAGACTGTGTGGAAGGGAGTGTCCCCAAAAGAGCTGCTAGAGTTGATATTACAAGCAAACTCTGTCCATGGCAGCAGTGAAACCAAGTTGTCTTGATGGGTTGAAATAAAGTGGCAAAGATAGTTTCCCAGATCTGATTCACCTATTCCACCTGGCCGTTGAATTGGGGCTGGTAGGCCGAACATAGGTCCAGCTGGATTTGGAATTTGGCGCAGAGAGCAAGCTAGAACTTGGAGGAGAATTAAACTCCCCTGTCAGAGACTATTGGCATACCATGTAGACGCAAGATGTGTTGAATGAATAGGGATGCCAGTTTGGTTGCTGAAGGAAGGCCTGAAAGAGGAGTCAATACAAGGCAGAAAAGACCCATCCTTTTTCTCCACAAAAAAGAAGCCTGCCCCAGTGGGAGATGATGACTTGTGAATAAAACCCCTCTCTAGGTTTTCCTTAATTTAGGCTGAAATAGCCGCCATCTCGGGCCGTGACAGAGGAGACACCCTGTCACAAAGAGGGGCAGTTCCAGGCTTCCAAGTCAATTGGGCAGTCATTTTCCGGTGTGGTGGAAGAGTGTCTGCCTGTTTCTTGCACAAGACATACACAAAGTCACGATAGGGTGCAGGCATAGCCGGAGGTATAGGGCTAGTTGGCAGGAGAGGGAAGGATCCAACCAGTTGAGATTATTGCGGAGGCAGAAGACAAAAACTATTGCATTTCTGTCCCCAGCGTGTCACTTCTCCGGTCTTTCAGTCAATAGTAGAATGATGTTTCCGCAACCAAGGCAGACCCAGGACTACAGAGTTAATGGAGCTTGGGACTACATGGAAAAAATATTCTCTTGATGCAACACCCCCACCTCCATGTCAATAAGCTGTGGGCGGTACCGGATGACTTAGGAGAGAACCTGACCATTCACAAAGAGATGGAGAGGGGCTTGGCCAGTGGAGTAACAGGCAGTTTGTAACAAGGGAAGAATGGATAAAGTTGCAGCCAGAGTCCACAAAGGCTGCTGTTTGCAGACAGGTACCAGTGGGAAGGGTCAGGGTGGAGAGGAGGTATTGCTATCCAGAGTCACCTCTCCTATGGATAGGACAGTGCCTCAACTGGTGCCCGTTGGCTCTGCAGTAGGTACACAGACCCAGGTTCCGACAATAAGTCTTCTCCTCTTGAGATAAATAAGTTCTTGCATGGGCTCTTCCCATGGTCTCATGGATGCAGGCAGGACTGAGTTTTGGAAGGCTGGAGCCAATGGACATGGGAAGGTTCTTGCTGCTTATTTCCTGCTGCCTTTCTGCAAAGTGGATGTCAATACGAGTGGGCAGCGTAATGAGCATCCAAACTGGTGGTCAAGTCATGACCGTCAAGTTCGTCTTTAATGTGACTGGCTAGCCCCTCCCAGAATGCATCCATTAGCACTTCATTGTTCCAGGCTACCTCAGAGGCCAGGGTCCAGAACTGCACTGCATACTGGCCTACGGTGGAATCACCCTAATGGAACCCATGAGGCAGCTGAGGATCTGTGTCCAGGTTCCTCAAAGACCATGCAGAATGCAGCCAAAAAGTCTGGTAGGCTGGTTGTTAGAGGATCTCCTCACACCCACAGAAGAATAACCCAAGCTAAAAACTCTCTGGAAAGCAAGGAAACGATAAACGTTACCTTAGCATGATCTGAGATGAAATGATAAGCCAAGTCCTGAAAGTGAATCGTGCACTGATTCAGAAATTCCCAGAAGGACTTAGGGTCTCCGTTAAAGCGGGGAGGCAGAGGCAGCTGGACTTACTGCCAAGAACAGCGGCAACTGGAGCAGTTGGTGGAAGGCATGGCGCAATGATTTGAAGCATCTAAAACAATTGTTCCTGGTAAGCACCTTGATGGGCTACTTCTTTGGATAGGTTTGGTGACTCAGGAAGAGAAGCATCAGCTGTATTAGTTGTACTGTAACAGATGGGTCAGGCATGAAGAGGTGTATCTCCTGGATCACTGAGGAGTGTTGACATACCTTCTCCAAGAACTTGAACTTTGTCGAACTATCCGCATTTGATTCCCGATGCCTTCCTGTTCCATGGGAATAGAGGAGAAAGCCCAAGTACCGCCTGGAATTCCGGAATACAGCTTAGGTAATAGGCTGTATCCCCGAATTCCAGGCGGTACTCGGGCTGTCTCCTCCTTCCCCACGGTATGGGAAGGCATCAGGAATCAAATGCGGATGGTTCGACAAGGTTCGAGTTCGAACCTAAGATTTCCCGATGTTTGATCATCCCTACTGGTGACCACCAACTGAAGAAATGAAGGAGTACTGGAGCCTGGAACCAGATGCTCTTCTTCTGCGGTTGAAGTTCAAAGTGCAATATGAAGACGTTGTACATACTGGAGCTGAGCAGAGAACTAGGAATGGAATGAGATTCAAATGCTGGAACATCACTAGGAAGCAAAGAAGTGGAAAGTAGCCAGGGAGCACAGATGTGGTTTGCTGACTGAAACACACCAACAACTGAGCACAGAGGTCTGGAGGTGATGGCTATAAATACCCTCAGGTAATCGGCCTAGAATTCACTAGAACTTGTGTGCTGAGTCTATAAATACAGGTGAACAGGCGTATGCCTGACAATAGAGGGAGCCAGGATGGCTACCTACCACTTTAGTAAGAAAGAACAGAAGAGTGAACTGACCGAAGCACGGTGCGCCCTGCAGCAGGTAGTGGATGATGGAAACGACCATGTGCCGTTACCAGTATCCACACTATAAAGCCGATCACCAGACCTCGAACCAGTTTATTATTTATATAATAATAACAAGTAATCAAGGGTGGGAAGCTTGTGCTGCCTACAGACTCCAAGAAATAAAAATTTGGGCAAGTAAATATTAGATTTTTCACGTGTTACGGCAGGACAACACGACTCCCTTGTGGGGTATATATCTAGGAAAAACAGAGAATAAATTATAATATAATGTATATACTGTGTGTATATCTTACACGGCGCTGTACTACATAGGCAATTAGTGTGCTGCTTTTGATGCACAGTGGGGATACCCGTAGTTTCCCGTGTGATAATTAATACAAAGAAAAATAAAGAGATTTGCATCTAGCGCACCTAAATAAAACTCATCAGAAGGTCATTACTCACGATATCTTTTTCATCTGCTTTTACTCTTGGTGATGAGGTGTTTGTAATCCTTCCGATTTGGAGTTCCAACAGGGTGAGTATAGTCCACGCTGGGAGTACGCCCCGGCCGGTGGCGTGTTCTCAACCAGCTAGCTAGTGTTCCGGTAAGGGTTTACTGTGACGTCACAGAGTTTGTTAAGGAGCAAGGTGAGGGCCAAACTTTCTCCTACTAGTTTCAGCGTTACCAACGCCTTCCTCAGGGATAGTGAATAGCTCTTCTCCTACTCCTTTTATGTACTCGGAACAGCCTAATTATCCTCCTATTGGTTCCAGGTTGGATTTCTGTTTGTCTTTCTCTTTTCAAGGTTTCAGGTTTTCAATGGCAATGAGTTACCCTAGTATAGATAACTTGGATATCACCACCTTATGCCCTACAGTGTCGAGATAACCATCCTGCCAGGGTAGTACGAGGTCCCAAGTCCCTGCGCTGGGTTGAGCAGAAGAGAAGTGTAGAAGAGAGAAGAAAGAGGATAGGTAGAAAAGTGAGGAAAACAGGGCCAGCACCCTTGTATCTTGTGCTTAGTCCTCTGTTTGTGGACTAAGCACAAGATACAAGGGTGCTGGCCCTGTTTTCCTCACTTTTCTACCTATCCTCTTTCTTCTCTCTTCTACACTTCTCTTCTGCTCAACCCAGCACAGGGACTTGGGACCTCGTACTACCCTGGCAGGATGGGTATCTCGACACTGTAGGGCATAAGGTGGTGAGATCCAAGTTATCTATACTAGGGTAACTCATTGCCATTGAAAACCTGAAACCTTGAAAAGAGAAAGACAAACAGAAATCCAACCTGGAACCAATAGGAGGATAATTAGGCTGTTCCGAGTACATAAAAGGAGTAGGAGAAGAGCTATTCACTATCCCTGAGGAAGGCGTTGGTAACGCTGAAACTAGTAGGAGAAAGTTTGCCCCAGTGGGAGATGATGACTTGTGAATAAAACCCCTCTCTAGGTATTCCTTAATTTAGGCTGAAATAGCAGCCATCTCGGGCCGTGACAGAGGAGACACCCTGTCACAAAGAGGGGCAGTTCCAGGCTTCCAAGTCAATTGGGCAGTCATTTTCCAGTGTGGTGGAAGAGTGTCTGCCTGTTTCTTGCACAAGACATACACAAAGTCACGATAGGGTGCAGGCATAGCCGGAGGTATAGGGCTAGTTGGCAGGAGAGGGAAGGATCCAACCAGTTGAGATTATTGCGGAGGCAGAAGACAAAAACTATTGCATTTCTGTCCCCAGCGAGGAAGGCGTTGGTAACGCTGAAACTAGTAGGAGAAAGTTTGGTCCTCACCTTGCTCCTTAACAAACTCTGTGACGTCACAGTAAACCCTTACCGGAACACTAGCTAGCTGGTTGAGAACACGCCACCGGCCGGGGCGTACTCCCAGCGTGGACTATACTCACCCTGTTGGAACTCCAAATCGGAAGGATTACAAACACCTCATCACCAAGAGTAAAAGCAGATGAAAAAGATATCGTGAGTAATGACCTTCTGATGAGTTTTATTTAGGTGCGCTAGATGCAAATCTCTTTATTTTTCTTTGTAGAGAATAAATTATGTATTTCATATTCAAATTTTTTATTTAGAAAAGGGGGGGAATTTAACCTTTTATTATGTATTTTTTATTTTTTTATTTTTTACACACTTTCGTTGACCCCAGGGCATTTCTATGAGCAGTACATTGAATCTGCACTTGATCGCATCATCTATCGGAGCATTCGTCAGTTTTAATTCCCATGCCCCAATCGGGAGCCACATACTCTCTATCAGTGAGATATAAGCCTGTTTATTATTAACCCCTTGAAGACCGAGCCTATTAATGCACGGATGTCTGGGTCAAATTAGTACAATGTTCCTCCTCGCCTTCTAAGAGCCATAGCCCTTTCATTTCTCCGCCTACAGGGCTGGTTGGGGTCATTTTTTTGCACCATGATCTTTAGTTTTAATTAATATCATGTAATATTGATGTATGAGAAAAATTTTGATCGCTTTTTAATAATTTTTTTTACTGATATATAATTTGAAAAAATCAGCAATCTTGGTGTGTTTTTTTCCCTTTCGTTTACGCGGTTCACCGTGCGGGAAAAATATATATGTAATATTTTAATAGATCAGACAATTCCGCACACTACGATATATAATTTGTTTATTTATTTTCCATATTTTTATTTTTATAATGGGCAAGGAGATATACTAAACTTTTATTGGGGGGGGATTATAAGGGCTTTTTTAACACTTGTTTTCACTGTAAATTATGCAATCATTAGATTCCAAAAACTGATCTATACTATGCCATAGTATAGCATAGATCAGTGTTATCGGTGATCTGTGCATAGAGCCTGCCTGAGAGCAGACTCTATGCATGGATGGCCGATCTGACAGGATGGAGGTAAGTGGATTACCCCCGCCTGTCAGTACAAGCCATGCTGTGGGGGTCCTGATCACTGAGTACCTAAAACACTGTGATCGCTATAGATCGCAGCGTTTAACAGGTTAATGATAAGCAGCTGCCTGTCATTATGCTGGGCTCCCGGGACACTGATGTGTGCAGGGCCATTCTCATTGCAGCGGTCCCACTTACATCAAACCCCTTTCACCTCAGGAACGTATATATACATTCCTACTGCACGGGGTATATGCAATAGAAACATATATCTACGTATTGCTCACGTGAAAGGGTTAAAGCTCTTTAAACTCTTTAAAAAAAAGTACAAAAACAATTGGCTGCGGCATAAAGGGGTAAATGGTAGTATATCTAAGGGTCCTTCCAGAAATTCCTTGAGAAAGTACTTTCCCCTTACAGTGTCAGTCCTTATGTCAGAGCATTGTCTGACTGAGCTGCCACACACCGGGCTCCCTCTGATTTTTACCCCTCACTCTCTTCCAGCTGTGTACCCCTCTCTCGTCACTCCTCCGGCTGTGCTCCCCTCTCCCGTCACCCCTCCGGCCTTGCCCCCCTCTCCCGTCACCCCTCCGGCTGTGCTCCCCTCTCCCGTCACCCCTCCGGCCTTGCCCCCCTCTCCCGTCACCCCTCCGGCCTTGCCCCCCTCTCTCGTCATCCCTCCGGCTGTGCTCCCCTCTCCCGTCACCCCTCCGGCCTTGCCCCCCTCTCTCGTCATCCCTCCGGCTGTGCTCCCCTCTCCCGTCACCCCTCTGTCTGTGCCCCCCCCTCTCGTCACCCCTCCAGCTGTGCTCCCCTCTCCCGTCACCCCTCCGTCTGTGCCCTCCTCTCCCGTCACCCCTCCGGCTTTGCCCCCCTCTCCGGTTACCCTTGCAACTGTGCCCGTCTCTCCCATCACCCCTCCGGCTGTGCCCTTCTCTCGCGTCACCCCTCCGGCTGTGCCCCCCTTTCCCATCACCCTTACGGCTGTGCCCTCCTCTCCCCTCTGGCTGTGCCCTCCTCTCCTGACACCCCTCTGGCTGTGCCCTCCTCTCCCGTCTCCTCTCTGGCTGTGCCCTCCTCTCCTGTCACCCTTCCGGCTGTGCCCCCCTCTCCTCTCTGGCTGTGCCCCCCTCTCCCATTAACCCTCCGGCAGTGCCCTCATTTCCCGTCACCCCTCCGGTTGTGCCTCTCTCTCCCGTCACCCCTCCCGCTGTGCCCTCCTCTCCCGTCACCCCTCCGGCTGTGCTCCCCTCTCCTGTCTCCCCTCCGGCTGTGCCTCTCCTGTCACCCCTCTGGCTGTGCCCCCCTCTCCCCTCCGGCTGTGCCCTCATTTCCCGTCACCTCTCTGGCTGTGCCTCTCTCTCCCGTCACCCCCCCCCCCTCCCCCGGCTGTGCCCTCCTCTGATACTCTTCTCTTCACAGCCATCTATGTGTATGTGTAACCCATCCTCTTTCTGCCAGTTATACTGATATCACATAAAACATCACAATAAACACACTTTTCCATTATACAGCACTATAGGCTGAACTCTGTTATACCGCAATATCACCATAAGAGTTGTTGGTAGTGATATGGGATGATGAGTTTTCCATTATGTGAAATTCTTGACAAGATGCTGCTCACAAAAACCTCTAATCTCTTCTCTATTGGCAGGTGACTGTACCCGGAGATCAGAGGGAAATCTGATATATACAGGTTTAAAAGTACATGATCATACATATGGAAAATGTTCCATTATCCTAGATCTACCCCCTGGCCTTTACAGCACAGATCTGTCATCTGATCCTTGTAATACCTTCCTGTATTCTGATTCATCACAGTTTATTAATCAAAATAAGGAGAAGCTATTTTCATGTTCAGAGTGTGGGAAATGTTTTACTTGCAAATCAGCTCTTGTTAGACATCAACTAATTCACACAGGGGAAAAACAATTTTCATGTGCGGAATGTGGGAAATGTTTTACATATAAGTCAGATCTTGTTAAACATCTAAGAATTCACACAGGGGAGAAGCCATTTTCATGTTTAGAATGTGGGAAATCTTTTGCTTACAAATCAGTTCTTGTTAAACATGTAAAAACTCACACAGGAGAGAAGCCGTTTTCATGTTCAGAATGTGGGAAATGTTTTACTGAGAAATCACAGTTTACTCTACATGAAAGAGCTCACACAGGGGAGAAGCTATTTTCCTGTCTAGAATGTGGAAAACGTTTTACTTATAAGTCAGATCTTGCTAAACATCTAAGAATTCACACAGGGGAGAAGCCATATTCATGTTCAGAATGTGAGAAATGTTTTATTCAGAAATCAGGTCTTGATAACCATCAAAGAATTCACACAGGTGTGAAACCATTTTCATGTTCAGAATGTGGAAAATGTTTTACTGAGAAATCACAACTTGTTAAACATCAACAAATTCACACAGGGGAGAAGCCATTTTCATGTTTAGAATGTGGGAGATGTTTTACTTATAAGTCAGATCTTGTTAAACATCTAAGAATTCACACAGGGGAGAAGCCATTTTCATGTTCAGTATGTGGGAAATGTTTTACTGTGAAATCACAGCGCGATACACATGAACGAACTCACACAGGAGAGAAGCCATTTTCATGTGATAAATGTGGGAAATGTTTTACGCGGAAAGATAAACTTATTGATCATCAAAACAGTCACTCGTGAGATCGCTGAATGATCAGTCAGACGTCTGTTCCCCAGAAAGCAGATGGAAGCTGGATACCACAGCTATGTATTCCCCATGTACAGAGGAGATTTGGCGGTAATACAGATATCATATACCGCAGCTCCAAACTTCTCACCAATTGGTAATAAACTGTTTCTTCTAAACCTTAGTCTCCTCTCCCTCCATCTCATGTGGATATATATATATAGGGTTATGATGTCACTGCTCCTCATCAGAGAGACCTGACACCCCAGGGGTAACTGCTGCTGGAGATGACAATTATTTCAGTCCATCAGATAGAGATTCCGGGACATCACCAGAACAGATGCATAAAATCCGGTTCTATCTTCCGGCATCTCTGACATTGTGACATAAAATAAGAGAATAGAGGAAACTGCTTTGTGCAGATGCGTAAGGCAACTGGGATGAATTGAGTCTCCATAGCCCTCTCCACCAGTGAGATATAAGCCTATTTATTATTAAAGAGTCGCTGTCGTTAACATTTTTTTGCAGAAATCAATAGTCCAGGCGATTTTAAGAAACTTTGTAATTGGGTTTATTAGCCAAATCTGCCATTATCTGCATGTAAAAAGCCTTTTCCCAGGCCCCCCCCCCTCCTCCTCTCTTTTCTGTCATCCACTCCTCAGAATCAGGAAATCTCTTTTTTTCATCAGTCGGATCTGTCTGGTCTATGAAGAGGGGAGGGGGGAGATTAGCAGCTGAGAGACAAGAACAAAGGATTGCTCAGCAGGGGAGCTATTCAGAGCTATAATTAGAGGTCAGAGAGGTGGGGGCTGACTGTCACAGGAGAGAGCCCCATGTGAATGTAAATTAACTCTTTGTTGTCCTGTTTAGCTGCTTTTACTTTCTCTCTCCATAGGAAAACCATGAAGACGGGGGGGAGGCTTCCAACTGCTTTTTCATGATAAAAATTCATTTTTCGGCTAATAAAACCAATTACAAAGTTTCTTAAAATCGCCTGGACTATTGATTTCTGCAATAAAAATTTTAACGACAGTGACACTTTCACTAGGGATGGTCCGAACCGAGTTCGTACGAACCCGAACTATCCGCAATGATTACCTCTGTCTGCCCGCTCCGTGCAGCGGGCGGATCCAGCGGGAGGAATGCCTGGAAAACTGGGATACAGCCTATGGCTGTATCCCAGTTTTCCAGGCGGTCCTCCCACTGTATCCACCCGCTGCATGGAGCGGGCAGACAACGGTAATCCGATGCCGAGCGTTCGGGTTCAGCCAAACCCGAACCTCGGTGGGTTCGGACCATCCCTAACTTTAATTCTTTGAGGACCAGGCCCAAAATGACCCAGTGGACCGCGCAAATTTAGATCTTTGCGCTTCCGTTTTCCCTCCTCCCCTTCTAAGAGCTCCAGCACTCTCAGTTTTCTATCTACAGGCCATGTGGGGGCTTGTTGTTTGTTCCAGGAATAGTTGTACTTTGTAATGGCGTCTTTCATTTTACCATAACATGTATGATGGAATCCCAAATATATTATTTATGAAGATATAAATAGGTGAAATTGTAAAAAAGAATGCAATATGGTAACGTTTGGGGGTTCCTGTGTCTACGTAATGCACTATATGGTAACAGCAACATGATACAATTATTCTATAGGTCAGTCCGAACACAACCATATGCAGGTTACACAGATTCTCTAATGTTATATATGTATTTTTTTTATGAAATGCTTTTTTTTGTCAATTAATTATAAATAAAATGGGCCTATTGTGACGCTTATAACGGTTTTAGTTTTTCACCTACGGGGCTGGATGGGGTGTCATTTTTTCCGCCATGATCTCAAATTTTTATTAATACCATATTTGTGAATATCGGACGTTTTGATCACTTTTTATTCATTCTTTTTTATATATAATGTAACATCGGTAACCCGCACACTTTTTTCCCTCTTTTCGTGTACGCTGTTCGTGTACGCCTTTTGCAATGAAGCTTATTATAGTTTAATAGATCAGACAATTACGCACGCTACGGTATATTATATGTTTATTTGTTTATTTATTTTTATATGTTTTATTTATATAATGGGATGGGGGGGGGGGTGATTTCATCTTTTACTGGGGGAGGGGCTTTGGGGCAGTGTATTAGTGTTTTTAACTTTTTTTTTTTTTACACATTTGAAGTCTCTTTGGGGGACTTTTACATTCACAACTTGGATTTCTACACTGATGATTGCTATGCCATAGGCCTAGCATTGATCAGTGTTATCAGCGATCTGCTCATTGAGCCTCCCTGTGCAGTCTTAGTGCAGCAGATTGCCGATCGGACCGCGCAGAGGCAGGTGAGAGACCTCCGGCAGTCCGTTTTAACGATCGGGACCCCCGCAGTCACACTCCCCCTGTCACTTACACTTAAACGCTGCGGTCGCGGCGCGATTGCGGCATTTAAGGAGTTAATGACACACGGCAGCGCGATCGCTGCAGCTTGTCATTACCGGTGAGGTCCCGACTACTGATTGCAGCCGGCCCCCACCTGCTATGAAGTGCGCTCCGCTCTGGAGCGCGCTTCATAGCCGGAGAAACACCCAGGACGTATAGTTACGCCCTAGGTCGTCTGGGGACAGACTTCCATGGCGTAACTATACGCCCTGGGTCGTCTAAGGCAGTGATTTTCAACTAGTGTGCCGCGACACATGGTCGGATGTGCCGCGGGGAAAGTTCTTCAATGTATGGTGCCCCTGTGAAACAGGAGAAAACAATGGGGGAGAGAAACCTGGGGATGGGGGGGGGGGGGAGAAACAGGGGAGAGAAGCAGGGGGGAGAGAAACATGGGGATGGGGGAGAGAAACAGCAGGGGGGAGAGAAGTTTGGTGGAGAGAAGCACAGGAGAGAAGCAGGGGGGAGAGAAGTATGGTGGAGAGAAGCACAGGAGAGAAGCAGGGGGGAGAAGTATGGGGGAGAGAAGCACAGGAGAGAAGCACAGGGGGGGAGAAGAAAACAGGCCCAGGTTTCACACTGAGTGAGTATAAATACATTTAGAATCTATATTATTAACTATATGTATAATATGTACTGTTCTAGTGTCATTTTGTGCCATTTTGGTTGGTGGTGTGCCCCGGGATTTTTTAAGTATAAAAAGTGTGCCGCGGCTCAAAAAAGGTTGAAAATCACTGATCTAAGGGTTAAAGAGGTATAAAAAAAACTATAACCCTAAAATATGAAAGTGCAAAAACAATAATTGGCTGTGACATAAAGGGGTAAATAGAAGTATATCCAAGAGTCCTTCGAGAAAGTCCTAATTTCTCCCTGTCTGATCTATCACAGGCTGTGCCCCCCTCTCCCCTCAGGCTGTGCCCTCCTCTTCTATTACCACTTTAGCTGTGCCCTCCTCTCCCCTCACCCCTCCGGCTGTGCCCCCCTCTCCCCTCTGGCAGTGCCCTCCTCTTCTTTCACCCCTCTGGCTATGCCCTCCTTACCCCTTCGGCTGTGTCCCCCTCACCTCTTTGGCTGTGCTCCCCTCTGGCAGAGCCTTCCTCTTCTTTCACCCCTCTGGCTGTGCCCTCCTCTGCCCTCACCCCTTTTGCTGTGCTGCCCTCTGGCTGTGCCCTCCTCTCCCCTCACCCTTTTGGCTGTGCTCCCCTCTGGCTGTGCCCTCCTCTTCCCTCACCCCTCCAGCTGTGCCCTCCTCTCCCCTCACCTCTTTG
This sequence comes from Dendropsophus ebraccatus, assembly GCF_027789765.1. NCBI lineage: Eukaryota > Metazoa > Chordata > Amphibia > Anura > Hylidae > Dendropsophus > Dendropsophus ebraccatus. The sequence continues at coordinate 196,875,431 of NC_091456.1, read as the reverse complement.
GCTGTGCTCCCCTCCGGCTGTGCCCTCCTCTTCTTTCACCCCTCCGGCTGTGCCCTCCTCTCCCATCACCCCTCCGGCTGTGCCCTCCTCTTCTTTCACCCCTCTGGCTGTGCGCTCCTCTTCTTTCACCCCTCCGGCTGTGCCCTCCTCTTTTTTTTCACCCCTCCGGCTGTGCCCTCCTCTCCCGTCACCCCTCCGACTTTGCCCCCATATGATACTCTTCTCACAGCTCACATCATACTCATGGGTTTCCTGTCACACTTGAGTTTTTATATTGATTATATTAACATAGCTCCGCCTACTTGCTAGAAACTTCACTGCTAACTAAAGTAGTTTTGTTGGGAGACTGCAGGTGGCGCTGCTGCCTAATATCTAGTTGTGTGTGTGACAGTGTGTAACCCATCCTCTCTCTGCCAGTTACACTGATATCACATAAACCATCACAATAAACATACATTACATTATACAGCACTAATCCAATAATCAGGGTCCATCCTAGGCCCGGAATACAGGCTGACCTCTGCTATACTGCAATATCACCAGAAGGGTTGTTGGTAGTGATGGAGGAGGACGGTAGGGTTCCACGATGGAGGAGGACGGGAGGGTTCCATGATGGCACATTCTTAACAAGATGCTGCAGAAATGAAACATTTCTAAGGATATTATTCAAAAACTATCTCTTTTCTATTGGCAGGTGACTGTACCCGGAGATCAGAGGGAAATCTGATATATTCAGGCTATAAAGTACATGATCAAACAGATGAGAAATGTTCCATTATCCTAGATACACCTTCAGCCCCTCACAGCACAGATCTGTCATCTGATCCTTGTAATACCATCCTGAATTCTGATTCATCACAGTTTATTAATCATAATAGGGAGAAGCCGTTTTCATGTTCAGAATGTGGGAAATGTTTTTCTTGCAAATCAGCTCTTGTTAGACATCAAATCATTCACACAGGGAAAAGACCATTTTCATGTTTAGAATGTGGAAGATGTTTTACATATAAGTCAGATCTTGTTAAACATCAAAGAATTCACACAGGTGAGAAGCCATTTTCATGTTCAGAATGTGGGAGATGTTTTACTTACAAGCCCGATCTTGTTAAACATCTAAGAATTCACACAGGGGAGAAACCATACTCGTGTTCAGAATGTGGGAAATGTTTTACTTATAAGTCAGATCATGTTAAACATTTAAGAATTCACACAGGGGAGAAGCCATATTCATGTTTGGAATGTGGGAAATCTTTTACTTTGAAATCGCAGCTCTATACACATGAAAGAACTCACATAGGAGAGAAACATTTTTCATGTGATAAATGTGGGAAATGTTCTACACAGAAAAATAAATTGAACGTTATTGAACATCAGGGGAGAAGCCAAGTCAGATCGCTGAATGATCAGTCACCCGTCTGTTCTCCAGAAAGCAGATAGAAGCCGGATACCACAGCTATGTATTCCCCATGTACAGAGGAGATTTGGCGGTAATACAGATATCATATACCGCAGCTCCAAACTTCTCACCAATTGGTAATAAAATGTTTCTTCAAAACCTTAGTCTCCTCTCCCTCCGTCTCATGTGAATATAACGCTGGTAGTAACAATCGTAACTAACGCCCATCGTTCTGTGCAATATTGTGAACAATGTCAGGTTAATGATAAATGGTCTCCTTTGCCATTGGTAAAAATTGCTTCGTCTAATAGGACCCTAACAATTTATTTTGTACATGTCATAACCTTCTCTGACAGGTGCACAACACGTCCTGAGATTCATTCATATATAACAGAGAACCCAGCAATTCTGTCCCTCAGCACTCAGTATCACAGAGGTGATACGGTGGCCAAAACGTTTGCCGCAGATGATTGGACTAACACAAAAATATTGGACTTTAAAGTTGCATTAAAGGAGAAGTCCAGCAAATTTTTTTTATTTAAATATTGTATTGCCCTCCAAAAGTTATACAAATCACCAATATACACTTATTATGGGAAATGCTTATAAAGTGCTTTTTTCCCTCCACTTACTACTGCATCAAGGCTTCACTTCCTGGATAACATGGTGATGTCACTTCCTGGAATACATGGTGATGTCACTTCCTGGATAACATGGTGATGTCACTTCCTGGATAACATGGTGGTGTCACGATCCAACTCCCAGAGCTGTGCGGGCTGTGGCTGCTGGAGAGGATGATGGGAGGGGAACACTGAGGGACACATGGCACTGAGTATGATGAGTTTTTAATAAATACCAACAAGTGGATCAATGGATTGGAGGATTTCATCTCAAAAATCTAATTTTCAAAGAGATCTCTTGGATTACAGGCAGAACCAAGTCTATGAGTGGGGAAGGTGGGAGAGAGACACCTCCACATTAAAATCCCTTCTCAAAAAGAAACAAGACAAAGGAGGGTGAAACAGAAGCCCCAGCAAGGGCCATGTTATGTTTAGCTCAACAGACTTGAAGTCCACGGATGAGCAGAGTCGGACAGTAATGTGAATGAGAGCCAGGTTACAAATGAGCTTGTCAGGACTGGTCTGGGTACACACAGAAGATACAGAGACAAGCATCCCACAATCCAGCACTCACTGTCCCTGCCTACCTGCCTAAACATATCCTACGTGACACTGGAAAGCTAGAAGACGTTCCCTGCACTAAAATAGGTGTAATAGGACATGAGAGAATAACAAAAATACACAATGGCGGGTGGTAAGCAAGCTAGGGTCCAACCAGGAGAGACAGAAACTAGTACAAAGTCGCTGGGCAATAACAGAGTCAATGAGGCAAAATATAGACCAAATCAGAAGGCAAACACATAGTCAGGGACACAAGCCAAAGTCAGGAAACCAATAAGTCAGGATAGCTAGCATAGGGTACGAAGGAAGTATAGGCACACAAAGTGAAATGAGTATTCACTGGAGAGACAGAAAGCCGCAGCACTCATTCGCCTTCAGCATGGAAAGTTTATTCAGCCAGCCAACAGATGGTTACACGTGGATACTGAACAGGCTACAGCTGTTTCGCACGTCACAGCGTGCTTCGTCACAGCCTGTGATGAAGCATGCTGTGACATGCGAAACAGCTGTAGCCTGTTCAGTATCCACGTGTAACCATCTGTTGGCTGGCTGAATAAACTTTCCATGCTGAAGGCGAATGAGTGCTGCGGCTTTCTGTCTCTCCAGTAAATACTCATTTGGATACATCTTGGCTTGTGCTAATACCTAGAGCACCTTCAATCAGCAGGATCGAGTGAGTGGTGTCCAGCATTACAGTCGAGGGAGCAATATCCAGTGGTGCGGGGGCTTACACTCCTTCTGTACGGTTCACAAAGTGAAATGACTGAGTTTTAAGGGAGGCCAGGTCCCAGTCTCAGAGGTGATTGGGGAAAACAGGAACTAAGAAAAGAGGATAGGGCTGTCAATCACTGGCCAGGCAAGGAGTTAACTGTTAAGGTGCTGGTAGAATTCACTCCAGAAAATGCAGGATGTTAACCAGAATGTGATCAATTACACCGAGACAGAATCCAACCATGTTCACACCAGTAAAATGCAAACATAAAAACAACTAGCAAGAACGTAACCTTTGCCGCAACGTCCATATCTGGCGGCAAGAGCTCGCAACCATGGGTTTATCAGGTAAAGCCATGACAGAGCTATCCTAATATAAGAAACCTAAAACTCAGTGGAAGCCAAAGGGGGGGGGGGGGGGGGGGGGCAAGCATAGACGTTCAAGAAGCCTGGAGTCAGAATCTCAGGAATCGCCCCAAAAGTCGCACTGGAGGGTCTTAAATCTGTCATAATGAAGTTTGTCAGAAGATCCGGTAAAAAGTTCCTGCACTTGGTCTCAAAATTAGTTTTCAACTATTACAGATATCAACAAGTTCACGCGTGATCTTGTTCTTAGGAGAGATTTTATGAAAGATAATTAAGTTGTGGATATAGATGAAAATTCATCATAGGAAAACATTGATTTTTCAAGAGCGAGCAGCCTTTAAATGCCTCATGGAATTGCAAGCAGCTCAAGCGAATCCCGTTAATACCATCTTCAGAGCAGAGGGATATAAAACGTCCAATCCATGTTATTACCCCCCCACCAGGTTTCAGGAACGTGCGCTCAGAGATCTAAAAAAGTTATCAGAAAAATGTGGGAGCCTCCCACAGGGACAGGTGCCACCTCCAATGAGACCAGAAGTCTCAGGCAGAGGGACCTCCTTGTGAGAGACTCTGCTCGTGGCTAGATGGTCTGCTCCAACCCATGGTACAGAGGGTCTCGGGCTACCTGAGGGACACAAGTGATGTTCTGAGATCCCTTGAGCAAATAATATGGAAAGATGATTTCCAATGGATTGTGCTTGAAGTAGCATCTCTCTACACGTGAGTACCCCACCAACCTTCTATGAGGATTTGAAAAACTTTGTTAAGATGGTCACTAGTGTTGAGCTCATCTGTCAAAGTGTTCGAGTTTGGCAACTGGAACGCTCGGCATTTGATTACCGGTGGCTGCAGACACTGCATGCCGCCCTAGGGCTGCCAGGAATACATGGATACAACCTATGGTAATGTCCTAGTTTTTCTGGCAGCCCTAGGGCGGCATGCAGTTTCTGCAGCCACCGGTAATCAAATGCCGAGCGTTCCAGTTGCCAAACTCGAACACTTTGACAGATGAGCTCAACACTAATGGTCACTTGGTATCTGATGACACACAATTTCTTCATGTGCCAAGGGTCGTTCTGTCTGCAGACTTGTGGGATGTCCATGAGGGCGAAGTACTCGCCCCCCTCGTATCATTATGAAACATCTACCCATGTTAAAGAGGTTGTCCAATTTTTTTTTTTCTTATTGGAAAAGTGAATAATTTGTAATCTGTCCCTTTCCCTTAGTTATTTTCTCTAACCTTTTTCTCCTCTGTGTCCCCGGGCCTCAACCTCCTCTGTGTCCCTGGGCATCCTCCTTTGTGTCCCCAGGCCTCCTCCTCTGTGTCCCTGGACATCTTCCTTTGTGTCCCCAGGCCTCCTCCTGTGTGTCCCCCAGCCTCCTCCTTATCGTCCCCAGATATTTATCCTCTGTATCCCCAAGCCTCCTCCTCCTCTTCGTCCCCAGATATTTATCCTCTGTGTGCCCGGGCATCCATCCTTCTCCGTGTCCCCGGGCCTCCTCCTCTGTTTCCTCGGGCCTCCGCCTTATCGTCCCCAGATATTTATCCTCTGTATCCCCAGGCCTCTTCCTCCTTTTTTGTCCCCAGATATTTATCCTCTGTGTCCCCGGGCATCTATCCTCCTCTGTGTCCTCGGGCATCCATGCTCCTCTGTGTCCCCGGGCCTCCTCCTCCTCTGTGTCCCCGGGCCTCCTCCTCCTCTGTGTCCCCCAGGCCTCCTCTTCCTCTTTGTCCCCAGATATTTATCCTCTGTGTCCCCAGGCATCCATCCTCCTCTGTCCTGGGCATCCTCCTCTGTGTCCCGGGCCTCCTCCTCTGTGTCCTCGGGCATCCATCCTCCTCTGTGTACCCTGGGCCTCCTCCTCCTCTGTGTTCCCCGGGCCTCCTCCTTTGTGTCCCCTGGGCCCCCTCCTCCTCTGTGTTCCCTGGGCCCCCTCCTCCTTTGTGTTCCCCGGGCCTCCTCCTCCTCTGTGTTCCCTGGGCCTCTTCCTCCTCTGTGTCCCCAGGCATCCATCCTCCTCTGTGTCCCCGGGCCTCCTCCTCCTCTGTGTCCCCCAGGCCTCCTCCTCCTTCTATGTGTCCCCGGGCCTACTCCTCTTCATCCTCGGATATTTATCCTCTGTGTCCCCCGGGCCTCCTCCTCTGTGTCCCGGGGCATCCATCCTCCTCCTCTGTGTCCCCTGGGCCCCCTCCTCCTCTGTGTCCCCTGGGCCCCCTCCTCCTCTGTGTTCCCCGGGCCTCCTCCTCCTCTGTGTCCCCAGGCATCCATCCTCCTCTGTGTCCCCCAGGTCTCCTCCTCCTTCTATGTGTCCCCGGGCCTACTCATCTTCATCCTCGGATATTTATCCTCTGTGTCCCCCGAGCCACCTCCTCCTTTTTTGTGTCCCCAGGCCTCCTCCTCCTCTGTGTCCCTGGGCCTCCTCCTTTGTGTCCCCCGGGCCTCCTCCTCTTCGTCCTTGGATATTTATCCTCTGTGTCCTGGGGCCTCCTCCTCCTCTGTGTCCCCTGTGTATCCCTAAGCCGCCTTCTCTGTTGCTGCTTTTTTGGATTTGTGTTTGGTTACATAAAGAACTTCCAGGTCACAGGGGTCATCAGTGACAGCACAACTCTGCAAGTCTGTGGCTCAGACCCTCCTCTCCGAATCTAGCTCTGCCCACTACAAAGCAACATGGCTAACCTCTGTGCCCCCCACAACATGGCTTACCTCTGTGCCCCCCAAAGCATGGCTTACCTCTGTGCCCCCCCACAACATAACTAACCTCTGTGCCCCCCACAACATAACTAACCTCTGTGCCCCCCACAACATGGCTAACCTCAATGCCCCCCTCAACGTGGCTAACCTCAATGCCCCCCACAACATGGCTAACCTCAATGCCTTCCACAACATGGCTGACCTCTGTGCACCGCCCCCCCCCCACAACATGGCTAGTTAGAAGCCGCCATGAAACAGACTCGGGGGGCAGGTGGCTCGGTCACTTCCTATGCCTGACGCCTGCTGTAGGGTTACACTTGTTGAGCCTTATTCCTGTTTTTTCTGACCTCCTGTAATATCTTGACTTGTTTCTCACTACTCTTTGGCTCCGCCATCTGGTCTGTATTTGGATACTTCTGCTTCTGACTTAACGTTCTGTGTCTCATTTTCCTCTCCTGGTCCTGACCTGTTTGTTGCCGCCATCAGCCATTGTGTTTTATCCGTCTTTGTCCCGTCTTACGTGCCACCTTATTCCAGCACAGGGAAGGGCACCGAGTTGTCCGCCATCACTTGGGCCCAGTTTACACTGAGCAAAAAGGTTGGAATTCTGTGGCGGAGCCCCGCTGTGCTCAGTGTCCTGCAGTGAGTGAATAAGAGGGCGTGCGCACATCCGCTTCCTCCCCTCTCCAAAGAAACTACATGCTTCATGTAGTTGGAGCGGCATCTAGATATGCTGCTTAGTGTTCTGTTCATTAATACACGTCACTCTGATTAGTTTATATGACTTTATTGACAATCCTTATTCTGATTTGTCACGTTAAAGATGGTCTAACTCATTAATATGCTAAACAGGTCCCAACATGTTTCACCCCATAGTACATAGAACACGGCATCATCAGGGGATATATATAAAAAAAGACTAAATCCATAATAAGCTCCAAGATCCTAGAATCTGGAGGACCTGACGCCACATAGATGGAGGGGATGAAACATTTACTAACCGCTTTTCATTAGGAAAATTTCTTCCTTCTATATTTGTGCCTGATCATTTTCCTCTATAGTACACAGCTCATTGTCTAGTTTACCAACCACCACCCTCTCTCCTGTGAGCGGTGGCCGGGCTGCTGATGTCCTCGGGGGCCGGTAAGTATATTTCTATCCCTTCTATGTCTTCCTCTCACGGGGCTGTGGATTGTCCCTGTGATCTCAGTGGGAAACAAAGAGATGCAGAACTGATCCCACTCAGCATGGCTGCGTCCCGTCCTCCCCCCAGCGAGAGTCTGGTGATAGACAGGATTCTCTTCTCCTGTCCGTCCATCCTGTGGCGGCTGCACTAATACACTGTACATAGAGCAGCAGGGACTCCAGATCCTCCCCGGCCTCCCTGCTCCTGTACTGTGTATGCATGGCCACTAACTATGCAGAGGAAGCCGCTGCCGCCCACTCAGGACCTGTGTCATCTCTCACATCATCATAACCCTATATATATATATCCACATGAGATGGAGGGAGAGGAGACTAAGGTTTAGAAGAAACATTTTATTACCAATTGGTGAGAAGTTTGGAGCTGCGGTATATGATATCTGTATTACCGCCAAATCTCCTCTGTACATGGGGAATACATAGCTGTGGTATCTGGATTCTATCTGATCATTCAGCGATCTCACTTGGCTTCTCCTCTGAGTGACTGTTTAGATGTTTTATAAGTTTATCTTTCCGCGCAAAACATTTTCCACATTTATCACATGAATATGGCTTCTCTCCTGTGTGAGTTCTTTGATGCATAGTGAGCTGTGACTTCACAGTGAAACATTTCCCACAATCTGAACATGAAAATGGCTTCTCTCCTGTGTGAGTTCTTTCATGTATAGTGAGATGTGGTTTCTGAGTGAAAGATTTTCCACACTCTGCACATGAAAATGGTCTCTCTCCTGTGTGAATTCGTCGATGTTTGTCAAAATCTGATTTACGAGTAAAAGTTTTCCCACATTCTGAACATATAAATGGCTTCTCCCATCTGTAAATTCTTTGGCCTTTAACACGATTTGATTTATGAGTAAAACAGTTTCCACATTCTGAACATGGAAATGGCTTCTCCCCTCTGTGAATTCTTTCGTGTGTAAGAAGATGTGATTCATACATAAAACATTTACCACATTCTGAACATGTAAACAGCTTCTCTCCCATGTGAGTTCTTTCATGTGTAACAAGCTCTGATTTCACAGTAATTTGTTTCCTACATTCTAGACAGGAAATTGGCATTTCCCCTATGTGAGATCTGTCATGTATAAAGAGAGGTTTTCCACATTCTGAACAAAAAAATAGCTTCTTATTTTGCTTAGTAATCTGTGATGAATCAGTAGATGGGACTGGTATATAGGGATCAGATGCCAGATCTTTGCTGTGAGGGGCTGGAGGTAGATCTGGGGTAATAGAATGTTCTTCATATGTATCCTGTGTGATAGGATTCTCTGCTTTATAACCTGAATATATCAGATTTCCCTCTGATCTCCGGGTACAGTCACCTGACAATAGAGAAGAGAGGATTTCTGAGTAATAAGCTTACAGATGTTTCATATATTTATACTTAGATTGAAAACTCTCATAGCAACTTAGAAGATTATTGGCAGAAACCTCTAGCTATACAGCCCAGCATACCATTATATATATATATATATATATATATATATATATATATATATATATATATACACACTCACCGGCCACTTTATTAGGTACACCATGCTAGTAACGGGTTGGACCCCCTTTTGCCTTCAGAACTGCCCCAATTCTTGGTGGCATAGATACAACAAGGTGCTGGAAGCTTCCTCAGAGATTTGGGTCCATAGTGACATGATGACATCACACAGTTGCCGCAGATTTGTCGGCCGCACATCCATGATGCCAATCTCCCGTTCCACCACATCCCAAAGATGCTCTATTGGATTGAGATCTGGTGACTGTGGAGGCCATTGGAGTACAGGGACCTCATTGTCATGTTCAAGAAACCAGTCTGAGATGATTCTAGCTTTATGACATGGCGCATTATCCTGCTGAAAGTAGCCATCAGATGTTGGGTCCATTGTGGTCATAAAGGGATGGACATGGTCAGCAACAATACTCAGGTAGGCTGTGGCGTTGCGACCATGCTCAATTAGTACCAAGGGGCCCAAAGAGTGCCAAGAAAATATTCCCCACACCATGACACCACCACCTCCAGCCTGAACCGTTGATACCAGGCAGGATGGATCCATGCTTTCATGTTGTTGACGCCAAATTCTGACCCTACCATCCGAATGCCGCAGCAGAAATCGGGACTCATCAGACCAGGCAACGTTTTTCCAATCTTCTACTGTCCAATTTCGATGAGCTTGTGCAAATTGTAGCCTCAGTTTCCTGTTCTTAGCTTAGCGGAGTGGCACCCGGTGTGGTCTTCTGCTGCTGTAGCCCATCTGCCTCAAAGTTGGCTGTACTGTGCGGTCAGAGATGCTCTTCTGCCTACCTTGGTTGTAACGGTTGGCTATTTGAGTCACTGTTGCCTTTCTATCAGCTGGAACCAGTCTGCCCATTCTCCTCTGACCTCTGGCATCAACAAGGCATTTCCGCCCACAGAACTGCCGCTCACTGGATGGTTTTTCTTTTTCGGACCATTCTCTGTAAACCCTAGAGATGGTTGTGCGTGAAAATCCCAGTAGATCAGCAGTTTCTGAAATACTCAGACCAGCCCTTCTGGCACCAACAACCATGCCACGTTCAAAGGCCTCAAATCACCTTTCTTCCCCATACTGATGCTCGGTTTGAACTGCAGGAGATTGTCTTGACCATGTCTACATGCCTAAATGCACTGAGTTGCCGCCATGTGATTGGCTGATTAGAAATTAAGTGGTAACGTGCACTTGGACAGGTGTACCTAATAAAGTGGCCGGTGAGTGTATATATACAGCCCAGCATACCATTTTTTATATATATATATATATATATATATATATGCAGCCCAGCATACCATTATATATACACCCCAGCATATCATTATATACAGTCCAGTATACCATTAGATTTCCCCACCTCCTGGCTGCACTGGTGAATCATTGTGAGGTGTCAGAAATCACTGCCCCTAAATCCTTCTCTTCTGAAGTCACTAAGGGTCCTATTACACCAACAGATTATTTGACAGATTTTTTAAGCCAAAGCCAGTAATGGATTTGGAAAGAGGAGAAATCTCGGTTTTTCATTTATTACCTGTTCTATTACCTGTTTATATTCCCATCTGTTGGTGTCATAGGACCCTAACACAGAACTGCCAATATGATACTGGATAGAGGATTCCTTCTCCCCAAGTGCATTATTTTACATTTGGAAACATTGATCTGCAGTTTCTATAGTTTTGACCACTTATCTAACACTAAATCCTCCTCCATATTACTGACACCTCCAGGAATATCAGCCCTATTGTCTATTGTGTCATCAGTAACAGGAGGAATATATAACAGAAGACTGACAGGACACAGAGCTTATAATATCACACAGAATAGTTACAGCCGGTGACTGAGGAGAATGTGTGACTGTTCTCTGCATTTACTGGTCACTACTCACCTGGGCGGTTACCTGTAGTGATGTCCTCCTTATACTGCTCATCACTGCTGTCATCTGTCTCTTCTTCTTTTTTTACTATAATGTTTATACCATCATTATAGTTCAATTCTTCCCCCCGATTCGTGATCTGTGAGCAAATAAAAAAGGTGAAGACGAGAACACAGTAAGGCTGAGTTTAGACTACAGAATCCGCGTAGATAAGTTCCGGCGATCGTACCCGTTTACGGCGGTGCGTATATCCGCCGGCTCCATAGACACCATTCTATGGTTTCGGCAGAATTCACCTGCCCAAAGAATTGAATCTATGGTACGGCAGAGATGCACGCCTGCTGCGGGCGGTAACAGGCAACGGAATCGGACGGAACTTATCCGCGCTGATTCCGTAGACTGAACCCAACCTTAGAGGTGAGAAGCTAGAGGGGAGGAGAACAGATGAATGACAGTGTATGGTATTAACCCTTAAGGGCCTTTTACACAGGCGGATTATCAGCCAGGAAAGATGGAGTAAATTCTTCTGTTGCTGATAATGTTAAAGTGGATCAGCTGAGGAGCCAGAAACTGCCAAATCCTCTACTGATCCTGTCTCTAGAACACGCTCCAAAATTTATCATTATCAGCTGCACATCTCCCTGACTGATTGACAGCTGGAGGAGGAGGGACCTGAAGACACAGAGGCTGGACAGGAAGCAATACAAACAGGATGCCGGACCACAGCAGCTGTGTGATCTGGCAACTGACAGCACACATATCTGTGCTGTCCGTTTCCATGGCTGCACGAACAATATATGGATCATTCATGCAGCCCAGCCACTCGATCTGTTGTGCTATGTAAAGGGGCGTGGCCAACAATCACGGGAAAGGACATTTACCTCCATTCTAGATATCATAGGGAAGATCTCCATCTACCTGATCCTGATCCTGTGGGAGAAGAGGACGGGGACATCTCTCTGGTGCTGTTCTCTTACTGGATCTGACTGGAGGGAACACATACAGAGACTGAATTCATTCTTTCCATCCAGATAATACAGAGAGGAGGTGTGTATATAGTCCTGTCTATTACCTGCTGATGGGAGGGGCTGCTGATCCTCCAGCATCACATCCTTGTACTGATCCTTGTGTCCTTCTACATACTCCCACTCCTCCATGGAGAAATAGACCGCCACGTCCTGACACCTTATAGGAACCTGACACACACAATGATCACACAGTCATCCCCCCCACCCCTCCAGTGGTGTTACTCTATAATGTCCCAGCATTCCCAGCAGCCACAGTCTCACCTCTCCACTCAGCAGCTCCACCATCTTGTTGGTGACTTCTAGGATCTTCTCTTCCTCCATTTCCTCATGTATCAGGGGCCCCGGGATTGGGCTCAGGGTTCTTCCCCATCCTTCACCCCCAGGGGCCCCACAGCGCCCACTAGAGGACTTCTTCACTACTGTGTAATCCTGTGTATGGAGAGACACATTACTATCACTCCATCCATTCCCAGAATCCCTCACCTCTCCAGTCCTATCCATCTGTTATTCCATAGATAAGAATGATGTCATGATGACATCACTCCCAGAATCCCTCACCTCTCCAGTCCTATCCATCTGTTATTCCATACATAAGAATGATGTCATGATGACATCACTCCCAGAATCCCTCACCTCCCCAGTCCTATCCATCTGTTATTCCATAGATAAGAATGATGTCATGATGACATCACTCCCAGAATCCCTCACCTCTCCAGTCCTATCCATCTGTTATTCCATAGATAAGAATATCATGATGACATCACTCCCAGAATCCCTCACCTCTCCAGTCCTATCCATCTGTTATTCCATACATAAGAATGATGTCATGATGACATCACTCCCAGAATCCCTCACCTCCCCAGTCCTATCCATCTGTTATTCCATAGATAAGAATGATGTCATGATGACATCACTCCCAGAATCCCTCACCTCCCCAGTAAGCAGGAAGAGTATGTGTAGGGTGAGGGTTATTATCCTGTCGGCCATCTTGTCTCTGTCTCTCTCCATGGTTGATGGGTCGGTCTCTTATATAGAAGATATCAGCAGAGGATCCTGGAGGGGAAGAGGAGGAGACAATGTAATGCGGCTCTAGATTCCTGTAGATAGAAATATACATGGACAGGAGGGGATATGGGGGAACATGGGAGGAGACAGGAAAGTGCAGAGGAGGAAGGACGTCTATGGCCGCAGTCCCTGCTCCCTTACATAGTATCTATGGTGGACAGGAGCCGTGTGCTTCCCCTGTGCCTCCAGGACCTGCCATGATGTCACAGTCATGTGATCAGTCACATGGAGGAGGAGGAGTCACATGATCAGGGGCTGCTGCTCAGTGTATGCAGCAGAGCTGTGTGTGTGTGTGTGATGTGTGTGGAGCAGAGCTGTGTGTGTGTGTTATATATGCCTGCAGCAGAGCCCTGTGTGTAATGTACATGTAGCTGAGCTGTATGTGTGTAATGTACATGTAGCTGAGCTGTATATGTGTAATGTACATGTAGCTGAGCTGTATATGTGTGTAATGTACATGAAGCTGAGCTGTATGTGTGTAATGTACATGTAGCTGAGCTGTATGTGTGTAATGTACATGTAGCTGAGCTGTATATGTGTGTAATGTACATGTAGCTGAGCTGTATGTGTGTACTGTACATGTAGCTGAGCTGTATGTGTGTAATGTACATGTAGCTGAGCTGTATGTGTGTAATGTACATGTAGCTGAGCTGTATATGTGTAATGTACATGTAGCTGAGCTGTATATGTGTAATGTACATGTAGCTGAGCTGTATATGTGTGTAATGTACATGTAGCTGAGCTGTATGTGTGTACTGTACATGTAGCTGAGCTGTATGTGTGTAATGTACATGTAGCTGAGCTGTATATGTGTAATGTACATGTAGCTGAGCTGTATATGTGTGTAATGTACATGTAGCTGAGCTGTATATGTGTGTAATGTACATGCAGCAGAGCCCTGTGTGTAATGTACATGTAGCTGAGCTGTATGTGTACACGGTAGAGCTGTATGTGTGTAATGAATTTGTTGTCACCACCGGAAGGATCACTCTCCTCTTCCTCCTCCAACTCCTCTTCGCCCCATCTGCACTGAACCAATGGGACGCATTTAACTTCAATGCTACCCTCGCAAGTATAGCCACCAGCCTCCTTCTCTTCAACAGCCTCCTCCATGTCCTCATCGTCCTCTTTCTCCTGCAGCCAGGGCCGTGACAAGGAGTAGGCAGGGGTAGGCGATGGCCTAGGCTGCCAAATGACAGGGGGCGCCACCAGGCCGAACCTGGAAAAAGCATACAGGAGGTGATTACATCAGCCCCCTGCCGGGAGATGCACAGCCCCTGTGAGTCCTCATGCTGCTGTACATAAGAGGGGGAGGGGCGGCTCCCTGCCGGGACACTGCTCTGGCTGAGCTCTCACGGCCAGGAGGCTCTGACCTGGTGCAGGACGCCAGCATGGGGCAATGTGCAGCGTTACTCACATCCCCTGCTGCACATCCTCCAGCCTCTGGGAGCTGCTCAGCTGTAGGGCCAGAGAAGAGAAGGAGGCGAGGAACGGCAGCCTATAGAGACCACACATGGTAACCTAAGTGTCTGCGCCTTGTGTCCTGGGTCTCTCCTGTCAGCCCTGCATCATCATCATCTTCATTAGACCCCTCCATGGCAAGCTCCACACACCTAGCTGAGAGGTAGGTGTTTTGTGTCTGTGTGTGTATACATAAGTGTGTGCCTGTGTGTATACTGTACATAAATGTGTGTGTGTGCCTGTGTGTGTATACTGTACATAAATGTGTCTGTGTGTGTATACATGTGTGTGTCTGTGTGTGTATATACTGTACATAAATTTGTGTGTATATACACAAGTGATGCCCGTGTGTGTATATACTGTACAGAAATATGTGTATCTGTATACATAAGTGTGTGCCTGTGTGTGTGTATATGTATATATATATATATGCATAAATGTGTGCATATACAGAAGTGTGTATACATAAATGTGTGTATGTGTGTGTATATACATAAAAATATATACAACTGGGGTAGCACACGGGACTTATATACAACTAGGGGCAGCACACAGGGGACATATATACAACTGGGGGAGCACATAGGACATATATACAACTGGGGGAGCACACGGGACATATATACAACTGGGGGAGCACACGGGACATATATACTCCTGGGGGAGCACACGGGACATATATACTCCTGGGGGAGCACACGGGACATATATACTCCTGGGGGAGCACACGGGACATATATACTCCTGGGGGAGCACACGGGACATATATACTCCTGGGGGAGCACACGGGACATATATACACCTGGGGAGCACACGGGGGGGGGGGGGGGGGGGGCATTTGCCTTCTTTGCCTAGGGCACCAAAACTCCTTGTCCCGGCCCTGCCTGCAACTGCTGCTGAGAAGCAGACACGAATGTGGTCTGAGTGTCTACGTCTCCTCCTATCTGAGCCTCCTCTGTGCGCAACGCATTCTCCCTTATGGTGATGAGGGATTCTTTCAGGACGCTAGAAGTGGGATGGCTATGCTGACTATGACGTTGTCACAGCTGATCCTCTTGGTGGACTCCTCAAATATGCTTAATACCTCGTCTATGTCTGCCACCCATGGTTGGTGAATTGAGGGAGCTGAGTTGGAATCACACCTGGGTTTTGGAGCTGGTATTCCATCAACGCTCTCTGCTGCTCACACACCCAGGACAATATATAGAACGTTTAATTCCATTGTGTGCTGATGTCACACAGCAGCCAGTGAGATGGTAAATGTAAGTGCTGCTGCAGTTTACGGAGGCTTGCACTGGCTACAGTTGACTAATGAAAGTGGGCGTACGAGCACTTTCGCGCGGCTGACTTTGCCTCACTGGGTGACTTTGGTGGCTTACACTGCCTCTGGGTCTCCGTCGACAGTCTCCAAAACTGCTGGAATGGTGCACAGCCAGGATCCCCAACCTCGACAGGTAGCATCACATGCTAAGAGAAACCAGACTGTTCTTAAATTAATTTGTCTTGGAGACCGTCAAGAACTGTGGAGGGCTCTGCGCACTCACACCAACCACTGGCTGGGTGCTAAGAACCTGGCACCAGGTAAAGTGGTGTGTGACAATGGGAGCAATCACCTTGCTGCTCTTAAGATAGGCAGACTTACACGCGAGCCTTGTCTAGCACACGTCATGAACCTGGTTGTGCACAAATTTCTTTAGTGCTACCCTGGTGTTCACGGTTTCTCAAAGAAGGCTCGAGGTCTTAGCTCCCACTTCTGACATAACGCCATTATGCAGTACGAAATGTCGCATGGCCTGACTAGCAGTGGTGCGGACCTCGGGGTGTTCACTCATAGAGAGGTGAAAGATATGTGCACCATTCTTTGAAGAGGCCACCAAAACGGTCAGTCAAGACGATGCCCTTGTCAGCATCACCGTTCTGGTGATATTTTTACTGGAACAAGAGTTAGGCACTCTGCCGCAGCAGGTCTCAGAAGTGATGGGGGAGGAAGAGGAGGAGGCAGACACGGAACCTTACTCACTGGAGGATGTAGAGGACCCAACTGTTCACAGTTGTATAGGTCTCCTTTAGGCAGTGGTTCTAGGGCGAGTGCAGGACACCAGTACAGCTCCCACGGTAGAGAGCATGAGGCTAGTTAGGCCTCTGGTGATGGTCAGGAGGAAGTGGAGGAGGCAGGGGTGGACACCACCAATACTGATTCCCCTTCACTGGTAAGATGTTGGCACAGATTACAGGGCGAGGAGGAGGAAGAGGATGAAGATCCTGTTAGTGCCCCTCGAGCCCGAGGCTTGGGAGATCCAGGTAGCATCTCACACATGATCTTACATGATCTCATACATTACTTCCAACATGATCCACGCATCAAGGCAATAAAAATGAACAGCGATGGGTGGTAGCCCTCCTTGATCCACATTACCAAAGTGGGCAATTTCCTTCCACCCACAGAAATTGATAGTAGAATGCAGGATTTTGAGACAGTGCTCATTGACCAACTCGAGACATCTTTTGGGTCTTCACCTTCTAATGTCACAGTGGAACAGCATCAGCAACGCGGCAGCAGTAGAATCACAAGTAGCCGCAGCAGCAGGCAGTGTGGCAGAACCCTACTGGGTGACATTTGGCAATCAATTTTTACCACCTCACCACGCCGGCAAGGCAGGGCAACATTATGACAAACAGAGACCGCCTTAAGACCATGGTCCATGACTATTTGCGCCTGAACATCGATGTTTTTGTACTTGGTCTTGACCCATTCAACTTCTGGGTGTCCAAACTGGATGAATGGCCTGAGCTTGCTCGACACGCCATAGAAGTGTAATCTTGCCCAGCAGCCAGTGTTATCTCGGAACGCACATTCAGCACAGCTGCCGGGGTGATAACTGACAAACATATCCATCTATCCACTGACAATGTGGATCATTTGATATTTATAAAAATGAATCAAGCTTGGATCTCTGACCATTTTGTTGCCCCGGTTGCTGATGTCACTGACTAGTAAACTGTAGCATGTCTTGGAAATGTGAAATACATATTTCCACTACATTGAATCTCACGTCTGTAGTTCCTATGCCTGCTGCTTCTAAAAATTGGATTCTACTGCTGCCTACAGCTAATGTCAAGTGTTACAGCTGAATGTATTTTTGAAAAATACACCTGTATGAGCTTAATGTGCACTGCATACACCTCTTACTCCTCATCCTCTTTGTAGGCCTCCAAATGGTTATTTTTTAAATGCCTCCATCTCTCCGGCCGTGTTCTGCTACCTAATTTAGTTGAACCACAACCTCTGTGTTCCCCACTGGACTCTTCTCGCTGCCACCAATGGTACAAATTTTTCATGAGTGGGTAAAAAGCCCATTTTTGTCAGTCTGCATTGTAGAATATATATATTTTTTTTAATTAATCTGAACATTTGTTAGACTAATCAATCTTTGGCACAGAGGAGTTGGTGGTTAATTTTTTCCTGAGTGGGCAAATAGCCCACTTTTGTCAGTCTGCATTGCAGAATAACTTTTATTCAAATCAATCTTAACATCTGTTAGATGAATCAATCTTTGACACAGAAGAGTTGGTGGTTAAATTTTTCCTGAGTGGATAAAGAGACAATTTTTTTCAATTTACATTGCTGAATAATTAAAAAAAAAATTGATCTCTTCATCTGTTAGATGTATTGATGTTTCGTACAGAGGAGTTGGTGGTAAAATTTATCCTGAGTGGGTACAGAGCCCATTTTTGACAGTCTACATTGCAGAAGAAATATTTTTAAAATAATCTCTTCATCTGTTAGATGTATTGATGTTTCGTACAGAGGAGTTGGTGGTTTAAGTTATCTTGAGTGGGTAAAAGCCCCCTTTTGTTAGTTTTAGAGGTGAAATACCCCCCAGGGCCCCGTACGTCTGCATCCCCTATAGCTATGCCACTGTCCTTTTTTCACTTATCCCTTGAAAGAAATCCAGTATTTTATTCCCCCCCCCCCCCCCCCCCCCCCTTTTATTCTCTCATTGACTTTTCAATCGGCCATAAAATGAATGATGGAACCCCCAAAATATCATTTATGGGGTGAATTTGGTTAAAAAAATGCAATTCCGCAAATTTTGTGGGTATTCCCGTTTTGTTCACGCCGTTAACCGTGCAGGAATAATATTGTTTTATTTTAATAGATCGGACGATTACGCACACTACGGTATATTATATGTTATTCAACTTTATTATTTTTATGTATAAATGGGAAGGAGGGTGATTTAGACTTTGAGGGATTTTTTTTTTAAAACTTCTTATTTATTTTTTTTACACATTTTTAGTCCCCTTAGGGGACTTTCACATTCATGCATTACATTACATGCACTGATCCCTGCTATGCCAGGCCATGCGATCGGGACCCCTGCAGCGTGGCTGCGGGGGTCCTTATCGGTAAGTCACCGGAGATGTTCCGGTCACTTACACTTAAACGCCGCAGTGCAATCGCGGCGTTTCAGGGGTTAATGGCGGGCGGCCGCGCCAGCCCGCCATTAAGGGTGAGGGCCTGGTTACAGATAGCAGCCGATCCTCACTTTCTGGGGCGAGCTCAGCTCGTGAGCCCGCTACATAGTCCAGTACCCTGGCGGGGCGTACATTTGCGCCAAGGCCCAGGCTGCGGGGGGTAAAGGTATGCCCCGTGTTGTTAAGGGGTTCGAGTTCGATTTGAACTTCACTACTGTTCGAGGTTCGACTCAAACTCGAACATTTTACTGTTTGATTATCACTAATTGGTGTAAGATTTTAGAAACCGTTATACCACCAAATTAAACATGTGTGCCAGGCATGGTACGTGTGCCAGTTCAGCCTAGGTAATAGGCCGAATCCTGGAATTCCAGGCGGTACACTGGCTGTCTCCTCCTTCCCCACGGACCGGGAAGGCATCGGGAATCAAATGCGGAAGGTTTGTGAATGTTCGAGTTCGATCCTAGGATTTCCCGAGGTTCGATCAACTCTCCTTATCCCTCGCTGATCCTCCTTCGATGGTGCTCAATGGTCGACTAGTAACAACACTATATCCAACGTGTAGAACAACAAGTAGAAAGAACAATGACAGCACATCATCTCCAATAAAACAATACTCCTTTATTTCACCACATATATCCGCCTCCTTATACAGACAACGCATTACAACCTGACACCGGTGTCGCATGGGTAATACAGACAAAAGGATACAATCTTACAAAATTTCACAAATAACAGAGAAAACAGACCCCCCCCCAATCTCTCTGAGGGTATATACAAAGCCAAATATAGCAAATGGGACCATTGTAGTAATGCACTGAAGTCCGTCCAATCATTCAGACCCATGGGTCCTAGCGCCTCAAAAGAACATTTTATTATCAACTCCATCTCTCTACGCAGGAGTGATCCATGATCTGTGGTCAGATGAGAGATATGCGGTCAGCTCTCCCGTTATGTCCAGTAACCATATGGTTAAATAACCTCGGACCTCATTTGCTGCTGCTGACCGACCTCACATGTTCCATAAAACGTTTATATAGAGGCCGTATAGTCTTTCCTATGTAATATAAGCCACAGCCGCATAACATATACCACATACTTGGTCCTACACATTATACAAGACATCACATGGCGGCTGCACTAATACACTGTACATAGAGCAGCAGGTGCTCCAGATCCTCCCCGGCCTCCCTGCCCCTGTACTGTGTATGCATGGCCACTAACTATGCAGAGGAAGCCGCTGCCGCCCACTCAGGACCTGTGTCATCTGTCACATCATCATAACCCTATATATATATATATATATACACCGCAGCTCCAAACTTCTCACCAATTGTTAATAAAATGTTTTTTTTTCTAAACCTTAGTCTCCTCTCCCTCCATCTCATGTGGATATATATATATATATATATATATATATATATATATATATATACACACACACACATATATATATATATCCACATATGTATATGGATATGTATATGATATCTGTATTACCGCCAAATCTCCCCTGTACATGGGGAATACATAGCTGTGGTATCCGGCTTCTATCTGCTTTCTAAAGAACAGACATGTGACTGATCTAACTTGGATTCTCCTCAAAATGACTGTTTTGATGTTCAATAAGTTTGTTTTTCCGCATAAAACATTTCCCACATTTATCACATGAAAATGGCTTCTCCCCTGTGTGAGTTCTTTGATGTGTATCACGCTGTGATTTCACAGTAAAACATCTCCCACATTCTGAACATGGAAATGGCTTCTCCCCTGTGTGAATTCTTAGATGTTTGACAAGATCTGACTTATAAGTAAAACATTTCCCACATTCTAAACATGAAAATGGCTTTTCACCTGTGTGAATTTTTTGATGTTTAATAACATGTGATTTCTCAGTAAAACATTTTCCACATTCTGAACATGCAAATGGTTTCACTCCTGTGTGAATTCTTTGATGATTAACAAGACCTGACCTCTGAATAAAACATTTATCACATTCAGAACATCGAAAAGGTCTCTCCCCTGTATGAATTCTTAGATGTTTAACAAGATCAGACTTATAAGTGAAACATCTACCACATTCCAGACAGGAAAATAGCTTCTCCCCTGTGTCAGCTCTTTCATTTATAGTGAACTGTAGTGAACATTTTTCACGATCTGAACATGAAATTTGCTTCTCTCCTGTGTGAGTTTTTTGATGTTTAACCAGGTCTGATTTGTGAGCAAAACATTTTCCACATTCTGAGCACAAAAATGGCTTCTCTCCGGTGTGAATTCTTTTATGCTTAACAAGATCAGATTTGTTAGAAAAACACTTTCCACATTCTGAACATGCAAATGGCTTCTCTCCTGTATGAATCCTTTGATGTTTAAGAAGACAGGATTTATGTGTAAAACGTTTCTCACACTCTGAACATGAAAACGGTCTTTCCCCTGTGTGAATTCTTTGATGTCTAACAAAAACTTTTTTCTGAGTAAAACATTTTCCACATTCTAAACAGGAAAATGGTGTTTCCCCTGTGTGAGCTCTTTTATGTATATTGAACTGTGATTTGTGAGCAAAACATTTTCCACATTCTGAACATGAAAATGGCTTCTCCCCTGTGTGAATTCTTTTATGTGTAAAAAGATCTGATTTGCGACTAAAACATTTACCACATTCTAAACATGGAAATGGTTTCTCCCCTGTGTGAATTATTTGATGTCTAACAAGAGCTGATTTACAAGTAAAACCTTTTCCACATTCTGAACATGGAAATGGCTTTTCTCCTGTGTGAATTATTTGATGTCTCACAACAGCTGATTTACAGGTAAAACATTTCCCACATTCTGAACATGAAAATGGCTTTTCCCCTGTGTGAATTGTTTGATGCCTCACAAGAGCAGAGTTGCAAGTAAAACATTTCCCACATTCTGAACATGAAAATGACTTCTCCTTATTTTGATTGCTAAACTGTGATGAATGAGAATATAGGACAATATTAAAAGGATCAGATAACAGATCTGTGTTGTGAAGAACTGAGGGTAGATCTAGGATAGTAGAACATTTTCCATATGTATGATCATGATCATAAACTTTAAAACCTGAATATATCTGATGTCCCTCTGATCTCCGGGTACAGACACCTGCCAAAAGAGAAGAGGGTGTTTTTTTTATAATAACCTAAGAAAATTTTCATATATTTATACTTTTTTATATATTTTTTTAGTGCACAGTTACCTGATAGGACATTAATAGGAGGTGTTAGTATCATGGTCCCCAAATAGTGCGAATACTCCCCCCCCCCCATCAGTAGTGACAGGAGATGGTGTAAATATCTGCCTCATCCACATAGGTGTATTTCATGTGTCCATTTCCTGATTGTCCTACGGCAGCACACAATGGGTTAATATGACATCACCTATCCAGATAGAACAGGGTTAACCGAGCACTAAACACAGTTAGGGTAGCTTCACACACATCGCAGCGGATTTGATCTAAATAACTGAACACAGCATCAAATCTGCTGCAGATACTGTACGTGTGAATGCACCCTTAGCTTAACACGTACCGTATCGCAGCGGATTTTTTGCTGCAGATCCGCAGCAGATTTGACTAAATGATTGAACACAGCATCAAATCTACACCATCAAATCTGCTGCGGATCTGCAGCAGATTTGACAGTGCGGATTTAATGGTGTCTTCATTCATTTAGTCGAATCTGCTGCGGATTCGCAGCAGATAATCCGCTGCGATCCGGTATAAGTGAAGCTACCTTTAATTAGTAAATTAGACCCCCACTCCCCCTGGAGGAGGCTATATCCAGCCGCTAGGAAGAGAAGATGGATACAGGGCCGATTCTGGGGTTTCTGCCGCCTGAGGCAAACCTCAGGGGGCCGCCCCCTCACAACCCCCCCCCCCGCCGCCGTAACCGAATCACCCGCGCCTGCACCCCACCCCCCCCGCCGCAACCGAATCACCCGCGCCTGAACCCCCCCCCCCTGGGTCGGCCCTGCAGCCACTCACCTGTCCTGCAGCAGCCGTCCCGTCCCGCTTACCGCTGTCCCTCGCCGACAGTCAGCAGCTGTCATCGCCGCCAACGCTCACCGCTGTCTCCCGACTCTGCAGCCGCTCACCTGTCCTGCCGCAGCCGTCCCGTCCCACTGCCAACGCTCACCGCTGTTCCTTTCCGTGCTCCAGTGCCGTCAGTCAGCAGCTGTCATCGCCCTCCAGAGAGTCGTGAGTGCCTGGGGTCAGCGGGGGCATCGCGGCCCCCGCTGACCCCGGGCACTCACGACTCGCTGGAGGGCGATGACAGCTGCTGACTGACGGCGCGGGACAACGGTAAGCGTTGGCGGCGGGACGGGACGGCTGCGGCAGGACAGGTGAGCGGCTGCAGGGCTGCTGTCTGCCGCCCCCTGCAGGGGCGCAGAATCTGCCACCTGAGGCGGAATACTCATTCCGCCTCATGGCAGAAACGGCCCTGGATGGATAGAAGATACAGTCCCAGCCTGCTCAGTCTCAGCCCGCATCTCCATCGGCATCTCCAGACACAGAAGGCTCTGAGGCTGACACTGCGGATGAGGAGTCGGGGCAGAAGAAAAGGATGAGATTTATTCCGTAAAGATCGTAGGCCTAAACTTATCTCTGGTGTTACGGAGACATTAAACTCAAGTGGATGTTACCTAGAGCACGGAAAAGCAGCAGCCATTCCATTATTCTTCTTTCGAGAAAAGAGTCATTCCTAATCATCCAATTATTAAAGACTGTAGAAGGATTGGGCCGGGCCAGAAATACACTGTGACCAAGAAGCCAAGTTTAAATCCATCTACAAACTTGAATCTGACTTTATTACCGAGTGGGAAAACACTCCAAAGATTCATCTACCAGTTGCACGCCTATTGAGGAAATATGTCATCCCGGCAGATGATTCTTCTCTGCTCCCAGACCCAATGGAGAGAAAGGCGGACACTATGTTAACAAGAACCATATGGAAAATGTGAAAAGTTTACCCGACCAGCCAAAAAGAGGACAAAAAGAATTTAAGGGGAGATCCAAGGACTCTTCCAAGCGGCAGGTTCCAAGGAAGCCGAGGAGATTTCAAGCCAAAACAGGAGCAGAGTTCTCTGAAGGAATTACGTCAGGTCAGGTCTACCATGCAACCAGTGGGAATGAGATTATGTCATTTTGCAGATAGGTGGTTAACATCAACCTTTACCAGGGGATACTTCATATAATTACAAAACTTTCCTCCAGACAGGTTCATGGTGAACAAAAATGTAAAACTTGTAATTTTTCACCTTCTTCACCAATTCAGTCAAAAGCAGCCCCGGAATCCATTCCAACTCATCAACAGGGAAGGGCAGTTCACTCCCCAATTTTCACTGTTCCCAAATCCGGAGGTGAATGGTCATCGACCTTACCTACCTGAACAAGTTTCTCCTCAAGAAACATTTCAAACTGAAGTCCATATGGTCCATTATGAATATAGAGCAGGATGATCTGCTAGTCAAGATGGACCTACAGGACACACGTCTGCACATTAAAGTCTTGAAGGCCGCAGACAGTATCTTTGCCTGGCAGTTCGTACCTCTCAATCAGTCATTCATCTCCAGTTTACCTGTCTTCCATTTGACATGAGTTCAGCACCCAGGGTCATTACGTAGGTGGCGGTGGTCCTGGAGGCAGCACTGCCATTACAAGGAGTTTTCATCGTTCCATATCTGGACGATTGGCTTCTGAGAGCGTCCTCTGCACAGACTCTGGTGTAACATCTCTCGTCCACCCCCCCCCCCCCGGTTTCTGGTAAATCACAAGTTGTCACATTTGGTCCAGGGATCCAGTTCCTAGGTTTCATTATCAACACCCAGAGGATGACACTCCAGTTGTCCGAAGACAGAATCCATACGATTTGGGATTCAGTCAACTACCTCACAGCTTGCAATTCATGCAACAACAGATGAGCTATGACGGTTCTGGGCTTGTTAACATCTTCCATAGAGCTGGTACCTTGGGTGAGGGCACACTTCCGTCTGCTACAAAAACATATTCTATATTTCTGGGACAGATCTCAGCAGGGGTTGGAGACTCAAATTCCTTTGTTTTGATCTCTCAAGAAAGACCTCGGCTGGTGGCTGACTACTACTCATCTGACGCAGGGGAGATCACTGGTCCATACACTTCCTACCATTATCACTACAGATGGTTCGGGTGCCCATGTGGACAAGTATTGCGTGCAGGAAAAGTGGATCCCGGAAGAAAGGATTCTTTCCTCCAACCTGAGCGCTAAGAGTGGTCACACTAGCACTGTATCACTTTCAAGAGCTTCTACACCACTACTCCATACAGATACAATCGGACAATCTCTCGGTATATTACGTCAACAAGCAAAGAGGGACAAGAAGCCCTTAGTTGTAAAATGAATGCTTCCAGATAATATAGTGGGTAGAGAGGTATGTAACATCCATCTTAGACAGGTAGAGGTCTACAGGTAGACTGACTGAGACGGAATTTCCTGCTTCCTGAAGAATAGGAACTGAACATCAACATCTTCAAGAAGTGGACAGGTTGGGATGTCCTATTACGGATGTTATGGCATCTCAGTCGAACACAAAGATCAGGAGGTTCTGTTTCCTATCCAGACAGGGGAACCCAGTGGCCATAGATGGCCTGTCGATAAGTTGGGAGGGAAAGTTTTTTCTCCTTTTCCGATGATTCCTCAAGTCCTCAGGAAAATACATCAAGAGAAGGTGGAAGCCACTGCGATCCTCCCCCATTGGCCACGGAGAGCTTCGTATTCCCAGCATTAAAATTATCAGAAAGAGAATACTGGTAACTTCCTCAGCAAAAATATCTCCTATTACAAGCTGGTTTGAAATACTCCCAGGTGAACCATTTACACTTGAGGAGTATGAGTGGTCAGCACTAAGGAGAAGAGGTCTCTCAGCTAGGGTGGTGCATACTATTCTAGCCTCTGGTATTAAGGCTTTTTTGAGTCATAGTTAAGGTCAGACCGGTTTATTGTGACCTGATTCCCTCCTGGAATCTATCAATTGTTCTCAGACAACTGTGAAAAATCCAATTTGAACAACTGGAGTAGGCTGATATCAAGATGCTGTCATAGAAAACCATATTCTTGGTGGCTATAACATCAGCAAGAAGGATCAGCTTCAAGCTGTGTCATGTAAAGACCCTTACCTAGGTATCTTACCTCAAGCAATCATTCTTAGGACCATGCTGAAATTCTTGCTTATGGTCGCCTCCTCTAGAGATAACTCTTCCAGTCCTTGAGGAAGCGCCAGATTCAGATATCAGAATAGCAACATGCTGCTACTTTGACAGAACGGCAGAAAGAAAGTCTTCAGAGGCCTTCTTCTTATTCCGGTCCCAGTCAAAGCTCCAAGACCAGTAAAGCCTTATTATCCAGATGGATCAAGGACGTAACAAAATTCTGTTACTCAGCAGACAGTCTAGAGTCTTCTCTCTCTTTCAGGGCCCATTCAACTAGATCTATGGCAGCATCCTGGGCCGAAAGACCAATGTACCCTGGGAGGAGATCTGTAAGGCAGCCACCTGCTCATCAGCCTCCACTTTCATCAAACACTACAGGCTCGACATTGTGTCTTCTGAGGGTTCAGTCCTTGGCAAATAGCTGATCCTACAAAATAATCCCGCCCTGGTATAAGGTGTTGCTTTAACATGTCCCATTGTATGCTGCCGTAGGATGATCAGAAAGTAAAAACTATACTCCAATTTTCATGTTCTGGAGTCCGTAAGCAGCAGAAAGACCCCTCCCATAGATTACTGCTTCTTACTTTACCTGTGTGCCTCTCCCCAGCAGCTAGATAGCCCCACCACGGGAGTGGTGTCTAATTTACTAATTTACTGTGTTTATTGCTAGGTTAACGTTCTTCTTCTGAGTATGTGATGTCATATTAACCCATTGTGTGCTGCCTATGGACGCCAGGAAATGAAAATTACCAGTGAGCAAAGTTTCAGCCTTATAGATGCACAGTGTGTGTTATCTCCTATAATGGTTTCACTGTATGGGGGATATACAGCAGAGAAGACTGACAGGACACGCAGCTTATAATATTCCCCCCGGTGCTTACCTGTAGTGATGTTCTCCTCATACTGCTCATCACTGCTCACATTTGTCTCTTCCTCCTCTTCTTTTACTCTTATGTCTATAGCATTAGAACAGTTCAGATACTTCCTGGTAAAAATGTCCTCCTTATACTGCTCATAACTGCTCCCATCTGTATCTTCTTCTTTTATTCTTATGTCTATAATGTTGATAGAGTTCAGATCTCTCTCTGTAGTGATGTCCTCCTTATACTGCTCATCCCCGCTCACATCTGTATCTTCTTCTTTTATCCTTATGTCTATAACATTAATAAAGTTCTCATCTCTCTCTGTAGTGATGTCCTCCTTATAATACTCATTAATGCTCATTTCTGTCTCTTCTTCTTTTACCCGTACATCTGTAGCATTAAAAAAGTTTAAATTCTTCCCTGTAGTGATGTCCTCCTTATACTGCTCATCACCGCCGTCATCTGTCTCTGTAGCATTAGTATTGTTCTTATCTTCCCCCTGATTCATAAGATGTGAGAGAAATATTGTAAAAGTCATCAGACAGGAGGAGAAGTCAGGTGGGATGTACAGATCATAGGGAAGATCTCCATCTACCTGATCCTGATCCTGTGGGAGAAGAGGACGGGGACATCTCTCTGGTGCTGTTCTCTTACTGGATCTGACTGGAGGGAACACATACAGAGACTGAATTCATTCTTTCCATCCAGATAATACAGAGAGGAGGTGTGTATATAGTCCTGTCTATTACCTGCTGATGGGAGGGGCTGTTGATCCTCCAGCATCACATCCTTGTACTGATCCTTGTGTCCTTCTACATACTCCCACTCCTCCATGGAGAAATAGACCGCCACGTCCTGACACCTTATAGGAACCTGACACACACAATGGTCACACAGTCATCCCCCCCACCCCTCCAGTGGTGTTACTGTATAATGTCCCAGCATTCCCAGCAGCCACAGTCTCACCTCTCCACTCAGCAGCTCCACCATCTTGTTGGTGACTTCTAGGATCTTCTCTTGCTCCATTTCCTCATGTATCAGGGGCCCCGGGATTGGGCTCAGGGTTCTTCCCCATCCTTCACACCCAGGGGCCCCACAGCGCCCACTAGAGGACTTCTTCACTACTGTGTAATCCTGTGTATGGAGAGACACATTACTATCACTCCATCCATTCCCAGAATCCCTCACCTCTCCAGTCCTATCCATCTGTTATTCCATAGATAAGAATGATGTCATGATGACATCACTCCCAGAATCCCTCCCCTCTCCAGTCCTATCCATCTGTTATTCCATAGATAAGAATGATGTCATGATGACATCACTCCCAGAATCCCTCACCTCTCCAGTCCTATCCATCTGTTATTCCATAGATAAGAATGATGTCATGATGACATCACTCCCAGAATCCCTCACCTCTCCAGTCCTATCCATCTGTTATTCCATAGATAAGAATGATGTCATGATGACATCACTCCCAGAATCCCTCACCTCTCCAGTCCTATCCATCTGTTATTCCATAGATAAGAATGATGTCATGATGACATCACTCCCAGAATCCCTCACCTCTCCAGTCCTATCCATCTGTTATTCCATAGATAAGAATGAGGTCATGATGACATCACTCCCAGAATCCCTCACCTCTCCAGTCCTATCCATCTGTTATTCCATAGATAAGAATGATGTCATGATGACATCACTCCCAGAATCCCTCACCTCTCCAGTCCTATCCATCTGTTATTCCATAGATAAGAATGATGTCATGATGACATCACTCCCAGAATCCCTCACCTCCCCAGTCCTATCCATCTGTTATTCCATAGATAAGAATGATGTCATGATGACATCACTCCCAGAATCCCTCACCTCCCCAGTCCTATCCATCTGTTATTCCATAGATAAGAATGATGTCATGATGACATCACTCCCAGAATCCCTCACCTCCCCAGTCCTATCCATCTGTTATTCCATAGATAAGAATGATGTCATGATGACATCACTCCCAGAATCCCTCACCTCCCCAGTCCTATCCATCTGTTATTCCATAGATAAGAATGATGTCATGATGACATCACTCCCAGAATCCCTCACCTCCCCAGTAAGCAGGAAGAGTATGTGTAGGGTGAGGGTTATTATCCTGTCGGCCATCTTGTCTCTGTCTCTCTCCATGGTTGATGGGTCGGTCTCTTATATAGAAGATATCAGCAGAGGATCCTGGAGGGAAGAGGAGGAGACAATGTAATATATCGGGGTCTCCAGTATAATATAACTTTATTGATCTGGCACAGTGAACAGTCACATGATGTCCCAGGAAAGAGAAGAAAATGTGAAGAAAGATTCTCATCTCCCCCAACATGATATCATCCAGATGAGAGGAGAGAAGAGGAAACAGCACAGATCGGCCTCCTGGGATCAGCAATGACACAAGGAACAACAACACCTCATACCTAATACCGCCCAGTGCTGAAGGAGTTAATGGTTCCCAGCTCCTTCCCTGCAGTGTGCTTCCAGGACCTGCCATGATGTCACAGTCATGTGATCAGTCACATGGAGGAGGAGGAGTCACATGATCAGGGGCTGCTGCTCAGTGTATGCAGGACTCTGCTGTGCTGGATGAGCTGAAGTGATGTGTATGCAGCAGAGCTGTGTGTGTGTGATGTGTGTGGAGCAGAGCTGTGTATGTGTGATGTGTGTGGAGCAGAGCTGTGTATGTGTGATGTGCGTCTATGTAATAGATATGTAACAGAATACTATGTCCAGTTCTGGAGACCTCACCTAAAAAAGACAATGATAAAATAATTGGGTCCAAAGACGGCTACAAAACTGGTGGAGGGTGTGAGGCGTAAACCATATCAGGAAAGACTTAAGGATTTAAATCTGTATAGTCTGGAGGAAAGAAGGGAAAGGGTGGAGGACATGATGGAAACCTTTATAGGGTACGTGCACACCCTGGAATCCCGACAGAAAACCTGTCGTGGATTCTGCAGCTCGCACCCGCTCGCGGACCCAGGCAGCCACATGCATTTCAGCTCATGCCAAAGACTCCATTCTATGCATGGGCGGATTTCGCCATCCATCTAAAGAATGAACAGGTGGGTGCGAGCTGCGGAATCTGTGGCAGACTATAGCGGGACTTCTAAAGTGAATGGGCTGCTGCTGTCACCGCCTTTCCCAATGCTGCATTATATTACTGTGAGCGCTCCTTATGGGCAGACGCAGCACCCGGTGGCAGGGTGGGCCCGGGCACTTGTCCAGTAAGCTGGGTGCTGAAGCCGGCCCTGAGGCAAGGTAACCTGCCACTCAGCAACAGATAGCTGCTGGTAGTAGCTGCAGAGGTTTCTTCTATCGCACCATCCTCTGTGATATATACCCCATCAGGAACCCTTCCTATAGCTTAAAACCACAAGAGACATTAAAACTTCACACACCAACTACCCTATCAGGATCCATTGTGGAAGGTCTAAGTACCCTTGTGATATCTTAAAATCCACAAGAACAGTTATTGTTCAGCTCTGTGACCCCGCCAGCCGCTGACAGCATTTATCAGCGTTCACCCAGCTTTTTTTATTTATTTTAATGGCCCATTAATCTGGTGGTTGAGGAGGAAATGAGCTGAACCATGCACTTCATACACTTTGTTGGGTATATAGGGGTACACTGGAATTGTCTGTCAGAGCTTGAGAACACATATTGGTTCTTTCCACCCTTACAGATACAAAGTCTGGGTTAATCCAGTGGCTGTTCATTTTGATAAATGTCTGTACTGTCAGTTGACAGGCGGCTGAGTTTATCTGTGATAATGCCCCCGGCTGTGCTGAATACCCTCTCAGAGAACACTGGCGGCAGGGCAGGCCAGCGCCTCGTACAGTTCCAGCCACGTGTCCCCTACCAGAAGGATGACTCTCCACATCCTCCTGCTCCTCTTCGCTCTATCCGGACTGAACCAATTCAATGGACCCAACTTGAGTGCTATCCTCAATAGTTTTAGATTATATAATGCTATTTTTGAAGTTCAGTCCATTGTTAATTGTTTCTGTCTATTTCTTTTTCAGGTCATTTGTGCTTGGACTCCCTTCAAAATTTTGCTTGTTTCCAGCCCTGGTAGTTAACCAGATCACAATAGCTTTATCACAGCTGACCGTTTTGGTGGACTCAAATATGTGTAACACATATCTCCTCCCTCATCTCTGTCTACCGCCCTACCCGTGCCTTACGCTCCTCTAATGACTTAAGACTAACATCCACCTTAATCCGCACCTCTCACTCCTGTCTCCAGGACGTCACCCGAGCTGCACCAGTTCTATTGAATGCATTACCAAAGACTGTCAGGCTCACCTCCAATACCCAAAGCTTCAAACGTTCCCTCAAAACTCATCTGTTCAAGCAGGCTTACCAGGTTCCCTAATTTTGACTGCTACCCTAACCCCCACCACCACCACCCCTCTCACCCATACCAAGCATTTAAGCACTTAGACCTCTGCATGCAGGCATTGGCTGGTGACAGGTTCACCCACCTTTACCTGCACTGCCTTATTTATATAGATGGCCGGACCATAAGAACAATGAAGCACTTTGCCCCTCTGCCATTTTGTCTCGCACCCCCTCCCGATAGTGTGTAAGCTCATGCATGCGAGCAGGGACCTCACTCCTCATGTATGGATAACTATATGTATATCTCTGTAATGTCTGATTTTTGTCTATGTATGTACCCCCAGAATTGTAAAGTGCTGCGAAATCTGTTGGCGCTAACTAAAAATTATTATTATTATTATATGTCAGCCATGCATGGCTACTCATGCGTAGCGAAGTGTGGAAGCTGAGCGGGAGGCACGCAGGTGTTTCGGAGCCAATACTCCATTAACGCTCTCTACTGCTCGCAAACCCTGTCCAATGTAAGCTTTCTACAGGCTAGCAGCGGCTACAGTACGTATGTAAGTTCGCAAGCACCAAGGGCGCTAACAGGTCTGCTGCATAGCGTGCAGCATCTAAAAGGCGATGTGCTTAAATTCATTGTTTTCCAACTTGCTAATTATTTCTGTTTGTCTTTTTTAGGTCATTCCTGCTTGGACTGAATTCGAAATTTTGCATCTTGCCAGAAGATTTCAGAAGACCACAACACCACAAGGAGGAGCGGTTCTCCGAACTGTCTGTAAGGGTTGCAGAAATCCTGACAGAATCATGGCTAGCAATCTTGGGTGGGGGTAGCAAATAGCCCATCCCTGGGTGCCACTCGGCCCCCACCTCCACAACGTTGACCCAGTGTGCTGTCAGAGATGTAGCATTCCTGGCCACAAGCGCTTGTCCATGTTTTAGTGGTCAAGTGGACCTTAGTGCTAACCACATAACTCAGGGCCCACCTGATGTTACAGCACACGGCTAGGGACGGAATAGCAAGTTGCTGTGGCTGCCCTCAGGCCATTGCCATTGTTTTTCATCTTGCTAATTGTTTCCTTTTCAGGTCATTTGTGGTTGGGAGAAAGGAGGGTCAGAGTGAAGTTCCTGCAGTCCAGACTCTTGGCTAGTGAGGAGACTAGACTGTGTGGATGACCTGGGTGGTGGACAAGTGACTGGAAGTGTCATCATCTATCCATTTTACCTCTTGCTCCCGCTGCTTGGGCCACAATACCGGTGTACCCCCTGCTTTACTGTACGATAAAGCCAGGGACGCTGGATGAGTGCAAAAAGAGCCCGGGGCCCATGGTACCCTTAATCGCTCCGCCTCCATGACAAAATGTGCAGACTTTGTATGTATCCTCCATCTTTGCATGGGGGCAGGGCTAGAAGGGGCATGGTTAGCAGGGGGCCCACAATTTCCGAACAACCTGGGGCCCATGGTACCTTTAATCCGCCCCTGTTGCTAATTAGTTCTCTTTATGTCTTTTTCAGCTCACTCATGCTTGACTGTTTTCAGAGCCCCTACTCAATTTGGAATTGCACAGTGTGCAAACCACTCTCAATTTGTCGTTTGCGCACATGTTAAAATATCTCCAGACCAAGGAAGAACGATCCATCGATGGGGGAGCTTTGCGCGGGGGCCTACTACAGGGAAGAGCTGCGGCTCTGCTGGCCTTAGCCTGCCCTTTCCCCATGGACTGTCCTCTGTCTCTGGTCACCCCACTTCCTCCTCCTGCCTTTAGCGTTGTTACGTATGCCTCAACATCCTCACACCTTTAAGCGCTAGACATGACACCAGGCCAAGTCAGGTCACTCAAAGAGGACGTGTCTGACCAGATAACACACACACACACAATGACGGGTGAGTGCTGTTTGATTTCCTCCTTGCCTATACCATATGTGGTTGTCATAAAATTTGGCTTTATGTCCATGCTAAGGTAGAGGAAAGAAAGTTTCCTGGTGTTTTTTCAACTTTACATAGAGGTTATATTGTGTTTGGAGTTTAGTGTTTAGAGGCTGTAATAGTGATGCAATACTGTGATTTTGGCTTGTTAGGTGCACCCAGGCATGCTTCCCCTGCTGTCGAGCATTTTTCTCCTATAGACTTTAATGATATTCGATCGAATAGTCAAGTATCGGGGTCTACTCTACTCAATATTTGAAATTTCGAATTATTTGCTACTCGCTCATCTCTACTCACAGGCACTCTTGGTCCTCGGCCTAGAGCAGCCTTCCACTGGCGACAACAGCATGAAGTGGAGGTAAATAATGAGCATCTTGCCCTACTCCAAAGGCTGTGATTCCTTTGGCAGAACAATAGCTGATGCTCTGCAAACCATATCCGCCCCAAATCGCATCACAGCAATGTGGTTTTACCTTAGTTGAGTTTATGTAGAGAGTCCCAGAACATGCGAACTGTGATTGATGAGGTGTTTGCGGCCAGGGCTCCCTCCCCCAGTGTGGCTAATGTTAGTAGAGATTTGCAAGATGCCCAAACTGATGTATTTCTACCTCATAATGTAACAACAAGGACATCACAATGTAATGTCTATGAGGGTAGCCAATATTCCTTGCGTGACCCAACTTACAACCATATGTGGTCTGGCAACTACCCACAGCATGATGTAAGTGCGGATAATACAGTGCCACCCAGGGCCGGATTAAGGTTGGTGGAGGCCCTGGGCCCCCCCATTTTCTTCCCCCACAAATAAACCATACAGCAATCTATACAGGTGGCTGATTACTGTAGGGGACTTAGCACCTACCTCTCCTCACTCCTGGCTGTATGGCTCAGCATCTTTCTCTGTTTTGCATGTGATGGGCACTAGAGGCTGCAGTCCAGAGGAAGATGCCAGGCCCTAGAGACAGGATGGGGGAGGGGTGAGCATTGCGGTGTGTTCCAGCTTAATTCAATGCAAGAACACAGCACTTCAGTACTTTCTGTGCTCTCTTGCCGACTGTGTTAGCCCCCACAGCAGCATATGCAGTTGTGAATCGCAGGCAGAACCAGGACTTGCAAGTCTAGGTCCCATCTTCAGTTCCCAACCATATTAACTACCTGAAGCAGTAAAGAGCAGAAAGTACTTAAAGACTGTGTATAATCTATAGCGGATATGCTGCATGTGAATATACCCTAAGGATCATGGCATATATAGCTGCACACAGGCTACATGTCATATGCTGCACACAGGCTATATATACCATATGCTGCACACAGGCTATATATACACCATATGCTGCACACCGGCTATATATACCATATGCTGCACACAGGCTATATATCATCCACTGCACACAGGCTATATATAAACCATATGCTGCACACAGGCTATATATACGATATGCTGCACACAGGCTATATATCATCCACTGCAAACAGGCTATATACCATACACTGCACACAGGCTATATGTCATATGCTGTACACAGGCTATATATCATACACTGCACACAGGCTATATATTATAGGCTAAGCACAGGCTATATACCATACACTGCATACAGGCTATGTATCATACACTGCACACAGACTATATACCATACACTGAACACAGGCTATATATCATAGTCTGCACACAGGCTATATATCGTACACTGCACACAGGCTACATGTCATATGCTGCACACAGGCTATATATATATATATATATATATACACCTCTGCTCTGATATATGCCCCTATAGTATATACCCCTGCTCTGATATATGTCCCCATAGTATATGCCCTCAGTTCTGATATATGCCCCCATAGTATATGCCCCCTGCTCTGATATATGCCCCTATAGTATATACTCTGCTCTGATATATGCCCCTATAGTATATATCCCTGCTCTGATATATGCCTCTATTATATGCCTCTATAGTATATACTCCTGCTCTGATGTGCCTATACAAAACAAAACCTCATACTCACCTCATCTGGGCAGATGACAGGTCTTCTCTCTTCTGGCTCTTCTCTGTTCCTTCAGCCTGTCAGCCACTGTGACAGATCCTCCAGCATGCTCCATGATGTCACATCCCTGCTGGAAAGATCAGGTTTCCTTGCTAAAGTCCCACGCAGTCCTCTCCTCAGTGAGGGGGAGGGGCAAGGGGGAGTGAGGACCTCTGCAGGAGACAGGCACCCGGAAGCTTGACAGGAAGATTCCATTCAAAGACCCACCAGGGGGGAGTCTGAGCCTGCCAAGAGGGAGATGCTTACACAGGATTAACCCTACACCTCCCTCCCTCCCTGGACCGCATGCAGTGTGGCCAGTGCTGTGTCCAGGTAGGGTTTCCACATACTTTTTGCGTGTGGGACTGGCTCCCAGACACCACTTCCGGGTTTGGGCTGGTGGAGGCCCCCTAGTGGTGGAGGCCCCTTGGCACGTGCCCCTTGTGCCCTCCCTTTAATCCGGCCCTGGTGCCACCTTGGAACACATATCCTCCTCATCATCAGCAGACTTAAAGTGATGCTGCTTATTTAGGGTGTGTTTACACATACAGGATCTGCATCAGATTTGATACCAATGTAACTAAACTGAAAACATCCTCTCATCTGCTGCAGATCTTGTGCGTGTGATGTAAGTGATTACACAATACCGCCTTGGAACACATATCATAATCATCAGTCTTAAAGTGATAATGCTTACACAACTTTACAGCATCCTTATGGTCACCTCATCAGTGATGCCTTTTCATTTTGTTCTTACTTTCTTTGACGCATCGAGCATACATGGATGTCAAGGTAAATATAGTTTGGCTACATTTTGTATGCCATGATGGTAGTGGCAGGGTTCGAATGTTTATTTTGAGCACATTGCTCGATACTGTGTGTACTGGATGCTTCGAATAGAAGTTGGATTTTTTTTGGCAAAATTTTTTCTTTTTTTTAACAAACAAAAACACACACAAGGAAGGGTATTGTGAACTCCCAGAAATATACGCCAACTGCCATGGAACAGACCCATCAG
Source organism: Dendropsophus ebraccatus (assembly GCF_027789765.1). Taxonomy (NCBI): domain Eukaryota; kingdom Metazoa; phylum Chordata; class Amphibia; order Anura; family Hylidae; genus Dendropsophus; species Dendropsophus ebraccatus. The sequence goes on along the minus strand of NC_091456.1, from coordinate 196,839,056 downwards.
GGCTAATGAAACAATTAGCAAAGCGATCTCACACATGCAATCCACTTAAATTTGACCTAGCTGTATACCAGGAGGTTGACATGTTCACTTCCACATCAAAGCCATCCTAGTCTTGAACATAATGTAGTTGTGAAGAACACAACAAGCTATGACAACTAAATCCACTGTCTGCTCCTTTAAGTTGATGACCATGTGTAGAACTCTCCACTTATTATCCATGAGCCCAAAGGCACGCTCTATAACATCCCGCGCACGGCTCAGACAGAAATGAAAGATTCTCCTACAGGTATCTAATCCTCACTTTGGAAAAGGCCTCAAAAGGTTTCTTGACAGAGGAAATGCTTCATCCGACACTAAAATAAATGGGACTGGATCAGTGGTACCCGAAGGAGGTCTGGGAGGTGGCAAAGATATCTGATTCAGGCACCCTTCAATCGAATGAGCTGCAATATCCGCCAACATCAACCGCCACCCACTGTTGCCATCTGCTACAGCCATTAGAATAATAGAAAAATATCTCTTATAACTGAAAAACAAAAAGAGCCAGAATGTGGCGGCTTCTGAACACGGATATGTTTACCATCTACTGCACCTATACAGGAAAATGACATTGCTCCAGAAACCTTCCGCCACCTGTAGCCAGGTGTTACCAGCAGGAACAGGCATCCAGGTTGGACACAACTTTCCCAAATGATGCCACAGATGGCTGAGATACCCATTAAGAACTGGAAATGAAGGGGCAAAAAAGACTCTCCAGTTGCAAGGAATCTGAAAAACGAAAAAAGGGGGAAAAAAACATAAAAGTCTTTTGTAATAAATACATTCACACAAGTACAACCAAATACATTACCTCAATATCATCAGAAAATGATCCTCAGGGGTTATGACCTTTCTCATGTGTGCATTTTGAAAGGTCAGAGAAGGTCTCAAGATGTCTAGAAAGTTGTCAAAACTAGCAATGGACATCCGAGTGAATTCAAAAAAATTTCACAGGAAACCTACATGGAAAAGAAGATGACGGATAAGGCAAAGGTAACTACAATTACAGACCGTCACCAAATATCTGGTCTAAAACTCTAGGACAGATTTGACAATGGTAACAGCCCGCCATCTGTTACCACCCTTATAAGGGAGTCCTGCTTTGCCATCCTAACCTTTGCCGCTGGCTGCCCAGGCCTGATGGGACTTTCTCTTTAACAGCTAGAGGGCCAAGTGTGCGACACCTGAGCAGGATAAGCAGGACAAGCTAAGGGTACTATTACAAGGGCCGACTCTGGCCAGATCATTTTAGTAAACAAGCGCCGATCTGCTAGATCGGCACTCGTTTACTGGACCTATTAGACGGCCTGACAATCGGGCAGTAAGGGCTGCATGGACATTGTTAGCGATGTCCATGCAGCCCTTGCCCAAACAACTAATACCTCACCACTCCCTGTTCTCTCCTGGGCACCGCAGCTTCCCGGTCCCAGTGGCAGCAACACCTGAGAAGCCTGTCAGCTGACAGGCCGCTCACCCCCTGCAGCCGCTGGGACTGGAAAGCTGCAGAGCACCGGAGAAAAGACCGGGAGCAGGGAGTATCAGGTAAGGTATCAGGCATCAGTAAGTAAGGTATCAGGTGTTTGAGCAATCGTCAGCCGTCGGCCGCCCATTGCTATTACGCGTAGCGATGCATGGCCAAATTTAATCCAACGATTAGCCAATGATCATTTCATTGGTTGATCATTGTCTCTATTACACAGAGGGATAATCAGCCAAATCGGCCCCATTTGGCCGATTATCGCTCTGTGTAATGGTGCGTTTACACAGAGAGATTTATCTGACAGATTTTTGAAGCCAAAGCCAGGAACAGACTATAAACAGGTCATAAAGGAAAGACTCAGATTTCTCCTCTTTTCAAATCCATTCCTGGCTTTGGCTTCCAAATATTGTCCGATAAATCTCTCTGTGTAAACGCACCATAATAGGGCCATAATGCTGCGTTTACACGGAGAGATTATTCGCCCAATTGATCGTTTAACAATTTTGAAGCAACGATTTGGTTTTTATAACGATTAGCATTTAGATGTGCTAACAGTCATGATAGGAGTTGTAGGTTTGCAGCATGCGGCTTTCCAAGTTGCAGAACTACACCACCCATCATGCCCTGCCCTGTTATGATGGGAATTGTTTTTTGGCTGTCAAAGATTGGGAAACAATGATTAGATAATGAAACAGTACAGTCCATTCATTATAGGTGACAGTGGGGCAGTAAAAAAGGGGGAGGCAGTGGTGCAGTGCATTAGGAGATGGCATGGGGGGGGGGCATTTTGGGTTCATGCTGCAATTTCACCCCAGAGATCTCTACCTTCTTGTGAGTAGTGTATTACCAGCACACAGTATATATACAGTATCACTATAGTAGAAGGAACAAACCCCGGCACTGCTCACATGGAATGTCTTAAAGATTCCCTCCTTAACCCTTGCTGATCCTACTTCGATGGTGCTCAATGGATGACTAATAGAAACACTATATCCAACATGTAGAACAACAAGTAGAAAGAACAATCACGGTACTTCATCTACAATAAAACAATGCTCCTTTATTCCACCACATATATACGGCTTTAGAATACAGACCAGGGTGAGCCAGGTTTCCTTCCGGCCCTACGTTATCCCTCAATCCGCTTCCTTATACAGACAACTCATTACAATAGACAAAGGGATACAATCTTACAAAATTTGGCAAAAAACATAGAAAAACTAGACCCCCCACCCCCTCCCCCTCCGAATCTCTCTGAGGGTACATACAAGTATACAAAGACTCAAATACAGCTAATGGGTTCACTGGAGTATTATAGAAGTCCATCCATTCCCATGGGTCCTAGTTAGCGATGAGCGAGTACTAAAATGCTCGGGTGCTCGTTTCGAGTAACGAACCCCATTGAAGTCATTGGGAAACTCGAGCATTTTTGCAGGGGACCAAAGCTCGGCACAGGGAAGGTCGTGTGAGAACCTGTCAACCTCAGAAAATGATGGAAACACAACGGAAATGGACAGGAAACAGCAGGGGCAGCATGTATGGATGCCTCTGAGGCTGCCTAATCGTACTATTACACCAAATTCTGGGCAATAGTATGGCAGTGACCACAAAGTGAAGGATTAAAACAAAGGTAGCATATGAACCACACCAAAATTTTGCCTGACACAGCATGGCGATGAGAACACAGGGAACCATTCAAACACAGGTAGCATATGAACCACCCAAACACTTTGCCTGACACAGCATGGCGGTGAGGACACAGATAACCATTAAAGGGGTTGTCCGGCGATAAAAAATTATTCACAGAATAACACACATTACAAAGTTATACAACTTTGTAATGCATGTTATGTCTGTGAATGGCCCCCTTCCCGTGTTTCCCCCCACCCACGCTAGACCCGGAAGTGTGGTGCATTATACTCACCGCATGTCGTGTCGTCCACGGTCTCCGATCGTCAGCAGTGACGTCTTCTTCGTGAGTCCGGCGGATCTTCCCGAGTGCTGGCCGCCCTCTGCAGCGTCATCCGAAGCTCAGCCGCGATTGGCTGAGCATAACTGTGCTCAGCCAATCGCGGCTGAGCGGCTGATGACGCGGCCACGTCATCAGCTGCTCAGCCGCGATTGGCTGAGCACAGTTATGCTCAGCCAATCGCGGCTGAGCTTCGGATGACGCTGCAGAGGGCGGCCAGCACTCGGGAAGATCCGCTGGCCTCCCGAAGAAGACGTCACTGCTGAGGATCGGAGACCGTGGTCGGCACGTGACAGGTAATGTATAGCGCACCACACTTCCGGGTACACGGGTGGGGGTGGTGGGACACGGGGAAGGGGGCCATTCACAGACATAACATACATTACAAAGTTGTATAACTTTGTAATGTGTGTTATTCTGTGAATAATTTTTTTCGCCGGACAACCCCTTTAAAAGTGAGGTGAGGTATCAAGTGAGCCTCCCAAAAATTAGGCCTGACACAGCATGGCGGTGAGGACACAAAGAACCATTAAAACAGAGGTAGCATATGAACCACCCCAAAATTTAGCCTGATACAGCATAGCGGTGAGAACACAGGAAACCATTCAAACACAGGTAGCATATGGACCACCCAAAAATTTAGCCTGACACCACGGACCCAGACCAAGATGGACAATACAATCATCCAATTAAAATAGCCGGATAATGGCTAGATTTTGCTTCACACCCTCATGCAGTTGTGTGTGAGAGGCATATCATTGGAGGTAGGGACAAGAATAACAATACCTCCCCAGAGGCCCCAGAATTTTATTAAAAAGACCTGGTCAATCCTCCCTTCAAAACGGCTACAACATTCAAAGAAGGTAGAAGGTACTGGTGAAAGGACGGCAGAGGACACACGTAAGATGACATCCACACATTATATGGTTCGAAATGGATAAGACAAGGATGCGCTGTTTTGAGTTTGAATTTGACTGTAGCAGTTGGGGTAATATTCTCTGCATCATGTGACTCACCACTTCTCCCCACCGCTGTTTTGAGTTTTAATTTGGCTTTGAATTGGACTGTAGCAGTTGGGGTAACTTTCCCTGGTTGACTTGCGGAAATGCGCACAGATGTGGTGCACCTTGGTGAGCAAGTCAGCCAAATTGGGGTAGGTTTTAAGGAACCACAGCAACACTAGGTTGAAGACATAGGCCAGGCATGGTACATGTGTTAGGCTGCCGAGTTGCAGAGCTGCCACCAGGTTCCGTCCGTTGTCACGTGCAACCAAGCTCACTGCTAATTACACAGGGTAATTAGCAGTGAACTTGGATATAGCTGCAATAAGCAATACAGAAATAATAAAATTAATAAACGTCAGCCTGTCAGCTGACAGGGGGGTGCAGTTATGATGCCACCAGCTGCACTGAAGACCCGCTCTGACAACACGCTAGGGGCAGCCCAGCACCTCCAAGTCAAACTCAAAATCGAATTAGCAGTGGGGAGAAGTGCTGAGTCACATCCAAGCTCACTGCTAATTGCCCTGTGAAAGATGGTGGCATATACTATATAGCTTCAGTTACCCACAGATTGTATACGACAACCTCCAGAAACTCCCTCACTATGTTTCCGAAGGCTTCCCCCCTAGTCTGTCTAGACTGGGGACCGGTGACATAGTCTTGCAACTGTCAACTGTCAAAGGCCTTGGAGAGTGTTCCCCTGCCTATTGACAAGCTGCCTGCTCCACCGCTTTCTCGCCCACAGAACTACGTCCTCTGGCGCTAGTGGTGTCAGATCGTAAGTAAGGAGGGTGAACACCCAGTAATCAGTGTTGTCAAAAACTGGACAAGACAAGGATGCCAAATTAGGATCCACCATATTCACTCTCTGTTCCTTTGAACTGTGCCAGTGCCTGACAAGCTGACTAAAAGCCTCTGTCTCTACCAGCCGATAGGGCAGCAGCTCCAGGCTCAACAGTTTGCCTATGTGCACATTTAGGGCTCGTGCACGTGGGTGAGCTGCAGTGTATTTGCGCTTCCGTTCAAAGGTCTGCTGCAGGGACAGTTTAACTCTGCGCTTGGTGGTTGGTGGCTACACCTATACACTACTGTGTGACACCCCCTTACACAGGGCAATCACTAGTGAGCTTGGAGATGCCTTGAGTAAGAAATACAGAAATCAGAAAATATACTGGTGGTCACACTAGTTTTTGGAGGCTGTGGTATACACACTGTTGGTGGCTGCACCTATACACTGTGTAACACCCCCTTACACAGGGCAATCAGTAGTGAGCTTGGTTATGGCTTCAGAAGGAAATACAGAAATCAGCCCTGTGCAGCCCTGTTACCAGCCACCTCTTCCTCAAAGACCTCCGAGGAAAAGGGCGGTTTGGAAAACAGTTGGTTCAGGTAGGTTGCGAGCTGTGGGGCAGAAGCAGAGCACATTTGGCCTCTCTGTGCAGAATAGTTTTAGTGTTCTTGCTGATATTGATAGAGATGCTGTTGCTGTTGGAGACATGGCTGCTCAGGTGATTTCCAATGGGGATGTTGTTTTGGATGGGCCACTGAGGGCAGAAGTAAAGGTTAGTAAGAAGAGAAGGCATCTTCTAGTTGGTGACTCGATTGTTAGAGGTGTTGTGGTAGGACAGGAGGAGGATGTGTTTAGAGAGGTGAGATGTCTCCCAGGTGCTACTGTCAGGAGGGATAGGAGACGGATTGTGAACATTGTGAAGGCTGCTAGTATAGATAGCAAGGTTGATCTGGTGGTTCATCTTGGAACCAATGACTTGTCCCAAGGAGATGTGGATTTGGTTAAAAAGGAATTTCAAACTTTTAGTCTGGAGCTGGGCAAGATAACAGATTCTGTGACATTTTCAGAGGTTTTGCCGGTCTGTAATCAGAACAACAAGGCATGTCGTATCTCAGAGTATAATGCATGGTTACGGCAGTGGTGTAAGGCTGAAGGGTTTGGGTTTGTTAGTCATAGCTTTTGCAAGTGGTGCAAAAAGGACATGTTCAAGAGGGATGGTTTGCACCCATCACACATAGGTACACAGGTACTTGGTGATGAATTCAGATTGTTTTTGGACAGACATTTAAACTAGATGAAGGGGACAGAAGTATAATAGAGGAGGAGGATTTCTGTCCCCGACCAGTAAAGACAAATAAGTGTATCCGGATTGGTGAAAGCGCAGTGGTTGGTGCTGTAGACACAGTGGTTGGTGCTGTAGACACAGTGGTTGGTGCTGTAGACACAGTGGTTGGTGCTGTTGACGCAGTTGTTGGGGCGGTTATTGGTGGTAAGGAAGGTGCTGTTGGTGCGGTAGATGAAGTTGGGAATAAAGGTATTATGAAGCTTAGTAATCTTCGGGCAATGTGTACGAATGCTCGCAGCTTAGGAAACAAGATCTGTGAGCTGACGGCCATTATGTCTAGAGATGATTTGGACCTTGTTGCTGTAACAGAGACCTGGTTCAAAGAGTCTAATGATTGGGACATAGTTATACCGGGATATATTCTGTACAGGAAAGACAGAGCAGAGAGAAGGGGAGGCGGGGGAGCCATTTATGTCAGGGATAGTCTTAAATCGACAGTCATCCAAAATACATATAAAGAGTTGGAGACTCTCTGGGTTTGTATGCAGTCCAAAGAGAGATCTGTTATTAGGATAGGTGTTATCTATAGGGATCTGTTATTAGGATAGGTGTTATCTATAGGGATCTGTTATTAGGATAGGTGTTATCTATAGGGATCTGGTATTAGGATAGGTGTTATCTATAGAGATCTGTTATTAGGATAGGTGTTATCTATAGGGATCTGTTATTAGGATAGGTGTTATCTATAGGGATCTGTTATTAGGATAGGTGTTATCTATAGGGATCTGTTATTAGGATAGGTGTTATCTATAGGGATCTGTTATTAGGATAGGTGTAATCTATAGGGATCTGTTATTAGGATAGGTGTTGTCTATAGGCCTCCAGGGCAAAGTGAGGACTATGATAATATGCTGATAGATGAAATTACTAAAATGTCATTTAAGGGGGACATTGTAGTTATGGGTGACTTCAACATGCCGGATGTGGATTGGAATATCCCTTCTGCACTTACATGTAAAGGCAAAAATGTAATGGAGGCCCTTACTGGGGCATCTCTAAAACAGCTAGTGAAGTCACCAACCAGAGGAGAGAACATTGTAGATTTAGTATTTACTAATGGGGATCGGGTGTCTGAAGTTAGAGTGGAAGAAAATCTAGGTTCCAGTGACCACCAGTGTTTATGGTTTGACATACAAACTGACTACGTCCAATCCCATACTACAACAAGAGGATTGGATTTTAGGAAGACAGATTTTAATAAAATGGGGGAGTATTTAGATAAAGAATAAGGAGGGTGGGATAAAACATCGGGAGCGAGCACTCAGTGGGCAGAATTAAAAAATGCCATATTAAAGGCAACTAGACTATATGTACGAGAAGTTAGCAAAAGTAAAAGGAAGAAGAATCCATTATGGTTTACTAGAGAGGTTAAGGCCATTGTAAAAGGAAAAAAGGCAGCGTATAGGAAGTATAAGGAGACTGGGAATGAAGCTGACAGAGAGACGTATAAAAGTATACAGAAGGAGACATATCATCCTATAGGAAGTATAAGGAGACTGGGAATGAAGCTGACAGAGAGACGTACAAAAGTATACAGAAGGAGACATATCATCCTATAGGAAGTATAAGGAGACTGGGAATGAAGCTGACAGAGAGACGTACAAAAGTATACAGAAGGAGGCAAAGCAGATTATAAATGCTGCTAAAGCCTCAAAAGAAGAAGAAATGGCAAAATCTGTTACTGCGGGGAATAAAACCTTCTTCAGATATATAAGTGACAGGAAGAAGAAGAAGAATGGCTGCAGCATTACTAAAATAAGTAATGGGGAGAATACGTTTATTGATGGAGATAAGGCGGTCGCTGACTATTTGAATAGTTACTTCTGCTCAGTGTTTTCAGCAGGCGGCCTTCACAATCACAGGATGGTTGGACACAGCACTGCCTCCAGCTATATGGGTTCGGCTCCAGTATTTTCAGAGGCTGAAGTTGCAGAGGAACTTGCCCGTTTAAAGCAGAATAAGGCGATGGGTCCAGATGGGATCCATCCCAGGGTTCTTAAAGAACTCAGATCTGTGATTGCTGCCCCCCTGACAGATCTGTATAACCAATCCCTGCTAACAGGAGATGTCCCCGATGATTGGAGAACAGCTGCCAATGTTATACCAATCCACAAGAAGGGGAATAGAGAAGAGCCCAGTAACTACAGGCCAGTGAGCCTGACATCAAAAGTGCTGGATGAAGGTGCTGTGGATATCGCCTATCTGGACTTCAGCAAAGCTTTTGATACAGTTCCCCATAAAGAGCTGATAGAGAAGTTGGAGAAGATTGGACTAAATCCCTGGATAGTTCAGTGGATTTGTGGTTGGCTGAAGGATAGATATCAGAGGGTTGTTAATGGTGTATATTCTGAGCAGAGACTGGTTACAATTGGCGGCCACAAGGGTCTGTTCTGGGTCCTATTCTTTTTAATATGTTTGTAAGTGACACATAGGAGAAGGTTTGGTGGGTAAGGATAGTGACATATGAGAAGGTTTGGTAGGTAAGGATAGTGATATAGGAGAAGGGTTGGTGGGTAAGGATAGTGACATAGGAGAAGGGTTGGTTGGTAAGGATAGTGACATAGGAGAAGGGTTGGTGGGTAAGGATAGTGACATAGGAGAAGGGTTGGTAGGTAAGGATAGTGACATAGGAGAAGGGTTGGTAGGTAAGGATAGTGACATAGGAGAAGGTTTGGTAGGTAAGGATAGTGACATAGTAGAAGGGTTGGTAGGTAAGGATAGTGACATAGGAGAAGGTTTGGTAGGTAAGGATAGTGACATAGGAGAAGGGTTGGTAGGTAAGGATAGTGACATAAGAGAAGGTTTGGTAGGTAAGGATAGTGACATAGGAGAAGGGTTGGTAGGTAAGGATAGTGACAGGAGAAGGGTTGGTAGGTAAGGATAGTGACAGGAGAAGGGTTGGTAGGTAAGCATAGTGACATAAGAGAAGGGTTGGTAGGTAAGGATAGTGACATAGGAGAAGGGTTGGTGGGTAAGGATAGTGACATAGGAGAAGGGTTGGTAGGTAAGGATAGTGACATAGGAGAAGGGTTGGTAGGTAAGGATAGTGACATAGGAGAAGGGTTAGTAGGTAAGGATAGTGACATAGAAGAAGGGTTGGTAGGTAAGGATAGTGACATAGGAGAAGGGTTGGTGGGTAAGGATAGTGACATAGTAAAAGGGTTGGTAGGTAAGGATAGTGACATAGGAGAAGGGTTGGTGGGTAAGGATAGTGACATAGGAGAAGGGTTGGTGGGTAAGGATAGTGACATAGGAGAAGGGTTGGTTGGTAAGGATAGTGATATAGGAGAAGGTTTGGTAGGTAAAGTTTGTCTGTTTGCTGACGACACAAAAGTGTGCAATAGGGTGGATATTCCTGGAGGTGTCAGTAATATGGGAAATGATTTAGCTTAGCTAGATAAGTGTCCAAACATTGGAAATTGAAGTTCAACGTTTCCAAATGTAAAATAATGCACTTGGGGAGGAGGAATCCTCTATCCGAGTATCACATCGGCAGTTCTGTGTTGGAAAAGATTTCAGAAGAGAAGGATTTAGGGGTAATGATTTCTGACAGCCTTAAAATGAGTCACCAGTGCAACCAGGCGGTGGGGAAAGCAAATCGTATGCTGGGGTGTATATATATATATATATAATGGTATGCTGGGGTGTGTGTGTGTATATATATATATATATTGGTATGCTGGGGTGTATATATATAAATAAAATGGTATGCTGGGGTGTATATATATATATATATATATATATATATATATATATATATATATATATATATAATGGTATGCTGGGGTGTATAGCTAGAGGTATAACCAGTAGGAAGAGGAAGATTGTGATCCCGCTGTATAGAGCTCTGGTGAGGCCACATCTGGAATACTGTGTCCAGTTCTGGAGACCTTATCTAAAAAAGGACATTGATAAAATAGAACGGGTCCAAAGACGGCTACAAAAATGGTGGAGGGTGTGAGGCATAAACCATATCAGGAAAGACTTAAAGATTTGAATCTGTATAGTCTGGAGGAAAGACGGGAAAGGGGGGACATGAATGAAACCTTTAAGTATGTTAAGGGACTAAATAAGGTTCAAGAGGGAAGTGTTTTTAGTAAAAAAAACTGAGCTCAAGAACAAGAGGACACAGTGAGAGGTTAGTTGGGGGAAAGATCAGAAGCAATGTAAGAAAATATTATTTTACTGAAAGAGTAGTAGATACCTGGAACAAACTTCCAGCAGAGGTGGTTGGTAAATCTACAATAACAGAATTTAAACACGCCTGGGATAGACATATATCTATCCTAAGATAATAAGAAAGAAAATACTAAAAGGGCAGACTAGATGGACCCAGTGGTCTTTTTCTGCCGACAATCTTCTATGTTTCTATCAGCAAATATACTGGTGGTGTCACACTAGTATTTGGAGGCTGTCTATAGAGTCTGTGTGTAAGTGGTGGTCTATGGTCTATGGCACCTGTTACACAGGAAAATGAGCAGTGAAGTTCTATGCAGCTGTACTACAAATCACAGCAATACAATCTACGACAGCAGCACCATCAGCCACAAAATAATAAAAGAGTACACTGAGCACCTCTTAGGGGTCTGTATGCAACACCTAATGTCTCCTTTCTGCCAGCAGCCGGTCACCACAGTGTGCTGCTAAAATCATGGTAGCTGCACTACAAGTCCCAGCCAGCAATTTGGAGTAATAAAAAAAACCCAAAACGATTTGAACGAGTCTCGCTAGTATTCCCTGCCTACTGGAACGCTAATTCCCTCCCTAACGCTCTCCCTAACAAGCAGCAGTTCTGTCCCTAATCTCTTCCAGCACACGTCTGAAGCGAGCACTGGCAGCCACGATTTTTATATGGCAGGGTCATCTGATCTGGCCAACTTAACTTAAAGGAAATGGATGATAAGATTTTCTCGAGTATCGCGAGTCGCTCGTCCGAGTAACGAGTACCCTTATACTCAACCGAGTACCAAGCTCGGACGAGCATTTTCGCTCTTCACTAGTCCTAGTGCCTCCGATTCTATTCTCACCTCCATCTCTCTCCGCAGGAGTAATCCAGATGTACAGGAGGGGAGGGATATGCACTAAGCCCAAGAACCGCATGCGGCCAGTTTTCCCATTATGTAGAGTAGCCATACGGTTCATTAACCTCGGACATCCTTCGCTGTCACTGACCGACCTCACATGTTCCATAAAAATGAAAGTCTGTCTGTCCGTCTGTCCTCTATAGACTTCCAAACGTCTGAACCGTGACCCCAAATTTGGCACACAGATACATTGGGTGCCCGGGGAGGTTAGAGCGAAGGTCCCGTCCCCACCAGATGTAGAGGAGGGGAGGGGGAAGAGCGCTCCATAGAAATGAATGGGAAAATCTCCACACTGCACACACAGGTGATATAATTAGTGCTGCAGCTGTGTCCAGCAAAGACGGCAGTTGGAGGCCTTAGCAACCAATAGGATTACTACTTTCATTTTCACAGGGAGCTGGAATCTGATTGGTTGCTAGGGCAGCTGCCTCACAACAGATCCACAGAAATAAATACAGTAAGGGTAGCTTTAAACCTACCAGATTCGCAGCGGATTTCACGCTGCAAATTCGCAGCGAAATCCGCTGCGGATCCAGTGTCATTCAACCCTGTGACAATACATACTCGCAGTCGAGAGCCGTGAGGAGAGAGCTGTGCCCGGCAGCACATCACTGAACACACTGTAGGGGAGCCTGCACATTCTAACAGCAGTCTGTGCAGGCGGGATGATGGGCGCCTCTGTCAGTGTAAGTTACGCTTCGGCCGCCAAGGGGGTTAATTTACATACTCGCAGGGGGATGTCAATCCCGCTGCAAGTATGTAGTGTCATAGGGTTGAATGGTACTGGATCTGCAGCGGATTTCGCAGCGTGAAATCCGCTGGGGATCCAGTAGGTGTGAAGGCACCCTAACAGTGTACAGTGTATATACAGTGTATACAGTAAGGGGCTTACCTGCCGGGTGGGGGTGTTAGGGAATGAATACAGCATGGGGACTACCTGGGGGGGTGTAAACAGCATGGGGGTTACTTGAAGGGGGGAGTGTATACAGCATGGGGGCTACCTGAAGGGGGCAGTGTATACAGCATGGGGGGCTACCTGAAGGGGGCAGTGTATACAGCATGGGGTCCCTGCAACCGGGAGTGTATACAGCATGGGAGCTACCTGCAGGGGGGAGTGTATACAGCATGGGGGCTACATGCAGAGGGGAGTTGGTACAGCATGGGGGCTACCTGAAGGGGGGAGTGTATACAGTATGGGGGCCATCTGCAAGGAGGGGGGAGTGTATACAGTATGGGGGCTACCGGCAAGGAGGAGGGAGTGTATACAGTATGGGGGCTATCTGCCGGGGTGGAGTGTATACAGTATAGTAATTACCAGCAAGGGGGGGAGTGTATAGAGTATGGGGGCTAACTGCAAGTGAGAGGGAGTGTAAAGGGTATGGGGGCTAACCGCAGGGTTGGGGGTGTATAAAGTATGGGGGCTACCTGCAGGGAGGGAGTGTATACAGTATAGAAGTACCTGGAAGGGGGGGGGGTGTATACAGTACGGGGGCTAACTGCATGGGGGGAGTGTATACAGTATTAGAAACTTTGAAACCTCTTCTGTGTTGTCCTCACCAAGGATGAAAGGTAGTGCCTAAGAGGGCCAGGTTATGATGATGCAGGATTGTGTATGCACTTATTTTTATAAGCTGCAGGTTTTCTGCACACACCTTACTTATGGTCTACAGTTGGCACCCTGGAACTATACACTACATGTATAACACTGTCAATGTTGTATATAACCAGGCTGTATATAACTCTGCCAATGTTGTATATAACCAGGCTCAGTATAACACTGTTAATGTTGTATACCAGGCTGTATACTGTATAACACTGCCAATGTTGCATATAACCAGGCTATATATAACACTGACAATGTTGTATATAACCAGGCTCTGTATACAGTCTGATCACATAATGACATCTCAGTTTGGCTATTAGGTATTTAGGATGTTTAAAGTTTTTAGTTTATTTCTAACCTACAATTTATATTAAAAAAGTGTAGAACTGTCAGGGTATATAGCGTATAAAGGGATATATAGGGCATAGGGCTCCTGGTGATTTCCCCTTAAACAAAAAAAAAAACAAGGGTATAGATCGGCCTCCTGGGCGACCTTGGAACAAATCTAAATATCACACTGCCACTTTATACCCGGGCAGCGCCGGGTAGATTTTCTAGTATAAATATATATATATATATATATATATATATATATCCACATGAGATGGAGGGAGAGGAGACTAAGGTTTAGAAGAAACATTTTATTACCAATTGGTGAGAAGTTTGGAGCTGCGGTATATGATACCTGTATTACCGCCAAATCTCCTCTGTACATGGGGAATACATAGCTGTGGTATCCGGATTCTATCTGCTTTCTGGAGAACAGACGTCTGACTGATCATTCAGCGATCTGACTTGGCTTCTCCCGAGTGACTCTTTTGGTGTTTCATAAGGTTATATTTCTGCGTGAAACATTTCCCACATTTATCACATGAAAATGGCTTCTCCCCTGTGTGAGTTCTTTGATGTGTATCACACTGTGATTTCAAAGTAAAACATTTTCCACATTCTGAACATGGAAATGGCTTCTCCCCTGTGTGAATTCTTTGATGTTTAACAAGATCTGACTTAAGACTAAAACATTTCCCACATTCTAAACATGAAAATGGCTTCTGTCCCGTGTGAGTTCTTTGATGAGTATCACGCTGTGATTTCACAGTAAAACATTTCCCACATTCTGAACATAGAAATGGCTTCTCCCCTGTGTGAATTCTTTGATGTTTAACAAGATCTGACTTATAAGTAAAACATTTCCCACATTCTAAACATGAAAATGGCTTTTCACCTGTGTGAATTTTCTGATGTTTAATCACACATGATTTCTCAGTAAAACATTTTCCACATTCTGAACATGAAAATGGTTTCTCTCCTGTGTGAATTCTTTGATGATTAACAAGACCTGACCTCTGAATAAAACATTTATCACATTTTGAACATTGAAAAGGTCTCTCCCCTGTGTGAGTTCTTAGATGTTTATCAAGATCTGACTTATAAGTAAGACATCTACCACATTCTAGACAGGAAAATAGCTTCTCCCCTGTGTGAGCTCCTACATGTATAGTGAACTGTAGTGAACATTTTTCACGATCTAAACATGAAATTTGCTTCTCTCCTGTGTGAGTTTTTTGATGTTTACCAAGATCTGATTTGTGCGCAAAATATTTTCCACATTCTAAACACAAAAATGGCTTCTCTCCAGCGTGAATTCTTTTATGTTTAACAAGATCAGATTTGTTAGAAAAACACTTTCCACATTCTAAACATGAAAATGGCTTCTCTCCTGTGTGAATTCTTTCATGTTTAAGAAGAGCTGATTTGCAAGTAAAACCTTTCCCACATTCTGAACATGGAAATGGCTTTTCCCCTGTGTGAATTGTTTGATGTCTCACAAGAGCTGATTTAGAAGTAAAACATTTCCCACATTCTAAACATGAAAATGGCTTTTCCCCTGTGTGACTTGTTTGATGCCTAACAAGAGCTGAGTTGCAAGTAAAACATTTCCCACATTGTGAACATGAAAATGGCTTCTCCTTATTTTGATTGACAAACTGTGATGAATCAGAATACAGGATGGTATTAAAGGGATCAGATAATAGATCGTTGCTGTGAACACCTGAGGGCAGATCGAGGCTAATAGAACATTTTCCATATGTATGATCATGATCTTTATAACCTGAATATATCTGATGTCCCTCTGATATCCGGGTGCAGTCACCTGACAATAGAGAAGAGAGGATCTGTTACTAATAACCTTAGAAATTTCCATATATTTATACTTAGGTTTTTAGTACACAGGAACCTAATAGGAGTCTAATAGGAGGTGTTAGTATCATAGCCCCAAAATAGAGCGAATACTCCCCCCCCCCCCCCCCATCAGTAGTGACAGGAGATAATGTAGATATCGGCCTCGTACACATACTGTAGATGTGTTTCATGTCCATTTCCTGATCATCCTACGGCAGCACACAATGCATTAATATGACATCATCTACCTGGATAGAAGAGGGTTAACTGCGCAATAAACACAGTTAATTAGTAAATTAGACCCTGGAGTAGGCTATATCCAGCTGCTAGGAAGAGAAGATGGATAGAAGATACAGTCCCAGCCCACCTCTCCATCGGCATCTCCAGACACGGAACGCTCTGAGGCTGACACTGCGGATGAGGTGTTGGGGGCAGAAGAAAAGAATGAGATTAATTCTGTAAAGATCGTAGGCCTAAACTTATTTCTGCTGTTAGGGAGACATTGGACTCGCAGGTGGATGTTACCCAGACTGTAAGAAAGCAGCAGCCATTCCATTTTCCTACTTTCGAGAAAAGAGTCATTCCTAATCTTCCAATTATTAAATACTGTAGGAGGATTGGGCCGGGCCAGAAATACACTGTGACCAAGAGGCCAAGTTTAAATCCATCTACAAACTTGAACCGGAGTTTATTACTGAGTGGGAAAACCCTCCTAACATTCATCTACCAGTTGCACGCCTATTGAGGAAATCAGACGATTCTACTCTGCTCCAAGACCCGATGGCGAGAAAGACGGACGCTATGTTAACAACAACCAGATGGAAAAGGCGAGAAGTTTCCCCAAGCATCCAAATAGAGGAACCAAAAAATTTAAGGGGAGATCCAAGGACTCTTCCAAGCGGCAGCTAAATTTTCGGCCCTGAGGCAGCCGAGGAGGTGTCAAGCCAAAACGGGAGCAGAGTTCTCTGAAGGAATGAAGTCAGGTCAGGTCTACCATGCAACCAGTGGGAGTGAGATTATGTCATTTTACAGATCGGTGGGTAACATCAACCGTCACCAGGTGATACTTCCTATAATTACAAAACTTTCCTCCAGACAGGTTCATGGTAAACAAAACTGTAAAACCTGTAATTTTTCACCTTCTTCACCAATTAATTCAAAAGCAGCCCCGGAATCCATTCCAACTCACCAACAGGGAAGGGCAGTTCACTCCCCAATTTTCACTGTTCCCAAATCCGGAGGCGACTAGTGATCAACCTTACCTACCTGAACAAGTTTCTCCTTAAGAAACATTTCAAACTGAAGTCCATATGGTCCATTATGAATATAGAGCAGGATGATCTGCTAGTCAAGATGGACCTACAGGACACACATCTGCACATTAAAGTCTTGAAGGCCGCAGACAGTATCTTTGCCTGGCAGTTCGTACCTCTCAATCAGTCATTAATCTCCAGTTTACCTGTCTTCCATTTGACATGAGTTCAGCACCCAGGGTCTTCACAAAGGTGGCGGTGGTCCTGGCGGCAGCCCTGAGGTTACAGGGAGTTTTCATCGTTCCATATCTGGACGATTAGCTTCTGAGAGCGTCCTCTGCACAGACTCTGGTTCAACATCTCTCATCCACCCCCAGGTTTCTGGTAAATCACAAGTAGTCACATTTGGTCCAGTGATCTAGTTCCTAGGCTTCATTATCAACACCCAGAAGATGACACTCCAGTTGTCTGGAGACAGAATCCATAAAATCGGGGATTCAGTCAACTACCTCACAGCTTGCAATTTGCGCTATACCAGATGAGCTATGAAGGTTCTGGGCTTCTTAACATCTTCCATAACGGTGGTGAGGGTGAACTTGGGTGAGGACACACTTCCTTCTGCTACAAAACCATATTCTTCATTTCTGGGACAGATCACAGCAAGGGTTGGAGACTCAAACCCCCTTGTTTCGATCTCTCAAGAAACACTCGAATGAAGGGCTCACTACTCCTCATCTGACACAGGGGAGATCACTGGTCCATACACTTCCCGCCATCATCACTACAGATGCGTCAGGCTTGGGTTCAGGTTTCCATGTCGACAAGTATCGGACGCAGAAAAAAAGGACCCTGGAAGAAAGGATTCTTTCCTCCAACCTAAGGTCAAGCTAGCACTGTATCATTTCCTAGAGCTTCTACACCACTACTCCATACAGATACTATCGGACAATCTCTCGGTATATTACATCAACAAGCAAAGAGGGACAAGAAGCCCTTAGTTGGAAAGGAATGCTTCTAGATAATGCATCTTAGCCATCAACATCTAAGGTACCCCGAAAATACAGGCAGACTGACTGAGCCAGAATTTCCTGCTTCCCGAAGAATAGGAATTGAACATAAACATCTTCAAGAAGTGGAGAGGTGGAGATGTCCTGTTACGGATGTTTTGGCATCTCAGTCACACACAAAGTTCAGGAGGTTCTGTTCCCAATCCAAAAAGGGAAACCCAGTGGCCATAGATGGTCTGTCAATCAGCTGGGAGGGAAAGTTACATTTTTCCTCCTTTACTAATTAACTGTGTTTATTGCTAAGTTAACCTTCTTCTTCTGAGTACATGATGTCATATTAACCCATTGTATGCTGCCTAAGGACTCCAGGAAATAAAAAATTACCAGTGAGTAAATTTTCAACTTTATAGATGCACAGAGTGTGTTATCTCCTATAATGGTGTCACTGTATGGGGGATATACAGCAGAGAAGACTGACAGGACACAGAGCTTATAATATTCCACCAGGACACTTACCTGTAGTGATATCCTCCTCATACTGCTCATTACTCCTGTCATCTGTCTTCTCCTCTTCTTTTACCCTTATGTCTATAGAATTTGTACAGTTTAGATATTTCCTTGTAGGAATGTCCTCCATAAATTGCTCATAACTGCTCCCATCTAAATCTTCTTCTTTTACTCTTATGTCTATAACATTGATAGAGTTCAGATCTCTCCCTGTAGTGCTGTTCTCTATTTCCTGCTCATCACTGCTCACATCTGTCTCTTCCTTCTCTTGTTTTACCCTAATGTCTATAGCATTAGAAATGTTCAGATTCTCCTCTGTAGGAATGTCTTCCATATACTGCTCATCCCCGCTCACATCTGTATCTTCTTCTTTCATCCTTATGTCGATAACATTAATAAAGTTCACATATCTCTCTGTAGTGATGTCCTCATTATACTGCTCATTACAGCTCACTTCTGTCTCTTCTTTTTTTACCCTAATATCTGTAGCATTAAAAAAGTTCAGATTCTCCCCTGTAGTGATGTCCTCCTTAAACTGCTCATCACTGCCGTCATCTGTCTCTGTAGCATTAGTATTGTTCCCATCTTCCCCCTGATTCATAAGATGTTAGAGAAATATTGTAAAAGTCATCAGACAGGAGGAGAAGTCAGGTGGGATGTACAGATCATAGGGAACATCTCCATCTACCTGATCCTGATCCTGTGGGAGAAGAGGACGGGGACATCTCTCTGGTGCTGTTCTCTTACTGGATCTGACTGGAGGGAACACATACAGAGACTGAATTCATTCTTTCCATCCAGATAATACAGAGAGGAGGTGTGTATATAGTCCTGTCTATTACCTGCTGATGGGAGGGGCTGCTGATCCTCCAGCATCACATCCTTGTACTGATCCTTGTGTCCTTCTACATACTCCCACTCCTCCATGGAGAAATAGACCGCCACGTCCTGACACCTTATAGGAACCTGACACACACAATGGTCACACAGTCATCCCCCCCACCCCTCCAGTGGTGTTACTGTATAATGTCCCAGCATTCCCAGCAGCCACAGTCTCACCTCTCCACTCAGCAGCTCCACCATCTTGTTGGTGACTTCTAGGATCTTCTCTTCCTCCATTTCCTCATGTATCAGGGGCCCCGGGATTGGGCTCAGGGTTCTTCCCCATTCTTCACACCCAGGGGCCCCACAGCGCCCACTAGAGGACTTCTTCACTACTGTGTAATCCTGTGTATGGAGAGACACATTACTATCACTCCATCCATTCCCAGAATCCCTCACCTCTCCAGTCCTATCCATCTGTTATTCCATAGATAAGAATGATGTCATGATGACATCACTCCCAGAATCCCTCACCTCTCCAGTCCTATCCATCTGTTATTCCATAGATAAGAATGATGTCATGATGACATCACTCCCAGAATCCCTCACCTCTCCAGTCCTATCCATCTGTTATTCCATAGATAAGAATGATGTCATGATGACATCACTCCCAGAATCCCTCACCTCCCCAGTCCTATCCATCTGTTATTCCATAGATAAGAATGATGTCATGATGACATCACTCCCAGAATCTTTCACCTCTCCAGTCCTATCCATCTCTTATTCCATAGATAAGAATGATGTCATGATGACATCACTCCCAGAATCCCTCACCTCCCCAGTCCTATCCATCTGTTATTCCATAGATAAGAATGATGTCATGATGACATCACTCCCAGAATCCCTCACCTCCCCAGTCCTATCCATCTCTTATTCCATAGATAAGAATGATGTCATGATGACATCACTCCCAGAATCCCTCACCTCTCCAGTCCTATCCATCTGTTATTCCATAGATAAGAATGATGTCATGATGACATCACTCCCAGAATCCTTCACCTCCCCAGTCCTATCCATCTGTTATTCCATAGATAAGAATGATGTCATGATGACATCACTCCCAGAATCCCTCACCTCCCCAGTCCTATCCATCTGTTATTCCATAGATAAGAATGATGTCATGATGACATCACTCCCAGAATCCCTCACCTCCCCAGTAAGCAGGAAGAGTATGTGTAGGGTGAGGGTTATTATCCTGTCGGCCATCTTGTCTCTGTCTCTCTCCATGGTTGATGGGTCGGTCTCTTATATAGAAGATATCAGCAGAGGATCCTGGAGGGAAGAGGAGGAGACAATGTAATATATCGGGGTCTCCAGTATAATATAACTTTATTGATCAGGCACAGTGAACAGTCACATGATGTCCCAGGAAAGAGAGAAGAAAATGTGAGGAAAGATTCTCATCTCCCCCAACATGATATCATCCAGATGAGAGGAGAGAAGAGGAAACAGAACAGATCGGCCTCCTGGGATCAGCAATGACACAAGGAACAACAAAACCTCATACCTCTCTGCTCCTTCGCTGTGGTGACTCCAGGAAGTGTGCTTACAGGACCTGCGATGATGTCACAGTCATGTGATCAGTTACATGGAGGAGGAGGAGTCACATGATCAGGGGCTGCTGCTCAGTGTATGCAGGACTCTGCTGTGCTGGATGAGCTGAAGTGATGTGTGTGGAGCAGAGCTGTGTGTGTGATGTGTGTGGAGCAGAGCTGTGTATGTGTGTGGAGCAGAGCTGTGTATGTGTGATGTGCTTCTATGTAATAGATATGTAACAGAATACTGTGTCCAGTTCTGGAGACCTCACCTAAAAAAAGATATTGATAAAATAATTGGGTCCAAAGACGGCTACAAAAATGGTGGAGGGTGTGAGTTATAAAACAGATCAGGAAAGACTTAAGGATTTGAATCTGTAGAGTCTGGAGGAAAGGGGGGAGGACATGATGGAAACCTTTATAGGGTACGTGCACACTACGGAATCCAGACAGAAAACCCGGTGCGGATTCCACAGCTCGCACCTGCTCGCGGACCCTGGCGGCCACCTGCATTTCCGCCCGTGCCATAGATTCCATTGTATGCACGGGCAGATTCCGCCGTCCATCCATAGAATGACCAGGCGGGTGCGAGCTGCGGACTCTGCAACAGGTTTTCCGTCGGGATTCCGTAGTGTGCACGTACCCATATATGGTAAAGGACTAAATAAGGGTCAGGAGGGAAAAGTTTTTAGAAAAAAAAAACATCTTTAAAATGTGATTTAAAGGGGTGCATGAAAATGTTTCTTTTACTTAAAATTTGGCTTTCTGTCCATGCTAAGGTAGAGGAAAGAAGGTTTCCTGGTGTTTTTTCAACTTTACATAGAGGTAATACTGTGTTTGGAGTGTATTGTTGAGAGCCTGTGATAGTGGCGTAATACTGCGCCTTTGGCGTGTTAGGTGCACCCAGGCATGCTTCCTCTCCTGTCCCAGTTGCATTCCAGAGGTGTTGGCATCATTTCCTGAGGTGTCATCGTGGACTTGGTGACCTCCAAGTGGTCGAATTTTGATTTCCAAGTGTCGAGCATTTTTCTTCTAAAGACTTTAATGGGATTCGATATTCCATCGAATAGTCGAGTATCAGGGTCTACTGGCGACAACATGAAGCGGATGTACATGAGCATCTTGCCCAACTACAAAGGCTATGATTTTTTTTGGCAAAACAATAGCTGATGCTCTGCGAACCATATCTGCCCCAAATCGCATCACAGCAATGAGGTTTTTCCTTGGTTGTGTTAATTCTCTTACAGGTATCTAATCCTCACTTTGGAAAAGGACTCAAGAGGTTTCTTGACAGAGGAAATGCTTCATCCAACACTGAAACAAATGGGACTGGATCAGTGGTACCCGGAGGAGGTCTGGGAGCTGGCGAAGATACCTGATTCAGGAGAAGTTGTCGTCCAATCTTGGAGGCCTTCAGCACCCTTAAATCGGATGAGCTGCCATATCCGCCAACATCAACCGCCACAAACTGTTGCCATCTGCTACAGCCATTATTAGCCAATATCTCTTATAACTGAAAAACAAAGAGCCAGAATGTGGCGGCTTCCCTTACGTCCCATTGGCATCACAACATATGGGGTAAATTCGCCCCTGCGAGCCCCTGGGACGAAGGAATATTTTTAATGAAAAAATAACAATTAAATTTTAATCCCCTCCTCCATGAGGTATAAATAGGCTCCACCTCCCCCTAGACCTCAGTCTTTTTTTACTTCGTTGCTGTTAGCCCTAGGGGACTTTGTCCTTCCTCTGTTTTTATGCTTTGTTAACCTGTTGCATTCAGGTTTTCTCTCCAGGTAATGATTGCTGGGATGCCGCTGGAGCCGGTGTCCAGGTAGTATCCTGATATTTGCTTCTGCAGGTCTTAGCTTTTAAGTTTTTCTTACCTAGTGCGTCTTGGAACGCACTCTGCGTGTCACCCGAGCGGCTGGCTTTTCTTCCAGTCGCATTCGACTGTGGAACGCATCGGCGCTGCGTGCGTCTCAGCACTGCGGCATCAGCGTCATGTCACTTCCAGGGGCCGGCAGTGGCGCGCCCTCTCTGCATGCCGGATTAGCTGTGTGTTCAAGGCAGAAGGTAAGCTGTTGCTACCTCTAGGTCTGGCTGTCTTCCTCTGGAAGGATTTTCTGTGGCTCATTTGGATCTAATAGAAAACATCTGAGTGCAAAGTGCTGTGATCTCTCTTCTATATACTTAAAAGTAAGTGTTGCTGCCACCTAGTGTCTCTTTCCGATATCACTCTAGCCAGGCTAGTGGTTTATATGTATTGTAATACATTGATTATTTGCAGATGTCTGAAATGGAGACCAGTCCTGCTGCTGGCAAAAGACCTTCTAAGGAAGCACTTCATGTGCCGAGTGTGAGACTCCTCTACCTGACGGCTATGGATACCGTAGGAGGATCATTTTTTCCAGATAAGATTCATCCTTTCTTTCATAAAAATATTTATGAATGCCTAAAAATATTTATAATGCCTAAGTACGCTGTCCTTCATGCAGACCTAAACCTATGAGGAGCCTGATGTTCAGGATGTAGTTGTATGGGTCAAGGACTATGTGCAAAATACTTAGCGGCTAATGAGATTCGCCGCCCGTGTCCTAAGTTAAAGACCAAATGGAGTATTTCTCTCTCTACTCCCAGCCTTTGAGTATATTACTTTATGGCTGTAGGATTATGGTCATTTTCAGTTTTACTGTGATTGATGAAGTTAAGTCATCATCTTCTTCTGAAACCTCTTCTACTTCTGAAGATGAGAAAGAATTATTCAGGGGGTATTTCACAGCTGATAGAATTCACAAGCTCTGCTAAGCTGTGCAAGCTGAAATACACCCTGAGGAAATAGAAGAGGATAGGATTGGTCCTCCTCAAAAAAGCCTAGGGCTTTATCTGTGGGTAAGACTTCATTGTCTATGTTACAGGCGGAATGGAAGGAACCGGAAAAGGCTCCGGGTTTGAGCAAGAGGTTTAAGACCTTATATGTTCTCAAGGAAGAACAATGTAAGGACTGGATTGAGCCTCCAAAGGTGGACCCGGCCATAGCCAAACTGTCAAAATGTACTGTGCTGCCTGCGGAGGACGGATCCAATCTTAAGGATCCGATGGATAGAAGGGTGGAGGTAGCCCTCAAGAGATCATATATGGCAGCGGCAGCCCAAGGGGCAGTCTCCATTTCTTCTTTGAGGTTTCTAGAAGCCTAAGAAGATGGCTGACCAAGGTCCAGGAAAATTTGGAAGGTAGAGCTAGCAGGGACAAGGTCCTTCGCTCCTTAAAAAAGGTCATTATGGCCATTGACTTCCTCTGCGATGATGCATCTCAGGGAACCAGGTTAGCGTTAAAAAACTAGTACGCTCTCAACCGCTGCCGAAGGGCGCTATGGTTAAAACCCTGGGTTGGAGATGCTAACTCCAAAATTCAGCTCTGTAGTAGGGAGTTCCAGCCAGGTAGGCTGTTTGGCTCTGAGCTGGATAAATTAATGGAGGAATTGTCTGACAAAGAGGGGAAGTCCCTACCATTGTCCTATAAGAGCGGTGATTCCTTTCGCAGAGCAAAATCTCCTCAGCGAGGCAAAGGGAGATACTAGTACAGAGATTGAGGAAGAAACTATTCCAGAAGAGGTTCCGGGAAGCAGCAGAATAAGGACACCAACAAGAAATCAGACTTCTGACGCAGAAGCTGTCCAGTGGGAACACGTCTGAGTTTGTTTCTCCCTGCCTGGGAAGAATTAAGAAAAGATCACTGGGTGTTAAATATTATTCAAAATGGTTATGTCCTTCATTTATCATCTCTTCCTCCTCCAAGATTTCTTCTGTCAAGAAATCTTAAGCCAGAAAGACACTTAGTCCTAGAGACAGAAATTCTTTACCTCCTTTCCATTGAGGCTCTAGAGGATGTTCCTCTATCTGAGATCGGTCAGGGAGTTTACTCCCCAGTGTTACTAGTGCTGAAGCCATCCGGAAAGTGGAGGCTTATTATAGATTTGCGATATCTCAACAGGTGCATCGTAAAGAAGACGTTCCACATGGAGAACATAAGATCGGTAAAATCTATCCTCCAGGAGGGAGATTTTATGGTCACCATAGATCTACAGGATGCATATCTTCATGTACCGATTCTGAAGGCTCACAGGAGAGCCTTCGCCATCCAAATACAGGGGAAGGTAAGACACTTACAATTCAAAGTCCTTCCATCCGGAATACCTCCGCACCCTTTGTTTTCACAAAGGTAGTGTCACCATGATGGTTCGCTTCCGTTTACAGGGGATAAAGTTATCCCTTACCTGGAAGATTGGTTGATTATGACTCAGACTCAGGATCTTCTGAGAGTTCAGTTGAACTATGTCCAGGACATACTTCAACAATTAGGTTGGCTTATCAACATAGAGAAATCAGACTTAATTCCTAATTCCTCCTCGTCAGGTATCCATAAGAACATTAATGCGCTTTCTAGGGCTCCTTGCCTCAGCTGCGGACGCGGTGCCATGGGCGTTATGGCACATGAGATTTCTTCAGAGAGAAGCACTAACAATATGGAACCGAGGACTGAAGGACTTGGATGCGATGATGTTCTATCGACTCAAACAAGACATTCTCTAATGTGGTGGAGACAAGTCAAACATGGAGTTTTATTTTCAGAACCACACTGGATAACCATCACGACAGATGCTTCAGGAACAGGTTGGGGAGTTCATATGACAGTCATCACGACTGCAGGATCTTGGAGTCAACAGGAATCCGCTCTGCCCTCCAACATGAGGGAGCTCAGAGCGATTTACCTAGCTCTTCTTCATTTTACTCCTCCTATTTTACAGAGAGCAGTCAGAATCCGGATGAACGACATGACCTGTGTGGCGTACCTAAACAGGGAGGTACCAGATCCCCTTCTCTCCTCAGGGAAGTAGAGAAGATTTTTCTGTTGGGCAGAAACCAGAATAACCAGACTCTCTGCGATTCATATCAGGGGTGTCGACAATATATTGGCGGATTGAGTCGAGGCCTGACATTACCGGGGGAATGGTCTCTCTCAAGGAGAGTGTTCATTCAGTTAACCCAGAGGTGGGGGCTTCCTCAGAGAGACCTCATGGCATCAGCAAGCAATGCCAAACTGAGGAATTTCTGTTCCCTTTACAGGGCAGACAATCCCACGGTATTGGACTCAATGACAATACCATGGACATACCAGCTGGCGTATATCTTTCCTCCCATAGCCATGATTCCCAGAGTTTGACGAAGATCAGTCTAGATCAGTTGTCAGTAATAATAATAACTCCCTTCTGGCCGAAGGGGTCATGGTTCACCCTGCCCATGAATATGAGCAGAGGGGAATTTTGGAGATTACCTCTGCATCCGGATCTAATATTCCAGGGTCAACATCTGTGCAGGAATCTTTCCAGCCTCAGCTTGACAGCTTGGAGACTGAGAGGACCGTATTGGACTCTAGTTTTTATGAGAAGGTATAGTATACTCTTTCTCACGCTCGTAGTAGCACTACAAATAAATCTTATGCACGTATTTGGAAGATTTTCAAGATTGGTGTGCAAGCAGGAGTATTGATGGACTTAAACCTTCTACTCCACAGTCATTGGAGTTTTTACAGGAAGGCTTCTATAAAGGATTAAAACCTAGTTCCATCAAGGTGCAGATAGCAGCCCTCTCTGCACACCTAAACTCACGTTTCTTTCAGATCTTGGAGGTAAAGAATTTTGTTAAGGCTAGACTAGGCCTAACCTGGTAAAGCAGGTAGACCCATGGGACTTATCCTTTGTGTTGAGACGCCTGTGTCTTCCTCCCTTTAAGCCTTGGGAGGAAGTAGACTTCAAGTTAACATTGAAAGTTTCTCTTTTACTAGCCATTACCTCTGCTAAGAGAGTTGGAGAACTTCAAGCCCTTGGCTCCGCACCTCCATACGTGATTTTTTTCCCAAGACAAGGTTATCCTTAGGTTTCTTCCAGGATTCCTGCCTATGGTGGCTTCATTTGCCAACATCAACCAGCCAATAGTATTGCCTGTATTTTCTCCTACTGGATCATCTAAAGAAGACTTGGATCTTTCTTTATTAGACATATCCAGAGCTATCAAGATCTATCTACATAGAGTAGGTGATTTTCGTAAAGACAAGAATTTCTTTATCCCTTTCGCAGGAAAGAACAAGGGGAGAAAGGCTTCAAAACCTTCAATATCCAGATGGATCTGTGACTCCATTGCCTTATGTTACTCCTCTGCTGACCTGGATCCACCAGAATTTACCAGGGCTCACTCTACTAGAGCTGTGGCCTCCACTTGGGCAGAGCGTGCCGCTGTGCCACTTGAGGACATATGCCAGGCAGCTACCTGGTCGTCTTTGACTACCTTTGTGAGATATTTCAGGCTGGATACTTCTTTCTTGTCAAGAACAACCTTTGCAAGATCTGTTCTTCATGCGGACGTAATAAATAACCCGCCCATTGGGGATAATGCTTGCTAATTCCCCATATGTTGTGATGCCAATGGGACGTAAGGGAAGCTAAAATTATTATGTTAATTTGTTTTCCCTAAGACCCATTGGCATCACAAGACTCCCTCCCTGTGTTTTATGTTTCTTTATAATTAGACTGAGGTCTAGGGGGAGGTGGAGCCTATTTATACCTCATGGAGGAGGGGATTAAAATTTAATTGTTATTTTTTCATTAAATATTCCTTCGTCCCAGGGGCTCGCAGGGGCGAATTTACCCCATATGTTGTGATGCCAATGGGTCTTAGGGAAAACAAATTAACATAATAATTTTAGCTTCTGAACACGGATATGTTTACCATCTACTGCACCTATACAGGAAAATGACATTGCTCCAGAGAGCCTTCCGCCACCTGTAGCTAGGTGTTACCAGCAGGAATAGGCATCCATGTTGGACACAACTTTTCCCAAATGACGCTATAGGTGTGTTTCACTATCCCTGAGATGGCTGAGATACCCATTAAGAACTGGAAGTGCAGGGACAAAAAAGACTCTCCAGTTGCAGGGAATCTGAAAAACAAGAAAAGGGGAAAAAAACATAAAAGTCTTTTGTAATAAATATACATTGACACAAATACAACCAAAAGCTTTACCTCAATGTGCTCAGAAGACACTTCTCAGGAGTTATGACCTTTCTCATGTGTGTATTTTGAAAGGTCACAGAAGGTCTCAAGATGTCCAGCAAGTTGTCAAAATCACCAATGGACATGCGTGTGAATTTAAAAAAATTTCACAGATAAGACAAAGGTAACTACAATTACAGACCGTCACCAAAAATCTGCTCTAAAACTCTAGGAGAGAGTTGACAAACACACAGCCCGGCACCTGTTACCACATTTATAAGGGAGTCCTGCTTTGCCATCCTAACCTTTGCCTCTGGCTGCCCAGGCCTGATGGGACTTTTCTAACAACAGCTAGAGGGCCAAGTGTGCGACACCTGAGCAGGATAAACACATGGACAAGCTAAGGGTCCTATTACAAGGGCCGACTCTGGCCAGATCATTTTAGTAAACGAGCACCGATCTGCTAGACCTATTAGACGGCCTGACAATCGGGCAGTATGGGTTGCATGGACATTGTTAGCGATGTCCATGCAGCCCTTGCCAAAACCCCTAATACCTTACTTCTCCCCGTTCTTCTCTCCTGTGCTCCGCAGCTTCACGGTCCCGGCGGCGGCAGCAGCACTTGAGAAGCCTGTCAGCTGACAGGCCGCTCAGCCACTGCAGCCGCTGGGACCGAGAAGCTGCAGAGCACAGGAGAAAAGACCGGGAGCAGGGAGTATCAGGTATCAGTAAGTAAGGTATCAGGTATTTGAACAATCGGCCGCCCATTGCTATTACACGTAGCGATGCACGGTCAGCGTCTGACGATTTTAGGTCCAAACCTAAACCAACGATCAGCCAATGATCGTTGTCTATGTTACAGAGTGCTCTGTGTAATAGGGCCCTAAGACTTCTGCCCAGCCCACGCTCAGCATTAATCAGTGCTGTAAGGTGGAGGTCTACATAAACAAGATTTACAGGATAACCTTGTGAGGTGGAGCACAGTTTATGAGATCTATAATATGGAATGAAGCTACCCCTGGGTATGAAAAGTCAGACATTGTTTGATATTTTACCAATAAAATCTTACATGCAGACGTTTGCTATTAAACTGAAGACGTTTGTACGCTCCTAAGTTTTAAAAACATTCTTACCTCTGCAATGACCGATACACGTGAAAAAAAAACAAGAAAAAAAACTGTGTTGTGGTCCTGAGCCACAAAAGGGGATGGAACCAGTAACAACATCCGCAACAGGTCAAACTTGCAACATCATGAACAACATGGGAGATGTCAACGCTATTATGGACGAGTGTCAGGATGGGATCGTAACAGAACGATGAGTATCAGAGGTGGGCGGAAACCACTGGCCAAAATGTGTAGCGAATCGGCTTAATTGACACGTGGAAAATCAGGAACTCCTGCATACCGGGATATGATGAAGTTAAAACGGGGTTGTTGTTACCTTCTTGTGAGTAGTGTAAAACCAGCACACAGTGACTACGTATCATCACCGCACTGTTATTCTAGAGCCTGAAAATCCCTATATTGTAATCCGTATTCTTCTTCTTCTTCTTCCAGCCATTTTTCTGCGCGTAATACAGCCCGAACTGCTTTGCGCACAGACTCCGTTCAAACTGCGTTTCGAAGCCCTCGGCGGTGTGTGGTGTGCTATTTTTCGTTTCGATCGGATTTGTCGTTTTTAAGAAATTGACGTTTAAAGACCCCGAATTTCCCATAGAAAATAATGGCCCATTGAAAATAGTGGCCACACTCTAACCTCTAACAGCCAATCACAGCACATATGCAAATAGCTAAAATATAGCAGCCAATAGGAATTCTAAGGTCTTGTCAGGCATGTATCACAACATCCACAGTCACATGTCCTTAACGATTTTGTCTCCCTGACCTGAGTAAGATTGTCATGGTAACCGAGCAATGATCTTGACCATTATAAGTAGCAGAGTTTAGTCAGTAAAATAGCAGAGCTGAGGCAGCAATGTAGCAGGGACGGTACCCAAGCCGCTCTTAAAGGGACGGTACCCAAGCCGCTCTTAAAGGGACAGTACCCAAGCCGCTCTTAAAGGGACGGTACCCAAGCTGCTCTTAAAGGGACGGTACCCAAGCCGCTGTGGAATTACATAAGTCGCTCTTACAGGGACAGTACCCAAGGCGCTCTTAAAGGGACGGTAACTAAGTCGATCTTAAAGGGACGGTACCCAAGTCGCTCTTACAGGGACCAAGTCGCTCTAATTGGGTCCCTTTAAGAGTGATCCGGGTCCCTTTAAGAGAGACCCGGGTCCCTTTAAGAGCGACCCGGGTCCCTTTAAGAGCGACCCGGGTCCCTTTAAGAGCGACCCGGGTCCCTTTAAGAGCGACCCAGGTCCCATTAACAGCGACCTGGGTCCCTTTAAGAGCGACCCGGGTCCCTTTAAGAGGGACCCAGTCCCTTTAAGAGCGACCTGGGTCCCTTTAGGAGCAAAATATGTCCTTTTAAGAGCGAAATATGTCCCTTTAAGAGCGAAATGGGTCCCTTTAAGAGCAAAATGTGTCCCTTTAAGAGCGACCTGGGTCCCTTAAAGAGCAAAATATGTCCCTTTTAAGAGCGACCTGGGTCCCTTAAAGAGCAAAATATGTCCCTTTTAAGAGCGACCTGGGTCCCTTTAAGAGCGAAATGGGTCCCTTTACGAGCGACCTGGGTCCCTTTACGAGCAAACTGGGTCCCTTTAAGAGCGACCTGGGTCCCTTTACGAGCGACCTGGGTCCCTTTAAGAGCGACCTGGGTCCCTTTAAGAGCGACCTGGGGCCCTTTAAGAGCTAAATATGTTCCTTTAAGAGCAAAATGGGCCCTTTTAAGAGCGACATTGGTCCCTTTAAGTGCGCTCCTAAAGGGACCCATGTCGCTCTTAAAGGGACGGCACTCAGGATTAAAATTTCTCTTAAAAGGAAGTCACTGGTAAAGGGGCGCTCTGAAAGTCACTGGTAAAGGGGCGCTCTTTTCAAGCACTATGTATTTCCCTGGAAATGCAAATCTAGTTATATACAGTATCACTCTACAGTCATGGTCAAAAGTTTTGAGAATGACACAAATCTTATATTTTCCCATGATCCTCTGCCCTCTGGTTTTTATGTGTGTTTGTCAGATCTTTTTATCACATACAGAAATGTAATTGCAATCATATTATGGGTAACAAAAGTTTATACTGACAGTTAGAATGAGTTACTGCAGCAAGTCAATATTTGCAGTGTTGCGCCTTCTTCTTTAGGACCTCTGCAATTCTCTTCGGCTGCTCTCATCAACTTCTGGACCAAATCCTGACTGATAGTCGTCCATTCTTGCACAATCAATGCTTGCATTTTGTCAGAATTTTCTGGTTTTTGTTTGTCCACCCGTCTCTTGATGATTGACCACAAGTTCTCAATGGGATTAAGATCTGGGGAGTTTCCAGGCCTTGGACCCAAAATCTCTATGTTTTGCTCCCTTAACCAGTTAGTCACCTTTGTTTTATGGCAAGGTGCTCCATCTTGCTGGAAAAGGCATTGTTGATGGCCAAACTGCTCTTGGACGGTTGGGAGAAGTTGCTCTTGGAGGACATTCTGGTCCAATTCTTTATTCATGGCTGTGTTTATAGGCAAGACTGTGAGAAAGCCGATTCCCTTGGCTGAGAAGCAACCCTAAACATGAATGGTTTCAGGATGCCGGTTACAGTTGGCATGAGACAAGACTGGTGGTAGCGCTCACCTCATCTTCTCCGAATAAGCTGTTTTCTAGATGTCCCTAACAATCGGAAAGGGGATTCATCAGAGAAAATGACTTTCCCCCAGTCCTCAGCAGTCCACTCCCTGGACCTTTTGCAGAATATCAGTCTGTCCCTGATGTTTTTTTCTGGAGAGAAGTGGCTTCTTTGCTGCCCACCGTGAGACCAGGCCTTGCTCCAAGAGTCTCCGCAGTCTCACAGTGCAGATGCCCTCACACCTGCCTGCTGCCATTCCTGAGTAAGCTCTGCACTGCTGGTAGCCCCATCCCGCAGCTGAAACACTTTTAAGAGATGGTCCTGGCGCTTGCTGGTCTTTCTTGGGCGCCCTGGAGCCTTTTTGGCAACAATGGAACCTCTCTCCTTGAAGTTCTTGATGATGCGATATTGTTGACTTAGGTGCAATCTTTCTAGCTGCGATACTCTTCCCTGTTAGGCCGTTTTTGTGCAGTGCAATGCTGACTGAACGTGTTTCTTTGGAGATAACCATGGTTAACAGAAGAGAAACAATGATGCCGAGCACCAGCCTCCTTTTAAAGTGTCTAGTGGTGTCATTCTTAGGGCCCTATTCCACCGGACGATTATCATTAAATCTTTCGAATCTAAACGATAATCGTTCGGTTGAAATGCAGTTAACGATTAACGACCGAACGAGAAATCGTTGATCGCTTTATAAGACCTGGACCTATTTTTATCGTTGCTCGTTCGCAAAACGTTCGCAAATCGTTCGCATTGAATAAGACATTGTTCGGTCGTTCGCAGTAGATACGAACGCAATAGCGAATAAATAGCGGAGAGAAACGATCGCAATTACGATCATAAGTAACGATTATCGTTCCATGGAAATGACTGAACGTTTGTAGGTCTTTTGCAATAGCGGTCGTTTGAGATTGTTAATCGTTAACAGTTATGCAAACGATAATCGTCAGGTGGAATAGGGCCCTTACTTAATCATGACAGATTGATCTCCAGCCCTGTTCTCATCAATACCCACACCTGTGTTAATGGAGTAATCACTGAAACAATGTTAGCTGGTCCTTTTAAGGAAGGGCTGCAATGATGTTGAAAATATTGACATATATATATATATATAAATATTGAAAGTAATTTCTGTTAAGCTGATCACTCTTTATAACATTTTGGAGTATATGCAAATTGCCATTTTAAAAACTGAAGTAGTAGACTTTGTAAAAATTAATATTTGTATTATTCTCAAAACTTTTGGCCATGACTGTACATAGAGCAGCAGGGACTCCAGATCCTCCCCGGCCTCCCTGCTCCTGTACTGTGTATGCATGGCCACTAACTATGCAGAGGAAGCCGCTGCCTCCCACTCAGGACCTGTGTCATCTGTCACATCATCATAACCCTATATATATATATATATATCCACATGAGACGGAGGGAGAGGAGACTAAGGTTTAGAAGAAACATTTTATTAACAATTGGTGAGAAGTTTGGAGCTGCGGTTTAGGATATCTGTATTACCGCCAAATCTCCTCTGTACATGGGGAATACATAGCTGTGGTATCCGGCTTCTATCTGCTTTCTGGAGAACAGACGTCTGACTGATCATTCAGCGATCTCACTTCGCTTCTCCCCTGAGTGACTGTTAAAATGTTTCATAAGGTTAGATTTCTGCGTGAAACATTTCCCACATTTATCACATGAATATGGCTTCTCCCCTGTGTGAATTCTTTGATGTGCATAACGCTGTGATTTCGAAGTAAAACATTTCCCACATTCTGAACATGGAAATGGCTTCTCCCCTGTGTGAACTCTTAGATGTTTAAAAAGATCTGACTTAAGAGTAAAACATTTCTCACATTCTAAACATGAAAATGGCTTCTGTCCTGTGTGAGTTCTTTGATGAGTATTACGCTGTGAATTCGAAGTAAAACATTTCCCACATTCTGAACAAAGAAATGGCTTCTCCCCAGTGTGAATTCTTAGATGTTTAACAAGAGCTGACTTATAAGTAAAACATTTCCCACATTCTGAGCATGAAAATGGCTTTTCACCTGTGTGAATTATTTGATGTCTCACAAGAGCTGATTTACAATTAAAACATTTCTCACATTCTGAACATGAAAATGGCTTTTCCCCTGTGTGAATTATTTGATGCCTAACAAAAGCTGAGTTGTAAGTAAAACATTTCCCACATTCTGAACATGAAAATGGCTCTTTGCTGTGTACGCCTGAGGGCAGATTGAGTTTTCCATATGTATGATCACGATCTTTAAAACCTGAATATATCTGATGTCCCTCTGATCTCTGGCTACAGTCACCTGCCAATAGAGAGGAAAGGATTTGTTAATAATAACCTTAGCAATGTTTCATATAGTTATACTTCAGTTTTTAGTGCACTGGAACCTTATAGGAGTCTAATAGAAGGTATTAGTACCATAGCCCCAAAACAGAGCAAATACTCCCCTCCCCCCATCAGTAGTGATGTTGATATCGGCCCGTCCACATAGATGTATTTCATGTCCATTTCCTGATCGTCCTATGGCAGCACACAATGGGTTAATATGACATCATCTACCCAGATAGAAGAGGGTTAACCTAGCAATAAACACAGTTAATTAGTAAATTAGACCCCCCCCCCTCCCGGCGGAAGATATATCCAGCTGCTAGGAAGAAAAGATGGATAGAAGATACAGTCCCAGCCTGCTCAGTCTCAGCCGGCATCTCCATCGGCATCTCCAGACACGGAACGCTCTGAGGCTGACACTGCGGATGAGGTGTTGGGGGCAGAAGAAAAGAATGAGATTAATTCTGTAAAGATCGTAGGCCTAAACTTATTTCTGCTGTTACAGAGACATTAGACTTGCAGGTGGATGTTACCCAGACTGTAAAAAAGCAGCAGCCATTCCTTTTTCCTACTTTCAAGAAGAGAGTCATTCCTAATTATCCAATTATTAAAGACTGTAGAAGGATTGGGCCGGGCCAGAAATACACTGTGACCAAGAGGCCAAGTTTAAATCCATCTACAAACTTATGTATAATTTGTTTTTTATTGACACCAAAGAAGCTTTACAAAAGTACCTTCGCAACAAAGAATACAGTAATGGTGCTGTGAAACAAAGCAGCAGTATACAAAAAAGAGGGGGTGTCGTATTTTACAAACAAATAGAGGCATAATTGAGAAGCATACCCAAACAGATACGATATAGTCGTATACATGTGCAACAAAATGCTATAAGTAAACATTTAAAGTTCTACACAATAAAGCTAAAGAGATACCAGGAACGTTGCAAATAACATCTGTGTAAAGACAAGCTCCTCAAGGAGCATACAAGCACTGTCAGGGTGTAAGGAAGAGAGGAGAGGAGGGGGGAAATGGCGGATACGGAAGCCACCGGAGACGTGCATCTCAACGAGTGAGGGCAAGAAACTCTGCAGAATCCATGAAGAGTCGCCATGGGAACCAGATCTTTTCAAACTTATCGGATCGGTCCTGTCCTTCAGCGACTATCTCCTCCATCCGCCCAATGTCTCTAAGTTCACTGATCCACTCCGTGAAAGACGGGACTGTCTGCGATTTCCAATGGCGGGGGATAATCATCCTGCCCGCAGTCAGAAAGTGGCGCAACATCCCCTTCTTAATGGTTGCTATCGTACCAGGGATAAGTGAGAGTAGGGTCAATTGAGGTGTATTCGACACGCTGCGTCCAGAATAGACACTATAGATTGCAAGTATTTTATCCCAGAATGCTCAGATACCCGGGCATCCCCACCAAATGTGTAGCATATCTCCCTTCTCTGAGAGGCAGTGCCAGCACACATCAGAGGTTTCGGGGAATATTTGGTGTAAAGTGGAAGGGCAGTAGTACCATCGAGACAAAATCTTGTAATTTTTCTCTTTGGCTTTAGAAGCCATGGATAATCCATGAG
Organism: Dendropsophus ebraccatus; assembly: GCF_027789765.1. Taxonomy (NCBI): domain Eukaryota; kingdom Metazoa; phylum Chordata; class Amphibia; order Anura; family Hylidae; genus Dendropsophus; species Dendropsophus ebraccatus. Next base: position 196,803,701 of record NC_091456.1, on the reverse strand, counting down.
AGAGTTCACTCATCTTCTGGACAGACCGCGCATCAAAGGACACCCGTAGATCAGACTCCCACCTATCAAAGAACGAGGCACGGGTGGGATCTAAAGCACTAAGCAAGATCTGATAAACTTGAGACAGACAGTGGGGGATGGCAGAGGGAGAAGTGACTAGCAAGTCAAAATCTGTCAGCTTAGGTGAGCATGGGACCGAGGAGAACAAGGAGTTCACAAATGAGGCTAATTGGTCATACTCGAGCCAAGATAACACTTGTTCTCCAGCTCTGGCCTGCAAGACAGAGAGAGGCAACAGTGCACGATCAGTCAGGCAATCATGTAGGCGGGGACAGGTCATTCTATTCCAGAGGAGAAAACGAGAAACCTGCCATCCAGACCAGAAGGAAGGGTTCTGGAGAATAGGAGTCATGGGGCCAGGCCTCGAGGACAAAGAATGTTTAGAGACCCACTGAAGAGTTTGTGTGACTAGGAAGGGAAGGTCAGGAAGAGACCGTCGGTCCTGAGGGAGTATCCAAGACAACACAGAGAGATGCACAGGGGCCAGGGACAATTCCAAGTCAACCCACCTCTTCCCACCCGCATGGTGAGCCCAGTCCAAGACCCTGCAGAGAACAGCCGCCTCGTGATACAGGCGCATGTCAGGCAAGCCTACCCCTCCTGAGAGTTTACATTTGATCAGAGTGGAATGCTTGATACGAGGCCTAAATGCCCCCCACACAAATTTTTGAATAGCTCTGCGCAGGGCCCTGAAGAAGGTAGTCGGGACAGAAATCGGGACAGTCTGGAAAATATACAAGAACCTAGGCAATATGTCCATTTTGACAACGGCCAACCTACCGAACCACGAAGTGGGTTTAAGGAAGTACGTGTTCAGATCAGACAATACTTTGGACAGCAAAGGAGAATAATTCAGTGTGAACAGGGATTGGAGCTTAGATGGGATTTTAATACCCAGGTAGAGGATATATTCCTTCTGCCATTGGAAGGAAAAGGAGGACCGGACAGCACTAAATTCAGTCTGGGGTATGGTAAGATTAAGACCTTCAGTTTTAGTGAGATTAACTTTAAAGTTGCTCAAATACCCAAATCTGTCAAATTCTTTGAGTACTGAAGGGAGGGAAATGGCCAGCGTGGATAAATAAAGGAGGAGATCATCTGCGTACAATGCAACCTTGTGGTGGTCCTGTCCAATCTTTGCTCCTTGAATAGTGGGGTTCGAGCGGAGGGCCACCGCTAAGTGTTCCATGATGATGACATATAGGAGGGGAGACAAGGGACAACCTTGGCGGGTACCGTTATGTATATCAAAGGGGTCTGACAACAGCCCATTTGCCCATACCCTTGCAGATGGAGAGTGGTATAGTGCCATAGTCCTACCTATAAAGGCAGGGCCAATGCCCAACTGTCCCAGGGCCAATCGCAGGAACCCCCAATGCACCCTATCAAAGGCCTTTTCGGCATCCATGGAAAAGAGACACAGTGGGGATCCCGTACGGCCCGCCCAAGACACCAGATTCAGGGTTTTAAGGGTGTTGTCCCTTGCCTCCCTGCCAGGTAAGAAACCCACCTGATCGTTATGGATGATTTTGGGAATATGGAAATTCAGACGAGAGGCCAATGTCTTAGCAAAGAGTTTAACATCGCAATTGATCAAAGAGATCGGCCGATAATTCTTGCAAAGCGCCGGGTCTTTCCCGGGTTTGGGCAGGACCACCACATGAGCCTGCAGAGATTGTTTTGGAAAAGGGCAGGTTGGAGAGATGCTATTGAAGCATCTAGTCATGAAAGGGAGTAGCAGCTCCTTAAAGGTTTTGTAGAAAGAGGCTGTAAAGCCATCCGGGCCAGGGCCTTTACCCCCCTTCAGCTCAGAGATCGCGGCTGCGAGCTCCGGTTCCGAGAAGGAAGCATCCAAGTCTTCCGATTTCTCAGCAGAGAGTATTGGGAGAGCAGTGTCATCTAAATATTGGTTAATTTTAGCCTCCAGTTCCAGAGGGGGAGCATCTGCATAACGGCCTTTAATGTTATACAAAGAGGCATAGTAATCTTTAAAGAGAGAGGTAATGTCCCTCGGGTCAAATACCGCTCCACCCCTGTGGTCCTGTAATTGAGCTATGTAAGTAGTGGTAGAGTGAGGGTGTATGAGTCTAGCTAATGCCCTGCCGCTTTTATTAGCATGAGGAAACCGCGGTAGCGTTCCTGTTGAGAGGAGGATAACCTGTTTAAGTTGCTCCCTGACCAAAGTCAGTGCTGTCAGGCCCTCCGCTGTTGGATTTTGTTTGTGAGCCGAGGCCAGCGAGTCAATGTCAGAGAGGAGGCGAGCTATTTTAGCTCCCCTTTCCTTCTTGAGCCTGGCTCCCTGCTGGATGAGAGTACCCTGAACCACACATTTGAGGGCCTCCCATTGTATAGGGAGGGCTGTGGAGTCGGTGGTGTGCGTGGCCAGGAAGTCTTGTATACATTGCGTCACTGCTGTCCTGCAGACCAGATCACGGAGCAGACTCTCATTCAGTCTCCAGGTCCACTCCCTGGGCACCAGGCCCGGCAAGATCGGCGAATGATCCGACCATAAGGCAGTACCTATAGTCATAGTGGGGTTGAGAGTTAATGCATACTGGGAGATAAAAAAACATGTCCAGCCTGCCATAGGATCCGTGGACATCGGAGTAATGAGTATAGTCTTTATCAGTCGGATGTAATATCCCCCATACATCCACTAATCTGTACAACCCCAAGGCAGTCTGGGCAAGTCCCACCTCAATGCGGGGAACAGATGATCTGCCGGACGAGGTATCCACGGTCATGTTGAAGTCCCCCCTAGGAGGACAACACCCTCAATGAAAGAGGAAGCCGCACGGAGGATAGAACGGAGGGATGTACCTTGTCTAGTGTTGGGTAAATACACATTACCTATAGTATATGTGCGACCTTGAATCTCAAGTTTCAGAAAGACATAGCGACCCTGAGGGCATATCAAAGAATCCAAGACCTTATGAGGTAGGGACTTATGTATGGCAATGGAAGCCCCCCTTGACCCTTGGATTAGTGCTGTGCACCCACACGTTATAATAGTTTAGTCTCATGGAAGGCACATGGCCTGAACGGAAGTGAGTTTCTTGTAGGAGCAATATCATCACTCTCTGTCTATGCATAGAGTAAATTATTTAGGTCCGCTTCTGTGGGACATTGAAACCCCTCACGTTGAGTGAGGCTACTTTAACGGCTGCTCCCGTCATCCCTCCCTCAGAAACAGAAAGAGAGTAGAGAGAGATAGAAAAAACAGGAGAAGAAGAAAAAAGAAAAAAAAAGGAGGGAGGGGAAGAGAAGAAGACAAAAGGAAGAAGAAACAGGTGTAAACAGAAAAGGGGGATGTAGGGGAAACAGGAGTGGAAAAGAACTGAAAATAGGCCTAAACAGGGAGGAGACCCGGAAGCTACTCCGTGAGGAAAAACCCAACTGGGTTAAGAAACGCAGTAAGCGTTATTCCTATTGGAGACGGACTGACCAGAAAATACTCCAGAGAGTCCGGGCGGGACACCACAGCATGCAAAAGAAAATGCGAGTAAACATACCACATATGTTTATAATTGTCAACCCCCCCCCGCCAACAAGGCTCAGAGGAAAGCATAACAGCTATGAGAAAGAAACCATAGATATGTCTAAACAGTAACAATGCTAAGCATTCACAGCGGAATGAGGCCGCCATAGTAAGAACAGTCAAACCGAGTCGTAATAAGGAATGTAAACCCTGAGGAAAGACCATTAGACAGGTAACGACAAAAGGGGGCAGAGCAAAAAACTATAAGACATAACAAAGAACAGGCCCCCTTAGAGTGTAATAAACCTGATCGCAGGGGGTTCAGTCACCAGTCACAGAGGTAGCAGGAAAGCGTCCAGATGGAGGGCCCCCCATGGCAGCTAGGGTTGGATCCCAATCTGGGAGGGACATGTCGGGCAGCCGCAGAGCTGTGAGGAACCCAGGAAGGTCGTCCAGGGTGCGAAGCTCATACCGTCTGCCATTACGATAGACCACCAGTTGAAAGCGGAATCCCCAGGTGTAGGGAATTTCACACTCTCTAAGGACTTCCAATAGGGGCCGGAGCGCTCGGCGTTGCGTAAAGGTCGTTCTGGATAGGTCTTGCAAAAAGATCAGGTGTGTTCCATCAAATTACACATATTCCATGTTTCTAGTGGCTCTCATGATGTCTTCGTTGATACAATAGTGATGAAGGCGGCATATGACGTCTCTTGGGCGGTCAGGATCTGAGGAAGCTGGGCCCAATGTCCAGTGCGCACGGTCAATTTCAAAGTCCTCATTAGGGGAGCGTTTGAGGATGGATGCAAAAAGATCACGCAAGACAGGGATCAAATCAGCAGCCCTGGTTGCCTCAGGCAGGCCCCTTATCCTTATATTGTTCCGCCTGCTGCTGTTCTCTGTATCATCCTGAGCACTGTATAAATAGCGTATCTGACATTCTTGCGTAGCAATTGTAGCCTGCACGTCTTCCACTGTGGCAACCAGCGACTGATGATCAGCAGCAATATCCACAACTTTAGCATCCAAGGTCTGAACCTCTGCTTCTAGGGAACTCAGTTCTTGTTTATATGTTGTTTCCAGCCTCTCCACAAATTTTTCCATGTCAGACTTAGTGGGAAGCATTTTTATATACTCTTTCCAGTCCCATTCACTAATAGCAGTGCTGGGTGTAGTGTTAGATGTAGCAGAGCTGAGCTGTGTAGAGCTGCTCCCCCTGCTGGGAGAAAATGAAAGTGCAGCTGGGGACAGAGGAGACGCTGAGGCAGCCTGGGATAGAGGAGCCCGAGAGGGCATGTGGGAGTCAGGAGAAGCAGATAGGGCATGCTGTGGCACTACAGTGCCATTTTGCTTGGCCAGAGTCCCTGAGGAGGGCTGAGCAGGGGATGCTATATTTGCCAGGCAGAGTGTGGAGACCTGGGATACCTGCTGAGGTGGGTGCTGTGGCACGTGGGCCGCGCCCGAGCATTCCGGGGCAGAGTCCCCCTGTGAGATCTGGGTACCTGACAGAGGGGAGACAGGCTGTGATCGCGCTGATAGCTGCGCCGCAGACCTCGTCACCGCTGCTTCCAGATGTGCGGCTCTCCTCACTCGAGTGCCGCGGCTGCGGGGAGGCACGTCTGCTGCTAGGCCTCCGAGCGCGCCCGGCACTAAAAAGCGATCCAGGCTGCCACGGACCGCAAGGTGTGCTGGATCTCGGGGTGCTCCTCTTGCGTCCACCAACCATTGGGGAGGTAAGCAGGGTAATATGGGGTGGTATTCCAGGAGGTTTGGTGTCCCGCCCCCGGAGCTCATGGAAAGCGCGTGTTCACCCCGCCATAGCCAGGCCATGCCCCCCCATCTACAAAGATTGGTCTACCAGTTGCACGCCTTTCGAGGAAATCAGACGATTCTTCTCTGCTCCCAGACCCGATGGAAAGGCGGACCCTATGTTAAAAAGAACCAAATGGAAAAGGCGAGAAGTTTCCCCAAGCAGCAGAAAAGAGAAACCAAAGAATTTAAGCAGAGATCCAAGGACTCTCCTAAGCAGCAGCGCAATTTTCATCCCTGAGGCAGCCGAGGAGATTTCAAGCCAAAACAGGAGCAGAGTTCTCTGAAGGAATGACGTCAGGTCAGGTCTACCATGCAACCAGTGGGAGTGAGATTATGTCATTTCACAGATTGGTGGGTAACATCAACCGTCACTAGGGGATGCTTCATATAATTACAAAACTTTCCTCCAGACAAGTTCATGGTGCACTGCACAGACTCGTCCACCCCCAGGTTTCTGTTAAATCAAGTAGTCTCATTTGGTCCCTCCCCAGGGATGCAGTTCCTATGCTACATTATTAAGACCCAAAGGATGACACTGCAGTTGTCCAGACACAGAATCCATAAGATCGGGGATTCAGTCAACTACCTCACAGCTTCCAATTTGCGCTATACCAAATGAGCTATGAATGTTCGGGCTTGTTAACATCTTCCATAGAGCTGGTAACTTGGGTGAGGACACACTTCCGCCTGCTACAAAAACATATTCTATATTTCTGGGACAGATCACAGCAGGGGTTGGAGACTCAAATCCCATTGTTTCGATCTCTCAAGAAAGACCTCGGCTGATGGCTGACTATTACTCATCTGACACAGGGGAGATCACTGGTCCATACACTTCCTACCATCATCACTACGGATGCGTCAGGCTTGGGTTCGGGTGCCCATGTGGACAAGTATTACGTGCAGGAAAAGTGGATCCCGGAAGAAAGGATTCTTTCCTCCAACCTGAGCGCTAAGAGTGGTCACACTAGCACTGTATCACTTCCAAGAGATTCTACATCACTACTCCATACAGATACAATCGGACAATCTCTCTGTATATTACATCAACAAGCAAGGACAGAAAAGAAGCCCTCAGCTGGAAAATGAATGCTTCCAGATAATGCAGTGGGCATAGAGGCAAGTAACATCCATCTTAGACATCCACATCAAAGGTACTCCGAAAATACAGGCAGACTGACTAAGCCAGGATTTCCTGATAGCCGGAGAACAGGAATCGAACATAAACATCTTCAAGAAGTGGAGAGGTGGGGATGTCCTGTTATAGACAATATGGCACCTCAGTCACACACAAAGATCAGGAAGTTCTGTTTCCTATCCAGACAGGGGAACCCAGTGGCCATAGATGGCCTGTCAATCAGTTGGGAGGGAAAGTTAAATTTTTCCTCCTTTTCCAATGATCCCTCAAGTCCTCAGGAAAATACATCAAGAGAAGGTGGAAGCCACTGTGATCCTCCCCCATTGGCCACAGAGAGCTTGGTCTCCACTTGCCACCACTCGAAGGAGAGTCTTCAGAGGCCTTCTTCTTATTCTGGTCCCAGTCAAGGCTCCAAGACCAGTAAAGCCTCATTATCCAGATGGATCAAGGATGTAATAAAATTCTGTTACTCAGCAGACAGTCTAGAGTCTTCTCTCTCTTTCAGGGCCAATTCAACTAGATCTATGGCAGCATCCTGGGCCGAAAGACCAATGTACCCTTGGAGGAGATCTGTAAGGCAGCCACCTGCTCATCAGCCTCGACTTTCATCAAACACTACAGGCTCGACATTGTGTCTTCTGAGGGTTCAGTCCTTGGCAAATAGTTGATCCTACAAAATAATCCCGCCCTGGTATAAGGTGTTGCTTTAGCTTGTCCCATTGTATACTGCCGTAGGATGATCAGAAAATAGAAAACACAAAGACCCCTCCCATAGATTATTGCTTCATACTTTACCTGTATATCTCTTCCCAGCAGCTAGATAGCCCCCACCAGGGGAGTGGGATCTAACTGTGTTTATTGCTAGGTTAAAGGAGAAGTCCGGCGAAATCTTTTATGAAAGTATTATATTGCCCCCCAAAAGTTATACAAATCACCAATATACACTTATTATGGGAAATGCACATAAAGAGTTTTTTTCCCTGCACTTACTCCTGCATCAAGGCTTCACTTCCTGGATAACGTGGTGATGTCACTTCCTGGATAACATGGTGATGTCACGACCCGACTCCCAGAGCTGTGTGGGCTGTGGCTGCTGGAGAGGATGATGGGGATGCTCAGTGTCCCTCCAGCGCCCTGTGTCCCTCTGCCATCATCCTCTCCAGCAGCCACAGCCCGCACAGCTCTGGGAGTCGGGTCGTGACATCACCATGTTATCCAGGAAGTGACATCACCATGTTATCCAGTAAAAGACATCACCATGTTATCCAGTAAGTGACATCACCATGTTATCCAGTAAGTGACATCACCATGTTATCCAGTAAGTGACAACACCATGTTATCCAGTAAGTGACATCACCATGTTATCCAGTAAAAGACATCACCATGTTATCCAGTAAGTGACATCACCATGTTATCCAGTAAGTGACATCACCATGTTAGGCCCCCTTCACACATCCGGAAAAACCATCCGGATTTCCGAACCCATAGATTCTAATTAGTCATGGACACTTCCGGATTTTTTCGGAAAGGTGTCCGTTCCGGAAAATAGATCCGGAAAAAATAGGACATGTCCTATTTTTGACCGGAATTCCGTCCCAGATGCCCCCATAGAAGTCTATGGGAGCGCGCGGAATCACGGGCACTTTCCTGATGTACATCAGGAAAATGCCCGGGATTCCGGATTGGTTGAGAGCCGCACCCGCACTTCACCACTGCGCTCTGCCTGCCCGACACCCCAAGCAAGCCCGCGTCGCTGGCTGCCCGTTCGCCAATGCGCCCTCCCACCCCCTGGCAGCACTGCCCATACGCCGCCCAACACCCCGAGCCCCCCTGGATCCTGGCAGCGCTACTGGCCCGCTGCCCGACACCTCCAAGCACCACCCCCCGGACCCTGGCAGCGCCACACCTCCAAGATGTCCCCCGGACCCTGGCAGTGCCCTCCCCGGTCCCTGGCAGCACCGCCTACCTCCCGACACCACCAAGACCTCCCCCGAAGCATTCCAGGACTCCTCGCTCGCATTCGCCCCCCCGAAGCCTGCCGGGACTCCTCGCCCCCCCCCCCCCCGTGATGCCAGGACTCCCCGCCCGCACATCACCCCCCCGTGATGCCGCTCGAACCCGACCAGCCAACCGCGACCGCAGCAGGTTCCCCCCGCAAGCCCCCCCCTCCCCTGGGACTCACCATTTGCTGCTGCTGCCGCTACACTGACGCCTCCGGAATGGACCAGCACCGGACACCGGGACAGGTGAGATCACACCTCCCAGCCCCCAACCCCCCCCAAGAGCTAAAACTCCAACCATGTCCTGCTAATAGGTCATGATGGGAGTAGTCATTCTACTACCTATGGCCATCCAGGTCACAGAACTACTACTCCCATCATGCCCCGCTGACAGTCCATGATGGGAATTGTAGTTTTGACACCTGCGGCCATCCAGGTAACAGAACTACTACTCCCATCATGCCTTGCTGACAGTTCATGATGGGAGTTGTAGTTTTGCAACATGTGGCCATTTAGGTTGCAAAACTACTACTCCCATCATGTCCTGACATTTTTATGATGGGAGTTGTAGTTTTGTGGCAGAACTACAACCCCCATCATGTCCTATTGGCAGATAATAATGGGAGTTGTAGTTCTGCAACAGATTAGAGGATGACACAGTATAGGAGAGGGAAAGCAGTGGCACAGTAGAACTACATCTCCCAGCATGGTGTGTGTGGTAATATGCAGGACTACATCACATAATGGGAGTTGTAGTTCTGCAACTGATTAGAGGATGACACATGGCAAGAGGGGGAGACAGTGTTACAGTACATGAGAGGGTGACAGTGGTAGGGTACACGAGGGGTGACGGTGGTAGGGTAAACGAGGGGGGAAGGGGTACAGTACACGAGGGGTGATGGTGGTAGGGTAGACGAAGGACGACAGTGGTAGGGTACGCAAGGGGGGCGCAGTGGCAGGGTACACAAGGGGCAATGTGGGTGCTTGTGATGTGTGGTACAGTTGGCATACTAGACCATATTGAAATCACTTTTTTTTTCTCATCAGGAAATCCTGAAGGCTTTTCCTTATGGTTTTCAGAAGGTAAAAACGGATTACTGTCAGGAAATCCTGATACTTTCCTGATGTCTTTTGAGGCCTCCTGACAGTAAAAACTGACACGGACGTGTGATTGGGGCCTTATCCAGGAAGTGACATCACCATTTTATCCAGGAAGTGACATCACCATGTTATCCAGGAAGTGACATCACCATGTTATCCAGGAAGTGACATCACCATGTTATCCAGGAAGTGAAGCCTTGATGCAGTAGTAAGTGCAGGGAAAAAATACTTTATGTGCATTTCCTGTAATAAGTGTATATTGGTGATTTGTACAACTTTTGTTGGGCAATACAATACTTTTTAAGTTTCAACTTTACAGATGCACAGTGTGTGTTATCTCCTATAATGGGGTCACTGTATGGGGCAATATACAGCAGAGACTGACAGGACACAGAGCTTATAATATTCCACCTAGGCGCATACCTGTAGTGAAGTCCTCCTTATACTGCTCATCACTGCTCACATCTGTCTCTTCCTCCTCTTCTTTTACCTTTATGTCTATAGCATTAGAACAGTTCAGATACTTCCCGGTAGAAATGTCCTCCATATATTGCTCATAACTGCTCCCATCTGTATCTTCTTCTTTTATTCTACTGTCTATAACATTGATAGAGTTCACATCTCTCTCTGTAGTGATGTCCTCCTTATACTGCTTATTACAGCTCACTTCTGTCTCTTCTTTTACCCTTACATCTGTAGCATTAAAAAAGTTCACATTCTTCCCTGTAGTGATGTCCTCCTTATACTGCTTATCACTGCTCACATCTGTCTCTTCATTCTCTTGTTTTACCCTTATGTCTATAGCACTAGAAGAGTTCAGATTTTCCCCCATAGGAATGTCTTTCATATACTGCTCATACCCGCTAACATCTGTAGCTTCTTCTTTTATCCTTATGTCTATAACATTAATAAAGTTCTCATCTCTCTCTGTAGTGATGTCCTCCTTATACTGCTTATTATAGCTCACTTCTGTCTTTTCTTTTACCCTTACATCTGTAGCATTAAAAAGGTTCACATTCTTCCCTGTAGTGATGTCCTCCTTATACTGCTCATCACTGCCGTCATCTGTCTCTGTAGCATCAGTATTGTTCTTATCTTCCCCCTGATTCATAAGATGTGAGAGAAATATTGTAAAAGTCATCAGACAGAAGGAGAAGTCAGGTGGGATGTACAGATCATAGGGAACATCTCCATCTACCTGATCCTGATCCTGTGGGAGAAGAGGACGGGGACATCTCTCTGGTGCTGTTCTCTTACTGGATCTGACTGGAGGGAACACATACAGAGACTGAATTCATTCTTTCCATCCAGATAATAGAGAGAGGAGGTGTGTATATAGTCCTGTCTATTACCTGCTGATGGGAGGGGCTGCTGATCCTCCAGCATCACATCCTTGTACTGATCCTTGTGTCCTTCTACATACTCCCACTCCTCCATGGAGAAATAGACCGCCACGTCCTGACACCTTATAGGAACCTGACACACACAATGGTCACACAGTCATCCCCCCCACCCCTCCAGTGGTGTTACTGCATAATGTCCCAGCATTCCCAGCAGCCACAGTCTCACCTCTCCACTCAGCAGCTCCACCATCTTGTTGGTGACTTCTAGGATCTTCTCTTCCTCCATTTCCTCATGTATCAGGGGCCCCGGGATTGGGCTCAGGGTTCTTCCCCATCCTTCACACCCAGGGGCCCCACAGCGCCCACTAGAGGACTTCTTCACTACTGTGTAATCCTGTGTATGGAGAGACACATTACTATCACTCCATCCATTCCCAGAATCCCTCACCTCCCCAGTCCTATCCATCTGTTATTCCATAGATAAGAATGATGTCATGATGACATCACTCCCAGAATCCCTCACCTCTCCAGTCCTATCCATCTGTTATTCCATAGATAAGAATGATGTCATGATGACATCACTCCCAGAATCCCTCACCTCTCCAGTCCTATCCATCTGTTATTCCATAGATAAGAATGATGTCATGATGACATCACTCCCAGAATCCCTCACCTCTCCAGTCCTATCCATCTGTTATTCCATAGATAAGAATGATGTCATGATGACATCACTCCCAGAATCCCTCACCTCTCCAGTCCTATCCATCTGTTATTCCATAGATAAGAATGATGTCATGATGACATCACTCCCAGAATCCCTCACCTCTCCAGTCCTATCCATCTGTTATTCCATAGATAAGAATGATGTCATGATGACATCACTCCCAGAATCCCTCACCTCTCCAGTCCTATCCATCTGTTATTCCATAGATAAGAATGATGTCATGATGACATCACTCCCAGAATCCCTCACCTCTCCAGTCCTATCCATCTGTTATTCCATAGATAAGAATGATGTCATGATGACATCACTCCCAGAATCCCTCACCTCTCCAGTCCTATCCATCTGTTATTCCATAGATAAGAATGATGTCATGATGACATCACTCCCAGAATCCCTCACCTCTCCAGTCCTATCCATCTGTTATTCCATAGATAAGAATGATGTCATGATGACATCACTCCCAGAATCCCTCACCTCCCCAGTCCTATCCATCTGTTATTCCATAGATAAGAATGATGTCATGATGACATCACTCCCAGAATCCCTCACCTCCCCAGTAAGCAGGAAGAGTATGTGTAGGGTGAGGGTTATTATCCTGTCGGCCATCTTGTCTCTGTCTCTCTCCATGGTTGATGGGTCGGTCTCTTATATAGAAGATATCAGCAGAGGATCCTGGAGGGAAGAGGAGGAGACAATGTAATGCGGCTCTAGATTCCTGGAGATAGAAATATACATGGACAGGAGGGGATATGGGGGAACATGGGAGGAGACAATGTAATATATCGGGGGATGAAGCTTCTCATAGACGTCACTTATATCTCGCTCTCCTGTTCCCTCCGCGGCTCCTGATAATGCAGCTCTGTTATATTCTCTGCAATAAGCTGCGGTGTAATACATCACATAACCTGAGGGAAATGGTGGCGCTGCTGTATATAGGAGAGAGCGGCCGGGATACAATCCCTGATACATATATATATACTGTACCTCCAGCTGCAGATACAGGAGCCGTGTGCTTCCCCTGTGCTTCCAGGACCTGCCATGATGTCACAGTCATGTGATCAATCACATGGAGGAGGAGGAGTCACATGATCAGGGGCTGCTGCTCAGTGTATGCAGGACTCTGCTGTGCTGGATGAGCTGAAGGGATGTGTATGCAGCAGAGCTGTGTGTGTGTGTGATGTGTGTGGAGCAGAGCTGTGTATATGTGTGATGTGTGTGGAGCAGAGCTGTGTGTGTGATGTGTGTGGAGCAGAGCTGTGTATGTGTGTGGAGCAGAGCTGTGTATGTGTGATGTGTGGAGCAGAGCTGTGTATGTGTGATGTGTGGAGCAGAGCTGTGTATGTGTGTGATGTGTGTGGAGCAGAGCTGTGTATGTGTGTGGAGCAGAGCTGTGTATGTGTGTGGAGCAGAGCTGTGTGATGTGTGTGGAGTAGAGCTGTGTATGTGTGTGGAGCAGAGCTGTGTATGTGTGTGGAGCAGAGCTGTGTATGTGTGTGGAGCAGAGCTGTGTGATGTGTGTGGAGCAGAGCTGTGTATGTGTGTGGAGCAGAGCTGTGTATGTGTGTGGAGCAGAGCTGTGTATGTGTGTGGAGCAGAGCTGTGTATGTGTGTGGAGCAGAGCTGTGTATGTGTGTGGAGCAGAGCTGTGTGATGTGTGTGGAGCAGAGCTGTGTGATGTGTGTGGAGCAGAGCTGTGTATGTGTGTGGAGCAGAGCTGTGTATGTGTGTGGAGCAGAGCTGTGTATGTGTGTGGAGCAGAGCTGTGTATGTGTGTCTATGAAATAGACATGTAGCAGAATACTGTGTCTCATCTGAAAAAAGATATTGATAAAATAATTTGGTCCAGACGGCTATAGGACTAAATAGGGTCAGAAGGGAAGTGTTTTTATTTAAAAAACAAAAAAAAATGAAGAAGACGAGGACACAGTGAGGGGTTATTGGGGGAAAGATCAGAAGCAATGTGAGAAAATATTATTTCACTGAAAGAGTAGTAGATGCTTGGAGGAGACTTTCAGCAGAGGTGGTTGGTAAATGTACAGTAACTGAATGTAACCTGTCATGTCTCCACATGAGGTGAATGAAGGTGTAAGTGGCTGGTAGTGACTGTGAGACTTTCCTACCTCTGTATCCAGAATGTGGAGCAGACGGGACCAGCACCAGCTCAGCCTCAGACTCCTATCGTACACAGTGATATGAATCCCGACGGTTTATTCACCTGGATACAGCAATAATGGATGATAAAACACTGTAGTTACTGATGCTGATGTGGATGAAACATTGCTGGTCAGAAAGTGAGGCCTTCACAAGCCTGCCTCACAGTGAGGACCAGAATGTTACCTCAGAGACGGTCGCCAGGAGACAGAGCTGGGAAAACACACAGTTTGAAAAAACTTAATTAACCCATAGCTGCACCAGGATGTTATTGAACGTCCTCGTGCCGCTATGGGAGTTCAGAGGGGGGTCGCATGTAGCCCAGGATCGCGACTATTAGCGGGCACAGTCCGATCGCCGTGCCCGCTAATTAAGTACTTAGAAGCAGCTGTCAAAGTTGACAGCTGCTTCTAAATACTTGCTCATCTCCATCCCTGGTGGTCTAGTGGGGGGATCGCACCGCGGGGGGGCGATCCCCGCATCCATCCCGGGCCGGGGTCTGCGCCGTAATGGCGCTGATCCCGGCTCGGCATTCTATTGCTTTAGGCTGCAGCAGCCAAAAGCAATAAAACACCGATCTCATGGATTCATGCAGTATAACTATCTCTATGAGAGATCAGAGTGCATATACTAGAAGTCCCCCAGGGGGAATAACCCTAACCACAGGGGGGGATAACCCTAACCCCAGGGGGGAATAACCCTAACCCCAGGGGGGGAATAACCCTAACCCCAGGGGGGAATAACCCTAACCCCAGGGGGGGAATAACCCTAACCCCAGGGGGGGGAATAACCCTAACCCTAGGGGGGGAATAACCCTAACCTCAGGGGGGAATAACCCTAACCCCAGGGGGGGAATAACCCTTACCCCAGGGGGGGAATATCCCTAACCCCAGGGGGGAATAACCCTAACCCCAGGGGGAATAACCCTAACCCCAGGGGGGGAATAACCCTAACCCCAGGGGAGGAATAACCCTAACCCCAGGGGGGGAATAACCCTAACCTCAGGGGGGGAATAACCCTAACCTCAGGGGGGAATAACCCTAATCCCAGGGGGAATAACCCTAACCCCAGGGGGAATAACCCTAATCCCAGGGGGGGAATAACCCTAACCCCAGGGGGAATAACGCTAACCACAGGGGGAATAACCCTAACCTCAGGGGGGAATAACCCTAACCTCAGGGGGGAATAACCCTAACCTCAGGGGGGAATAACCCTAATCCCAGGGGGAATAACCCTAACCCCAGGGGGGGGAATAACCCTAACCCCAGGGGGAATAACCCTAATCCCAGGGGGGGAATAACCCTAACCCCAGGGGGAATAACGCTAACCACAGGGGGAATAACCCTAACCCCAGGGGGGAATAACCCTAACCCCAGGGGGAATAACCCTAACCCCAGGGGGAATAACCCTAACCCCAGGGGGAATAACCCTAACCCCAGGGGGGGAATAACCCTAACCCCAGGGGGGAATAACCCTAACCCCAGGGGGGAATAACCCTAACCCCAGGGGGAATAACCCTAACCCCTAGTATAAGTGTTAAGTAAAAGAAAAATGTATTTTTAATAACACAAAATCCCCTAATAAAAATCTGAATCACCCCCCTTTTACCATTTTATAAAAATAAATAAATAACATGTTTGCTATCGCCGCGTCCGTAATCGCCCGAACTATTAATCACATTCCTGATCTCGCACGGTAAATGGCGTAAGCGCAAAAAAAGTGCAAAATTGCGCATTTTTGGTCGCATCAAATCCAGAAATATTGTAATAAAAAGCGATCAAAAAGTCGCATATGCGCAGTCAAGGTACCGATAGAAAGATCACATCATGGCGCAAAAAATGACACCTCACACAGCCCCATAGACCAAAGGATAAAAGCGCTATAAGCCGGGAATGGAGCGATTTTAAGGGACATATATTTTCTTTAAAAGGTTTTAATTTTTTACAAGCCATCAAAACAAATAAAAGTTATACATGTTACATATCGCTGTAATCGTAACAACTTAAGGAACATAAATAACGAGTCAGTTTTACCCCAGGGCAAACGGAGTATAAACAAACCCCCCCCCCCCCAAATAAAATGCAGGCGCTATGGCCTTATATACACGAGGAGGAAAAAACGAAAGCGCAAAAATGAAAACTGGCTGTGTCCCCTAAGGGTTAAAAAGAGCAAGAGTGAAAAGATACAAATTCTGTCCAACAAAGGAAACAAGGCATAGAATAGACGATAAAAATGAATGTAGAGCTATACAATAATATGAACAGCTAAAAAACTGTATATGTAAGGGAAGAACAGCACATAACCTGCCTGGTGTGTGTGTGTGTATATATATATATATATATATATATATATATATATATATATACACCCCTAAGATAATAAGAAGGGAAATAAAAGGGCAGCAATTTTTCTATGTGGAGCAGAGCTGTGTGTGTGTACTGTACATGTAGCTGAGCTGTATATATGTGTAATGTACATGTAGCTGAGCTGTATATGTGTGTAATGTACATGTAGCTGAGCTGTATATGTGTAATGTACATGTAGCTGAGCTGTATATATGTGTAATGTGCATGTAGCTGAGCTGTATATATGTGTAATGTGCATGTAGCTGAGCTGTATATGTGTGTAATGTACATGTAGCTGAGCTGTATATGTGTAATGTACATGTAGCTGAGCTGTATATATGTGTAATGTACATGTAGCTGAGCTGTATATATGTGTGTAATGTACATGTAGCTGAGCTGTATATGTGTAATGTACATGTAGCTGAGCTGTATGTGTGTAATGTACATGTAGCTGAGCTGTATGTGTGTAATGTACATGTAGCTGAGCTGTATGTGTGTGTGTAATGTACATGTAGCTGAGCTGTATATGTGTAATGTACATGTAGCTGAGCTGTATGTGTGTAATGTACATGTAGCTGAGCTGTATGTGTGTAATGTACATGTAGCTGAGCTGTATATGTGTAATGTACATGTAGCTGAGCTGTATATGTGTAATGTACATGTAGCTGAGCTGTATATGTGTGTAATGTACATGTAGCTGAGCTGTATATGTGTAATGTACATGTAGCTGAGCTGTATGTGTGTAATGTACATGTAGCTGAGCTGTATATGTGTAATGTACATGTAGCTGAGATGTATATGTGTAATGTACATGTAGCTGAGCTGTATATGTGTATAATGTACATGTAGCTGAGCTGTATATGTGTGTAATGTACATGTAGCTGAGCTGTATATGTGTGTAATGTACATGTAGCTGAGCTGTATATGTGTAATGTACATGTAGCTGAGCTGTATATGTGTAATGTACATGTAGCTGAGCTGTATATGTGTAATGTAGATGTAGCTGAGCTGTATATGTGTAATGTAGATGTAGCTGAGCTGTATATGTGTGTACTGTACATGTAGCTGAGCTGTATATATGTGTAATGTGCATGTAGCTGAGCTGTATATGTGTGTAATGTACATGTAGCTGAGCTGTATATGTGTAATGTACATGTAGCTGAGCTGTATATATGTGTAATGTACATGTAGCTGAGCTGTATATATGTGTGTAATGTACATGTAGCTGAGCTGTATATGTGTAATGTACATGTAGCTGAGCTGTATGTGTGTAATGTACATGTAGCTGAGCTGTATGTGTGTAATGTACATGTAGCTGAGCTGTATGTGTGTGTGTAATGTACATGTAGCTGAGCTGTATATGTGTAATGTACATGTAGCTGAGCTGTATGTGTGTAATGTACATGTAGCTGAGCTGTATGTGTGTAATGTACATGTAGCTGAGCTGTATATGTGTAATGTACATGTAGCTGAGCTGTATATGTGTAATGTACATGTAGCTGAGCTGTATATGTGTGTAATGTACATGTAGCTGAGCTGTATATGTGTGTAATGTACATGTAGCTGAGCTGTATATGTGTAATGTACATGTAGCTGAGCTGTATATGTGTAATGTACATGTAGCTGAGCTGTATATGTGTAATGTACATGTAGCTGAGCTGTATATGTGTGTAATGTACATGTAGCTGAGCTGTATATGTGTGTAATGTACATGTAGCTGAGCTGTATATGTGTGTAATGTACATGTAGCTGAGCTGTATATGTGTGTAATGTACATGTAGCTGAGCTGTATATATGTGTAATGTACATGTAGCTGAGCTGTATGTGTGTAATGTACATGTAGCTGAGCTGTATATGTGTAATGTAGATGTAGCTGAGCTGTATATGTGTGTAATGTACATGTAGCTGAGCTGTATATGTGTGTAATGTACATGTAGCTGAGCTGTACAGTATGTGTGTAATGTACATGTAGCGGAGCTAAACTTTGGTCTAAAGGTAAGTGTCCTCCCTGAGACATCAGACCCAAGTTCAAGAGCTGCATAACACACAAATGTTTTTCATCATGAATAAGGAGATCTCATTGGTAAATCCTTTACTCTTTGAAACATGGGGGGAATTTATCAAACATGGTGTAAAGTAGGCCTGGCTTAGTTGCCCCTAGCAACCAATCAGATTCCACCTTTCATTCCTCACAGACTCTTTGGAAAATGAAAGGTGGAATCTGATTGGTTGCTAGGGGCAACTGAGCCATTTTCACTTAACACCATGTTTGATAAATCTCCCCCATGTGTCTTAGGTGATTTGAAACAGCTAAAAACCTGACTAGCAGCGGTGGCGCGGGGACAGATCTCCCTCCTGACATCCATAGTTTGGTGAGGACATTTTTGTACTTAGTTGTGTTAATTTCTAAAGCCTTAGGATGGCGCTTAGACTTCTTCTTTGCATCTAGAATGGTTATAAGTAGAGATGAGCGAACCTGGAGCATGCTGGAGTCCATCCGAACCCGATCGTTCGGCATTTGATTAGCGGTGGCTGCTGAACTTGGATAAAGCCCTAAGGCTATTTGGAAAACATGGATATAGTCATTGGCTGTATCCATGTTTCCAGACAACCTTAGAGCTTTATCCAACTTCAGCAGCCCCCGCTAATCAAATGCAGAACGATCGGGTTCGGATGGACTCCAGCATGCTCGAGGTTCGCTCATCTCTAGTTATAAGTAGTTCTTACGGTTCGGATGGCTGAATTTGAACAAGGATATAGTGTATTGAAGATATTCGGTAATGAACTAATAAGCGCAAAAGTCAGACTAGCTGAATAGTGGTTGCCTCCAAGCTGCTGCACACAGATCTCCCAAGAAGGGCTCGAAAACCTGAACCAAGAGCGTCTATGGGCACAGACACAGCCACTGGACCAAGAGCTTCTATAGGCACAGACACAGCCACCAGACCAAGAGCGTCTATGTGCACAGACACAGCCACCAGACCAGGAGCGTCTATGGGCACTAACACAGCCACCGGACGAAGAGCTTCTATGGGCACAGACACAGCCACCAGACCAAGAGCGTCTATGGGCACAGACACAGCCAACGGACCAAGAGCTTCTATGGACACAGACACAGCCACCAGACCAAGAGCGTCTATGGGCACAGACACAGCCACCGGACCAAGAGCATCTATGTGCACAGACACAGCCACCAGACCAAGAGCGTCTATGGGCACAGACATAGCCACCAGACCAAGAGCGTCCATGGGCACTGACACAGCCACCAGACCAAGAGCGTCTATGGGCACAGACACAGTCACCAGACCCAGAGCGTCTATGTGCACAGCCACCAGACCAAGAGCGCCTATGGTCACAGACACAGTCACCAGACCAAGAGCGTCTATGGGCACAGACACAGCCACCAGACCAAGAGCGTCTATGTGCACAGACACAGCCACCAGACCTAGAGCGTCTATGGGCACAGACACAGCCTCCAGACCAAGAGCGTCTATGGGCACTGACACAGCCACCAGACCAAGAGTGTCTATGGGCACAGACACAGTCACCAGACCCAGAGCGTCTATGTGCACAGCCACAGCCACCAGACCAAGAGCGCCTATGGGCACAGACACAGCCACCAGACCGAGAGCGTCTATGGGCACAGACACAGCCACCAGACCGAGAGCGTCTATGGGCACAGCCACCAGACCAAGAGCGTCTATGGGCACTGACACAGTCACCGGACCAAGAGCTTCTATGGGCACAGACACAGTCACCAGACCAAGAGCGTCTATGTGCACAGCCACAGCCACCAGACCAAGAGCGTCTATGGGCACAGAAACAGCCACCAGACCAAGAGCATCTATGTGCACAGACACAGCCACCAGACCTAGAGCATCTATGGGCACAGACACAGCCACCAGACCAAGAGCGTCTATGGGCACTGACACAGCCACCAGACCAAGAGCGTCTATGGGCACAGTCACCAGACCCAGAGCGTCTATGTACACAGCCACAGCCACCAGACCAAGAGCGCCTATAGGCACAGACACAGCCACCAGACCAAGAGCTTCTATGGGCACAGACACAGTCACCAGACCAAGAGCGTCTATGTGCACAGCCACCAGACCAAGAGTGCCTATGGGCACAGACACAGCCACCAGACCAAGAGCGTCTATGGGCACAGACACAGCCACCAGACCAAGAGCTTCTATGGACACAGACACAGCCACCAGACCAAGAGCGTCTATGGGCACAGACACAGCCACCAGACCGAGAGCGTCTATGGGCACAGACACAGCCACCGGACCGAGGGTGTCTATGGGCACAGACACAGCCACCGGACCGAGAGCGTCTATGGGCACAGATACAGCCACCAGATCAAGAGCGTCTATGTGCACTGCCAAAGCCACCAGACCAAGAGCGCCTATGGGCACAGACACAGCCACCAGACCAAGAGCGTCTATTTGCACAGACACAGCCACCAGACCAAGAACGTCTATGGGCACAGACACAGTCACCCGACCAAGAGCGTCTATGGGCACAGACACAGTCACCAGACCAAGAGCGTCTATGGGCACAGACACAGCCACCAGACCAAGAGCGTCTATGGGCACAGACACAGCCACCGGACAAAGAGTGTCTATGGGCACAGACACAGCCACCAGACCCGTCAGACCGGCGAGGGCATGCACATATTGCTGGGCCGGGTTGTCAAGTGGTTTACTTACATCATATGGTGCTCAGTTATCTTGAGGAAATCCAGAAACTATTAGATAGAGATCAAATTATTTAGGAGTGAAAGAATAGGTTTGTAATCCATTGATAATAGCTATAAAGGGGGCGTCAGCTAATTCATCATTTCCGTTGCTTTACACAAGCTGTTAGGTTGCAGTGTATCCAATACATTTCCTTTCTTACTAGATTACTGTACCTACTATTAGCTGTGTGAGGTATGTGATCAATCGGATAGACTAAGAACTTTGTAGTCACAACTGTGCTTCTAAAAGAAATGTCTTGAGAGGCCGTGCCTTTGATAGCCCCTTCTATGGGCAGAATGCAAAAAATAATTATAGGATATCTCCTCTATCCCCAGAATAGAAACCTGGAAAAAAGCTGAAGATTTCATGGAAAGATATGAAGAGGTAGCACTGGTGCTCCTTGAAGGCCCTACAAAAACATGGCCACTTTTCCCCCTCTCGTCTCCAGTTCAGGTGCGGTTTGCAATTAAGATCCATTTACTTCAATGGAACTGAGTTCCAAACCCCACCCAACGTGGAGACAAGAGAGGGGAAAAGTTGCCATGTTGTTGTAGCTCTGGATAACCCCTTTGATATGGGATGTCTTGCTGGGTCATCCGCCTCTTGGGGTCCATCTGGGTCTTTATGCTAGTAAGAAAACATTTATATACTGTGGGTTAAAACCAAGGGAAACTGACTTACAAATGGAAGAGGAGGAAGTAACCCCCGATAAGACCGATAAGCTTCTATCATATTTGACAGTGGCAGGACTCAATGGAGATTTTCCTAGTAAAGAGGGAGAATCTGTACATGATATATGTGGGGTAGCAACATACAAAAATACTTGCAATAATAGAATCGACCAGCAGATGGCAGTATATAAACAAACGAGTAAATTGGTAAACACTCTTATTATTATAACATCTGGGGTGGTGTTAACTATATTCAAAACTCTTTATATAAAGGATAGTATGTATAATATCGCCGTCGTCCACATTGGGACTAGTAATATCGGCTTACTAACCCCAAAATACATTAACATCAAGTAGTCCTAAACACTCACCCATCTCTTGTTTGTTGTGTATCTGCCACCAAACACCCCTCAACGACGTTTCGCGTTGGTTTCGCTTCCTCAGGAGGGTATATGAGGAAGCGAAACCAACGCGAAACGTCGTTGAGGGGTGTTTGGTGGCAGATACACAACAAACAAGAGATGGGTGAGTGTTTAGGACTACTTGATGTTAATGTATTTTGGGGTTAGTAAGCCGGTATTACTAGTCCCAATGTGGACGACGGCGATATTATACATACTATCCTTTATATAAAGAGTTTTGAATATAGTTAACACCACCCCAGATGTTATAATAATAAGAGTGTTTACCAATTTACTCGTTTGTTTATATACTGCCATCTGCTGGTCGATTCTATTATTGCAAGTATTTTTGTATGTTGCTATTTTACAATAAAGTATCTGTTTTTAATATGTAAACTAGCCTCAATATGGTTCTTTTTTGTATAAAAAATGTTTGAGAGGTGTTGATGTTAAAAAGGTGTACTGGATTTAACCTGTGTTTAAGACAGGAATAATTTGGTATTTTCCTTGCTATCCAGGTGGAATTAGTAGTATAATTATGATATATGTGGGGACCACTCCCGGTATGAAAAGGACCAGGCAGCAGGGCTGTTTAATGGCAAATACTGTATTGAGGAAAGTACCATGAAGAAGCATGTTTAAACTTTGAGACTTCATTAAGCCACCCACATATGGCTGCTGGGGTATTGGAAATCTGTGGTGGAGCAGGAGGCAATGCAGTTTTATAGGAATAAGAGATTTTGGGTAGAGGGCAAGGAGATATTTTCAATAGGCAGTAGGGATTGTAGGATGTTGGATGAGGACATGGAGGCGTTTAGGGCTATTTCTGGCGATTTCTACAAATAATAATATTTATTTGTATAGCAACATCAGATTCCGCAGCGCTTTTTTTTTTTTTACAGAACAGAGGTTACATTTATATTACATTATATGATAGATTAATAAAAATAAAAGATAGAAACAGAGACCTGCTCGCGAGAGCTTACAGACTAGGAGGACTGGGGGCGACACGAGAGGCAGCAAGTGCTTTATTTGCCAATGTTCCAGTCATTGTACATAGTCACAAAGTGCTAATAGGTCGTTGGGCGAGCCAGTATAACGCCATTGTCTGGGTTCAGGTAGAAAGTACATTTCACCACCGAGGAGGATATAGAGAGGATGGAGAAGGGATAGCAGAGAGGGAGATGAGTTTTGGGAATATTATAAGCCTGAAGAGATGAGTCTTTAGGACACACTTGAAGCTGTGAGTGTTGGGAATGAGTCTGTGGTCTTTTGATAAAGCATTCCAGAGAACTGGTGCAGCACGAGAGAAGTCCTGGAGGCCGGAGTGTAAGGTCGAGATGAGGGAAGAGATGTATGGAGGAGAAGAGTTGTGGAGAGCTTTATGGGTGAGGGTGACTGGCACAGGGGAGAGAAGTCAGTGTAACGGCTGGAGAGGAAGATGAGCCTGGCTGCTGTGTTCAGGATAGACTCGAGAGGGAAGGGCTTAGAGAAAGGAAGAGCGATATATATATTCCTTGTATATCATTTCTTTTATATATATATATATATATATATATATATATATATTTATTTATTCTTTGCTCTTTTTTTTTGTTAAACTGTGATGGGTGATGGAGAGTCTGCCGAGGCAGCAGGCAGCTGAGTAGGTGAGAGGGGGCCACAAGAGCAACACAACAGGTGCCGTCTGGCTGTGGCAGGGTGCGAGAGGTGCTCCGGGTGCTCTCTGAGTGGGATCCCTACAGCAGGGACAGCGGTCGCTGGTGGCGGGGAGGAGTGGGAGATACGTAATGATTGCGGCTGATAGCTGAGTAGTGCGGGGCCAGAAGTGCAGGGGATTCCCCTTCTTTACAGGGTGTTCCCTAGAGAGAGGCAGGAGATGTTTAGTAAGGGTATTCAATGGATAAAAAATAGTATTCAGTACAGTGATATTTAAACCGATTCACTCGACAATGGGAAGGAGGTGGAGCAGCGATTTCTTATCTATTCCTTGTTCTTTTTTTTGTAAAACTGTCATTTTATATTTCTGGAAATAAAAATAAATGTAAATTTTTTTAAAAAAAACACATCACTATCTCAATAAATTGGATAAGTCAAGTGAAAAGATTCTTTTATTGCTAAGGCTCCATTCACACGGAGACAAACTGGCGGAATTCCGAATCCCCCAGCCTCCATGACATGATGGGAGTCTCACGCACATGTTCATTCTTCAGCACAGAGAGAGGAGGTGCGCAAGCCTCACATAGACTCCCATCATGACACGGAGGATGGCGGGATTCGGAACTCTGCCAGTTTTGTAAACAGAGGCTAAGTGAATTATTCCTTTGTTCCAACGAGATTGAGTAAAAGAAGCGGTATGAGACAAAATCCTATAATTGGCAACGTTTCAGTCCTCCTGAACCTTTCTCAAGCCATAAAGTCTCTGCAGGAAGGATCAGGGTCGACCGGAACAAAAACCGGCACTACTCACACAGAATGTCTTAAAGAGTCCCTCCTTAACCCTTGCTGATCCTCTTATGATGGTGCTCGATGGTCGACTAGTAGCGACTAGAGATGAGCGAACCTCGAGCATGCTCGAGTCCATCCGAACCCGATCGTTCGGCATTTGATTAGCGGTGGCTGCTGAAGTTGGATAAAGCTCTAAGGTTGTCTGGAAAGCATGGATACAGCCAATTACTATATTAATGTTTTTCAGACAGCCTTAGGGCCAGTGGCGTAGCTACCATAGAGGCAGGGTAGGCAGTTGCTATGGGGCCCGTGCAGGAAGGGGGCCCGGGGAAGAAGGTAAGAGCATGTGTCCTTCTGCTTAACCCCCTTATGTAATGCAGTGTGTAAGTGACCCAATGTTTACTTACATGCTGCAACACAAAAAAGGGTTAACAAGCAGAATGCTTTGTGTTGTGCGTAGGGGAGCCCCTTAAAACTTTTTGCTATGGGGCCCATGAATCCTTGCTACGCCCCTGCTTAGGGCTTTATCCAACTTCAGCAGCTACCGCTAATCAAATGGCGAACGATCGGGTTCAGATGGACTCGAGCATGCTCGAGGTTCGCTCATCTCTAGTAGCGACACTATATCCAAAGAACAATCACGGCCCTTCATCTTCAATAAAACGATGCTCCTTTATTTCACCACATATATACGGCTTTAGGACATGGACCAGGGCGAGGCAGGTTTCCTCCCGGCCCTACGTCCTCTCTCGGTCCACCTCCTTATACAGACAACGGATTACAACCCCACACCTGACACCGGTGTCACATGGGTAATAAAGACAAAGGGATAAATTCTTACACAATTTCACAAATAACAGAAAATAAAAAGTAAAACCTCCCCCGAGGGTATATACATATACACATATACAAAGCTTCAAATACAGCAAATGGGGTGATTGGAGTATCGCGTTGAAGTCCGTCCAGTCGCAAGCCCCCCCTTCCCTCTCCATTTGTCCCATAGACTCCATTCTATGGTCAGGCAGATTCCGCCGTCCACCCAAAGAATGACTGGGTTGATTCTTCGGGTAGACGGCAAAATCCACCTGACCCTAGAATGGAGTCTATGGGACGTGAGCAACTTCAAATGGGGGCGTGAGGGTGGGGGCGAGTGACGGAATCCGCTGCAAGTTATCCGTAAGAATTCTGCAGTGTAGACATACCCTCACCATATGGTTTATTAACCTCGGGCCTCCTTTGCTGCTGCTAACCGACCTCACATGTAGTACTGCAATGACACTCCAACATGTGTGAACATCGCCGTAATTTCTCTGTAGACTTTTTCACAATCAGAGAAGCTGAAAAACCTGCTTCTGGCCAGTCTGAGATGGTGAATCACGCCCTGCCCCCTCTCTGCACCATCAGCCTGTCCTCAGCAAACACACACAATGTGAGACAGAGGCATGGAATATTTGTCTCCTAAGGTGGGAGAGCAGAAGGAGCAGGAGACAATGTGGATTGGCACAGAGGCCATATTTTTTCACTTCCTGGATTTCTATCAGCTACCAGTGTGGCAGAACCACACAGATACAGTAATACATTGTATAGACACATCTATATAACTTTTAATGTACTTTTAATAGAAAACAAGTTTTTCTTATCCGGAGTTCCCCTTTAAGCTAACCAGCTCTGCTATACAGCCCCATACACACTTCCCATACATATATCCCTCCCCTGCCTCCCTGCCCTGTATAACCTGCAAATGTAATTACTCCTGCGGCGACATCATCATAACCCTATATATATATATATCCACATGAGATGGAGGGAGAGGAGACTAAGGTTTAGAAGAAACATTTTATTACCAATTGGTGAGAAGTTTGGAGCTGCGGTATATGATATCTGTATTACCGCCAAATCTCCTCTGTACATGGGGAATACATAGCTGTGGTATCTGGCTTCTATCTGCTTTCTGGAGAACAGACGTCTGACTGATCATTCAGCGATCTGACTTGGTTTCTCCTCTGAGTGAAGGTTTTCATGTTCAATAAGTTTATTTTTCCGCATAAAACATTTCCCACATTTATAACATGAATATGGCTTCTCCCCCGTGTGAGTTCTTTCATGTTTAACAAGATCTGACTTACAAGAAAAGAATCTCCCACATTCTGAACATGAAAATGGCTTCTCCCCTGTATGAATTCTTAGATGGTCAACAAGACTTGACTTATAAGTAAAACATCGCCCACATTCTGAACAGGGAAATGGCTTCTCCCCTGTATGAGTTCTCAGATGGTCAACAAGACTTGACTTACAAGTAAAACATCTCCCACATTCTGAACATGAAAATGGCTTCTCCCCTGTGTGAATTTTTTGATGTTTAATAAGATGTGATTTATCAGTAAAACTTCTCCCACATTCTGAACATGAAAATGGCTTCTCCCCTGTGTGAATTCTTTGATGTTTAACAAGACATGATTTCTCTGAAAAACATTTTCCACATTCTGAACATGAAAATGGCTTCTCTCCTGTGTGAATTCTTTGATGTTTAAGAAGCCATGATTTATGTGCAAAACATTTCTCACATTCTGAACATGAAAAAGGTTTATCCCCTGAGTGAATTCTTTGATGTCTAACAAAAACCTTTTTCTGAGTAAAACATTTCCCACATTCTAGACAGGAAAATTGTGTCTCCCCTGTGTGAGCTCTTACATGTTTAGTGAACTGTGATTGGTGTGCAAAACATTTTCCACATTCTGAACATGAAAATAGTTTCTCCCGTGTGTGAATTATTTGATGTCTAAGAAGAAATGAGTTACAAGTAAAACCTTTTCCACATTCTGAACATGAAAATGGCCTCTCCCCTGTGTGCATTCTTTGATGTCTAACAAAAAGTTTTTTCTGAGTAAAACATTTCCCACATTCTAGACAGGAAAATGGCTTCTCCCCTGTGTGAGCTCTTTTATGTATAGCTAACTGTGATTTGTGACCAAAACATTTTCCACATTCTAAACATGAAAATGGCTTCTCTCCTGTGTGTGTTCTTTTATGTGTAAAAAGATCTGCTTTGCGACTAAAACATTTCCCACATTCTGAACATGAAAATGGTTTCTCCCCTGTGTGAATTATTTGATGTTTAACAAGAGCTGATTTGCAAGTAAAACATTTACCACATTCTGAACATGAAAATGGTTTCTCCCCTGTGTGAATTATTTGATGTTTAGCAACATCTGATTTCCGGGTAAAACATTTCCCGCATTCTGAACATGAAAATGGCTTCTGCCCTGTGTGAATTATTTGATGTTTAACAAGATCTGATTTACGAGTAAAACATTTCCCACATTCTGGACAGGAAAATGGTTTCTCCTTATTTTGATTGATAAACTGTGATGATTC
The DNA here is from genome assembly GCF_027789765.1 of Dendropsophus ebraccatus. Taxonomy (NCBI): domain Eukaryota; kingdom Metazoa; phylum Chordata; class Amphibia; order Anura; family Hylidae; genus Dendropsophus; species Dendropsophus ebraccatus. Next base: position 196,775,915 of record NC_091456.1, on the reverse strand, counting down.
AGAATATAGGATGGTACTACAAGGATCAGATGACAGATCGTTGCTGGGAACGGCTGAGGGTAATAGTATAATGGAACATTTTTCATCTGTATGATCATGAACTTTATAACCTGAATATATCAGATTTCCCTCTGATCTCCGGGTACAGTCACCTGACAATAAAGAAGAGAATAATAGTAATAACCTTAGAGATGTTTCATATATTTATACTTAGGGTTTTAAGAGCAACATCTTATCCAGAATGTGACATCATGGAACCCCCCGTCCTCCTGCATCGTGGAACCCTCCCGTCATCTTACATCGTGGAACCCTCCTGTCATCCTCCATCGTGGAACCCTTCTGTCATCCTACATCACTACCAACACTTATAGTGATATTGCAGTATAGCAGAGTTCAGCCTGTAAGAATTCAGGAAGGACCCTTGGATTCACTTTTATTAACCCTTTTATGTCACAGCCAATTGTTCTTTTTGAACTTTTAATTTATGAGGGTCTTTTTTTATACCTCATTAGTAACAAACTTGCTTATATCTCACTGATGGAGAGGGCTATGGAGACTATCTCCTTAATGGGAATTAAAACTGACGACTGCTCCGATAGAAGTAATCAAGTGCAGATGCAATGTACTGCCCATAGAAGTTTTAGCCCCCCCCCCCATTCCAAATAAAAAAAATCTAAACAAAAAACAAACATTTTTTGTCGCATATGGATTAAACTGAACTATTCATGTTCCCGATCTCGCACAGCAATCAGCCTAGATGCAAAAACAACACGACTGAGTTTTTTTTATCACATCCCAGAAATTTTTTTTATAAAAAGTGATGAAAAACTCCGATATACACAAGTGTGATACAGATAAGACTACAGATCGTGGCCCTAAAAAACCTGTACACAGCTCTATAGACCAAAAAATAAAAACGTTATAGGGGTCAGAATCCAGCAATCTTATACACGGGAGGTAGTAAAAAAAAAAAAAAAAATTAGATAAGTTGGGAATCGTACTGACTAGGGGAACTGACTGACACAACTACCCCCCCCCCCCCCGACCAGGCACTTTAAAGGACAACTCCGGCGGGACCCCCCCACCAAAAAAAAACAACACAGGCACCAACCATACCGCCGTACGCCTCACCATCACTGCCGTTCAGCGATGTCTCTGACTTCCGGGTCCTGGGGATGGAAAAGGCAGCCTTTTCATTGGCTGGAGCGCATCACATGGCTTCCAGCAACCTCAGCCAATCAGGGCTGAGCAAGCTGGAAGCCATGTGATGCGCTCCAGCCAATGAAAAGGCTGCTGGTGGGCATGTGCACCAGCAGCCTTTTCCGTCCCATTCACTCTCTATGAAGACGCCGAGGAGGAAGAAAACCCGGACCGCCCCCCGGCTCTGACGTCGTCACCAGATGCCGCCCGGAAGAAGAGGACCGTAACGATCGTAATAGGTAATGTATACATTCTTTAACTTCCGGGGGGGTCAGGGGTCCGAAAGTGGGGGAAGGGGGGCCAGACCGGGTATTTAACCACATTACAAAATTATATAACTTTGTAATGTGTGTTAAATAAGCTTAAAAAATTTTTCGTGGGATTTGTCCTTTAAATAAGAGAAGGAAAAAACTATTGAGCAAAAATTTAAATTAGCTGTGACATGAAGGGGTTAATGGGTGGACATGCTAACATTGTGGGGGCCACACAGTAACCTGACAGGAGTCTAATAGGAGTCATTAGTATCATAGCCCCAAAATAGAGCGAATCCTCCCCCCCCCCATCAGTAGTGATAGCAGATGATGTAGATATCGGCCTCGTCCACATAGATGTATTTCATGTTCATTTCCTGATCGTCCTACGACAGCACCGCAGCACACAATGGGTTAATATGACACCATCTACCTTAGACCCCCCCCCCCTCCCCCCTGGAGGGGGCTATATCCAGATGCTAGGAAGAGACACACGCATTCATTTATTTTTCTTAGTGGATAGAAGTTTTTTCGTAGTCGCAGGGTTGCTCGCTGTGACTAGTTCTTGTTTCTGATTCTTGTCCTTTCAGGCTTGCTTCTATGTTATTAGTATCAATGCTGGGCTGGTAGTATGGTCTCTGGACCCTGCTATCATGCCTGTCCATGGGGTCCAGAGTTTTTGGTCACTTTGGCCTAAGCGCAGACCTATTGCGCATGCTGACAGTGAGCGGTTAAGAGTGGGGGGGTTGGCGGGGCGGTCGCTGGGAGCTGCCGACAGGTTCATGGTAAACAAAAATGTAAAACCTTTCAATTTTTACCTTCTTCACAAATTCATTCAAAAGCAGCTCTGGAATCTGTTCCATCTCATCAACAGGGAAGTTTACTCCCCAATTTTTGCTGTTCCAAAATCTGGAGACAACTGGCGACTTGGCATGGACCTTACCTACCTGAACAAGTTTCTCCTTAAGAAACATTTCAAAATGGAGTCCATATAGTCTGCTAGTCAAGATAGATCTACAAGACGCATATCTTCACAGTCCAGTCTCGAAGGCCCGCAGACAGTATCTTCACCTGGAAGTCCGTCTTCCATTTGGCAAAAGTTCTGCACCCAGGGTTTTCACAAAGGTGGCGGTGGTTCTAGCGGCAACATTGAGATTACAGAGATTTTCAGATTCTGTTCCCTATCCAGACAGGGGAAGCCAGAAGCCATAGACAGCCTGTTGATCAGTTGGGAAGGGATGATACCTTTTTTCCTACTTTTTCAATGATCCCTCAAGTCATAATGTAATGGCAGAGCCGCGAAGCTGCTTCATTACAGTGTGGCGCATATTCATATATTCATACAGTTCCCCTGCTCCCAGCATTATATATCAGAGATGCTGCCTGTGTGGGGGGGTACTCCGTTACAAGCCTTCCACGTCCGTGTTCCATGTGAATGCAGCCTTAGGCCTCAACCTGAATACTTTGAAGGTCCATCGAAGCACATACGAAAGGTCGTTTTTCTGGGTGTCTCTGGTATCAAGGTTTTTCGAGCCATAGCTAAGGTCAGATCGGTTTATCGGAACCTGATTCCCTCCTGGGATCTCACAATTGTTCTCAGACAACTGTGCAAAAGCCCAGTTGAACCATTGGAGTAGGCTGATATCAAGATGCTGCAAAAGAAAACACTATTCTTGGTGGCTATAACATATAAGAAGGTTCAGGTTTTTCTTGCCTCAGGTAGCCTCAGCTACAAACTTGAACCAAGAGATAATTATTCCAGTCCTTGAGGAAGCGCCAGATTCGGATATCCACCTCCTGGATGTCAGAAGGGCAATATGCTGCTACTTGGACAGAACGGTGGAAGGAGAGTCTTCAGAGGCCTTCTTCTAACTCTGGTCCCAGTCAAGGCTCCAAGGCCAGTAAAGCCTCATTATCCAGATGGATCAAGGACGTGATAGAATTCTGTTACTCAGCAGGTCTAGAGACTTCTCTCTCTTTTAGGGCCCATTTAACTAGATCCTGGGCCGAAAGACCAATGTACCCTTGGAGGAGATCTGTAAAGCAGCCACCTGCTCATCAGCCTTCACTTCCATCAAACACTACAGGCTCGACATTGTGTCTTCCGAGGGCTCAGTCTTTGGCAAAGCGGTGATCAACAGAACTACAAAATAATCTCACCCTGGTGTAAAATATTGCTATAGCATGTCCCATGGTATGCTGTCATAGGATGATCAGGAAGTTAAAATTTCACTAATCAGTGATTTTCATTTCCTGGAGTCCGTAGGCAGCAGAAAGACCCCTCCCTAAGATTCCTGCTTCATACTTTACCTGTGTGTCTCTTCCCAGCAGCTAGATAGCCCCACCACGGGAGTGGTTGTCTTATTTATTAATTAACTGTGTTTAATGCTAGGTTAACTTTTTACTTCTATCTGAGTAGATGATGTCATATTAACCCATTGTGTGCTGCCTACGGACTCCAGGAAATGAGAATTACCAGTGAGTATATTTTCAAAATTATAAATGTACAGTGTGTTATCTCCTATAATGGTGTCACTGTATGGGGGAATATACAGCAGAGAAGACTGACAGGACACAGAGCTTATAATATTTGACCTGGGCGCTTACCTGTAGTGATATTCTCCTTATACTGCTGATCACCGCTCACATTTGTTTTTTCCTCCTCTTCTTTAACATTTATGTCTATAGCATTAGAACAGTTAAGATTCTCCCTCATAGGAATGTCTTTCATATACTGCTCATCACTGCTCACATCTGTATCTTCTTTTACCCTTATGTCTGTAGCATTAATAGATCTCTGATCATTCCCTGTATTAATGTTCTCCTTATACTGCTCATCACCGTTCACATTTGTCTCTTCCTTCTCCTCTTTTATACTTATCTCTATAGCATTAGAACAGTTCAGATTCTCCCTCATAGGAATGTATTCCATATACTGCTCATCACCGCTCACATACGTCTCTTCTTCTACTGTTATGTCTGTAGCATTAATAGAGTTCAGATTTTTCCCTGTAGTGATGTCCTCCTTATACTGCTCATCACTGCTGTCATCTGTCTGCTCCTCTTTAATTATTATGTCTGTAGCACCAATATAGTCCAGATCTTCCCCCTGATCCATAAGATGTGAGAGAAATATTGTAAAAGTCATCAGACAGGAGGAGAAGTCAGGTGGGATGTACAGATCATAGGGAACATCTCCATCTACCTGATCCTGATCCTGTGGGAGAAGAGGACGGGGACATCTCTCTGGTGCTGTTCTCTTACTGGATCTGACTGGAGGGAACACATACAGAGACTGAATTCATTCTTTCCATCCAGATAATACAGAGAGGAGGTGTGTATATAGTCCTGTCTATTACCTGCTGATGGGAGGGGCTGCTGATCCTCCAGCATCACATCCTTGTACTGATCCTTGTGTCCTTCTACATACTCCCACTCCTCCATGGAGAAATAGACCGCCACGTCCTGACACCTTATAGGAACCTGACACACACAATGGTCACACAGTCATCCCCCCCACCCCTCCAGTGGTGTTACTGTATAATGTCCCAGCATTCCCAGCAGCCACAGTCTCACCTCTCCACTCAGCAGCTCCACCATCTTGTTGGTGACTTCTAGGATCTTCTCTTCCTCCATTTCCTCATGTATCAGGGGCCCCGGGGTTCTTCCCCATCCTTCACACCCAGGGGCCCCACAGCGCCCACTAGAGGACTTCTTTACTACTGTGTAATCCTGTGTATGAAGAGACACATTACTATCACTCCATCCATTCCCAGAATCCCTCACCTCCCCAGTCCTATCCATCTGTTATTCCATAGATAAGAATGATGTCATGATGACATCACTCCCAGAATCCCTCACCTCTCCAGTCCTATCCATCTGTTATTCCATAGATAAGAATGATGTCATGATGACATCACTCCCAGAATCCCTCACCTCCCCAGTCCTATCCATCTGTTATTCCATAGATAAGAATGATGTCATGATGACATCACTCCCAGAATCCCTCACCTCTCCAGTCCTATCCATCTGTTATTCCATAGATAAGAATGATGTCATGATGACATCACTCCCAGAATCCCTCACCTCTCCAGTCCTATCCATCTGTTATTCCATAGATAAGAATGATGTCATGATGACATCACTCCCAGAATCCCTCACCTCCCCAGTCCTATCCATCTGTTATTCCATAGATAAGAATGATGTCATGATGACATCACTCCCAGAATCCCTCACCTCCCCAGTAAGCAGGAAGAGTATGTGTAGGGTGAGGGTTATTATCCTGTCGGCCATCTTGTCTCTGTCTCTCTCCATGGTTGATGGGTCGGTCTCTTATATAGAAGATATCAGCAGAGGATCCTGGAGGGGAAGAGGAGGAGACAATGTAATATATCGGGGTCTCCAGTATATTATAACTTTATTGATCGGGCACAGTGAACAGTCACATGATGTCCCAGGAAAGAGAGAAGAAAATGTGAGGAAAGATTCTCATCTCCCCCAACATGACGTCATCCAGATGAGAGGAGAGAAGAGGAAACAGCACAGATCGGCCTCCTGGGATCAGCAATGACACAAGGAACAACAACACCTCATACCTCTCTGCTGATTGAGGCTACAATGTAGTTGCCACCAAAGGAGCCGCCTTCCTTTCCCTGGGATTTCTATGAGGCAGCTAATTCCAGGACTCCAGGAAGTGTGCTTCCAGGACCTGCCATGATGTCACAGTCATGTGATCAGTCACATGGAGGAGGAGGAGTCACATGATCAGGGGCTGCTGCTCAGTGTATGCAGTACTCTGCTGTGCTGGATGAGCTGAAGTGATGTGTATGCAGCAGAGCTGTGTGTGTGTGTGATGTGTGTGGAGCAGAGCTGTGTGTGTGTGTGTTATATATGCCTGCAGCAGAGCCCTATGTGTAATGTACATGTAGCTGAGATGTATATATATGTGTAATGTACATGTAGCTGAGCTGTATATGTGTGTAATGTACATGTAGCTGAGCTGTATGTGTGTAATGTACATGTAGCTGAGCTGTATGTGTGTAATGTACATGTAGCTGAGCTGTATATGTGTAATGTACATGTAGCTGAGCTGTGTATGTGTGTAATGTACATGTAGCTGAGCTGTATATATGTAATGTACATGTAGCTGGGCTGTATGTGTGTAATGTACATGTAGCTGAGCTGTATATGTGTAATGTACATGTAGCTGAGCTGTATGTGTGTAATGTACATGTAGCTGAGCTGTATGTGTGTAATGTACATGTAGCTGAGCTGTATATATGTGTGTAATGTACATGTAGCTGAGCTGTATATATGTGTGTAATGTACATGTAGCTGAGCTGTATATGTGTAATGTACATGTAGCTGAGCTGTATATGTGTGTAATGTACATGTAGCTGAGCTGTATATGTGTAATGTACATGTAGCTGAGCTGTATATGTGTAATGTACATGTAGCTGAGCTGTATGTGTGTAATGTACATGTAGCTGAGCTGTATATGTGTGTAATGTACATGTAGCTGAGCTGTATATATGTGTAATGTACATGTAGCTGAGCTGTATATGTGTAATGTACATGTAGCTGAGCTGTATATGTGTAATGTACATGTAGCTGAGCTGTATATGTGTAATGTACATGTAGCTGAGCTGTATGTGTGTAATGTACATGTAGCTGAGCTGTATGTGTGTAATGTACATGTAGCTGAGCTGTATGTGTGTAATGTACATGTAGCTGAGCTGTATGTGTGTAATGTACATGTAGCTGAGCTGTATATGTGTAATGTACATGTAGCTGAGCTGTATGTGTGTGTAATGTACATGTAGCTGAGCTGTATGTGTGTAATGTACATGTAGCTGAGCTGTATGTGTGTAATGTACATGTAGCTGAGCTGTATATGTGTAATGTACATGTAGCTGAGCTGTATATGTGTAATGTACATGTAGCTGAGCTGTATATGTGTAATGTACATGTAGCTGAGCTGTATATGTGTAATGTACATGTAGCTGAGCTGTATATGTGTAATGTACATGTAGCTGAGCTGTATATATATGTGTGTGTAATGTACATGTAGCTGAGCTGTATGTGTGTAATGTACATGTAGCTGAGCTGTATATGTGTAATATACATGTAGCTGAGCTGTATGTGTGTAATGTACATGTAGCTGAGCTGTATATGTGTAATGTACATGTAGCTGAGCTGTATATGTGTAATGTACATGTAGCTGAGCTGTATATGTGTGTAATGTACATGTAGCTGAGTTGTATGTGTGTAATGTACATGTAGCTGAGCTGTATGTGTGTAATGTACATGTAGCTGAGCTGTATGTGTGTAATGTACATGTAGCTGAGCTGTATATGTGTAATGTACATGTAGCCGAGCTGTATATGTGTAATGTACATGTAGCCGAGCTGTATATGTGTGTAATGTACATGTAGCTGAGCTGTATGTGTGTAATGTACATGTAGCTGAGCTGTATATGTGTAATGTACATGTAGCTGAGCTGTATATGTGTGTAATGTACATGTAGCTGAGCTGTATGTGTGTAATGTACATGTAGCTGAGCTGTATATGTGTAATGTACATGTAGCTGAGCTGTATATGTGTGTAATGTACATGTAGCTGAGCTGTATATGTGTAATGTACATGTAGCAGAGCTGTATATGTGTAATGTACATGTAGCTGAGCTGTATATATGTGTAATGTACATGTAGCTGAGCTGTATATGTGTGTAATGTACATGTAGCTGAGCTGTATGTGTGTAATGTACATGTAGCTGAGCTGTATGTGTGTAATGTACATGTAGCTGAGCTGTATATATGTGTAATGTACATGTAGCTGAGCTGTATATGTGTAATGTACATGTAGCTGAGCTGTATATGTGTGTAATGTACATGTAGCTGAGCTGTATATATGTGTAATGTACATGTAGCTGAGCTGTATATATGTGTAATGTACATGTAGCTGAGCTGTATATATGTGTAATGTACATGTAGCTGAGCTGTATATGTGTAATGTACATGTAGCTGAGCTGTATATGTGTAATGTACATGTAGCTGAGCTGTATATGTGTGTAATGTACATGTAGCTGAGCTGTATATGTGTATAATGTACATGTAGCTGAGCTGTATGTGTGTAATGTACATGTAGCTGAGCTGTATATGTGTGTAATGTACATGTAGCTGAGCTGTATGTGTGTAATGTACATGTAGCTGAGCTGTATGTGTGTAATGTACATGTAGCTGAGCTGTATATGTGTGTGTAATGTACATGTAGCTGAGCTGTATATGTGTGTAATGTACATGTAGCTGAGCTGTATGTGTGTAATGTACATGTAGCTGAGCTGTATATATGTGTAATGTACATGTAGCTGAGCTGTATGTGTGTAATGTACATGTAGCTGAGCTGTATATGTGTGTAATGTACATGTAGCTGAGCTGTATGTGTGTAATGTACATGTAGCTGAGCTGTATATATGTGTAATGTACATGTAGCTGAGCTGTATGTGTGTAATGTACATGTAGCTGAGCTGTATGTGTGTAATGTACATGTAGCTGAGCTGTATGTGTGTAATGTACATGTAGCTGAGCTGTATATGTGTGCAGGCTCGGACTGGGCCACCGGGGGGCCAAGGAAACCCCCGGTGGGCTCGAGCTGGAGTGGGCCCCGACCCTGTCAGGGGACACAGGGCTGGAGACTGCAGCCATGTGGTCTCCAGCCAGCAAGCCCAGCCGGGGCCCCGTGCTCCCGGGGGGCCCACTCGCGTGCGGCACCTATCTTTTTAACTGGAAGCGATCGCAACAATCGCTTCCAGTTAAATGTAGTGTGCTGATTGACAGCGCGAGAAGCCATAGGCTTCCCGCCCTGTCAATCACTCTTGTGACCGCAAGCAGCGTTTGCTTGCGATCACAAGAGTGTCAGTGTCACCTCCGCTCCCGCCCCCGACAGATCCGCAGCATCCTGGGGAAGTCCCGGGCAGCATGTCGCTTCTGAGTTCAGTGTGCGCTGCGGCGGCTGGGACTTCCGGCTGGGAGCGTGTACCGGAAGTCTCAGCCGCCGCGGCGCACACAGAGCTCAGAGGCGACGTGCTGCTCGCGACTTCAACAGGATGCAGCTGATCTGTCGTGAAGAGAGAAGAAGACACCCGCGACCGACGGGGGAGCGTGTTGTAAGGTGAGTTGTTTGTTTATTTTTAGGGGGACATCAGGAGAGGGCTATATGGGGGATGGACAACAGAAGGGGGGCTATATGGGGGATGGACAACAGAAGGGGGGCTATATGGGGGATGGACAACAGAAGGGGGGCTATATGGGGGATGAACAACAGAAGGGGGGCTATATGGGGGATGAACAACAGAAGGGGGGCTATATGGGGGATGGACAACAGGAGGGGGCTATATGGGGGATGGACAACAGGAGGGGGCTATATGGGGGTTGGACAACAGAAGGGGGGCTATATGGGGGTTGGACAACAGGAGGGGGCTATATGGGGGATGGACAACAGGAGGGGGCTATATGGGGGATGGACAACAGGAGGGGGCTATATGGGGGATGGACAACAGGAGGGGGCTATATAGGGGGTGGACAACAGAAGGGGGGCTATATAGGGGGTGGACAACAGAAGGGGGGCTATATGGGGGATAGACAACGAAAGGGGGCTGTATAGGGGGATGGACAACAGAAGGGGGCTATATAGGGGGGTGAACAACAGAAGGGGGCTATATAGGGGGTGAACAGCAGAAGGGGGCTATATGGGGGATTAACAACAGAAGGGGGGCTATATGGGGGATGGACAACAGAAGGGGGCTATATAGGGGGTGGACAACAGAAGGGGGCTATATAGGGGGTGGACAACAGAAGGGGGCTATATAGGGGGGTGAAAAACAAGGGGGCTATATAGGAGGTGAACAACAGAAGGGGGCTATATGGGGGATTAACAACAGGAGGGGGGCTATATAGAGGGATTAACAACAGAAGGGGGCTATATGGGGGATTAACAACAGAAGGGGGGCTATATAGAGGGATTAACAACAGAAGGGGGCTATATGGGGGATTAACAACAGGAGGGGGGCTATATAGAGGGATTAACAACAGAAGGGGACTATATGGGGGATTAACAACAGAAGGGGGGCTATATAGAGGGATTAACAACAGAAGGGGGCTATATAGAGGGATTAAAAACAAGGGGGCTATTTAGGGGGGTGAACAGAAGGGGGCTATATAGGGGGGTGAACAACAGAAGGGGGCTATATAGGGGGGTGAACAACAGAAGGGGGCTATATAGGGGGTGAACAACAGAAGGGGGCTGTATAGGGGGTGAACAACAGAAGGGGGCTATATAGAGGGATTAAAAACAGAAGGGGGCTATTTAGGGGGGTGAACAGAAGTGGGCTATATAGGGGGTGAACAACAGAAGGGGGCTAAATGGGGGGGCAACAGAAGGGGGCTAAATAGGGGGGTGAACAACAGAAGGGGGCTATATAGGGGGATGGACAACAGAAGGGGGCTATATAGGGGGATGGACAACAGAAGGGGGCTATATAGGGGGATGGACAACAGAAGGGGGCTATATAGGGGGATGGACAACAGAAGGGGCTATATAGGGGGGTGAATAACAGAAGGGGGCTATATAGGGGGATGGACAACAGAAGGGGGCTAAATAGGGGTGTGAATAACAGAAGGGGGCTATATAGGGAGGTGAACAACAGAAGGGGGCTATATAGGGGGGGTGAACAACAAAAGGGGGCTGTATAGGGGGATGGACAACAAAAAGGGGCTGTTTTGGGGCGATGGACAACATAAGGGGGCCATATAGGAGGATGGACAACATAAGGGGCTGTATAGGGGGATTGACAACAGAAGGGGGCTATATAGGGGGATGGACAACATAAGGGGGCTGTATAGGGGGATGGACAACAAAAGGGGGCTATCTACAGTATATGGGGGATGGATAACACAGGGGAGCCATTTATAAGGGGGACAACATAGGGGAGCCATTTATAGGTGAGACAACACAGGGGGGATGTATATAATAGGGCATGCACAGAGGGGGTCATATACTATTGGGCAGTGATAGGGAACCTTGGCTCTCCAGCTAATGCAAAACTAAAGCTTTAGCTGTGGCTGTCCAGGCATGATGGGAGTTGTAGTTTTGCAACAGCTGGAGGGCCAAGGTTCCCTACCCCTTGTATAGGGGATGCACAGAGGTTGTCATCTACTATAGGGGTACTGCGCATAGGGGGATTTCTACTATAGTAGATGCACATGGGGCCATCTGTATGGAAGACTGAACAAGGGACCAGTAAAGGGGCCAATACAGATGTGCAGTATAGAGAGATGAGGATGGTGCCAGAGTGTGAAGCCTAATATGTCTGTCTGGCAGATTCTGTGGATTCGTGGCTCGGAGAAGTTCTAATGGCCCAGAGCAGATGGAGAAGAAAATGAAAAGCGAAGAACTCCGATCAGAGAAGACGTCTCCTGTGAGTCACCTGATGTAACTGCAGTGTAATGTATATGGTGTATAGAGCCTGTGTAGAGCTGGGTCTGCCTCTATATGACTGTATGAGGTGATAGTGGTCTGTGTACAGAGGATTTTATTCAGTAGCAGTGGTGACGGTGTAAGTCAGTATGTGGTGGTACTAGTCAGTAGTAGCGGCGGTAATATTTCCCCCTTGTATACTGGTAATATTGGTCATAGTATACAGGATTTGGTCAGCACCAGTATAGCGGTAATATGTATGGTGATACTATTTCCCTCCTATATACTGGTATATCAGTCTTGGTATACAGGATCTGGTCAGTAACAGTATGGCGGTAATATGTGTGGGGATATTTGCTCTTTATATACTGGTGTTATTGGTAGCTGTATGACTTTTGTATCTGTATAAAGTGTTATCATGCAAAGAAACCTGTCTTATAGCCAATTGCACAGGGCAATTATAGGTAACAAAAGCTCCTAGGAAGCCCCATGTAAAAGTGTCAGAGATCAGCTGACGCGCAAATGCTCGCTAGTCGGCTGATTTGATCTTTTGTGCAGCTGTATAAATCATTGTTGTTGGCCGCACATCTCGGTGTATTCCTGCCCTGCTGATTAGCAATCGTTTGCAGCCCTATGCTGCCCCATATCACACCGTGTTACTGGACCCTTATTAATGTTACCATAGATAAGTATATTGGCTGAAGGGTGGGCCCCATGAATGATTTCCCCTGGTGGGCCCAAGCACTCCAGTCCGACACTGTATGTGTGTAATGTACATGTAGCTGAGCTGTATATGTGTAATGTACATGTAGCTGAGCTGTATATGTGTAATGTACATGTAGCTGAGCTGTATATGTGTGTAATGTACATGTAGCTGAGCTGTATATATGTGTAATGTACATGTAGCTGAGCTGTATGTGTTTAATGTACATGTAGCTGAGCTGTATGTGTGTAATGTACATGTAGCTGAGCTGTATGTGTGTAATGTACATGTAGCTGAGCTGTATGTGTGTAATGTACATGTAGCTGAGCTGTATGTGTAATGTACATGTAGCTGAGCTGTATGTGTGTAATGTACATGTAGCTGAGCTGTATGTGTGTGTGCTGAGCTGTATTATTTTCCACTGGGAGTGATTTCTTTTTTCCACACAGTACGGTGTCCGTGTGTATATATTATACTACTATCACCGGGGTTAACTTCCTCACTTACCAATAGACATCAGATTATGTGTATAGGTATAGGTCTGGTATCCATGGTCTGAAATTTCATTATCCTTAGGAGACTAAAGAATCTGCTCCTACTTCTAAGAAGGAAAAGCCAAGGATACCAGATAGAAGATGTTTATCTTGCAACAGTAAATTACCATCTAGAAAAACCATGCAAGAAAAACATTTGCCCATCATGTATCGGGGATTTCATCATCCTTCCTGGAGGACATTAGGAAGATGATGAAAGATGAGATTGCCACATCAATGGCCAGACTCCCTCCTCCTCTTCCTCCACCTCTCATAACACTACCACCCCCTCCTCCTATATCTCAGGGCCCGATACCTGCTCCTCCAGTCCATCCGGTTATAGCCGACGAGGTACCTACAGCAGAGTCGGTCACCAACTATCCAGCTTCTGTGGCCACCTCTGAGGGATCAATTGCATCCATATCTAAGAAGCGTAAGACATTCTTCTGCGTCTTCCTGTGAATCAGGACAGATCTCAGAGGAATTAGACACTGATGATATTGAAACTGAGCATAAAGAAGAAATAAAAAAAAAAAATTTCTCTTCAAACCACACTTCCGCCCTTCTCAAAGCAGTCAGAGACGTTTTGGGCATGGAAGAAGTTGTCAGGGATGAGGGGCTTTAGTATAATTTTAGGACACAGAGAGGATAGTGTTAATATGATTCTCAATAACACATGATTTACAAAATGCTGATGTTGCTTATCAGGTTGGGTCACTCTGACCCATCCTCAGGACACTTATCTGTGTTCTGGTTTACAGAGCACAGATAGGGAGCTACAGAGACATCATAATTGAAGATAACTTGATTGAATAAACAGTAACAAACTGATTAGCGGGGAATCGATCGATACCAACCTTTAACCAACCATGATTGGATGTTATTCTTATTAATTTCCCTTACTCTGCAAATAAGATATTTACTCATATTGATCACACTGCGCATGACCGGATATAATCACATGACTTCATCTATGGAAAATACCTAAAGATTCTGTGTTAATGTTTAATGAAGTGTACACCCCGCAAGGGGTATAAAAGAAGATGACTTTGTTGCAATAAAACAAAAAATAGTGGAGGTCTGCTTCACCTAACCCCTACGGATGGAATCCACCCTCTTCGAGTGCACCACTATCCCAGCACTCACAGGATATAAATGAATGAATGAATATGAACCAATGTTATCCAAAGTCAGGGTTATCCAAAGTTCTTTGCTGAGGAAAGGAGCAAGTAGACCTCCTGAAACGCGTTCAAGAATCAAGGATAACAGAGCCTTTTAAAATTTACTGATTTTGGAGTATAGATCCCGAACTTAAGCCATATCTGCCTGGACATTCAAACCAAGCGGCAGTTAGTAAGAGCGCGCGCTCACATGCATGCGGACGCCGCAAACAGCACGAGATAGCTCACTGTGCTGAATCAGATCTCAACTGCACGGATCTCAAAGAAGCCGAACTGACTGAGACACGGACTACCGCTACAATACCATATCGGACCGTGAGAGCTACCACCAACAGGGTGAGAGGTGGACATCCCACCATTTGTCATTCAAGTATCACTTTATCTTACCTTCAATGTGTATAACCTGAAAAGCAAAACCATCTAACCAAGACATTAATATAATTATTTTAACGGCTATACAGCGATACGAGCTCATGCCAGACCTCGAGATTCGGGACTACTGCTAAATTCATTCAGGTGAGCTGCCTGCGCTGGGCCCGGCGCAGGTAACTTCACTAGGCTCCCCATACACATAGATTTTATCATACAGATTTTTACTCTTCCATTGTTCTACCTTTTTTTTATCTTTATACTAGTTAGGATTTTTATGTATTTTCTATGTATTTAGATTGTTTTCTATTACAAGTTTGACCTATACAAGGTTTTTTACAGCGATGATCGACTGTTGAGATTCAGACCAAACATGATATATGAATTTAAGTAATAAATGTTGATGTACAATCTATATAGGTGCATAAGTCATATGTCTCCACAGTACTTGCAACATACCACCCGCTTCTAGAGAGCCCTCTACATTGGTTCATATTTGTTGCAATAAACATGCTGCTACTCAGAACCATCTCGAGTTGTCTGCATCCTTCTTGGCCAAGATGCCCCTTCAATCTGGCTACCATCCAATATACCTGAAGGTCTTACCTGAAGACCACCCTAACAAAGTGCAGGAGGAAATAGCACCTAAAGATGTAATGTTTAGGGGTCTAAAGACCAAGAAAAAATTAATATTCCCAGTTCAAGAGACTTTACAATCTCTAATAACTGACGAGTGGGTGGAGCCGGAAAGAAAACTATAGGTTCCCGGTGAAATTAAAAGGCGTCTTTCCTTTGGGGAAGAAGACATAAGTAAATGGGGAGAGATCCCTAAGATCGATGTGCAGGTGGCAAAAACTACAAAAAAATCAATTTTGCCCTTTGAGGACTCGTTCCAACTAAAAGAGCCGATGGATCGTAAAGCAGAGAGTCTCCTTAGATGCTCCTGGGAGACAGTCTCTGGACAGCCGACAACACCGCAAAATCCAATTCATGCGGTATACCATTCGAAGGAGAATATGTCTTCGGGGCACCTCTTGATAAAATTATCGAGAAGACAGCAGATAAAAAGAAGGCTCTACTAGAAGAAAAGAGCACTACTAAGAAACAACAATACAAACGACCTAAATTCCAGGAAAGCTATCGAGGCAAGGGGAAAACAGGCCGTTGGAGTTATTCGAAAGGAGGCAAGGTGAAAAATATTTTTCAGAAGCGTGGGGTTCTATTACCAAGAACACCTGGGTAATAGATATCATCAAAAAGGGATACCAAATAGAATTCACTCATTTCTCCCCACGAAGGTTCACCATCTCCAAGCAGTCTTCGAGTCCCCTACAAACAGAACTGGTAGAGAGTGTACGGAAGTTACATCACATGAAAGTCATCTCTACAGTACCATTAAAAGAAAGGGGATCGGGTCATTACTCAAACCTATTTCTTGTAAAAAAAAAAAAACAAATGGCACTTTTCGCCTAATCATAAACTTAAAACCTCTAAATCGGTTTGTAAAATATGCAAAGTTCAAGATGGAGTCGATAAAATCCACGACTCCCCTAATAGCGACAAATGCGTGGATGGCCTCCATAGACCTCCAAGACGCGTATTATCATGTCCCAATACATCTACAGTCTCAGAAATTTCTGAGATTCGCGATACAAATAAACAAAAAGATTTGTCACTACCAATTCAGCGCCCTCCCGTTCGGGATTTCATCTGCCCCACGGATCTTTACCAACGTGATGTCAGAGGTTGTGTCTCACTTCTACACCTACGGGGGATAAATATAGTGGCTTACCTGGACGACCTTCTGATAGTGGCAGATTCCCATTCGAAGCTAAATCAGGACCTTCAAACAACCCGCAACCTACTGTCTACGCTGGGTTGGATCATCAACGAAACCAAATCATACTTAGTTCTATTTCCCAGGAAGGTTTTCTTAGGAATCCTCCTGGACTCCAATCTCCAGATGTCTTTTCTCCCGGAGGAAAAGATCTTAAAAGTCCTCAAAAAAGTCAGAAAGTTTAAGAACAGTCCTTGGTCGTCTGTAAGAGAAGCCATGTCAGTGCTGGGGTCAATGACATCTTGTATTGCGGCGGTCCCATGGAGTCAGGCTCATTCATGAGTCCTACAGGCTCAGATCCTAAAAATATGGAACAAAAGACCATCAGGGCTGGACAAAAAGATATCCATCATTTCACAGGTGAAAAGATCTCTGTGCTGGTGGCTGAATCGAGAAAATCTCGAGAAAGGAGTTCAGTGGAATCCTCACCCCAAGGTGATACTAAAAACAGACGCAAGTCAGATAGGTTGGGGAGCCCAGACAGTGACTCACTACTTTCAGGGAGTCTGGAGTCCAGACGATATAAGAGACTCCTCAAACCTCAGGGAGCTGAGAGCGGTTCAAAATTCCTTATTGGCAGCTCAGAACATCTTAGACGGGGTACATGTTCACATACTGTCGGACAATATAACGACAGTTGCTCACCTAAGACACCAAGGGAGCGCAAAACACAACTGTTTGTGGTCCGTCTCCCAACAGATTCTCTCCTGGGCAGAATCTCATCTTCTATCCCTATCTGCAATATCTGCCACACATTTAAAAGGGACAGAGAATACAGAAGTGGATTTTCTCAGCCGCAAACAGATCCATCCATGAGAATGGTGTCTAAAAGAGCAAGTATTCCATCAACTAGAGGATCGTTTGGGACTCCCGGAAATAGATTTATTTGCCACAAAAAGGAACAGGAAAGTAAAAAACTTTTACTCCCTGAATCCAGCAGATCATCCTACGGCAATAGGCCCTAACGCAAAGATGGGAGGTAAAACTAGCATACGCATTCCCTCCAATACCACTGATACCCAAAGTACTCCAAAAGGTCAGAGATCAGAGGACAAAAGTCATCCTCATAGTCCCGTACTGGCCAAAAAAAAGCTGGTTCGGACTCCTAAAAACATTGGCCTTAGAAGACCCAGTTCTCCTTCCCCATCTAACGGATCTTCTATTTCAGGGCCCGATTTTCCACCCAGATCCTGCGAAACTACATCTCTCAGCGTGGATCCTGAGCGGTCAATGCTAGGAAGACAGGGCCTCTCAGAAAGTGTAATATAAACACTAATGAAAAGCAGAAAAAAAGGTAACAACTTCCATCTATTTAAAAGTTTGAAAAGTCTTTTCCTCTTGGTGTGAAACTCCACCACTTTTTCCTGCTGAACCTAATATAGCCCAAATATTAGATTTTTTGCAGGCTGGACTATCTAAAGGCCTCAGACCGGCTACCTTAAAAGTACAGGTTTCAGCTCTATCAGCTATATACGGCAGAAATCTAGCAGATCACCGATGGATAAAGAGGTTCATCAGGGCGGCCTCCAGAATTAATCCCGAACTTCAGATTATTCATCCAGCATGGATTTAAATGTGGTCCTAGAGGGCCTAACTAGCACTAACTTTGAGCCTATTTCTAAACTAAATACTAGACTTCTCTCTTATAAAACAGTGTTTCTAGTTGCTATCTGTTCCGCAAGAAGGGTGAGTGAGATCCAGGCCCTTACTATCCGTAAACCCTACTGCACAATTTCAGAGGATCGCATAATCTTAAAAACAGACCCCTCATTCCTACCTAAAGTGGTCACAGAATTCCACAAGTCCCAGGACATCGTCCTGCCTTCTTTCTGTCCAGACCCTAAAAACAATCTGGAAAATAAATTCCATACTCTGGATGTAAGGAGAGCAGTACTTCAGTACATCGAGACTACTGCTCCTTGGAGAATAGATCGAAGTTTATTCATACAGTTTCAAGGCAAAAATAAGGGCAAAAAAGTTTTAAAAAAGTACCATCGCTAGATGGATAAGGAATGCTATAACGGAGGCGTACAGAGCTCAAGACCTTTCTTCTCCAATCAACATCAGGGCCCACTCTATGAGAGCAGTCTCCACCTCATGGGCAGAAAGGGCCTCTACCTCCCTGGAACAGACATTATAGACTACTACTGCAGTCAAGCGAAGACCTGACCTTCGGCAGAAAGGTTCTTCAGCTGTGGTCCCTCCCTAAGAGCCCTATTCCACCGTTCGATAATCGTTCGGTTGAAATGCAGTTAACGATTAACGACCGAACGAGAAATCGTTGATCGCTTTATAAGACCTGGACCTATTTTTATCGTTGCTCGTTCACAAATCGTTCGCATTGAATAAGACGCCGTCCAGTCGTTCACAGTAGATACGAACGCAATAGCGAATAAATAGCGAAGAAAAAACGATCGCAAATACGATCATAAGTAACGATTATCGTTCCATGGAAATGAGTGAACGTTTTCAGGTCTTTCGCAATAGCGGTCGTTTGAGATTGTTAATCGTTAACGATTATGCGAACGATAATCGTCCGATGGAATACGGCCCTAAGGTTAATGGTTGGTATTACTCCTATGGTGCCGTCGTGAAGGTGAGGAGAGAAAATAGGATTAGTCCTTACCGGTAAGCTGGCTTCTTCGAACCTTCACGACGGCACCAATATCCCTCCCTAGTATTCTATGAGAATATGATACTCACGTGGTGCTAATTGACTGTTATAAAGGCACTGGTGTTGGGAGGAAGGGGAGGGGCTTTTTACCTTTTGTGCTTTTTCCTGTCCTTAGGGTACAACCCATCCTCCTATGGTGCCGTCGTGAAGGTTCGAAGAAACCGGCTTACCGGTAAGGACTAATCCTTTTTTATTTTTTGCGCTTACGCTGTTTATTGTAAGAGATCAGGAACGTTATCATTATAATAGTTCGGGTGAGTCCGCATGCGGTGATACCAGATATGTTTATTTATTTTTATTTATAAAATAGGAAAAGGGGAGTAAGTTGAATTTTCATTGTGGGAAGGGATTTTTTTTATTAACCCTGCTGTTCTGTTTGGTCAAAAATGACCGAATTTGAAATTTTATATTTTTTAAAATATTCATTATGCGGTTCTAAAACTTGTGGTTCATTGACTTTTCCTCATTTGAGGGGTTCTTACTAATAGCAGACTTTATTTATTTATTTATTTTTTGTTTACTTTTTGCTCCACGTCTTTTTTTTACTCTTGTACTGTTCGGTCAAAACAGCAGTACTATACTTATCTCCAGATATTTTTTGAAAAAAATAAAGGAGTTATAATCTCATTTTGGTCAAGCAGTAACCGAGACAACAGAAAGCCAGACATGATGTTACATTACAATGCCACTAAATGGACAGTTGATACTCTAGATCAGGGGTCCCCAAACTTTTTACACAGGGGGCCAGTTCACTGTCCCTAAGACCATCGGAGGGCCGGACTATAAAAAAACAAACTATAATAAAATCCCAGTGCAAAATGCCACAACCCCCCCCCCCCCCCCCAAGTAGAAGCATCCCTCTTTCTTTCCACCCCTCACCCAGCCCGCACTCAACCCCTCACTCTCCCCTCAACCAGCCCCCCCTAACTCCCCCTTCACACCCTCAACCAGCCCCCTCACCCCACTTCCAACTCCCCCCACTTCACCTTCACCCCCTCAAGCAGCAATCAAGCAGGTATGTGGGTTACCCCCTGTATGTAGGATCCCCTGCTGTGCCCCCATATAGTAATAATGTCCCCTGCATTGTCCTCCATATAATAATAATGTGTCCCTGCATTGGCCCTCATATAGTAATAATGCTCCCCCATATAGTAATGTTCCCCTGCAATGTCCCCCATATAGTTATATTGTCCCCCTGCAATGTCCCCATATAGTTATATTGTCCCCCTGCAATGTCCCCCATATAGTTATATTGTCCCCCTGCAATGTCCCCCATATAGTTATATTGCCTGGGCATACTCCTGATGAGGTGGCTGTATGACCTCCCTACAAGACCTGGGCATGCTCCTGATGAGGCGGCTGTATGACCTCCCTACAAGGCCCGGGCATGCTCCTGATAAGGTTGCTGTATGACCTCCCTACAAGGCCCGGGCATGCTCCTGATGAGGTGGCTGTATGACCTCCCTACAAGGCCCGGGCATGCTCCTGATGATGTGTCTCTATGACCTCCCTGCATGCTCCTGATAAGGTGTCTGTATGACCTCCCTACAAGGCCCGGGCATGCTCCGGATGAGGTAACTGTATGACCTCCCTACAAGGCCCGGGCATGCTCCTGATGAGGTGTCTGTATGACCTCCCTACAAGGCCCGGGCATGCTCCTGATGAGGTGTCTGTATGACCTCCCTACAAGGCCCGGGCATGCTTCTGATGAGGTGTCTGTATGACCTCCCTACAAGGCCCGGGCATGCTCCTGATGAGGTGTATGATCTCCCTACAAGGCCCGGGCATGCTCCTGATGAGGTGTCTGTATGACCTCCCTACAAGGCCCGGGCATGCTCCTGATGAGGTGGCTGTATGACTTCCCTACAAGGCCCGGGCATGCTCCTGATGAGGTGTCTGTATGACCTCCCTACAAGGCCCGGGCATGCTCCTGATGAGGTGTGTGACCTCCCTACAAGGCCCGGGCATGCTCCTGATGAGGTGTATGACCTCCCTACAAGGCCCGGGCATGCTCCTGATGATCTCCTGAGGGATCTCCTCCCAGACCTGGACTAAAGCAGCTGCCAACTCCTGGACAGTCTGTGCTGTAACGTGACGTTGGTGGATGGAGGAGACATGATGTCCCCGATGTCCCCCCCAAAGAAATGCCCCCCCACACCATTACTGACCCACTGCGAGTCCGCTCATGCTGAAAGACGTTGCAGGCAGCAGATCGCTCTCCACGGCGTCTCCAGAATCGGTCACGTCTGTCACATGTGCTCAATGTGAACCTGCTCTCATCTGTGAGGAGCACAGGGGATGCCAGTGGTGAATCTGCCATTCCTGGTGATCTCTGGTAAATGCCAAGCATCCTGCACGGTTTTGGGCTGTGAGCATAACCCCCATCTGTGGACGTCGGGCCCTCATACCATCCACATGGAGTCGGTTTCTAACCGTTTGTACAGACACATGCACATTTGTGGCTGCTGGAGGTCATTGTGCAGGGCTCTGGCAGTGCTCCTCCTGTTCCTCCTTGCACAAAGGTGGAGGTAGCGGTCCTGCTGCTGGGTTGTTGCCTCCTACGGCCTTCTCCATGTCTCCTGGTGTACCTGCCTGTCTTCTGGTAGAGCCTCCAGCCTCTGGACACTACGCTGACAGACACAGCAAACTTCCTTGCCACAGCTCGCATTAATGTGCCATCCTGGATGAGCTGCACTACCTGAGCCACTTGTGTGGGTTGTAGAGTCCGTCTTATGCTACCACTAGTGTGACAGCATCAACAACATTCAAAAGTGACCAAAACATCAGCCAGAAAGCCTAGGTAGTGAGAAGTGGTCTGTGCTCCCCACCTGCAGGACCCTCCTTTATTGAGTGTGTCTTGCCAATTGCAGGTGACAGTGATTGTCAGTCAGTCCTGCTTCCTCAGTGGACAGTATGATTTCACAGAAGTTTGATTTATGGTCTGTTTACACAGAGCGATAATTCGCCCAATCAAACGATTTCGAAGTAGCTGTGTTTTTAATAACAATCAGCGTTTAGACGGAACGATATATCATTTGGAAAAATCTTTATTGCGATCATTTTAAGATCACTTAAGCCCATCTCACACATAGGGTGAATCGGTGAAAGACTGTTTACACAAAGCGATCTGGGAATTTTCAGTGAACGACCAGCGACGGTTTGAGAACTTTTAATCAAGTTTAATTTGAAAGATTATGATGAATGATTTATCGGTAGTCGCTTAATCGTTCCCTGTGTTTACACGAGCCGATTATTGCTCAAAGGCGATCCTAATCGTGAAAATTCGAACGATAACACAGGCCAACAAAAAACAACTTTTTTATGTTTCTTTGATGAAAATATGCAAATATTACTAATTTTGGGTCGAGAAACTCAAATATACCCACAGAATTGTTTAATTAGCTCTAGTTTTTTAGATACACGCCATGGAAGTATGTGCTGTAGGTAGCGAGAAGCATTCATTACAAGAGTATAAATTGCACACAAATGTCATGTTCAAACTTGAAATATTTCACGGAGAATGTTTAAAATAGCACAAAATAGCAAGAACACAATACATTAATTGCACACAACAATTGGGGCTTATAAGGGACTACAGGGGCTTATAAGGGACTACATCCAGGAATATGTAGTGGCTAATAGTATTATAAGTGATAACCAGCATGGTTTTACTAAGGACAGAAGCTGTCAAACCAACCTAATATGTTTCTATGAAGAGGTAAGTAGAAGCCTGGATGGCAGCGCGGCTGTGGATATCGTATATATGGATGAGGGGCGGCTGTGGATATCGTGTATCTGGATAGAGGCGGCTGTGGATATAGTGTATCTGGATTTTGCAAAAGCGTTTGACACAGTTCCTCATGGACGTCTGATGGGTAAGTTAAAGTCTATCGGTTTGGAAAATTTAATGTGTAACTGGATTGAAAACTGGCTTAAAAATCGTACCCAGAGAGTGGTGGTCAATGATTCCTACTTCGATGGTCCCCGGTAATAAGTGGTGTACCCCAAGGGTCAGTACTGGGCCCTCTTCTGTTTAACTTGTTTATTAATGATATTGAGAATGGAATTAACAGCAATGTTTCTATCTTTGCAGATGACACCAAGCTTTGTAGTACAGTACAGTCTATGGAGGATGTGCAGATGTTACAGGCTTTGTAATACAGTACAGTCTATGGAGGATGTGCAGATGTTACAGGCTTTGTAATACAGTACAGTCTATGGAGGGTGTGCAGATGTTACAGGCTTTGTAGTACAGTACAGTCTATGGAGGATGTGCAGATGTTACAGGCTTTGTAGTACAGTACAGTCTATGGAGGATGTGCAGATGTTACAGGCTTTGTAGTACAGTCTATGGAGGATGTGCAGATGTTACAGGCTTTGTAGTACAGTACAGTCTATGAAGGATGTGCAGATATTACAGGCTGTGTAGTACAGTACAGTCTATGGAGGATGTGCAGATGTTACAGGCTTTGTAGTACAGTACAGTCTATGGAGGATGTGCAGATGTTACAGGCTGTGTAGTACAGTACAGTCTATGGAGGATGTGCAGATGTTACAGGCTTTGTAGTACAGTACAGTCTATGGAGGATGTGCAGATGTTACAGGCTTTGTAGTACAGTACAGTCTATGGAGGATTTGTAGTACAGTACAGTCTATGGAGGATGTGCAGATGTTACAGGATGTGTAGTACAGTACAGTCTATGGAGGATGTGCAGATGTTACAGGCTTTGTAGTACAGTACAGTCTATGGAGGATGTGCAGATGTTACAGGCTTTGTAGTACAGTACAGTCTATGGAGGATGTGCAGATGTTACAGGCTTTGTAGTACAGTACAGTCTATGGAGGATGTGCAGATGTTACAGGCTTTGTAGTACAGTACAGTCTATAGATGATGTGCAGATGTTACAGGCTTTGTAGTACAGTACAGTGGAGGATGTGCAGATGTTACAGGCTTTGTAGTACAGTACAGTCTATGGAGGATGTGCAGATGTTACAGGATGACTTAGACACACTGAGTGTTTGGGCATCCACTTGGCAAATGAGGTTCAATGTGGATAAATGTAAAGTTATGCACCTGGGTACTAATAACCCGCATGCATCATATGTCCTGGGGGGAGTAATAACCTGCAGCATCATATGTCCTGGGGGGAGTTACTCTGGGAGAGTCGCTGATAGAGAAGGATCTGGGTGTACTTGTAGATAATAGACTACAGAACAGCACACAATGTCAGTCAGCGGCTTCTAAGGCCAGCAGGATATTGTCATGCATTAAAACAGGCCTGGACTCACGGGACAGGGATATAATATTACCGCTTTATAAAGCTTTGGTGCGGCCTCATCTGGAGTATGCTGTCCAGTTTTGGAACCCGATTCATAAAAAGGATGTTCTAGAGCTGGAGAGGGTACAAAGACGGCAACTAAACTAATAAGGGGAATGGAGCATCTTAGTTATGAGGAGAGATTAAAAGAATTACATTTGTTTAGTCTGGAGAAGAGACGTTTAAGGGGAGATATGATTAACTTATTTATATATATAAATGGCCCCTACAAGAAATCCGTAGAAAGCCTCCGCCTGGAGAGACAAGGGGGCGCTGCCTCCGCCTGGAGAGACAAGGGGGCGCTGCCTCCGCCTGGCGAGACAAGGGGGCGCTGCCTCCACCCAGAGAGACAAGGGGGCGCTGGCTCCGCCTGGAGAGACAAGAGGGCGCTGCCTCCGCCTGGAGAGACAAGGGGGCGCTGCCTCCGCCTGGAGAAAAAAAGGTTCAACCTCCGGAGGCGACAAGTCTTCTTTACCATGAGAACTGTGAATCTGTGGAACAGTCTACCACAGGATCTGGTCACAGAAAAAACAGTAGAAGCTTCAAAACCGGCCTAGACAAGTTCTTAGACCAAAATAATATAAATGCATATGTATAGAGCCTATCACCCCTCCCCCTTCCCTGTATGTATAGAGCCTATCACCCCTCCCCCTTCCCTGTAACCATCCCCTCCTTGGTTGAACTTGATGGACATGTGTCTTTTTTCAACCGTATTAACTATGTAACTATGTAACAGTTCAGACAAGACCTATTCACGAGAACGCTTTCTTTTTGCTTGTTGATTGTTTATATTGTTTATTGTTTATAGTACAAACTATGCAGACACAATGAATAAAATGGCTGACATCGGTTCAACAGGTCTGTAATCAGGTTTACCAATACACATTTGGTGAAAATTAAAAATTTCCCTGATAATTCCTGCATAATCATAAATGACCTGTATCTCAGAAACAAGAGCTAAAAATGACTTTTAAGTAACATATTCGTTTTTAGGATGCTAAAATTATTACAAACCAGCTATTTTCATTTCAGAAACATGTTCACTGTTGGCCGGTGTAATCCTTCCGTTACTTGGAGTTTAAGTGTTTCCCTTTATATATTTGAGCAGTCTAGTCCAGTCCTGCTGCACGGGGCATCGGCTTCAGGAACATATAGAGCAGTATGGCTGACGTGAAGAGGTTAATATTGCAGAAGCTCAAACAGATCTCTTCTAGTTTTGTGCTTTCCCTTGATACATATAAAATGTCTGACTGTCAGGATTTGAACCTAGTGACTCCTGCACTCCAGGCTGCAGCTCTACTCACTGAGCCACTGAACCTTGCTGGACAGCTCCAGTTCTGAATATATTGGTCAAGATCATGTTTCTTTAGTTCCCAGTCTTGAATCCTTAATTGGCTCCACCCCTGGACTTCCTATATAAACCCAGCCTTTCCAGTTCCTCCTTGTGAGATTATTGTGCTTTTGCCCTTAATCAAGCTACTCCTTACTCTGCTCTGCTCTTGTTACTTACCTGTGTACCGAACTCTGGCTAGTTATCTGACTCCGATTCTGCCTTATCCTCCAACTATATTGCTGCTCTCTGTGCACCGGACTCTGGCTAAGTATCTGACTACGCTTTGTATAAACCTCCAAACACATTGCTGCTACCTGTGTATGGACTTCTGGCTGACTGCTGACCACGCTTGTCTCCACCACTTCACTGCAACCTGTGTAGCGACCTCCAACTAACCAAGGTTAGTCTCTTGTACTTTTGTCTACATCCAGTGTTGTTATTGCTATTGGGCTCCAACCCAGACTAGACGACTAGACCGTTACACTGACTCTGTCGAATGGGATGACCTTCGGGAGCTCTTTGCCAGGATGAACTTTGGTCCCAAATTTAGATCCCGGGTTCAGCTCCTAGATCAGTCTCCTAGGGGCATCGGCAGCAATGTAGACATCTCAGATACATTTCCTTCTGGGAGAGGAACCAGGCAGGGGTGTCCACGTTCGCCGCTCCTTTTTGCACTTGCTATTGAACCTTCCGCCGGTCTCCCCTCATTAAAGGTCGTAGCGGAGGTTTAAGGCTATGTTCACACTACGTATATGTCCGGCCGTAGTTCGTACGCGGCCGAAACTACGGCCGTGTGAAAAATAGACATGCGGGCGAATTGCGAACATACTGGCGAACCGCGAACATACGCCCGTAGTATAGCTATGCTACCTAGCTTGTTTCGAAGCGATCTGAAGCAGGTCATTTACTTGGAAATCTTCGCCCAGCCCAGTAAACCACACAGAACCTTATAATATAAAAATCAAGTTCGATTTGGCTGAAAAAAAGTATTCCGCATTGAAATCCACAGCCGTGAGTTGGAACAGTTCCGGCCACAAACAATGGTCTTTTTCACGGCGCCGTAAACGATCCGTCCGTAGTCTCATATGTAGTGTGCATTGTGCGGCCGTATACGCATCAAACTCAAAACTACGGGCGTATATTCGCGGTTTGCACTACGGCCGGAAATATACGTAGTGTGAACATACCCTAATGGTGGAAAATCTCTATGTAGATGACACGCTTATTTATCTGGCAGATACCACTGAATCACTATCCGCTCTCCTGTCCCTCATTTTCAGGACTGCGGGTGAATTGGGCCAAATCCGTATTTTTTTGCAGAAATCAATAGTACAGGCGATTTTAAGAAACTTTGTAATTGGGTTTATTCGCCGAAAAAAGCATTTTCATCATGAAAAAGCAGTTTGACGCTCTCCCCCCTTTCTTCATGGTTTTTTATGGATAGGGGAGGGGTGGAGGGAGATGAGGCACCAAAACAGGACAACAAAGAGTTAATTTACAGCTACATCACCAGGCTCTCTCCTCTGACAGTCAGCACTGACCTCTGAGTACCAGCTTTCACACAGGTTCCACTGTGTAATCCTTTGTTCTCTGCTGCCGACTAATCTCCTCCCTCCTCCCCTTCACCTCTCCATAGAACAGACAGGGCCCGACTTATGTAAACAAAATGTGATTTCCTGATAATGAGCAGTGGATGGGGGAGGGGGGACCTGGGGAAAGTCTTTTTGAATGCAGATAATGGCATATTTGGCATATTTCTGGAAGGAGCAACAGTCAGTTATAAGGCAGTCGGGGAGGAGCAAAATGGAGTTATAAGGAACCCAGGGAGGAGTAGCACAGTGCGGCAGTCAGTTATACGGCGGCTGGGGAGGAGCAGCATGGAGTGGCAGTCAGTTTCAAGGCATCTGAGGGAAGAGCGGCCTGGAGCGGCAGTCAGTTATGAGGCAACTGGGGAGGAGCAGCATGGAGTTATAAATTAGTGGGGGAGGAGTGGCAGTCAGCTATAAGGCAGCCGGGGAGAAGCAGCAGCCAGTTATAAGGCAGAGAAAATGAATGACTTTGTTCCCTTATTACTGTAAATTCGCTCATCTCAACACCATGCAAGAGACCGATATCACCCCCACAGCGACTAAATATTATCACCGCCACACTAAGTATTATCACCCCCACAGCGACTAAATATTATCACCGCACTTTTACTGTATAAAACCAAGCAGCATTACCCCCACAGATACCAGAGTCTGGTGGTGATTACAGTGCAGTTACATCCAGTGACGTCTCTTCTGATGAAAACTGTTTACTTTCCCTTACCTTCTCCTCTCGGCTCGGACCGCCATGATGACCTTATATCCAGATGAGATGGAGGGAGAGGAGACTAAGTTTTAGAAGAAACATTTTATTAACAATTGGTGAGAAGTTTGGAGCTGCGATATATGATATCTGTATTACCGCCAAATCTCCTCTATACATGGGGAATACATAGCTGTGGTATCTGGCTTCCATCTGCTTTCTGGGTAAAAGACACCTGACTGATCACTGAGCGATCTGACTTGGCTTCTCCCCTGAGTGACTGTTTTGATGTTCAATAAGTTTTTTTTTCCGCATGAAACATTTCCCACATTTATCACATGCATATGTTTTTTCTCCTGTGTGAGTTCTTTGATGTGAATCACGCTGTGATTTGACAGTAAAACATTTCCCACATTCTGAACGTGGAAATGGTTTCTCCCCTGTATGAATTCTTAGATGTTAAACAAGATCTGACTTATAAGTTAAACATTTCCCACATTCTAAACATGAAAACGGCTTCTCCCCTGTGTGAATTTTTTTCTGTTTAATAACCTGTGATCTTTCAGTAAAACATTTTCCACATTCTGAACATGAAAAAGGCTTTATCCCTGTGTGAATTCTTTGATGGTTAACAAGACTTGATTTCAAAATAAAACATTTCTCACATTCTGAACATAAAAAAGGATTTTCCCCTGTGTGAATTCTTAGATGTTTAACAAAATCTGACTCGTATGTAAAACATTTCCCACATTCTAAATAGGAAAATTTGCTTATCTCCTGTATGAGTTTTTTGATGATTATCAAGACCTGATTTACGAGCATAACATTTTCCACATTCTGAAAATTTCTTCTCTCCTGTATGAGTTCTTTGATGTTTAACAAGATATGATTTCTATATAAAACATTTCTCCCATTCTGAACATGAAAACGGTCTCTCCCCTGTGTGAATTCTTTGATGTATAACAACTACTTTTTTCTGAGTAAAACATTTTCCATATTCTGAACAAGAAAATGGCTTCTCTCTATGAGCTCTTTCATGTATAGTGAACTGTGATTTGTAAGCAAAACATTTTCCACATTCTGAACATGAAAATGTCTTTTCGCCTGTGTGAATTCTGTTGTGTGTAAAAAGACCTGATTTGCGAGTAAAATATTTCCCACATTCTGAACATGAAAATGGCTTCTCCTTATTTTGATGAATAATCTGTGATGAATCAGAATACAGATCAGATGACAGATCGTTGCTGGGAACAGCTGAGGGTAAAACTGGGTTAATAGAACATTTTCCATATGTATGATCATGTACTTTATAACCTAAATATATCTGATTTCCCTCTGATCTCCGGGTACAGTCACCTGACAATATAGAAGAGAAGATTTCTGAGTAATAACCTTACAGATGTTTCATATATTAATGTTCTCTAGTGCAGCATCTTGTCCAGAATGTGACATCGTTGAACCCTCCGGTCCTCCTCCATCGTGGAACCCTCCCGTCCTCCTCCATCGTGGAACCCTCCCGTCCTCCTCCATCGTGGAGCCCTCCCATCCTCCCCCATCGTGGAGCCCTCCCATCCTCCCCCATCGTGGAGCCCTCCCGTCCTCCTCCATCGTGGAACCCTCCCGTCCTCCTCCATCGTGGAACCCTCCCGTCCTCCTCCATCGTGGAACCCTCCCGTCCTCCTCCATCGTGGAACTTTCCCGTCCTCTTCCATCGTGGAACCCTCCTGTCATCGTAACCAACACATAGTGCTATTGCAGTATAGCAGAGGTCAGCCTGTATTCCTGGCCTAGGGTGGAACCTGATTATTGGATTAGTGCTGTATAATGTAATATATGTTTATTGTGATGGTTTATGTGATATCAGTGTAACTGGCAGAGAGAGGATGGGTTACACACTGTCACACACCTAGATGTCAGGCAGCAGCACCACCAGCAGTCTCACAGAGGAGAAGGGTAAAGCTAAGTTAGTGTACTCCATATGAAATCTCAGGTGTGACAGGAAACCCATGAGTATGATGTGAGCTGTGAGAAGAAGAGTATCATATGGGGGCACAGCCAGAGAGGTGACAGGAGAGGAGGGCACAGCCGGAGAGGTAAAGGGAGAGGAGGGCACAGCCGGAGGGGTGAAGGGAGAGGAGGGCACAGCCGGAGAGGTGACAGCAGAGGGGGGCACAGCCGGAGAGGTGAAGGGAGAGGAGGGCACAGCCGGAGAG
The DNA here is from genome assembly GCF_027789765.1 of Dendropsophus ebraccatus. Lineage (NCBI taxonomy): Eukaryota > Metazoa > Chordata > Amphibia > Anura > Hylidae > Dendropsophus > Dendropsophus ebraccatus. The sequence goes on along the minus strand of NC_091456.1, from coordinate 196,745,541 downwards.
GTGACAGGAGAGGGGGGCACAGCCGGAGAGGTGAAGGGAGAGGAGGGCACAGCCGGAGAGGTGACAGGAGAGGGGGCACAGCCGGAGAGGTGACAGGAGAGGGGGGCACAGCCGGAGGGGTGACGGGAGAGGAGGACACAGCCGGAGAGGTGACAGGAGAGGGGGGCACAGCCGAAGGGGTGACGGGAGAGGAGGGCACAGCCGGAGAGGTGACGGGAGAGGAGAGCACAGCCGGAGAGGTGACGGGAGAGGGGGGCACAGCCGGAGAAGTGATGGGAGAGGGGGACACAGCCGGAGGGATGATGAGAGAGGGGGGCATAGTTGGAGGGGTGACAGTAGAGGGGGACACAGTCGAAGGGGTGACAAGAGAGGGAGGCACAGCCGGAGGGGTGACGGGAGAGGGGAACACAGCTGGAGGGGTGACGGGAGAGGGGAGCACAGCTGGAGGGGTGACGGAATGGGGGGGGGGCACAGAGAAGCAGCAGCCAGTTATAAGGCGGTCGGGGAGGAGCAGTAGTCGATTATAAGGCAGTCGGGGAGGAGCAGCATTCAGTTATAAGGCGGCCGGGAGGAGCGGCAGTCAGTTATAAGGCAGCTGGGGAGGAGTGGCAGTCAGTTATAAGGTAGCAGAGAAGGAGCAGCATGGAGTTATGAGGCAGTCGAGGAGGAGCGGCAGTCAGTTATAAAGCAGCTGGGGAGGAGTTGCAGTCAGTTATAAGGCAGCCGGGGAGGAGAAGCATAGAGTTATAAGGCAGCCTGGGAGGAGTGGCAGTCAGTTATAAGGCAGCCGGGGAGGAGTGAATTGCAAATAAAATGAATCACTTTGTTTCCTTATTACTGTAAATTTGCTAATCTCTAATTAACACCATGCAAGAGACCGATATCACCGCCACAGCGACTAAATATTATCACCGCCACAGCGACTAAATGTTATCACCGCCACCACAGCCACTAAATATTATCACTGCACTTTTAGGCCTTATTCACACGTTCAGTAGTATTTTCTAGTCCTGAAACAACCCGCTAAAAATTACGGATTGGACATCCGTATTACATCTGTATTTCCGTAAATCTGTTTTTACTACTGACTGCTTTATACAAGTTATTAAAGTTGAGTAGTTTACAACCCGTAAACAACTGATTTCAATGAGAGGATCCGTAAATAAATCTGGGTCCGCACTAGGATATGTCCTTTTTTTTCGGCATTGATTTTCATCCGTTTCATCTACTGATAGCTGATAGCCCAATAGACATCAATGTGCACTAACTCAGATACGGAAATACAGAATCCGTAAATTACGGGACGTGTGAATAAGGCCTTACTGTATAAAACCCAATATAACAAGACCAATCTTACCAACAACAGTATACAATGCCGCATGATATCGCCACACTCTGACTCGGACCGCCACGATAACCTTATATCCACATGAGATGGAGGGAGAGGAGACTAAGGTTTAGAAGAAACATTTTATTACCAATTGGTGAGAAGTTTGGAGCTGCGGTATATGATATCTGTATTACCGCCAAATCTCCTCTGTACATGGGGAATACATAGCTGTGGTATCCGGCTTCTATCTGCTTTCTGGAGAACAGACGGGTGACTGATCATTCAGCGATTTGACTTGGCTTCTCCCGTGAGTGAGTCTTTTGATGTTTTAGAAGTTTATCGTTACGTGCAAAACATTTCCCACATTTATCACAAGAAAATGGCTTCTCTCCTGTGTGGATTCTTTGATGTCTATGGAGATGTGATTTCTGAGTAAAACATTTTCCACATTCTGAACATAAAAATGTTTTTTTCTCTGTGTGAATTCTCTGATGTTTATCATGAGATGATTTCTTAGTAAAACATTGCCCACGTTCTAAACATGAAAGTGGCTTCTCCTCTGAGTGAATGTTTTGATGTTCAATAAGTTTATTTTTCCGCATGAAACATTTCCCACATTTATCACATGAATATGGTTTCTCTCCTGTGTGGGTTCTTTGATGTGCAGTGAGAAGTCCCTTGACAGTGAAACATTTCCCACATTTATCACATGAATATGGTTTCTCTCCTGTGTGAGTTCTTTGATGTGTATCGCGTTGTGATTTGACAGTAAAACATTTTCCACATTCTGAACAAGGAAATGGTTTCTCCCCTGTATGAATTCTTAAATGTTTAACAAGATCTGACTTATACGTAAAACATTTCCCACATTCTAAACATGAATAAGGCTTCTCCCCTGTGTGAATTTTTTTATGTTTAATAACCTGTGATCTTTCAGTAAAACATTTCCCACATTCTGAACATGAAAAAGGCTTTTCCCCTGTGTGAATTCTTTGATGGTTAACAAGACCTGATTTCAGAGTAAAACATTTCTCACATTCTGAACATGAAAATGGTTTCTTTTCTGTGTGAACTCTTAGATGTTTACAAAGATCTGACTCATATGTAAAACATTTCCCACATTCTAGACAAAAAAATCGCTTCTCCCCTGTGTGAATTTTTAGATGTTTAACAAAAACTGACTCATATGTAAAACATTTTCCACATTCTAGACAGGAAAATTGCTTCTCTCCTGTGTGAGTTTTTTGATGTTTAACAAGAACTGATTTACGGGCATAACATTTTCCACATTCTGAACACAAAAATTTCTCTCCTGTATGAGTTGTTTGATGTTTAACAAGATCTGATTTCTGAATAAAACCTTTTCCACATTCTGGACAAGAAAACGGCTTCTCTCCTGTGTGAGTTCTTTGATGTTTAACAAGATCTGATTTCTGAATAAAACATTTCTCACATTCTGAACATGAAAACGGCCGCTCCCCTGTGTGAATTTTTTGATGTGTAACAAAAACTTTTTTCTGAGTAAAACATTTTCCACATTCTGAACAAGAAAATGGCTTCTCTCTATGAGCTCTTTCATGTATAGTGAACTGTGATTTATAAGCAAAACACTTTCCACATTCTGAACATGAAAATGGCTTTTCTCCTGTGTGAATTCTGATATGTGCAACAAGAGCTGATTTGGAAGTAAAACCTTTCCCACATTCTGAACATGAAAATGGCTTCTCTCCTGTGTGACTTATTTGATGTCTAACAAGAGCTGATTTGCAAGTAAAACATTTCTCACATTCTAAACATGAAAAAGGCTTCTCCCCTGTGTGAATTCTTAGATGTTTAACAAAATCTGACTCATTTGTAAAACATTTCCCACATTCTAGACAGGAAAATTGCTTATCTCCTGTGTGAATTTTTTGATGATTATCAAGACCTGATTTCTGAATAAAACCTTTTCCACATTCTGGACATGAAAAAGGCCTCTCTCCTGTGTGAGTTCTTTGATGTTTAACAAGATCTGATTTCTGAATAAAACATTTTCCACATTCTGGACATGAAAAAGGCCTCTCTCCTGTGTGAGTTCTTTGATGTTTAACAAGATCTGATTTCTGAATAAAACTTTTCTCACATTCTGAACATGAAAACGGTCTTTCCCCTGTGTGAATTCTTTGATGTATAACAAAAACTTTTTTCTGAGTAAAACATTTTCCACATTCTGAACAAGAAAATGGCTTTTCTCCTGTGTGAATTCTGTTATGTGTAAAAAGATCTGATTTGCGAGTAAAACTTTTCCCACATTCTGAACATGAAAATGACTTCTCCCCTGTGTGAATTGTTTGATGTCTGACAAGATCTGATTTGGAAGTAAAACCTTTCCCACATTTTGAACACGAAAATGGCCTTTCTCCTGTGTGACTTATTTGATGTCTAACAAGAGCTGATTTGCAAGTAAAACATTTTCCACATTTTGAACATGAAAATGGCTTTTCCCCTGTGTGAACTGTTTGATGTCTAACAAGATCTGATTTGCAAGTAAAACCTTTCCCACATTCTAAACATGAAAATGGCTTCTCCTTATTTTGATTAATAGTCTGTGATGAATCAGAATACAGATCAGATGACAGATCGTTGCTGGGAACGGCTGAGGGTAGATCTGGGGTAATAGAACATTTTCCATTTGTATGATCATGTACTTTATAACCTAAATATATCGGATTTCCCTCTGATCTCCGGGTACAGTCACCTGACAATAGAGAAGAGAGAGTTTTTGAGTAATAACCTTAAAAATGTTTCATATATTAAAGAAGCAGTTCACAAAAAAGTTTTTGGGCCCCCCGGTAGCCGCTGGCATGTAAACTCACGTACGCTGATCGATGTCCCGCGGCGCAGCTCCGTTCCCGTCCCACGGAGCCGTTCAAATCCGGTGCGCGCTCACATCTGCCGGCGCTGTGACTCCTCTTCTCTGCCTTGTAAATTAAACGCCGGAAGTCACGCACTTCCATAGAGAATGCATGGAAGCGAGTGACTTCCGGCGTTCAATTTACAAGGCAGAGAAGAGGAGTCACAGCGCTGGCAGATGTGAGCGCGCACCGGATTTGAACGGCTCCGCGGGACGGGAACGGAGCCGCGCAGCGGGACATCGATCAGCTTACGTGAGTATACATGCCAGCGGCTACCGGGGGGGGCAAAAATTATTTTTTGTGAACTGCTTCTTTAAGGTATTGCAGTATAGCAGAGGTCAGCCTGTATTCCGGGCCTAGGATGGAACCTGATTATTGGATTAGTGCTGTATAATGTAATATATGTTTATTGTGATGGTTTATGTGATATCAGTGTAACTGGCAGAGAGAGGATGGGTTACACACTGTCACACAACTAGATGTCAGGCAGCAGCACCACCAGCAGTCTCACATGAAAACTACATTAGTTAGTGGGGAAGGGTAAATAATGGTATATGAAAGCTCAGAATGATGTGAGCTGTGAGAAGAAGAGTATCATATGGGGGCACAGCCGGAGAGGTGACAGGAGAGGGGGGAACAGCCGGAGAGGTGACAGGAGAGGGGGCACAGCAGGAGAGGTGACAGGAGAGGGGGGCACAGCTGGAGTGGTGACAGGGAGAGGGGGCACAGCCGGAGAGGTGACAGGAGAGGGGGGCACAGCCGGAGTGGTGACAGGAGGGGGGGGGGCACAGCCGGAGAGGTGACGGGAGAGGGGGCAAAGCTGGAGAGGTGACGGGAGAGCAGGGCACAGCCAGAGAGGTGACAGGAGAGGGGGGCACAGCTGGAGAGGTGACAGGAGAGGGGGGCACAGCCGGAGAGGTGACAGGAGAGGGGGGCACAGCCGGAGAGGTGACGGGAGAGCAGGGCACAGCGGGAGAGGTGATGGGAGAGGGGGGCACAGCCGGAGAGGTGACTTGAGAGGAGGGCACAGCCGGAGAGGTGACGGGAGAGGGAGGCACAGCCGGAGAGGGGGCACAGCCGGAGAGGTGACAGGAGAGGGGGGTACAGCCGGAGAGGTGACAGGAGAGGAGAGCACAGCCGTAGAGGTGACAGGAGAGGGGGGACACAGCCGTAGAGGTGACAGGAGAGGGGGGCACAGCCGTAGAGGTGAAGGGAGAGGAGAGCACAGTCGTAGAGGTGACAGGAGAGGGGGGCACAGCCGTAGAGGTGACAGGAGGGGGGGCACAGCCGGAGAAGTGACAGGAGGGGGACACAGCCGGAGAGGTGAAGGGAGAGGAGGGCACAGCCGGAGAGGTGACAGGAGGGGGACACAGCCGGAGGGCTGACAGGAGAGGAGGGCACAGCCGGAAAGGTGACGGGAAAGGGGGGCACAGCCGAAGAGGTGACGAAAAAGGGGGGCACAGCCAGAGGGGTGAGGGGAACAATCAGAGGGAGCCCAGTGTGTGGTAGATCCGTCAGACAGGGAGACTGACACTGTAAAGACAAAGTATAACTTTCTCAAGGAATTTTTGGAAGGACAGTTGGATATACTTCTATTTACCCCTTAATGTCACAGACAATTATTGTTTTTGCACTTTTGGAAGGAAAAAAAATATGTTTGTTTTATTTAAATATAAATAAATCCATTCCATATTAATCCCCCCCCTCCAAATAAAAAAATCTGAATAAAAAAATAACAAAATATACGTGGAATTATTAAATTATGACATTCCTCATCTGCGCAAAAACCTGCAAAGCTGCTGATTACTGATCATATCCCAGAAAAGACTGTATAAAAAATGCTGAAAAAGTAAAGTGTGATACAGATCGTGGAGTTAAAAATTCCAGTACACGGCTCTATAGACCGAAAAATAAAACATTATAGGGGTCAAAATCCAGAATTTTCTACACGGGAATTTCTTACAAATGTTTTCATGTTTTAAAAAGTAGTAAAATAAAATAAAAATCATATAAATTGGGAATTGCTGACTCGTACTGACGTGGGGAACATAGATAAGACGTCAGTTTAACCGCATGGGGAAATGCACAAACATTAAAAACGCCTGAAATATGAAGGAAAAAAAAAATGAAAAGTGTGTGTTATCTCCTATAATGGTGTCACTGTATGGGGGGAGTATACAACAGAGAAGACTGACAGGACACAGAGCTTATAATATTCCACCTGGGCGCTTACCTGTAGTGATGTCCTCCTTATACTGCTCATCACTGCTGTCATCTGTCTCTTCTTCTTTTATTCTTATGTCTGTAGCATTAATTGGGTTCAGATCCTTCACTGTGGTGATGTCCTCCTTATACTGCTCATCACTGCTGTCATCTGTCTCTTCCTCCTCTTGTTTTACCCTTATGTCTATAGCATAAGAATAGTTCAGATTCTCCTCTGTAAGAATGTTCTCCACACACTGCTCATCACCGCTCACATCTGCTTCTTCTTCTTCTTCTTTTACCGTTATGTCTTTAGCATTAATTGAGTTCAGCTCGTTCCCTGTAGTGATGTCCTCCTTATACTGCTCATCACTGCTGTCACCTGTCTCCTCTCTAACTATTATGTCTGTAGCATCAATATGGTCCAGATCTTCCCCCTGATTCATAAGACGTGAGAGAAATATTGTAAAAGTCATCAGACAGGAGGAGAAGTCAGGTGGGATGTACAGATCATAGGGAACATCTCCATCTACCTGATCCTGATCCTGATCCTGTGGGAGAAGAGGACGGGGACATCTCTCTGGTGCTGTTCTCTTACTGGATCTGACTGGAGGGAACACATACAGAGACTGAATTCATTCTTTCCATCCAGATAATACAGAGAGGAGGTGTGTATATAGTCCTGTCTATTACCTGCTGATGGGAGGGGCTGCTGATCCTCCAGCATCACATCCTTGTACTGATCCTTGTGTCCTTCTACATACTCCCACTCCTCCATGGAGAAATAGACCGCCACGTCCTGACACCTTATAGGAACCTGACACACACAATGGTCACACAGTCATCCCCCCCACCCCTCCAGTGGTGTTACTGTATAATGTCCCAGCATTCCCTGCAGCCACAGTCTCACCTCTCCACTCAGCAGCTCCACCATCTTGTTGGTGACTTCTAGGATCTTCTCTTCCTCCATTTCCTCATGTATCAGGGGCCCCGGGATTGGGCTCAGGGTTCTTCCCCATCCTTCACACCCAGGGGCCCCACAGCGCCCACTAGAGGACTTCTTCACTACTATGTAATCCTGTGTATGGAGAGACACATTACTATCACTCCATCCATTCCCAGAATCCCTCACCTCTCCAGTCCTATCCATCTGTTATTCCATAGATAAGAATGATGTCATGATGACATCACTCCCAGAATCCCTCACCTCTCCAGTCCTATCCATCTGTTATTCCATAGATAAGAATGATGTCAAGATGACATCACTCCCAGAATCCCTCACCTCTCCAGTCCTATCCATCTGTTATTCCATAGATAAGAATGATGTCAAGATGACATCACTCCCAGAATCCCTCACCTCTCCAGTCCTATCCATCTGTTATTCCATAGATAAGAATGATGTCATCATGACATCACTCCCAGAATCCCTCACCTCCCCAGTCCTATCCATCTGTTATTCCATAGATAAGAATGATGTCATGATGACATCACTCCCAGAATCCCTCACCTCTCCAGTCCTATCCATCTGTTATTCCATAGATAAGAATGATGTCATGATGACATCACTCCCAGAATCCCTCACCTCCCCAGTCCTATCCATCTGTTATTCCATAGATAAGAATGATGCCATGATGACATCACTCCCAGAATCCCTCACCTCTCCAGTAAGCAGGAAGAGTATGTGTAGGGTGAGGGTTATTATCCTGTCGGCCATCTTGTCTCTGTCTCTCTCCATGGTTGATGGGTCGGTCTCTTATATAGAAGATATCAGCAGAGGATCCTGGAGGGAAGAGGAGGAGACAATGTAATATATCGGGGTCTCCAGTATAATATAACTTTATTGATCGGGCACAGTGAACAGTCACATGATGTCCCAGGAAAGAGAGAAGAAAATGTGAGGAAAGATTCTCATCTCCCCCAACATGATATCATCCAGATGAGAGGAGAGAAGAGGAAACAGCACAGATCGGCCTCCTGGGATCAGCAATGACACAAGGAACAACAACACCTCATACCTAATACCGCCCAGTGCTGAAGGGGTTAATGGTCCTGCTGCCCCCTACACACATATATATATACTGTACCTCCACCTGCAGAGCTGTACAGGAGCCGTGTGCTTCCCCTGTGCTTCCAGGACCTGCCATGATGTCACAGTCATGTGATCAGTCACAGGGAGGAGGAGTCACATGATCAAGGGCTGCTGCTTATTGTGTGCAGGACTAAATAGCAGGGCTGTGTTTGTGTTCGGTCTCCCAGTAGGTTGGTAGATGCCGCAGTGTAACAGATTTTCAGCCCCCCATACATTAAACATAGAGACTACTCTCTTTAAGAAGACCATCCCATCAGATAACCAGTTTACAGTGAGTCTAGAGGTAGTAGAGAAGAGGCCGGTGACTAGAGACCAGTAACCTGACATCTGTAGTAGAGAAGAGGCCGGTGACTAGAGACCAGTTACCTGATGTGTAGTAGAGAAGAGCCCGGTGACTACAGAGCAGTTACCTGACATCTGTAGTAGAGAAGAGGCCGGTGACTAGAGACCAGTTACCTGACATCTGTAGTAGAAAAGAGGGTGGTGACTACAGACCAGTTACCTGACATCTGTAGTAGAGAAGAGGCCGGTGACTAGAGACCAGTTACCTGATGTGTAGTAGAGAAGAGCCCGGTGACTACAGAGCAGTTACCTGACATCTGTAGTAGAGAAGAGCCCGGTGACTACACACCAGTTACCTGACATCTGTAGTAGAAAAGAGGGTGGTGACTACAGACCAGTTACCTGACATCTGTAGTAAAGAAGAGGCTGGTGGCTACAGACCAGTTACCTGACATCTGTAGTAAAGAAGAGGCCGGTGACTACAGACCAGTTACCTGACATCTGTAGTAGGGAAGAGGCCGGTGACTACACATCAGTTACCTGACATCTGTAGTAGAGATGAGGCCGGTGACTACAGACCAGTTACCTGACATCTGTAGTAGAGAAGAGGTCGGTGACTACAGACCAATTATCTGACATCTGTAGTAGAGAAGAGGTCGGTGACTACACACCAATTACCTGACATCTGTAGCAGAGAAGAGGCCGGTGACTACACACCAGTTACCTGACATCTGTAGTAGAGTAGAGGCCGGTGACTACACACAAGTTACCTGACATCTGTAGTAGAGAAGAGGCCGGTGACTACACACCAGTTAGCTGACATCTGTAGTAGAGAAGAGGCCGGTGGGGGTGTGATTTTACCTTTTTATACTGTACCTGTATGACTATATATATATATATATATATATATATATATATATATATATATATATATACACAGGCCTTTGAATTAGAAGCATCAGCACATAAAAGTATAGACTTCTTGATAGGGTTACTTTTATGAGTTTTAATGTCTGGGAAATTCCTTTACCTTGAGACTTCTGATACATGGAGACAATAAGGAATTTTCTAATGATGAACTATGTCTCACAAGTCCTTATCAGTTTCAAGGACATTGTCTGAGCGAACCGGACTGTTTGTTACATTTGGGCCCTGGGAATCATCCTTTATTATCAGTGCACAGAATGTATTGTTCTAATTTTTTCACACGTTATACCACCTGACTGCGCAGTACAGGAAGCAGTTGACCATCTATGAATTTGGCCTATCAGAGTGTGACATGTATGTGTTTTGTGACTTAGGACCCCGCCTGTGTTGAATTTCTACATACGTTATGTGAATACACTACGCATGTGTAGTACCGCCCCATATTCTGACTATAAAATGTGATTACCATAATAAAACTTGGGCCATTTATCCCGGCTTATAATCATGATACATTGTCTTATCTGTGTCCGTGATTTATAAGTGACGAGTTGGTAATACTGCAGGTTACAGCTCTAGATATATTTAAAAACCATCCATCCTGGGTATTTGACTTTTCTCCATAGAGACGGGTCAACATCTAAATTTAGACTTATCAATTTGGCGCTCGATGGCAGGGACTCAGCCTCTTGCAAACCAGAATGCAGGTGTGACGGGATGTGGTGATTTATCAGTCATCGGACGTGCAGATATAACTGGCCAGGTAAGAAAGACTTTCCTTTCTTACGTACTATCTGTGCCTCAGGGGAGCGGATCTAATCAGATTCCCGTCACAGCTGCGTTCTCTATATGTCTGTAAAGCTGAGTCTATTTGTTAGACAAAGAACTCTGTAACCCAGGAGAGGACAAGGTTAAAGTGCTGCATTGCCGTCGCAGACTGTGGTGTGATTGAGATAAGCTGTTGCTGTATTTATGCTGAATTAAGGAAAGGGATTGCCGAACATGATCACTTCTGCGTCCTTACGGGGAGGCTGTGATTAATACTTAACCCTTGTAATACAGCATGACATCGAGAACAGCTGCAAGGTCACAGACAGCAGGCGCATAACTATTGGAGTGAACGGGTTCCTGATAAGTGATATCTGTCTCGAGCAGCGGAAACAATACTTGTATTGATCCCATTATTTGTGCTTTTACTGTGGTAGAGAGCAGGTCAGAAGATCTGTGACTTACCCCCTTGCCCCCTAGGAGGAATTAGCAACGAGGGACAGTAGGTTGCTGTAGAGCGTCGCTATAGCGTGTCACTGTGACGGCTGGGCCTATAGCGGCTGTGCTTGTCAAGACCTAAGGTTTAGGTTTTAGTCCCCAATACGCTACCTAGGGAATAGCTGAGCAAGGATGAGACAGTTATTCTCTAAAAGAAGGGATCCCCAGTCTCCACAAGAAGTTTATGTGAAGCTGATGTGAAGCTAAGGAAGATAGTCAGTGACGGGCATGAGAAGATGCAGTGTAAGATCTAGAACAGATCTTTAGGAGGTTTGATATGAAGGCAGATGCATGCCTTAGCCCCACCAACCTCTGGCTCTCTGACCAACACCTGGGAAACCCCTCACACTCCTGTGCACACTTATTTTTGCCTTGTGGGTAGGTGACTAGGCCTACATGTAACATGCAGGGCAAATGGGTCCTTGGAATTTCCAGGAACCTTAGGGGTTAATGTAAGTACTATCCCTAAGGGGGAATCGAGGATTAGAGTTCTAAGAGGGGAGGGTGTGGAGTAGATAGATGAGAGCCAGAGGGTCAGACAGAAGGAAAACATTCAGGATAATGGGTGGGAAGCACAGGTCCAGCTGGGTGGACATGTGCCGGTGACCAACAATATCTAGATAAGACAGAATATTGTAGTGTGTGTGGCAGACCCAAGCCACATCATTATGTTACACCATTGTACCCAGTTTATATCTGTATACAAACCCCAGATCCTGCAAAAAGCCAACCTACCTCCAATGGTGGCGTATAGACCCTTTGTTCTGCAGGAATCTTCCCCTTGGTCGGCTGTTAAAGTAGTTAATTTGATTTAAAGTGCCCCTGACCTGATAGTAAGAAAAAATGCCTTTGTGGAGGTGGGCAGCCTAACCTCAAATAGTGTCTAAGTACAATGCCACATACTCAGACAAGGAGAACAGTCCAGCTCATTGCTAGATACAGTACTGAGAGAGCTGAAAAGGGGTTAATGAATATGCTGGAGGAGTTTAAGCAGCATACAATTATTTGGCACATAATCAGCCTCACAAGAGTTTTTTTTTTGTGTGTGTGTTATTTGTTGTGTTTTGTACAAGGTCATCAACCAGCTCTGAGGGCTGCAGATCACATGCAAGCAGCATTAGAAACAAAAGAATCAGAGCTGTTAGTGTAATGTACTCTCCTACATTATATACTGTTATATTGCAGCCAGTCTTACTAAGCTGGTGTTCCCTTTAGAAGTAGTATGTTACATGTTACAAAATGTTGATAATTTTCTGTTGTCCCGATCATAAAACATGTATTTATTTATGTACGCCACTTTTCTGTAATCAGCCCTCAAAGATGGCGACTGAAAGCCAACCTCTCCCTCATATCATCCACGTCTGTATTATAATTGTGACGTCTCAAAACCACGCCCTAAGCCAACACCCCTATATCCGGTTATCTAGTCCGGTGGCCATCTTAACTTCTGGCATTTCTGTCCTCCGCCCATACTGCTTAGTGTTACTGAGGGGGCGGGCACAGGACTCTCCGATAGAGTCTAACAACTGTTTTGTACATATATTAATGAATGTTATTACCTGATGGTTAGGAAAGTTAGACAAAGGTTTGTTCAAAGGAAAAGCAATGAGACTGTTTGAAGGAGTCTATTATTGTATAAGATTGTTATACGTAAGTGTCAGGAGGAGTCAGAGGGAAAAAGCGCGTTTATTAGGAATGTCAAGAGAAAAGTGATAATTGGTAAAGATCAAACGCAGAAGTTAGCAAAGCTAGCTAGTAAAGCCAAACCCATATCCATGGCTCCAGTCTGCACTCCTTATGCCCCCAATATGTAAATATTTTTTGCTAAGTGCATTGAATCCAGCATCTCTGTTGCCTTGATGTAGATTCAAATGGGGGAGGGGATAGAGGTGAATGGAAATGGGAGTAGCCAATTTTGATGTTTTAAAAAAATTTTTAAACACCGTACAAATTTTTTATTTTTGAATAAGGATGTTTTTGTTACTTATTGTGTTTGATATTTTAAATTGTGAAAGATGAAAATGTAATTGAAAGCCCAAATATTAATGAAAGTTTAAAAGTTTTCATTGTAGATTATCCCAGACTTTTTCAAAGATGGATGACACAAGACGCAAGGATATATGTGACCGCCATGCAGCGTGACGTTCTACTGCAGAAACCACTCCTGCCATAAGCTGGAGATGAGGACAATCACTGAGACATGTAAGATGGTTGGAGGTAACTGTGCAGATGTCTATATGAAGCCCACCATTATGGGTTATTGGCAAGTGAGAGATTTGTTTGGTCCCTGGGCTTACCAAAAACAAGAAAACAAAAAAACAAAAACTGTTCAAAGAAGAAGAAAAGCTGCTATAGAGCGGCTGACGCAACGTTCACACAGACAAACCCTGATGCCAAAAAGGATGATGGATCATGGATGAAGCTGCCGATGCTGTGGTTTCTGTGCTCTTCCTGAGGTAACCGTACAAAGCGTACAAGGGAATGGGGAGATGCTTCCGGTCTCTTCCTGAGGTAACCGTACATAGTGTACAGGTGGAGGGGGAGATGCTTCCGGTCTCTTCCTGAGGTAACCGTACATAGTGTACAGGTGGATGGGGAGATGTTTCCAGTCTGTTCCTGAGGTAACCGTACATAGTGTACAGGTGGAGGGGGAGATGTTTCCGGTCTCTTCCTAAGGTAACCGTACATAGTATACAGGGGGATGGGGAGATGTTTCCGGTCTCTTCCTGAGGTAACCGTACATAGTGTACAGGGGGATGGGGAGATGTTTCCGGTCTCTTCCTGAGGTAACCGTACATAGTGTACAGGTGGAGGGGGAGATGCTTCCGGTCTCTTCCTGAGGTAACCGTACATAGTGTACAGGTGGAGATGCTTCCAATCTCTTCCTGAGGTAACCGTACATAGTGTACAGGTGGAGGGAGAGATGTTTCCGGTCTCTTCCTGAGGTAACCGTACATAGTGTACAGGTGGATGGGTAGATGTGTCCGGTCTCTTCCTGAGGTAACCGTACATAGTGTACAGGGGGATGGGGAGATGTTTCCGGTCTCTTCCTGAGGTAACCGTACATAGTATACAGGTGGAGGGGGAGATGCTTCCGGTCTCTTCCTGAGGTAACCGTACATAGTGTACAGGGGGATGGGGAGATGTTTCTGGTCTCTTCCTGAGGTAACCGTACATAGTGTACAGGTGGATGGGGAGATGTTTCCGGTCTCTTCCTGAGGTAACCGTACATAGTGTACAGGTGGATGGGGAGATGTTTCCGGTCTCCTTCTAAGGTAACCGTACATAGTATACAGGGGGATGGGGAGATGTTTCCGGTCTCTTCCTGAGGTAACCGTACATAGTGTACAGGGGGATGGGGAGATGTTTCCGGCCTCTTCCTGAGGTAACCGTACATAGTGTACAGGTGGAGGGGGAGATGCTTCCAATCTCTTCCTGAGGTAACCGTACATAGTGTACAGGTGGATGGGTAGATGTGTCCGGTCTCTTCCTGAGGTAACCGTACATAGTGTACAGGGGGATGGGGAGATGTTTCCGGTCTCTTCCTGAGGTAACCGTACATAGTATACAGGTGGAGGGGGAGATGCTTCCGGTCTCTTCCTGAGGTAACCGTACATAGTGTACAGGGGGATGGGGAGATGTTTCTGGTCTCTTCCTGAGGTAACCGTACATAGTGTACAGGTGGATGGGGAGATGCTTCCGGTCTCTTCCTGAGGTAACCGTACATAGTGTACAGGTGGATGGGGAGATGTTTCCGGTCTCTTCCTGAGGTAACCGTACATAGTGTACAGGTGGAGGGGGAGATGCTTCCGGTCTCTTCCTGAGGTAACCGTACATAGTGTACAGGTGGATGGGGAGATGTTTCCGGTCTCTTCCTGAGGTAACCGTACATAGTGTACAGGGGGATGGGGAGATGTTTCCGGTCTCTTCCTGAGGTAACCGTACATAGTGTACAGGTGGATGGGGAGATGTTTCCGGTCTCTTCCTGAGGTAACCGTACATAGTGTACAGGTGGATGGGGAGATGTTTCCGGTCTTTTCCTGAGGTAACCGTACATAGTGTACAGGTGGAGGGGGAGATGTTTCCGGTCTCTTCCTGAGGTAACCATACATAGTGTACAGGGGGATGGGGAGATACTTCCGGTCTCTTCCTGAGGTAACCGTACATAGTGTAGAGGTGGAGGGGGAGATGCTTCCGGTCTCTTCCTGAGGTAACCGTACATAGTGTACAGGGGGATGGGGAGATGTTTCCAGTCTCTTCCTGAGGTAACCGTACATAGTGTACAGGGGGATGGGGAGATGTTTCCAGTCTCTTCCTGAGGTAACCGTACATAGTGTACAGGTGAATGGGGAGATGTTTCCGGTCTCTTCCTGAGGTAACCGTACATAGTATACGGGGGATGGGGAGATGTTTCCAGTCTCTTCCTGAGGTAACCGTACATAGTGTACAGGTGGAGGGGGAGATGCTTCCGGTCTCTTCCTGAGGTAACCGTACATAGTATACGGGGGATGGGGAGATGTTTCCAGTCTCTTCCTGAGGTAACCGTACATAGTGTACAGGTGAATGGGGAGATGTTTCCGGTCTCTTCCTGAGGTAACCGTACATAGTATACGGGGGATGGGGAGATGTTTCCAGTCTCTTCCTGAGGTAACCGTACATAGTGTACAGGTGAATGGGGAGATGTGGATCTGTTTGTTTTTAAGTCTTTTCCAGAGACAATCAGCAACAAGCTGTGAGACCAGCGGATGGAGAGGAGGTACAGGGTAAAGATGGCGTCAGACAGTAAGTAACTGTATTTGCCACCTGCCTTGTATCCCACTGTAAGTTATCTGACAAAACCAGCAGAAGGAAGCCATGTGTAATGTGATGTAGTATCCTCACATTGGGCGGCCCAGGGGTCAACAAATATAGCAGGGAGGGTTGTGTACGGCTGTATTATCTACACCTGCCATAACCTACTGTAAGTAACACCGTAAAGTGCCTGTCTGCATAGTCTGTCATCTTCCTGCCTGTTTCAGGGAATGTAAGTGGACGTCATCCTGCTGCCACAGGTGGCCTATATAGGTATGTCCTTGTCTGTACTGGTGTCTTCTTTACAGGTCAGCCAAAGCTATGGGAGACGACAAAGCCAATGTCTGAGGTGATACGAGTGGCCTTAAAAGAAGCTTTATAACTGAGGCCAAGAGTCCAAGCGTCTGTGAAGAGGCCTGTCAGTCAAAAGATGGGTTTAAGGTTTAAGGATCCATACCAATGCTACTAACCATTACAAAAAGGATCATATGATATATATATAAAAAAAAAAAAGAAAAAAGTTTGAAACCTTACATGATGTATAGTATATACTTTGCTGTTATTTCTATGGTGGTTATTTTATGTGTAATATGTAATGATCTCAGTGAAACAAGAGACAATTCAGTAGGATCCAAATATTATATCGGTAATAAGCGCCCAGTTACTTCATATTATTGGTCTATGTATTATACTATATGATTATGTACAGGAAGAGATGTGACCGGTCATTAGACCTGTGTGATCTAATCATAAAGACGTTTTCTAGGTACAAAATGAGGTAAAAAGAGGTGGAAATTCTGAGAATCCGGTACTGACGAGTGTGAATTCACTAATTGGTTATTATAAGTGAATCTAGTGGTTACATAGTAGGTCACATTGTGGAGATTTTATTGCATTTACCTGTTATGCTGTTTTTGGTTTATGTATCAATGAACTTTTTATTTTGCTTTTGCCATGAGATAAGATTTGCTCACATCTAAACTTTTCCTTTTCAGGAACTTTTTAAAGTTAGTTTTTGTGACTTTCCAATACCCACATGATGCCGAAATGGTAGAGTCAGGTCTGTTATATGAAGTGGATAGCTTATTGTCTGATCACTCAATGTCACAGGGAGACGTAGGAGTGACAGGAGACTAGGTTAGGTTCGAGACGGAGGATTGGCTCACCTTTAAGGCCAGTCCTACGGTAAAGGGACCTAGAGAAGGGGGCTACATCTGTAGTCAGGATTAGGGACAAATCTTAGGGACAGGAGTGATAAGACAATAAGGTTTGGTTATTTTGATAAAATCCGGAGAGGTTCAATATATACATATATTAGTTTGGGTATTGACAATACCCTTTTATTTGTTTTGCTGTAACTAAGCTGTATATTGATGTATACTGTACAGACTCACCCATTGTTTAGTATTTTCTTTCGGTTATTGCAGATCTACCTATCACATCTGCTGTAAGTTTGTTCCGCCATCTATAACTTTCAATAAAACATTTAGTACTATTTTTGTCTATCCTATGGTGATGCCCATAAACTAATGGGAGTCCTTCAGGGTCTCTTCCAAGTGGTCTTATGTATAATACTGATCTGTTAGTCAGTAAAAGTGTTTATGTGTATTCTCTCTCGTATAAAACCTCGACAAACAGGAAGAAACTTCACCCTCATATAAGTGACTAACGTTACTATGTTTTCTTTCTCTTATCGGTTCTCTTGAATCTGTGCCGCCTGGACATTTCTGGAGGTTGGATACTGGACAAGTACTCGGAGGATGAGTTCACCTGTGGTCTCTTGATCAACCTGCAGCTGAGGGTGGAGTCCTTAAAACCTCCGGCTACGACCCAACCACCAGTGATGACCCACGTCCATGCTCCACGGATATCAAATGGGGGATTGATAAGGCTAGGGGGTGTGATTTTACCTTTTTATACTGTACCTGTATGACTATATATATATATATATATAGGCCTTTGAATTAGAAGCATCAGCACATAAAAGTACAGAGTTCCTGATAGGGTTAATTTTATGATTCTAATGTCTGGGATATTCCTCTATCCTTGAGACTTCTGATACATGGAGACAATAAGGAATTTTCTAATGATGAACTATGTCTCACAAGTCCTTATCAGTTTCAAGGACATTTTCAGAAGAAACCAGACTGTTTGTTACATTTGGGCCCTGGGAATCATCCTTCATTATCAGTGCACAGAATGTATTGTTCTAACCTTCTCACACGTTATACCACCTTGACTGCGCCGAACAGGAAGCTACTGACCATCTATGAATTTGGCCTATCAGAGTGTGACATGTATGTGTCGTGTGACTTGGGACCCCGCCTGTATTGAATTTCTACATACTTTATGTGAATACACTACGCATGTGTAGTACCGCCCCATATTCTGACTATAAAATGTGATTACCATAATAAAACTTGGGCCATTATTATCCAGGCTTATAATCCTGATACATTGTCTTATCTGTGTCCGTGATTTATAAGTGACGAGTTGGTAATACTGCAGGTTACAGCTCTAGCTATCAATTGGGAACCATCCTTTATCCTGGGAGGATCTGGCTCCATAGAGTCAGATCAACATCTAAATTTAGACTTATCAATATGTTTTTCACTGTTCTTATCCCAAAGAAGCTCTTTAGCCACTCGTATAGTCGGCTGCGCTCGTTTTACTGGCAGGAAACCCCCCCTAGAATGCGCCGCCTTAGAGCGATGGAGGAATGGCTGCCCCCATCTCTACCATCATCCAGCCTCAACATTGGTTTATACCTGCTGGTAGACATTGATAGCAGTGATGCAGCCACAGCTATGGCAGGAGATATTCTCCGTTCCTATGAAAGTCTCAATAATCTTATATATGGGTATCCGCCTTCCTCCCGGGTTCTTACTCCTCTTCAGACTGTAGTAAGAGCGTCGGACTGGCCCATTAGACTAGCGGAGAATCCTCTATTGGGCCACCAGCTTTAGAACCTGCACTAACACTGACCAACATGTCTTTTCACACTGGTTCTTCATTGGTGGCCACCAGGATCATTTCCTCTGGTGGCCCCCAGATAGCCCAGTCAGAGTAAGAGCTTGGCATCCTGCCCATAAGATCCTCCCTGCTGTGTCCTTTTCTCCCCGGACTCCACAATGGTTTAATCCACACCTCCTGCACTTCTCTATCTAAAACACAACCATGGAGTGTGTGGGGGCAGACTGGTTCCAGCTGATAGAAAGGCAACAGTGACTCAAATAGCCAACCGTTACAACCAAGGTAGGCAGAAGAGCATCTCTGAACGCACAGTATGTCGAACTTTGAGGCAGATGGGCTACAGCAGCAGAAGACCACACCGGGTGCCACTCCGCTAAGCTAAGAACAGGAAACTGAGGCTACAATTTGCACAAGCTCATCGAAATTGGACAGTAGAAGATTGGAAAAACGTTGCCTGGTCTGATGAGTCTCGATTTCTGCTGCGACATTCTGATGGTAGGGTCAGAATTTGGCGTCAACAACATGAAAGCATGGATCCATCCTGCCTTGTATCAACGGTTCAGGCTGGTGGTGGTGGTGTCATGGTGGGGGGAATATTTTCTTGGCACTCTTTGGGCCCCTTGGTACCAATTGAGCATGGTTGCAACGCCACAGCCTACCTGAGTATTGTTGCTGACCATGTCCATCCCTTTATGACCACAATGGACCCAACATCTGATGGCTACTTTCAGCAGGATAATGCGCCATGTCATAAAGCTAGAATCATCTCAGACTGGTTTCTTGAACATGACAATGAGGTCACTGTACTCCAATGGCCTCCACAGTCACCAGATCTCAATCCAATAGAGCATCTTTGGGATGTGGTGGAACGGGAGATTGGCATCATGGATGTGCAGCCGCCAAATCTGCGGCAACTGTGTGATGTCATCATGTCAATATGGACCAAAATCTCTGAGGAAGCTTCCAGCACCTTGTTGTATCTATGTCACCAAGAATTGAGGCAGTTCTGAAGGTAAAAGGGGGTCCAACCCGTTACTAGCATGGTGTACCTAATAAAGTGGCCGGTGAGTGTATATATATATATATATATATATATATATAGGAGCGGCACAGAGCGGCAGTCAGTTATAAGGCAGCCGAGGAGGAGCAGCATGTAGTTACAGAGGTGCCTTGGATTAGGAGCATAATTCGTTCCAGGACGGCGCTTGTAATCCAAATCCACTCTTACACCAAAACAAATTTTCCCATAAGAAATCATAGAAATGCAGACAATTGGTTCCACACCCCAAAATAAGGATTTATTATCCTCAATAACATGTAAAACAGATGAAACAAACATTCAGAAACAGCAGAATCTGTGATATTATAAGTTACTATACAGTAATGGAGAGGATGGGAAACACAAGGGCGGACAGAGACTGCAGGGAGCAGGAAGGAATGAGCAGGACAGATGTGGGCACATACATGCAGCACTCTCTGTCCGGGGAGAGAGGGGTTACAGCTATGGAGAGATTACCTCCACAGTCCTGTCCCCTGATGTAAGCCCCAGCCTGAAGTGGATCTGCTATGATATGGAAGGTGAGGGAAACTTCCTGGGTCAGAGTACAGAGCTGTAGACCCCGCTATGCAGACCATGCCCCACCCCCACTCCCCCTCCTACCCAGTACAGGGAGCTCTTATACCAAAGCAATGCTTTTACACCAAGTCACAATTTTGAGAAACTGTGAGCTCTTATACCAAAGCGCCCTTAAACCAAGGTAACACTGTATAAGGCAGCTGGGGAGGAGCGAATTCTAGAGAAAATTAATCACATTGTTCCCTTATTATACTGTAAATTCGCTCATCTCTAATTAACACCATGCAAGAGACCGATATCACAGCGACTAAATATTATCACCGCCACTGCCACTAAATATCATCACCGCCAGAGCGACTAAATCTTATCACCGCCACAGCGACTAAATATTATCACCGCCACAGACACTAAATATTATCACCGCCACAGCGACTAAATATTATCACCGCCACAGCGACTAAATATTATCACAGCCACAGCCACTAAATATTATTACCGCCACAGCGACTAAATATTATCACCGCCGCAGCGACTAAATATTATCACCGCCACAGCGACTGAATATTATCACCGGAGGGAGAGGAGCCTAAGGTTTAGAAGAAACATTTTATTACCAATTGGTGAGAAGTTTGGAGCTGCGGTATATGATATCTGTGTTACCGCCAAATCTCCTCTGTACATGGGGAATACATAGCTGTGGTATCCGGCTTCTATCTGCTTTCTGGAGAACAGACGGGTGACTGATCATTCAGCGATCTGACTTGGCTTCTCCCGTGAGTGAGTCTTTTGATGTTTTAGAAGTTTATCGTTACGTGCAAAACATTTCCCACATTTATCACAAGAAAATGGCTTCTCTCCTGTGTGAGTTCTTTGATGTCTATGGAGATGTGATTTCTGAGTAAAACATTTTCCACATTCTGAACATGAAAATGGTTTTTTCTCTGTGTGAATTCTCTGATGTTTATCATGAGATGATTTTTTAGTAAAACATTGCCCACGTTCTGAACATAAAAGTGGTTTCTCCTCTGAGTGAATGTTTTGATGTTCAATAAGTTTATTTTTCCGCATGAAACATTTCCCACATTTATCACATGAATATGGTTTCTCTCCTGTGTGAGTTCTTTGATGTGCAGTGAGAAGTCCCTTGACAGTGAAACATTTCCCACATTTATCACATGAATATGGTTTCTCTCCTGTGTGAGTTCTTTGATGTGAATCGCGCTGTGATTTGACAGTAAAACATCTCCCACATTCTGAACAAGGAAATGGTTTCTCCCCTGTATGAATTCTTAGATGTTTAACAAGATCTGACTTATAAGTAAAACATTTCCCACATTCTAAACATGAGAACGGCTTCTCCCCTGTGTGAATTTTTTTATGTTTAATAAGCTGTGATCTCTCAGTAAAACATTTTCCACATTCTGAACATGAAAAAGGCTTTACCCCTGTGTGAATTCTTTGATGGTTAACAAGAGATGATTTCAGAATAAAACATTTATCACATTCTGAACATGAAAACGGCTTCTCCCCTGTGTGAATTTTTTCATGTTTAATAACCTGTGATCTATGAGTATAACATTTTCCACATTCTGAACATGAAAAAGGCTTTACCCCTGTATGAATTCTTTGATGGTTAACAAGATCTGACTTATAAGTAAAACATTTCCCACATTCTGAACATGAAAAAGGCTTCAACCCTGTGTGAATTCTTAAATGTTTAAAAAAACCTGACTCATGTGTAAAACATTTCCCACATTCTAGACAGGAAAATTCCTTATCTCCTGTGTGAGTTTTTCGATGTTTAGCAAGACCTGATTTACGAGCATAACATTTTCCACATTCTGAACACAAAAATTTCTTCTCTCCTGTATGAGTTGTTTGATGTTTAACAAGATCTGATTTCTGAATAAAACATTTTCCACATTCTGGACATGAAAAAGGCCTCTCCTTTTTGTGAATTCTTTGATGTTTTAAAAGATTTGATTTCTGAATAAAACATTTCTTACATTCTGAACATGAAAACGGTCTCTCCCCTGTGTGATATCTTTGATGTATAACAAAAACTTTTTTCTGAGTAAAACATTTTCCACATTCTGAACAAGAAAATGGCTTCTCTCCATGAGTTCTTTCATGTATAGTGAAATCTGATTTGTAAGCAAAACACTTTCCACATTCTGAACATGAAAATGGCTTTTCTCCTGTGTGAGTTCTGTTATGTGTAAAAAGATCTGATTTGCGAGTAAAGCCTTTCCCACATTCTGAACATGAAAATGGCTTCTCACCTGTGTGAATTGTTTGATGTCTAACAAGATCTGATTTGCGAGTAAAACCTTTCCCACATTTTGAACACGAAAATGGCTTCTCCTTATTTTGATTAATAATCTGCGATGAATCAGAATACAGATCAGATGACAGATCGTTGCTGGGAACGGCTGAGGGTAAATCTGGGGTAACAGAACATTTTCCATATGTATGATCATGTACTTTATAACCTGAATATATCAGATTTCCCTCTGATCTCCGGGTACAGTCACCTGACAATAGAGAAGAGAATAATAGTAATAACCTTAGAAATGTTTCATATATTAATGTTCTCTAGTGCAGCATCTTGTCCAGAATATGACATTATGGAACTGTCCTGTCATCCTCCATCGTGGAGCCCTCCCGTCATCCTCCATGGTACAACCCTCCCGTCCTCCTCCATCGTGGAACCCTCCCGTCCTCCTCCATCGTGGAACCCTCCCGTCCTCCTCCATCGTGGAACCCTCCCGTCCTCCTCCATCGTGGAACCCTCCCGTCATCCTCCATCGTGGAACCCTCCCGTCCCCCTCCATGGTACAACCCTCCCGTCCCCCTCCATGGTACAACCCTCCCGTTGTCGCTACCAACAACACTTATGTTGATATTGCAGTATAGCAGAGTATTCCTGTATTCCGGGCCTAGGATGGAACCTGATTATTGGATTAGTGCTGTATAATGTAATATATGTTTATTGTGATGTTTTATGTGATATCAGTGTAACTGGCAGAGAGAGGATGGGTTACACACTGTCACACACACCTAGATGTCAGGCAGCAGCACCACCAGCAGTCTCACAGAGGAGAAGGGTAAAGCTAAGTTAGTGTACTCCATATGAAATCTCAGGTGTGACAGGAAACCCATGAGTATGATGTGAGCTGTGAGAAGAAGAGTATCATATGGGGGCACAGCCGGAGAGGTGACGGGAGAGGAGGATACAGCCGGAGAGGTGACAGGAGAGGGGGGCACAGCCGGAGGGGTGACGGGAGAGGGGGGCATAGCCGGAGAGGAGAAAGAAGAGGGGGCACAGCTGAAGAGGTGATGGGAGAGGAGGGCACAGCTGGAGAGGAGGAGGGAGAGGAGGGCACAGCCGTAGAGGTGACGGGAGAGGAAGGCACAGCTGGAGAGGAGGAGGGAGAGGAGGGCACAGCCAGAGAGGTGACGGGAGAGGAGGGCACAGCCAGAGAGGTGACGGGAGAGGAGGGCACAGCCAGAGGGCTGATGGAAGAGGGGGACACATTTGAAGGGGTGATGAGAGAGGGAGGCACAGCCGGAGGGGTGACAGGAAAGGGAGGTACAGCCGGAGGGATGATGAGAGAGGGGGGCAGAGCCGGAGAACTGACGGGAGGGGAGGGCACAGCCGGAGGGGTGACGGTAGAGGAGGGCACAGCTTGAGGGGTGACGGGAGAGGAGGGCACAGCCGGAGGGGTGACCAGATTGGGGAACAATCAGAGGGAGCCCAGTGTGTGGTAGATCCGTCAGACAGGGAGACTGACACTGTAAAGAGAAAGTATAACTTTCTCGAGGAATTTTTGGAAGGACAGTTGTATATTCCTCTATTTACCCCTTTATGTCACAGACAATTATCGTTTTTGCACTTTTAGGAAGAAAATAATGTTTTTTTAAATATAAATAAATCCATTCCACAATAATCCCCCCCCCCCCTTCCAAATATTCCATATTTGTTATCGCGGCACAAGGAATCATTAATGATCACATTCCTCACATGGTGATCTGCGCAAAGCTGCTGATTACTGATCACATCCCAGGAAAGACGGAATAAAAAGTCATGAAAAAGTAAAGTGTGATACAGATAAAACAACAGATCATGGAGTGAAAAAATCCCGTACACGGCTCTATAGACCGAAAAATAAAACTTTATAGGGGTCAGAATCCAGCAATTTATATATGGGAATTTTTTACAAATGTTTCCATTTTTTAAAAGTAGTAAAATTAAATAAAAATGATACAAATTGGGAATCGATGGAATTGTACTGACTTGGGGAACATAGATAAAACGTCAGTTTTACCACATGGGGAAATGCACAAACATTAGTGATGAGTGAGTACTAAAATGCTCTGGTGCTCGTTACTCGAAACGAATATCTCCTGATACTCGAGTGCTTGTTTCAAGTAACGAACCCCATTAAAGGGAACCTGTCAACCTCAGAAATTGATGGAAACACGACGGAAATGGACAGGAAACCGCTGGGGCAGCATGTATGCATGCCTCTGAGGCTGCCTAATTGCACCATTATGCCTAATTCTGTGCAACAGCCTGGTTAAAACAGAGGTAGGCATATGGACCACCCAAAAACTCAGCCTGACACAACATGGCAGTGAGAACACAGGGAACCATTAAAACAGAGGTAGCATATCATGAACCACCCAAAAATTCAGCCTGACACAGCATGGCGGTGAGGACAGAGTGAACAAGGTAGAAGCGGTAGCCAGTGAGCCTTAAAAAATTATAGCAGACCTAGCATGGCAGTGAGCACACAGAGAACCATTAAAAGTGAGTGAGGAAGCAAGTGAGCGTCCCAAAAATTAGGCCATTCACAGCATGGCATTGAGCACACAGAGAACCATTAAAAGTGAGTGAGGAAGCAAGTGAGCCCACCCAAAAATTGGAGTGAGTCCAGGGGCTGTGATCTTTAGTGGACACGAACCCGGGTGCTGACAGCTAACTGGCTAGGCCAGCTGTCAGTCACCATCAAGGGTACACCCGGGTGGTGAGGCCCCGGCCACGGCTAGACCAAAAAAAATTAAAACCGCTGGCTGGTTGGCGGAGGCGTGATCAGCGGGCCCCCGGCAACCAGTCCCGCTCCTCTGCAGACGTAGTGTGACGTCAGAGCATGGCAGTGAGGACACAGAGAACCATTGGAAGTGATTGAGGAAGCAATTGAGCCTCCCAATAATTAGGCCAGACACTGCATGGCAGAAGAAGACTTGGCTGTTGACTGAGAATTGAAGGAAGAGGAGGAGGAGGAGAAGGAGAAAAGATAACAAGAATCTTCATGTTGAGCTGCTTTCCCCGGGAGGACAGCCAACAAGGCGGCAAGGGCAGCCACACTAGTAGTCAACATGGATGCCAGTTAAGGCCCAGCAACAAGGAGGCAAGGGCAGGCACACCAGTAGTCAACATGGATGCCAGTTAAGGCTCAGCAGTAGCCAACCAGTAGCCTTCTACCCCCAGCACCCTTTCGATTTTCAATTTGACTGTAGCAGTTGGGGTAACATTTCCTGCATAATGTAACTACTCACTTCTACCCACACCACCCTTTCGATTTTCAATTTGACTGCAGCAGTTGGGGTAACATTCCCTGCATAATGTGACTCACCACCTCTCCCCCCACCACTGTTTTGATTTTGAATTTGACTTTGATCCTTGAGGATCTGGCAATTGTCTCATGCAAAGGGATCATCACTTGAGGGTTAGTGTACTACAAATCCCAGCAATACAAAGTAGTAAGTACCCACTAGATTTGGGGGGCTGTGCGGTACAATCTGGTAGTGGCTGGACCTATACACACTCTCTGACACCCCCGTCCAATGAGCAGTGAAGGTCTATGCAGGATGTACTACAAATCCCAGCAATACAATGTAGTACAGCAGCACCACCAGCCCCAAAATCAAAAAAAGAGTACACTGAGCACTTCTTAGGGG
Source organism: Dendropsophus ebraccatus (assembly GCF_027789765.1). Classification (NCBI taxonomy): domain Eukaryota; kingdom Metazoa; phylum Chordata; class Amphibia; order Anura; family Hylidae; genus Dendropsophus; species Dendropsophus ebraccatus. Next base: position 196,719,250 of record NC_091456.1, on the reverse strand, counting down.
TCTGTGTGCAACACCTAATGTCCACTTTCTGCCAGCAGCTTGTCACCACAGTGTGCTGGTGAAATCGTAGTAGCAGCACTGCAAGTCCCAGCCAGCAGTCTGTAGTAATACTATTAAAAAACGCTTTGAAGCCCTGAAAAAGGCTGTATGTTTGTATTGCTAGTATTTCCTGCCTACTGGAACGCTAAATCCTACACTGACGCTCTCCCTGAGAAGCAGCAGCTCTGTCACAGAGCACGCCTGAAGTGAGCACTGCCAGCTGCCCGTTTTATATGGCAGGGTCATCTGATCTGGCCAACCAATCGCTGCTATCGACATGTATGGGTCCCACGTGTTCGCAGGATGTACCAAAGAGGCTCCTGCATGTTTATTGGCTTAGAAATAGCGCCCAAACTTACAGGAAACGGATGTTAAGACCTCACAGGGGTCAGAAGGCGCTTTGGCCTTTTAAAGCAAATCTGTACCCCCCCCCCCCCTTTAAAAAAGAGGGAAAAAAATGAAAGTGCAAAAATTAAAATTAGCCGTGACATGAAGGGGTTAATGGGTGGACATGCCAGCATTGTGGGGGTCACACGGTAACTGGATAGGAGTCTAATAGGAGTTATTAGTATCATAGCCGCAAAATAGGGCAAATACTCCTCCCCCCCCATCAGTAGTAACAGGAGATGATGCAGATATCGGCCTCGTCCACATAGATGTATTTCATGTCCATATTATAGATGCACAGTGTGTGTTATCTCCTATAATGGTGTCACTGTATGGGGGATATACAGCAGAGAAGACTGACAGGACACAGAGCTTATAATATTCCACCAGGACACTTACCTGTACTGATGTCCTCCTTATACTGCTCATCACTGCTGTCATCTGTCTCTTCTTCTTCCTCCTGTTCTTTTATTCTTATGTCTGTAGCATTAATTGGGTTCAGATCTCTCTCTGTAGTGATGTCCTCCTTATACTGCTCATCACTGCTGTCATCTGTCTCTTCTTCTTCCTCCTCTTCTTTTATTCTTATGTCTGTAGCATTAATTGGGTTCAGATCTCTCTCTGTAGTGATGTCCTCCTTATACTGCTCATCACTGCTGTCATCTGTCTCTTCTTCCTCCTCCTCTTCTTTTATTCTTATGTCCGCAGCATTAATTGGGTTCAGATCTTTCCCTGTAGTGATGTCCTCCTTACACTGCTCATCACTTCTGTCATCTGTCTCTTCTTCTTCTTTTATTCTTATGTCTGTAGCATTAATTGGATTCAGATCTTTCCCTGTAGTGATGTCCTCCTTATACTGCTTATCACTGTTGTCATCTGTCTCTTCCTCCTCTTGTTTTACCTTGTTTGTAGCATAAGAATAGTTCAGATTCTCCTCCATAAGAATGTCCTCCATATACTGCTCATCACCGCTCACATCTGTCTCTTCTTCTTTTATCCTTATGTCTATAGCATTAATTGAGTTCAGCTCGTTCCCTGTAGTGATGTTCTCCTTATACTGCTCATCACTGCCTTCATCTGTCTCTTCTTTAACTATTATGTCTGTAGCACCAGTATAGTCCAGATCTTCCCCCTGTTTCATAAGATGTGAGAGAAATATTGTAAAAGTCATCAGACAGGAGGAGAAGTCAGGTGGGATGTACAGATCATAGGGAACATCTCCATCTACCTGATCCTGATCCTGTGGGAGAAGAGGACGGGGACATCTCTCTGGTGCTGTTCTCTTACTGGATCTGACTGGAGGGAACACATACAGAGACTGAATTCATTCTTTCCATCCAGATAATACAGAGAGGAGGTGTGTATATAGTCCTGTCTATTACCTGCTGATGGGAGGGGCTGCTGATCCTCCAGCATCACATCCTTGTACTGATCCTTGTGTCCTTCTACATACTCCCACTCCTCCATGGAGAAATAGACCGCCACGTCCTGACACCTTATAGGAACCTGACACACACAATGGTCACACAGTCATCCCCCCCACCCCTCCAGTGGTGTTACTGTATAATGTCCCAGCATTCCCAGCAGCCACAGTCTCACCTCTCCACTCAGCAGCTCCACCATCTTGTTGGTGACTTCTAGGATCTTCTCTTCCTCCATTTCCTCATGTATCAGGGGCCCCGGGATTGGGCTCAGGGTTCTTCCCCATCCTTCACCCCCAGGGGCCCCACAGCGCCCACTAGAGGACTTCTTCACTACTGTGTAATCCTGTGTATGGAGAGACACATTACTATCACTCCATCCATTCCCAGAATCCCTCACCTCTCCAGTCCTATCCATCTGTTATTCCATAGATAAGAATGATGTCATGATGACATCACTCCCAGAATCCCTCACCTCTCCAGTCCTATCCATCTGTTATTCCATAGATAAGAATGATGTCATGATGACATCACTCCCAGAATAATTCAACAAAAATAGCACGCACTACAATGCTCATGAGCACCCTCCACACTTCCGAACTCCACCAGTCCGGACAAGCAGTCCAATATATACAATGAATGTGAAGGAAAAAGTGATTGGCTCACCCTGCAGCTGCAAACTTCGGGTAATGAAACCCACTGCACTCCAATTATATGGAGCAATAAACTCACAGAGTCGATATGACTTCAGAATTCTTTTTAATTTTCTTCTATGAATAGATGCAGCATACACAAAAGAGTTACATGCTCACAGCTGATGTGACTCTGAAACCCGGACGCCCAAGTACGTCCTCCTCGTGGACGTTTCGGAGGATGCAGACTCCTCCTTCCTCATGCGCGAGGACATAAGGAAGAGGGCGGGATTATAACGAATCAACATTTAACCCTGTAAGTATCACTAGTCAGTAGTATAACATATAATATCACACAATGCTACAAATTCATTATAATACGCATGATAATTGGGTGAAACTGAAGGTAATAACTATACGTGCTAGATGTTTACAGAAATGCACTAAAACTGCACACTTCATTGAGTCCGTTAGGACTCAATGTTTCTAATTTGGAAATCCAATACGTCTCACACTGGAGTAACCGCTTGCGGTTCTCCTCTCTGTCTGCACACAGCTCAACCTGCTCCACAATTTGCCTTCGTAAATCACAGATATTATGTTGATTTTCAGAAAAGTGTCTCGCAACGGTCGTCTCACCGAACGTTCTCTGCTCCTCCTTTACTCCACTATCATGTTTAATGCCAAATCTACGTATAGCTGTCTTATGTTCGTTGAGACGAATTTTTATCGGGCGACTCGTCTGCCCGACGTACCCAAGTCCACAAGGACACTTAAGAAGATACACCACGTTCTTGTCATTACAAGTAAAAAAGCCCTTCACTGGATATTTGGTCCCTTTCCTAGGATGGCTAATATACTCTCCTTTTATGATAGCGCTACAATGTTGGCAAGATAGGCAACTGAATGTGCCTTTACGTCTGTTGGCTAAAAATGTCTGTTTAGAAATCTTTTTCTTGGCTATATGCCCTCTGATCAATTTGTTACCCACTGATTTATTTTTTCTATAGCAGAAGATCGGGTTCTCTCTAAAGATATTACTATACTTCGGGTCACTTTTTAATAAGCCCCAATGCTTCGAAACACATTTCCTGATAATATCAGCATGTCGATCGTAAGTGGTACAAAATACCAATTTTTCTTTTTTATCTGTTCTAACACGTTTTTTTCTTAAATCGTCTCTCTGTAACCTTCCCACCTCTTTTTCTGTTCTTTCCACCTCCTTCTTATTATAACCCCTCTCTTCAAACTTCGCCTTAATCTTCTCAGCATTTTTCTTATACTCCTTCTCAGTACTGGCTATACGCCTCGCTCTTATAAACTGCGATTTCGGTAAGCTTTTGAAGACATGGGGGGCATGTTGACTCTCTCGATGTAACAAATTATTACGATCGGTGGGTTTAGAGAACATCGTTGTCTCAAACCCCGTCTCCTGTTTTATGATCTCTACATCCAAGAAATGGATATTATTCCTGCTATATTCCAATGTGAATTTTATGGATTCGTGACATTTATTCAAAGTCTCTACGAATGCCAACAAGGAAGTCTCGTCCGACGTCCAGAGCAGGCACACGTCATCCACGTACCTCAGCCACGTGGACGACGTGGGCATGACCGGGACGACAAACCTCTCCTCAAAGGCATACATAAAGATATTCGCCAAGCTTGGGGCTACCGACGACCCCATAGAAACGCCATGGGTCTGTAGAAAAAAGTCATCATCAAATCTAAAATAATTCCTACTTAGGACGAGTTCTAACAATCCCATAAGAAAGTTAATCATGTTATTACTCAATTTGGTATTTTTATTTAATTGTTCTCTGACACATGCCATACCCTCATCTTGCGGAATGTTGGTATATAAACTCTGCACATCAAGTGTGCAGAGATAAGTAACATCTTTACTATTTGTTTGCTCCATCACATTGAGAAAATGGCATGTATCCAGAAGACACCGGTCTAATTTCTTCACAATTTCCTGCAAAAAGGGATCCACATATACTGACAAGGACTGCGACCCGGAGCCAGAAACAATAGGCCGCCCGGGTGGGCTGCTGCAGTCCTTGTATATTTTAGGCAGGAGATACAGAATAGGGACACGGGGGGTCTCAACATATAAAGCATCAGCTGTTTTTTGCTGAATGACGCCGCTTATCACACCTTCATTAATGAAGGAATCTACCTCTATCTTAAACCGCATCGTGGGATCACCAGGTAATCTCCGATACGTTTTTTCATCAGCCAACTGGCGTAGGGCTTCAGTGACATAGGAGGTGCGATTCTGGACCACAATCGCACCCCCCTTGTCCGCCTTCTTGATAACTATAGAGGCGTCATTCTGCAAAATGTTCAAAGCATCAACTTCATTTTTGGTCAAATTAGCATATTTGGTAATCGCATGATCCCATAAAACATGGGCATCCTGCAATACCATACGTTCAAACATCTTTAGAGAATCGTTCTGTACATTAGGATCAAAAGAACTTCTTTGATACAAGGCATTAGGTATTATATCTAAGGGAGAAGTGTAACCTTTCTCAGACCTCTTTACATCAAAAAAATGAATTTTCAAGCGTAGTTGTCAAACCCTTATTTAACACCTTGATCTCACAATCACTCAGTGTCCGATCTGATAAGTTCACAACCAGATTTTTTTCTTTAGAAAAACACATAGGGGGAGATTTATCAAGGGGTGTAAAATTTAGACTGGTGCAAACTGCCCACTGCAACCAATCACAGCTCAGCTTTCCTTTCAGCACTGCCTAAAGCTGAGCTGTGATTGGTTGCTGTGGGTAGTTTGCACCAGTCTAAAATTTACACCCTTTGATAAATCTCCCCCATAGTGTTTATTTTTTCTTTTTTTCTTTTACACTGCGTTTTTCTTTTCCTTTTCCTGTAGTACTCTTTAGAACTATTGTCCCTTCTGATGGTGTTACTCCCTCTGAATCCTCTGTCGTCTCCTCCCCTGAGGTTGTCTTCTCTAAAAAACGAATAGCTCTTTTCTTTGGTTTATATCTACTCCTAGATTCAGCAGATGTCTCTGATGAGTAGTCGGTAGACTCTCCCGATTTATCGCCTCTCAGTTGTCTGTCCCGTCTTATTTGTCTACGTTCATCAGCCCACGTATACACGCAATTAAGTAAATAATCGCGTGTATCGCGCTCAAATTTGGATACTTTTCCTTGTAAGATCACACTGCGCAATTTGTCAATGGACACATTCAAATCGTCATGTATTTTCTCACGTTCTTCTACAGTTTTGGAATGTTTAATTTTTTCTTCAACGTCTCTAATTTCCTCTTTAGATTTTTCAATAGCAACTTGCAACCGCTGTACGGTGAGGAACATTAAGTCCAGTGAGTGTTGGTTGTTAAGAGCATACCATTTCTGATGATACTCTACGTCATCATGCAATAGAATAGGAAATAATTTACAACGCAACCCCCTTGGGATTCGTTGAACTTTAAGGTATTCAGTAAGTGTGGAGGCGTGCAACACAGGACTTAATTCTTTTTTCTTTAGGTTTTCCAATGATTTCACAAAATCAGTTTTGCATTTATCCTTAGCTGAAGCTAGTGTTAATCCTGCAGATGTTGCCTGGCTGAGGATGTTAGCACGATCACTCTCCGAGAATGAGAACACATCAGCTTTGCTATCTGTGAGCTTAGAGATTTCATCAAAAGACATAGTTCACATTGAACAATAGTCCCAGTGCGTTTTTAAAGAGCAGGTGGAAATCAGACAATTCAACAAAAATAGCACGCACTACAATGCTCATGAGCACCCTCCACACTTCCGAACTCCACCAGTCCGGACAAGCAGATAGCTCACAGATAGCAAAGCTGATGTGTTCTCATTCTCGGAGAGTGATCGTGCTAACATCCTCAGCCAGGCAACATCTGCAGGATTAACACTAGCTTCAGCTAAGGCTAGGTTCACACTGCGTTTTCAGCATCCGTTTAACGCATCCGTTTTTTGAAAAAAACGCATGAAAAACGGATTGCAAAAAACGGATTCATTTGTGTGCATCCGTTTTTCCATTGACTTCCATTATAAAAAAAACGGATCCGTTTTTTTTGGCGGACCAAAATGGACCAAAAAACGTTGCTGACCCTATTTTTCTGGACGTTAAAAAAAAACGGATCCGTTAAACGGATGCTGAAAACGCAGTGTGAACCTAGCCTAAGGATAAATGCAAAACTGATTTTGTGAAATCATTGGAAAACCTAAAGAAAAAAGAATTAAGTCCTGTGTTGCACGCCTCCACACTTACTGAATACCTTAAAGTTCAACGAATCCCAAGGGGGTTGCGTTGTAAATTATTTCCTATTCTATTGCATGATGACGTAGAGTATCATCAGAAATGGTATGCTCTTAACAACCATCACTCACTGGACTTAATGTTCCTCACCGTACAGCGGTTGCAAGTTGCTATTAAAAAATCTAAAGAGGAAATTAGAGACGTTGAAGAAAAAATTAAACAGTCCAAAACTGTAGAAGAACGTGAGAAAATACATGACGATTTGAATGTGTCCATTGACAAATTGCGCAGTGTGATCTTACAAGGAAAAGTATCCAAATTTGAGCGCGATACACGCGATTATTTACTTAATCGCGTGTATACGTGGGCTGATGAACGTAGACAAATAAGACGGGACAGACAACTGAGAGGCGATAAATCGGGAGAGTCTACCGACTACTCATCAGAGACATCTGCTGAATCTAGGAGTAGATATAAACCAAAGAAAAGAGCGATTCGTTTTTTAGAGAAGACAACCTCAGGGGAGGAGACGACAGAGGATTCAGAGGGAGTAACACCATCAGAAGGGACAATAGTTCTAAAGAGTACTACAGGAAAAGGAAAAGAAAAACGCAGTGTAAAAGAAAAAAAGAAAAAATAAACACTATGTGTTTTTCTAAAGAAAAAAATCTGGTTGTGAACTTATCAGATCGGACACTGAGTGATTGTGAGATCAAGGTGTTAAATAAGGGTTTGGGGTTTGTCCCCACAAAGGACATTACTGAATTTGACTTTCAGGTCGATTTTTACAAATTTTGTAGACAACTACGCAGGATGCCCAGGATGCCCATGTTTTATGGGATCATGCGATTACCAAATATGCTAATTTGACCAAAAATGAAGTTGATGCTTTGAACATTTTGCAGAATGACGCCTCTATAGTTATCAAGAAGGCGGACAAGGGGGGTGCGATTGTGGTCCAGAATCGCACCTCCTATGTCACTGAAGCCTTACGGCAGTTGGCTGATGAAAAAACGTATCGGAGATTACCTGGTGATCCCACGATGCGGTTTAAGATAGAGGTAGATTCCTTCATTAATGAAGGTGTGATAAGCGGCGTCATTCAGCAAAAAAACAGCTGATGCTTTATATGTTGAGACCCCCCGTGTCCCTATTCTGTATCTCCTGCCTAAAATACACAAGGACTGCAGCAGCCCACCCGGGCGGCCTATTGTTTCTGGCTCCGGGTCGCTGCTGCAGTCCTTGTCAGTATATGTGGATTCCTTTTTGCAGGAAATTGTGAAGAAATTAGACCGGTGTCTTCTGGATACATGCCATTTTCTCAATGTGATGGAGCAAACAAATAGTAAAGATGTTACTTATCTCTGCACACTTGATGTGCAGAGTTTATATACCAACATCCCGCAAGATGAGGGTATGGCATGTGTCAGAGAACAATTAAATAAAAATACCAAATTGAGTAATAACATGATTAACTTTCTTATGGGATTGTTAGAACTCGTCCTAAGTAGAAATTATTTTAGATTTGATGATGACTTTTTTCTACAGACCCATGGCGTTTCTATGGGGTCGTCGGTAGCCCCAAGCTTGGCGAATATCTTTATGCATGCCTTTGAGGAGAGGTTTGTCGTCCCGGTCATGCCCACGTCGTCCACGTGGCTGAGGTACGTGGATGACGTGTGCCTGCTCTGGACGTCGGACGAGACTTCCTTGTTGGCATTCGTAGAGACTTTGAATAAATGTCACGAATCCATAAAATTCACATTGGAATATAGCAGGAATAATATCCATTTCTTGGATGTAGAGATCATAAAACAGGAGACGGGGTTTGAGACAACGATGTTCTCTAAACCCACCGATCGTAATAATTTGTTACATCGAGAGAGTCAACATGCCCCCCATGTCTTCAAAAGCTTACCGAAATCGCAGTTTATAAGAGCGAGGCGTATAGCCAGTACTGAGAAGGAGTATAAGAAAAATGCTGAGAAGATTACGGCGAAGTTTGAAGAGAGGGGTTATAATAAGAAGGAGGTGGAAAGAACAGAAAAAGAGGTGGGAAGGTTACAGAGAGACGATTTAAGAAAAAAACGTGTTAGAACAGATAAAAAAGAAAAATTGGTATTTTGTACCACTTACGATCGACATGCTGATATTATCAGGAAATGTGTTTCGAAGCATTGGGGCTTATTAAAAAGTGACCCGAAGTATAGTAATATCTTTAGAGAGAACCCGATCTTCTGCTATAGAAAAAATAAATCAGTGGGTAACAAATTGATCAGAGGGCATATAGCCAAGAAAAAGATTTCTAAACAGACATTTTTAGCCAGCAGACGTAAAGGCACATTCAGTTGCCTATCTTGCCAACATTGTAGCGCTATCATAAAAGGAGAGTATATTAGCCATCCTAGGAAAGGGACCAAATATCCAGTGAAGGGCTTTTTTACTTGTAATGACAAGAACGTGGTGTATCTTCTTAAGTGTCCTTGTGGACTAGGGTACGTCGGGCAGACGAGTCGCCCGATAAAAATTTGTCTCAACGAACATAAGACAGCTATACGTAGATTTGGCATTAAACATGATAGTGAAGTAAAGGAGGAGCAGAGAACGTTCGGTGAGACGACCGTTGCGAGACACTTTTCTGAAAATCGACATATTATCTGTGATTTACGATGGCAAATTGTGGAGCAGGTTGAGCTGTGTGCAGACAGAGAGGAGAACCGCAAGCGGTTACTCCATTGTGAGACGTATTGGATTTCCAAATTAGAAACATTGAGTCCTAACGGACTCAATGAAGTGTGCAGTTTTAGTGCATTTCTGTAAACATCTAGCACGTATAGTTATTACCCTCAGTTTCACCCAATTATCATGCGTATTATAATGAATTTGTAGCATTGTGTGATATTATATGTTATACTACTGACTAGTGATACTTACAGGGTTAAATGTTGATTCGTTATAATCCCGCCCTCTTCCTTACGTCCTCGCGCATGAGGAAGGAGGAGTCTGCATCCTCCGAAACGTCCACGAGGAGGACGTACTTGGGCGTCCGGGTTTGAGAGTCACATCAGCTGTGAGCATGTAACTCTTTTGTGTATGCTGCATCTATTCATAGAAGAAAATTTTAAAGAATTCTGAAGTCATATCGACTCTGTGAGTATATTGCTCCATATAATTGTAGTGCAGTGGGTTTCATTACCCGAAGTTTGCAGCTGCGTGGTGAGCCAATCACTTTTTCCTTCACATTCATTGTATATATTGGATCACTCCCAGAATCCCTCACCTCTCCAGTCCTATCCATCTGTTATTCCATGGATAAGAATGATGTCATGATGACATCACTCCCAGAATCCCTCACCTCTCCAGTCCTATCCATCTGTTATTCCATAGATAAGAATGATGTCATGATGACATCACTCCCAGAATCCCTCACCTCTCCAGTCCTATCCATCTGTTATTCCATAGATAAGAATGATGTCATGATGACATCACTCCCAGAATCCCTCACCTCTCCAGTCCTATCCATCTGTTATTCCATAGATAAGAATGATGTCATGATGACATCACTCCCAGAATCCCTCACCTCTCCAGTCCTATCCATCTGTTATTCCATAGATAAGAATGATGTCATGATGACATCACTCCCAGAATCCCTCACCTCTCCAGTCCTATCCATCTGTTATTCCATAGATAAGAATGATGTCATGATGACATCACTCCCAGAATCCCTCACCTCCCCAGTCCTATCCATCTGTTATTCCATAGATAAGAATGATGTCATGATGACATCACTCCCAGAATCCCTCACCTCCCCAGTAAGCAGGAAGAGTACGTGTAGGGTGAGGGTTATTATCCTGTCGGCCATCTTGTCTCTGTCTCTCTCCATGGTTGATGGGTCGGTCTCTTATATAGAAGATATCAGCAGAGGATCCTGGAGGGAAGAGGAGGAGACAATGTAATATATCGGGGTCTCCAGTATAATATACCTTTATTGATCAGGCACAGTGAACAGTCACATGATGTCCCATGAAAGAGAGAAGAAAATGTGAGGAAAGATTCTCATCTCCCCCAACATGACGTCATCCAGATGAGAGGAGAGAAGAGGAAACAGCACAGATCGGCCTCCTGGGATCAGCAATGACACAAGGAACAACAACACCTCATACCTAATACCGCCCAGTCCTGAAGGGGTTAATGGTCCTGCTGCCCCTACACACATATATATATATACTGTACCTCGAGCTGCAGATCTGTACAGCAGCCGTGTGCTTCCCCTGTGCTTCCAGGACCTGCCATGATGTCACAGTCATGTGATCAGTCACATGGAGGAGGAGGAGGAGGAGTCAAATGATCAAGGGCTGCTGCTTATTGTGTGCAGGACTAAATAGCAGGGCTGTGTTTGTGTTTGTTCTCCCAGTAGGTTGGTAGATGCCGCAGTGTAACAGATTTTCAGCCCCCCCACACATTAATCATAAAGACTACTCTCTTTAAGACCACCCCAACAGATAACCAGTTTACAGTGAGTCTAGAGGTAGTAGAAAAGAGGCCGGTGACTACAGACCAGTTACCTGATGTATAGTAGAGAAGAGGCCGGTGACTACACACCTACCTGACATCTATAGTAGAGAAGAGGCCAGTGACTACACACCAGTTACCTGACATATGTAGTAGCGAAGAGGCCGGTGACTACAGACCAGTTACCTGACATCTGTAGTAGAGAAGAGTCCGGTGACTACAGACCAGTTACCTGACATCTGTAGTGGAGAAGAGGCCGGTGACTACAGACCAGTTACCTGATGTGTAGTAGAGAAGAGGCCGGTGACTACACACCTACCTGACATCTATAGTAGAGAAGAGGCCGGTGACTACAGACCAGTTACCTGATGTGTAGTAGAGAAGAGGCCGGTGACTACACACCTACCTGACATCTATAGTAGAGAAGAGGCCGGTGACTACACACCAGTTACCTGACATATGTAGTAGCGAAGAGGCCGGTGACTACAGACCAGTTACCTGACATCTGTAGTACAGAAGAGTCCGGTGACTACAGACCAGTTACCTGACATCTGTAGTAAGAAGAGGCTGGTGACTACAGACCAGTTACCTGACATCTGTAGTAGAAAAGATGCCGGTGACTACAGACCAGTTACCTGACATCTGTAGTAAGAAGAGGCTGGTGACTACAGACCAGTTACCTGACATCTGTAGTAGAAAAGATGCCGGTGTCACCACACCAGTTACCTGACATCTGTAGTAGAGAAGAGGCCGGTGACTACAGACCAGTTACCTGACATCTGTAGTAGAGAAGAGGCCGGTGAGTACAGACCAGTTACCTGACATCTGTAGTAGAGGAGAGGCCGGTGACTACAGACTAGTAACCTGACATCTGTAGTAGAGAAGAAGCCGGTGACTGCAGACCAGTTACCTGACATCTGTAGTAGAGAAGAGGCCGGTGACTACACACCAGTTACCTGACATCTGTAGTAGAGAAGAGGCCAGTGACTACAGACCAGTTACCTGACATCTGTAGTAGAGAAGAAGCCGGTGACTACACACCAGTTACCTGACATCTGTATGCTGGTCATGATCAGCCTGATAGTGGTGGCTTCCCTGCTGATCTTTGCAGGGCACAGTTTGCAGAAGAAAAATTGTTTGTCTTCGGCAATTTCTTCGGCAGAAGACACCCCCTCCCTCTGTGCTTCTTATAATTGTGGGTAAGATCCTAGTGGTGACCGACCTTATAATTATCACTCACTGAGAAGCACAGCCTTCATCCCACCTATTTGGGTGCTTCGCTGACATGTGCCTGTGCGTGCTGGTGGTGGTCAGCCTGTTAGTGGTAGCTTCCCTGCTGATCTTCACACAGCACAGTTTGCAAAAGACAAACTGTCTTCAGCACTTTCATCAAAATAATGCCATATGTTTGTATACTATGTGTATACTATGTGTATTGCAGTTCGGTGTACTTTGTCGCCCTAAAAGTAATGAAGAACCTGATGTCAATGACGTCATTATTTGGGTGAAAGATTTTGTTAGAAAATCTCTTGCTAATAGGGAGTGTCGTCATTGCTGCCAGAAGAAGGCGACTAAACGCGGTCTTTCTCCTTCTCTTTCTCAGCCTGTGAGTATAGTTTCTCCTTTTGTTCAGTTGGGAGTTTCTTTCCTTAGCTAGTTATTTAATTTTCTTCTACCCTAGGGGTCAGAATTTAAAGTTATCGATTAGGTGGGATCTTCCTCTTCTTCCGAGGATGAAAAAGAAATGGTACTTTCCCATGAACATCATAAACAAACTTTGTAAGGCTGTCCAAGCCGAAAACCTTAAAGAACCTATGGATAGGAGAATTAAAGGTGGCCTTTAAAAGATCTTACACCGCAGCGTCTACCCAAGGAGCGGTCGCTAGGAGCCTCAGGAGATGGCTGGATAGGGTCCAGGAGGACCTTGAATCAGGGGTGAACAGGGACAAGATCCTTCGTTCATTGAAAAAAGTAAACATGGCAATAGATTTCCTTTGTGATGCTGCCTCACAGGAATCTAGGCTGGCGGCTAAAACTATAGCCTTGTCACCTGCTGAGCGTTGTGCCCTATGGCTAACACCTTGGGATAGTGATGCCACCTCAAAGTTCCAATAATGTAATTTGGAATTTCAGCCTAGCAGACTGTTTGGCACAGAACTAGATACATTAATGGAGGACCTGTCTGATAAGAATGGAAAGTCGTTGCCTTTAGCATCTAGATTTCGTGGCTCCCTTCGTAGAGGTAGATCGCCTCAAAGAGGAAAAAGACGTTACCAGACCAGAGGAAGAAACTTTAACAGAAGACTAGCTGGAAAACAGCAGTCCAAGGACTCCACCAAACAGCCAGATTTCTGACTCCAGAAGTATTCCAGTGGGCGTGTCTTATGTTGTTTCTTCTAGCTTGGGAAAGAATAATAATTAAAGTGACACTGTCGCCCCCTTTGTGCATTCTGACATTTCTACACAGGTGTAAAGGGTAAATTTAGGGGTTTTCATACCTTATTTTATATCATACATCATGCTACTTGTTCAAGTAAAAAGTGATCTTTTATCAACTGCAGATTGTGATAAGGGGGCTGGCCCTGCGGCATTAGCCCCACCCACAACGCCTCCGTTGGCCTTGCCCCCTTGACGCCCATTGGAGGGCCGACCTAGAGGGGGTGGTGCCTAGACCTTTCGGCCAGCCTGTTCCAGTAGACAGTGAGGGGGCGGGGCCAACAGTGCTGTTGTGGGCAGGGCTAAGTAGCGCTAATGCCGCGAGGCCCCAGCATCTTAACGCAATCTGCAGTTGATAAAAGATCACTTTTTACTTGAACAAGCACCATGACGTATGATATAAAATAAGGTATGAAAACTGCTAAATTTACCCATTGCACCTGTGTAGAGATGTCAGAATGCATAAAGGAGGTGACAGTGTCACTTTAAGCATTATCGGCAATGGCTACGCTCTTTCTTTGTGGCCTCTTCCTCCCCCAAGATTTTTCAAATCTCACAGTCTAGGTCCAGAAAAACATCCAGTCTTAGAAGAAGAGATCCTCCATCTTCTATCAATAGAAGCTATGGAAGACGTTCCTAAAGCAGAACTCAGGGTCAGGGGGTTTACTCTCCTGTTTTTCTCATGCCGAAGCCGTCAGGAAAGTGGAGGCTTATTATAGATCTGCGACATCTCAACAGATTCATGATGAAAAAAAAATTTCATATGGAGAACATAAGGTCCGTAAAAGCTATCCTCCGGGAAGGAGATTTTATGGCATCTCTGGATCTACAGGATGCGTACCTCCACATTCCTATTATGCCATCACACAGAGAATACCTGAGAATCGCCATCCAGATCCAGGGAAGAGTGGGACACCTTTAGTTCAAGGTCCTTCCCTTTGGTATAACCTCAGCACCCTATGGGGGACATTTATTAAGTCGGATGTTTTTTACGTCGGACTTATAAATGTCCCCAAATCTCCGGCGCTGTGGAGATTTATGTAGAGCCAGTTCACAAATGGTGATGGTTCTCTTCAGGTTACAGCGGATAAAGATCATCCCTTACGAAGACGACTGGTTGATTATAGCTCAGACTCTGATCACTCAGATAAATTATGTCCTGGACATCCTGCAGCAATGAGGGTGGCTAGTTAACCAAGAAAAGTCAGATCTAGCTCCTGCTACAATGAAGACATATTTGGATTTCATCACAGACTCTGTCCAGATGAAACAGTTTCTCTCGCCACCCAGGCTGACTCAAATTCAGATAGGGGCCAAGTTTCTCATTTCTCCTCGGCAGGTGTCTGTTCGAGTTCTGTTGAGATTCCTGGGGCTCCTTTCTTCTGAAGACGCCATTCCATGGGCACTATAGCACATGCGGTACCTCC
Source organism: Dendropsophus ebraccatus (assembly GCF_027789765.1). Lineage (NCBI taxonomy): Eukaryota > Metazoa > Chordata > Amphibia > Anura > Hylidae > Dendropsophus > Dendropsophus ebraccatus. The sequence continues at coordinate 196,704,136 of NC_091456.1, read as the reverse complement.
AGAGAGAAGTCTTAACAGTGTGGAGTCGCAGAGTAGAAGACATGAAAACACTTCATGTCCTGTCCACACAAACAAGATGGTCCCTAACCTGGTGGAGACAAGTAAAGCACGGAGTATCTACAGCCGAACTTTAATGGGTCACCATCACCACAGTTGCTTTGGGAATAGGTTGGGGTGCTCATCTAGAGTATAGGACAAAATCGGAGACATGGACCAGTCAGGAAACAGCTCTTCCCTCCAATGTAAGAGAGCTGAGAGCAAGAATCAGGACAGACAATATGGCTTGTGTGGCTTATGTCAACAAGCAAGGAGGTACCAGATCACCTTTACTTCTCAGGGAAGTATAGAGCATCTTCAGATGGGCAGAACCCAGTATAACCAGACTATCTGCCATTCACATCAGAGGCATCCACAACACGCTTGCAGATCGTTTGAGTCAAGGTTTGACGGTTTCGGGGGAATGGTCTCTTTCAGAGAGAATATTAATTCAGCTAACTCGCAGATGGCGCCTTCCTCGGATAGACTTCAAGGCTACAGCAAGCAATGGCAAACTGAGAATTTTTTTTTTTTCTACACATCTGACAACTCGAAAGTGGTAGATGCGATGACTATTCCATGGACGTTCTATCTGGCATACATATTTCCCCCTATATCGATAAATCCAAGGGTCATGAAGATCAGGCAGGACTGAACATCTATGATAATCATAACTCCATTTTGACCCAAGAGATCCTGGTTCACCCTTCTCATGAATATGAGCAAGGGGGAATTCTGGAAGCTTCTAGTATGCCCGTATCTGATATCGCAGGGAAGCCATCTGTCTCAGGATCTATCCAGCCTTAATCGGACGGCTTGGAGGCTGAGGGGGTCTCATTAAACTCAGAAGAGTTCTCTGAAGGGGTGCCCACACGCTTTCTCATGCCTTAAGTGATGCAACTAATAGATCTTGGAATTGGTGTGTCGCTAAACAAATTGACTTTATGAAAGCTTCAACTCCTCAGCTTCTGGTGTTCCTCCAAGAAGGCTTTGATAAGGGTCTTGCGCCTAATTCAATTAAAGTCCAGATTGTGGCTATCTTGGCTTGTCTTAATTCAATTCTACAGATAGTAGAGGTTAAGAATCTTGTCAAAGCTGTAACACGATTAAGACCAAGACTCATCAAGCCTTTAGACACCTGGGACCTGTCTTTTGTCCTTAAGCGTTTGTCTTCCTCCCTCCGAACCCTTAGAAGAGACGAACTTTACGTTTTTAACGTCTAAATCTGCGCTACTGTTGGCCATTAGCTCTGCCATGAGGGTGGGGGAGCATCAAGCTCTTGGGTCAGCCCCCCTTATGTTGTATTTTCTGAAGATAAAGTCATCCCCAGGTTTCTTCCTGGATTTCTTCCCATAGTAGCTTCATTCAAAAACATAAATTAGCCTGTGGTGCTTCTAGTTTTTGCTCCTTCAGATCCAGGTCAAGATTAAGTAAATCTTTCCTTATTGGATTTTCCAGAACTATTAGAATATATTTGGACAGAGTGAGAGCCTTTCGTAAAGAAGAGAATCTTCTGTTTTGTTTTTTTTTGTGGGAAGAACAAAGGGAAGAAGGCCTCCAAACCATCAATTTTTAGATGGATCTCCGATGCTATAGGTCTCTGTTACACTTCTGCTGAACTTTCGCCTTCTGATTTTCACTCAAAATATCACTTTTTTCCTGTTAGGTTAAACCTGCAGGGCGCCGCTCTTTTACTTTATCTCCTCCTCCTTTCGTCTATATCCTACCCTCCACCCTCTATATTCTACACTAATACTTATATTTCATTCATACCTCCAGGTAGCCGATCGACCGCGCCCCCCCCCCAGCGCCGAGCAGCGGAGAGCCGGGACGGCTGGGGCCAGGGCCCGGACCCATACCCATACCCACCCAATGCAACAGTTTTACATAAATAAATACATAAATAAAGAAAAGTTCATCTTTGCACAGTTACCATTTCAACAAGTTGACCTCATCCACACTTCTAGCTTTCTTCTTCCACCAGTTCTACCCCTATCAAGGGCTTCACCAGGAAGATCAAGCCATATTTCAGTCATCCCAGCCGCCCACGGACCCAGTCCCATGAGCAACTGGCCCCACCAGTCCAAAAGCCCCCATTGCCCATATATAATGGACAGCAGCCACTTCCAGACGGTCGGTCTCCTCCCACTTCCAACATCCCATCCGTACAATAACTTCTCTTTTAATTACCAATCGAGTGCCTTGATATACGGCCCTCTCACTGCCGTCCTCATGGCGCTCCACTTATCATCACATTAAGCAGTTCTGGGAACCCCCCCCGGCCCCCGAGCACAGTAGGGACGCAGCCACCCGACCACCCCACTCAACCTCCCATTCTCCATTATACTTATATTCTTCTGAATTTACATGGGCACATTCTACAAGGACCACTGCTACTAGTTGGACTGAACGTACTTCGGAGAGGATTTGTCAGTCCGCTACCTGGTCGTCCCTGTCTACGTTTGTTAAACATTATAGACTGGACTCCATTCTGTCTGTGTAACAAACTTGCCTTCGCCCGTGGCTTCACCAGGTTGCGAGGGTAGCCGGCATAGGGGGACGCCGGTCCATTTATCCACATGCTGTCAGGAGATTGAGGCGCCGGGTTAGTCAAATCCGGTCCCCGTCTTCCAGATCTCCTTGATCTGGTCTCCCTGAGAAGCTCTATATAAGGCTTCAGCTGCTTATGGGAGTTGCCTGTGAATTGGTTTCAAAGCCTCACTAGCATTTATCTACCTGCTGATACCTGTTGTTCTACTGACCTCTGCCTGTACCTTGGATTTTCCTGTGTCTCTGTGATTTGATTTTTGACGTTCTTCTCCTGGACTTTCTGACCTTGGCTTGATATCTGACTTTGTGTCGATTTTGTGTTTTGTGATTTTGTTCCTGGCGTGTTCTCCTGGTTATTTCGGGGGTTATTTCCAGGGCTGCACTCACCCTCTACCCCTCCTGACATTACAGTGTGCTAGGACGGCTGTTGCTAGGTCCCTTCTAAATGTTGCTGTGCAGAATAGCCCTCCCAATGGAGACAATACTTGCTAATTCCCCATATGTTGTAATGCCAATGGACGTAAGGAAAGCTAAAATTAAGTTAATTTGTTTTCCATTGGCATCATAGGTCTCCCTCCTTGAGTTCTGTGTTTTTCTTGTGTATTAGACTGTGGAGGTTGGGAGGCGGGCTCCATATATACTTCCTGTAGGAGGGGATTAAACTCTTTGTTAATTACTTTTCTAATATATTCCTTCGTCCCAGGAGCTTGTAGAAACATCGTAGATGTTTCTACGATGGAGAACAGATATTAAGGCCGCTGGAATCCCAACATGACGGGAGAAACTACTGCTGTTTTTTGCATTGGGAAAATATGACCGTTCACAAACACAAAAGCAGATGGTGGAGCACTTTAACCAGTACTCGGCCTCGCTCCAGTAAGACTTATAAACTAAAAACAAGACTTTATGAGACGCTGTTATTCCATCACATTTTCCTACTTTCATTACTGCGAGAACTTTAATGTTGATCAGGTAATTGTTGGAGTAAAACTCGTTCAGTTCACAATTACCCAATGCTTCCTTAGTGCTTCGTTCACTTAGGCCTACTGACACATAGCAACATTTCCTGATGTTTTACAACAATTCTGACTCCGGATTGGAAATCCGCACACTCCATTTAGTATAGGATGGATAGTTTTTGACCAGTAGCAGAAGAAAGCTTTTTTTTCTTTTGTTGAGTGGTGTAATAATCCTCCCCCCTTCATTTCTTCCAATATTATGAGACCTTATTCTCCCCCCAATCCTGCAGTAAAGGGGGACTCTCATCTCATAAACTTTTTTTCGTCAGGTAATGCAAAAAGAAACAAGTCTGCCAACGTGTGATTACATTATGGGAACATTTACCGACCACCACCCTCTGTCCTGTGAGCGGTGGCCGGGCTGCTGATGTCCTCGGGGGCCGGTAAGTATATTTCTATCCCTTCTATGTCTTCCTCTCACGTGGCTGTGGATTGTCCCTGTGATCTCAGTGGGAAACAAAGAGATGCAGAACTGATCCCACTCAGCATGGCTGCGTCCCGTCCTCCCCCCAGTGAGAGTCTGGTGATAGACAGGATTCTCTTCTCCTGTCCGTCCATCCTGTGGCGGCTGCACTAATACACTGTACATAGAGCAGCAGGGACTCCAGATCCTCCCCGGCCTCCCTGCTCCTGTACTGTGTATGCATGGCCACTAACTATGCAGAGGAAGCCGCTGCCTCCCACTCAGGACCTGTGTCATCTGTCACATCATCATAACCCTATACATATATATATCTTTTTAAGGGATTCAACACATTTCCTCAACATCATTAAGACACTCACTATTCCACATAATACCTTGCTAGTCACGTTGGACATATGAAGTTTGTATACGTCCATTGAAAATAGTAGAGGTATGCAAGCTATGATGAACATGTTATCACAATTACAGTTGCTTCCACAGGAAAATGAATTCTTATTGCAACTTTTGGACTTGGTATTGAGTAACAACTATTTTTCCTTTGAAGGAAAGTTATTCATGCAATGCAGGGGCGTGGCGATGGGTGCTAACGTGGCACCCACCTATGCCAACACAGTTGTGGCAGAGTTGGAGGAGCGCGTCGTCTATGGGACCCACCACTTCCAGCATGTCATGGGGTGGTGGCGTTTCATCGACGACGTGTTCCTCCTATGGACTGGGGACGTCACACAATTTCAGGAATTCCTAACATACCTTAACAGTGTGGATGAAACCATTAAATTTACAGCTTCCCACTCATTTTTTTAAAATTCATTATCTGGACGTAGAAGTGACCTTGATTGGGGACAGACTAATTAGTAAAATCTATCACAAAGACACAGACTGTAATAATATGTTGAGGTTTGACAGCTGTCATCCTCGACGGATGATTAGATCTTTGCCCTACAGTCAGATGATCAGGGCCAAAAGGATCACGGATCCTGAAATGGATGTTAATAGTGCTTTAGAAAGAATGTCCAGTGACTTTAGAGAGAGGGGTTATCCGACAGCACTTGTGGAACAGAGTAAGGACAGGGTTAAACAACTTGACAGACAAACACTACTTACAGACAGAAAAGATCTGAACAGGATACCCTTTGTCACTACGTATACACACTTATCCCCCCAAATAGGCCGAATCATTCAAAAACATTGGCATATAATCAAGGAAAGTTCCAAAAATATACAGGACTTCCAAACTCCACCATTACTATCTTACCGCAGAACAAATAATTTACGAGACAGACTTGTGAAAACTGATATCACGGTACCCAAGGAGGATACACAAAGGTACTTAGCCCCACGTAAAAAGGGCTCATATCCTTGCTTATCTTGTGTAAATTGTAAGTATATGAAAAAAGGCGAGAAATTCATTCATCCACATACACTGAAGGAATATCCAATTAAATATTACCTGACTTGTAATTCTAGTTGGATTATCTATGTATTGTGGTGCACATGTAACAAGATCTATGTGGGTGAGACGACCCATGATTTAAAGACTAGATTCACTCAACACAGGTACTCTATTCGAAAAAGAAAAATTGATTTACCTGTACCGAAACATTTTATGGATGCCAAACATACAGAAAAGGATCTTAAATTCATGGTAGTGGACCAAATACAACAGCCAAAGAGGGGAGGGGACAGACTCACTCTCCTCAAAAGAAAAGAATTAGAGTGGATCTATAATTTAGATGCATTGGGGCCCTATGGTTTAAATGTGGAATACCAGGTAACTAGTGGAATGTATAGGAGGTGACTTGCTGTAATGCAAAACTGAGTGCTCTCAAAACAGTATCCGGAACATATGTTGTGATCATGATGCTAAAATAACAATAATACTGTATATAAATTAATTTTTCATTTTATATTCTTGTAGATCTCATGCAGACGGATGCCGGGATTCTAACCATGATCCGCAAGTCACCTGAGGATTTACTACTGTCGTTATGGGAGGTTTTTTTTAAATAATTTTTTCTCTAACATCCGATTTTCTATCATGGAGGCCACTACAGAAAGACTCTCCAGGTATGTCAGCAGAGCGCGATTAAGAGTACCAGAATGGACTCGCCACCGGGACGGAAGGAGCGGAGTTGCATGATCACTCACCGGGTCTGCATAGTCGACTCCTGTTTGGAGTGGGTCCCAGAACTTGGGCAGTATTCACACCGAGACGTCTGATGGTGGGACGGATTATTCAAGCTGACGAACCAAAAAGGAGAAGTCGGCGCTCTGTATGTGATTTCCTCCTATATGTGCCCTTACTCCCCAGGATACGACTGTATACAATGGTTGCTCCTTTGGTCCGTGGAAGGTGTACCGCGGATCATGGTGAAAGGATCCAGTCATCTACTTACATGAAAAAAATTCTTTTGTACTAATATGCCTACCCGCTAAAGTTTTTTTCAAAGTGGACATTTGTTTTGTAATGGACTTTTTTTGAACTTTATTTTATACTGAGCACTAACACGCAATCTCTTTGGAGAAATAACGGACCCTATTTTTTTGCAATGAATGAAATGTATCTGAGTTAATGCTACCACCATCACTAAGAATTTGTTTATACTTCAAATCTATTTTGATCACGTGTGTTGGGTGGTTACACCCCTTAATTTTGTGAGCACCTGTGAAAGTGTGTATATATTTGCGTCATGTGTCACATGTTTTATGCTTGAAAAAGACCGCGAGAGGCGGTTGAAACGTCGCACCCTTTTGTTATGGAATAAATTCACGTCTTTGAACTTCATTGAACCGAGTGCTGCTGGTGTATCCCTTTGTATACATATATATATAGATCCACATGAGATGGAGGGAGAGAAGACTAAGGTTTAGAAGAAACATTTTATTACCAATTGGTGAGAAGTTTGGAGCTGCGGTATATGATATCTGTATTACCGCCAAATCTCCTCTGTACATGGGGAATACATAGCTGTGGTATCCGGCTTCTATCTGCTTTCTGAAGAACAGACGTCTGACTGATCACTGAGCGATCAGACTTGGCTTCTCCCCTGAGTGACTGATTAGATGTTTTATAAATTTATATTTCCGCGTATAACATTTTCCACATTTTGAACATCAAAATGGTTTCTCTCCTGTGTGAGTTCTTTTATGTGTAGTGAGCTGTGATTTCAAAGTAAAACACTTCCCACATTCGGAACATGAAAACTGTCCCACTATTATATGAGTTCTTTCATGTGCAGCGAGCTGTTTTTTCAGAGTAAAACATTTTCCACATTCTAAACATGAAAATGGCTTCTCCCCTGTGTGAATTCTTTGATGTTTTACAAAATCGGATTTCAAGGTAAAACATTTCCCGCATTCTGAACATAAAAATGGCTTCTCCCCAGTATGAGTTCTTTGATGGTTAACAAGATCTGATTTCTGAGTAAAACATTTCCCACATTCTGAACACGAAAACAGCTTCTCTCCTGTATGAAGTCTTTCATGTAAAGTGAGCTTTGATTTCTGAGTAAAGCATTTTCCACATTCTAAACATGAAAATGGCTTCTCCCCTGTATGAGTCCTTTCATGTATAATGAGCTTTGATTTCTGGGTAAAAGATTTTCCACATTCTAAGCATGAAAATGGCTTCTCACCAGTGTGGATTCTGAGATGTGTAATAAGCTTTGATTTCTCAGTAAAACACTTTCCACATTCTGAACATGAAAATGGCTTTTGCCCTGTGTGAATTATTTGATGTCTACCAACAGCTGATTTGCGAGTAAAACATTTCCCACATTCTAAACATGAAAATGGCTTCTTATGTTGCTTAGTAATCTGTGATGAATCAGTAGAGGGGACTGGTATATAAGGATCAGATGACAGATCTTCGCTGTGAGGGGCTGAGGGTAGATCTGGGGTAATGGAAGGTTCTTCATACGTATCCTGTGTGATAGGATTCTCTGCTTTATAACCTGAATATATCAGATTTCCCTCTGATCTCCGGGTACAGTCACCTGACAATATAGAAGAGATTGATTTTTAGTAATAGTATTTAAAATATTCAATATATTTATACTTGGGGGGGCATTGTTATGCCGTTCACTATCTTGTAAAACTGACATGTTATCAATGTTTCTTACATCAGTACAATTACAATGATACCAAATTAATACAACAGAAGATGGCTCAGTCACCCCTAGCAACCAATCAGATTCCACCTTTCATTTCTCACAGACTCTTTGGAAAATGAAAGGTGGAATCTGATTGGTTGCTAGGGGCAACTGAGACAGTTTCACTTTACACCATGTTTGATAAATCTCCCCCAGTATTTCACATGTGATGTCACTAAAGCTTTATACAGCGGGATCACAATCTTCTTCTTCCTACTGGTTATACCTCTAGCTGGTGTGTAGTCAATGGCCTCTTCTCTACTACAGAAGACTGACAGGACACAGAGCTTATAATATTCTACCTGGATGCTTACCTATAGTGACCTCCTCCTTATACTGCTCATCACTGCTGTCATCTGTCTCTTCTTTTACTATTATGTCTGTAGCATCAATATAGTCCAGATCTTCCCCCTGATCCATAAGATGTGAGAGAAATATTGTAATAGTCATCAGACAGGAGGAGAAGTCAGGTGGGATGTACAGATCATAGGGAACATCTCCATCTACCTGATCCTGATCCTGTGGGAGAAGAGGACGGGGACATCTCTCTGGTGCTGTTCTCTTACTGGATCTGACTGGAGGGAACACATACAGAGACTGAATTCATTCTTTCCATCCAGATAATACAGAGAGGAGGTGTGTATATAGTCCTGTCTATTACCTGCTGATGGGAGGGGCTGCTGATCCTCCAGCATCACATCCTTGTACTGATCCTTGTGTCCTTCTACATACTCCCACTCCTCCATGGAGAAATAGACCGCCACGTCCTGACACCTTATAGGAACCTGACACACACAATGATCACACAGTCATCCCCCCCACCCCTCCAGTGGTGTTACTGTATAATGTCCCAGCATTCCCAGCAGCCACAGTCTCACCTCTCCACTCAGCAGCTCCACCATCTTGTTGGTGACTTCTAGGATCTTCTCTTCCTCCATTTCCTCATGTATCAGGGGCCCCGGGATTGCGCTCAGGGTTCTTCCCCATCCTTCACACCCAGGGGCCCCACAGCGCCCACTAGAGGACTTCTTCACTACTGTGTAATCCTGTGTATGGAGAGACACATTACTATCACTCCATCCATTCCCAGAATCCCTCACCTCTCCAGTCCTATCCATCTGTTATTCCATAGATAAGAATGATGTCATGATGACATCACTCCCAGAATCCCTCACCTCTCCAGTCCTATCCATCTGTTATTCCATAGATAAGAATGATGTCATGATGACATCACTCCCAGAATCCCTCACCTCTCCAGTCCTATCCATCTGTTATTCCATAGATAAGAATGATGTCATGATGACATCACTCCCAGAATCCCTCACCTCCCCAGTAAGCAGGAAGAGTATGTGTAGGGTGAGGGTTATTATCCTCTCGGCCATCTTGTCTCTGTCTCTCTCCATGGTTGATGGGTTGGTCTCTTATATAGAAGATATCAGCAGAGGATCCTGGAGGGAAGAGGAGGAGACAATGTAATATATCGGGGTCTCCAGTATAATATAACTTTATTGATCAGGCACAGTGAACAGTCACATGATGTCCCAGGAAAGAGAGAAGAAAATGTGAGGAAAGATTCTCATCTCCCCCAACATGACGTCATCCAGATGAGAGGAGAGAAGAGGAAACAGCAGAGATCGGCCTCCTGGGATCAGGAAGGGCACAAGGAACAACAACACCTCATATACAATGCCTGATATATAAATATATCCCTCCACCTGCAGATACAGGAGCCGTGTGCTTCCAGGACCTGCCATGATGTCACAGTCATGTGATCAGTCATATGGAGGAGGAGGAGGAGGAGTCACATGATCAGGGGCTGCTGCTCAGTGTGTGCAGGACTCTGCTGTGCTGGATGAGCTGAAAGCAGCAGTTCAACTAGGCGCTGGCGTGTAGCTGATGGCGGTTACTGTATGAGGGAGTCCCTCTTGCCAAAGTCTTGTAACAAAGATGGCGGTCGTTTCTCTCCACAACTGGATGTTACACAGCTCCTATGCTGTCTCAGCAAATCTCTCGATGGGCCTCAGTCACAGACCAGTATAGCTGCTCTCCACAGCAGTTATGGGGTCCTAGAAGAAGGATACTTCATGTGGACGGCATCAGGTCTCTCAGTCTGCTATAGCCAGCTGTCTCATCAAAATGGCCGCTCAGACTTCCCTCATCTGCTGCTTCCCTCAGGTCACATCCTCCAACTGTCAGGTTCGTCTCCCTTGGCAACAGCACAGCCTTAGCAACACAGGCCGTCTGCTGCAAAACAGCGACATCTTGTGGCTAAATACAGAATGTCATACATATTATTATATACAGTTACATCTCTCTGGTTGTTTCACCATCTCATATAAGCCTGCACACCAAACTAGGATGAACATCGGGCCTGTAGTTAGTATAGTTAGGGCTATTATCTGTGCAGTGGTATGCAAAGGCTGAGGATCACGTGACCAAGCCCTGTAACCATGGTTCCTCCAATGGCTGTCGAGCTTTGGTCAGGAGTACCATGTGACTTCCCCTTGCTAGTTAGTTCTGGCCCCTGCTCCCAAGCAAGGAGGTCGTGTGTTTGTGTCTCTCTTCACCTTCAGAGGAGAGGCTGGTGCTCTGCTGTAACAGATCCTGGCTGTCCGTCTGCCCAAGTGCCTGGAGTACCCTCTCATATGGGTGACGTTCCTGTTATTCATCTCCTCATCAAGTCAAGATTCATACCGCAAGTACTCTAATCCACCCAGCCTCACTATTCCTCTATCACTACTACCCCCATCATCCGGCACGCTTCACCTCAGCCTATGCAGCACCACCTTAGCTCTGTCTATATAAGTCTGCTATATACCCGGTTGCTTCCAGTTACCTCAGTTACAATAAAAGTGTAACCACCGCTGTTACTGAACCCTGGCATTGGTGTCCGTTTACTGGTGCCCTGACTAGGTACAGCGAAGAATCGCATGCCCAGTAGCAATTATACCGCAGTATCTGCAGACCGGTCCCTCAGCTGTGCCATCCTCAGGCCCTATACTGTGCCAATCCTATAGCCTGCAGCTGCCCTGGTTCCTGCCCGCTCACAACACCTGCACTGCGAAGTGACCAGAAGGGCCTGACTACTATATTGGGGCACAAAAGGGTCTAACTACTATATGGATACAGAGAGGACTAACCACTATATGAGGGCACAGAGGGGGCAATATAGAGATGGCGGAGGACGATGGTGAATGAATGAGGAGCCTAAAATGTTTTTCTGGCAGATTCTATGGGGATGACTTGTGGCTGAGAGAAATCCTCATGATGGCCCAAGCTGGATGGAGAAGAAAAAAAGTGAGCAACTGCAATTGAAGAAGAAGCCCCCTGTGATTCCCTCAGAGAAGACATCTCCTGTGAGTCATTGGCTGTAACTGCAGTGTAGTCACCCAGGCCTTATTCCCATGTTCTGTGTTCCTGGGGAACACGGACGTGGAATGCCTGTAACGGAGCCTCCCCCTCGTATGGGCAGCATCCTGATATGATGCTGGGAGCCATGCGGCTGTGTCATTACAGCAGGGTGCATATTCATACAGTTCCCCTACTCCCAGCATCTTATCAAGATGCTCCTGCGGGGGGAAGCTTCGTTACAAGTATTCCACGTTCGTGGAATATGGCCTTATGGTGCACAGAGCCTGTTATATAGAGATGAGATGATATTTATATTTGTACAATGGATTTTATTCAGTAGCAGTGGTGACATTAGTCAGTATATGAGGGTATTATTTGTCTCTTGATCTTATATACTGGATTTGGTCAGTTTGCTATGGGGCCCAGCCATTTCTAGTTACGCCCCTGGTGTTCATAGTACAGGAAAGATAATGTTATGATGCCCTGATTTGTGCAAATTGCGGTAAAAAAGCAGCATTTTTTTCTGCAAATCATGGCAGAACTGTAGCCAGGAGACAATACACCACTCAAAGTATGTCTTTTTGGGTGGCCACAGGCCCCCCAAGAGCTCAGGGCCCCGGGCTGCTGCTCTAAATGGACCTATTATAATCAGCCACTGGACGCACCCCTCATCAGGGCCGCCTCCAGGTTTTTGTGGGCTCTTGGGCAACAGAGCCTCAGCACGCCCCTTATCCATCCACTATGCATAATCACTTGAGACACCACTTACATACACACACATAACTGACTGACAGAGATTACTGACTGACACACACACATACAGCTCAGTCTTCTCCCTCTCTGTCGGGCTGCTCTCCACATTTGTATTGAGGACCAGCATGTCATGTGATCAGGTCCTACATCTCTCTCTCTCTGCAGGAGGCTCCCAGTTCCTGCTGTGTCTTCTGATGTCCAGCGCTCACCCTGCATTACAGTAGGCGGGCTAAACATCAGAACACCGGGCCCCTCTCCCTTTCTGGGCCCCTGAAGGCCTGGAGACTAAGCCTACCAAGGACTACGTTGAGATTTGTCACTTAAAATTTCTTGCGTCCCGCCTTTATGGCCTGCTTAACCCCAACAGGTTTTAATTTCAATTAAAAAAATAAATTTTCAAATTTAATTTAAAATTCTTTTATTTTTGTGTAAACATTTATTTTTGGTTCACCAGCGGAGGAGGAGGGTCACCACTTGGTGAGAGCCCTGTGTGTGGGTAAGGCCGTTATTAGACGGAGTGATAATCAGTTGAATCAGGCCAATAATCGCTCTGAGTAAGGGTCCATTTACACAGAAAGATTATCTGCCAAAGATTTGAAGCCAAAGCCAGGAATGGATTTGAAAAGAGGAGAAATCTCAGGCTTTCCATTATGACCTGATCTCTGTTTATAGTCTGTTTCTGGCTTTGGCTTCAAATCTTTGGCAGATAATCTTTCTGTGTAAATGGACCCTAATAGAGACAACGATCATCAGCTGATCACCGACCGTGCATGGCTATTTGTAATAGTGATGCACGGCCAACGATTGTGTAAAAAAAACATATACATTACCTCTCCGCAGTCCCTGCTCCTCTCCTCTCTTCCCGGAGCTGCCGCTGTAGCTTTAGAGTGCCCTATGAACTGACAGGCTGCTCAGCTCTGAGGGCGGAGGAACATTGGAAACGTGGAGAGGTATGGATAAAGTTTAAGGCAATGGCTGCATGGACATCGCTAACGATATACATATATAGGCGCTCGTTTACATTATTGATCGGGCCGTCTAATGGGACCCTAACTCTGGCAACACTCAGGTTATTATTGTTAACAGAGAGCTTACCCTGTTGTTACCCCCCATTTCTCTTCCATTTGCAGCCCACTATAATTGGCCAAATAGGCAAGGACTCCAGATCCTCCCTGGCCTCCCTGCTCCTGTACTGTGTATGCATGGCCACTAACTATGCAGAGGAAGCCGCTGCCGCCCACTCAGGACCTGTGTCATCTGTCACATCATTATAACATATATATATATATATATCCACATGAGATGGAGGGAGAGGAGACTAAGATTTAGAAGAAACATTTTATTAACAATTGGTGAGAAGTTTGGAGCTGCGGTATTTTTGGATGAGCAGTGAGTTGAAATTTTATATATAACATCTTTCACATTCTTGGTATGGAAACAGCTTCTCTCCTCTGTGAGTTCTTTCATGCATAGCTAGATGTGATTTTCGTGTAAAACATTTGTCACATTCAAAACATGCAAATGGCTTCTCTCCTGTATGAGTTCTATTATGTCTAATGAGCTTTGATTTCACAATAAAACATTTGTCACATTCTAAACAAGAAAATGGCCTTTCCCCTGTGTGACTTCTTTGATGCCTAACAAGATCTGATGGATAAGTAAAACATTTTTTACATTCTGAACATGAAAACGGCTTCTCTCCCGTATGAGTTCTCTTATGTATAGTGAGCTGAGATTTCACAGTAAAACATTTCCCACATTCTGAACATGAAAATGGCTTCTCTCCTGTGTGAAATCTTTGGTGTATCAGTAAATCTGCTTTCCGAGAAAAACATTTTCCACATTCTGAACATGAAAATGGCTTCTCTCCAGTATGAGTTCTTTTATGTAAGGTGAGCTGTGATTTTTGACTGAAACGTTTTTCACATTGTATACAGGAAAATGGCTTCTCCCCTGTGTGAGTCCTTTTATGTATAGTGAGGTGAGCTTTTACAGCAAAACATTTCTCACATTCTGAGCACGAAAATGGCTTCTCTCCTGTATGCGTTCTCTTATGTCTAAGGAGCTTTGAATTCACAGTGAAACATTTTCCACATTCTGAACATGAAAATGGTCTTTCTCCTGTGTGAGTTCTTTCATGTATAATGAAATCTGATTTCCGAGTAAAACATTTCCCACATTCTGAACATGAAAATGGCTTCTCATTATTTTGCTTTGTAAGCTGTGATGAAGCAGTAGAGGGGACTGGTATATAAGGATCAGATGACAGATCGTTGCTGTGAGGGGCTGAGGGTAGATCTGGGGTAATAGAATATTCTTCATATGTATCTTGTGTGATAGGATTCTCTGCTTTATAACCTGAATATATCAGATTTCCCTCTGATCTCCGGGTACAGCCACCTGACAATAGAGAAGAGAGGATTTCTGAGTAATAACCTTAGAGATGTTTAATAGATTTATACTTTGGGTTTTTAGTGCAACATCTTGTTCAGAATGTGAGATCATGGAACCCTCCCGTCCTCCTCCATCCTGGAACCCTCCCGTCCTCCTCCATCCTGGAACCCCCCCCCGTCCTCCATCCTGGAACCCTCCCGTCCTCTTCCATCCTGGAACCCTCCCGTCCTCCTCCATCGTGGAGCCCTCCCGTCCTCCTCCATCGTGGAACCCTCCCTTCCTCCTCCATCCTGGAACCCTCCTGTCCTCCTCCATCCTGGAACCCTCCCGTCCTCCTCCATCGCGGAGCCCTCCCGTCCTCCTCCATCCTGGAACCCTCCCGTCGTCCTGCATCGTGGAGCCCTCCCGTCCTCCTCCATCGTGGAGCCCTCCCGTCCTCCTCCATCCTGGAACCCCCCGTCCCCCTCCATCATGGAACCCTCCCATCATACTACATCACTACCAACAACACTTATGGTGATACCAGTATATTCCCAACACTATACAACTAATCCATTCCGCTCTCTGTTACAAGTAATGTGCAGCGTCTCCAGGAATCCACCATCTTTTCCCTCGCTGTGTATAGAGGCAACTTCCCAGTCTCCTTATCCCCCTTACACTATCAGTGTAGCATGCATTACAAGGAGCAGGGACACCTATCTCTGGCCAGTGTGTAGACGCCATTGCTGCACCAGCCGTAGCTCTTTCCTGGATGCCGCCATCACAGCGATGAAAGTGTCACACACACAGGTCCTAAATCAAACTGAAGGCCACAGCGGCTGCTGAACTCTGCCGGGCTCTCTGGCTCCTCCATCCAACACTGTACATAGTCAGCCAGGCGAAGAGTGACACAGGAAGCAGCAGTGCGACTGGTCGGTCTCTGGTCTGTGACTCTGACGCTGGCACTATTAGAGGGTCACTGAGGGTGGCAGTATTAGGAGGTCTCTCTATACCACCGAGTCTGAGGGCCCTATCGCCCTGATCAGCCGAATCAGACCGATTATTGCTTTGTGTAATTACCTCTCCGCACTCCCGGTCTTCTCCTGCCCTCTGCTCGCTTCAGTGACCGGGACTGCCGGGAACCGAGCAGATGGCAGGAGAACAATGGGAGTGTGGAGAGGTAACGTATTACATTTACATTATTGATCGGGCCTAATAGGACGCTAAGGTAGGCACTTATATGTAAGTAGTGTATACACTTGTAGTATATTGTTCTGTATACAATATAGTCACTGCTGGTATATAGTTCTGTATACAATATAGTCACTGCTGGTATATAGTTCTGTATATAATATAGTCACTGCTGGTATGTAGTTATGTATATAATATAGTCACTGCTGGTATATAGTTATGTATATAATATAGTCACTGCTGGTATATAGTTATGTATACAATAGTCACTGCTGGTATATAGTTATGTATATAATATAGTCACTGCTGGTATATAGTTATGTATATAATATAGTCACTGCTGGTATATAGTGATGTATTCGAACAGAAAAGCTGCCATCACCCAAGTGATAGATCAGCAGAGCCCAAGGAAGTATCTCATAGATTTTTATTTTTTTTTACAGATATTAAGAGGTGTTCAGCTATCTTGTGGGCACTTAGGACCCGTATATAATATTCCATCCGGACGGTTACCTGTAGTGATGTCCTCCTTATACTGCTGATCACTGCTCACATCTGTCTCTTCTTTTTCCTCTTTAACTATTATGTCTTTAGCAACAATATAGTCCAGATCTTCTCCCTGATTCATAAGATGTGGGAGAAATATTGTAAAAGTCATCAGACAGGAGGAGAAGTCAGGTGGGATGTACAGATCATAGGGAACATCTCCATCTACCTGATCCTGATCCTGTGGGAGAAGAGGACGGGGACATCTCTCTGGTGCTGTTCTCTTACTGGATCTGACTGGAGGGAACACATACAGAGACTGAATTCATTCTTTCCATCCAGATAATACAGAGAGGAGGTGTGTATATAGTCCTGTCTATTACCTGCTGATGGGAGGGGCTGCTGATCCTCCAGCATCACATCCTTGTACTGATCCTTGTGTCCTTCTACATACTCCCACTCCTCCATGGAGAAATAGACCGCCACGTCCTGACACCTTATAGGAACCTGACACACACAATGATCACACAGTCATCCCCCCCACCCCTCCAGTGGTGTTACTGTATAATGTCCCAGCATTCTCAGCAGCCACAGTCTCACCTCTCCACTCAGCAGCTCCACCATCTTGTTGGTGACTTCTAGGATCTTCTCTTCCTCCATTTCCTCATGTATCTGGGGCCCCGGGATTGGGCTCAGGGTTCTTCCCCATCCTTCACACCCAGGGGCCCCACAGCGCCCACTAGAGGACTTCTTCACTACTGTGTAATCCTGTGTATGGAGAGACACATTACTATCACTCCATCCATTCCCAGAATCCCTCACCTCCCCAGTCCTATCCATCTGTTATTCCATAGATAAGAATGATGTCATGATGACATCACTCCCAGAATCCCTCACTTCTCCAGTCCTATCCATCTGTTATTCCATAGATAAGAATGATGTCATGATGACATCACTCCCAGAATCCCTCAC
Organism: Dendropsophus ebraccatus; assembly: GCF_027789765.1. Taxonomy (NCBI): domain Eukaryota; kingdom Metazoa; phylum Chordata; class Amphibia; order Anura; family Hylidae; genus Dendropsophus; species Dendropsophus ebraccatus. The sequence goes on along the minus strand of NC_091456.1, from coordinate 196,686,830 downwards.
CTCTCCAGTCCTATCCATCTGTTATTCCATAGATAAGAATGATGTCATGATGACATCACTCCCAGAATCCCTCACCTCTCCAGTCCTATCCATCTGTTATTCCATAGATAAGAATGATGTCATGATGACATCACTCCCAGAATCCCTCACCTCTCCAGTCCTATCCATCTGTTATTCCATAGATAAGAATGATGTCATGATGACATCACTCCCAGAATCCCTCACCTCCCCAGTCCTACCCATCTGTTATTCCATAGATAAGAATGATGTCATGATGACATCACTCCCAGAATCCCTCACCTCCCCAGTAAGCAGGAAGAGTATGTGTAGGGTGAGGGTTATTATCCTGTCGGCCATCTTGTCTCTGTCTCTCTCCATGGTTGATGGGTCGGTCTCTTATATAGAAGATATCAGCAGAGGATCCTGGAGGGAAGAGGAGGAGACAATGTAATGCGGCTCTAGATTCCTGGAGATAGAAATATACATGGACAGGAGGGGATATGGGGGAACATGGGAGGAGACATTACACGGCTGTCAGTAGTATGTTGGTCCCAGTGCTGTACGGTATCAGTATTCTGTAGTCGCACCCTTTAGCTCTTATATTACAGAGTGCTGTGAGGACTCGATTGGACTTTTATTCCATATACGTTGTGTGTTGGGAAAGGAGTAAGAGAGAAATCTATAGAGTGCGGTAATATAGCTGTAATACATCACATGACCTGAGGACAGGGGTGGCGCTGCACATAGTAGAGAACAACCAGCATATGATCCCTGTATAATAATCAAATACTCAGGGCTCTCTGACCTTATACTTCCTATCCGGATGATTCCACACATAGGGAGATAAGTCACAAATATGCAGAAATAACACAGGGATCCTGTCACCATCACCAATACTATCTAACATCATTTTATAGAGCGGGAAGAGCTGAGCAGAATGATATGTAACTTTATAGGAAAACATTCAGTATAACTTTTAAATTGTTCATCAAAATCTCCATGATAAAGAGTCCAGTCCATTGAGTGACTCCGCCCACTGGACTCCTTAACACACAACGAGCAGGGATATTAAAAGGGGTATTCTGGCGAAAATGTTTTCCTTTCACATCAACTGTTGTCAGAAAATTATATAGATTTGTAAATTACTTCTATATAAAGCTCTCCAGTCTTCCAGTACTTGTCAGCTGCTGTATGTTCTGCAGGAAGTGGTGTATTCTTTCCAGTCTGACACAGTGCTCTCTGCTGCCACCTCTGTCCATGTCGGGAACTGTCCAGAGCAGGAGAGGTTTTCTGTGGTGATTTGCTGCTGCTCTGGACAGTTCCTGACATGGACAGAGGTGGCACCAGAGAGCACTGTGTCAGACTGAATGTTTTCCCATAAAGTTACACATCAGTCGGCTCAGCACTTCCCGCTCTATAACATGATGGGGGTAGATTAGATGACATTGGTGACAGGTTCCATGTGGATTTTATCACTGTAAAGGGCTGAAATTAGAAACACAATGAGCGGCCGAGGCGGCTTCACTTCTTATCCACCTGGATTCAATCAATGGGAGTTTTTTTGTTTTTTTCTCCAGAAATAAACTATCACTATAGTGCTGCCCCAGTGTAAAAATACTAGGAGGAGATTTTGGCTATAGGATATATATATATATATATATATATATATATATTATATATATATATATATATATACACACTCACACAGAGCTTACACTGTATAACTGTATGACAACAGCATCTTGGCTCATCCAAAAAGTAGAAGAAAGTTTTTTATCATTCACTTGAGTTATTTACAATGAGAGGAAAGAGAGATCAGAACATTTACCGGCCTCACTGATTTAATGGAACAAGATGGATCTATAGCTTAAGAATTACCTCAACACCCAGGAACAGAACCACAAGAAGCACAGCTCTACTGATACTTACCTCCACCTGCTCTACAGGAGCCGTGTGCTTCCAGGACCTGCCATGTTGTCACAGTCATGTGATCAGTCACATGGAGGAGGAGGAGTCACATGATCAGGGGCTGCTGCTCAGTGTATGCAGGACTCTGCTGTGCTGGATGAGCTGAAGTGATGTGTATGCAGCAGAGCTGTGTGTGTGTGATGTGTGTGGAGCAGAGCTGTGTGTGTGTGATGTGTGTGGAGCAGAGCTGTGTATGTGTGTGTTATATATGCCTGCAGCAGAGCCCTGTGTGTAATGTACATGTAGCTGAGCTGTATGTGTGTAATGTACATGTAGCTGAGCTGTATATGTGTAATGTACATGTAGCTGAGCTGTATATGTGTGTAATGTACATGTAGCTGAGCTGTATATGTGTAATGTACATGTAGCTGAGCTGTATATGTGTGTGTAATGTACATGTAGCTGAGCTGTATATATGTAATGTACATGTAGCTGAGCTGTATGTGTGTAATGTACATGTAGCTGAGCTGTATGTGTGTGTAATGTACATGTAGCTGAGCTGTATATGTGTAATGTACATGTAGCTGAGCTGTATATATGTGTAATGTACATGTAGCTGAGCTGTATATGTGTGTAATGTACATGTAGCTGAGCTGTATATATGTGTAATGTACATGTAGCTGAGCTGTATATGTGTAATGTACATGTAGCTGAGCTGTATATGTGTAATGTACATGTAGCTGAGCTGTATATGTGTGTAATGTACATGTAGCTGAGCTGTATATGTGTAATGTACATGTAGCTGAGCTGTATATATGTGTAATGTACATGTAGCTGAGCTGTATATGTGTAATGTACATGTAGCTGAGCTGTATATATGTAATGTACATGTAGCTGAGCTGTATATATGTGTAATGTACATGTAGCTGAGCTGTATGTGTGTAATGTACATGTAGCTGAGCTGTATATATGTGTAATGTACATGTAGCTGAGCTGTATGTGTGTAATGTACATGTAGCTGAGCTGTATATGTGTAATGTACATGTAGCTGAGCTGTATATGTGTGTAATGTACATGTAGCTGAGCTGTATATATGTGTGTAATGTACATGTAGCTGAGCTGTATATGTGTGTAATGTACATGTAGCTGAGCTGTATATATGTGTAATGTACATGTAGCTGAGCTGTATATATGTAATGTACATGTAGCTGAGCTGTATGTGTGTGTAATGTACATGTAGCTGAGCTGTATGTGTGTAATGTACATGTAGCTGAGCTGTATATGTGTGTGTAATGTACATGTAGCTGAGCTGTATATATGTGTAATGTACATGTAGCTGAGCTGTATATATGTAATGTACATGTAGCTGAGCTGTATATATGTGTAATGTACATGTAGCTGAGCTGTATGTGTGTAATGTACATGTAGCTGAGCTGTATATATGTGTAATGTACATGTAGCTGAGCTGTATGTGTGTAATGTACATGTAGCTGAGCTGTATATGTGTAATGTACATGTAGCTGAGCTGTATATGTGTGTAATGTACATGTAGCTGAGCTGTATGTGTGTAATGTACATGTAGCTGAGCTGTATATGTGTAATGTACATGTAGCTGAGATGTATATGTGTGTAATGTACATGTAGCTGAGCTGTATGTGTGTAATGTACATGTAGCTGAGCTGTATGTGTGTGTAATGTACATGTAGCTGAGCTCTATGTGTGTAATGTACATGTAGCTGAGCTGTATATGTGTAATGTACATGTAGCTGAGCTGTATGTGTGTAATGTACATGTAGCTGAGCTGTATATGTGTGTAATGTACATGTAGCTGAGCTGTATATGTGTGTAATGTACATGTAGCTGAGCTGTATATATGTAATGTACATGTAGCTGAGCTGTATATGTGTGTAATGTACATGTAGCTGAGCTGTATGTGTGTAATGTACATGTAGCTGAGCTGTATATATATGTAATGTACATGTAGCTGAGCTGTATGTGTGTAATGTACATGTAGCTGAGCTGTATATGTGTAATGTACATGTAGCTGAGCTGTATATATGTGTAATGTACATGTAGCTGAGCTGTATATGTGTAATGTACATGTAGCTGAGCTGTATATGTGTGTAATGTACATGTAGCTGAGCTGTATGTGTGTAATGTACATGTAGCTGAGCTGTATGTGTGTGTAATGTACATGTAGCTCAGCTGTATATGTGTAATGTACATGTAGCTGAGCTGTATATGTGTAATGTACATGTAGCTGAGCTGTATGTGTGTAATGTGCATGTAGCTGAGCTGTATATGTGTAATGTACATGTAGCTGAGCTGTATGTGTGTAATGTACATGTAGCTGAGCTGTATGTGTGTAATGTACATGTAGCTGTATATGTGTGTAATGTACATGTAGCTGAGCTGTATGTGTGTTATGTACATGTAGCTGAGCTGTATATGTGTGTAATGTACATGTAGCTGAGCTGTATGTGTGTAATGTACATGTAGCTGAGCTGTATATGTGTAATGTACATGTAGCTGAGCTGTATATGTGTGTAATGTACATGTAGCTGAGCTGTATATGTGTAATGTACATGTAGCTGAGCTGTATGTGTGTAATGTACATGTAGCTGAGCTGTATATGTGTAATGTACATGTAGCTGTGCTGTATGTGTGTAATGTACATGTAGCTGAGCTGTATATGTGTAATGTACATGTAGCTGAGCTGTATATGTGTGTAATGTACATGTAGCTGAGCTGTATGTGTGTAATGTACATGTAGCTGTGCTGTATGTGTGTAATGTACATGTAGCTGAGCTGTATGTGTGTAATGTACATGTAGCTGTGCTGTATGTGTGTAATGTACATGTAGCTGAGCTGTATATGTGTAATGTACATGTAGCTGAGCTGTATATGTGTGTAATGTACATGTAGCTGAGCTGTATGTGTGTAATGTACATGTAGCTGAGCTGTATATGTGTGTAATGTACATGTAGCTGAGCTGTATGTGTGTAATGTACATGTAGCTGAGCTGTATATATGTGTAATGTACATGTAGATGAGCTGTATATGTGTATGTAATGTACATGTAGCTGAGCTGTATGTGTGTAATGTACATGTAGCTGAGCTGTATGTGTGTAATGTACATGTAGCTGAGCTGTATATGTGTAATGTAGCTGAGCTGTATATGTGTAATGTACATGTAGCTGAGCTGTATGTGTGTAATGTACATGTAGCTGAGCTGTATATGTGTAATGTACATGTAGCTGAGCTGTATGTATGTAATGTACATGTAGCTGAGCTGTATATGTGTAATGTACATGTAGCTGAGCTGTATATGTGTGTAATGTACATGTAGCTGAGCTGTATGTGTGTAATGTACATGTAGTTGAGCTGTATATATGTAATGTACATGTAGCTGAGCTGTATGTGTGTGTAATGTACATGTAGCTGAGCTGTATATGTGTAATGTAGCTGAGCTGTATGTGTGTGTAATGTACATGTAGCTGAGCTGTATATGTGTAATGTACATGTAGCTGAGCTGTATGTGTGTAATGTACATGTAGCTGAGCTGTATATGTGTAATGTACATGTAGCTGAGCTGTATGTGTGTAATGTACATGTAGCTGAGCTGTATGTGTGTAATGTACATGTAGCTGAGCTGTATATGTGTAATGTACATGTAGCTGAGCTGTATGTGTGTAATGTACATGTAGCTGAGCTGTATATGTGTAATGTACATGTAGCTGAGCTGTATGTGTGTAATGTACATGTAGCTGAGCTGTATATGTGTAATGTACATGTAGCTGAGCTGTATATGTGTAATGTACATGTAGCTGAGCTGTATATGTGTGTAATGTACATGTAGCTGAGCTGTATATGTGTAATGTACATGTAGCTGAGCTGTATATATGTAATGTACATGTAGCTGAGCTGTATATGTGTGTAATGTACATGTAGCTGAGCTGTATATGTGTAATGTACATGTAGCTGAGCTGTATATATGTAATGTACATGTAGCTGAGCTGTATATGTGTAATGTACATGTAGCTGAGCTGTATATGTGTGTAATGTACATGTAGCTGAGCTGTATGTGTGTAATGTACATGTAGCTGAGCTGTATGTGTGTAATGTACATGTAGCTGAGCTGTATGTGTGTAATGTACATGTAGCTGAGCTGTATGTGTGTAATGTACATGTAGCTGAGCTGTATATGTGTAATGTACATGTAGCTGAGCTGTATGTGTGTAATGTACATGTAGCTGAGCTGTATATGTGTGTAATGTACATGTAGCTGAGCTGTATATGTGTGTAATGTACATGTAGCTGAGCTGTATATGTGTAATGTACATGTAGCTGAGCTGTATGTGTGTAATGTACATGTAGCTGAGCTGTATATGTGTGTAATGTACATGTAGCTGAGCTGTATATGTGTGTAATGTACATGTAGCTGAGCTGTATATGTGTAATGTACATGTAGCTGAGCTGTATCTGTGTAATGTACATGTAGCTGAGCTGTATGTGTGTAATGTACATGTAGTTGAGCTGTATATATGTAATGTACATGTAGCTGAGCTGTATATGTGTAATGTACATGTAGCTGAGCTGTATATGTGTAATGTACATGTAGCTGAGCTGTATATATGTGTAATGTACATGTAGCTGAGCTGTATATATGTGTAATGTACATGTAGCTGAGCTGTATGTGTGTAATGTACATGTAGCTGAGCTGTATGTGTGTAATGTACATGTAGCTGAGCTGTATGTGTGTGTAATGTACATGTAGCTGAGCTGTATGTGTGTAATGTACATGTAGCTGAGCTGTATATGTGTAATGTACATGTAGCTGAGCTGTATGTGTGTAATGTACATGTAGCTGAGCTGTATATGTGTAATGTACATGTAGCTGAGCTGTATATGTGTGTAATGTACATGTAGCTGAGCTGTATATATGTGTGTAATGTACATGTAGCTGAGCTGTATGTGTGTAATGTACATGTAGCTGAGCTGTATGTGTGTAATGTACATGTAGCTGAGCTGTATATATGTGTAATGTACATGTAGCTGAGCTGTATATGTGTAATGTACATGTAGCTGAGCTGTATGTGTGTGTAATGTACATGTAGCTGAGCTGTATGTGTGTAATGTACATGTAGCTGAGCTGTATATATGTAATGTACATGTAGCTGAGCTGTATATATGTAATGTACATGTAGCTGAGCTGTATATGTGTGTAATGTACATGTAGCTGAGCTGTATGTGTGTAATGTACATGTAGCTGAGCTGTATATGTGTAATGTACATGTAGCTGAGCTGTATATGTGTGTAATGTACATGTAGCTGAGCTGTATGTGTGTAATGTACATGTAGCTGAGCTGTATGTGTGTGTAATGTACATGTAGCTGAGCTGTATGTGTGTAATGTACATGTAGCTGAGCTGTATATGTGTGTAATGTACATGTAGCTGAGCTGTATATATGTGTAATGTACATGTAGCTGAGCTGTATATATGTGTAATGTACATGTAGCTGAGCTGTATGTGTGTGTAATGTACATGTAGCTGAGCTGTATATGTGTGTAATGTACATGTAGCTGAGCTGTATATGTGTAATGTACATGTAGTTGAGCTGTATGTGTGTAATGTACAGTCATGGGCAAAAGTTTTGAGAATTATACAAATATTAATTTTTACAAAGTCTACTGCTTCAGTTTTTAAAATGGCAATTTGCATATACTCCAGAATGTTATAAAGAGTGATCAGCTTAACAGCAATTACTTGCAAAGTCAATATTTGCCTAGAAAATAAACTTTATCCCCAAAACACATTTCAACATTATTGCAGCCCTGCCTTAAGGGTGCGTTTACACAGAAAGATTTATCAGACAGATTTTGGAAGCCAAAGCCAGGAATGGATTCAAAAAGGGGATAGATCCCAGTCTTTCCTTTATTACCTGATCCCTGTTTATAGTCTGCTCCTTGTTTTGGCTTCAAAGATCTGTCAGATAAATCTGTCTGTGTAAACGCACCATTACAAGGACCAGCTAACATTGTTTCAGTGATTTCTCCATTAACACAGGTGTGGGTGCTGATGAGGACAGGGCTGGAGATCAATCTGTCACGATTAACCCCTTAACGACATCGGGTGTAAATTTACGCTCTGATGCCAGTAAGGGAGTTCAGAGCAGGGCCGCGCTCTGAACCGCGGCGGTCCCGGGTGCCACTTGTAGCCCGGGACCGCTGGTATTAGCGGGCACGGTCGGATCACCGTGCCCGCTAATACAATAATCAGATGCAGCTGTCAAACATGACAGCTGCATCCGATTACCGGACGCAGCGTCATCCCTGGTGTCTAGTGGGGAGATCGGCCAGCCGGGGACCGCTCCAAGATGGCGCCGTCCCCGGCTCGGCACTCGTTTGTTTCCGGCTGCAGCAGCCGAAAGCAAACGAGTGCCGATCTCATGGATCTCTGCAGCATATCTATGCTGCAGAGATCTCAATGAGAGATCAAAGCACTTATACTAGAAGTCCCCTAGGGGGAATAACCCTAACCCCAGGGGGAATAACCCTAACCCCGGGGGGGAATAACCCTAACCCCGGGGGGGAATAACCCTAACCCCAGGGGAGAATAACCCTAACCCCAGGGGGGAATAACCCTAACCCCAGGGGGGCTTCTAGTATAAGTGTAAAAGTAAAAAAAAAAAGTGTCATTATTAGTAAAAGCCCCCTCCCCTAATAAAAGTCTGAATCACCCCCCTTTTCCCATGGTATAAATAAAAGTAAATAAATAAATAAACATGTTTGGTATCGCCGCGTGCGTAATCGCCCGAACTATTAATTAATCACATTCCTGATCTCGCACGGTAAACGACGTCAGCGCAAAAAAATCCCAAAGTGCAAAATTGCGCATTTTTGGTCGCATCAAATCCAGAAAAATTGTAATAAAAAGCGATCAAAAAGTCGTATATGCGCAATCAAGGTACCGATAGAAAGAACATATCATGGCGCAAAAACTGACACCTCACACAGCCCCATAGACCAAAGGATAAAAGCGCTATAAGCCTGGGAATGGAGGGATTTTAAGTGACGTATATTTGTTGACAATGGTTTAAATTTTTTACAGGCCATCAGATACAATATAAGTTATACATGTTACATATCGCTGTAATCGTAACGACTTGAGGAACATATATAACAAGTCAGTTTTACCCCAGGGCGAATGGCGTAAAAACACATTTCCCCCAAATAAGCAAAATGCGTTTTTTTTTTCAATTTCACCACACTTTGAATTTTTTTCTGGATTCACAGTGTACTTTATGCAAAAATTCAGCCGTCATTGCAAAGTACAATTAGTGGCGCAAAAAATAAGGATAAGGGCTCATGTGGGTCTCTAGGTGGAAAAATGCAAGTGCTATGGCCTTTTAAGCACAAGGAGTAAAAACTGAAAACACAAAAATCGAAATTGGCTCTGTCCTTAAGGGTTAAAGGGAATGTACCATCAGGCTCGGGCTGAAGCACTGGAGGCGGGCCGACCCACCCCCTGTGTGAGGGCATCTGCACTGTGAGACTGCGGAGACTCTTGGACCAAGGCCTGGTCTCAAGGAGGGGAGCAAAGAAGCCACTTCTCTCCAGAAAAAATATCAGGGACAGACTGATATTCTGCAGAAGGCACAGGGAGTGGACTGCTGAGGACTGGGGGAAAGGTCCAGGGAGAGGACTGCTGAGGACTGGGGGAAAGGTCTAGGGAGCGGACTGCTGAGGACTGGGGGAAAGGTCCAGGGAGAGGACTGCTGAGGACTGGGGGAAAGGTACAGGGAGCGGACTGCTGAGGACTGGGGGAAAGGTCCAGGGAGTGGACTGCTGAGGACTGGGGGAAAGGTACAGGGAGTGGACTGCTGAGGACTGGGGGAAAGGTCCAGGGAGCGGACTGCTGAGGACTGGGGGAAAGGTCCAGGGAGCGGACTGCTGAGGACTGGGGGAAAGGTCCAGGGAGCGGACTGCTGAGGACTGGGGGAAAGGTCCAGGGAGAGGACTGCTGAGGACTGGGGGAAAGGTCCAGGGAGTGGACTGCTGAGGACTGGGGGAAAGGTCCAGGGAGCGGACTGCTGAGGACTGGGGGAAAGGTCCAGGGAGAGGACTGCTGAGGACTGGGGGAAAGGTACAGGGAGTGGACTGCTGAGGACTTGGGGAAAGGTGCAGGGAGTGGACTGCTGAGGACTCGGGGAAAGTCATTGTCTCTGATGAATCCCCTTTCCGATTGTTTGGGACATCTGGAAAACAGCTTATTGGGAGAAGACGAGGTGAGCGCTACCACCACTCTTGTCTCATGCCAACTGTAACCGGCATCCTGAAACCATTCATGTGTGGGGTTGCTTCTCAGCCAAGGGAATCGGCTCTCTCACAGTCTTACCTAAAAACACAGTCATGAATAAAGAATGGAACCAGAATGTCCTCCAAGAGCAACTTCTCCCAACCGTCCAAGAGCAGTTTGGCCACCAACAATGCCTTTTCCAGCATGATGGAGCCCCTGGCCATAAAGCAAAGGTGATAAGTAAATGACTCAGGGAAAAAAAAACAGAGATTTTGGGTCCATGGCCTGGAAACTCCCCAGATTTTAATCCCATTGAGAACTTGTGGTCAATCATCAAGAGACGGGTGGACAAACAAAAACCAACAAATTCTGACAAAATGCAAGCATTGATTGTGCAAGACGGACGGCTATCAGTCAGGATTTGGTCCAGAAGTTGATTGAGAGCAGCCGGGGAGAATTGCAGAGGTTCTGAAGAAGAAGGCGCAACACTGCAAATATTGACTTGCTGCAGTAACTCAGTCTACCTGTCAGTAGAAGCTTCTGTTACTCATAATATGATTGCAATTATATTTCTGTATGTGATAAAAACATCTGACAAACACACAGAAAAGCTAGAGGGCAGGGGATCATGGGAAAATAGAATAATTGTGTCATGCTCAAAACTTTTGGCCATGACTGTATTTTGGTCTGCTCACATCTGTTATACATTACTTAAAGCGTCACCATCAGCAGGTTCAGCCGTATGTAGATTGCAATAGATCATTACCTGATAAGAGCAGGGCTGGTACTAAATCTTTTCTTTTGGCCCACATATGAATGATAGCTCCTAATTGCCCCTATGCTAATGAGGGGTTTAGGAGCATTTGGGGCATCACCCTAAGCACAGAGCAACCCCTCAGCCCGCCCAAAGCAACCCCCTCCCCTGCTGCCTAGTCCGCCCCCTCCCGTGCCGCTCAGCTGACAGCCGATCAGGAGCCCAGGAAAGTATGCTGCTCATTGCCACAGTATGCAGATAGCAGGAATGTGATCGGCGCTGGGAGCCTGGGCTGAGGTGGATGGACCTTGGGTCAGAAGGTCATGTGTCTGGGGAATAATGATGGGATCCTCTACCGCTAGACGCCTTAGGAGGCAAAACCAGCTCCTTTTTGGCCATACTGGGGCTATGAAGATGAGTCCGGCTTGTTAAAATTTTGGTTATAGCTTTCCCCAGCAGAGGAAAAGGGGGAAATGCGTAGGCTAGTGAAAACCCCATACTTGAACTAGGGCATCTACTCCGTCGGGCTTGTCCTGTGGATTCAAGGAAAAAAATCGTTTTACCTTTCTGTTTTTCTTTGTTGCAAATAGATCTATATCTGGGACACATTTCCCTGTGAGACTGAGGAATATTGCTTGACTGGGGCTCCGTTCCCCTGGAAGTAGATTTTGGCGACTGAGGTAATCCGCCACAGTGTTGCTTGACCCTTTTAGGTGGACTGCTGTCAGAGATTATAGCTGCAATCCTGCCTAGATGAAGATCCTTTCTGATAATCTTTGTAGAAGGGAGTGGCGTGTTTCTCCCTGATGATTTAAAAAAGGCCACCGTCGTCGCATTGTCCAAACACACTTTAACATGTTGTCGACAAAGTAAATGTTCTGCTTGACCTAAAGCTTCATATACTGCTCTTAGTTCTCGAAAATTGGAGGAACGGAGACTTATCCTCTCTGACCATCGCCCCTGAAGGTATAACCCTCCTACATGGGCGCCCCAGCCCTGTTGACTGGCATCCGTGGTTAACACTGTCACCGGAGTGGGGGGGGGGGACCAGAGAAGGCCCTTGGTTAATTTTTTTCAGTTTACCCACCATTTTAGTGATGCCTTTACTTGACTGGATAAGATCATCTTCGTATCCAGGGAGGACTGAAGCCAATTCCATGATTTTAGGATTTGGGACTGCAATGTTTGAGAGTGACTTCGGCACCAGGGTACTGCCGGGATACATAATGTCCTTGATCCCAGGACAGACATTGCCTCTCGTATGGTTGTGGTTTTTTTCTTAGTGGACTTCCTGAATTTTCCTAGAAGAGTGTTGACCTTTTCTTGAGGAAGGAATGTTGTCTGGAGTTCTGTATCCAGAAACATACCAAGAAATTAGTTCCTGGAAGGATGTAAGTCTGATTTTTGCAGGTTCACCATCCATCCTAATTTTTGGAGGCAAGAGATGGTTACTGCAATGTTTGTCTCTAGAAGTTTTTTTTGACTGGGCTACCAGTAATAGGTCGTCTAGATATGGAATAATAGTTACGTTTTGTAGTCTGAGATAGGCCACTACTTCCACCATAACCTTCGTGAATGTGCGCGGTGCCGAGGCTATTCCGAATGGAAGGGCTTTGAATTGGAAATGGTGAGTGAAGTTGTGGTGAACTATTGCAAATCTCAGGTACTTTTTTCGTATATGGGCAGGGCCGGCGTCAGCACCCGGCTAAGTAGGGCAAATGCCGGGGCCCCCAGCTCCTCTAGGGGCCCACTCCCGTTTGTTACTACATTTTTTTTGTTAGTAAAAAAGAAAAAAAAGTGTAGTAACAAAGGGGACTGGGCCCCTAGAGGCCGCATGTGACAGTTAGGGGCCACGCCGATCCATACTGGGGCCCCCGAGCACCTGTCTTCCATCACAAATCTTCCCTACAGCCGAGTAGGAAAGAGGACCTTTGAGTCTGAAGGACCTTTGATGATGTCACGGGTCATGTGATCGGACACATGACCTGATAGAGGGCAGCAGGTAGGCTCTGCAAACTAAGTGTCCTGTATGTGCTGGTTCTTCTACTTGTTTTGTGTATAGAGGTCCTGCTGTAATATATATATATCTATTACAGCAGGATATAGATATATATATATTTGTATATATTACAGCAGGACCTCTATACACAAAACAACTAGATATCTGTATCTATCTATCTATCTATCTATCTATCTCCTATCTATCTATCTCCTATCTATCTATCTATTTCCCTATCTCCTATTATAAATATATATATATATATATAATGCTGGTGCTGCTAGTTCTCTAGTATACAGCTCCTGCTCTGTGTGTGTGTATGTATATACACACACACACACACAGAAGGAGCTGTATACTAGAAAACTAGCAGCACCAGCATTATATATATATATATATATATATATATATATATATATATATATATATATATATAATCCTGTGACTGGGTCTGACTCCTCCAGAGTCCTGACTACTGCAGAGATCAGGAGATACAGGAGGAGAAAGATATGCAGCAGCCGCATGTTTCTTCTGCTGCAAATCTTTCCTCGCCTGTCTCTCCATGATTTGCTCCTCAAAGGGGCCCGCCGAGGCTCTGTCGCCCAAGGGCCCACAAAAAGCTGGAGCCGGCCCTGTATATGGGTATATGAAAATAAGCGTCCTTGAGGTCTATTGTGGCTAACCAGGCATCTCTGGAAATGAGAGGGATGGCTGATTTGAGTGTCTCCATTTTGAATCTTTTTTACACAATTACCCGGTTTAGTGGTTTGAGGTTTATGATCGTTCTGTAGGTACAGTTTGGCTTCTGTACCAGAAACAACCTGAAATAATGATCCTGACCATGTTGGTCCGGAGGTACCTTGAAAATTGCGTCTAATGTTATGAGATCTGTCACCCCTTGCCACAGACGCTCGTTTAAAATGTCTGATCCTAGAGAGGTGGTAGTACATTACTTTTGAGGAGGGGGGTCTGAGAATTCTATCTTGAAACCACTTTCTAGAGATAACAGAATGAAAGGGTTCTTTATTATGCTCTCCCACTGATGATAGAACTGGGAGAGTCTGCCCCCCACCGGGATGCTGTCATTGTTTTTTATCGGAGGACTTAGGGTTGAGAAGGAACTCTCTCCCTTTTCCACCCTTGGGGTAACTCCATCTCCCCATTTTGTCTTTACCTCTATAGGACTTAGGGTGGTATTACACGGGCCGATGGGGGCTCGATAATACCTGTAAACGAGCAGCGATCTGCTAGATCGTTGCTCGTTTACTGGGCCTATTATACGGCCAGATAATCGTTAAACAAGGGCTGCAGGGACATCGTTACCGATGTCCTTGCAGCCTTTGTTTAAATTGTATACATACCTAATCCATGGTCCAGGGTTCCTCTTCTTAACTTCTCCCTGGGTCCGCGCGCTCCAGCTTCACAGCGGCTTGTCTCTGCTGACAGGCCGCTCGGCCAATCACTTGCTGCGGCGGTCCCGGCCTGTGATTGGCCGAGGGGCCTGTCAGCTGACACAGGCCACTGAGAAGCCGGAGCGCGCGGGACCCGGTAAGAAGCTCTGAGGAAGAGGAACCCTGGACCATGGATTAGGTATGTATTCTTCTTTGCTAATCGTCAGCGTCGGCCGCATACCACTATTACACGTAGCGGTGCACGGTCAGCGTCCGCCGATTATAGGTCTGAACTTATATCAACGATCAGCCAATGACAACGATCATCAGCTGATCGTTGTCTTTATTACAAGGAACGATAATCGGCCAAATCGGGCCGATTATCGTTCCGTGTAATAGTACCCTTAGAAAGGTATTGCTTGAAGGAACAAAAATTTTGTTTACCTTTTGCAGTTTTCTCTTTGAGAAGGTCCTTCTTTTTGTCAGCCGCGTGTTCCAGGATAGTGTCGAGCACGGAGCCGAACAACATGGAACTATCCTCCTCCCAATTTTTCAGCCATAAGGCTCTTTTGGCTGCAGTAGTCAGAGCTGCTGATTTAGCTGCAAATCTGACCGATTCAGTTGATACGTCTACTAAGAAAGCCGTGGCCAGCTTGAGCATAGGAATGGAATCGAAGATTTTTTCTGGAGGTGTCTTTTTTTTCTAGGTGACCCTCCAACTCCTGGAGCCAGATAAACAAGGATCTGGCTACAGTAGTGGCAGCTATATTTGGATTTATCGCAGAGGATGTAGAGTTCCATCCTCTGCGTAATAGTCTGTCTGTTTTTCTGTCCATTGGATCCCTCAATTGCGAGGCGTCCTCAAAGGGGAGAGAAATTTTCTTTACCACTTTGGCGACCTGCACGTCCACTTTTGGAGACTCAGTCCACAATTTTGTATCACCATCATCAAAAGGGAACCTGGCTCTGAACTTTTTTGCAGTCTGCAATTTCTTTTCTGGCTCTTGCTTGAGGCTTTAACCTCTTCGGTAATAACCTTGCGGAGTTCATCCATAACAGAGGCGGACTCCTGCCGTAATATTCTAGCAGTGCAAGATTTACATAATGGTTTTTCATAACCCTCAGGCAGCCTGTCATTGCAGATACTACATCTTTTAGACTAAAGGTGCGTTTACACGTAACGATTATCGTGCCAATTTGTGCGATAATCGTACGTGTGAACGCAGCAAACGACGAACGAGAAATCGTTCATTTTGATCTTTCGACATGTTCTCAAATCGTCGTTCACTAAAAATTCACAGATCGTTCCGTGTAAACAGTCGTTCGCCGATTTAACCAATGTGTGAGATAGGCTTAAGCCATCGCAAAACGATCGCAAAAATCGTTACTCCAACATAGTTAATCGTACGATCGGGCCAATTATCGTCTTGTGTAAATGCACACCTTTAGGCTTCTTGGGTGGCTCCTTGTCTCCCTAGAGAGAGAAGGAAAGCCATTACTAGAGTTCCCACAATGTAAACAAAGTAAGTATAACCCCCGGTTCAGCTACTTACTGGGTTAGCTACAGTGGCCTGCTCCACAGATTCAGAGCGTGGATTTGGTGCCAAAACGCCCCCAGCGTCTGCCCTCCTGCATTCCCAGTGCAGCAGCGTTCCGGTGGACGGCGCCATCTTAGGGGGGGGGAGCTTCCGCTCCCAGAATGCCCCGTGTGACGCAGCTTGATGACGTAAGATGTCGGCAGGGATCCCGGACTGGAAGAGGCCAGGGAAAACACACCCCTGCGCCAGAGACCTGGCTAAACAGCTCCATGCTGTTTCCCCGTTACTTAAACTCCGGGAGCGCGGCAGCGGGGAGAAGATGTGACCAGGAGGCACAGACAATGTCGCGCGACCCAATACGAGCAGCCGAAGAGGAGAGGGAGTATACGGTTGCCTTTGCCTGCCTGGCAAAAATCACTGATCCCGCGCCAGCCCCAGGACCAGGAAGAGGTAAACCTTTCTATGCTTGTGTCCTGTAGGAACAGGAAAACACTGAGGATGTGAAGGGGTGGGTCCCTTTTTAACCTCTTGTGCTTCCTGTTCCTATTAGGACCTATGGAAATCAATCTCTAGGTGGTGCTGTCATGTGGGACGTTCTGAAAAAGAACATTTAGTACCAGCCCTGCTCTTATCAGGTAATGATCTACTGCGGCATATCAATAGGTTCATATGTGCCACTTTAAACGTACATCTCATTTGTGTCCGTGCATTTGATTAGTTATTACAGCTGTTTTCCTAAAAGCTAAAAAACGTCCTCAGTCCGTCAGGAAAAATACAAAATAGTAGACATCTGTTATACAGTGATTAAACGTACATCTCGTTTGTGTCCGTGCACTTCTTAAGTTATTACAGCTGTATTCCTATAAGCTAAAAAAACGTCTTTAGTCCGTCAGGAAAAATACAAAATAGTTATACAGTTATACAGACATTAAACGTACATCTCATTTGTGTACCTGTATTTGTTTAGTTATTACAGCTGTATTCCTATCATTCTTTGTCCGTCATAAAAAATACAGAATACTTCACATCTGTTATACCCAGAAATTAATTAAACATCTGATTTGCGTACGTGGATTTATCGAGAGTGGGTAGATCTGTTGATTTCTTTTTTTTTAGTCCTATAAAGGGCTCCAATATGCATGGTCTATATGCACACGTCACTCTTTAAACAAAACCAAAAAATAGTATGAGGGGAAAGATGTTAAAAAGAACCCCCCATCCAACAGATAGATGCAAGCCCAAATATAAGAAAATTATTGTTTTTATTAAATACACTTAAAAAAATCAACAATAATAAAGTACATATAATAGGAGCTGGAGCCTATACAAATGACCCGGTGACCCGGTTACATAATTTCTGGTTTCGACGGGGATACACAGGACGGCTTTTAATTACAAGCCTGCACCGGCACACGTGTGGGGGTATGTATTTGATTGGTCTAATGAGATATAAAAAGAGAGAGCTCAGTACTTGTGACATCACCCTCAATAAAGCAATACGCGAAATGCGCGTCGGGTTAGTGGTGCGGTGGTTACATGTGCTAGGGACACACTAGGCGGTAATGTATATTGATTCCTGATGTGATCCATTTACCCTTATCCACTGTGAGTTATATTACTTGTCCTATATGTGCCCAGTGCCCAGTACACATCTATCTAAATTACCTATTGATTTGTATTTATTTTCATGTGTATCATGTAACGTAATTCACTCCTATCCACCTTGTTGTTGGGGATTTGTATAGGCTCCAGCTCCCACTATATGTATTTTATTATTGTTGATTTTTTTAAAATATATTTAATAAAGAACAATAATTTTCTTATATTTGGTCTTGTATCTATCTGTTGGATGGGGGCTTCTTTTTAACATCTTTCCCCTCATACTATTTTTGGTTTTGATTTTTTTTTTTTTTTATGCTCTATCTAAGATTTCATATCTATCTTGTGAACATGGTGAGAACCAGAGGTGGTAGGCGAGCAATATCAGGTGTAGGAAGGGGAGATAGAGGTAGTACACAAGGTAGTGCTTCCGCCACGTTCTGGCCCTGGCGTCACATCTACTGCCTCCACCTCCTTCTCCACTTCCAAACCAAAGCAGCCTTCTTCTGCCGATGTGCCGGTGCAGCACGACCAAGCATCCTGTCGGCTGCTCCCCACCGCTACCAACACGGTTGACACCTTCTCCTACCGGCGTGTGACCTGCACGCCGTCCAGCTGCCAGCCTTCTGTGTACCAGGTGTGGGAGCATAAGAAATGCTTTCACCCCAACCATCTCAAAGCCAAGAAACTTACTGTCGGCATTGCCAGGCTGTTGGCTTTGGAAATGTTGCCTTTTCGCCTGGTGGACAAAGATGGCATGTCCTCAGTATCAGATACCTAGCAGGCATTTCATGCAAGAAAATCTGTCCCTGCCCTGGCCCAGCACGTTGCAGAAAATATCTCAAGCGCATTGGCTGCATCTGTGTCCACCAAGGTCCATCTGACGACAGACACATGGACCAGTAAGCACGGTCAAGGTCACAGCTAGTGTTCCAAGTGTTTGAACGGAATATATTTTCGTTTATTTTTAAATGCCCTTCTCTCCTGCTACCTGATTTATCTGAACCACAACCTCCGTGTTCCCCGCCTGGCTCTTCTCGCTGCCACCAATGGTACCAATTTATCCTGAGTTGGTACAGAGCCCATTTTTTGACAGTCTGCATTGCAGATCCATTTTTTTTTTCAATAATCTCTTCATCTGTTAGATGTATGTTCTTAAAGCCAAATTTTAGGCTATGAGTTCTTCCGTGTTTACAGTTTACTCTTCTGGAGGATAATTACAGTTTCTCCTACATATAGGTTTTAAAATTAACCCGCACATCTCCCATTGAGGGGTGTCCTCTGCCTTCCTCTCATTTACATGTAACTGAGCTGTATGTGTGTGATGTTCATGTATTATTCAATATCCATGAGGATTACAACCAGTTGTGCCCTTATGTACCCAACAGCTGGTGCTGGGCGTCTTCCTTGATTTCATGAATAGAAACATTTCCCACATTCTCGTCATTAAAGTTGCTAAAAGCTTTTATTTCAGAGTATTAAAAATCAACCTGATGCCAGAAAACTAAGGATGGGTATAAAAGAAAGCCTATGGGAACAGGGACCGGTGTGAGTGATGACAAGCGTTGTAGTCTATGTCCGTACTACTTAACAGACTATTATTATTGAGAAGATGGGATTGGATTCTCCCTGTGACTTCTTTGATGTCTAACAAGTCTTGATTTCAGAGCATAACATTTTCCACATTCTGGACACGAAAATGGCTTCTCTCCTGTGTGAAGACTTTGATGTTCAATAAGACTTTGTTTCACAGTAAAACATTTCCCACATTCTAGGCAGGAATATGGCTTCTCCCCTGTGTGAAATCTCTTATGTCTATTAAGATCTGATTTCTGAATAAAACATTTCCCACATTCTAAACATGACAACGGCTTCTCCCCTGTATGAATTCTCTGATGTTTAACAAGAGCCGATTTCTGATTAAAACATTTCCCGCATTCTGGACATGACAATGGCTTCTCCCCTGTGTGAATTCTCTGATGTTTAACAAGATCCGAGTTCTGGATAAAGCTTCTTCCACATTCCAAACATAAGAATGGCTTCTCCCCTGTGTGAATTCTCTGATGTTTAACAAGAACTGATTTCTGAGTAAAACATCTCCCACATTCTGAACATGAAAATGGCTTCTCTCCTGTGTGAATTCTCTGATGTTTAACAAGATCCCATTTTTGAAAAAAACATTTCCCACATTCTGAACACGGATAAGTCCTCCTCTTATTTTGCTTTGACTGGGATGATTCAGAAAATGGAGTCATGTCATAATCAGACGACAGATAGTTGTGAGAGGTCGAGGGTAAATCATGGATAATAAAATGTTCTTCATATGTATCTTGTGTTATTTGACCATCTGCTGTAATATCTGAAGATATCTGAAATCCCTCTGATCTTCTGGTATAGTCATCTGGAAATAATAAATCAGATTATTTTTTTAAAATAACCTTAAAGATATGACATCTATAGAATAATAATTCATCTAGTATCTAATATTTGCAGATGATACTGAGCTCTGTAAGGAAATCAGCACAGAGGAGGAGAATGTAATATTACAGAGGGATCTGATGAAACCGGAGGCTGGGGCAGAGGGATCTGATGAAGCTGGAGGCTGGGGCAGAGGGATCTGATGAAGCTGGAGGCTGGGGCAGAGGGATCTGATGAAGGCTGGGGTAGAGAGATCTGGTGAAGTCGAAGGCTGGGGAAGAGGAATCTGATGAAGCCAGAGGTTGGGGCAGAGGGACCTGATGAAGCCGGAGGCTGGGGTAGAGGGATCTGATGAAGCCGGAGGCTGGGGCAGAGGGATCTGATGAAGCCGGAGGCTGGGGCAGAGGGATCTGATGAAACCAGAGACTAACGTGGGAAATCGTAAGAATATACACTTAAGCTGAGGCAAAAAAAAAAAAAACTATGACTATATGCTGAATAGTAAAATGGGCACAGAGAAGGAGCTATGGCTATTGGTGGACAGTAACCTCACCTATAGTGATCAGTGCCAGGCAGCTTCTGCCAAGGCTAATAACATCATGGGAGGCATCATGGGAGGCATGGGAGATGCTAAAGATGAGAACTATCGTCCCGGCTCTGAAATTGCGAGCAGAAGCCAGGAAGACACCGGGGAGCGTGGAGAGGTAACATATATACTTTATTATTTTATTCACGATTCATTATCCATCCATCACTATTACATGTAGCCATGAGCGGTCGGCAGCCAATGTTTTTTAGTCAGGGCCAAAAGACACGATCGGACGATGATCATTGTCACTGGATGAACGTTGTTTTTATTACATGGAGTGATAATCAGCCTGATTCTGCAGATTATCGCTCTTTTAATTGGGCCCTTACCCTGTCTCTTAAATTGCATGTTCAGCCCTGACCACCTCCTGCCGCCTTCACCTCAAAAAATTTCCAGAATCCGCTCTTTTCTCAACCCTGACCCAACAAAACTGCTGGTCCATGCTCTCATTATCTCCGGCTGACCTCCATCTAACACCCACCGCTCTCCTCCAGTCTCCCCACTGCCTTTCTAATCCCTCACTTTGCCTCTACCAATCCCTTCACTGGCTCCCATTGCCCAACAAATTGTTTTTAAATTGTTGACCAAGACATACAAGACCGTCGACACCCTGTCCCCTCCGTACAGCTCTGACCTGATATCCCGCTGTTGTCCTCCACACAACCTTTGATTTTCCAGTGACCTCCTTTTTTCCTCCCCCATTTTATGTACCTTACCAGCCACCTCCAAGACTTTGCCCGAGCCTCCCCGACACATCCGGCTCTCATCCACCATTAAGACCTTCAAAGGTAACCTAGAAACCAAAACTAAGTCTGGTGGGATTTTCCACCAATAAAGTGCACCTCTAGGTTCTTTGAATTTTATGCCAGAATAAGATTCCAAGCGCTTGTTCCCGTCGCATCTCTCCCATCTGCAGTGAGTGTTCTTGGCATTTAGTGGTTACTACTTACCTGCAGTAATGTCCTCCTTATACTGCTCATCACTGTCGACATCTGTCTCTTCTTCTTCTTTAACTATAATTTTTATACCATCAATAAAATCCAGATCTTCCCCCTGATTGATAAGATGTGAGAGAAATATTGTAAAAGTCATCAGACAGGAGGAGAAGTCAGGTGGGATGTACAGATCATAGGGAACATCTCCATCTACCTGATCCTGATCCTGTGGGAGAAGAGGACGGGGACATCTCTCTGGTGCTGTTCTCTTACTGGATCTGACTGGAGGGAACACATACAGAGACTGAATTCATTCTTTCCATCCAGATAATACAGAGAGGAGGTGTGTATATAGTCCTGTCCCCTAGTTCTGACCCCATCCGGATATGGACCCCTCGAGGCTTTCAGAGAAGTAGTTATATCTGCACTGTTCTGTCCATGCTGACAACCTGCTCCATTACCGCACAACTCCCCGTATTCTCGGAGCGGCTGTGAAGCTCCTGCACCTCGGCTACTCGTCCTCCCAGCGACAGCTCTACAAGCCGGGGTGCTCCATAGGGAGATGCCATGTCCTGAACATTGTTAACCCAGAAGGTGGTGACCGCTCACACTAGGGGATCAGGCACTGCTGTCAGTCATGGCGCCCCAGAGAGGATCTAACTCTGTTCTCTTTTAGGCTGCTAACCTCCTGTCCTGCTTGCAGTCTCCTCCAAACCTTTGTGCATTAGTCATCAGGTGTGGTCGTCTCCATGACGTAATGAAAATAATTCACCACCAGGGTTAGGTTACTATGAGACAATGCCGTTCCTTAAAGATGGTGATTTCTCATTGTGTGCAGCGGGTGTGGACCTGCTGTGATACCCAACTGGCTGGACCTTTGGTTATGCTCATGGAGGAGCCTTTATCCTGCTCCAGGATAAGGAAGGTGGACGTAGATGCTAGAGGGCACCAGGTCACTTCCCATGAGTGGTCCCACTGTGAATGGCAGCCGGTCCAGAGGACAGCGAGTAGTAAGGCAGGTCAGACATATAGTAATGTCAACCCAAGCTCCAATACAACTTACACTTTATTTAATGTAGTAAAATTCCATGAATCATAAAAACCAACGAAACACCAATGCGTTTCGAATGGTGACAGTTCTTAATCACGGGTAATAGCTAATAATATTCCACACAGAATAGTTACAGCCGGTGACTGAGGAGAATGTGTGACTGTTCTCTGCATTTACTGGTCACTACTCACCTGGGAGGTTACCAGTAGTGATGTCCTCCTTATACTGCTCATAACTGCCGTCATCTGTCTCTTCTTTTACCCTTATGTCTGTAGCATTAATTGAGTTCAGATCTTTCCCTGTAGTGATGCTCTCCTTATACTGCTCATCACTGCTCACATCTGTCTCTGGAGCATTAATATTGTTCCCATCTTCCCCCTGATTCATAAGATGTGAGAGAAATATTGTAAAAGTCATCAGACAGGAGGAGAAGTCAGGTGGGATGTACAGATCATAGGGAACATCTCCATCTACCTGATCCTGTGGGAGAAGAGGACGGGGACATCTCTCTGGTGCTGTTCTCTTACTGGATCTGACTGGAGGGAACACATACAGAGACTGAATTCATTCTTTCCATCCAGATAATACAGAGAGGAGGTGTGTATATAGTCCTGTGTATTACCTGCTGCTGGGAGGGGCTGCTGATCCTCCAGCATCACATCCTTGTACTGATCCTTGTGTCCTTCTACATACTCCCACTCCTCCATGGAGAAATAGACCGCCACGTCCTGACACCTTATAGGAACCTGACACACACAATGATCACACAGTCATCCCCCCCACCCCTCCAGTGGTGTTACTGTATAATGTCCCAGCATTCCCAGCAGCCACAGTCTCACCTCTCCACTCAGCAGCTCCACCATCTTGTTGGTGACTTCTAGGATCTTCTCTTCCTCCATTTCCTCATGTATCAGGGGCCCCGGGATTGGGCTCAGGGTTCTTCCCCATCCTTCACACCCAGGGGCCCCACAGCGCCCACTAGAGGACTTCTTCACTACTGTGTAATCCTGTGTATGGAGAGACACATTACTATCACTCCATCCATTCCCAGAATACCTCACCTCTCCAGTCCTATCCATCTGTTATTCCATAGATAAGAATGATGTCATGATGACATCACTCCCAGAATCCCTCACCTCCCCAGTCCTATCCATCTGTTATTCCATAGATAAGAATGATGTCATGATGACATCACTCCCAGAATCCCTCACCTCTCCAGTCCTATCCATCTGTTATTCCATAGATAAGAATGATGTCATGATGACATCACTCCCAGAATCCCTCACCTCTCCAGTCCTATCCATCTGTTATTCCATAGATAAGAATGATGTCATGATGACATCACTCCCAGAATCCCTCACCTCTCCAGTCCTATCCATCTGTTATTCCATACATAAGAATGATGTCATGATGACATCACTCCCAGAATCCCTCACCTCTCCAGTCCTATCCATCTGTTATTCCATAGATAAGAATGATGTCATGATGACATCACTCCCAGAATCCCTCACCTCTCCAGTCCTATCCATCTGTTATTCCATAGATAAGAATGATGTCATGATGACATCACTCCCAGAATCCCTCACCTCCCCAGTCCTATCCATCTGTTATTCCATAGATAAGAATGATGTCATGATGACATCACTCCCAGAATCCCTCACCTCCCCAGTAAGCCGGAATAGTATCTCTAGCGTGAGGGTTATTATCCTGTCGGCCATCTTGTTCTTGTCTCTCTTCATTATGAATTGGTCGGTCATGGACATTAATGGAGGATTCTGTATTGTAGAGACCTGAAGAGGAAAGACACAAAATCCCATATAAATATAACAGTCACCGAGAGTGTAGTTTCTATGGAGACGTGAGTTACTATCCTATATACGTCATATGCTGGGAAAGAGGTAATACATCTATAGTGTGAGGTAATAGAGGGAAGAGGGAGGCAGTGACATCATACAGTCACATGAGCAGAGACATGATGTCATTAACTACTAACAGTCTGTGCTTCCTGGTATCATCCCCGACCCGGATACCGACCTCCATATATATATATACTGTACCTCCAGCTGCAGAGCCGGACAGGAGCCGTGTGCTTCTCCTGTGCTTCCAGGACCTGCCATGATGTCACAGTCATGTGATCAGTCACATGGATGAGGAGGAGTCACATGATCAGGGGCTGCTGCTCAGTGTATGCAGGACTCTCCTGTGCTGGATGAGCTGAAGTGATGTGTGTGCAGCAGAGCTGTGTGTGTGATGTGTGTGGAGCAGAGCTGTGTGTGTGTGTGATGTGTGTGGAGCAGAGCTGTCTGTGTGTGAGGTGTGTGCAGTAGAGCTGTGTGTGTGTGTGTGATGTGTGTGGAGCAGAGCTGTGTGTGTGTGTGATGTGTGTGCAGCAGAGCTGTCTGTGTGTGATGTGTGTGGAGCAGAGCTGTGTGTGTGGAGCAGAGCTGTCTGTGTGTGATGTGTGTGGAGCAGAGCTGTCTGTGTGTGATGTGTATGCAGCAGAGCTGTGTGTGTGTGATGTGTGTGGAGCAGAGCTGTGTGTGTGTGTGTGTGTGATGTGTGTGGAGCAGAGCTGTGTGTGTGTGTGTGATGTGTGTGGAGCAGAGCTGTGTGTGTGTGATGTGTGTGGAGCAGAGCTGTGTGTGTGTGACGTGTGTGGAGCAGAGCTGTCTGTGTGTGTGATGTGTGTGGAGCAGAGCTGTGTGTGTGGAGCAGAGCTGTCTGTGTGTGACGTGTGTGCAGTAGAGCTGTGTGTGTGTGTGTGATGTGTGTGGAGCAGAGCTGTCTGTGTGTGTGATGTGTGTGGAGCAGAGCTGTGTGTGTGGAGCAGAGCTGTGTGTGTGGAGCAGAGCTGTCTGTGTGTGACGTGTGTGGAGCAGAGCTGTCTGTGTGTGACGTGTGTGGAGCAGAGCTGTGTGTGTGTGTGTGACGTGTGTGGAGCAGAGCTGTGTGTGTGTGACGTGTGTGGAGCAGAGCTGTGTGTGTGTGACGTGTGTGGAGCAGAGCTGTGTGTGTGTGTGTGACGTGTGTGGAGCAGAGCTGTGTGTGTGTGACGTGTGTGGAGCAGAGCCGTCTGTGTGTGTGATGTGTGTGCAGCAGAGCTGTGTGTGTGTGATGTGTGTGCAGCAGAGCTGTGTGTGTGTGATGTGTGTGCAGCAGAGCTGTCTGTGTGTGCAGCAGAGCTGTGTGTGTGACGTGTGTGGAGCAGAGCTGTCTGTGTGTGATGTGTATGCAGCAGAGCTGTGTGTGTGTGATGTGTGTGGAGCAGAGCTGTGTGTGTGTGTGTGTGTGATGTGTGTGGAGCAGAGCTGTGTGTGTGTGTGATGTGTGTGGAGCAGAGCTGTGTGTGTGTGATGTGTGTGGAGCAGAGCTGTGTGTGTGTGACGTGTGTGGAGCAGAGCTGTCTGTGTGTGTGACGTGTGTGGAGCAGAGCTGTGTGTGTGTGATGTGTGTGGAGCAGAGCTGTCTGTGTGTGATGTGTGTGGGGCAGAGAGCGGAGGTGTGCGATCCCTCCCATAGACAGACTGTATGTCACTGAGGCAGACGGGATTCGGCAGCGAAGAGTTCTGACACAAAATTCCATTAATTTTACTGTGTGTGAACTGGCCTTAAAGGGGAACTACCTGGAGGTGTGAGTAATCTAACCTGCTGATATGTCCCTATTGCAGCGCAGAGGCCATGGATGACGGGACGTCTCTTATCTTCATCCTCGATGCCGTTGTGGTGCAGTTTGGCATTTTCCCCACTGTACATAAAGACCATTAGGAGCACTGGAGCCCCTCTCTGTGTGTTATCAGTGTGATGCGGGGCCCCTCTCTGTGTGTTATCAGTGTGATGCGGGGCCCCTCTCTGTGTGTTATCAGTGTGATGCGGGGCCCCTCTCTGTGTGTTATCAGTGTGATGCGGGGCCCCTCTCTGTGTGTTATCAGTGTGATGCGGGGCCCCTCTCTGTGTTATCAGTGTGATGCGGGGCCCCTCTCTGTGTGTTATCAGTGTGATGCGGGGTCCCCCCTCTCTGTGTGTTATCAGTGTGATGCGGGGCCCCTCTCTGTGTGTTATCAGTGTGATGCGGGGTCCCCCCTCTCTGTGTGTTATCAGTGTGATGCGGGGCCCCTCTCTGTGTGTTATCAGTGTGATGCGGGGCCCCTCTCTGTGTTATCAGTGTGATGCGGGGCCCCTCTCTGTGTGTTATCAGTGTGATGCGGGGCCCCTCTCTGTGTGTTATCAGTGTGATGCGGGGTCCTCCCTCTCTGTGTGTTATCAGTGTGATGCGGGGTCCCCCCTCTCTGTGTAGTATCAGTGTGATGCGGGGCCCCTCTCTGTGTGTTATCAGTGTGATGCGGGGTCCCCCCTCTCTGTGTGTTATCAGTGTGATGCGGGGCCCCTCTCTGTGTGTTATCAGTGTGATGCGGGGCCCCTCTCTGTGTATTATCAGTGTGATGCGGGGCCCCTCTCTGTGTATTATCAGTGTGAGATCAGTGGCCCGAACTCATTTAACCCTTTGAAAACAGCTGTTACTTATTCAAATCATGAAAAATGCTTATCTGACTTCCGGTTCCGGCGCCATGTGAGGAGGACGCACCTGAGGCTCGCTCCGTCCCCGCAGCCCTGGATATAGCAACCCGCACGCTGCCGCAATCACCCTCATCCGGTCCCCCCTACACCCAGCTCGGGGATGGACCGCTTTGTACATAAAAAGGGCACACAGCCCTTCGTCCTGGCCCTATTCCACCGGACGATTATCATTCAGATTATCGTTAAATCGTTCGAATCTAAACGATAATCGTTCGTTTGAAATGCAGTTAATGATTAACGACCGAACAAGAAATCGTTGATCGCTTTATAAGACCTGGACCTATTTTTATCGTTGCTCGTTCGCAAAATGTTCGCAAATCGTTCGCATTGAATAAGACATCGTTCGGTCGTTCGCAATAGATACGAACGCAATAGCGAATAAATAGAGAAGAAAAAAGATCGCAATTACAATCATAAGTAACGATTATCGTTCCATGGAAATGAGTGAACGTTTTCAGGTCTTTCGCAATAGCGGCCGTTTGAGATCGTTAATCGTTAACGATTATGCAAACGATAATCGTCCAGTGGACTAGGGCCCTTATTCAATGCGAACGAGCAACGATAAAAATAGGTCCAGGTCTTATAAAGCGATCAACAATTTCTCGTTCGGTCGTTAATCGTTAACTGCATTTCAACCGAATGATTATCGTTTAGATTTGAACAATTTAACGATAATCTGAATGATAATCGTCTGGTAGAATAGGGCCCTTACCCTGTCTCATATCTCCGAATCAGGTGGGCTTTGTACAGGGACGGTCGGCGGTGACAAATTTGAGGAAGGTAATAGCCGTACTTGATGAGGTGCATTTGAGGCCTGACCTGCACCCCTCCCCCGCCATACTGTCCATAGACGCCGAAAAAGCGCTTGACAGTGTGCAGTGGGTGTGGGATGTTATGCGAGCAATGGGGTTTGCGGGTTCCTTCATGAATTACTTACACTCCTTATATACCTTCCCCCAAGCTAGGGTAGGGACCCCGGGATTCCTATCAGCCCCCTTTTCACCGACAAAAGGCACCAGACAGGGCTGCCCCCTTTCATCTCTACTATTCAATATAGCCATCAAGCCTCACTCGAGGGTGTTAGCCCACCGGGATACCGTGGAGGGAATACGGGTGGGGGGAATCCCTGTCAATTCAGCACTAATTGCAGATGATTTACTAATCTTCTTGGCCGACCCGACTAGGGACCTGTCACCGGTTTTTGATCGCTTGCTGGACTTTGGTATCCGCTCTGGATTTCGCATAAATATAGCCAAAAGCACCTTACTGGAACTGAGGGCCTCCTCCTCTAGACTAACGCAACATTCATTGGGTACTACAGTCTCCATCTCTAGGACCAATATGAGATACTTGGGAATCTTGGTGGGCACTAGTCCAGGTACTTTGTATGGGCTTAATTACCCCCCTCTGGTCCATTCGATCCTATCCTCCTTAGGGCTCGTTCACACAGAGCAAAAGCAGTTGAATTTCTGCGCTGAAATTTCAGCCGTTAAAATAGGTGCAGAGCTAATTTCCATTGTGTTGAATGGAAATTCTGCTCTGCAGTTCACACAGTGGAATTTCCTCGCTAAAAGTTCCGCGGCTAATCCGCTCTCCGCCAGAAGAATGAACATGTTCATTCTTCCGCTAGCGGAAGCCTATACAGACCAATGGGGCTCTGATTTTCTGTTTCAGCGCGGAATACACGCGTAATACAAGCGGAACTTACGTGCTGAATCAGCGCGGAAATGGGGAAAAAATGGGGGAGTAGGATTCTAGTATATATTCTGGTATAGTCTAGTATACTCGCTGAATTTCACCGCTGAATGCATGCGGAATCAGCGCGGATTCCTCGAGTATTCCGCGCTGAATTTGTCAAGAGCTGATTATGAGCTGAACACTTTCCTAGCAGAGTACGCAGGGATTCTGCTCGGAATTCAGCGTCAGTTGATTTCAGGCGGAAATATTTCCTCGCGTAATCCGCCCCTTTTGCTCTGTGTGAACGTAGACCGCTGGAAAAAGCTTCCATTACCGTTACTGGCCAGATGCCACCTTATCAAAATGATGGCCTTCTCGCGTTTACTCTATCCGATGCAAACGCTCCCGGTAATGCTGAAACATGATGATGTCCGCAGGCTAACCACGACATTTACACGTTTTATATGGGGGGGGGGGGGGTAGGGGGGGAGCGTCCACGCATAGCCCTAAAAAAACTACAATTATTCTGCGATCAGGGAGGGTTAAACTTCCCAGATATTAGGCGCAGCAATGCGTGTCTCTTACGCCATGGGGTCGACTGGTTGAGAGGGGGCCCTACTCTAATATACACCTTGAAAGGCCAATGGCGTAGCCATGGCCGCTCTCAGCGGTCCTATATACGGAACTCCCTGCTCTTCCCTCCCACATAAAAAAGTGTCTTACTAAGGGATACTCTGATAGCATGGAAATCTAGCTTAAAAGATCTAGAGAGGCCCTTTTGTATTGGCAGGTATATGCCCCTGTGGTCTCATCCCGAAGTACACCCGGAGATCTAGAGCAAGCTATACCATAAGTGGAAAGAAAAGGGCATCCTCCTGGTTGAACATGTGTTGCACGATACCGAGCATAGATACTTGACCTTCAAAGAACTCCGAGCCAGACATGCGTTGGGCCCAGGCCACTTTATGGTCTATTCCCAGCTCACGGCCTTTCTCAAGCCTCTGTTTCTATCTTCTCTTTTAGATGATGTAGAGAACCCTATACACTCCTTATCATACTTGTCATGGCCATTGAGGAGGCAGAACTCGATGCGCTCAGCACCACGGGTGTTCTCACACTGGGAGTCTTGAATAATCAGATCTCTCCAAACCAATCTTAGATGCATGGACCGCAATTTGCAAGGCGATAATAAGCGAAACATGGCGGGAAACATGGCCTCACTCTCCCGCTATCCCGGAGCGTATCGAGGCGAGGCCTGCCCAAACTGTACGGAGATGAGGATGAGATTGAGCCACTTTGGCCAAAAGTTTCTTTTTTTCGGTTGCTAGATTCGCATCACCACCGTTAGCCTTAGATTTTCACATCTTATGCAAATTGTGTATTCCTGGTATCACAAAGATGTCTTTATCGTCCGTCTTGTTGGGGTTTTGTTTCCCTTCACAATGTATAGACCTGTGTAAAATTTTAAAATAAAATAAATATTTAAAAAAAAAAAAAAATGCCTATCTGCCCACTTTGATGCCAGTTTTTATACCCAGAACCACTTTGGGCCAAGCTGGACTCTGTTGGAGGTGATGGGGGGCGTCCCTCTCTGTGTATTATCAGTGTGAGATCAGAGGCCCCAAGTCAAGTTTATTTTCAAATAATAATTTAGTGTTTTCACTTTGATGCCCATTTTTACGCCAAGCGTGGGGTCTTTTTGGCCATTGTTATCACCAGTCTCCTCAGTTACAGGAAGGTTATGAATATTATCAATTTTCTGTAAGAATAATAACTAAGCCAGGAAAAAGAAAAATCCTCTGAATAAGAAACCAACTTCAGCCTTGTCTGAAGTGATGTGTATGCAGCAGAGCTGTGTGTGTGTGTGTGTGTGTGTGTGGAGCAGAGCTGTGTGTGATGTGTATGCAGCAGAGCTGTGTGTGTGTGTGTGTGTGTGTGTTATATATGCCTGCAGCAGAGCCCTGTGTGTAATGTACATGTAGCTGAGCTGTATATGTGTAATGTACATGTAGCTGAGCTGTATGTGTGTAATGTACATGTAGCTGAGCTGTATATGTGTAATGTACATGTAGCTGAGCTGTATATGTGTGTAATGTACATGTAGCTGAGCTGTATGTGTGTAATGTACATGTAGCTGAGCTGTATATGTGTGTAATGTACATGTAGCTGAGCTGTATGTGTGTAATGTACATGTAGCTGAGCTGTATGTGTGTAATGTACATGTAGCTGAGCTGTATATGTGTAATGTACATGTAGCTGAGCTGTATATGTGTAATGTACATGTAGCTGAGCTGTATATGTGTAATGTACATGTAGCTGAGCTGTATGTGTGTGTAATGTACATGTAGCTGAGCTGTATATATGTGTAATGTACATGTAGCTGAGCTGTATATGTGTAATGTACATGTAGCTGAGCTGTATATGTGTGTAATGTACATGTAGCTGAGCTGTATGTGTGTAATGTACATGTAGCTGAGCTGTATGTGTGTAATGTACATGTAGCTGAGCTGTATATGTGTAATGTACATGTAGCTGAGCTGTATGTGTGTAATGTACATGTAGCTGAGCTGTATGTGTGTAATGTACATGTAGCTGAGCTGTATATGTGTAATGTACATGTAGCTGAGCTGTATATATGTGTGTAATGTACATGTAGCTGAGCTGTATATATGTGTAATGTACATGTAGCTGAGCTGTATGTGTGTAATGTACATGTAGCTGAGCTGTATATGTGTGTAATGTACATGTAGCTGAGCTGTATGTGTGTAATGTACATGTAGTTGAGCTGTATATGTGTAATGTACATGTAGCTGAGCTGTATGTGTGTAATGTACATGTAGCTGAGCTGTATGTGTGTAATGTACATGTAGCTGAGCTATATATGTGTGTAATGTACATGTAGCTGAGCTGTATATGTGTAATGTACATGTAGCTGAGCTGTATATGTGTGTAATGTACATGTAGCTGAGCTGTATATGTGTGTAATGTACATGTAGCTGAGCTGTATGTGTGTAATGTACATGTAGCTGAGCTGTATGTGTGTAATGTACATGTAGCTGAGCTGTATGTGTGTAATGTACATGTAGCTGAGCTGTATGTGTGTAATGTACATGTAGCTGAGCTGTATGTGTGTACTGTACATGTAGCTGAGCTGTATGTGTATAATGTGACTATACAGAGCTCCAGCCCATATGAAGATCGTTGCTCTCTCCAGATCCCATGGATAAGATGGTGGATTTCTCTAACAGACCAAGGAGCTTCTGCACGTTGCTCTTTAGGATTATCCAAGGTTAGAAAAACATGGCGGCTTTCTTCCTCTGTACTCAGGTTGTGTGAGTTTTTTTGAGTGATTGGTGAGGAATTGTAATACCACACACAGCCTGGGGTGCTAAGTAGCTGTACTTGTTGTCAGAGGAATAATAATAGTAATGACAAGGTCACTGACTCCATGTTGGTCACTGGTGAGACGGTGGTACACAGCGGTTCAGAGGGGGATGAAGCTGCATCACGGCCACAGACTGGAGGAGGCCGTGGGGTGGAGGAAGAAGGTGATCTAGAACAAGTGGTCCCGAGGTCCCGGAGCAGCCCCTTGTGTTAAGCCAATGTGCAGAGGGGTCGGTCATCCTTCATGTGGCGCTTTTTTAAACAAAGCTCCGAGCATAGTCTCATTGTCAGCCTGTGCCGAGCAAAGATAACCAGCAGCAGCAGCCTGACCACCAGCAGCAGCCTGACCACCAGCAGCAGCAGCATGACCACCAGCAGCAGCAGCATGACCACCAGCAGCAGCATGACCACCAGCAGCAGCATGACCACCACCACCAGCAGCCTGACCACCACAAGCAGCAGCCTGACCACCAGCAGCAGCATGACCACCAGCAGCAGCATGACCACCAACACCAGCAGCAGCCTGACCACCACCAGCAGCAGCCTGACCACCAACACCAGCAGCATGACCACCACCAGCAGCAGCATGACCACCAGCAGCAGCCTGACCACCACCAGCAGCAGCTTGACCACCACCAGCAGCAGCATGACCACCACCAGCAGCAGCATGACCACCACCAGCAGCATCCTGACCACCAGCAGCAGCCTGACCACCACTAGTAGCAGCCTGACCACCACCAGCAGCAGCTTGACCACCAGCAGCAGCCTGACCACCACTAGTAGCAGCCTGACCACCACTAGCAGCAGCCTGACCACCACTAGCAGCCTGACCACCACTAGTAGCAGCCTGACCACCACTAGCAGCAGCCTGACCACCACTAGCAGCCTGACCACCAGCAGCAGCAGCCTGACCACCAGCAGCAGCAGCATGACCACCAGCAGCAGCAGCATGACCACCAGCAGCAGCAGCATGATCCGGCACACGTCAGCAAAGCACCCAACTAGGTGGAACCAAACTGTGGTCCATAACCAGCACCTGTGTGTGACACCGCATGTTTACCTTCCTCAGGTTATTCATCTCCGGGGTCATCTGCTCCGTTCTACAGGGTTTCCCATCCCAGCGTTCAGCTCTCAATACCCGAGAGGAAGCGATAATATGCTGCCCCTCACCCTCATGCACAGGGAGCCCCCAGTGAGAACCCCCCCCCCCCCCCGCCCACCAAATCTCATTCCAGATTTCACATCCAATGTTCCTGACGCTGTTGTGTGTGACAATGGCTGTAACCTGGCGGCCGCTCAGCAACCTCACACATATCCCATGGCCTGGCACATGGCTTCAATCTTGTGGTTTATATACCCTGAGATGCTCCACAAGATGTGCACCCACATAAGACAATCCAACATTGATTCGGCCGCCCTAAAGACACCACAGCAGCACTTCAGTCTGCCAGGTCACTGACTCCTGTGTCATGTGGCCACGTACTGACAGAAAAGGAGTGACATAGGAGAAGGTTTGGTGGGTAAGGATAGTGATATAGGAGAAGGGTTGGTAGGTAAGGATAGTGACATAGGAGAAGGTTTGGTAGGTAAGGATAGTGACATAGGAGAAGGGTTGGTAGGTAAGGATAGTGACACAGGAGAAGCGTTGGTGGGTAAGGATAGTGACATAGGAGAAGGGTTGGTGGGTAAGGATAGTAACATAGGAGAAGGGTTGGTGGGTAAGGATAGTGACATAGGAGAAGGGTTGGTAGGTAAGGATAGTAACATAGGAGAAGGGTTGGTGGGTAAGGATAGTGACATAGGAGAAGGTCTGGTAGGTAAGGATAGTGATATAGGAGAAGGGTTGGTGGGTAAGGATAGGGACATAGGAGAAGGGTTGGTAGGTAAGGATAGTGACATAGGAGAAGGGTTGGTGGGTAAGGATAGTGACATAGGAGAAGGGTTGGTAGGTAAGGATAGTGATATAGGAGAAGGGTTGGTAGGTAAGGATAGTGACATAGGAGAAGGGTTGGTGGGTAAGGATAGTAACATAGGAGAAGGGTTGGTAGGTAAGGATAGTGACATAGGAGAAGGGTTGGTAGGTAAGGATAGTGACACAGGAGAAGGGTTGGTGGGTAACGATAGTGACATAGGAGAAGGGTTGGTAGGTAAGGATAGTGACATAGGAGAAGAGTTGGTAGGTAAGGATAGTGATATAGGAGAAGGGTTGGTAGGTAAGGATAGTGACATAGGAGAAGGGTTGGTAGGTAAGGATAGTGATATAGGAGAAGGGTTGGTAGGTAAGGATATTGACATAGAAGGTTCGGTAGGTAAGGTGACACAGGAGAAGGGTTGGTGGGTAAGGATAGTGACATAGGAGGAGGGTTGGTAGGTAAGAATAGGGATATAGGAGAAGGGTTGGTGGGTAAGGATAGTGATAGAGGATGGTTGGTAGGTAATGATAGTGATATAGGAGAAGGGTTGGTAGGTAGGGATAGTGACATAGGAGAAGGGTTGGTAGGTAAGTATAGTGGCATAGGAGAAGGGTTGGTAGGTAAGGATAGTGACATAGGAGGAGGGTTGGAAGGTAAGGATAGTGACATAGGGGAAGGGTTGGTAGGTAAGGATAGTAATATAGGAGAAGGTTTGGTAGGTAAGGATAGTGACATAGGAGAAGAGTTAGTAGGTAAGGATAGTGACATAGAAGAAGGATTGGTAGGTAAGGATAGTGACATAAGAGAAGAGTTAGTAGGTAAGGATAGTGACATAGGAGAAGGGTTGGTAGGTAAGGATAGTGATATAGGAGAAGGGTTGGTAGGTAAGGATAGTGACATAGGAGAAGGGTTGGTGGGTAAGAATAGTGACATAGGAGAAAGTTTGGTAGGTAAGGATAGTGACATAGGAGAATGGTTGGTAGGTAAGGATAGTGATATAGGAGAAGGATTGGTAGGTAAGGATAGTGACAGGAGAAGGATTGGTAGGTAAGGATAGTGACATAGGAGAAAGTTTGGTAGGTAAGGATAGTGACATAGGAGAAGGTTTGGTAGGCAG
This sequence comes from Dendropsophus ebraccatus, assembly GCF_027789765.1. NCBI lineage: Eukaryota > Metazoa > Chordata > Amphibia > Anura > Hylidae > Dendropsophus > Dendropsophus ebraccatus. Next base: position 196,651,683 of record NC_091456.1, on the reverse strand, counting down.
GGATAGTGACATAGGAGAAGGGTTGGTAGGTAAGGATAGTGACATAGGAGAAGGGTTGGTAGGTAAGGATAGTGACAGGAGAAGGTGCGGTAGGTAAGGATAGTGACATAGGAGAAGGGTTGGTGGGTAAGGATAGTAACATAGGAGAAGGGTTGGTGGGTAAGGATAGTGACATAGAAGGGTTGGTGGGTAAGGATAGTGACATAGGAGAAGGGTTGGTGGGTAAGGATAGTGACATAGGAGAAGGGTTGGTAGGTAAGGATAGTGATATAGGAGAAGGGTTGGTAGGTAGGGATAGTGACATAGAAGAAGGGTTGGTAGGTAAGGATAGTGACACAGGAGAAGGGTTGGTAGGTAGGGATAGTGACATAGAAGAAGGGTTGGTAGGTAAGGATAGTGACACAGGAGAAGGGTTGGTAGGTAAGGATAGTGACACAGGAGAAGGGTTGGTAGGTAGGGATAGTGACATAGGAGAAGCGTTGGTGGGTAAGGATAGTGATATAGGAGAAGGGTTGGTAGGTAAGTATAGTGGCATAGGAGAAGGGTTGGTAGGTAAGGATAGTGACATAGGAGGAGGGTTGGTAGGTAAGGATAGTGACATAGGAGAAAGGTTGGTAGGTAAGGATAGTGACATAGGAGGAGGGTTGGTAGGTAAGAATAGGGATATAGGAAAAGGGTTGGTGGGTAAGGATAGTGACATAGGAGAAGGGTTGGTAGGTAAGTATAGTGACATAGGAGAAGGGTTGGTAGGTAAGGATAGTGACATAGGAGGAGGGTTGGTAGGTAAGGATAGTGACATAGGAGAAGGGTTGGTAGGTAAGGATAGTGACATAGGAGAAGAGTTGGTAGGTAAGGATAGTGACATAGGGGAAGGGTTGGTAGGTAAGGATAGTAATATAGGAGGTTTGGTAGGTAAGGATAGTGACATAGAAGGATTGGTAGGTAAGGATAGTGACATAGGAGAAAGGTTGGTGGGTAAGAATAGTGACATAGGAGAAGGTTTGGTAGGTAAGGATAGTGACATAGGAGAAGGGTTAGTAGGTAAGTATAGTGACATAGGAGAAGGGTTGGTGGGTAAGAATAGTGACATAGGAGAAGGTTTGGTAGGTAAGGATAGTGATATAGGAGAAGGGTTGGTAGGTAAGGATAGTGATATAGGAGAAGGATTGGTAGGTAAGGATAGTGACAGGAGAAGGATTGGTAGGTAAGGATAGTGACATAGGAGAAGGTTTGGTAGGTAAGGATAGTGACATAGGAGAATGGTTGGTAGGTAAGGATAGTGATATAGGAGAAGGATTGGTAGGTAAGGATAGTGACAGGAGAAGGATTGGTAGGTAAGGATAGTGACATAGGAGAAGGTTTGGTAGTAAGGATAGTGACATAGGAGAAGGTTTGGTAGGTAAGGATAGTGACATAGGAGAAGGGTTAGTAGGCAGGGATAGTGACATAGGAGAAGGGTTGGTAGGTAAGGATAGTGACATAGGAGAAGGGTTGGTAGGTAAGGATAGTGACAGGAGAAGGTGCGGTAGGTAAGGATAGTGACATAGGAGAAGGGTTGGTAGGTAAGGATAGTAACATAGGAGAAGGAGAAGGGTTGGTGGGTAAGGATAGTGATATAGGAGGGTTGGTAGGTAAGGATAGTGATATAGGAGAAGGGTTGGTAGGTAGGGATAGTGGCATAGGAGAAGGGTTGGTAGGTAAGGATAGTGACATAGGAGGAGGGTTGGTAGGTAAGGATAGTGACATAGGGGAAGGGTTGGTAGGTAAGGATAGTAATATAGGAAAAGGTTTGGTAGGTAAGGATAGTGACATAGGAGAAGAGTTAGTAGGTAAGGATAGTGACATAGGAGAAGGGTTGGTAGGTAAGGATAGTGATATAGGAGAAGGGTTGGTAGGTAAGGATAGTGACATAGGAGAAGGGTTGGTGGGTAAGAATAGTGACATAGGAGAAGGTTTGGTAGGTAAGGATAGTGACATAGGAGAATGGTTGGTAGGTAAGGATAGTGACATAGGAGAAGGGTTGGTAGGTAAGGATAGTGACATAGGAGAAGGGTTGGTAGGTAAGGATAGTGATATAGGAGAAGGATTGGTAGGTAAGGATAGTGACAGGAGAAGGATTGGTAGGTAAGGATAGTGACATAGGAGAAAGTTTGGTAGGTAAGGATAGTGACATAGGAGAAGGTTTGGTAGGTAAGGATAGTGACATAGGAGAAGGTTTGGTAGGTAAGGATAGTGACATAGGAGAAGGTTTGGTAGGCAGGGATAGTGACATAGGAGAAGGGTTGGTAGGTAAGGATAGTGACATAGGAGAAGGGTTGGTAGGTAAGGATAGTGACAGGAGAAGGTGCGGTAGGTAAGGATAGTGACATAGGAGAAGGGTTGGTAGGTAAGGATAGTAACATAGGAGAAGGAGAAGGGTTGGTGGGTAAGGATAGTGACATAGGAGAAGGGTTGGTGGTTAAAGGGGTTGTCCGGCGAAAAAAATTATTCACAGAATAACACACATTAAAAAGTTATACAACTTTGTAATGTATGTTATGTCTGTGAATGGCCCCCTTCCCCGTGTTTCCCCCCACCCACGCTAGACCCGGAAGTGTGGTGCATTATACTCACCGCATGTCGTGTCGTCCACGGTCTCCGATCGTCAGCAGTGACGTCTTCTTCGTAAGTTCGGCGGATCTTCCCGAGTGCCGGCCGCCCTCTGCAGCGTCATCCGAAGCTCAGCCGCGATTGGCTGAGCATAACTGTGCTCAGCCAATCGCGGCTGAGCAGCTGATGACGTGGCCGCGTCATCAGCCGCTCAGCCGCGATTGGCTGAGCACAGTGATGCTCAGCCAATCGCGGCTGAGCGGCTGATGACGCGGCCACGTCATCAGCTGCTCAGCCGCGATTGGCTGAGCACAGTTATGCTCAGCCAATCGCGGCTGAGCTTCGGATGACGCTGCAGAGGGCGGCCAGCACTCGGGAAGATCCGCTGGCCTCCCGAAGAAGACGTCACTACTGAAGATCGGAGACCGTGGTCGGCACGTGACAGGTAATGTATAGCGCACCACACTTCCGGGTACACGGGTGGGGGTGGTGGGACACGGGGAAGGGGGCCATTCACAGACATAACATACATTACAAAGTTGTATAACTTTGTAATGTGTGTTATTCTGTGAATAATTTTTTTCGCCGGACAACCCCTTTAAGGATAGTGACATAGGAGAAGGGTTGGTAGGTAAGGATAGTGACATAGGAGAAGGGTTGGTAGGTAAGGATAGTGACATAGGAGAAGGGTTGGTGGGTAAGGATAGTAACAGGAGAAGGGTTGGTGGGTAAGGATAGTGACATAGGAGAAGGGTTGGTGGGTAAGGATAGTGACATAGGAGAAGGGTTGGTGGGTAAGGATAGTGACATAGGAGAAGGGTTGGTAGGTAAGGATAGTGATATAGGAGAAGGGTTGGTAGGTAAGGATAGTGACACAGGAGAAGGGTTGGTAGGTAGGGATAGTGACATAGAAGAAGGGTTGGTAGGTAAGGATAGTGACACAGGAGAAGGGTTGGTAGGTAAGGATAGTGACACAGGAGAAGGGTTGGTAGGTAGGGATAGTGACATAGGAGAAGCGTTGGTGGGTAAGGATAGTGATATAGGAGAAGGGTTGGTAGGTAAGTATAGTGGCATAGGAGAAGGGTTGGTAGGTAAGGATAGTGAGATAGGAGGAGGGTTGGTAGGTAAGGATAGTGACATAGGAGAAGGGTTGGTAGGTAAGGATAGTGACATAGGAGAAGAGTTGGTAGGTAAGGATAGTGACATAGGGGAAGGGTTGGTAGGTAAGGATAGTAATATAGGAGGTTTGGTAGGTAAGGATAGTGACATAGAAGGATTGGTAGGTAAGGATAGTGACATAGGAGAAAGGTTGGTGGGTAAGAATAGTGACATAGGAGAAGGTTTGGTAGGTAAGGATAGTGACATAGGAGAAGGGTTAGTAGGTAAGGATAGTGACATAGGAGAAGGGTTGGTGGGTAAGAATAGTGACATAGGAGAGGGTTTGGTAGGTAAGGATAGTGATATAGGAGAAGGGTTGGTAGGTAAGGATAGTGACATAGGAGAATGGTTGGTAGGTAAGGATAGTGATATAGGAGAAGGATTGGTAGGTAAGGATAGTGATATAGGAGAAGGATTGGTAGGTAAGGATAGTGACATAGGAGAAGGTTTGGTAGGTAAGGATAGTGGCATAGGAGAAAATTTGGTAGGTAAGGTTAGTGACATAGGAGAAGGTTTGGTAGGTAAGGATAGTGACATAGGAGAAGGGTTGGTAGGTAAGGGTAGTGATATAGGAGAAGGGTTGGTAGGTAAGGGTAGTGACATAGGAGAAGGGTTGGTAGGTAAGGAAAGTGACAGGAGAAGGGTTGGTAGGTAAGGATAGTGATATAGGAGAAGGATCGGTAGGTAAGGATAGTGACATAGGAGAAGGGTTGGTAGGTAAGGATAGTGATATAGGAGAAGGGTTGGTAGGTAAGGATAGTGACATATGAGAAGGATTGGTAGGTAAGGATAGTGACAGGAGAAGGATTGGTAGGTAAGGATAGTGACATAGGAGAATGGTTGGTAGGTAAGGATAGTGATATAGGAGAAGGATTGGTAGGTAAGGATAGTGATATAGGAGAAGGATTGGTAGGTAAGGATAGTGACATAGGAGAAGGTTTGGTAGGTAAGGATAGTGACATAGGAGAAAATTTGGTAGGTAAGGTTAGTGACATAGGAGAAGGTTTGGTAGGTAAGGATAGTGACATAGGAGAAGGGTTGGTAGGTAAGGGTAGTGATATAGGAGAAGGGTTGGTAGGTAAGGGTAGTGACATAGGAGAAGGGTTGGTAGGTAAGGAAAGTGACAGGAGAAGGGTTGGTAGGTAAGGATAGTGATATAGGAGAAGGATCGGTAGGTAAGGATAGTGACATAGGAGAAGGGTTGGTAGGTAAGGATAGTGATATAGGAGAAGGGTTGGTAGGTAAGGATAGTGATATAGGAGAAGGGTTGGTAGGTAAGGATAGTGACAGGAGAAGGGTTGGTAGGTAAGGATAGTGACATAGGAGAAGGTTTGGTAGGTAAGGATAGTGACATAGGAGAAGGGTTGGTGGGTAAGGATAGTGACATAGGAGAAGGGTTGGTGGGTAAGGATAGTGATACGTTATGTGTGGTGGGATTCATATTCCTGGAGGTTACTTAGTGTTATTACATAAATTGAAACTACAGATACATTTTTCCAATGTTTCCAAATATAATATAAAGCACTTGGGGAGCAGGAATCCTCTATCTCAGTATTACATCAGCAGTTCGGTGTTGGAAAAGACTTCAGAAGAGAATGTCCCATCATATAATAACGCTCTTTCTGAGCTCCTGAATAATAATTCTCCTTTATTTCTTCCCATATTATAACACTCCATTCTCTCTCGTGTGAGTTCTTTTATGTCTAGTAAGATGTGAGCTTTCAGCAAAACGTTTTCCACATTCTGAGCATGAAAATGGCTTCACTCCTGTATGAGATCTTTCATGTATAGTGAGATGTGAGTTTCGTCGAAAACATTTTCCGCATTTTAAACATGAAAATGGCTTTTCTGCTGCGTGAATTTTTTGATGTTTAACAAGATTTGATTTACAAGTAAAACATTTCTCACATTCTGAACATGAAAATGGCTTCTCTCCTGTATGAATTCTCTTATGTAGAGTGAGCTGATTTTTTACAATGAAACATTTCTCACATTCTGAACATGAAAATGGCTTCTCCCCTGTATGACTCCTTTCATGTATAATGAGTTGAGATTTCACAGTAAAAGATTTTCCACACTCTGAACATGGAAACGGCTTCTCCCCTGCGTGAGTTTTTTTATGATTTAAAAGATCTGATTTATGGGTAAAACATTCCTCACATTTTTTACATGAAAATGGCTTCTCCCCTATGTGTGTTCTTTGATGTTTAACAAGACTTGCTTTTTGAGCAAAACATTTCTCACACTGTGAACATGAAAACGGCTTCTCATTATTTTGCTTTGTAAGCTGTGATGAATCAGTAGAGGGGACTGGTATATAAGGATCAGATGACAGATCTTTGCTGTGAGGGGCTGAGGGTAGATCTGGGGTAATAGAATGTTCTTCATATGTATCCTGTGTGATAGGATTCTCTGCTTTATAACCTGAATATATCAGATTTCCCTCTGATCTCCGGGTACAGTCACCTGACAATAGAGAAGAGAATAATAGTAATAACCTTAGAAATGTTTCATATATTTCTTACTTAGATTATTTATGTGCAGCATCTTATCCAGAACATCATCCTCCATCATGGAACCCTCCCGTCCTCCTCCATCATGGAACCCCTCCCGTCCTCCTCCATCATGGAACCCCCCCCCCCCCGTCCCTCTCCATCGGGGAACCCTCCCGTCCTCCTCCATCATGGAACCCCCCCCCCCTCCCGTCCTCCTCCATCATGGAACCCCCCCCCCCGTCCCTCTCCATCGGGGAACCCTCCCGTCCTCCTCCATCATGGAACCCCCCCCCCTCCCGTCCTCCTCCATCAGGAAACCCTCCCGTCCTCCTCCATCACTTACAACAACACTTATGGTGATACCAGTATATTCCCAACACTACACATCTGATCCATTTCGCTCTCTGTTACAAGTAATGTGCAGCGTCTCCAGGAATCCACCATCTTTTCCGTCGCTGTGTATAGAGACAACTTCCCAGTCTCTGTATTCTCCTTATACTATTAGTGTAGCATGCGTTATAAGGAGCAGGGACACCTATCTCTGACAGATATCTATGTCCCCTCATGTAATTTCAGTGTTGTCCAGGGCACTTTCTTCCATGAAGATGAACATCTCTCCTCAGGCGGCAGATTCCTGGGTCTCATCTCTCTCCTGGATGCTACAGTCACAGCCCAAACCTGAATCAGGCAACAGCGGCTTCTGAACTCTGCTGTGCTTCCTGGCCTGCCTCCTCCCTCCAACACAGTCCCTGTCTGGGCAGGCGGGCAGTGACAGGCAGGAGCTGTGCAGCAGGTTAGCCTCAGGTCTGTGACTCTCTATACCACCACTGAGTCAAAGGTTGGCACTTATGTGTGTGTAGTGTATACACTGCTGGTATATAGTCATGTATGCAATATAGTCACTGCTGGTATATAGTTCTGTATATAATATAGTCACTGCTGGTATATAGTTCTGTATATAATATAGTCACTGCTGGTATATAGTTCTGTATATAATATAGTCACTGCTGGTATATATAGTTATGTATATAATATAGTCACTGCTGGTATATAGTTCTGTATATAATATAGTCACTGCTGGTATATATAGTTATGTATATAATATAGTCACTGCTGGTATATAGTTCTGTATATAATATAGTCACTGCTGGTATATATAGTTATGTATATAATATAGTCACTGCTGGTATATATAGTTATGTATATACAATAGTCACTGCTGGTATATAGTTCTGTATACAATAGTCACTGCTGGTATATAGTTATGTATATAATATAGTTATGTATACAATAGTCACTGCTGGTATATAGTTATGTATACAATAGTCACTGCTGGTATATAGTTATGCATCCCACCAGAAAAGCTGCTACTTACAAATAAAAATGTCACCCGGGTGATAGATCAGCAGAAGCCAAGGAAGAATTCGAACTGCCGTCCACCTTAGGCCACCCTCATATGGCCAGTAGTTTAGCGCTGGTGTAAGCATCATGGCAAATGCAGATAGTTAAAAACTGGCAGTATTTAACCCTTTGATGACCTAGCGCTTGTATTTTTTCACCTACAGACCCACATACACCCTTATTTTTTGTGCCACTGATTGTACTTTGCAATGACAGACTTAATTTTTTCCATAAAATATGCTGCAAAACTTTAAAATATTTATTTGCGTAGTAAAATTAGATTTTTTTTTTCCATTTTTAGGGGTTTCATTTATCTTACTTGCATATATGCGACTTTTTGATCACTTCTTATTACATTTTTTTCTGGATTTCATGCGACCAAAAATCAGCAATTTTGCAACCTTTTTGCACTTCTGTCGTTTACCACACAAGATCAGGAATGTAATAATAGTTTGGGCGATTCTGCACGCGGCAATAACAAATATGTTTATTTATTTTATATAATTTATAAAATGGGAAGGGGGTTTCAAACTTATTATGGGAGGGGATTTTTTTTATTAATAAAAAAATTATTTTTTTAACAGAAATTTGTAGTCCCCATAGGGGACTTCCCTGATCATTGCACTGATTGCACATATGAATCAATGCAGTACATATGTACTGCATTGATCTCTAATCAATTCTTAACTGTGATCAGCATCACTAGACCATGGGTTTTTTCGTTAATTATTCAGGAGTGGCATGGTTCAGAGCGGGGTAACAGCCAGACCCCTCTCTGAACCCCCCTAATGGCTCAATGACGTAAGGTTACCTCATGGGTCATGAAGGGGTTAAGGAAAGCCATCTGAATCTATCTTGTGACATTGTGACTAATAATAAAAGAAAAAAATCTTTTTATTATTGTTCATTTTGAACTGAACCTGTTTTTTATAGATGCACAGTGTGTGTTATCTCCTATAATGGTGTCACTGTATGGGGGATATACAGCAGAGAAGACTGACAGGACACAGAGATTATAATATTCTACCAGGAAACTTACCTGTAATGATGTCATCTTTATACTGCTCATCACTGCTGTCATCTGTCTCTTCTTTAACAGTCTTTTCTGTCATATTAATAAAGTTTATATCCTTCATTGTGACATCCTCCTTATACTGCTCATTACTGCTGTCATCAGTTTCTTCTTTTTCTTCCTCCTCTTCTTTAACTATCTTGTTTGTGGCATTGATAAAGTTCAGAGCTTTCCCTGTAGTGATGTTTTCCTTATACTGCTCATCACTGCTGTCATCTGTCTCCTCTTCTTCTTTTATCCTTATGTCTCTAGCGTTAGAACACTTCAGTTTCTTCCGGGTTGTGATGTCCTCTTTATACTGGTCATCACTGCTGTAATCTGTCTCTTCTTCTTCCTCTTCTTTTATTCTTATGTCTGTAGCATTAATTGGGTTCAGATCTTTCCCTGTAGTGATGTCCTCCTTATACTGCTCATCACTGCTCACATCTGTCTCTTCCTCCTCTTGTTTTACCTTGTCTGTAGCATAAGAATAGTTCAGATTCTCCTCTGTAAGAATGTCCTCCATATACTGCTCATCACCGCTCACATCTGTCTCTTCTTCTTTTATCCTTATGTCTATAGCATTAATTGAGTTCAGCTCGTTCCCTGTAGTGGTGTTCTCCTTATACTGCTCATCACTGCTGTCATCTGTCTCTTCTTTAACTATTATGTCTGTAGCATCAATATAGTCCAGATCTTCCCCCTGATTCATAAGATGTGAGAGAAATATTGTAATAGTCATCAGACAGGAGAAGTCAGGTGGGATGTACAGATCATAGGGAACAAATCCATCTACCTGATCCTGTGGGAGAAGAGGACGGGGACATCTCTCTGGTGCTGTTCTCTTACTGGATCTGACTGGAGGGAACACATACAGAGACTGAATTCATTCTTTCCATCCAGATAATACAGAGAGGAGGTGTGTATATAGTCCTGTCTATTACCTGCTGATGGGAGGGGCTGCTGATCCTCCAGCATCACATCCTTGTACTGATCCTTGTGTCCTTCTACATACTCCCACTCCTCCATGGAGAAATAGACCGCCACGTCCTGACACCTTATAGGAACCTGACACACACAATGATCACACAGTCATCCCCCCCACCCCTCCAGTGGTGTTACTGTATAATGTCCCAGCATTCCCAGCAGCCACAGTCTCACCTCTCCACTCAGCAGCTCCACCATCTTGTTGGTGACTTCTAGGATCTTCTCTTCCTCCATTTCCTCATGTATCAGGGGCCCCGGGATTGGGCTCAGGGTTCTTCCCCATCCTTCACACCCAGGGGCCCCACAGCGCCCACTAGAGGACTTCTTCACTACTGTGTAATCCTGTGTATGGAGAGACACATTACTATCACTCCATCCATTCCCAGAATCCCTCACCTCTCCAGTCCTATCCATCTGTTATTCCATAGATAAGAATGATGTCATGATGACATCACTCCCAGAATCCCTCACCTCTCCAGTCCTATCCATCTGTTATTCCATAGATAAGAATGATGTCATGATGACACCACTCCCAGAATCCCTCACCTCCCCAGTCCTATCCATCTGTTATTCCATAGATAAGAATGATGTCATGATGACATCACTCCCAGAATCCCTCACCTCTCCAGTCCTATCCATCTGTTATTCCATAGATAAGAATGATGTCATGATGACATCACTCCCAGAATCCCTCACCTCTCCAGTCCTATCCATCTGTTATTCCATAGATAAGAATGAGGTCATGATGACATCACTCCCAGAATCCCTCACCTCCCCAGTAAGCCGGAATAGTATCTCTAGCGTGAGGGTTATTATCCTCTCGGCCATCTTGTTCTTGTCTCTCTTCATTATGAATTGGTCGGTCATGGACATTAATGGAGGATCCTGTATTGTAGAAACCTGAAGAGGAAAGACACAAAATCCTATATAAATATTCCAGTTACAGCAGGAGACACAGCGGAGATGTCGGTATACAGTATATGTTGCTGTTGTATTGAGGTAAATGGAGAATATTGGGGACCATGATAGTGTTATTCCTGGATTGGTGATGTGTGATGGTGAGAGTTTCGGAGGTCACTGTCCTCGCTCTATGTCCTACAACTTTATCCCTATGTGACCCGGTGTAGCAGCCTAAGTAACCGCCTTCAGGATTAAACCCAGCTATAGTTTGGCCCAGGCCAGAGTACACCCCAAGCTATACCCCTCCAGGCCACAATATACCATCTAATGTCAAACCTGGGTACAGAGGGTATACAGCAGCCTAGGCCGTGCTATATCCCTCCGGGCTGTCATGTTACCCCTTCACTGGATTTCTCGCCTGTCTCTAGTTAGTTGTACACTGTGCAGGTGTTTTATCATCCTCACACACAGCCGCTTCCTCTTGTTGGTGGACATAGCACAGTGCGCAGGGCCGGAGTCAGCACCCGGCATACTCGGGCAAGTGCCGGGGCCCACAGTGCCTCAAGGGGCTCCCCGGCACTTGCCCACACCATCTCTCTCCCTCCCCTCTCCCTGCGCACACACACTGACAATGCCTGACACACTGTCACTGTGTGCGCACACATCATTGCAGGAGGCTGTGGGTGGAGGGGGGATGACCCGGGCACAGGGATGAGGGAGGCCTTTCTCTCTCAGCGTCGGACCAGAGGAGAGGGGGGCGGGGCTCACTGCACGGCAGCCTGTAGAGGCCAAACAGCAGGTCAGGGCCCAGCTGCCTGTGCTTCCCTGCCCCCTCCTCCTGCTGTATTCCTGTGTCTCCTGACCTCCACAGCGGCCCAGGGCAGAGGGAGAAGATGTGACAGGACTGCAGGGGTGAGTGTATGGTGTGACTGTGTATAGATGCATATGTGTTTAAGTCTGTATGCAGGTGTGTGTGTCTGTCTGTCTATGTGTGTGGAGTAGGGAGGTATGTTTTAGTGTCACCTGTGGCATATCTGCTGCAGTGGATTTATTGCAGACTTTCCACTTCCATGGTGGAGTCACAATAGGCAACTAGATTTGCATTTCCAGGGAAATACATAGTGCTTGAAAAGAGCGTCCCTTTACCAGTGACTTCCAGAGCGCTCCTTTACCAGTGACTTCCAGAGCTCCCCTTTACCAGTGACTTCCTTTTAAGAGAAACTTTAATCCTGGGTGCTGTCTCTTTAAGAGCGACTTGGGTCGGATCCCTTTAAGAGCAACTTGGCTCCCGTCCCTTTAAGAGCAACATGGGTCCCTTTAGGAGCGCTCGTAAAGGGACCCAGGTCGCTCTTAAAGGGACCCAGGTCGCTCTTAAAGGGACCCAGGTCGCTCTTAAAGGGACCCAGGTGGCTCTTAAAGGGACAAATTTTGCTCTTAAAGGGACATATTTCGCTCTTAAAGGGTCCCAGGTCGCTCTTAAAGGGTCCCAATTTGCTCATAAAGGGACATATTTTGCTTTTAAAGGGACCCAGGTCGCTCCTAAAGGGACCTAGATCGCTCCTAAAGGGACCTAGATCGCTCTTAAAGGGACATATTTCACTCTTGAAGGGACATATTTCGCTCTTAAAGGGACATATTTCGCTCTTAAAGGGACCCAGGTCGCTCTTAAAAGGGACCCAGGTCGCTCTAGCGACATGGATCTCTTTTAGAGCGACATGGGTCCCATGCCTTTTGGAGTGACTTGGGTTCCTTTAAGAGCAACATGCGTCCCGTCCCTTTCAGAGCGACTTGGATCCCTTTAAGAGCTACATGGGACCATTTAAGAGCGACTTGGGTCCCTTCCCTTTAAGAGCGACTTGGGTCCCTTCCCTTTAAGAGCGACTTGGGTCCCACCCCTTTAAGAGCGACTTGGGTCCCTTTAAGAACGACGTGGGTCACTTTAAGAGTGTCATAGCTCCCGTCCCTTTAAGAGCAACTTGGGTACTTATAATGGTAAAGATCATTGCTCGGTTACCATGACAATCTTACTCATGTCAGGGAGACAAAATGGTTAAGGACCTTCCATATATTACATCTTCTATTGGCCAATAGTGGACATGTGACTGTGGATGTTGTGATACATTGCCTGACGAGACCTTAGAGTTGCTATTGGCTGCTATATCTCAGCTATTTGCATATGTGCTGTGATTGGCTGTTAGCGGTTAGAGTGTGGATATTATTTGCAATGGGCCATTATTTTCTATGGGAAATTCGGGGTCTTTAAACGTAAATTTCTTAAAAACGACAAATCCGATCGAAACGAAAAATAGATAGCACACCACACACCGCCGAGGGCTTCTGAACGGAGGAGTAGTAGGGAGGAAGAAGAAGAAGGAGGAAGAAGAAGGAGGAGGAAGAAGGAGGTTCAAGCACTATAATAAAATCAATGTGTTCGCATATCTATCCCTCTATTTAGTGTAGGTGATCAGCAGTGTATTATAATAAGTGTATAATACACTGTTGTATACCTACACAGAATGGAGAGGTAAATACTTATTATCCTCCTGTATGAGTGTGTGTATATATCTCCCCATTCTGTGTAGGTATACAGCAGTGTATTATATACTTATTATCCCCCTGTATGAGTATGTATATATCTCTCCATTCTGTGTAGGTATACAGCAGTGTATTATATACTTATTATCCTCCTGTATGAGTGTGTATATATCTCTCCATTCTGTGTAGGTATACAGCAATGTATTATATACTCATTATCCTCCTGTATGAGTGTGTATATATCTCCATTCTGTGTAGGTATACAGCAGTGTATTATATACTTATTATCTTCCTGTATGAGTGTATATATATATATATATATATATATATATATATATATATATATATATATATCTCCATTCTGTGTAGGTATACAGCAGTGTATTATATACTTATCTTCCTGTACGAGTGTGTATATATATATATATATATATATATATATATCTCCATTCTGTGTAGGTATACAGCAGTGTATTATATACACTCACCGGCCACTTTATTAGGTACACCTGTCCAACTGCACGTTACCACTTAATTTCTAATCAGCCAATCACATGGCGGCAACTCAGTGCATTTAGGCATGTAGACATGGTCAAGACAATCTCCTGCAGTTCAAACCGAGCATCAGTATGGGGAAGAAAGGTGATTTGAGGCCTTTGAACGTGGCATGGTTGTTGGTGCCAGAAGGGCTGGTCTGAGTATTTCAGAAACTGCTGATCTACTGGGATTTTCACGCACAACCATCTCTAGGGTTTACAGAGAATGGTCCGAAAAAGAAAAACCATCCAGTGAGCGGCAGTTCTGTGGGCGGAAATGCCTTGTTGAGGTCAGAGGAGAATGGGCAGACTGGTTCCAGCTGATAGAAAGGCAACAGTGACTTAAATAGCCAACCGTTACAACCAAGGTAGGCAGAAGAGCATCTCTGAACGCACAGTACACAGTATGGGCTACAGCAGCAGAAGACCACACCGGGGGCCACTCCGCTCAGCTAAGAACAGGAAACTGAGGCTACAATTTGCACGAGCTCATCGAAATTGGACAGTAGAAGATTGGAAAAACGTTGCCTGGTCTGATGAGTCTCGATTTCTGCTGCGACATTCGGATGGTAGGGTCAGAATTTGGCGTCAACAACATGAAACCATGGATCCATCCTGCCTTGTATCAACGGTTCAGGCTGGTGGTGGTGGTGTCATGGTGTGGGGAATATTTTCTTGGCATTCTTTGGGCCCCTTGGTACCAATTGAGCATGGTTACAACGCCACAGCCTACCTGAGTATTGTTGCTGACCATGTCCATCCCTTTATGACCACAATGGACCCAACATCTGATGGCTACTTTCAGCAGGATAATGCGCCATGTCATAAAGCTAGAATCATCTCAGACTGGTTTCTTGAACATGACAATGAGGTCACTGTACTCCACTGTATATAATACACTGCTGTATACCTACACAGAATGGAGATATAGAGACCCTCATGTGATGCCACATGATTTGCTATACAAAGGGGCCCGCTGAGGCTCTGTTGACCAAGGGCCCACCAAAACCTGGCAGTGCGGACACTAGATGGCGCCGTCCCATCAGGGCATTGTCATTTTCAAAAGAACTTGGCCGTAAAGCGTCACCATCATTATAAAAAAAACGTCTGACACATCAGAGACACATGAAGGGTTTTGATCGGTCCGAGTGTTCACAACTATATAGTTTCTATGGAGACGGCATGGGAGGAGACGGGACTTACTATCCTATATACGTCATATGCTGGGAAAGAGGTAATACATGTATACTGTGAGGTAATAGAGGGAAGAGGGAGGCAGTGACATCATACAGTCACATGAGCAGAGACATGATGTCATTAACTACTAACAGTCTGTGCTTCCTAGTATCATCCCCGACCCGGATACCGACCTCCATATATATATATACTGTACCTCCAGCTGCAGAGCTGTACAGGAGCCGTGTGCTTCCCCTGTGCTTCCAGGACCTGCCATGATGTCACAGTCATGTGATCAGTCACATGGAGGAGGAGGAGTCACATGATCAGGGGCTGCTGCTCAGTGTATGCAGGACTCTGCTGTGCTGGATGAGCTGAAGTGATGTGTATGCAGCAGAGCTGTGTGTGTGATGTGTGTGGAGCAGAGCTGTGTGTGTGTTATATATGCCTGCAGCAGAGCCCTGTGTGTAATGTACATGTAGCTGAGCTGTATATGTGTAATGTATATGTAGCTGGGCTGTATGTGTGTGTAATGTACATGTAGCTGAGCTGTATGTGTGTAATGTACATGTAGCTGAGCTGTATATGTGTGTAATGTACATGTAGCTGAGCTGTATATATGTGTAATGTACATGTAGCTGAGCTGTATGCGTGTAATGTACATGTAGCTGAGCTGTATGTGTGTAATGTACATGTAGCTGAGCTGTATGTGTGTAATGTACATGTAGCTGAGCTGTATGTGTGTAATGTACATGTAGCTGAGCTGTATGTGTGTAATGTACATGTAGCTGAGCTGTATGTGTGTAATGTACATGTAGCTGAGCTGTATATGTGTGTGTAATGTACATGTAGCTGAGCTGTATATGTGTAATGTACATGTAGCTGAGCTGTATATGTGTGTAATGTACATGTAGCTGAGCTGTATATGTGTGTAATGTACATGTAGCTGAGCTGTATGTGTAATGTACATGTAGCTGAGCTGTATGTGTGTAATGTACATGTAGCTGAGCTGTATATGTGTAATGTACATGTAGCTGAGCTGTATATGTGTGTAATGTACATGTAGCTGAGCTGTATATATATGTAATGTACATGTAGCTGAGCTGTATATATGTAATGTACATGTAGCTGAGCTGTATATGTGTGTAATGTACATGTAGCTGAGCTGTATATATGTGTAATGTACATGTAGCTGAGCTGTATATGTGTAATGTACATGTAGCTGAGCTGTATATGTGTAATGTACATGTAGCTGAGCTGTATATATGTGTAATGTACATGTAGCTGAGCTGTATGTGTGTAATGTACATGTAGCTGAGCTGTATGTGTAATGTACATGTAGCTGAGCTGTATATATGTAATGTACATGTAGCTGAGCTGTATGTGTAATGTACATGTAGCTGAGCTGTATATATGTAATGTACATGTAGCTGAGCTGTATGTGTAATGTACATGTAGCTGAGCTGTATGTGTAATGTACATGTAGCTGAGCTGTATATATGTAATGTACATGTAGCTGAGCTGTATGTGTGTAATGTACATGTAGCTGAGCTGTATATGTGTAATGTACATGTAGCTGAGCTGTATGTGTGTAATGTACATGTAGCTGAGCTGTATGTGTGTAATGTACATGTAGCTGAGCTGTATATGTGTAATGTACATGTAGCTGAGCTGTATGTGTGTAATGTACATGTAGCTGAGCTATATATGTGTGTAATGTACATGTAGCTGAGCTGTATATGTGTGTAATGTACATGTAGCTGAGCTGTATATGTGTAATGTACATGTAGCTGAGCTGTATATGTGTAATGTACATGTAGCTGAGCTGTATATGTGTGTAATGTACATGTAGATGAGCTGTATGTGTGTAATGTACATGTAGCTGAGCTGTATGTGTGTAATGTACATGTAGCTGAGCTGTATATGTGTGTAATGTACATGTAGCTGAGCTGTATATATGTGTAATGTACATGTAGCTGAGCTGTATATGTGTGTAATGTACATGTAGCTGAGCTGTATATGTGTAATGTACATGTAGCTGAGCTGTATATGTGTAATGTACATGTAGCTGAGCTGTATATGTGTAATGTACATGTAGCTGAGCTGTATGTGTGTAATGTACATGTAGCTGAGCTGTATATGTGTAATGTACATGTAGCTGAGCTGTATGTGTGTAATGTACATGTAGCTGAGCTGTATGTGTGTAATGTACATGTAGCTGAGCTGTATGTGTGTAATGTACATGTAGCTGAGCTGTATATATGTGTAATGTACATGTAGCTGAGCTGTATATATATGTAATGTACATGTAGCTGAGCTGTATATGTGTGTAATGTACATGTAGCTGAGCTGTATGTGTGTAATGTACATGTAGCTGAGCTGTATATGTGTGTAATGTACATGTAGCTGAGCTGTATATGTGTAATGTACATGTAGCTGAGCTGTATGTGTGTAATGTACATGTAGCTGAGCTGTATGTGTGTAATGTACATGTAGCTGAGCTGTATGTGTGTAATGTACATGTAGCTGAGCTGTATGTGTGTAATGTACATGTAGCTGAGCTGTATGTGTGTAATGTACATGTAGCTGAGCTGTATGTGTGTAATGTACATGTAGCTGAGCTGTATGTGTGTAATGTACATGTAGCTGAGCTGTATGTGTGTAATATACATGTAGCTGAGCTGTATATATGTGTAATGTACATGTAGCTGAGCTGTATATATGTGTAATGTACATGTAGCTGAGCTGTATATGTGTAATGTACATGTAGCTGAGCTGTATATATGTGTAATGTACATGTAGATGAGCTGTATGTGTGTAATGTACATGTAGCTGAGCTGTATATGTGTAATGTACATGTAGCTGAGCTGTATATGTGTAATGTACATGTAGCTGAGCTGTATATGTGTGTAATGTACATGTAGCTGAGCTGTATGTGTGTAATGTACATGTAGATGAGCTGTATATGTGTGTAATGTACATGTAGCTGAGCTGTATATATGTGTAATGTACATGTAGCTGAGCTGTATATGTGTGTAATGTACATGTAGCTGAGCTGTATATGTGTAATGTACATGTAGCTGAGCTGTATATGTGTAATGTACATGTAGATGAGCTGTATATGTGTAATGTACATGTAGCTGAGCTATATATGTGTAATGTACATGTAGCTGAGCTGTATATGTGTGTAATGTACATGTAGCTGAGCTGTATGTGTGTAATGTACATGTAGATGAGCTGTATATGTGTGTAATGTACATGTAGCTGAGCTGTATATGTGTAATGTACATGTAGCTGAGCTGTATATGTGTAATGTACATGTAGCTGAGCTGTATATGTGTGTAATGTACATGTAGCTGAGCTGTATATGTGTAATGTACATGTAGCTGAGCTGTATATGTGTAATGTACATGTAGCTGAGCTGTATATGTGTAATGTACATGTAGATGAGCTGTATATGTGTAATGTACATGTAGCTGAGCTATATATGTGTAATGTACATGTAGCTGAGCTGTATATGTGTGTAATGTACATGTAGCTGAGCTGTATGTGTGTAATGTACATGTAGCTGAGCTGTATATGTGTGTAATGTACATGTAGCTGAGCTGTATGTGTGTGTAATGTACATGTAGCTGAGCTGTATATGTGTAATGTACATGTAGCTGAGCTGTATATGTGTAATGTACATGTAGCTGAGCTGTATATGTGTGTAATGTACATGTAGCTGAGCTGTATATGTGTAATGTACATGTAGCTCAGCTGTATGTGTGTAATGTACATGTAGCTCAGCTGTATATGTGTAATGTACATGTAGCTGAGCTGTATATATGTGTACTGTACATGTAGCTGAGCTGTATATGTGTAATGTACATGTAGCTGAGCTGTATATGTGTAATGTACATGTAGCTGAGCTGTATGTGTGTAATGTACATGTAGCTGAGCTGTATATGTGTGTAATGTACATGTAGCTGAGCTGTATATGTGTGTAATGTACATGTAGCTGAGCTGTATATGTGTAATGTACATGTAGCTGAGCTGTATGTGTGTAATGTACATGTAGCTGAGCTGTATGTGTGTAATGTACATGTAGCTGAGCTGTATATATGTGTGTAATGTACATGTAGCTGAGCTGTATGTGTGTAATGTACATGTAGCTGAGCTGTATATGTGTAATGTACATGTAGCTGAGCTGTATATGTAATGTACATGTAGCTGAGCTGTATATGTGTGTAATGTACATGTAGCTGAGCTGTATATGTGTAATGTACATGTAGCTGAGCTGTATATGTGTGTAATGTACATGTAGCTGAGCTGTATGTGTGTAATGTACATGTAGCTGAGCTGTATATATGTGTGTAATGTACATGTAGCTGAGCTGTATATGTAATGTACATGTAGCTGAGCTGTATGTGTGTAATGTACATGTAGCTGAGCTGTATGTGTGTAATGTACATGTAGCTGAGCTGTATATATGTGTAATGTACATGTAGCTGAGCTCAGTGGCGTAGCTACCAGGGTCGCAGCGGTCGCCACTGCCCGCGAGGGCCCCCCCTTGCCACTGCACTGCTCACCCCTTAAATTACTCTTGTGACCGCAAGCATTGATTTGCTTGCGGTCACAAGAGCGTGCTCGTCCGGGCCCCCAGCTGATGCGCGGCTGCCGGGGGTGTCCCGTCCTATCCCCGGCAGCGCGGCGCATCAGTGAGCTGCCTGGGGCCCTGACTTCCGGCACAGGAAGCGCACGTCAGAGACGCTTCCTGTGTCAGAAGTCCCATCCCCGGCGTACAGGGAGCTCACTGATGCGCCGCGCTGCCGGGGATAGGATGGGACACCCCCGGCAGCCGCGCATCAGCTGGGGGCCCGGACGAGCCTGAAGAAGAAGAGGATCGCCGGGGGAGCGGGTTGTCAGGTGAGTTTGTGTGTTTTTTTTTTTTTAATACTGCTTAGCATAGAGGAAAGGGGGGGGGGGCATTTATAATGGGGGGAAGAGAAGGGGGGCATCTATAATGGGGGAAAGAGAACAGGGGGGCATCTATAATGGGGGAGAGGGGGGCATCTATAATGGGGGAGAGGGGGCATCTATAATGGGGGAGAGGGGGGCATCTATAGGGGGGAGAGGGGGGCATCTATAATGGGGGAGAGGGGGGCATCTATAATGGGGGAGAGGGGGGCATCTATAATGGGGGAGAGGGGGCATCTATAATGGGGGAGAGGGGGGCATCTATAGGGGGGGGGAGAGGGGGTCATCTATAATGGGGGAGAGGGGGCATCTATAATGGGGGAGAGGGGGGCATCTATAATGGGGGGAGAGGGGGGCATCTATAATGGGGGGGAGAGGGGGGCATCTATAATGGGGGGGAGAGGGGGGCATCTATAATGGGGGAGAGGGGGCATCTATAATGGGGAGAGGGGGGCATCTATAGGGGGGAAAGAGAACGGGGGCATCTATAATGGGGGGAGAGGGGGGCATCTATAATGGGGGGGAGAGGGGGGCATCTATAATGGGGGAGAGGGGGTCATCTATAATGGGGGAGAGGGGGGCATCTATAATGGGGGAGAGGGGGGCATCTATAGGGGGGAAAGAGAACGGGGGCATCTATAATGGGGGGAGAGGGGGGCATCTATAATGGGGGGGAGAGGGGGGCATCTATAATGGGGGGAAGAGAAGGGGGGGCATCTATAATGGGGGAAAGAGAACAGGGGGGCATCTATAATGGGGGAGAGGGGGGCATCTATAATGGGGGAAAGAGAACAGGGGGGCATCTATAATGGGGGGAGAGGGGGGGCATCTATAATGGGGGGGAGAGAACAGGGGGGCATCTATAATGGGGGAAAGAGAACAGGGGGGCATCTATAATGGGGGAAAGAGAACAGGGGGGCATCTATAATGGGGGGAGAGGGGGGGGGCATCTATAATGGGGGGAGAGGGGGGGCATCTATAAGGGAGGAAAGAGAACATAGATGCCCCCCTGTTCTTTCCCCCCCATTATAGATGCCCCCCTGTTCTCTTCCCCCCATTATAGATGCCCCCCCTCTCCCCCCATTATAGATGCCCCCCCCTCTCCCCCCATTATAGATGCCCCCCTGTTCTCTTTCCTCCCTTATAGATGCCCCCCCTCTCCCCCCATTATAGATGCCCCCCCCTCTCCCCCATTATAGATGCCCCCCTCTCCCCCTATTATAGATGCCCCCCTGTTCTTTCCCCCCCATTATAGATGCCCCCCTAATGGGGGGAGAGGGGGGCATCTATAATGGGGGAGAGGGGGGCATCTATAAGGGGGGAAGAGAAGAGGGGGCATCTATAATGGGGGAGAAGAGGGGGCATCTTCAAGGGGGGGAGAGGGGGGCATCTATAATGGGGGAGAGGGGGGCATCTATAAGGGGAGGGGGGCATCTATAATGGGGGTAGAGGGGGTCATCTATAAGGGAAGGGGGGTGCAACATGCAGTGGGGGCCATCTATATATACTATACCCACTAAATGAGGGTGTAAAGGGGACAGTACAGATGTGCAGTGTGTAGAGAGATGAGGATGGTGAGGAGACTAATATGTCTGTCTGGCAGATTCTGTGGATTCGTGGCTCGGAGAAGTTCTCATAATGGCCCAGGACGGATGGAGGAGAAGATGAAAAGGAAAGAACTCAGATCAGAAAAGACGTCTCCTGTGAGTCACCTGATGTAACTGCACTGTAATGTATATGGTGTATAGAGCCTGTGTAGAGCTGGGGCCACCTCTATATGACTGGATGAGGTGATAGTGATCTGTGTACAGTGGATCTTATTCAGTAGCAGCGGTGGTGTTAGTCAGTATGAGGCGGTGTTAGTCGGTATGTGGCGGTGTTAGTCAGTATGTTGTGGTATTATTTGTTACTTGTTATCTGGTACTGTGTTTTATTGGTCTCAGTATACTGGTTTTGGTCAGTAACAATATGGTGGTGATGGTTGTGGTTGTGGTGTGGCGTTAATATTTGTCCCTTGTATACTTGTATTATTGGCAATATTGGTCTCAGTATACAGTAACAGTATGGCGGTAATATATATGGTGATAATATTTTCACTTCCTATATGCTGGTGTTATTGGTAATATCTGTCTTGGAGTGTGTGTATATATATATATTTACATACACACATACACCTACCAGTAGCATCACTTGGTCGTAAAAGGGGGGGGGGCCCAAGTTGACCTCTCGCACCAGGGCCCAGGAGACACTACCTACACCCCTGGCTGAGCTGTATATGTGTAATGTACATGTAGCTGAGCTGTATGTGTGTAATGTACATGTAGCTGAGCTGTATATGTGTAATGTACATGTAGCTGAGCTGTATGTGTGTAATGTACATGTAGATGAGCTGTATGTGTGTAATGTACATGTAGCTGAGCTGTATGTGTGTAATGTACATGTAGCTGAGCTGTATGTGTGTAATGTACATGTAGCTGAGCTGTATATATGTGTAATGTACATGTAGCTGAGCTGTATATGTGTGTAATGTACATGTAGCTGAGCTGTATATGTGTGTAATGTACATGTAGCTGAGCTGTATATGTGTGTAATGTACATGTAGCTGAGCTGTATGTGTGTAATGTACATGTAGCTGAGCTGTATATGTGTGTAATGTACATGTAGCTGAGCTGTATATGTGTGTAATGTACATGTAGCGGAGCTGTGTGTGTGTGTAATGTACATGTAGCTGAGCTGTATATGTGTGTAATGTACATGTAGCTGAGCTGTATATGTGTAATGTACATGTAGCTGAGCTGTATATATGTGTAATGTACATGTAGCTGAGCTGTATATGTGTAATGTACATGTAGCTGAGCTGTATATGTGTGTAATGTACATGTAGCTGAGCTGTATATATGTGTAATGTACATGTAGCTGAGCTGTATGTGTGTAATGTACATGTAGCTGAGCTGTATATGTGTAATGTACATGTAGCTGAGCTGTATGTGTGTAATGTACATGTAGCTGAGCTGTATGTGTGTAATGTACATGTAGCTGAGCTGTATATGTGTAATGTACATGTAGCTGAGCTGTATATGTGTGTAATGTACATGTAGCTGAGCTGTATGTGTGTAATGTACATGTAGCTGAGCTGTATATGTGTAATGTACATGTAGCTGAGCTGTATGTGTGTAATGTACATGTAGCTGAGCTGTATATGTGTGTAATGTACATGTAGCTGAGCTGTATGTGTGTAATGTACATGTAGCTGAGCTGTATATGTGTGTAATGTACATGTAGCTGAGCTGTATGTGTGTAATGTACATGTAGCTGAGCTGTATATGTGTGTAATGTACATGTAGCTGAGCTGTATGTGTGTAATGTACATGTAGCTGAGCTGTATATGTGTGTAATGTACATATAGCTGAGCTGTATATATGTGTAATGTACATGTAGCTGAGCTGTATGTGTAATGTACATGTAGCTGAGCTGTATGTGTGTAATGTACATGTAGCTGAGCTGTATGTGTGTAATGTACATGTAGCTGAGCTGTATATATGTAATGTACATGTAGCTGAGCTGTATGTGTGTAATGTACATGTAGCTGAGCTGTATGTGTGTAATGTACATGTAGCTGAGCTGTATGTGTGTAATGTACATGTAGCTGAGCCCTATGTGTACACAGTACAGCTCTATGTGTGGATAAGATGGTGGATTTCTATAACAGACCAGGGAGCTGCTGCTTGTCCAGGGTTAGAAAAACATGGCAGCTTGTCTGAGGTTTTTTAAGTGGTGATGAATTATAATACCACAATTTACCTGAGGACAGGGGTGGTGCTGTTTTTTCAACTAAGTAGCAGTACTTACCAGAGGAATAAGGTGGGGGGGGGGGTTAGCAACAAGGTCACTGACTCCATGTTGGTCACTGGTGAGACCTTGGTACACAGCGGTTCAGAGGGGGATGAAGCTGCATCACGGCCACAGACTGGAGGAGGCCGTGGGGTGGAGGAAGAAGGTGATCTAGAACAAGTGGTCCCGAGGTCCCGGAGCAGCCCCTTGTGTTAAGCCAATGTGCAGAGGGGTGGGTCATCCTTCATGTGGCGTTTTTTAAACAAAGCTCCGAGCATAGTCTCATTGTCAGCCTGTGCCGAGCAAAGATAACCAGCGGAGGAGCCACCAGCAGCAGCCTGACCACCACCAGCAGCCTGACCACCAGCAGCAGCATGACCACCAGCAGCAGCAGCCTGACCACCAGCAGCATGACCACCAGCAGCAGCTTGACCACCAGCAGCAGCCTGACCACCAGCAGCAGCAGCAGCCTGACCACCAGCAGCCTGACCACCACCAGCAGCATGACCACCA
This sequence comes from Dendropsophus ebraccatus, assembly GCF_027789765.1. Taxonomy (NCBI): domain Eukaryota; kingdom Metazoa; phylum Chordata; class Amphibia; order Anura; family Hylidae; genus Dendropsophus; species Dendropsophus ebraccatus. Next base: position 196,627,552 of record NC_091456.1, on the reverse strand, counting down.
CCAGCATGACCACCACCAGCAGCAGCCTGACCACCACCAGCAGCAGCAGCAGCCTGACCACCAGCAGCCTGACCACCAGCAGCCTGACCACCAGCAGCATGACCACCAGCAGCATGACCACCAGCAGCATGACCACCAGCAGCAGCCTGACCACCAGCAGCATGACCACCAGCAGCAGCCTGACCACCAGCAGCCTGACCACCAGCAGCATGACCACCAGCAGCATGACCACCAGCAGCATGACCACCAGCAGCAGCCTGACCACCAGCAGCCTGACCACCAGCAGCAGCCTGACCACCAGCAGCCTGACCACCAGCAGCATGACCACCAGCAGCATGACCACCAGCAGCATGACCACCAGCAGCATGACCACCAGCAGCAGCCTGACCACCAGCAGCAGCCTGACCACCAGCAGCAGCCTGACCACCAGCAGCCTGACCACCAGCAGCAGCCTGACCACCAGCAGCAGCCTGACCACCAGCAGCAGCCTGACCACCAGCAGCCTGACCACCAGCAGCAGCATGACCACCAGCAGCATGACCACCAGCAGCAGCATGACCACCAGCAGCAGCATGACCACCAGCAGCAGCAGCATGACCACCAGCAGCATGACCACCACCAGCATGACCACCACCAGCAGCCTGACCACCACCAGCAGCAGCCTGACCACCACCAGCAGCAGCCTGACCACCACCAGCATGACCACCACCAGCATGACCACCACCAGCAGCCTGACCACCAGCAGCAGCCTGACCACCACCAGCAGCAGCAGCTGGTCTACCCCGCTTCCAGGACACACTGCACACAGGACAACCTGATACATGCTGGTGCGGGGGGGGGGGGATGTTTTCATGGGGGACTCTTTTTGGGGAGGGGGGGGGGATGCAAGCTAGCGTCAGGAACATAGGATGGGGCTGCTGTGTTACCTAGGAAAAGATCTGAGGGGGGATTTTTGCACTACAGGGCTCCTGTCAGGAGGGGGAGGGGGGGGGGGGGGGTCGACAGTAGCTAAATTTTGTGAGTTAAGGACAGGAAAGGCCAGTTATTATTACCATGTAATTTCTACATATACTGCACCCCCTGCTGGACACTTCATGTTAATACATTGATTCGTCACTTTTTATTTTTTTTATTGAAGCCTCTCTGATCTACTAAAGTAGGAAAAATAGCCCTACATGTTATATATCAGAATATGTGCATTTCCCATAATTAGTATATATTACGAATTTGTCTAACTTTGCTTACGTAATAACATTAAAAAGTACATTTTGATTAGAGTTCTCCTTTAACTTAGAACCAGGCACGGTTGTGTGTAACAATGGCGTAATCTGGTGGCAGCTCAACAACCTCACACGTCTCCCATGTCTGGCACAAATCTTCAATCATGGTTTACATACCCTGAGATGCTCCACAAGACATGCTGCCAGGAAAGGATAGTGACATAGGAGAAGGTGCGGTAGGTAAGGATAGTGACATAGGAGAAGGGTTGGTAGGTAAGGATAGTGACATAGGAGAAGGGTTGGTAGGTAAGGATAGTGACATAGGAGAAGGGTTGGTAGGTAAGGATAGTGACATAGGAGAAGGGTTGGTAGGTAAGGATAGTGACATAGGAGAAGGGTTGGTAGGTAAGGATAGTGACATAGGAGAAGGGTTGGTAGGTAAGGATAGTGACATAGGAGAAAGGTTGGTAGGTAAGGAAAGTGACATAGGAGAAGGGTTGGTGGGTAAGGATAGTGACACAGGAGAAGGGTTGGTGGCTAAGGATAATGACATAGGAGAAGGTTTGGTAGGTAAGGATAGTGACATAGGAGAAGGCTTGGTAGGTAAGGATAGTGACATAGGAGAAAGGTTGGAAGGTAAGGATAGTGACATAGGAGAAGGGTTGGTAGGTAAGGATAGTGACAGGAGAAGGGTTGGTAGGTAAGGATAGTGACATAGGAGAAAGGTTGGTAGGTAAGGATAGTGACATAGGAGAAGGGTTGGTAGGTAAGGATAGTGACAGGAGAAGGGTTGGTAGGTAAGGATAGTGACATAGGAGAAGGGTTGGTAGGTAAGGATAGTGACATAGGAGAAGGGTTGGTAGGTAAGGATAGTGACATAGGAGAAAGGTTGGTAGGTAAGGATAGTGATATAGGAGAAGGGTTGGTAGGTAAGGATAGTGACAGGAGAAGGTGCGGTAGGTAAGGATAGTGACATAGGAGAAGGGTTGGTGGGTAAGGATAGTGACATAGGAGAAGGCTTGGTAGGTAAGGATAGTGACATAGGAGAAAGGTTGGTAGGTAAGGATAGTGACATAGGAGAAGGGTTGGTAGGTAAGGATAGTGACATAGGAGAAGGGTTGGTAGGTAAGGATAGTGACATAGGAGAAGGGTTGGTAGGTAAGGATAGTGACATAGGAGAAGGGTTGGTAGGTAAGGATAGTGACATAGGAGAAAGGTTGGTAGGTAAGGATAGTGATATAGGAGAAGGGTTGGTAGGTAAGGATAGTGACAGGAGAAGGGTTGGTAGGTAAGGATAGTGACATAGGAGAAGGGTTGGTAGGTAAGGATAGTGACATAGGAGAAGGGTTGGTAGGTAAGGAGAGTGACATAGGAGAAAGGTTGGTAGGTAAGGATAGTGACATAGGAGAAGGCTTGGTAGGTAAGGATAGTGACATAGGAGAAAGGTTGGTAGGTAAGGATAGGGACATAGGAGAAGGGTGGGTGGGTATGGATAGTGACATAGGAGAAGGGTTGGTAGGTAAGGAAAGTGACATAGGAGAAAGGTTGGTAGGTAAGGATAGTGACATAGGAGAAGGGTTGGTAGGTAAGGAGAGTGACATAGGAGAAGGGTTGGTAGGTAAGGAGAGTGACATAGGAGAAGGGTTGGTAGGTAAGGATAGTGACATAGGAGAAGTTTGGTAGGTAAGGATAGTGACATAGGAGAAGTTTGGTAGGTAAGGATAGTGATATAGGAGAAGGGTTGGTAGGTAAGGATAGTGACATAGGAGAAGGGTTGGTAGGTAAGGATAGTGACAGGAGAAGGGTTGGTAGGTAAGGATAGTGACATAGGAGAAGGGTTGGTAGGTAAGGATAGTGACATAGGAGAAGGGTTGGTAGGTAAGGATAGTGATATAGGAGAAGGGTTGGTAGGTAAGGATAGTGATATAGGAGAAGGGTTGGTAGGTAAGGATAGTGACATAGGAGAAGGGTTGGTAGGTAAGGATAGTGACATAGGAGAAGGTTTGGTAGGTAAGGATAGTGACATTGGAGAAGGGTTGGTAGGTAAGGAGAGTGACATAGGAGAAGGGTTGGTAGGTAAGGATAGTGACATAGGAGAAGTTTGGTAGGTAAGGATAGTGACATAGGAGAAGGGTTGGTAGGTAAGGATATTGACATAGGAGAAGGTTTGGTAGGTAAGGATAGTGATATAGGAGAAGGGTTGGTAGGTAAGGATAGGGACATAGGAGAAGGGTTGGTAGGTAAGGATAGTGACATAGGAGAAGGTTTGGTAGGTAAGGATAGTGACATAGGAGAAGGGTTGGTAGGTAAGGAGAGTGCCATAGGAGAAGGGTTGGTAGGTAAGGATAGTGACATAGGAGAAGGGTTGGTAGGTAAGGATAGTGACATAGGAGAAGGGTTGGTAGGTAAGGATAGTGACATAGGAGAAGGTGCGGTAGGTAAGGATAGTGACATAGGAGAAGGGTTGGTGGGTAAGGATAGTGACATAGGAGAAGGGTTGGTGGGTAAGGATAGTGACATAGGAGAAGGGTTGGTAGGTAAGGATAGTGACATAGGAGAAGGGTTGGTAGGTAAGGATAGTGATATAGGAGAAGGGTTGGTAGGTAAGGAGAGTGACATAGGAGAAGGGTTGGTAGGTAAGGAGAGTGACATAGGAGAAGGGTTGGTAGGTAAGGATAGTGACATAGGAGAAGGGTTGGTAGGTAAGGATAGTGACATAGGAGAAGGGTTGGTAGGTAAGGATAGTGACATAGGAGAAGGGTTGGTAGGTAAGGATAGTGACATAGGAGAAGGTGCGGTAGGTAAGGAGAGTGACATAGGAGAAGGGTTGGTAGGTAAGGATAGTGATATAGGAGAAGGGTTGGTGGGTAAGGATAGTGACATAGGAGAAGGGTTGGTGGGTAAGGATAGTGACATAGGAGAAGGGTTGGTGGGTAAGGATAGTGACATAGGAGAAGGGTTGGTAGGTAAGGACAGTGACATAGGAGAAGGGTTGGTGGGTAAGGATAGTGACATAGGAGAAGGGTTGGTGGGTAAGGATAGTGACCTAGGTTATGTGCGGTGGGATTGCGGTTACTTAGTGTTACTACATATATTGAAACTAGAGAATTTTTTTCAAATGTAATATAAACCACTTGGGGAGAAAGAATCCTCTTTCTATAATAATCCCCCTTTATTTCTTCCCATATTATAACACCCCATTCTCTCTCGTGTGAGTTATTTTATGTCTAGTAAGATGTGAGCTCTCAGCAAAACATTTTCCACATTCTGAACATGAAAATGGCTTCACTCCTGTATGAATTCTTTGATGCCTAATAAGATGTGATTTGTTAGTAAAACGCTTCCCACATTCTGAACATGAAAATGGCTTCACTCCTGTGTGAATTCTTTGATGTTTAATAAGTTGTGACTTCTCAGTAAAACATTCTCCACAATTTGAACATAAAAATAGCTTCTCCCCTGTGTGAGTTCTTTGATGTGTAACAAGAATTGCTTTATGAATGAAACATTTACCACATTCTAAACATGAAAATGGCCTCTCTCCTGTGTGAGTTTTTTGGTGAGCAGTGAGTTTTGCTTTTTGTGTATAACATCTTTTACATTCTTGGCATGAAAATGGTTTCTCTCCTGTATGAGATCTTTCATGTATAGTAAGATTTGATTTTCGTGTAAAACATTTTCCACATTTTGAACATGAAAATGGCTTCTCTCCCGTGTGTATTCTTTGATGTTTAACAAGATCTGATTGACAAATAAAACATTTCTTACATTCTGAACATGAAAATGGCTTCTCTCCTGTATGAATTCTCTTATGTAGAGTGAGCTGAGATTTTACAATGAAACATTTCTCACATTCTGAACAAGAAAATGGCTTCTCCCCTGTATGAATCCTTTCATGTATAATGAGTTGAGATTTCAACGTAAAACATTTTCCACACTCTGAACATGGAAACGGCTTCTCCCCTGCGTGAGTTTTTTTATGTTTGAAAAGATCTGATTTATGGGTAAAACATTCCTCACATTTTTTACAAGAAAATGTCTTCTCCCTTGTGTGAATTCTTTGATGTTTAACAAGACTTGATTTTTGAATAAAACATTTCTCACACTCTGAACATGAAAATGATATGATCTTACAGTAAAACATTTCCCACATTCTGAACATGAAAATGGATTCTCCTTATGTTGCTTAGTAAGCTGTGATGAATCAGTAGGTGGGACTGGTATATATAGGGATCAGATGACAGATCTTTGCTGTGAGGGGCTGAGGGGAGATCTGGGGTAATAGAATGTTCTTCATATGTATCTTGTGTGATAGGATTCTCTGCTTTATAACCTGAATATATCAGATTTCCCTCTGATCTCCGGGTACAGTCACCTGACAATAGAGAAGAGAATAATAGTAATAACCTTAGAAATGTTTCATAGATTTATACTTAGATTATTTATGTGCAACAACTTATCCAGAATGTGAGATCATAGAACCCTCCCATCCTCCTCCATCGTTGAACCCTCCCGTCCTCCCCCATCGTGGAGCCCTCCCGTCCTCCTCCATCAGGGAACCCTCCCGTCCTCCTCCATCGTGGAACCCTCCCGTCCTCCTCCATCGTGGAACCCTCCCGTCCTCCTCCATCGTGGAACCCTCCAGTCCTCCTCCATCGTGGAACCCTCCCGTCCTCCTCCATCGTGGAACCCTCCCGTCCTCCCCCATCGTGGAGCCCTCCCGTCCTCCTCCATCAGGGAACCCTCCCGTCCTCCTCCATCGTGGAACCCTCCCGTCCTCCTCCATCGTGGAACCCTCCCGTCCTCCTCCATCGTGGAACCCTCCGTGGAATCAGTGTAGCATGCGTTACAAGGAACAGGGACACCTATCTCTGACAGATGTCTATGCTTCCTCGTGTAATTTCAGTCTTGTCCAGGGCACTTTCTTCCATGAGGTAAGATGAACATCTCTCCTCAGGCGGCAGATTCCTGGGTCCTGGGTTATCCAGCACTGAAAAAATACACAGCTGCTTCTGTGCAAAAACAGCATCACCCCTGTACTCAGGTTGTGTGAGGTATCACAATTTACCTCAATTTACGTCAACGGAACTGAGTTGTAATACTTCACCCAACCTAAGGACAAGAGTGACAGTATTTCTGGATAGTATTAAAGCTCCAAAATAGGGTAAATACTCCCCCCCCCCATCAGTAGGGACAGCAGATGATGTAGATATCGGCCTCGTCCACATAGATGTATTTCATCTCCATATTATAGATGCACAGTGTGTGTTATCTCCTATAATGTGTCAGTGTATGGGGGATATACAGCAGAGAAGACTGACAGGACACAGAGATTATAATCCACCTGAGCGGTTACCTGTAGTGATGTCCTCCTTATACTGCTCATCACTGCTGTCATCTGTCTTTTCCTCTTTCACAGTTTTGTCTGTAGCATTAATAGAGTTTATATCCTTCATTGTGATGTCCTGCTTATATTGCTCATCGTTGCTGTCATCCGTCTCTCCTTTTTCTTCCTCTTCTTTTTTGACTGTCTTGTTTATGACATTGATATAGTTCCTCTCGTTCTCTGTAGTGATGTCCTCCTTATATTTCTCATCACTACTGTCATCTGTCTCTTCTTCTTATGATATTCTCTCTGTATCATTAATAGAGTTCAGATCCTTCCCTATAGTGATGTTCTGCTTATACTGCTCATCACTGCTGTCATTTGTCTCTGGAGCATTAATATTGTTCCCTTCTTCTCCCTGATTCATAAGATGTGAGAGAAATATTGTAAAAGTCATCAGACAGGAGGAGAAGTCAGGTGGGATGTACAGATCATAGGGAACATCTCCATCTACCTGATCCTGATCCTGTGGGAGAAGAGGACGGGGACATCTCTCTGGTGCTGTTCTCTTACTGGATCTGACTGGAGGGAACACATACAGAGACTGAATTCATTCTTTCCATCCAGATAATACAGAGAGGAGGTGTGTATATAGTCCTGTCTATTACCTGCTGATGGGAGGGGCTGCTGATCCTCCAGCATCACATCCTTGTACTGATCCTTGTGTCCTTCTACATACTCCCACTCCTCCATGGAGAAATAGACCGCCACGTCCTGACACCTTATAGGAACCTGACACACACAATGATCACACAGTCATCCCCCCCACCCCTCCAGTGGTGTTACTGTATAATTTCCCAGCATTCCCAGCAGCCACAGTCTCACCTCTCCACTCAGCAGCTCCACCATCTTGTTGGTGACTTCTAGGATCTTCTCTTCCTCCATTTCCTCATGTATCAGGGGCCCCGGGATTGGGCTCAGGGTTCTTCCCCATCCTTCACACCCAGGGGCCCCACAGCGCCCACTAGAGGACTTCTTCACTACTGTGTAATCCTGTGTATGGAGAGACACATTACTATCACTACATCCATTCCCAGAATCCCTCACCTCTCCAGTCCTATCCATCTGTTATTCCATAGATAAGAATGATGTCATGATGACATCACTCCCAGAATCCCTCACCTCTCCAGTCCTATCCATCTGTTATTCCATAGATAAGAATGATGTCATGATGACATCACTCCCAGAATCCCTCACCTCTCCAGTCCTATCCCTCTGTTATTCCATAGATAAGAATGAGGTCATGATGACATCACTCCCAGAATCCCTCACCTCTCCAGTCCTATCCATCTGTTATTCCATAGATAAGAATGATGTCATGATGACATCACTCCCAGAATCCCTCACCTCCCCAGTCCTATCCATCTGTTATTCCATAGATAAGAATGATGTCATGATGACATCACTCCCAGAATCCCTCTGAACCGCGGCAGTCCCGGGTGCCACTTGTAGCCCAGGACAGCAGGTATTAGCGGGCACGGTCCGATCGCCGTGCCCGCTAATACAGTAATCGGATGCAGCTGTCATATCTATGCTGCAGAGATCTCAATGAGAAATCAAAGCACTTATACTAGAAGTCCCCCAGGGGGGCTTCTAGTATAAGTGTAAAAGTAAAAAAAATAAGTGTTGTTAATAGTAAAAAGCCCCCTCCCCTAATAAAAGTCTGAATCACTCCCCTTTTCCCAGGTTATTAATAAAAGTAAATAAATAAAAGTAAATAAATAAACATATTTAGTATCGCCGCGCACGTAATCACCCGAACTATTAATTAATCGCATTCCTGATCTCGTACGGTAAACGGCGTCAGCGCAAAAAATCCCAAAGTGCAAAATTGCGCATTTTTGGTCGCATCAAATCCAGAAAAATGTTAATAAAAAGCGATCAAAAAGTCGTATATGCGCAATCAAGGTACCGATAGAAAGAACGCATCATGGCGCAAAAAATGACACCTGACACAGCCCCATAGACCAAAGGATAAAAGCGCTATAAGCCTGGGAACGGAGCGGTTTTAAGGAACGTATATTTGTAAACAATGGAACAGTGTAACAGTGGAACATATATAACAAGTCAGTTTTACCCCAGGGCGAACAGTGTAAAAACACATATCCACTAAAAACACAAAATGTGAGTTTTTTTCAGTTTCACCACACATTGAATTTTTTTCTGGTTTCGCAGTGTACTTTATGCAAAAATTCAGCCGTCATTGCAAAGTACAATTAGTGACGCAAAAAATAAGGGCTCATGTGGGTTTCTAGGTGAAAAAATGCAAGTGCTATGTATGGCCTTATATACACAAGGAGGAAAAACCGAAAACGCAAAAATCTAAATTGCTCCGGTCCTTAAGGGGTTAAATAATGTAAAAACTACATAAATCCCATTTAAAAAATACAACTATAGAAGGTATAAGGGGAAACATTAGAGGAGATATCAGAGTATATTACGTTTTCTCTCCCGCATTGTTTGTACCGCTCGGGGGTTGGGTAGTTGTTTGTATGGCTGGGGGGGGGGGGCTGGAGTGGGTTGGTGGGTGGGTTATGGCATCTGGAGGGGTGGGAGGCTGTAGGATTTAGTCTATGTCCCCTTTAGGTGGTCTCAATGGAGGCCCTGTAAATTGTGGGGGGGGGGAATCAGTCATATGGAGGAGGAGGAGTCACATGATCAGGGGCTGCTGCTCAGTGTATGCAGGACTCTGCTGTGCTGGATGAGCTGAAGTGATGTGTATGCAGCAGAGCTGTGTGTGTGTTATGTGTGTGGAGCAGAGCTGTGTGTGATGTGTGTGGAGCAGAGCTGTGTGTGCATAGTTGCAATATTTTAAACATTTTTCAGGGACAATTGGGTGTGGTATATGGGGCGTGGTCTATTGTTGGTGTGTTCTGCCAGGGTGTGGCTTGTCATCTGTGGTGATTTTTTTTACAATTTTCCCTATTTTGTCCTTATTGTATGGACCTTACAGTTAGGATTATACACATGAGTACAAGATGCTGGGAAAGCTGGGTGACCTCCATCATACTGAGTACAAGATGCTGGGAAAGCTGGGTGACCTCCTTCATACTGAGTATAAGATGCTGAGAAAGCTGGATGACCTCCATAATACTGACTACAAGATGCTGGGAAAGCTGGATGACCTCCATTATACTGACTACAAGATGCTGGGAAAGCTGGGTGACAGGAGAAGGGTAGGTAGGTAAGGATAGTGTCACACGAGAAGGGTAGGTAAGGATAGTGACATAGGATAAGGTTTGGTAGGTAAGGATAGTGACATAGGAGAAGGTTTGGTAGGTAAGGATAGTGATATAGAAGGGTTGGTAGGTAAGGATAGTGACATAGGAGAAGGTTTGGTGGGTAAGGATAGTGACATAGGAGAAGGGTTGGTAGGTAAGGATAGTGACATAAGAGAAGGTTTGGTGGGTAAGGATAGTGATATAGGAGAAGGGTTGGTAGGTAAGGATAGTGACATATTAGGGTTGGTGGGTAAGGATAGTAAAATAGGAGAAGGTTTGGTGGGTAAGGATAGTGACATAGAAGAAGGGTTGGTAGGTAAGGATAGTGACATAGAAGGGTTGGTGGGTAAGGATAGTAAAATAGGAGAAGGTTTGGTGGGTAAGGATAGTGACATAGGAGAAGGTCTGGTAGGTAAGGATAGTGACATAGGAGAAGGTTTGGTAGGTAAGGATAGTGACATAGGAGAAGGTTTGGTGGGTAAGGATAGTGACATAGGAGGTTTCGTAGGTAAGGATAGTGATATAGGAGAAGGGTTGGTAGGTAAGGATAGTGACAGGCGAAAGGTTGGTAGGTAAGGATAGTGACAGGAGAAGGGTTGGTAGGTAAGGATAGTGACATAGGAGAAGGGTTGGTGGGTAAGGATAGTGACATAAGAGAAGGTTTGGTGGGTAAGGATAGTGACATAGGAGAAGGGCTGGTGGGTAAGGATAGTGACATAAGAGAAGGTTTGGTGGGTAAGGATAGTGACATAGGAGGGTTGGTAGGTAAGGATAGTGACATAGGAGAAGGGTTGGTGGGTAAGAATAGTGACATAGAAGGGTTGGTAGTTAAGGATAGTGAAATAGGAGAAGGGTTGGTGGGTAAGGATAGTGACAAGAGAAGGTTTGGTGGGTAAGGATAGTGACATAGGAGAAGGTCTGGTAGGTAAGGATAGTGACATAAGAGAAGGTTTGGTGGGTAAGGATAGTGACATAGAAGGGTTGGTGGGTAAGGATAGTGAAATAGGAGAAGGGTTGGTGGGTAAGGATAGTGACATAAGAGAAGGTTTGGTGGGTAAGGATAGTGACATAGGAGAAGGGTTGGTAGGTAAGGATAGTGACATAGGAGAAGGGTTGGTGGGTAAGAATAGTGACAGGAGAAGGGTTGGTAGGTAAGGATAGTGAAATAGGAGAAGGGTTGGTGGGTAAGGATAGTGACATAAGAGAAGGTTTGGTGGGTAAGGATAGTGACATAGGAGAAGGGCTGGTGGGTAAGGATAGTGACATAAGAGAAGGTTTGGTGGGTAAGGATAGTGACATAGGAGGGTTGGTAGGTAAGGATAGTGACATAGGAGAAGGGTTGGTAGGTAAGGATAGTGACAAGAGAAGGGTTGGTAGGTAAGGATAGTGACATAGGAGAAGGGTTGGTAGGTAAGGATAGTGACATAGGAGAAGGGTTGGTAGGTAAGGATAGTGAAATAGGAAAAGGGTTGGTGGGTAAGGATAGTGAAATAGGAGAAGGGTTGGTGGGTAAGGATAGTGAAATAGGAAAAGGGTTGGTGGGTAAGGATAGTGAAATAGGAGAAGGGTTGGTGGGTAAGGATAGTGACATAGGAGGTTTTGTAGGTAAGGATAGTGACATAGAAGGGTTGGTGGGTAAGGATGGTGAAATAGGAGAAGGGTTGGTAGGTAAGGATAGTGACATAGGAGAAGGTCTGGTAGGTAAGGGTAGTGACATAGGAGAAGGGTTGGTAGGTAAGGATAGTGACATAGGAGAAGGGTTGGTAGGTAAGGATAGTGATATAGGAGAAGGGTTGGTGGGTAAGGATAGTGAAATAGGAGAAGGTTTGGTGGGTAAGGATAGTGACATAGGAGAAGGGTTGGTGGGTAAGGATAGTGACATAGGAGAAGGTTTGGTAGGTAAGGATAGTGACATAGGAGAAGGGTTAGTAGGTAAGGATAGTGACATAGGAGAAGGGTTGGTGGGTAAGGATAGGGACAGGAGAAGGTTTGGTAGGTAAGGATAGTGACATGAGAAGGGTTGGTAGGTAAGGATAGTGACATAGGAGAAGGGTTGGTAGGTAAGGATAGTGACAGGAGAAGGGTTGGTAGGTAAGGATAGTGATATAGGAGAAGGATCGGTAGGTAAGGATAGGGGTATAGGAGAAGGGTTGGTGGGTAAGGATAGTGATATAGGAGAAGGGTTGGTGGGTAAGGATAGTGACATAGGAGAAGGGTTGGTGGGTAAGGATAGTGATACGTTATGTGTGGTGGGATTCATATTCCTGGAGGTTACTTAGTGTTATTACATAAATTGAAACTACAGATACATTTTTCCAATGTTTCCAAATATAATATAAAGCACTTGGGGAGCAGGAATCCTCTATCTCAGTATTACATCAGCAGTTCGGTGTTGGAAAAGACTTCAGAAGAGAATGTCCCATCATATAATAACGCTCTTTCTGAGCTCCTGAATAATAATAATTCTCCTTTATTTCTTCCCATATTATAACACTCCATTCTCCCCTGTGTGAGTTCTTTTATGTCTAGTAAGATGTGAGCTCGCAGCAAAACATTTTCCACAATCTGAGCATAAAAATGGCTTCACTCCTGTATGAATTCTTTGATGCTTAATTAGATGTGATTTCTCAGTAAAATATTTCCCACATTCTGAACATGAAAAGGGTTTCTCTCCCGTGTGAATTCTTTGATGTTTAATAAGTGATGATTTCGCAGTAAACCATTTCCCACATTCTGAACAGAAAAATAGCTTTTCCCCTGTGTGAATTCTTTGATGTTTAATGAGTGATGATTTCTCAATAAAACATTTCCCACATTCTGAACATGAAAATGGCTTATCTCCTGTGTGAATTTTTTGATGTCTAATAAGTTGTGATTTATCAGGAAAACATTCTCCACAATTTGAACATAAAAACGGCCTCTCTCCTGTGTGAATTCTTTGATGTTTAATAAGAATTGATTTATGAATGAAACATTTACCACATTCTGAACATGAAAATGGCCTCTCTCCTGTGTGAGTTCTTTGATGAGCAGTGAGTATTGTTTTCTGTGTATAACATCTTTTACATTCTTGGCATGAAAATGGTTTCTCTCCTGTATGAGATCTTTCATGTATAGTGAGATGTGATTTTCGTCTAAAACATTTTCCACATTTTAAACATGAAAATGGCTTTTCCGCTGTGTGAATTTTTTGATGTTTAACAAGATTTGAGTTAGAAGTAAAACATTTCTCACATTCTGAACATGAAAATGGCTTCTCCCCTGTGTGAATCCTTTCATGTATAGTGAGTTGAGATTTCAAAGTAAAACTTTTTCCACAATCTGAACATGGAAACGGCTTCTCCCCTGCGTGAGTTTTTTTATGTTTGAAAAGATCTGATTTATGGGTAAAAAATTCCTCACATTTTTTAGATGAAAATGGCTTTTCCCCTGAGTGAATTCTTTGATGTTTATTGAGATTTGATTTGGCAGTATAACATTTCCCACATTTTGAACACGAAAATGGCTTCTCTCCTGTATGAGTTCTTTGATGAGCAACAAGATTAGATTTTTTAGTAAAACATTTCCCACATTCTGAACATGAAAATGTCTTCTCCTTATTTTTCTTAGTAATCTGTGATGAATCTGTAGATGGGACTGGTATATAAGGATTAGATGACAGATCTTTGCTGTGAGGGGCTGGGGGTGGATCTGGGGTAATAGAATGTTCTTCATATGTATCCTGTGTGATAGGATTCTCTGCTTTATAACCTGAATATATCAGATTTCCCTCTGATCTCCGGGTACAGTCACCTGACAATAGAGAAGAGATTAATAGTAATAACCTTAGAAATGTAGCATGCAATACAAGGAGCAGGGACACCTATCTCTGACAGATGTATATGCTTCCTCATGTAATTTCCGTGTTGTCCAGGGCACTTTCTACCATGAGGTAAGATAAACATCTCTCCTCAGGCGGCAGATTCCTGGGTCTCTTATCTCTCTCCTGGATGCCACCGTCACAGCGATGAAAGTGTCACACACCGGACCTCAATCAGACTAACAGCAACAGTGGCTTCTGAACTCTGCTGTGCTTCCTGGCCTGCCTCCTCCCTCCAACACTGTCCCTATCTGGGCAGGCGGGCAGTGACAGGCAGGAGCTGTGCAGCAGGTCGGCCTCTGGTCAGGGGTGTAGCTAAAGGCTGATGGGCCCTGGTGCAAAATGTTAGCTTGGGCCCCCCCCATCTCACCCAATCAGGCAAAGTTCTATCTAACGTTATATCCAATTACTCTAATGTGCCACCATGTTCTAATGCACTGCCACTGCCTCCACCTCATGTACTGCACTACTGCCCCCTATAATGAATGGACTGTACTGTGTCATTGTCTAATCATTGTATTCCAATCTTTGACTCTCCAGCTGAAAAACGACAACTCTCATCATAAACTGCCAGTTGGAAACGATGATGGTTGTAGTGCTGCAACCTGAAGAGCCACATGCTGCAAAACTACAACTCCCATTATAAACTGTCAGCAGGGCATGATGAAGTTTTAACTTCTGCAACCTGGAGAAGTCACCTGATATCACCTGCAGTCCTATGTAACACCACAGACAACAGTGATATCCCTCTGAGTACAGATAATGTAGTAGTCACCTGCAGTCCTATGTAACACCACAGATAACACAGTGATATCTCTGAGTACAGATAATGTAGTAGTCACCTGCAGTCCTATGTAACACCACATAACACAGTGATATCTCTGAGTACAGATAATGCAGTAGATGTCACCTGCAGTCCTATGTAACACCACAGATAACACAGTGATATCCCTCTGAGTACAGATAATGTAGATGTCCCCTGCAGTCCTATGTAACAGCACAGATAACACAGTGATATCTCTGAGTACAGATAATGTAGTAGATGTCCCCTGCAGCCGCAGGGACGGGACTTCCGGCAGGCGTGATGACGTCACATCATCATGCCTGACGGAGAGGTCACGTCCGGGCGTCCCATAGGCTGCTGGTATGAAGTGTTGGCAGCCTATGGGAGGGAATACAGGAGCAGGACGCTGACAGGTCCTGCTCCTGTATTCTGATCGCTTTAATGTTCCGCCCGCTCAATGTGGCAGAACATCAAAGCGATCAGTGCATCCCGAGAAGCTGCGCGGCCGCAGCTTCTCGGGATGCTCAGAGACAAGTGGCAAGGGGGGCCGTGCGGACCTAGCGTAGGGGCCCTAGCGTAGGGGCCCATGGCGACCGCTGCGACCCCTATAGCTACGCCACTGCCTCTGGTCTGTGACTGGGTCTCTGAGGCTGGCACTATTAGGGAGTCTCTCTATACCACCACTAAAGTTGGCACTCACGTGTGTATATATATATATATATATATATATATATATATATATATATATATATATATATATAAATATATAGTTCTGTATACAATATAGTCACTGTTGGTATATACACTGCTAAAAAAAATAAAGGGAAACCTTTAAACAACACAATATAACTCCAAGTGAATCAAACTTCTGTGAAGTAAAACTGTCCACTAAGGAAGCAGCACTGACTGACAATGGAAATTATTGGCAATTATCAGACCCCCTTAATAACGGAGGGTCCTGCAGGTAGGGACCACACACCACTTCTCATTACCTCTGCTTTCTGGCTGATGTTTTGATCACCTTTGAATGTTGCTGGTGCTATCACACTGGTGGTGGCATGAGACGGACCCTACACCCCACACAAGTGGCTCAGGTAGTGCAGCTCATCCAGGATGGCACATCAATGCGAGCTGTGGCAAGGAAGTTTTCTGTGTCTGTCAGTGTAGTGTCCAGAGGCTGGAGGCGCTACCAGGAGACATGCCAGTACACCAGGAGACATGGAGGAGGCCGTAGTGTCCAGAGGCTGGAGGCGCTACCAGGAGACATGCCAGTACACCAGGAGACATGGAGGAGGCCGTAGTGTCCAGAGGCTGGAGGCTAATAGGAGACAGGCCAGTACACCAGGAGACATGGAGGAGGCCGTAGTGTCCAGAGGCTGGAGGCTAATAGGAGACAGGCCAGTACACCAGGAGACATGGAGGAGGCCAACAACCCAGCAGCAGGACTGCTACCTCCGCCTTTGTGCAAGGAGGACCACTGCCAGAGCCCTGCAAATAACCAGCAGGCCACAAATGAGAACAACAGGATTGACAGATTCACCGCTGGCGCCCCCTGTGCTCTTCACAGATGAGAGCAGGTTCACACTGAGCACATGTGACAGAGTCCGGAGACGTCGCGGAGAGCGATCTGCTGCCTGCAACGTCCTTCAGCATGAGCGGTCTGGCAGGGGGTCAGTAATGGAGTGGGGGGGGGTGACATTTCTTTGGGGAGCGGCACAGCCCTCCATGTGCTGCCAGAGGTAGCCTGACTATTAGGTAGCGAGACCCTCCGAGCCCTTGTGAGACCATATGCTGGTGCGGTTGGGGTTCCTCCTAATGCAGGAAAATGCTAGACCTCATGTGGCTGGAGTGTGTCAGCAGTTCCTACAAGATGGAGGCAGTGAAGCTATGGACTGGCCGCCCGTTCCGTTTTTGATCACTTCATATTACAATTTTTCCTTTCTTGATGCAACTAAAAATCAGTAGTATCGCATTTTTTTTATGCGTTTATGTCATTTACCGCACAAGTTCAGGAAGCGATATCAAATATGTTATGTGCATAGTGTGTGTTATTTCCTATAATGTGTCACTGTATGGGGGATATACAGCAGAGAAGACTGACAGGACACAGAGCTTATAATATTCTACCTGGGCGCTTACCTGTAGTGATGTCCTCCTTATACTGCTCATCACTGCTGTCAACTGGCTCTTCTTCTTTTACCGTCTTGTCTGTAGCATTAATAGAGTTTATATCCTTCATTGTGACGTCCTCTTTATACTGATCATCCTTGCTGTCATCCATCTCTACTTTTTCTTCTTCTTCTTTTTTTACTATCTTGTTTATGGCATTGATAAAGTTCAGAGCTTTCCCTGTAGTGATGTCCTCCTTATACTGATCATCACTGCTGTCATCTGTCTCCTCTTCTTCTTCTTCTTCTTCTTTTATCCCTATGTCTGTAACATTAGAACACTTTAGTTTGTTCGGGGTTGTGATGTCCTCCTTATACTGCTCATCACTGCTGTCATCTGTCTCTGGACCATTAATATTGTTCCCATCTTCCCCCTGATTCATAAGATGTGAGAGAAATATTGTAAAAGTCATCAGACAGGAGGAGAAGTCAGGTGGGATGTACAGATCATAGGGAACATCTCCATCTACCTGATCCTGATCCTGTGGGAGAAGAGGACGGGGACATCTCTCTGGTGCTGTTCTCTTACTGGATCTGACTGGAGGGAACACATACAGAGACTGAATTCATTCTTTCCATCCAGATAATACAGAGAGGAGGTGTGTATATAGTCCTGTCTATTACCTGCTGATGGGAGGGGCTGCTGATCCTCCAGCATCACATCCTTGTACTGATCCTTGTGTCCTTCTACATACTCCCACTCCTCCATGGAGAAATAGACCGCCACGTCCTGACACCTTATAGGAACCTGACACACACAATGGTCACACAGTCATCCCCCCCACCCCTCCAGTGGTGTTACTGTATAATGTCCCAGCATTCCCAGCAGCCACAGTCTCACCTCTCCACTCAGCAGCTCCACCATCTTGTTGGTGACTTCTAGGATCTTCTCTTCCTCCATTTCCTCATGTATCAGGGGCCCCGGGATTGGGCTCAGGGTTCTTCCCCATCCTTCACACCCAGGGGCCCAACAGCGCCCACTAGAGGACTTCTTCACTACTGTGTAATCCTGTGTATGGAGAGACACATTACTATCACTCCATCCATTCCCAGAATCCCTCACCTCTCCAGTCCTATCCATCTGTTATTCCATAGATAAGAATGATGTCATGATGACATCACTCCCAGAATCCCTCACCTCTCCAGTCCTATCCATCTGTTATTTCATAGATAAGAATGATGTCATGATGACATCACTCCCAGAATCCCTCACCTCTCCAGTCCTATCCATCTGTTATTCCATAGATAAGAATGATGTCATGATGACATCACTCCCAGAATCCCTCACCTCTCCAGTCCTATCTATCTGTTATTCCATAGATAAGAATGATGTCATGATGACATCACTCCCAGAATCCCTCACCTCTCCAGTCCTATCCATCTGTTATTCCATAGATAAGAATGATGTCATGATGACATCACTCCCAGAATCCCTCACCTCCCCAGTCCTATCCATCTGTTATTCCATAGATAAGAATGATGTCATGATGACATCACTCCCAGAATCCCTCACCTCTCCAGTCCTATCCCTCTGTTATTCCATAGATAAGAATGATGTCATGATGACATCACTCCCAGAATCCCTCACCTCCCCAGTAAGCAGGAAGAGTATGTGTAGGGTGAGGGTTATTATCCTCTCGGCCATCTTGTCTCTGTCTCTCTCCATCATTGATCCTGTATTTCTGTTACCTGGATGGAAAGAAGATGAAATAATGTAAAAACCACATAAATCCCATATAAAAGATACAACTATAGAAGATATAAGAGGAAACATTAGAGGAGATATCGGTGTAGATGAGGTTTTCTCTCCCGGATGGAACATGAGCTGAATATCTTATTGTCTCAGTGTCTCTCTGGTTGAGGTGAAACATGTCGCAGTATTAGTGTTGGGCGGAGATGCCGGACTGTTCTGGGTCAGTAAGACGAACTGTGCATATGACTGTGCTGTCTGTGTGCTGGAGCTTCCCTGGCCGTCCTCCTCCTGCAGTGGTTTGTTCCCGCACCCTCTCCTGCACCATAGCATACCTCCCAACCGTCCCGGATTTCGCGGGACAGTCCCGTTTTCGGGGTTCTGTCCCGCGGCCCCAGAACGGCCCCCCGTGTCCCGCATTATATGTGGCCCGACCAAAAAAACATCCCGGAGGATGACGGGAGTACGCGCTCTGCCGGGAGAGGAGCTGCTGGGACCGGCGGACAGGTGAGTTACTGGTTTATTGTTTTTCTGGTCGGGCCACACAAAGGGGAGGATTGGCTACTATGTGGGGCGCTATATGGGGGGATTGGCTACTATGTGGGGCGCTATATGGGGATTGGCTACTATGTGGGGCGCTATATGGGGATTGGCTACTATGTGGGGCGCTATATGGGGATTGGCTACTATGTGGGGCACTATATGGGGGCATTGGCTACTATGTGGGGCACTATATGGGGGCATTGGCTACTATGTGGGGCACTATATGGGGGGCATTGGCTACTATGTGGGGCACTCTATGGGGGGATTGGCTACTATGTGGGGCACTATATGGGGGATTGGCTACTATGTGGGGCGCTATATGGGGATTGGCTACTATGTGGGGCACTATATGTGGGGATTGGCTACTATATGGGGGATTGGCTACTATGTGGGGCGCTTTATGGGGGATTGGCTACTATGTGGGGCTCTATATGGGGGATTGGCTACTATGTGGGGCACTATATGGGGGATTGGATACTATGTGGGGCACTATAATGGGGGATTGGATACTATGTGGGAGATTGGATACTATGTGGGGCACTATATGGGGATTGGGTACTATGTGGGGCACTATATGGGGATTGGATACTATGTGGGGCACTATAATGGGGGATTGGATACTATGTGGGGCACTATAATGGGGGATTGGATACTATGTGGGGCACTATAATGGGGGATTGAATACTATGTGGGGCGTTATATGGGGGATTGGATACTATATCGGGCATTTTGGGGGGGATTGGATACTGTATAGGGCACTATTCAGTCAGCAGCATGTGGTGACTGTAGGGGAGTGGCTATGGAGGGTCGCTATGGGGGCGTGGCTATGGGGACCGTGGTGCACATGTCCCTCTTTGCTCTTTGCAAAAGTTGGGAGGTATGCCATAGTATGACGTCTCCCGGTACCCGCACCGCACACGGCCTTCTAGATTGGCTTGACATGCGAACTGGGTGGCCGCAGTGGCGCCTCTTGTGTCCTGCACAGTCGACCGTCTACCCTAAGGCCGTCCATGTACATATCCATCTGGGTTCAACCAATGGCAGATAGTGACTTTTTTCCCCTCTAGGCCACACAGCAGCCACATCTAATGTATTTATTACTGAAGTGCTGCCCCAGGCACAGGACCATGAGAGCCGAACGCAAACACAGCTCTGCTGATACTTACCTCCACCTGCAGAGCTGTACAGGAGCTGTGTGCTTCCAGGACCTGCCATGATGTCACAGTCATGTGATCAGTCACATGGAGGAGGAGGAGTCACATGATTAGGGGCTGCTACTCAGTGTATGCAGGACTCTGCTGTGCTAGATGAGCTGTAGTAATGTGTGTGCAGCAGAGCTGTGTATGTGTGTGATGTGTTTGGAGCAGAGCTGTGTATGCATAATGGCAATATTTGAAATTATTTTCAAGAGACACGAAGGAGAGGATTTATCAAACTGGTGTAAAGTAGAATTGTCTTAGTTTCCCCTAGCAACCAATCAGATTCAACCTTTCATTCCTCTCAGATTCTTTAAAAAATGAAAATGGAATCTGATTGGTTGCTAGGGGCAACTAAGACAATTCTACTTTTCACCAGTTTGATTAATCTCCTAGTTAGGCTTTGGTAATAAAGGGTGTGGTCTCTTGTGGGTGTTTTCAGCCAGGGGGGCTTGTCATCTGTGTTGATTTTTATTTCCAAAATTTTTCCTATATTGTCCTCATTGTATGGACCTTACAGTTAAGACCATACACATGAGTACAAGATGTTGGGAAAGCTGGGTGACCTCTATCATACTGAGTATAAAATGTTGGGAAAGCTGGGAGACCTCCATCATACGGAGTATAAGATGCTGGGAAAGCTGGGAGACCTCCATCATACTGAGTATAAGATGCTGAGAAAGCTGGGTGACCTCTATCATACTGACTACAAGATGCTGAGAAAGCTGGATGACCTCTATCATACTGAGTATAAGATGCTGGGAAAGATGAGTGACCTCCATCATACGGAGTATAAGATGATGGGAAAGCTGGGTGACCTCTATCATACTGAGTATAAGATGCTGAGAAAGCTGGGTGACCTCCATCATACTGACTACAAGATGCTGAGAAAGCTGGATGACCTCTATCATACTTAGTATAAGATGCTGGGAAAGCTGAGTGACCTCCATCATACTGAGTATAAGATGCTGGGAAAGCTGAGTGACCTCCATCATACTGAGTATAAGATGCTGGAATAGCTGAGTGACCTCCATCATACTGAGTACAAGATGCTGGGAAAGCTGGGTGACCTCCATCATACTGAGTATAGGATGCTGGGAAAGATGGGAGACCTCCATCATACTGAGTATAATATGGTGCCAAAGCTGGGTGAGCTCTATCATACTAAGTATAAGATGCTGGGAAAGCAGGGTGACCTCTATCATACTGAGTACAAGATGGTGGGTAAACTGGGTGACCTCTATCATACTGACTACAAGATGCTGAGAAAGCTGGGTGACCTCTATCAAACTGAGTATAAGATGCTGGGAAAGCTGAGTGACCTCCATCATACTGACTACAAGATGCTGGGAAAGCTGGGTGACCTCCATCATACTGAGTATAAGATGCTGGAAAGCTCGGTTACCGCCATCATACTGAGTTTAGGATACTGGGAAAGCTGGGTGACCACCTTATACTGAGTATAAGATGCTGGAAAGCTGGGTGACCTCCATCATACTGAGTATAAAAAGCTGGGTGACCACCTTATACTGAGTATAAGATGCTGTGAAAGCCGGGTGACCTCCACTATACTGACTAAAAGATGCTGGGTGACCTCCATCATACTGAGTATAAGATGCTGGGAAAGTTGAGTGACCTCCATCATACTGAGTATAAGATGGTGGGAAAGCTGAGTGACCTCCATCATACTGAGTACAAGATGCGGGGAAAGCTGAGTGACCTCCATCAAACTGAGTATAAGATGCTGGGAAAGCTGAGTGACCTCCATCATACTGAGTATAAGATGCGGGGAAAGCTGAGTGACCTCCATCATACTGAGTATAAGATGCTGGGAAAGCTGAGTGACCTCCATCATACTGAGTATAAGATGGTGGGAAAGTTGAGTGACCTCCATCATACTGAGTATAAGATGGTGGGAAAGCTGAGTGACCTCCATCATACTGAGTACAAGATGCGGGGAAAGCTGAGTGACCTCCATCAAACTGAGTATAAGATGCTGGGAAAGCTGAGTGACCTCCATCATACTGAGTATAAGATGCGGGGAAAGCTGAGTGACCTCCATCATACTGAGTATAAGATGCTGGGAAAGCTGAGTGACCTCCATCATACTGAGTACAAGATGCGGGGAAAGCTTGGTGACCTCCATCATACTGAGTATAAGATGGTGGGAAACTGAGTGACCTCCATCATACTGAGTATAAGATGCTGGGAAAGCTGAGTGACCTCCATCATACTGAGTATAAGATGGTGGGAAAGCTGAGTGACCTCCATCATACTGACTACAAGATGCGGGGAAAGCTGAGTGACCTCCATCATACTGACTACAAGATGCGGGGAAAGCTGAGTGACCTCCATCATACTGACTACAATACAAGATAAACATCCTCTAATATAATATGCTGCAAGCTGCCACAACCTAGGTTTTGGTACAGGACCAGGGGCCGAATGTGGGTTTTGTTGTTATAGATCAATCCCCGTAGATGATGTGCCAGGTGCTGGGTGGCTTGCTCGATTTCACAGTAAAACATTTCCCACATTCTCATGAAAGTTAACAAAAGCTTCTATTTCAGAGTAAAACATTTCCCGCATTCCGAACACAGTGGAAGCTACGCCCCTATTTCTCTCTCCGCACAATACTGATAATTCCAGCAAAATCATGAGGGAAAATGGGGGCGTAGCTTCCACCGTGAAATATTGGAAGGGGGAGGGGGAATTTATCATGTGATTATTCAGTTGTTTCACCTGTCTAGGACACCATGTGAACTATGAGATCATCTGCAATATGTAATGTGATTGGGCGCTCGTTTGTAAGGGGGCTCCATGGGCAGGCTGAAGTTGTCCATTCCGTCCTAGGAAAATTTTCTGAATAAACTGAGCTTTCCGGAACTCCTCCGAGAGACTCCATAATACAGCAATGTGTGCGTCTCTCCCCAGCTGGCCACCAAGGGGGTTGTCATGGTAACTGATTTGGTTCTCACAGGTAACTGAGTTAGGCTCCGGGCCTACCTAATGCTCTGCAGCTGATGTCTCTCTGATCTCCCGATACTGTCATCGCCAAGAATAAAACGTTCTGCATTGAGCACAAATCTCTCGCTGATCGGCCCGGGTTTGCGCGGAGAGATAACTGTTGGCTATACACAGTTATTGAAGGTGTATGGGCATCTTAAAGAGGACCTGTCACCCCCTGTGCCGGGGTGACAGGCTCCCGACCCCCTGGTAGAGCCGGGTCCCGCTTCTTGATCCGGTCTGGTGACGAGATTTCGTCGCACGCTCCTGAGATGAGTCCAATGCCAATAGAGAATGTATGGCGAGTCCGATGCTCCATTCATTCTCTGAGCATCGGACTCATCTCAGGAGCGCGCGCGCGCAGGCTTCGGGCGCTGAGATCTCAGTCACCGGACCGGATCAAGAAGTGGGACCCGGCGCGATCAGGCAAGTATAGGGGGCTCTAGCGGGGTGTCGGGAGCCTGTCACCCCGGCACTGGGGGTGACAGGTTCAATTTAAAGGGGTAGTTCACCACAAAAAAAAAAAATCAGATCAACTGGTCCCAGAAATTTGTAATTTACTTCTTTTTAAAAATCTCCAATCATCCAGTACTTATTAGCTGCCGTATATCCTGCAGGAAATGGTGTATTCTCAAGTCTTCCATTACTTATCAGCTTCTGTGTGTCCTGCAGGAAGTTGTGAATGCTCAACAGTCTTCCAGTCCTTATCAGCAGCTGTATGTTCTGCAGGAAGTGCTGTATGCTTTCCAGTCTAACACAGTGCTCTCTGCTGCCTTCTCTGTCCATATCAGGAACTGTCCAGAGCAGCAGCAAATCCCTATAGAAAACCTCTCCTGCTCTGGAAAGTTCCTGACATGGACAGAGGTGGCAGCAAGGAGCACTGTGTCAGACTGGAGAGAATACACCACTTCCTGCAGGGCATACAGTAGCTGATAGTAGTGGAAGACTAGTGGCACTAGTTTATTTAAAAGAAAACATTTTTTGGTGAACCACCCCTTTAAAGAGGAGCAGTCACATGAAAAAAAACTTTTGATATGTTTGACATTTTGATAAGTCGGGGTCTGAGTGTTCACAGCACGACTAATTGGGATATCAAATCAGGAGAAGTCTGTCCCCTCCCACCTCTGTGTCACGTAAGGAGATAGCACAATGATGTCTACTTATTGGTTGTGTTCTGATTTCTCAAACCCTGACCGATCAATACTTTTGTCTCTCTGACACTTTTAATTTGGTGACAGGTACCTGTTAACATTAATAGGACTCCGTGGGATCGGCACTCTCCCATAGATGACTGTGTCACAGGAAAACATTTCCCACATTCCAGCATAAAATGGCTTCTCCCTTGTGTAAGTTCTCAGATCTTTAATAAGATTTCATTTCAGGGTAAAACATTTCCCACATGCTAAGGCTATGTTCACACAAGCAGGTTTTTTTATTGCAATTATATAAATAAATAGAGGAAAGACCGAGACATAGCCTCGATATTCCAAATTCCTGGCTTTGTAGTCACTGAATGCAATAATAAAAAAAAAATCTGAATGCGTGAAAGAACCTGTCACATGACAATGACTCCTCTCCGGAGTCCTGTGATGGTCAACCAGTCTGATGTCACATATTTCACCTTCAGCATAACATGGCTTCTCCCTGTGTGAATTCTTACATGAAGCTTCTCCACTTGTATCTTCTCCTCGTTTGTGTGATTTGGAATTTAGATGGTGAGCCCCATTGTGGACAGGGAGCGATGACATGCGC
Organism: Dendropsophus ebraccatus; assembly: GCF_027789765.1. Lineage (NCBI taxonomy): Eukaryota > Metazoa > Chordata > Amphibia > Anura > Hylidae > Dendropsophus > Dendropsophus ebraccatus. The sequence goes on along the minus strand of NC_091456.1, from coordinate 196,602,727 downwards.
TGTGGAATATGTTGGCGCTATATAACAAAAGGAATTATCATTCCAAACACAAGAACGTCTTCTCCCTTGTGTGAGTTCTTTGATGTCCAACAAGTCTAGATTTCACAGCAAAAGATTTCCCACATTCTGCACATGGAAATGGCTTCTGTCCTGTGTGAAGAATTCGATGTTCAGCAAGCCTTGATTTCACAATGAAACACTTGCCGCATTCTAGACATGAAAAGGGCTTCTCCCCTGTGTGACGTCTCTGATGTATAACAAGATCCGACTTTTGGATAAAACTCTTCCCACATTCTGAACATAAAAATGGCTTCTCCCCTGTGTGAATTCTCAGATGTTTTACAAGAACTGATTTCCGAGTAAAACATTTCCCACATTCTGAACACAAATGGGGCCTCTTCTTTTGTTGCTTATCAAACAGAGAAGAGTCAGAAGATGGGACTGGTTTAGTCGGGGGAGAAAAATTATGTTTGTTTTGAAAGGCCAAAAATGCATTCGAGATATAGAAATGTTCTTTATATGCCTCTTGTGGGATAAAACCATCGACTTTGAAATCCAAAGATATGAGACGTCCCTCTTGTCTCCGGGTGCCTTCATCTGCCAAGAACAACACAGATATCACAATAAGAGGAAATTTTAATAATTGAACAGTTTGGGTGATTCTGCTCACAACAATAATAAATGTTTATTTTTATTTATAAAATGAGAAGGGGGGGGGGTGATTTAATGTTTTAATATAGGAAGGGGGTTCTTTCATTTAATAATATTTTTTTTTATTGTACTTTGTAGTGCCCCTAGGGGACTTCTATGATCACAGCACTGACATACACTCACCGGCCACTTTATTAGGTACATCCGCAGTTCTGTGGGCGGAAATGCCTTGTTGATGCCAGAGGTCAGAGGAGAATGGGCAGACTGGTTCGAGCTGATAGAAAGGCAACAGTGACTAAAATAGCCAACCGTTACAGCCAAGGTAGGCAGAAGAGCATCTCTGAACGCACAGTACCTCCAACTTTGAGGCAGATGGGCTACAGCAGCAGAAGACCACACCGGGTGCCACTCCGCTCAGCTAAGAACAGGAAACTGAGGCTACAATTTGCACAAGCTCATCGAAATTGGACAGTAGAAGATTGGAAAAACGTTGCCTGGTCTGATGAGTCTCGATTTCTGCTTGAACATGACAATGAGTTCACTGTACTCAAATGGCCTCCACAGTCACCAGATCTCAATCCAATAGAGCATCTTTGGGATGTGGTGGAACGGGAGATTGGCATCATGGATGTGCAGCCGACAAATCTGCGGCAACTGTGTGATGCCATCATGTCACTATGGACCAAAATCTCTGAGGAAGCTTCCAGCACCTTGTTGTATCTATGCCGCGAAGAATTGAGGCAGTTCTGAAGGCAAAAGGGGGTCCAACCCGTTACTAGCATGGTGTACCTAATAAAGTGGCCGGTGAGTGTATGTACTGCATTGATCTCTGAGATCGGTGCTCCATTCCTAAGGGCTGTTGGAGCCCATAGAGAAGGATTACTGAGCCGGGATCAGCGCCTTTAAGCAGACGAGGGCTTTTTTTTGTTTTTTTTTTGCAGGACAAAAAGACCTTTTTAATGACCTACTTCATTTTTTTATGAAACATACTGCAAAGCGGGGAAGGGGGGAGAGGAGAATCGAAAAATATTTTTTAAATAAACCTCTGCTCCTACAAAGTATGACCTGTTATTCCATAGGTCGGTACGATTACAGAGACATCCGGTCTGACAACATGTTATTCTGTAGGTCGGTACGATTACAGCAACATCCAGTATGACGGCAGGTTATTCTGTAGGTCGGTACGATTACAGCTACATACGACATGTTATTCTATAGGTCGGTACGATTACAGCTACATACGACATGTTATTCATCCAATACGGCATGTTATTATTATTACAGCGACATCCAGTATGACGGTATTCTATAGGTCGATACGATTACAGTGACATCCGGTATGATGACGTTATTCTGCAGGTCGATATGATTACAGTGAGATCCGATATGACATGTTATTTTGTAGGTCGGTACAATTACAGCAACAGCCAGTATGACGACATGTTATTCTATAGGTCGGTACGATTACATCACCATCCAGTATGACGACTAGGGATGGTCCGAACCTGCCGAGGTTCGGGTTCGTATGAACCTAAACTCTCGGCAATGATTCCCGCTGTCTTTCACCTCCATGAAAAGGCTGGATACAGCGGGAGGCCCGCCTGGAAAACTGGGATACAGCCTATGGCTATATGCCAGTTTTCCAGGAGGTCCTCTGGCTGTATCCACCCGCTGCACGGAGTGGGCAGACAGCGGGAATCATTGCCGAGAGTTCAGGTTCGTACGAACCCGAACCTCGGCAGGTTCGGACCATCCCTAATGACGACGTGTTATTCTGTAGGTCGGTACGATTACAGCGACATCCAGTATGACATGTTATTCTGTAGGTCGGTACGATTCCAACGACATCCAGTATGACCTGTTATTCTGTAGGTCGGTTCGATTACAGCGACATCCAGGATGATTACATATTATTCTGTAGGTCGGTACAATAACAGTGACATCCAGTATGAGATGTTATTCTATAGGTCGGTACGATTACAGCAACATCCGTTATGACGACATGTTATTCTGTAGGTCGGTATGATTACAGCGACATCCAGTATGATGACTTATTATTCTGTGGGTTGATACAATAACAGTGACATCCAGTATGACATGTTATTCTGTAGGTCGGTACGATTACAGTGACATCCTGTATGACAACATGTTATTTTGTAGGTCGATACGATTACAGCGACATCCATTATGACCTGTTATTCTGTAGGTTGGTGTGATTACAGCGACATCCAGTATGACATGTTATTCCATAGGTCAGTACGATTACACCAACATCCAATATGACATGTTATTCTGTAGGTCGGTATGATTACACCGACATCCAGTATGACATGTTATTCTATAGGTCGGTACGATTACAGCGACATCCAGTATGACCTGTTATTCTGTAGGTCGGTGTGATTACAGCGACATCCAGTATGACCTGTTATTCTGTAGGTCGGTACGATTACAGTGACATCCTGTATGACAACATGTTATTTTGTAGGTCGGTACCATTACAGCGACATCCATTATGACCTGTTATTCTGTAGGTCGGTACGATTACAGCATCATGAAAGTTCAAATCTCGGCACTCACCATTTTCATGCTTCAAGAAATCTTTTATTGCAGAAAATTCATCAGGCTTTTTTACAGCGGAAAAAAAAAAAAAAAACAGGACGTTTCGGCATCAAGCCTTCCTCAACTGTTCCTCAACTTGACGCCAAAACGTCCTGTATTTTACCGCTGTAAAAAAACCTGATGAATTTTCTACAATAAAAGATTTCTTGAAGCTTGAAAATGGTGAGTGCCGAGATTTGAACTTTCATGATGCTGTAGGAATCCTTTCCTACTACGAGCACCACCCTCGACACAGATGTGCCGCCCAAAAAGAATTTCTTTGGTACGATTACAGCGACATCCAGTATGACCTGTTATTCTGTAGGTCGGTACGATTACAGCGACATCCAATATGACGACATGTTATTCTGTAGGTCGGTACGATTACAGCGACATCCAGTATGGCATTATTCTGTAGGTCGGTACGATTACGGCGACATCCAGTATGGCATTATTCTGTAGGTCGGTACGATTACAGCGACATCCAATATGACGACACATTATTCTGTAGGTCGGTACGATTACAGCGACATCCAATATGACGACACATTATTCTGTAGGTCGGTACGATTACAGCTACATACGACATGTTATTCTGTAGGTCGGTACGATTTATAGCAATGGGCAGTTTATATACTTTTTCAGCTTTTTTACCAACTTTAAAAAACAAAGAACCCCTAGGTTTGAATTGGCAAATTCCGGCTTCTACAACCTCGTCATAGTTTCATAGTTTCAGGGCTTTTTCCATTCCATTTTATCTAATATATGATATCACAAAAGATCTGCATTTTTTTTTTTTTTTTTAGTTTACGCTGATCTCCGTAATTTTTTTTAATAATTCAGACAATTCTGCACACGGCGATATCAAATATTTATTTGTAAAGTTTTTTTAATTTGAAAAATGGGGAGGGGGGTTGATTTTAACTTTTAATTGGGAAGGTTTTTTAGGTACTTTATTTTTTCCATACCGTTTAAGCTCCCCTAGGGGACTATAAGTAATCATTAGATTGCATATACTGATTAATGCGTAGCATTGATCAGTTAGATCGGTGCTCTACTGATTAATTCTGCCTGAGGCAGAGAGACTGAGGCTGCTACGAAAGGTAAGTATAACCCTCTGGCAGCCCTTGTAACCGATCGACATTCTGTGCAGCTGGGGTGCCGATCAGAACCCTGAAAGGTTCAATACTTGCCAGGGCTCTCTGTGAATGCTGCCATTAATATTTATTACAGCATGCACAGGGTTACTATCTCAGGATTGGACTACAGCTGACACCCACTACATATAGCATGGGCTCAGAATAGTTACAGCCAGTGACTGAGGAAAACTTGTGAGTGGTCACTACTCACCTAGGCAGTTACTTGTAGTGATGTCTTCCTTATACTGCTCATCACTGCCGTCATCTGTCTCCTCTTCTTTTACCCTAATGTCTAAAGCATTATTATAATTCAAATCTTTCCATGTAGTGATGTCCTCTTTATAAAGCTCATCACTGCTGCCATCTGTCTCTTCTTTAACTATTATGTCTAGAGCATCAGTATAGTCCAGATCTTCCCCCTGATTCATAAGATGTGAGAGAAATATTGTAAAAGTCATCAGACAGGAGGAGAAGTCAGGTGGGATGTACAGATCATAGGGAACATCTCCATCTACCTGATCCTGATCCTGTGGGAGAAGAGGACGGGGACATCTCTCTGGCGCTGTTCTCTTACTGGATCTGACTGGAGGGAACACATACAGAGACTGAATTCATTCTTTCCATCCAGATAATACAGAGAGGAGGTGTGTATATAGTCCTGTCTATTACCTGCTGATGGGAGGGGCTGCTGATCCTCCAGCATCACATCCTTGTACTGATCCTTGTGTCCTTCTACATACTCCCACTCCTCCATGGAGAAATAGACCGCCACGTCCTGACACCTTATAGGAACCTGACACACACAATGATCACACAGTCATCCCCCCCACCCCTCCAGTGGTGTTACTGTATAATGTCCCAGCATTCCCAGCAGCCACAGTCTCACCTCTCCACTCAGCAGCTCCACCATCTTGTTGGTGACTTCTAGGATCTTCTCTTCCTCCATTTCCTCATGTATCAGGGGCCCCGGGATTGGGCTCAGGGTTCTTCCCCATCCTTCACACCCAGGGGCCCCACAGCGCCCACTAGAGGACTTCTTCACTACTGTGTAATCCTGTGTATGGAGAGACACATTACTATCACTCCATCCATTCCCAGAATCCCTCACCTCTCCAGTCCTATCCATCTGTTATTCCATAGATAAGAATGATGTCATGATGACATCACTCCCAGAATCCCTCACCTCTCCAGTCCTATCCATCTGTTATTCCATAGATAAGAATGAGGTCATGATGACATCACTCCCAGAATCCCTCACCTCTCCAGTCCTATCCATCTGTTATTCCATAGATAAGAATGATGTCATGATGACATCACTCCCAGAATCCCTCACCTCCCCAGTCCTATCCATCTGTTATTCCATAGATAAGAATGATGTCATGATGACATCACTCCCAGAATCCCTCACCTCCCCAGTAAGCAGGAAGAGTATGTGTAGGGTGAGGGTTATTATCCTGTCGGCCATCTTGTCTCTGTCTCTCTCCATGGTTGATGGGTCGGTCTCTTATATAGAAGATATCAGCAGAGGATCCTGGAGGGAAGAGGAGGAGACAATGTAATGCGGCTCTAGATTCCTGGAGATAGAAATATACATGGACAGGAGGGGATATGGGGGAACATGGGAGGAGACAGTGTAATATATCTGGGGGATGAAGCTTCTCATAGACGTCACTTATATCTCGCTCTCCTGTTCCCTCCGCGGCTCCTGATAATGCAGCTCTGTTATATTCTCTGCAATAAGCTGCGGTGTAATACATCACATAACCTGAGGGAAATGGTGGCGCTGCTGTATATAGGAGAGAGCGGCCGGGATACAATCCCTGATACATATATATATATATACTGTACCTCCAGCTGCAGATACAGGAGCCGTGTGCTTCCCCTGTGCTTCCAGGACCTGCCATGATGTCACAGTCATGTGATCAGTCACATGGAGGAGGAGGAGTCACATGATCAGGGGCTGCTGCTCAGTGTATGCAGGACTCTGCTGTGCTGGATGAGCTGAAGTGATGTGTATGCAGCAGAGCTGTGTGTGTGTGATGTGTGTGGAGCAGAGCTGTGTGTGTGATGTGTATGCAGCAGAGCTGTGTATGTGTGTGGAGCAGAGCTGTGTGTAATGTACATGTAGCTGAGCTGTATATATGTGTAATGTACATGTAGCTGAGCTGTATATATGTGTGTAATGTACATGTAGCTGAGCTGTATATATGTGTAATGTACATGTAGCTGAGCTGTATATGTGTAATGTACATGTAGCTGAGCTGTATGTGTGTAATGTACATGTAGCTGAGCTGTATATATGTGTAATGTACATGTAGCTGAGCTGTATATGTGTAATGTACATGTAGCTGAGCTGTATATGTGTGTAATGTACATGTAGCTGAGCTGTATATGTGTAATGTACATGTAGCTGAGCTGTATGTGTGTAATGTACATGTAGCTGAGCTGTATATATGTAATGTACATGTAGCTGAGCTGTATATGTGTGTAATGTACATGTAGCTGAGCTGTATATGTGTAATGTACATGTAGCTGAGCTGTATATGTGTGTGATGTACATGTAGCTGAGCTGTATATGTGTAATGTACATGTAGCTGAGCTGTATATGTGTGATGTACATGTAGCTGAGCTGTATATGTGTAATGTACATGTAGCTGAGCTGTATATGTGTAATGTACATGTAGCTGAGCTGTATGTGTGTTTTTTACATGTAGCTGAGCTGTATATGTGTAATGTACATGTAGCTGAGCTGTATATGTGTGTAATGTACATGTAGCTGAGCTGTATATGTGTAATGTACATGTAGCTGAGCTGTATATGTGTAATGTACATGTAGCTGAGCTGTATATGTGTAATGTACATGTAGCTGAGCTGTATATGTGTGTAATGTACATGTAGCTGAGCTGTATGTATGTGTAATGTACATGTAGCTGAGCTGTATATGTGTGTAATGTACATGTAGCTGAGCTGTATGTGTGTAATGTACATGTAGCTGAGCTGTATATGTGTGTAATGTACATATAGCTGAGCTGTATGTGTGTAATGTAGCTGAGCTGTATGTGTGTAATGTACATGTAGCTGAGCTGTATATGTGTAATGTACATGTAGCTGAGCTGTATATGTGTAATGTACATGTAGCTGAGCTGTATATGTGTGTAATGTACATGTATCTGAGCTGTATATGTGTGTAATGTACATGTATCTGAGCTGTATATGTGTGTAATGTACATGTAGCTGAGCTGTATGTGTAAACAGTAGAGCTGTATGTGTGGTTTTTACGTGTAGCTGATTTCAATGTGTGGTGGAGCACCAAGTTGTTGGTAGTGCTGTACAGCTCAGCCAAAAGTGATATTGTTGTTGATGATAGTGCTAGTTCAGCACAAAGGTGTGATATTGGTATTTGCTTTATGTTGTGACCGGCTGTACTCCCCAGAAATGGTTGGTGACTTGCCGGGTTGTGATGGGCCCCCTGGGCTCTTGTCACAGCAGTCCTGAGTGGCAATTGACCCATCTGCAATAGAGGTAATACTTGGGTTGATGCAATACCTTTTGTGCTCATGAGGGTCAAGTTCTTCACCTACACAGTTTACTCCATTTGAATTGATGACAGGTAGGAAAATGCCTCTGGTATTTCCTAATGAACCAATTTTGTCGACACCACAGAAAGATGCCATCGCGAGAACTAAATGGCTACAGTTACTCCAAGAGAACCTGAAAACGATTCCACCTCATGCAGCATCTAGAATGCAGTGCATGGTACCTTTTGGAGCTTTTGTGATGATCAAAACCTTTAGGAAGAGTGGACCTTGGGAAAGTAACTGGGAAGGTCCTTTTGAAATCATTGACACAATGGGTCAGGTTATGATCCTAGTTCAAAGAAAGGCTAAGACAACTAAAAATACTCAGAGACAGCATAAGTTATGGATACATGTTGATCAGTGCAAACTGTATGTACCTGATTAAAGGGGTAGTGCGGCGCTAAAAAAATCACAGAATAACACACATTACAAAGTTATACAACTTTGTAATGTATGTTATGTCTGTGAATCGCCCCCTTCCCTGTGTCCCACCACCCCCGCACGTGTACCCGGAAGAGTTGGTGCATTATACATTACCTGATCCGTGTCGAGGGCCGTCCGCCATTTTGTGCTAAACGTCATCTTCGGACAGCCGGCCGAATCGCTGCCGCCCGTCCCCCCTCCGCCGCGTCACAACTGTGCTCAGCCGCGATTGGCTGAGCACAGTTATGCTCAGCCAATCGCAGCTGAGCATCGGATGACGCTGCAGAGGGCGGCCGGCATTCGGGACACACGGAGCTGTTCGCTGGCCGGCCAAAGAAGACGTCACTGAATGAGTGACAGGTGAGTATAGTGCACCACACTTCCGGGTACACGTGCGGGGGTGGTGGGACATGGGAAGGGGGCCATTCACAGACATAACATACATTACAAAGTTGTATAACTTTGTAATGTGTGTTATTCTGTGAATAATTCTTTACCGCCGCACTACCCCTTTAATGATACTGCGTGTCTTTACAGGTTAAACTTCTCAGAAGTAAAATGACTAATAAAAGTAATCTCCGGACGGAGCGAAATCTTCGAGAGGGAAGTCTATTTATACAAGATGCGATGAAGAGGTGTTTCCTAATAACACCAATACTCCTTATGGCTGGGTTCACACTACGTATATTTCAGTCAGTATTGTGGTCCTCATATTGCAACCAAAACCAGGAGTGGATTGAAAACACAGAAAGGCTCTGTTCACACAATGGTAAAATTGAGTGGATGGCCGCCATATAACAGTAAATAACGGCCATTATTTCAATATAACAGCCATTGTTTTAAAATAACAGCAAATATTTGCCATTAAATGGCGGCCATCCACTCAATTTCAACATTGTGTGAACAGAGCCTTTCTGTGTTTTTAATCCATTCCTGGTTTTGGTTGCAATATGAGGACCACAATACTGACTGAAATATACTTAGTGTGAACCCAGCCTATATTATTATCCATATGTACAATATATGAAGTACATCATTATTCTTCCAAACGATCTGCAAACGAACTCAAGGAATCAACTTGGAAGGAAATAGTCTCACGTAGATCTAGAGAAGTCATTGTTGATGATTTGTTGGAAGCGAGAGGCACTGATACTAATGACCTTGTGGGGAATCTTTGTGGTTGATATGAAGCTAAATGTTGCATAGAGATTCATTTAGAACATAATGCCACCATAGAAATGAACATAAAGGCCTAAGACTGGGTTTACACAATTTCAGGATAAATACATGCACAATAATCAGGAGTGTGGGAATGCACTCCAACAGGAACCTTATATTGGGGTTTAAGAGTTAAAGGGGAGGAAGCTCCACAATTTTCAGGGGATATTAATAATGATATGTTATCATCAGGTAAGGTAGGGAAATTTGGTACAAAACTACAAATTTCATATATCACCTGGTTCCAAAAGATCTTATATCAGAAGATGAAAAAGATTGGATAAAGGTATGGAGTTGGCAGATGGCTAAAGGAAATGCCCTTGTAACAGTTAATCTTAAATTTATAGCAACAGGGTAAGAGGAGGAGGGTTATGTGCACTCTTGCCCCAATAACCCCCAGCTGCTCCAGTCCCCTTGTGTGCCCCCCAACTGCCCCAGTCCCCCTGTGTCCCCCCAGTCTGCCCCAGTGCCCCTGAGTCACCCCCAGTTTGCCCAGTGCCCCTGAGCCACCCCCAGTGCCCCTGAATCACCCCCAGTCTGCCCAGTGCCCCTGAGCCACCCCCAGTGCCCCTGAGTCACCCCCAGTCTGCCCAGTGCCCCTTAGTCACCCCAGTGCCCCTGGGTCACCCCCAGTCTGCCCAGTGCCCCTGAGTCTGCCCCAGTGCCCCTGAGTCACCCCCAGTCTGCCCGGTGCCCCTGAGTCACCTTCAGTCTGCCCCAGTGCCCCTGAGTCCCCCCCAGTCCCCCCTGTGTCACCCCCAGCCCCCCTTCAGTCACCCCCAGCTGCCCCAGTCCCCCTCCGTCACCTTCAGTCCCCCTTCAGTCACCCCCCCAGCCTGACCCAATCCCCCTTCAGTCACACCCAGCTCCCTCAGTAACCCGTCATCTATAGCTGGATTACTACTACACCCCTCATCTATACTTGTACTACTACACCCCTCATCTTTACCTGTACTACTACACCCTTCATCTATACCTGTACTACTACAGCCCACATCTATACCTGTACTACTAATCCCCCTCATCTGTACTACTAATACACCCCTCATTTATACCTGTACTACCACAACCCTCATCTTTGCCTGTACTACTACTACTAATCCCCCTCATCTGTATTACTAATACACCCCTCATCTTTACCTGTACTACTACACCCCTTATCCACTATACCTCCACTACTACACCCTACCTAGATTGAGGCACAAAGAAGATCTCCTATACTATATCGAGGCACAGAGGGGGCTTGTCTACTACATGGGGAGCACTGTTACACTGGGAAGCAATACAGTTGTTGTCTCAAACGTCATTAAAATAGTATCTGACGCTGCATGGAGAAAAATGTTCTGTTTATTTAGCAAAAAAAAAAAATAGAGATTTAAATCGAGAATCGTCTAAAAAATTTTAAAAATCAAGATTTTATTTTTTGGCCATATCGCCCAGCCCTACTAGTGACACAACATTAACATGGTCAAAAGGGAGAATTCCCTTAGGTAGGTTTGTCTACAGACTTACTGGTGTAATCCATAATGGTCAAATTGGGAGTGTTAGCTGGGACAGACAATATCTTATGTTTCGTCAGGAACATCTTTCTCAAAAAGATTTAGGTCTATATGAATGTTGTGCTATAAAGGGAGATACATATATTATCAAGTATTGTGATACAGTTAATGTGTGGTCTCCCAAGGATAATAAGTGTACTGACACAAGGGTCAAACCATCCAATCCATTTCAAATTAACCATATCCAAACCAAGCCATTGTTACGGAAAGGATCGTTTGCCACCATTGTTTGGACATTTAATATCACTGATTGGGAAATATCTTCCACTTATCCCCAGTGTAAACCACATCTTCATAACATGGAAGAGGGTTCGGACAACATGCAACTAAAACCACCAAAAAGAGACGAGGAGCAGTAGAAAGAGTTCTAGGAGGATTGGAAACCATGGACATTAATACCCTGAAAACAGATTTAAGTTCCATAGGATCTATTAGTAGTAAGGGACTAGCTGTGCAAAAAGGGCTGAACTAGCTCGTTGAAAGTATGATTCTAGATACAGCTAAGGTATTGGGATCCTCAGTGTCTCATCTTCAGGAGGTTTCCCTTGGATTAATAGAAAGTCAAGAAGAGACGCAAGTCTTGAGGGCTTGTCTAGAGATCCAAGTGGAGTATTCAACTAACCTGATGATGATCACTCAAGCTTTGCAAGGTGGCATCGCACCTTTTACGTCTATTGAGAAATTTACCCAAACGTTATGGCTTCAGCTTAAGACACATGGAGTTATGGGTAAATAAGTGGAACGGCTGTGATGAAGAGGTTTGTATTGGTGTAACGCCTGGAGTCTTGGATCCACTCAACTGTCACTAGCGATGGTGGTAACCGCACCAGGGAGCGGAGTCTAAGGGGCCGCTGGTTTTCACCAGAGCCCGCTGCAAGGCGGGATGGACTTGCTGCGGCAGGCGACCCCCAGGTTGGTACCCCTGGCTTGGTTGCTAGTGACAGCAGGCGAGGCGTGGCAGGAGCAGTAGGCAGATGGTAATGCAGGCAGAGGTCTGTAGGCGTAATTGCAGGTGGCAGGCAGAGCTCAGGAACAATGAGTAAGCAGCGGACAGGGTCTAGGGACCGGGACAGTGGACAGGGACTAGGAACAAGGACTGAGGTCAGGAACAACAGGGAGCTGGGCCAAACGCTATGGGAAGCATGTAGAGGCTCCAAGACCTGTGGTGGGGTATGCTGGGATTATATAGGGAGTGACAGAGCAACTACCAATTAAGGGCGGACTGGCCCTTAAAATCTGAGGCAGCCGGCGCGCGCGCGCCCTAGGAGGCGGGGACGCGCGCTCCGGCTGGGACAGACAGAGACAGGAGCGGGGCGAGGTAAGGCGCCCCCCGGGGCCAAACTAGTGGCAGCGCCTGGTCCCTGCACATGGACCCCGGCGGCTGCATGAGGCAGGGGAAAGTTGCGGCGGCGGCCCGGAGCACAGGACGCCTCCGCAGCCGTGACAATTGGCTCCTCATTAATACCAATAACTGGGAATGAACAGTCACTCGTACCTGTCACAGTATTAGGTATTCCTGTTAGTGATACACAGGTCATTCTCTATCACTTACAATACACACAGTTTGTAGTTGAGGGGGATGATTTGGTACAATTAGACTTATCATCATGTCTGCACTTTGATTGTAAAATCATTTGTTTAATGGGTCAAGACAAGGTTATCCATCATTCTTGCTATCACAATCAGACATCATGCCAGGCAAGAGTTGAGACGGTGACATCTATCAATGATCTCCTAACTCAGGTAGTATTGTGGAAAGTCTGTTTCCAGGTGATGTTGGAAGAGGAAGTGGTAACAGCATTTTTTAACACTTGTATTTATAGAGAGACTTTATCTAGAGGATTATATTGTATAGAAGGTGATGTAAAAGCCATAGAGATACAGGGGAAAAAAATCAGTGTAGCGTCTCTCCCTACAGAACATCTCAGGGCATTACCGATACAACTAATACTTAAATCAGTTCCCTTGGCAGAAATGGACGGAGGAGATAAAGAAGGAGAAAGGGTTATTGGAAATCTTAAAGAAACAATTAAAGAATGCTGATATTAAAAAAAAAAAAATTTAAAAAAAACCCAAATCCAACATGAATGGGATCAGATGTCAGGGTATAGTTGGTAGAAAAACTTAAAGAAATCTGTAGATATGTGGTCAAAAACTTCTGTGAATTCTGCTGCAGGAAACATATTATCTAATCCTATTGTAATTATTTCTATACTTGTATTATTGTATATTATTAATCAGATATTCCTGATGTATAGAATGAAAAAAATTGTATAATAAGGTAAAATTAGAGGTGAACAAAGAAGACAATATAATAAGGGAAATGGTGAAGAGAATCCAAAATACTAAACCTGTAAACAAATTGGAACAAGTTATACCACAAGCCAAGCAAAATAATACGATCCATGACAAAGTGTGACATGCGGTGACGGATGAATGTGATACGAATGGAGGAATGAATGGGTTTGCATGGAAATTATCTCCAAGCATAAAGAGGGGGAAATGTAAAAAAAAACCCTAATAACCTGTAACCCCATCTATAACATCTAACCTTATTAATGGCTGAACGGATCATATTATCCTTGGCATTAATGGAATCAAAATATTATTATCCCAAATGAAACATCCACTGGTTTCCATTATCATTCTCTTCCCTCATCTGACATTGAGTATAGGGCTGAACTTTCACCTAGTAGTTTTCTGACCTCTAAAATGGTGGACTGGAAGTCCTAATATAGTCGTGTCTTCAGGGTCACGTGGGTAATGTATGGATTATAACCAGATGTCACTACCTGTCCAGCCTTATCAATCCACTTGGAGCTTTGCCAGAATACTATTTTTGGGATATAAGTTGCACTGGGTGTAACCATATTTGGTGATCAAAATGTATATATTCACGTCCAAAAGGATATATAAGGCGAGGGATTTAGGTGGTGGGGGGTTTTGTCATTTAACATCTACAAGGAGCTTCCATACGGACCTTCTGAGACTCATCTACCCCCACCTCAGGAATTCGTAAGACTCTTGCCTCATTCTTGATATTATTACTATCCTGCTCATATGATTTTTCTACCTATTTTTGTGAAGAATTAAATCCACCATATTTTGCCTACAAGAGTTTGGTATATTCTGGGTAACTCATTATATTTTCTTGTAATTACATTCTTATGCTGAACTTGTTATTAGAAATGCACTTTGGCAGTAGTAGTCAAATCTTGACACAGACTTTAGTGCTTGAACTCGTCAGTGCCGAGGAGATGCTTGAATAAGTAGAGTAGAGGTAGTTGTAGCGGTGCTTGAAGAGTTGGAAGTAGAGTAGCATAGAGGAGAAGAGTTTGTCAAGGGAGTCCCAACCCAATGTAGCAATGTGCTCTGCCGAAACTTGAGAGAATACTCTAGAGTGAGAAGTTTACTTGTACCTGTGTATAGACTTTGTTCTGACCACCTTCTGCCCTAGTGTGGAGTGACTCGTCCTCCTAGGGTTATACTAGCCCCAGCCGCGTTTACCTGGGTGAAGCTAAGCTCCCGGGGGTGTTCCAGTTACCTGCACTACGAGATGGGATACGTAGACCCTCTGGTAGCTTTGTCCTATCCAGGCTAGTTCCTCTTGTGTATCAGGATACTGCCCTGTCCTTTTAAGACTGGTTCACGGCATGAGCTAGGATAGTCCCAGACTCTTCTTGCTTTGTAGTGTTAAGTACTGAATAATAGATATAGTATAAGTACTGAAAGAACTAAGGGGGAGATTCATCAAACGGGTGTAAAGTAGAATTGTCTTAATTGCCCCTAGCAACCATTCAGATTCCTTTCATTTTTCAAAGAATCTGTGTGGAATCTGGTTGCCTGGGGAATCTAAGACAATTCTACTTTACGCCAGTTTGATAAATCTTCCTCTAAGTGTCTCCACTTGCATCTGACCACACGTGTCTCAGACTAGACCAGACTGAACTGAACTGACTTGTCCCGAATAAGGGTCCTGGCAGAGCCAGGCCCTGGCATGGCTACAGCAGAGACGTCTTCCCTTTGTGTCCTTCTCCCATGAGAATCTGGGTAAGAACTGATGCTACACCTCCCACCAAATATCTTCCTACAGGGGCTAAGTAAGGTACCCTGTGAGTGGTGGAAAGGAATCTGTGCAAAAGAAAGAAGAATTGTGATAGGCTAGAAGTACAGAGCATCTCCCATAGGTCAGCAAAAGCACATGGTATACATAAAACAGTAACCCATTCCTAACTTCAGCTGTGCAAACACATAAGAACATACACACAAAAACAGATGTCTAGTAGTGAAACTGTAAAGTGCACTTCATCACCACTTAACCTGGAGTAAGAAGCTTTTTTGAGAGGTGCAAATGTGAGTCAAAAAACACCCGAGGTAAGTACAGCCAGTGAGGAGATTTACTGGAGTCAGCGCCACAACTAATGGAGATAGTGTGACCCTTGGGAGTTGTTGAGCCAAGGAGCTTACTTTATTGATGAATTTTATTACTTAAATACACAATTAAAAGAGAAGTCTCACAAAACTTAAAAGTCACAGGCAGGCAGGGGGTTGTTGGAACATAATAAAACATTCTTACCTGTCCCTCTGCCTCCGCAGAGCTGCCTTAACGATTTCTGACAGACGCTAGTGTCCTGCGGCTCCTTCTGCTGAAATGTCACATACCTGGCTTAAGAACTGCCTGCTCAGCCAATCAGTGACTGGGGCAGGACACTGCTGATGTCATTGACTTGCTAAGAAGCAGTCCATCAGTCGGGCTATGATGTTGCAGCAGCAAGAGCCTGGTACATGATATACACAGATGCCGGCCAAACATGACATCAAACGGCCGTCCAAGAGCAGTGACATCGTCAGTATGGGGGCAGGTAAGTATACTCTTTTTTTATGTTCCTGCCTGTCTGTGATTATTAAGTTTTGTGGGAGTTCTCCTTTAACCCCTTGACACAATTTTCGTTTTTGCGCTTTCATTTTTTCCTCCTCATGTATAAAAGGCCGTAGCGCTTGTATGTTTTAACCTACACACCCACATGAGATCCTATGTTTCCCGACACTAATTGTACTTTGACAGACTTCATTTTTTGCATAAAATACACTGCAAAAGTAGGAAAGAATTATTTGCGCAGTGAAATTGAAAATAAAAAAAAGCATTTTTTTTTCATCTCGGAAGGAATATTTTCTTTATGCCATTTGTCCTATGGTAATAGTGACCTGTTATCTGTGTTCCTCATGTCGGTACGATTACATCGATACCAGTGATACCCCCCAACTTATAGATCTTATTATATCTGACGGCATTTAAAAAAAGTAAAAAACAACTAGATAGGTTTGAAATATATGGCTGTTATCCTTTGGTCTATGGGGCTGTGTGAGGCGTCATCTTTTGCGCCAGGATCTGTACTTTTTGCTTGCGACTTTTTGGTCACTTTTTGTTCCTATTTGTCAAGTTAAAGGGGAATGATTCCTCTTGTGAGGGGTCGGCCCCCTCCCTGTCAGGGAAAAGGACGGTGTTCCCTCTGTGTATTGGAGGTGTCGATCCTGACGATCATTAGCCGCCAGACCTGCCAGAGGGGCGAGCTGCACCCGATGTATTTTACCATCTGTATAGTCTTATTCAGACAGTCCTCTGAGTCACACATGTATTTCACATACTTGGTCTCCAACTGCAGGTCAATCGAACCACAACACACAGACCAGCACTACCCCCTCCAATAGAACAATCTGGTGCAGTTACATCCAGTGACGTCTCCTCTAAGTCACTTTCCCTTATCTTCTCCTCTCGGCCTAGACCGCCATGATGCCCTTCTCCAGCCTCCACTCATCTTTGCACAGCTAGACCAACATCTAGGGCTCTGCAGTTTTCCAGCCCCTTCTTACCTCTTACTTCCCATCCATAGTGCCCTACTGTAGTAGTTCCTCATTTATGGCCTACACAGTAATAATCCACCTTTTTGCCTCCACACTTTAATAAAACCTTTTCGGTTCCTCAAGATATCCCATGGCGGCTGCACTAATACACTGTACATAGAGCAGCAGGGACTTCCAATCCTCCCTGCTCCTGTACTGTGTATGCATGGCCACTAACTATGCAGAAGAAGCCGCTGCCCCCACTTAAGTCCTGTGTCATCTGTCACATCATCATAACCCTATATAAAGAAAACAAAATTCCCTGTGTGTTACTTATGGAATAAACCGTTCACTTGCTTTTTCATCTTAAAGTCTGGATGTGCTGCAGTCAATTTTTGCCATAACCCTAGATATTATATATATATCCACATGAGATGGAGGGAGAGGAGACTAATGTTTAGAAGAAACATTTTATTACCAATTAGTGAGAAGTTTGGAGCTGCGGTATATGATATCTGTATTACCGCCAAATCTCCTCTGTACATGGGGAATACATAGCTGAGGTATCTGGATTCCATTTACTTTTTGGAGTGAATGTCTTGATGTTTATTAAGCTCATATTTTCGCGTATAACATTTCCCATATATTTTACGTGTAAATGGCGTCTCTTTTATGTGAATTCTTTCATGAATATTGAGATGTGAGTTCTTAGCAAAACATTCTCCACATTCTGAACATGAAAATGGCTTCTCTCCAGTGTGAGATGTTTGATGTTTAACAAGACTTGATTTGCGAGCAAAACATTTCCAACATTCTGAACACGTATATGGTTTCACCCCTGCGTGGTATCTTTGATGTTTCACAAGACCTGATTTGCGAGCAAAACATTTCCCACATTCGGAACATAAAAATGGCTTCTCCCCTGTGTGAATTATTTGATGTTTAGTCAGTTGTGATTTTTCAATAAAACCTTTTCCACATTCTGAACATGAAAATGGCTTCTCTCCTGTATGAATTCTTTCATGTATAGTGAGATATTTTTTATCGGTATAACATTTTCCACATTCTGAACATGAATATGGCTTTTCCCCTGTGTGAGTTGTTTGATGTTTAATAAGTGTTGCTTTCTCAGTAAAATATTTTCCACATTCTGAACAAGAAAATGGTTTCTCTCCTGTGTGAATGAATTTATGTTTAACAAGATATGCTTTTTTAGCAAAACATTTTCCACATTCTGAACATGAAAATGGCTTCTCTCCTGAGTGAATTAATTTATGTGTAACAACATGCGATTTGTGACCAAAAGATTTCCCACATTCTAAACATGAATATGGCTTCTCCCCTGTGTGAATCACTTTATGTGCAACAAGATGTGCTTTCTGAGTAAAACATTTCCCACATTCTGAACATGAAAATGGCTTCTCTCCTGTATGAATCTTTTTGTGTGTAACAAGATTTGGTTTGCGGGTAAAACATTTACCACATTCTGAACATGAGAATGTCTTCTTCATATTTCCATTAATAAACTGTGATGAAGACTGGACGGGTATAACAGGATCAGATGAAAGATCTTTGCTGTGAGGGTCTGGGGGTATATCTGGTGTAATAGAAGGTTCTTCATATGTATCTTGTGTGATCTGACCATCTGCTGTAATATCTGGAGATATCTGATGTCCCTCTGATCTCCGGGTACACTCAGCTGCCAACAGAAAAGAGATTATTTTTGAGTAATTAGCATAACTATTAGCCGGTCAGACTAATCTACCCTGCTGATGTCTCCCTATTGGGCACGGGGCGCCGAGGATGAGCTTAAAGCGTAACTGTCATTTCAGGGTAATTTTTCTGAAAACATTAAATATCAACAGTACAAGCGATTTTAAGAAACTCTGTAATAGGTTTTATGTACTAAAAGAGTTTCCTTCTGTACTGAAAAAGCAATCTCCCAGCCTCCCCCCTCACATCATAAGCAGCAGGATTTCTGTCTCCATTATGTGGCTATGGAGAGGGGAGGGGCTGTTAGGAGTGAGTGAGCACGGAGCAGTCCTGCACAGCACAACACCCTGCAATCTTCTCTCAGTAAGTTCATAGATAAGCACTGACCTTTCTGACCCCAGAATCCTGCGGTTTAGGTGCCCAGAGAGTGTACAAACAGCTGACCTTCATGTCACCTCTTCCTGCTCCCTCATCTCCCTCGGCCCCTCCCCCCTTCATAGGCTTACAATGGAGAGAGCAGAGCCCGTCTTCACTGGCTTCTCTGTAATGAAGACGTGTTTGCCTGATAATGCACAAATAAGAAGTCAGGGGGGGAGGCTGGGAAATTGCTTCTTGAGTACAGAAAGAGGCTTTTTTGGCTGATGAAACCTATTACAGAGTTTCTTAAAATCGCTTATACTACTGATTTCTGCAATAAAAAAAAGCATTACAGTTACGCTTTAAGTTTCTTACCTTCATCCTCAGCGATGTTCCTGTGCAGTTTGTAGTGTAATCCTGTGTCCGGTAAAGCCGTTTTGAGAACTGGGGCACAGGTGAGACTGGAGAGGAGGGAACAGCTGCAAGGATGACAAGAGAGGGGGGCACAGCTGGAGGGGTGACTGAAGGGGGGAGCACAGCCGGAGGAGTGACGGGAGAGGAGGGCACAGCCGGAGGGGTGACGGGAGAGGAGGGCACAGCCGGAGGGGTGACGGGAGAGGAAGGCACAGCCGGAGGGGTGACGGGAGAGGAAGGCACAGCCGGAGGGGTGACGGGAGAGGAAGGCACAGCCAGAGGGGTAACGGGAGAGAGGAGGGCACAGCCAGAGGGGTGACGGGAGAGGAAGGCACAGCCGGAGGGGTAACAGGAGAGAGGAGGGCACAGCCGGAGGGGTGAGGGGAGCACAGCCGGAGGGATGACAGGAGAGGAGGGCACAGCCGGAGGGCTGACAGGAGAGGAGGGCACAGCCGGAGGGCTGACAGGAGAGGAGGGCACAGCCGGAGGGGTAACAGGAGAGAGGAGGGCACAGCCGGAGGGGTGAGGGGAGCACAGCCGGAGGGGTGACGGGAGAGGGGAGGCACAGCCGGAGGGGTGACGGGAGAGGGGGGCACAGCCGGAGGGATGACGGGAGAGGAGGGCACAGCCGGAGGGGTGAAGGGAGAGGAGGGCACAGCAGGAGGTGTGACACGAGAGGAGGGCACAGCCGGAGGGGTGACGGGAGAGGAGGTCACATCCGGAGGGATGACGGGAGAGGAGGGCACAGCCGGAGGAGTAACGGGAGAGAGGAGGGCACAGCCGGCGGGGTGACGGGAGAGGAAGGCACAGCCGGAGGGCTGACAGGAGAGGAGGGCACAGCCGGAGGGGTAACAGGAGAGAGGAGGGCACAGCCGGAGGGGTGAGGGGAGCACAGCCGGAGGGGTGACGGGAGAGGAGGGCACAACAGGAGGGGTGACGGGAGAGGGGGGGCACAGCCGGAGGGGTGACTGGAGAGGGGAGGCACAGCTGGAGGGGTGACGGGAGAGGGGGGCACAGCCGAGGGGGTGACGGGAGAGGAGGGCACAGCCGGAGGGATGACGGGAGAGGAGGGCACAGCCGGAGGGATGACGGGAGAGGAGGGCACAGCCGGAGGGATGATGGGAGAGGAGGGCACAGCCGGAGGGGTGACGGGAGAGGAGGGCACAGCCGCAGGGATGACGGGAGAGGAGGGCACAGCCGCAGGGATGACGGGAGAGGAGGGCACAGCCGGCAGGGTGACGGGAGAGAGGAGGGCACAGCCGGCAGGGTAACGGGAGAGAGGAAGGCACAGCTGGCGGGGTGACGGGAGAGAGGAGGGCACAGCCGGCGGGGTGACGGGAGAGGGGGGCACAGCCGGAGGGATGACGGGAGAGGGGGGCACAGCCGGAGGAGGGGTGACGGGAGAGAAGAGGGCACAGCCGGAGGAGGGGTGACAGGAGAGAAGACGGCACAGCTGGAGGGGTGACGGGAGAGGAGGGCACAGCCGAAAGGAATGACGGGAGAGGAGGGCACAGCCGGAGGAGGGGTGACAGGAGAGAAGAGGGCACAGCCGGAGGAGGGGTGACGGGAGAGAAGAGGGCACAGCCGGAGGGGTGACGGGAGAGGGGGGCACAGCCGGAGGGGTGACGGGAGAGGAGGGCACAGCAGGAGGGGTGGCGAGAGAGGGGAGGCACAGCCGGAGGGGTGAAGAGAGCATTGCTGGAGCTGGTTTGTGAAAGTGTCAAAGACAAAGGCCCTGTCATGTAGGTCAGTCAAAGCTAAATGACAGGGCCCGGGTGACTGTGAATGTGAAAAGTGTGCGTAGCTGCAGACAGTAAGAAAACTAAAATGGCAGGATGTGCCTCCTTACCTGTGGTCTATGTGGGCGGCACCCTGGCTGGTGTGTACATGACATCGCTGAAGAAGTCGCCAGGGTTCTCTGGCTCCTCCCCCTAACACAGTACCTGTCCGGGCAGCCGGCAGTGACACAGGGTGGAGCCGCAGGATGGGTCTGTAAGGGTCCACACTTGCTGAAAGCTCTCCAGGCCACCACACAGGCAGAGGTCATATACTGCCACTGCTAGGGGGTCTCCCTAAGCCAACTGGCACTTAAATGTGTGTAGTGTATAAACTTTAGGTATATAGTTCTGTATATAATATAGTCACTGCTGGTATATATAATTATGTATATAATAAAGTTACTGCTACTATATAGTTATGTATATAATATAGTCACTGCTGGTATATAGTTCTGTATATAATATAGTCACTGCTGGTATATAGTTATGTATATAATATAGTCACTGCTGGTATATAGTTATGTATATAATATAGTCACTGCTGGTATATAGTTATGTATATAATATAGTCACTGCTGGTATATAGTTATGTATATAATATAGTCACTGCTGGTATATAGTTTTGTGTGCATTATATTCAATGCTGGTATATAGTTATGTTTTCCACTCAGCCACCAGAAAAGCTACGTTATTTCAATGCCTTAAAAATTACATTTCTTGCAGATGAAAGCATCCCCCAGGTGCTGGATTGATATAACCCAAGGAAGTATCAGAGCTTCTGTTTATCTTAAAGTGAGCCTGTCCGAAAACACAGGAGTAATTCAGGCCATGACTAGGAAGAGATTCTCATCGGGATTCCCAGCACAACTTTTCTTTATTAATAGCCATTCCCATCGGAGAAATATAAGTAATATGCAAATAAGTCTCAAGTGCCCAGGGGGCGTTCCCTAAATAAGCAAGAGCCCAGTTAACTTCAACCCCTATCCTCTTAATGGGCTGGACTTACCTGGGCTCTTGCCATCATCAAGCAGCCAGCAGAAGGCGGTAGGGCACAAACTAGGACACTACTAATGGGGGAGACATGATAATGTGGAGGGCACAGAAGGGGAGTAATAGTGTGGGGGTCACAGAAGGGGAGTAACAGAGTGAGAGTCAGACAGTAACCTGATAGAAGTCTAATATTAGTTATTGGTATTAGGGCCCACAACAGTAGTGACAGCAGATATCGGCCTCATCCACATAGATGTATTTCATATCCATATTTAGATGCACAGTGTGTGTTATCTCCTATAATGGGGTCACTGTATGGGGGGATATACAGCAGAGAAGACTGACAGGACACTTACCTATAGTGATGTCCTCCCTATACTGCTCATCACTGCTGTCATCTGTCTCTTCTTCCTCTTCTTTTACCCTTATGCCTTCATTATACTGCTCATCACTGCTGTCATCTGTCTCTTCTTCCTCTTCTTTTACCCTTATGCCTTCATTATACTGCTCATCACTGCTGTCATCTGTCTGCTCCTCTTCTTCCTTTACTATTTGGTCTGTGGGATTGATAGAGTTCAGATTGTTCCCTGTAGTGATGTCCTCCTTATACTGCTCATCACTGTCGAAATCTGTCTCTGTAGCATTAATATTGTTCCCATCTTCCTCCTGATTCATAAGATGTGAGAGAAATATTGTAAAAGTCATCAGACAGGAGGAGAAGTCAGGTGGGATGTACAGATCATAGGGAACATCTCCATCTACCTGATCCTGATCCTGTGGGAGAAGAGGACGGGGACATCTCTCTGGTGCTGTTCTCTTACTGGATCTGACTGGAGGGAACACATACAGAGACTGAATTCATTCTTTCCATCCAGATAATACAGAGAGGAGGTGTGTATATAGTCCTGTCTATTACCTGCTGATGGGAGGGGCTGCTGATCCTCCAGCATCACATCCTTGTACTGATCCTTGTGTCCTTCTACATACTCCCACTCCTCCATGGAGAAATAGACCGCCACGTCCTGACACCTTATAGGAACCTGACACACACAATGATCACACAGTCATCCCCCCCACCCCTCCAGTGGTGTTACTGTATAATGTCCCAGCATTCCCAGCAGCCACAGTCTCACCTCTCCACTCAGCAGCTCCACCATCTTGTTGGTGACTTCTAGGATCTTCTCTTCCTCCATTTCCTCATGTATCAGGGGCCCCGGGATTGGGCTCAGGGTTCTTCCCCATCCTTCACCCCCAGGGGCCCCACAGCGCCCACTAGAGGACTTCTTCACTACTGTGTAATCCTGTGTATGGAGAGACACATTACTATCACTCCATCCATTCCCAGAATCCCTCACCTCTCCAGTCCTATCCATCTGTTATTCCATAGATAAGAATGATGTCATGATGACATCACTCCCAGAATCCCTCACCTCTCCAGTCCTATCCATCTGTTATTCCATAGATAAGAATGATGTCATGATGACATCACTCCCAGAATCCCTCACCTCTCCAGTCCTATCCATCTGTTATTCCATAGATAAGAATGATGTCATGATGACATCACTCCCAGAATCCCTCACCTCCCCAGTAAGCAGGAAGAGTATGTGTAGGGTGAGGGTTATTATCCTGTCGGCCATCTTGTCTCTGTCTCTCTCCATGGTTGATGGGTCGGTCTCTTATATAGAAGATATCAGCAGAGGATCCTGGAGGGAAGAGGAGGAGACAATGTAATGCGGCTCTAGATTCCTGGAGATAGAAATATACATGGACAGGAGGGGATATGGGGGAACATGGGAGGAGACAATGTAAAAAACACACACAATCCTATATAAATCTTCCAGTTACAGGAGACACAGCGGAGATATCGGTATATATATTACTATAGAGCATCATGTGACGTATTTGCTGCCATCACCGGTGAGGCTTTTGTTGTCGTGTTATTGAGGTAAATGGAAAATAATGGGGACCATGGTAGGGTGAGGTTCTATTACAGGGAGCGATAATCTGCTGGTTATCATGTGAAATTAGCAGCTCATCGCTCTGTGTAATAAGAACAATGGGGGAGATTTATCAAACATGGTGTAAAGTGAAACTGGCTCTGTGGCCCCTAGCAACCAATCAGATTCCACCTTTCATTTTCCAAAGAGTCTGTGAGGTATGAAAGGTGGAATCTGATTGGTTGCTAGGGGCCACAGAGCCAGTTTCACTTTACACCATGTTTGATAAATCTCCCCCATAGATCATTGGCTGATTGCACGGCCAATGAATCTGTAGAGACGTCCAGGCCAGTGATTGGCTGAGCTGCCTGTCGCTTCAGAGAATGGTTCAACAGCTGTACTGTACCTCCACCTGCAGAGCTGTGTGCTTCCTCTGTGCTTCCAGGACCTGCCATGATGTCACAGTCATGTGATCAGTCACATGGAGGAGGAGGAGTCACATGATCAGGGGCTGCTGCTCAGTGCATGCAGGACTCTGCTGTGCTGGATAAGCTGAAGTGATGTGTATGCAGCAGAGCTGTGTGTGTGTGATGTGTGTGGAGCAGAGCTGTGTATGTGTGTGTTTTATATGCCTGCAGCAGAGCCCTGTGTGTAATGTACATGTAGCTGAGCTGTATATGTGTGTGATGTACATGTAGCTGAGCTGTATGTGTGTAATGTACATGTAGCTGAGCTGTATATGTGTAATGTACATGTAGCTGAGCTGTATATGTGTAATGTACATGTAGCTGAGCTGTATATGTGTGTAATGTACATGTAGCTGAGCTGTATATGTGTGTATGTACATGTAGCTGAGCTGTATGTGTGTAATGTACATGTAGCTGAGCTGTATGTGTGTAATGTACATGTAGCTGAGCTGTATATATGTGTAATGTACATGTAGCTGAGCTGTATGTGTGTAATGTACATGTAGCTGAGCTGTATATGTGTGTAATGTACATGTAGCTGAGTTGTATGTGTGTAATGTACATGTAGCTGAGCTGTATGTGTGTAATGTACATGTAGCTGAGCCGTATATGTGTAATGTACATGTAGCTGAGCTGTATGTGTGTAATGTACATGTAGCTGAGCTGTATATGTGTAATGTACATGTAGCTGAGCTGTATATATGTAATGTACATGTAGCTGAGCTGTATGTGTGTGTAATGTACATGTAGCTGAGCTGTATGTGTGTAATGTACATGTAGCTGAGCTGTATATGTGTGTAATGTACATGTAGCTGAGCTGTATGTGTGTAATGTACATGTAGCTGAGCTGTATATGTGTGTAATGTACATGTAGCTGAGCTGTATATATGTGTAATGTACATGTAGCTGAGCTGTATGTGTGTAATGTACATGTAGCTGAGCTGTATGTGTGTAATGTACATGTAGCTGAGCTGTATATATGTGTAATGTACATGTAGCTGAGCTGTATATATGTGTGTAATGTACATGTAGCTGAGCTGTATATGTGTAATGTACATGTAGCTAAGCTGTATGTGTGTAATGTACATGTAGCTGAGCTGTATATGTAATGTACATGTAGCTGAGCTGTATATATGTGTGTAATGTACATGTAGCTGAGCTGTATATGTGTAATGTACATGTAGCTAAGCTGTATGTGTGTAATGTACATGTAGCTGAGCTGTATGTGTGTAATGTACATGTAGCTGAGCTGTATATGTGTAATGTACATGTAGCTGAGCTGTATATGTGTAATGTACATGTAGCTGAGCTGTATATGTGTGTAATGTACATGTAGCTGAGCTGTATATGTGTGTAATGTACATGTAGCTGAGCTGTATATGTGTAATGTACATGTAGCTGAGCTGTATATATGTGTAATGTACATGTAGCTGAGCTGTATGTGTGTAATGTACATGTAGCTGAGCTGTATATGTGTGTAATGTACATGTAGCTGAGCTGTATATGTGTGTAATGTACATGTAGCTGAGCTGTATATGTGTAATGTACATGTAGCTGAGCTGTATATGTGTAATGTACATGTAGCTGAGCTGTATAGGTGTGTAATGTACATGTAGCTGAGCTGTATGTGTGTAATGTACATGTAGCTGAGCTGTATATATGTGTGTAATGTACATGTAGCTGAGCTGTATATGTGTAATGTACATGTAGCTGAGCTGTATGTGTGTAATGTACATGTAGCTGAGCTGTATATGTGTGTAATGTACATGTAGCTGAGCTGTATATGTGTAATGTACATGTAGCTGAGCTGTATATGTGTAATGTACATGTAGCTGAGCTGTATATGTGTAATGTACATGTAGCTGAGCTGTATATGTGTAATGTACATGTAGCTGAGCTGTATATATGTGTAATGTACATGTAGCTGAGCTGTATATGTATAATGTACATGTAGCTGAGCTGTATATATGTATAATGTACATGTAGCTGAGCTGTATATGTGTAATGTACATGTAGCTGAGCTGTATATATGTGTAATGTACATGTAGCTGTGCTGTATATGTGTAATGTACATGTAGCTGAGCTGTATGTGTGTAATGTACATGTAGCTGAGCTGTATATGTGTAATGTACATGTAGCTGAGCTGTATGTGGTCACATTATTATGAGCATGTTATGATTCCTACTCTTGGTGTTGGCAGTGTGATGTGTTGACTAAAATGACTGTATCTGCTGATCGGTAAAGGGTCTTCTCCGATGAGTCGCGGTTTCTGCTCCATAGAACGGGTGGACGTTGTTGTGTTAGGAGAGAAATATCTGAGAACAATCACCCTGCAGCCATTGCTGGAAGAACACAAGCTGGTGGGAGTAGTGTTATGGTCGGGGTTTGTTCTTGTGATGTTCTCTGGGCCTCTCATCCATGTGGGGGCGCTCTCATACGACCCGGTTATTAATCCATCCCTGCATATCACATGCTGATTGTCTTCGATACAAATGTATAAAATAATCCTGAAATCATGCAGTTTTCATTTTGGCCGCTAGGCCTTAAAGGAGAAGTCCTGAGAACATTTTTATTAAAGTATTGTATTGCCCCCAAAAGTTATACAAATCCCCAGTATACACTTATTACGGGAAATGCTTATAAAGTGCTTCTTACCTGCACTTACTACGGCATCAAGGCTTCACTTCCTGGATAACATGGTGATGTCACTTCCTGGTTAACATGGTGATGTCACTTTCTGGATAACATTGTGATGTCACTTCCTGGATAACATGGTGATGTCATGACCCGACTCCCAGAGCTGTGTGGGCTGTGGCTGCTGGAGAGGATGATTGGGATGCTCAGTGTCCCTCCAGTGCCCTGTGTCCCTCAGTGTTCCCCTCTGCCATCATCCTCTCCAGCAGCCACAGCCCACACAGCTCTGGGAGTCGGGTCATGACATCACCATGTTATCCAGGAAGTGACATCACCATGTTATCCAGAAAGTGACATCACCAGGTTATCCAGGAAGTGACATCACCAGGATATCCAGGAAGTGACATCACCACGTGATCCAGGAAGTAAAGCCTTGATGCAGTAGTAAGTGCAGGGAAAAAATCCCTTTATAAGCATTTCCTGTAATAAGTGTATATTGGGGTAATACAATACTTTAATAAAAATTTTCTACGGACTTCTCCTTTAAACTAAGCTGAGACTTAGTTGCTCTGTACAGGTCATTTCCCAGCACTGCCCTCCTTATCATCACAGATAGGAGTACGGAAAGCAGTGACACACCAGTATATAGATCACAGAGGGGCACACAATGGCTGCTGCTCCCAGGACAGTATCCCCCATCCTGTAGAATGACCTCTATAAAGGTCACTGAAAATGCTCACAAACGTGTCCTATACCAAGAACAGGGTCTGGAGACGTTCATTGTGTCTATGTCCATGAGACTTGCCATAAAGCATGTCACTAAATGCTGTTAATAACTGTTTAGGCAAGATGGTCGCCCCCATAATAAAAAACTACTCCACTGTCTTGTTACTTCCGCAGATGAGAGGTGGAAGGGCGGTTTCGACAGCCTGCAATGCCTCCAGTGCCCGTAACATGCTCCTGCCCCTCTCATCTGTGTAAGTATCAGTACAGACAGGCAAAGGCAGGAAGTGAACCAGACCAGATTCCAGTTGGAACGGGAAACTCCACCATTGATTCTTTGCACAAAGTTTGCTTATTCTCCGCTATGTGTATATGCTGAATCCGTCTAGTGAGTGTGGAGTATGTGTGTGAAGCAGAGCTGTGTGTGATGTGTGTGGAGCAGAGCTGTCTGTGTGTGATGTGTGGAGTATGTGTGACTGTGGTGACCGTGTGTAGTAAAGGGGGATTCCTGCTGCAGCTTGGTGCCCCCCATTCGTAGTGTTTGGGATATACTGCAGGAGAGCGGCCATATAGAGGGTCTGTTCCACATTACAAGTTAAACGTTTTATCGTGCACAAGTGAACCAAACACTCTGACGTGGTTTATGGTCAAAGTTGATCTTATTTATTCAAAGATGGCGGCCAGCATATATATGTATCCTGGAGGATTGCAGTATATATATCCTGGGGGCGGCAGTATATATATATATCCTGAAGTATAAAAAGAGTTACGTGCGTAGCAGAAGTGTTACTTAATGACGCTTTAAAGACTGTTTAGAAGCACAGCGCCATATTGTAATTGCTTCTCTAAGTATCATGACATCCTTTTTTTTCTAATTCCTTTATTTTTTTTTCCATAAAAAATTCAATACAAAAGATCACAATAACATGACATTCTTAACAACAGAACCTGAGATAAGTCACAGATACATCACACTGGCGTCAGCGATCGCTGTGGATCGTAGATATAATCGCTTACATCTTGGCTGTTGGTTTCCATGCTGCTCTGCCTGTTTTATTACACAGCTCGCCAAGTGGCCAGAGATGGAACTGCAGTGTCTCCTGGTTCTCACATCCACATGTATGGTGCCGCTAGTGTTTCCTGACCTGTCTCCGGTATACCTCACAATCCGTAGAGGTGAATGGGGGCAGAACATGTGCCGCGCGCACAACAATACACCAAATGTCACTGTGCCAGGAGAGGGGAATGGTGAGGAGCTCTGCCATCTGGATTTGCCAATAGTCTTTCCTGATGGAGCAGCGTGCAACCGTTCCACTCTCTCGGCGCAGTGCGATCGCTTCACATGATCCGCTGTGTCATCTCTGCCAGCAGCCCAGCAAAGTTAAAGAAGTAATTGAGTAATTGACAACCCCTTTAAGCTAGAACATAGACTGTGGAGGTAAAAAAAAAAATTTAAACTGAAAATCATTTCTGCCTTTTGTGAATTATTAGATGTGTAACAAGTCTTGACTTCAGCGCAAAACATTTTCCACATTCTGGACATGAAAATGGCTTCTCTCCTTTGTGAGTGATTTCATGTTTTTTTAGAGATGATTTCTCAGTAAAACATTTTCCACATTCTAAACATGAAAATGGCTTCTCTCCAGTGTGGGTTCTTTTATGTATAGTGAGATGTGATTTCAAAGTAAAACATTTGCCACATTCTGAACATGAAAATGGCTTATCTCCAGTATGGTTTTTTTTATGTATAGTAAGCTGTGATTTCAAAGTAAAACATTTGCTACACTCTGAACACGAAAATGGCTTCTCCCCTGTGTGAATTCTTTGATGTTTAACACAATCAAATTTCTCAGTAAAACATTTCCCGCATTCTGAACATAAAAACGGCTTATCCCCTGTGTGACGTCTCTGATGTATAACAAGATCCGGTTTCCGAATAAAACATTTTCCGCATTCTAAACACGAAAATGGCTTCTCCCCTGTGTGACCTCTCTGATGTATAACAAGATCCGATTTCTGAATGAAACATTTTCTGCATTCTAAACACGAAAATGGCTTCTCCCCTGTGTGAATTTGCAGATGTTTAACAAGAACTGATTTCTGTCTAAAGCATTTTCCACATTCTGGACATGAAAATGGCTTCTCCCCTGTGTGAATTTTCTGATGTTTAAAAAGATCCGATTTCTGAATAAAACATTTCCCACATTCTGAACATGAAAATGGCTTCTCCCCTGTGTGAATTTGCTGATGCTTAACGAGAACTGATTTCTCACTAAAGCATTTTCCACATTCTGAACATGAAAATGGCTTTTCCCCTGTGTGAATTCGCAGATGTTTAACAAGATTTGATTTCTGGGAAAAAAAATGTCCGCATTCAAAACACAAAAATGGCTTCTCTCCTGTGTGAGTTCTCTGATGTTTAACAAGAACTGATTTGTGAGTAAAACATTTCCCACATTCTAAACATGAATAGGGCCTCTTCTTATTTTGCTTAATAAACTGAGAAGAATCAGTAGATGGGACTTGTATAATAGGATGAGATGAAAGATCTTTGCTGTGAGGGGCTGGGATATCTAGGGTAATAGAATGCTCTCCATATGTATCTTGTGTGATCTGACCATCTGCTGTAATATCAGGAGATATCTGATGTCCCTCTGATCTCCGGGTACACTCATCTGCCAAGAAGAAAACAGATTTTTGTGTAATAACCTTAAACAAACAGGTTGTGTAATAACCTTAAACATACAGTGTATAAATATATAAATACATATTAATGACCTTGTAGAGAGATTACAGAGTAGAATTATAATAATTGTAATTGATACTGAGCTCTGTAAGGAAATCAGCAGAAAGGAAGAGAATATAATATTACAGAGGGATTTGATTAAGCTGGAGGCTGGGGCAGAGGTATCTGATGAGGCTAGGGCAGAGGTATATGATGAAGCTAGAGGCTGGGGCAGAGGTATCTGATGAAGCTGGAGGCTGGGGCAGAGGTATCTGATGAAGCTGGAGGCGGGGGCAGAGGTATCTGATGAAGCTGGAGGCTGGGGCAGAGGGATGACAAATTAGGTTTAATGTGGATACATGTAAAGTTATAGGCTATGCTGAGGCAATAAATGTATGACTATATGCTAAGTAATAACACACTGGGTAACACTATCACTAAGAAGGACTGCCAGGTATTGGTGGGCAGTAACCCCAACTTCATCGACTAATGTTTTCTTTTCACTTCAGCACAAAACTGCAACATATTAAAAGCGTGAAAAAAGTTTTCGTGGGAGGAGCTGGTCATTGTTCCCTGTATACCCCTGCTCCTTCCTTATTGCCCTGTATCCCTCCAGGATAGTTAGAGCTATTGTTCCAACACAAGGGCTGTGCAGCGGAGGAGTCTAGATGAGAATGGTGTCAGAGAGAAGCAAGAGAGGTGAGTACACCATGTAACTGCATCGTTACTGTCCTGGTGCAACAATCACGGCAGTGGAGGCGGCTTTGTGTGCCCTGTAATAGTGAGATACAAAATGTCCATACTGTGCGACACACAATACACAGGTCTGGAATTGTGGCCCGAGAAAAGGTGCAGAAGCCTCAACTTTACAGACATAAATGTTGGCTATAGTTTAAAAAAAAAAAAGTGCACAAAGCAAACAGTAGAAGAGTGGAAGTGCGTGATCTGGAGGAACGAGATGAATGAGTTCTAATGGGTGCAAATTAAAGATGAGCGAAACTCAAGCATGAGAAACCAGCATGGATCCTAATCAACTCGAGCATGAGAGACTAGCATGGATCCTAATCAACTCGAGCATGAGAGACCAGCATGGATCCTAATCAACTCGAGCATGAGACCAGCATGGATTCTAATCAACTCGAGCATGAGACCAGCATGGATTCTAATCAACTCGAGTATGCTGAGAGATCAGCATGGATCCTAATCAACTCGAGTATGACGAGAGATCAGCATGGATCCTAATCAACTCGAGTATGAGAGTCCAGCATGGATCCTAATCAACTTGAGCATGAGAAACCAGCATGGATCCTAATCAGGGATGGTCCGAACCTGCCGAGGCTCGGCAGATTCCCCCTGTCTGCCCGCTCCGTGGAGCGGGCGGATCCAGCGGGAGGACCGCCTGGAAAACTGGGATATAGCCATAGGCTGTATCCCAGTTTTCCAGGCGGTCCTCCCGCTGGATCCGCCCGCTCCACGGAGCGGGCAGACAGCGGGAATCATTACCGAGGGTTCAGGTTCATACAAACCCGAACCGAACTCGGTTTGGACCATCCCTAATCAACCCGAGTTTGAGAGACCAGCATGGATCCTAATCAACTCGAGAATGAGAGACCAGGACGGATCCTAATCAACTCGAGCATGACGAGAGACCAGCATGGATCCTAATCAACTCGAGAATGAGAGACCAGCATGGATCCTAATCAACTCGAGTATGAGAGACCAGCATGGATCCTAATCAACTCGAGTATGAAAGACCAGCACGGATCCTAATCAACTCAAGCATGACGAGAGACCAGCATGGATCCTAATCAACTCGAGAATGAGAGACCAGCATGGATCCTAATCAACTCGAGTATGAGAGTCCAGCATGGATCCCAATCAACTCGAGCATGAGAAACCAGCATGGATCCTAATCAACCCGAGTTTGAGAGACCAGCATGGATCCCAATCAACTCGAGCATGAGAGACCAGCATGGATCCTAATCAACTCGAATATGAGAGACCAGCATGGATCCTAATCAACTCGAGCATGAGAGACCAGCATGGATCCTAATCAACTCGAATATGAGAGACCAGCATGGATCCTAATCAACTCGAATATGAGAGACCAGCATGGATCCTAATCAACTCGAGCATGAGAGACCAGCATGGATCCTAATCAACTCGAATATGAGAGACCAGCATGGATCCTAATCAACTCGAGCATGAGAGACCAGCATGGATCCTAATCAACTCGAGCATGAGAGACCAGCATGGATCCTAATCAACTCAAGCATGCCGAGAGACCAGCATCCCCCGCCCCCGCAGTCCCCAAACCTCAACCCAATGGAATCCCTGTGGGTAGAGTCGAAGTAGAAGCTGTATTCGTACCGAAGTGCCTCATTCGACCAGTATATACCAACCCTGGGAACGTGTATTAGAGACCTGGGATCAGCTTTTGGTCGAGATGTGCTTGAATCGGATCGAGAGCATGCCCCGAAGGATCATACCCAAAATCGTTTCCCATATTACACAGAGCGATAGTCCTTAGGTACAATTGTTACTACGATCGGTTACGGCATTTGATCCCAGCAAATGAAGGGATGATGTGGAATCACACTGAAGATTAGCGATGATTTTGGGTTCAGCTTTAAACGCCCGATCAACGAAGGACAAAAGATTTTTCAATTGTTGCCTTCAATTACGCAAACAATTAACGTTTAAATTCGAACAATATATCGATTTCTCGCACGATAATCGTCCGGGATAATAGGGACCTTCTATTTCCTTAACATTCTCCTTCCCTATACACACAGTAATACCTTGGAACATGTACAGTCTAGACACCATGGTAACTATGGTAACCTGCATCATGCATGTCATGCTTTCGTTCTCTTCCTCTTCTCACTCTCCTTCCCCCCTTATGCTTTTCCTTTATCTTGTATTAGCTTTTCTTCTTTTTTATGTTTTTCTTCCCTTTTCTGTTTTGCTCCCCTTTTTTCTGCTTTCCTCTCCTTCTCTTTACACTCCTAATCCTCACTTCCCTCACTCTGTTTTTTTCCCCCTTTTTTTCGCTGTTAGTCTATCTTCATTCCCTCCTTCTATAGTATATGGCCTTACATTCCCTTTTACTGCTCGTCATACACAAAGCACATGTTCCTTTACTCCTACAGCATCCCCACTAGTCTGCCCTCTTTTCTTGCCCACACTGCACCTTAGGACGCCCACGCGCATGCGCGGCATGACGCGACTTGGATAGTCACGTGACCGGCCTCTTTGGATCACATGACTGTACACCTCTTCGCCCCCAGACATGACGCAGTACGGCCACTGCCGTCATGTGACCAGTCGGCCCCAGTATCACGTGACTCCCCTTCATCCGCCCCACACATGACGTCCATATCACGTGACTCGCTCGTATGCGGTCATGTGATCTCGCCTGCGTGACTCGCAAGCGGTCATGTGATCTCGCCCGCCTCCATTTAGTCCGTCCGGCGGTGCCTTGCACACACTCCACCGACCCTTCTCCCTGCATACAGCACATGAGGTAAGAGCGAGGCTCTATTTCCTTAGGACATCGCTCCTCCCTACAGCCTAGCATGCTTCTGTGCATTTGCCTCATTTCTCTCTCTGAGTACCCTGCTTCTTTTAGATGTCTCCCCTTCCTCTCTTCACCCCCCAACCCCCCTTCAACTCCTCCCTCTCTCTCCCCCTCCTCCGTGGCTACCTTTCCCTTTTTTCTTTCTTTTTTCATACTCGCATGCCTCTATTCCTCTCTACAGACTGCATGTCCTGGATTTGGCCACCAGATGGCACCATATAACCATTATATATAGTCAGCCTACTAATCTTATACCTAATTGTCCCCTACGTAGTCTGCAGCCTCTGTTTCATCTGCGTTTGTATATATGTATATAGTCTACCAAGTTTATATGGAATCTTTTATTTTGAATTGTATGTTCTACACCCTAGATACTGTGGTTTTACCCCTAAGTATTATTATACTAGCTGTACTGATTTACCGCATATTTATTCTTTATAGAGACCGTATTGCCTGAGGAAGGTCCATAGCGGACCGAAACGTCGCACCATATGTTATTTGGTCTCATCTCTTGCATTTCTTATGTACGGTCGGAGTAAATACCTTGTATCTATTTGCTAAATAAAAATCCTCACTTATTCTTGCAACATGGAGTGCCGTGGTTTCCTCATATACACACAGTAATGGCAGAGACAATATTATATCCACACAGGAGACTGTTCCTGGTATATAAAAATAAGAGAATATCTTTATTACGGCCTTTGGGATGTGATATGTGATACATAGGTTAATGCCAAATATCCACACATCGGTGTTATCTGTATCATCTCGTACTATACATTGGCTTCTTTCCAGTGTGAGTTCTTTGGTGCCGGGCAAGGTCTCTTTTCCCAGAAAAACATTTCCCGCATTCAGAACACAAAAATGGCTTCTCCCCTGTGTGAATTCTCAGATGTTTAACAAGATTTGATTTCTCAGTAAAACATTTTCCGCATTTGACACGAAAATGGCTTCTCCCTGTGCGACTTTTTTGATGTTAATCAAGAACTGATTTATGGGGGAAACATTTTCCACATTCACCGCATGCAAAAGGCTTTTGCCCTGTGTGAGTTTTCTGATGTTTGGCAAGTTTTGATTTTTGAGTAAAACATTTCCCGCATTCTGAACACGAAAAAACCTTTTCCCCTGTATGAATTTCCTCATGTTCGCTAAGATATGCCTTTCGAGTAAAACATCTCACATTCTGAACATGAAAATGGCCTCTCACCTGTGTGAGTCTGCTGATGTTTGCAAAGACTTGATTTCTGAGTAAAACATTTCCCACATTCTGAACATGAATCCGGCTTTTCCCCTATGTGAGTACTTAGATGCTGAACAAGATCTGTTTTTCTGAGCAAAACAATTCCCGCATTCTGAGCACGAAAGCAGTTTCTTTCCTGTGTGAATTCTCTGTTGTGAAACAAGATTTGATTTCTCGGTAAAACATTTTCCACATTCTGGACATGAAAAAGGCTTCTTCCCTGTGTGAGTTCTTTGATGTTTAACAAAACCTGCTTTCTGAATAAAACATTTGTCACATTCTGGACACGACAAGGGCTTCTCCTTATTTTGCTTAGTAAGCTGTGATGGATCAGTAGATGGGACTTGTATAGAAGGATGAGATGCCAGATCTTTGCTGTGAGGGGCTGGGGGTGTATCTGGGGTAATAGAATGTTCTTCATATGTATCTTGTGTGATCTGACCATCTGCTGTAATATCTGGAGATATCTGATGTCCCTCTGATCTCCGGGTACACTCAGCTGCCAAGTACGAGTTCGTGCGCACGAACATGATCACGGAGAATTGGCGCTGCCGGCAGGGAGAGATAGGGAAAGGGTGAAAAACGTCCACGGATTAAGAGCTCTGTGCAGACTCAAATACTCGGCCACATAGCCCCCGAGTGCTTACTTTTTAATAGTATAAAGCGTTGGGCCAGTTAGGCCTTGTGTGTGAGGACAATACATACACGTGATGCTGGAGTAAGGCATTTGTTTTAACAAAAAGATGAGAAAAGACACACAAAAGGGACGTGGAGCTACTGGTGGTGGTGGTGATGATGGAGCTGCTGGTGGTGATGATGGAGGTGCTGGTGGTGATGGAGCTGCTGGTGGTGGTGGTGATGGAGGTGGTGGTGATGAAGCTGCTGGTGGTGATGGAGGTGCTGGTGGTGGTGATGGAGGTGATGATGGAGGTGTTGGTGGTGATGGAGGTGCTGGAGCTGCTGCTGGTGATGGAGGTGGTGGTGGTGATGAAGCTGCTGGTGGTGGTGGAGCTGCTGGTGGTGATGGAGCTGGTGCTGTAGGGAGCAGATGTAGGAGATCTCGCTATCCTAGAAAATATAACATCTTCCTCTAGTGCAAGCAGGCAGCAGGGAATTCAGCGAATAGGCCCCCATACCGCTCCAAACGGTCAGTGAAGAGAAAGTGGAGACTTCGGCTTTTTTCATGGCACAAGGTGCCACCAGTTCCATGGGGGTGTCTTCCACCCTCTAAAAGCATGGACCCCTCCACCTCACCCCACCTTGCAAATCTTTTAAGCCATATGAGCTGCAGGTAACAGATCACTATTGGTCTTTAATGACTTGGATCCCATTGATTTAGTGCTCCATCCATCTGCAATGCACTGATGCTTAACGGCTAAGGAAGGAAGATGAGGACGTGGTGAGGGCCCTATTACACGGGACGATCATCATGCAGAAAATCGTTATATCGTTCGAATTTAAACAATATTCATCCTGTGTAATTGCAGGTAACAATCGGGAAATCGTTCGTTTGTCGTTGATCGTTATTTTAGATCTGACCCTAATATCATCGTTAATCATTCAGTGTAATGCTGCGTTTACACAGAACGATTATCATTAAAATTTTTGCGATAACGATCGCATTTTAGCTATAATCATTCCGAGTAAAGACAGCAAACGATCAAGCGACGAGCGAGAAATCGTTTATTTTGATCTTTCAACATGTTCTCAAATCGTCGCTAAAAATTCACAGATCGCTTCGTGTAAACAGTCTTTCAAAGATGGGCTTAAGCGATCTTAAAAACGATCAGAATAACGATTTTTCTTACGAATTTTCTAGCAATTTTTCTAATGATTTCTCTAAACGCTGATCTTTATAAAAACCAAATCGTTGCTTCAAAATCGTTAAATGATCAATTGGGCGAATTATCACTCCGTGTAAACGCAGCATAACGATAAACAATCTAGTTTGCGATCATTTATCGGTAAAAATCGTGTTGTCTACTAAGACCCTTCGGGCAGTGCAAATAGTCGGACATGTCTGACAACGATGGAAGCCGCCTGCCAAAATCCACATTACCGCCAATATGTGGAGGAGTAAGTACTGTCAGGGACGTTACATCTCCCTAATAACTCGCCACTGGGTGGATGTAGTGGCGGCTGGGTCTGATGTAAGAATGGTTCTGCCATGTGTCTTTCCACCAACCAAGATTGCTGGACAACAATCAATGGTCACTACTCACCTGGGCAGTTACCTGTAGTGATGTTCTCCTTATACTGCTCATCACTGCTGTTATCTGTCTCCTCTTTTTCTGATGTTGTGTCTGTATCAATAATAGAGGTCAGATCCTTCCCTCTACCGATATCCTTATACTGCTCATCACTGCTGTCATCTGTCTCTTCCTCCTCTTCTTCTTTTACACTTACGTCTGTAGCATTAATAGAGTTCAGATCTCTCCCTGTATTGGTGTGCTCCTTATACTGCTCATCACTGCTGTCATCTGTCTCTTTTTTGTTTGCTATACTGTTTATATCATCAGTATAGTTTATTTCTTCCCCCTGGTTCATGAGCTGCAAGAAAAAAAAAAGGAATCTTCAATGAAGAAAGAAAAGTTGAGAATCTACAGGAGACAAGTACAGAAGAGAGACGGTGTGAGGCATTAAAGGAGAATTCCGGCGAAAATTTTTATTAAAAGTATTGTATTGCCCCACAAAAGTTATACAAATCACCAATATACACTTATTATGGGAAATGCTTATGAAGTGCTTTTTCCCTGAACTTCCTGGACAAAATGGTGATGTCATGACCCGACTCCCAGGGCTGTGGCTGCTGGAGAGGATGATGGCAGGGGGACACTAAGGGGCACAGGGCAAAGAAGGGACACTGAGCAACCCCCTGCCATCATCCTCTCCAGCAGCCACAGCCCGCACAGCTCTGGGAGTCGGGTGGTGACATCACCATGTTATCCAGGAAGTGACATCACCGTGTTATCCAAGAAGTGACATCACCATGTTTTCCAGGAAGTGAAGCCTTGATGCAGTAGTAAGTGCAGGGAAAAAAGCACTTTATAAGCATTTTCCATAATGAGACTATATTGGGGATTTGTATAACTTTTTTGGGGCAATACAATATTTTAATAAAAATTTTTGCCGGACTTCTCCTTTAACGCTGACATACTTAGACCAGACAACATAGAGAAAAACACAATACACAGGAGTAAAAGGGGAGATGAGGGATAATCGCTTTGTAATAAGCCACAGAGAACATTACTGTAAGGAGGAACAGAGGGTGAGGGGCCCGGAGCAAATAGGAGGAACTCCGGAGACCCAGCCTGAGAGCAAGAGCCGCACATCTACACATCATAGGGAACATCTCCATCTACCTGATCCTGATCCTGTGGGAGAAGAGGACGGGGACATCTCTCTGGTGCTGTTCTCTTACTGGATCTGACTGGAGGGAACACATACAGAGACTGAATTCATTCTTTCCATCCAGATAATACAGAGAGGAGGTGTGTATATAGTCCTGTCTATTACCTGCTGATGGGAGGGGCTGCTGATCCTGCAGCATCACATCCTTGTACTGATCCTTGTGTCCTTCTACATACTCCCACTCCTCCATGGAGAAATAGACCGCCACGTCCTGACACCTTATAGGAACCTGACACACACAATGGTCACACAGTCATCCCCCCCACCCCTCCAGTGGTGTTACTGTATAATGTCCCAGCATTCCCAGCAGCCACAGTCTCACCTCTCCACTCAGCAGCTCCACCATCTTGTTGGTGACTTCTAGGATCTTCTCTTCCTCCATTTCCTCATGTATCAGGGGCCCCGGGATTGGGCTCAGGGTTCTTCCCCATCCTTCACACCCAGGGGCCCCACAGCGCCCACTAGAGGACTTCTTCACTACTGTGTAATCCTGTGTATGGAGAGACACATTACTATCACTCCATCCATTCCCAGAATCCCTCACCTCTCCAGTCCTATCCATCTGTTATTCCATAGATAAGAATGATGTCATGATGACATCACTCCCAGAATCCCTCACCTCTCCAGTCCTATCCATCTGTTATTCCATAGATAGAATGATGTCATGATGACATCACTCCCAGAATCCCTCACCTCTCCAGTCCTATCCATCTGTTATTCCATAGATAGAATGATGTCATGATGACATCACTCCCAGAATCCCTCACCTCCCCAGTCCTATCCATCTGTTATTCCATAGATAAGAATGATGTCATGATGACATCACTCCCAGAATCCCTCACCTCTCCAGTCCTATCCATCTGTTATTCCATAGATAAGAATGATGTCATGATGACATCACTCCCAGAATCCCTCACCTCTCCAGTCCTATCCATCTGTTATTCCATAGATAAGAATGATGTCATGATGACATCACTCCCAGAATCCCTCACCTCCCCAGTCCTATCCATCTGTTATTCCATAGATAATGATGTCATGATGACATCACTCCCAGAATCCCTCACCTCCCCAGTAAGCAGGAAGAGTATGTGTAGGGTGCGGGTTATTATCCTCTCGGCCATCTTGTTCTTGTCTCCCCTCATCTTTCGATGATCAGTCCGTTGGATCCTATTATCTAGGAACCTGAATGGAAACAACATAGGCCAATATCATCAAATACAGTTAGAAAAGTTAACAGGATATTCTGACCTTACAATAAAAATACATATTGCTAATGTGAGTTATGGTAAAATAAAAGATACTTACCTAGGCCCAGCCCCCTGTAGCTCGGTTGTCTCCCGCTCTTCCCTTATGTGCTGTCTTGCCCAGTTATTGGTTAGCTCAGCAGGTTCTTCTCGCAATCGCTCATCTTGAAAACGACACAAAAGACTGCTGGAAAGTGCCGGAGGTGGACAGTGGGGAACAGTATAAAAATGACTCCTCCTCCCAATATTCAGTTCTTACCGTTTAGGGCTGGATGAATTATAATGATTTCCGCCCTAAGCAAATCCTCATATCGCTCCGAGATGGAGAAATAAAATTATGGTTCTTAGAATATGAGAATTGTAGCATTTTTAGTGCCTTTTTGTACCTCCACCTGCAGAGCTGTACAGGAGCCGTGTGCTTCCCCTGTGCTTCCAGGACCTGCCATGATATCACAGTCATGTGATCAGTCACATGGAGGAGGAGGAGTCACATGATCAGGGGCTGCTGCTCTGTGTATGCAGGACTCTGCTGTGCTGGATGAGCTGAAGTGATGTGTATGCAGCAGAGCTGTGTGTGTGATGTGTGTGGAGCAGAGCTGTGTGTGTGATGTGTGTGGAGCAGAGCTGTGTATGTGTGTGTTATATATGCCTGCAGCAGAGCTGTGTGTAATGTACATGTAGCTGAGCTGTATATATGTGTGTAATGTACATGTAGCTGAGCTGTATGTGTGTAATGTACATGTAGCTGAGCTGTATATGTGTGTAATGTACATGTAGCTGAGCTGTATATGTGTAATGTACATGTAGCTGAGCTGTATATATGTGTAATGTACATGTAGCTGAGCTGTATATGTGTGTAATGTACATGTAGCTGAGCTGTATATGTGTAATGTACATGTAGCTGAGCTGTATGTGTGTAATGTACATGTAGCTGAGCTGTATGTGTGTAATGTACATGTAGCTGAGCTGTATGTGTAATGTACATGTAGCTGAGCTGTATATGTGTGTAATGTACATGTAGCTGAGCTGTATGTGTGTAATGTACATGTAGCTGAGCTGTATGTATGTAATGTACATGTAGCTGAGCTGTATATATGTAATGTACATGTAGCTGAGCTGTATATGTGTAATGTACATGTAGCTGAGCTGTATGTGTGTAATGTACATGTAGCTGAGCTGTATGTGTGTAATGTACATGTAGCTGAGCTGTATATATGTGTAATGTACATGTAGCTGAGCTGTATATGTGTAATGTACATGTAGCTGAGCTGTATATATGTGTAATGTACATGTAGCTGAGCTGTATATGTGTGTAATGTACATGTAGCTGAGCTGTATATGTGTGTAATGTACATGTAGCTGAGCTGTATGTGTTTAATGTACATGTAGCTGAGCTGTATATGTGTAATGTACATGTAGCTGAGCTGTATATGTGTGTAATGTACATGTAGCTGAGCTGTATATGTGTGTAATGTACATGTAGCTGAGCTGTATGTGTGTAATGTACATGTAGCTGAGCTGTATATGTGTAATGTACATGTAGCTGAGCTGTATATGTGTGTAATGTACATGTAGCTGAGCTGTATGTGTGTAATGTACATGTAGCTGAGCTGTATATGTGTGTGTAATGTACATGTAGCTGAGCTGTATGTGTGTAATGTACATGTAGCTGAGCTGTATATGTGTAATGTAATGTAGCTGAGCTGTATATGTGTAATGTACATGTAGCTGAGCTGTATGTGTGTAATGTACATGTAGCTGAGCTGTATATGTGTAATGTAATGTAGCTGAGCTGTATATGTGTAATGTACATGTAGCTGAGCTGTATATGTGTGTAATGTACATGTAGCTGAGCTGTATATGTGTAATGTACATGTAGCTGAGCTGTATATGTGTAATGTACATGTAGTGAGCTGTATGTGTGTAATGTACATGTAGCTGAGCTGTATATGTGTAATGTACATGTAGCTGAGCTGTATATGTGTGTAATGTACATGTAGCTGAGCTGTATATGTGTAATGTACATGTAGCTGAGCTGTATATATGTGTAATGTACATGTAGCTGAGCTGTATGTGTGTAATGTACATGTAGCTGAGCTGTATATGTGTGTAATGTACATGTAGCTGAGCTGTATATGTGTGTAATGTACATGTAGCTGAGCTGTATGTGTGTAATGTACATGTAGTTGAGCTGTATATGTGTAATGTACATGTGGCTGAGCTGTATATGTGTGTAATGTCTGATAGATACAGGGGTAGGTCAGCTCACCATGAGGAGACTTGTGCAGGGTTGGTTGTAATCCCAGTTGAAGCAGGTGGATGTGAAGCGGGCCGCGCCCGGTAAATAATGGAAATAGAACGTAGAGAGTCCACAGCTTCCAACAAAGTAGATTCTTTATTTAGGGCATATAAAAATTACAAAAAGGGAGGATAAAAACGTAGGCCTACATGTTTCGGGGAGAAACCCCTCGATCACGGCAACAACATTTAAACAAGTTTGGGGAGTATATATGCTCCTGTCTGAAATACGTCATTAGGGAAATGCCCCACAGATAGGAGGGATTACATGAATGGAAACACCTATAATGAACAAAACAAAGATCGTAACCATATATACAAAAACAATATAATAAACTAAATTAATACAAATATGATAAATCAGTTTTGAAGTTCAGACCTTTCGGTGCTCTAGTCTCGAGACGGAGTATCCAGAAAGCCTCAGGCTTGCGGAGGAGGCGGACCCAATCTCCCCCCCTCTGTGGTCTGGATACTCGCTCGATGGGAATGACACATAGAGAACAGCATTTCCCCTGGTGAGAGTCAAAGAAATGTCTGGTTAAACCTGACATGGCTCTACGGGGGTTAAATCTAGCTGCAGCAGACGCATCAGAGATGTGCTCTGCAATTCTCTGTTTCAACTTTCTTTAAGTACTACCAACATACTGTAGATTACATTCAGCGCACCAAGCCAAATACACTACAAATGTAGTGTTACAGTTAATAAAAGACATTATAGTAAACGTTTGGCCCGTGCTTACCGATGTAAAAGTAGAACTTTTTTGGATGTGACCGCATAAGTTACATCTGGACATCGCACACTTGTAGGAACCTTTGGTGGAAAGCCAGTTATTTCTCCGAGTTGTATGATTATGAATAACCGTAGGTGACAGTATATTTCCAAGGGTTTTGCCTCGTCTAGCAACGCAACGTATTCCTGGAGATAAAATAGCCTCACATTTATTATCAAACAGAATAGGGATATATTTACGTACTATATTTTCTATCTCCTTAAATTGCGAGCTATAGGATGTAGAAAACGTCAATGGAGAAATTGATGTGGTTAATGAGGAAACATTGTTGCGTTGTCTGTCCCTAAGGTGATAGCTTCTATCTTTGCTCTCAGCTACTCTTCTAGCCCTATTGATGGTGTGTGAGTGGTAGCCCCGCGATAACAAACGTGTGGTCAGTTTATCACAAGCGTCCTGATATGTGACATCGCTAGAACAGGCTCTTCGAGCTCTAATATACTCACCAATTGGGAGATTGTGAGTCACATGTAACGGATGGCTATGTGCGTGCAGTAATCCATTTCCTGCAGTAATCCATTTCCTGCAGATGGTTTTCTATAGAGGCCAGTCTGAATACGGCCCTCCTGAAAACGTAAAGAAATATCCAAAAAGGAAATTTGAGAGGACTCGT
Organism: Dendropsophus ebraccatus; assembly: GCF_027789765.1. Lineage (NCBI taxonomy): Eukaryota > Metazoa > Chordata > Amphibia > Anura > Hylidae > Dendropsophus > Dendropsophus ebraccatus. The sequence continues at coordinate 196,558,808 of NC_091456.1, read as the reverse complement.
ATTGGTATGTGAACTTCAAGTTCAGATTATTTGAATTGACATATTCTACAAAATCACTGACACGGGAAGGACCCCCAGTCCATATCAGGAGGAGGTCATCTATGTACCTCCCGTACCACTGGATGTACTCGTGGAAGGGGTTGTGTGGATTGTACATGATGACCTCCTCCCAATATGCCATGTATAGGTTGGCTAGGGACGGGGAAAATTTGGCACCCATAGGGCAGCCAACCAACTGTAAATAAAAAGTATCGCAAAACTTAAAGAAATTATGGGAAAGTAAAAATTCGGTAATGATAATGATATAGTCTTTTAGGGACTCACCATAATTACTGAATTTTGCGAGATGATCAAGGCAGTGATAGCTTTGTCATGTGGGATGCAGGAAAACAGTGCGGTCACATCCAAAGATAGCCAGGAGCTGGAAGAATTACAGGGTAAATTATCTACCTCCGCAAGTAAGCTTTTGCTGTCACTGCGGCTAACCTCCGTAGATGTGGGCACTGCGGCTAACCTCCCTACATGTGGGCACTGCGGCTAACCTCCCTACATGTGGGCACTGCGGCTAACCTCCCTAGATGTGGGCACTGTGGCTAACCTCCGTACATGTGGGCACTGCGGCTAACCTCCCTACATGTGGGCACTGCGGCTAACCTCCCTACATGTGGGCACTGCGGCTAACCTCCCTACATGTGGGCACTGTGGCTAACCTCCGTACATGTGGGCACTGCGGCTCACCTCCCCAGATATGGGCACTGCGGCTAACCTCCCTACATGTGGGCACTGCGGCTAACCTCCCTACATGTGGGCACTGCGGCTAACCTCCGTAGATGTGGGCACTGCGGCTAACCTCCCTACATGTGGGCACTGCGGCTAACCTCCGTAGATGTGGGCACTGCGGCTAACCTCCCTACATGTGGGCACTGCGGCTAACCTCCCTAGATGTGGGCACAGCGGCCAACCTCCCTAGATGTGGGCACTGTGGCTAACCTCTCTGGATGTGGGCACAGTGGCTAACCTCCCTAGATGTGGGCACTGCGGCTAACCTCCCTAGATGTGGGCACTGCTGCTAACCTCCCTACATGTGGGCACTGCGGCTAACCTCCCTACATGTGGGCACTGCGGCTAACCTCCCTAGATGTGGGCACTGCTGCTAACCTCCCTAGATGTGGGCACTGCGGCTAACCTCTGGTCAGATGAGAGAAAATAGAGCTTTATGGGAAAAGGCATCAACAGAGTTTACAGGAAAAAAGAGGCAAGTTTTTTCATTGCAAGAAAAATAAATGAAGATATTATTACCAAAGCATCAGTGATTTCCATCATTTTCTGGAAGAAACTGAGTATTATCTGACAGAATTGCAGGGGTGCCAATACTTTTGGTCAACACTATATATGCTGAATCCATCTAGTGAGTGCGGAGTGCGGTGAGCAGGCCCCGGGTTGCCACTATGCAAGGTGGCATGGTCACGGTTATGGCACGAGGGTACGTAGCTAGTCCACAGGAGCCTGATCACACAGCCCAATACTTCGTTGTCCCTAGTCAAGGCCCCAATGATGGGACCAACGCCAGGGTTCCGAAACAACGGGAGTTGTATGTTTATTGGAACAGCAATTCTATTAGCAACCGTCTCTGGATGCAACCAGGGATGATCAACTTGGCAATAGGCAGAATTAGTTACAACTGAAGAGATTGGTGATGTCGCAATAGGCCGTGATATATAAGTGTCTCTTTGGTTAGGAAGAATCTTTACTGAGGATGGGAGTAGTAGTTCCCTTGAGATACTGATGCTGGGTATAGTAGTGAAGAGGAGAATACTTGCAGTTAGCGATGATGAGGAGAATATGGAGAATTGAATGATGAACCCAGATCTTGGAGTAGACAGAAGTTTTGAAGAATAACGCAGGTTGACTGGACCGGAACGGGTAAACACTTTTCCAGCCCTATACCAAGCAGAATATCTTTATAAAGGAAAGAACCTATGTGCTGGGACACTGCAGGAGTATGTGTGACTGTGATGACCATGAGTATTAAAGGGGGATTCACGTTTTATGTAACAGATTATAAACCCCATAAACATGACTGTTGATAAAACTATGCAAACTGCCACAATTAAAATGAGAGGCGAGGAAGGACGCCCCCACTACCCTCAATGGATGATCAGCTGAGCTCTAAAATCTCTATACATCACATTCAGAAGGTCTACACACCCTTTCACTTTATGTTATGTTGAAAAAAAAATAAAAAAAAATAAAATTTTAGCCATCATTCTGCCCTCATTACCCCATAATGACAAAGAGAACAGAATGGTAAAAAAAAAAATTTGAAACAATTTTTAATTTTCTGAGCAAAACATTTCCCACATTCTGAACACGATGGCACCTTCTCCCCTGAGTTCTTTCATGTTCATTAAGATATAACATTTCCCACGTTCTCTGTATGTAGATGGTTTCTCCCTTATGTGAGTTCTCAAATGTTTAACAAGTTTTGATGTTGAGTAAAACATTTTCCACATTCTGATGCCGTGGTCACACATTTGGGTTTTAAATGCAATTAGTAAATAAAAAGCCGGGAACAGGTCAGATCATAAATGGAAAAACATAGAATGAAAAGGTTATGCTGGAATATAGACTATTTCTGCCTTGTGTGAATTATTAGATGTCCAACAAGTCTTTATTTAAGTATACATTTTCCACATTCTGGATGAAAACATTTTCTCTACTATGTGAGTTCTTTGATGTTCAAAAAGATGTGATTTCGCTGTAAAACATTTCCCACATTCTAGGCATGAAAATGGCTTCTATACCTTGTGAGTTTTTTCATGTTTTTTGAGATATGATTTCTCAGTAAAACATTTTCCACATTCTAAACATGAAAATGGCTTCTCACCTGTGTGACTTCTTTCATGTGTAGTAAGCTGTGATTTCGAGGTAAAACATCTGCCACATTGTGAACAAAAAAATGGCTTCTCCCCTGTGTGAATTCTTTGATGTTTAACACAATCAGATTTTTCAGTAAAACATTTGCCACATTCTGAACATAAAAACGGCTTCTCCCCTGTGTGACGTCTCTGATGTATGACAAGATCCGATCTCTGTATAAAACATTTCCCACATTCTGAACACGAAAATGGCTTCTCACCTGTGTGAATTTTCTGATGTTTAACAAGATCCGATTTCTGAATAAAACATTTTCCACATTCTGAACATGAAAATGGCTTCTCCCCTGTGTGAATTCGGTGATGTTTAACAAGAACTGATTTATGAGTAAAACAATTACCGCATTCTGAACATAAATAGGGCCTCTTCTTATTTTGCTTAACAAACTGTGATGAATCAAAAAATAGGACTGGTATATAAGGATGAGATAACAGATTGTTGCTGTGAGGATCTGAGGGTATATATTCGATAATGGAATGTTCTTCATATGTATCTTGTGTGATCTGACCATCTGCTGTAATATCTGGAGATATCTGATGTCCCTTTGATCTCCGGGTACACTCATCTGCCAAGAATAAAACAGATTTTTGTATAATAAGCTTAAACATGTTGCATATATTTATTAATTACCTTGTAGAGAGATTACAGGGTAGAAATATAATATTTGTTATTGGTACTCAGCTCTGTAAGGAAATCAGCAGAGAGAATATAATATTGCTGGAGGCTGGGGCAGAGGGATCTGATGAAGCTGGAGGCTGGGGCAGAGCGATCTGATGAAGCTGGAGGCTGGGGCAGAGGGATTTGATGAAGCTGGAGGCTGGGGCAGAGGGATCTGATGAAGCTGGAGCAAAGGGATTTGATGAAGCTGGAGGCTGGGGCAGAGGGATGACAAATGAGGTTAATGTGGATACATGTAAAGTTATAGACTATGCTGAGGCAACAAATGTATGACTATATGCTAAGTAGTAACACACTGGGTAACACTATCACTGAGAAGGACTGGTGGGTATTGGCGGGCAGTAACCTCAGCAACCAGTGCCAGGCAGCTGCTGCCAAGGTAAGTAATATTTTAGGATGCATCGAGAGAATCAATGATGAACATGACAAGAACATAGATCTGGTAAAATGGCACTAAACCTTATTCATCCGGCTAACCTGGTACCAAACCCTCGTATTTTCAGGTTCAGGGAGGACATGGCGGCTGCTGTAAATAACATATTACACACTATGGTGACTAGATGTCTGGAGGTGGGAGGATGATCCAGGGATTTATTATGGAGGCCGTATCTGGAATCGGGAAGGAATTATTCCCTAGTGTGCGGCAATTGTCATCTGCCATAGAGGAATTTTGCCTTTCTCTGGATCAACACGGTACAGAAATGATTATAGATCCTTGTGGCCCTTAGAGATGTGAGACAGAGAGATACTTAGATTTGTTGTGTAGTGTTTGGAATATGCTGGACTTTGTAGTGCTGTCCTGATTGTTCAAAGCTTTTTCCGCTTAAGGTTCCTGTGCTCTCAGGAACCTTCAGTGCAGCAGAGATGTGTTTGTCCCTTTCTCCATATCTGCTCCTTTACACAGTCCTGTCTCTGAGCTCTACAGGCTGCTCTTTCCTCCTCATGGCTTGGTGCATTGTCAGCTGTGTGACCTTATATAGACGAGGGTGGAGTCTCTCCAGAGTATTTTCAGTCTGACACAGTGCTCTCTGCTGCCATCTCTGTCCGAGACAGGAACTGTCCAGAGCAGGAGAGGTTTTCTATGGGGATTCATAGAAAACCAAGACAGAGTTCTTGTCTCGGCCAGGAGATGTCAGCAGAGAGCACTGTGTCAGACTGAAAATATTACATCTCCTGCAGGAAATACAACAGCTAATAAGTATGGGAAGATTTGAGATTTTTTAATAGCAGTAAATTACAAATCTATATAACTTTCTGATACCAGTTTAGAATTTTAGGAGCAAAACAGTAAGAATGGAGAATACGTGGCAAGAATCTGTGTATACTGAGTATATGCTAAACAGCTGCCAGTCAGATGTATGTGAGAGCCAAGATGGCCGCCTATATGATGATGGTGGTCATGGTGGGTGGTGAGAGATGGAGCCTGAAAGCTTCTCAGGCTGCAGAGCTGTGAAGTCTGCGCCATTCCAGGTGCTGGAAAAGCTGGATCCAGTCCTGGGAAACTGGGAGAAGTTTCTGGCACCCGGGGAGGAGCGTCAGGGAGCGGAGCAGACATCAAAGCTCTGCAGCCTGATCAGCAGAATCCCGATCGGAACGAAGGGCTTCACTTCCTTCCTCCTGTGGTCGCTCCTCCTCCTCTCTAGTCACAGGTACTAAGCCTCGCTCCCCTTCTGTTTCTCAGTCACAGGTACTAAGCCTCGCTCCCCTTCTGTTTCTCAGTCACAGGTACTAAGCCTCACTCCCCTTCTGTTTCTCAGTCACAGGTACTAAGCCTCACTCCCCTGCTGTTTCTCAGTCACAGGTACTAAGCCTCACTCCCCTGCTGTTTCTCAGTCACAGGTACTTAGCCTCGCTCCCCTGCTGTTTCTCAGTCACAGTGAATGTCATCTATAGTGTCTATAGCTCTAATAAACGGACACATTTTATTAGTAATCAAAGCAGAAATTCGGCTTATTTTTTCTTGCAGCTGTGTTACTAGATAAAACGATACAAAGAAATAAAAATACAAATCATAAGCTATACACACAGCAATAGCCGATGGACATGATATATGGATTAATGTCAAATATCCACACACAGCTGCGTCCTCTATATAACTTATCATTTACTGCTATACTTTGGCTTCTCTCCTGGGTGAATTCTTAGATGTCTGATAAGTTTTGATTTCTGGGTATAACATTTCCCACATTCTGAACACGAAAATGGCTTCTCCCCTGTATGGATTCTTTGATGTTTATCGAGAACTGATTTATGGGGAAAACATTTCCCACATTCAACGCAAGCGAAAGGCTTCTCCCCTGTGTGAGTTTTCTGATGTTTGAGAAGATTTGCTTTCTGAGTAAAACATTTCCCGCATTCTGAACATGAGAACAGCTTCTCCCCCGTGTGAGTTCTTTCATGCTCGGTAAGATAAGGCTTCCGGGTAAAACGTTTCCCACACTCTGAGCATGAAAATGGCTTCTCTCCCGTGTGAGTTCTTTGATGGTGAACAAGATCTGTTTTCTGAGCAAAACATTTCCCGCATTCTGAACATAGAAACAGCTTCTCTCCTGTGTGAGTTCTCAGATGTTTGGCAAGATTTGATTTCTCACTAAAACATTTTCCACATTCTGGACATGAAAATGGCTTCTCTCCTGTGTGAGTTCTTTGATGTTTAATAAGATCTGATTTCTGAATAAAACATTTCCCACATTGTGAACACAAATGTGACTTCTCCTTATTTTTCTTCACAAACAGCAAGGAATCAGAAGATGGGACTGGTATATAAGGATGAGATGAGAGATCTTTGCTGTGAGGGGCTGAGAGTAGATCTGGGGTAATAAAATATTCTTCATCTGGATCTTGTGTGATAGGATCTTCTGTTTTACAATGTGACGTTATCTGCTCCCCTGAGCTCCTGGTACAATAATCTGCCAAGGATAAAAAAAAAAATCTATGTTTCATATATATTAAGTGTAGCTGTGATGTAAATGTCACTTTTTAGGAATCAATAAGTATCAATAGTACAAGCGATTTTAAGAAACTCTGTAATAGCTTTTATTGAGCCAAAGAATTTCCTTCTGTCCTCAAAAAGTTGTTTTGCCACCTCCCCAAAATTCCGAAGAAGCAAGATTTCTGTGTCCATTATTCTTTATGGAGAAAGGAGGGGTTGAGGGGGATGAGTGAGCACGGAGAGAAGAAGAGGCAGCCCATCATACTGCAATCTTCTCTCACCAAGGTCCCAGACCAGCACTGACCTTTCTGATCTGTGAATCCAGCGTTTTTATGCCCAGTCTCCAAACTGTACAGCTGCTTCTCTGCTTTACTTGCTCACTCTTCCCCCTCAGCCCCTTCCCCCCTCCATAGGATATAATGGAGTCAGCAAACCTGTCTGCTCCTCTGTAATGAAGACGACTATGCCTGATAATGAGCAGATAACTAAAAAAAAAAAGGGGGGGGGGGGACAGTTTTTTTTTTTTTTTAGTACAGAGAGAAGCTTTTTTGCCTAATAAAACCTAATACAGGGTTTCTTAAAGTCGCTTAAAGTCGAGAACAGAGTCTACACTCATTGGCTGGCTTACTCATGTGACCTCCAGAATATAAGAACTTGGCTTTTCCTGCTCATTGTCAGATGCCATCTTGAAAGTAGTAAGGGAGAGATAGTGGAGTAGGGACAGTGAGGATTTAGGTAATTGTAGGCAGGAAAGACCCAAAAAGCCCAACTCCCAGCACATCGGCAAATCGGCAAGCGGCTTCTGCTCACTGTGAAGAATAGGCTGCAGTTCATCTACTTCCTCCATGTACATGTTGCAGGTAGGAGTGAATAGATTTTGGAGTAAGGACAGTAAGGATTTTAGTAGTCTGTAGGTAGGAGAGACCATAAAAGCCCTTAACAGGGTTACTATACAGCACAGACAGCATATAGCGGCTTCCTCCATTAAGAGTGCATAGACTGTCTAGCAGCATAACAAATAGTGACACAGACAGGCAGTCACGCAGCCTATAATTATCTTGCAAAGACTTGTATCGGACTATTTTGTTCTAGTTACTAATTGTCGCAGTAGTTGATTGCCCTCTGAAAGCAGCAAAACACCTGTCGCCTGTTGGCACACGGAAATGTTGAGATATACAGCTGTGGTAGTCATAGGCCATGTGATTTAAAGGGGTGCAGGAAAATGTTTCTTTTACTCTTTCTGTCCATGCTAATGTAGAGGAAAGAAGGTTTCCTGGTGTTTTTTCCACTTTACATAGAGGTTATATTGTGTTTGGAGTGTATAGTTGAGAGGCTGTAATAGTGGCGTAATACTGCGCCATGTTAGATGCAGCCAGGCAGATTCCCCTGCTGTCCCAGTTGCATTCCAGAGGTGTCATTGTGGACATGGAAACCTAAATTCGACCACTCGGAGTTCCCGAAGTCACAAGCATTTTTCTCCCCTAGACTTTAACGGGGTTCAATATTCGATCCAATAGTCAAACATCGCGGTCTGTACAAATCGAATTTTGATCTTTCGAATATTTCACTACTCGCTCATCTCTAACAGTTACACAGTTTTTTGGACCATCCTCCTCCTCCTCCCATCACCGCCATCTGTTCTGCTCACAACACATATGGGGTCACAAGCAAAGACTACACAACAAATCCCATAAACCCTCTGGCTATTGTCAGGAATCCATTGTCTATTACCAGGCTGTGATAGGGGATATTACTGTTTAATGAGGAGGAGGGGGGCAACATAAGCCTTCATCCCCAGGATATTCCCACCATATCATCTGCTCAGTCTCTCTCCGTCTCATCACCAGCTCAGAATCCAAGAGCACCAGGATACAGCCGCTTGGGTGGCAAGGAGAGAAGGATTTCATTCTTTTCTATTGACACAAAGTGTGGAGCTATAACTGGGTGTACAGGCTGGTGAGAAAGGGCGGAGGGAGGGGCAGAATAGTGTGGGGGCAAATAGGTAAAACAGAGACATAGAAGATTGGGGACAGAGACAGCCCATCCTAACCTTATATGACTCTTAGGGTCCGCTCCCATGTAAAAAGTTCACAGCAGATCTCACACTCTGATACTCGTTCCCATTAGAGTCTATAGCCCTGCAGTCTCGCAGCTTTCTTTACCTACTTCCATGCTGTGGCGGACATTGCGCTTACCCGATCTCGCCTGCTTCTCCGGTGCCGACTCGCCAATCACTACGCTGTTCCGCAACAGCCGGTGATTTGATGAGCAAATGTCAACGAGCCGAGACCCACCGAAGCCGACGGGATCGGGCAGGAGGAACGGGGGCGGGAAGGCATGATGTCTTTATTATGGAAGGAGGTAAAGGAAGCTGGCGCTACATTCTCACAGCCGAATTATAATCCAGCCAGGGCCATAGACCCTAATGGTAACGAGTATCACAGAGGATGTGCTGCCATAAGAGAAGTGAGATCCGCAGCAAACTCATTACACAGAACAGTTAGAGCCGGTGAGTGAGGAGAATGTGTGAGTGTTCTCTGCATTTACTGGTCACTACTCACCTGGGCGGTTACCTGTAGTGATGTCCTCCTTATACTGCTCATCACTGCCGTCATCTGTCTCTTCTTCTTTTACAATAATGTTTAGACCATCAGTAAAGTTCATTTCTTTCCCCTGATTCGTGATCTGTGAGAAAATAAAATAAAGGTGAAGACGAGACAAGAGGAATCCAAGATACAGAGAGAAGAGGTGAGAAGCTACAGGGGAGGAGAACAGAAGGGAGACCGTGTACGGTATTAACCCTTAGGGCCCGTTCACACTACGGATTTGGAAACTCCAACCGCAGACTCCAAACCGAATCCCTCTTGCTATGTTTTTGAATGGGAAGGCTTGTGCGCCTCTGCTCTCCGCTCAAAGAACTGACATTGCGGAGTCCACAGACGGAGGTTCCCGAAGTAATCTCCTCACCGAATCTGTAGTGTGAACAGGCCCTCACAAGAAGACACTCTACACTACATGGGGTAAAAGAGGAGACAGGGGTTAATCCCGTTACACAGGAGAAGATACAAGTCTGGAGCTGAGAACGATTACTGTAAGGAGGAACAGAGGGTGAGGGGCCCGAAGCACATAGGAGGAACTCCGGAGACCCCGACTGAGAGCAAGAGCCGCACATCTACACATCATAGGGAAGATCTCCATCTACCTGATCCTGTGGGAGAAGAGGACGGGGACATCTCTCTGGTGCTGTTCTCTTACTGGATCTGACTGGAGGGAACACATACAGAGACTGAATTCATTCTTTCCATCCAGATAATACAGAGAGGAGGTGTGTATATAGTCCTGTCTATTACCTGCTGCTGGGAGGGGCTGCTGATCCTCCAGCATCACATCCTTGTACTGATCCTTGTGTCCTTCTACATACTCCCACTCCTCCATGGAGAAATAGACCGCCACGTCCTGACACCTTATAGGAACCTGACACACAATGATCACACAGTCATCCCCCCCACCCCTCCAGTGGTGTTACTGTATAATGTCCCAGCATTCCCAGCAGCCACAGTCTCACCTCTCCACTCAGCAGCTCCACCATCTTGTTGGTGACTTCTAGGATCTTCTCTTCCTCCATTTCCTCATGTATCAGGGGCCCCGGGATTGGGCTCAGGGTTCTTCCCCATCCTTCACCCCCAGGGGCCCCACAGCGCCCACTAGAGGACTTCTTCACTACTGTGTAATCCTGTGTATGGAGAGACACATTACTATCACTCCATCCATTCCCAGAATCCCTCGCCTCTCCAGTCCTATCCATCTGTTATTCCATAGATAAGAATGATGTCATGATGACATCACTCCCAGAATCCCTCACCTCTCCAGTCCTATCCATCTGTTATTCCATAGATAAGAATGATGTCATGATGACATCACTCCCAGAATCCCTCACCTCCCCAGTCCTATCCATCTGTTATTCCATAGATAAGAATGATGTCATGATGACATCACTCCCAGAATCCCTCACCTCTCCAGTCCTATCCATCTGTTATTCCATAGATAAGAATGATGTCATGATGACATCACTCCCAGAATCCCTCACCTCCCCAGTAAGCAGGAAGAGTATGTGTAGGGTGAGGGTTATTATCCTGTCGGCCATCTTGTCTCTGTCTCTCTCCATGGTTGATGGGTCGGTCTCTTATATAGAAGATATCAGCAGAGGATCCTGGAGGGAAGAGGAGGAGACAATGTAATGCGGCTCTAGATTCCTGGAGATAGAAATATACATGGACAGGAGGGGATATGGGGGAACATGGGAGGAGACAGGAAAGTGCAGAGGAGGAAGGACGTCTATGGCCGCAGTCCCTGCTCCCTCACATAGTATCTATGGTGGACAGGAGCCGTGTGCTTCCCCTGTGCTTCCAGGACCTGCCATGATGTCACAGTCATGTGATCAGTCACATGGAGCAGGAGTCACATGATCAGGAGCTGATGCTCAGTGTATGCAGGACTCTGCTGTGCTGGATGAGCTGAAGTGATGTGTATGCAGCAGAGCTGTGTGTGTGTAATGTACATGTAGCTGAGCTGTATATGTGTAATGTACATGTAGCTGAGCTGTATATGTGTGTAATGTACATGTAGCTGAGCTGTATGTGTGTAATGTACATGTAGCTGAGCTGTATATATGTGTAATGTACATGTAGCTGAGCTGTATGTGTGTAATGTACATGTAGCTGAGCTGTATATATGTGTAATGTACATGTAGCTGAGCTGTATGTGTGTAATGTACATGTAGCTGAGCTGTATATATGTGTAATGTACATGTAGCTGAGCTGTATATGTGTGTAATGTACATGTAGCTGAGCTGTATGTGTGTAATGTACATGTAGCTGAGCTGTATATATGTGTAATGTACATGTAGCTGAGCTGTATATATGTGTAATGTACATGTAGCTGAGCTGTATGTGTGTAATGTACATGTAGCTGTGCTGTATGTGTGTAATGTACATGTAGCTGAGCTGTATATGTGTAATGTACATGTAGCTGAGCTGTATATGTGTGTAATGTACATGTAGCTGAGCTGTATGTGTGTAATGTACATGTAGCTGAGCTGTATGTGTGTAATGTACATGTAGCTGAGCTGTATGTGTGTAATGTACATGTAGCTGAGCTGTATGTGTGTAATGTACATGTAGCTGAGCTGTATATGTGTAATGTACACGTAGCTGAGCTGTATATATATAATGTACATGTAGCTGAGCTGTATGTGTGTAATGAACATGTAGCTGAGCTGTATGTGTGTAATGTACATGTAGCTGAGCTGTATATATGTGTAATGTACATGTAGCTGAGCTGTATATGTGTAATGTACATGTAGCTGAGCTGTATATGTGTAATGTACATGTAGCTGAGCTGTATATGTGTAATGTACATGTAGCTGAGCTGTATGTGTGTAATGTACGTGTAGCTGAGCTGTATATGTGTGTAATGTACATGTAGCTGAGCTGTATATATGTGTAATGTACATGTAGCTGAGCTGTATATATGTGTAATGTACATGTAGCTGAGCTGTATATGTGTGTAATGTACATGTAGCTGAGCTGTATGTGTGTAATGTACATGTAGCTGAGCTGTATATGTGTGTAATGTACATGTAGCTGAGCTGTATATGTGTGTAATGTACATGTAGCTGAGCTGTATATGTGTAATGTACATGTAGCTGAGCTGTATATGTGTGTAATGTACATGTAGCTGAGCTGTATGTGTGTAATGTACATGTAGCTGAGCTGTATATGTGTGTAATGTACATGTAGCTGAGCTGTATGTGTGTAATGTACATGTAGCTGAGCTGTATGTGTGTAATGTACATGTAGCTGAGCTGTATGTGTGTAATGTACATGTAGCTGAGCTGTATGTGTGTAATGTACATGTAGCTGAGCTGTATGTGTAATGTACATGTAGCTGAGCTGTATATGTGTGTAATGTACATGTAGCTGAGCTGTATATGTGTGTAATGTACATGTAGCTGAGCTGTATATGTGTGTAATGTACATGTAGCTGAGCTGTATATGTGTGTAATGTACATGTAGCTGAGCTGTATATGTGTGTAATGTACATGTAGCTGAGCTGTATATGTGTGTAATGTACATGTAGCTGAGCTGTATATGTGTAATGTACATGTAGCTGAGCTGTATATGTGTGTAATGTACATGTAGCTGAGCTGTATGTGTGTAAGGTACATGTAGCTGAGCTGTATATGTGTGTAATGTACATGTAGCTGAGCTGTATGTGTGTAATGTACATGTAGCTGAGCTGTATGTGTGTAATGTACATGTAGCTGAGCTGTATGTGTAATGTACATGTAGCTGAGCTGTATGTGTAATGTACATGTAGCTGAGCTGTATATGTGTGTAATGTACATGTAGCTGAGCTGTATATGTGTAATGTACATGTAGCTGAGCTGTATATGTGTAATGTACATGTAGCTGTGCTGTATATGTGTGTAATGTAGCTGAGCTGTATGTGTGTAATGTACATGTAGATGAGCTGTATATGTGTAATGTACATGTAGCTGAGCTGTATATGTGTAATGTACATGTAGCTGAGCTGTATATGTGTGTAATGTACATGTAGCTGAGCTGTATGTGTGTAATGTACATGTAGCTGAGCTGTATATGTGTGTAATGTACATGTAGCTGAGCTGTATATGTGTAATGTACATGTAGCTGAGCTGTATATGTGTAATGTACATGTAGCTGAGCTGTATATATGTGTAATGTACATGTAGCTGTGCTGTATATGTGTAATGTACATGTAGCTGAGCTGTATATGTGTGTAATGTACATGTAGCTGAGCTGTATATGTGTAATGTACATGTAGCTGAGCTGTATATATGTGTAATGTACATGTAGCTGAGCTGTATGTGTGTGTAATGTACATGTAGCTGAGCTGTATATGTGTAATGTACATGTAGCTGAGCTGTATGTGTGTAATGTACATGTAGCTGAGCTGTATATATGTGTGTAATGTACATGTAGCTGAGCTGTATATGTGTGTAATGTACATGTATCTGAGCTGTATGTGTGTAATGTACATGTAGCTGAGCTGTATGTGTGTGTAATGTACATGTAGCTGAGCTGTATATATGTGTAATGTACATGTAGCTGAGCTGTATATGTGTAATGTACATGTAGCTGAGCTGTATATATGTGTAATGTACATGTAGCTGAGCTGTATGTGTGTAATGTACATGTAGCTGAACTGTATATGTGTAATGTACATGTAGCTGAGCTGTATATGTGTGTAATGTACATGTAGCTGAGCTGTATATGTGTAATGTACATGTAGCTGAGCTGTATGTGTGTAATGTACATGTAGCTGAGCTGTATATGTGTGTAATGTACATGTAGCTGAGCTGTATGTGTGTAATGTACATGTAGCTGAGCTGTATATGTGTGTAATGTACATGTAGCTGAGCTGTATATGTGTAATGTACATGTAGCTGAGCTGTATGTGTGTAATGTACATGTAGCTGAGCTGTATATGTGTAATGTACATGTAGCTGAGCTGTATATGTGTAATGTACATGTAGCTGAGCTGTATATGTGTGTAATGTACATGTAGCTGAGCTGTATGTGTGTAATGTACATGTAGCTGAGCTGTATATGTGTGTAATGTACATGTAGCTGAGCTGTATATGTGTGTAATGTACATGTAGCTGAGCTGTATATGTGTGTAATGTACATGTAGCAGAGCTGTATGTGTGTAATGTACATGTAGCTGAGCTGTATATGTGTAATGTACATGTAGCTGAGCTGTATATGTGTACACAGTAGAGCTTTTTTTTTTTAAAACATTTTTTATTTTAAAAATTGTTCCATATAACATCATATGTCAGTAGATCATACACTCAACAAAGGAATAGTATTGATAACACATTATACAGTGGTATCACAAGACTGTAGGGTTCCATTGTATAAAATGGAGAGCTAGTATAATATCTGCAGCACAGAGTAAGAAAAGTAGCGAACACCCCTCCCCCCCAAAAAAAAAACACCCCTTCCCACTTCTTTAAACTAACCCCCCCCCCCCCAACCAACACACACACATTCGCAGGAATAGGATCTCACACAAACCAGGGTTATACATCTCTTCTCTGCTGATCAGTAAAGGGTCTTCTGCCATCAGTCACATTTTCTGCTTCATTGAACGGGTGGACGTTGTTGTTTCAGGAGAGACACATCCAAGAACAATCACCCTGCAGCCATTGCTGGAAGAACACAAGCTGGTGGGGCAGTGTTATGGTCGGGGTTTGTTCCTGTGATGTTCTCTGGGCCACTCTTGAGGTGATCTTACACACCCATTCATTCTGATTATTGTCTTTTATTATATATATATATATATATATATATATATATATATATATATATATATATATATTATAAAACAATCCTGAAATCTTGCAGTTTCCGCTTTGGCCACCAGGCTTAAAACTAAGCTGAGACTTCTTGTTCTGTACAGGCCATTTCTCAGCACTGCCCTCCTTATCATCACAGATAGGAGTACAGTAAGCAGTGTCACCAGTATATAGATCACAGAAGAGCACACAGTAGCTGTTGCTCCCAGCTCAGCATCCCCCACCCTGTACAATGACCTTTATAAAGGTCACTGAACATGCTCACACACATGCTGAATAGAGAAAATACCAACTGCACTCGAGATGTTTTGCCATTTGCAGTACAGGTTCACGCTTCTTCAGTATTGCTACAATAAGATGGCACCAAGAGCAAAGGAAGAGCAGGACAGGCCACCTATTAAGCTAAGAATAGGGGATAGGCCGATGGTTAAGAATTTTGTACCCAAATCTTTTTGGGATGCTAATTGGGTGGGACTATTTGAGGTTACACGGACGCTGAGTGACCGGATTGTAAAAGTTAAAAGAATAGACGAGAAGGGTGACAACTGCAGGGAAAGGAGGGATATGGAGAGATGGAAAAGCATAGAACTGCTAAGAATCTGATGCCGCTCTTGTTCATTGTTTTCCAGGATCATATATGAAGCATCAATTAAGAAGCCAAAATTTCCAGATCCTGGACATGAACATTACAATTTTGTTGGCAGTCGGCATCGCCTATGCTACTGAATCAAACCATATTAAACCCTCGAAAGACAATAGCACACGTGAAGAATATGAGGGAACAGAGTAAGGGTGGTATTCCACGGGCCGAGGAGGCCCCGATCAACGATGTAAACGAGCGGCGATCTGCTAGATTGCTGCTCGTTTACTGGGCCTATTCCACGGCCAAATGATCGTTGAGCGAGGATTGCAAGGACATCGTTACCGAGGTCCTTGCAGCAGCATACATTACCTGTCCAGGCTTCTTCTCCGCGCTGTCTTCCTCCCCGGGTCCCGCGCGCTCTATCTTCAGAATGGCCGGTCAGCTGACAGGCCACACTCAGCCAATCACAGGCCGCGGCGGTCCCGGCCTGTGATTGGCTGAGCTCTGACCACCCATTCTGAAGATAGAGAGCGCAGGACCCTGGGATAAAGGCAGAGCAGAGAAGAAGTCTGGACAGGTAATGTATGATGATGCTGCTGCTTGTCAAA
This sequence comes from Dendropsophus ebraccatus, assembly GCF_027789765.1. NCBI lineage: Eukaryota > Metazoa > Chordata > Amphibia > Anura > Hylidae > Dendropsophus > Dendropsophus ebraccatus. Next base: position 196,542,669 of record NC_091456.1, on the reverse strand, counting down.
TCGTTGGTCGCCCGCCGCGCACCGCTATTCAACCGTAGCGATGCGCGGTGGGGGAACGATGATTTTAGGTCTGGCCCTAAATGAACGATCAGACGATGACACAATCATCGGCTGATCGTTCTCTATTTCACCGAACGATAATCGGCCGAATCGGGCCAAATGGGGGCCGATCCGGTCGATTATTGTTACTGTGGAATAGGGCCCTAAGAAGCCCACTAAGCTGGTGCTCCTTCCATCTCAGTCTGAACTCCAGAATAAAGGAGATGAGGTCTCCGGAATGTCTAATGGCTTCTCTTCATAACAAACCTTCCTTTGTTTGACTCCATCTGGGCACCATGGGATGCCTATTGTGTTCGGTCTGGTTACGTGTGTTAAGTAATACTTCTTTTTAGACCAGTCCCCCACCCCTCCTATCCTTCTGTGTCTCTTCCCTTTGTCCTTGTCTTTTGGTGTTTCTGTTAAGACTTCAGGCTAGTCTTCCCTATCTTACGCCTGACCTATTGATCCACCCTTTGGAGTGGATTGTCTTGATGATATGGTGAAAGGCATTAGTTGTTTGCTATGTCATGGCATACTTCCTTGTGTTTTTTTTTGCTTGAAGTTGCTGTATTTAAGTCGATACTCACAATGTTGTATTGTGTTGTATATTTTTTATTTAAAAAACCCAATAAACATTACATAAAAAAAAAATATGAGGGAACAATGTCCCTACCATCATTTATATAAAATTGTGGGGACAACACAAAGGGACAGCAGTCAAATAGCTAGGAATAGAAGGTTGAGACTCCTACCAGAGGAAAAGTAGGTAACTGGGATATATCATCAGGACCCTGATAGTTACCAGTGTTACCTTCTCTTTTAGTAGAATGAGCCACAGCAGCTCATGTACAAGTCCGTCCACAACCTGTCCCCTCCGAACATCTCTGACCTGATATCCCGCTACCGTCCTTCACGCAACCTTTGAACGTCCAGTGACGACCTTCTGCGCTCCCCCTTGTTCGTACCTTGCACAACCACCTCTTAAGACTTTGCCCGAGCCTCCCCCATACTCTGGAACTCCCTACCCCGACACATCCGGCTCTCACTGCCCCGACACATCCGGCTCTCATCCACCATCGAGACCTTCAAAAGTAACCTGAAAACCCATCTCTTCAAACTAGGCTACAACCTATAATAATTCTGAATCACAGATGACTGGCTGCACTTTACCTCCTGTCTCTCTCCCCATACCTTATAGACTGTAAGCCCTCGCAGGCAGGGTCCTCTCTCCCTATGTAAGCCCTCGCGGGCAGAATCCTCTCTCTCTATGTAAGCACTCGCGAGCAGGCTCCTCTCTCCCTATGTAAGCCCTCGCGGGCAGGCTCCTCTCTCCCTATGTAAGCACTCGCGGGCATGCTCCTCTCTCCCTATGTAAGCACTCGCGGGCATGCTCCTCTCTCCCTATGTAAGTCCTCTCGGGCAGGGTCCTCTCTCCCTATGTAATCCCTCGCAGGCAGGGTCCTCTCTCCCTATGTAAGCCCTCGCGGGCAGGGTCCTCTCTCCCTATGTAAGCCCTGGCGGGCAGGGTCCTCTCTCCCTATGTAAGCCCTCGCGGGCAGGGTCCTCTCTCCCTATGTAAGCCCTCGCGGGCAGGGTCCTCTCTCCCTATGTAAGCCCTGGCGGGCAGGGTCCTCTCTCCCTATGTAAGCCCTCGCGGGCAGGGTCCTCTCTCCCTATGTAAGCCCTCGCGGGCAGAATCCTCTCTCTCTATGTAAGCACTCGCGAGCAGGCTCCTCTCTCCCTATGTAAGCCCTCGCGGGCATGCTCCTCTCTCCCTATGTAAGCACTCGCGGGCAGGGTCCTCTCTCCCTATGTAAGCCCTCGCGGGCAGAATCCTCTCTCTCTATGTAAGCACTCGCGAGCAGGCTCCTCTCTCCCTATGTAAGTCCTCTCGGGCAGGGTCCTCTCTCCCTATGTAATCCCTCGCAGGCAGGGTCCTCTCTCCCTATGTAAGCCCTCGCGGGCAGGGTCCTCTCTCCCTATGTAAGCCCTGGCGGGCAGGGTCCTCTCTCCCTATGTAAGCCCTCGCGGGCAGGGTCCTCTCTCCCTATGTAAGCCCTCGCGGGCAGGGTCCTCTCTCCCTATGTAAGCCCTGGCGGGCAGGGTCCTCTCTCCCTATGTAAGCCCTCGCGGGCAGGGTCCTCTCTCCCTATGTAAGCCCTGGCGGGCAGGGTCCTCTCTCCCTATGTAAGCCCTCGCAGGCAGGGTCCTCTCTCCCTATGTAAGCCCTCGCGGGCAGGGTCCTCTCTCCCTATGTAAGCCCTGGTGGGCAGGGTCCTCTCTCCCTATGTAAGCCCTCGCGGGCAGGGTCCTCTCTCCCTATGTAAGCCCTCGCGGGCAGGGTCCTCTCTCCCTATGTAAGCCCTGGCGGGCAGGGTCCTCTCTCCCTATGTAAGCCCTCGCGGGCAGGGTCCTCTCTCCCTATGTAAGCCCTGGCGGGCAGGGTCCTCTCTCCCTATGTAAGCCCTGGCGGGCAGGGTCCTCTCTCCCTATGTAAGCCCTCGCAGGCAGGGTCCTCTCTCCCTATGTAAGCCCTGGCGGGCAGGGTGCTCTCTCCCTATGTAAGCCCTGGCGGGCAGGGTCCTCTCTCCCTATGTAAGCCCTGGCGGGCAGGCTCCTCTTTCCCCATGTACCAGCCTGCCTTTTGCCTTCATATAATGTGTTTTGACGTAATGTTTCTGCTTGTTACCCCTATCTACTCTATAGCGCTCTGGAATTACGGGCGCTTTATCTATATCATAAAAATCAAAGTCTGTCTGTCTGTCCTTCTGTCTGTCTGTCTGTCTGTCTGTCTGTCCTTCTGTCTGTCCTCTATAGACTTCCAAACGCCTGAGCCGTTTGACCCCAAATTTGGCCCACAGATACATTGGGTGCCCGGGAAGGTTATTGCGAAGGTCCCGTCCCCGCCAGATGTACAGGAGGGAAGGGGGGAGGGGAAAGAGCGCCCCATAGAGATGAATGGGAAAATCTCCTCACTGCAAACACAGGTGATATAATTAGCTGCAGCAGACACGGCAGTTGGAGCCTTAGCAACCAATAGGATTACTGCTTTCATTTTCACAGGGAGCAATGGTTGCTAGGGAAGCTGCCTCACAACATCCACAGTAATAACTGGTAGACCCCCTACACCATCTATACAGTACATGTATATACAGGACCCCCTACTCCATCTATACAGCACATGTATATACAGGACCCCCTACTCCATCTATACAGTACATGTATACAGGGCCCCCTACTCCATCTATACAGTACATGTATACAGGACCCCCTACTCCATCCATACAGTACATGTATATACAGGACCCCCTACTCCATCTATACAGTACATGTATACAGGACCCCCTACTCCATCTATACAGTACATGTATATACAGGACCCCCTACTCCATCTATACAGGACATATATATACAGGGCCCCCTATTCTATCTATACAGGACATATATATACAGGGCCCCCTATTCTATCTATACAGTACATGTATATACAGGACCCCCTACTCCATCTATACTGTACATGTATATACAGGGCCCCCTACTCCATCTATACAGTACATGTATACAGGACCCCCTACTCCATCTATACAGTACATGTATATACAGGGCCCCCCTACTCCATCTATACAGTACATGTATACAGGACCCCCTACTCCATCCATACAGTACATGTATATACAGGACCTCCTACTCCATCTATACAGTACATGTATATACAGGACCCCCTACTCCATCTATACAGTACATGTATATACAGGACCCCCTACTCTATCTATACAGTACATGTATATACAGGACCCCCTACTCCATCCATACAGTACATGTATATACAGGGCCCCCTACTCCATCTATACAGGACATGTATATACAGGACCCCCTACTCCATCTATACAGTACATGTTTATACAGGGCCCCCTATTCTATCTATACAGTACATGTATATACAGGACCCCCTACTCCATCTATACAGTACATGTATACAGGACCCCCTACTCCATCTATATAGTACATATATATACAGGGCCCCCTACTCCATCTATACAGTACATGTATATACAGGACCCCCTACTCCATCTATACAGTACATGTATACAGGACCCCCTACTCCGTCTATACAGTACATATATATACAGGGCCCCCTACTCCGTCTATACAGTACATATATATACAGGGCCCCCTACTCCATCTATACAGTACATGTATATACAGGGCCCCCTACTCCATCTATACAGTACATGTATATACAGGACCCCCTACTCCATCTATACAGTACATGTATATACAGGACCCCCTACTCCAACTATAGAGTACATGTATATACAGGACCCCCTACTCCATCTATACAGTACATGTATATACAGGACCCCCTACTCCATCTATACAGTACATGTATATACAGGGCCCCCTACTCCAACTATAGAGTACATGTATATACAGGACCCCCTACTCCATCTATACAGAACATATATATATACAGGACCCCCTACTCCAACTATACAGTACATGTATATACAGGGCCCCCTACTCCATCTATACAGTACATGTATATACAGGACCCCCTACTCCATCCATACAGTACATGTATATACAGGGCACTACAGGTATACCAAACTGTGACTGGGTAACACTGCCACACCAGACCTGACCAATACCGCCATACTGTGCTGGATAACGCTGCCACACCAGACCTGAACAATACCGCCATACTGTGCTGGATAACACTGTCATACCAGACCTGACCAATACCGCCATACTGTGACTGGATAACACTGTCATATCAGACCTGACCAATACCGCCAAACTGTGACTGGATAACACCGCCATACCAGACCTGACCAATACCGCCATACTGTGACTGGATAACACTGCCATACCAGACCTGACCAATACCGCCATACTGTGCTGGATAACATTGTCATACCAGACCTGACCAATACCACCATACTGTGACTGGATAACACCGCTATAGCAGACCTGACCAATACCACCATACCGTGACTAGATAACACCGCCACACCAGACCTGACCAATACCGCCATACTGTGACTGGATAACACCGCCATACCAGACATGACCAATACCGACACACTGTGACTGAATAACACTGACATACGGGTAAATACAACCCTGCAGGTATACAGGACACTACAGGTATACAGGACACCAAAACTATACACTACAGGTGCACGGGACCTCCACAAAACTATATACTACAGGTATACAGGACCCCAAACTTTAAACTACAGGTATAAAGGACCCCAAAATTATACACTGCAGGTATACAGGACCTCCACCAACTATATACTTCAGGTATACAGGACCTCCACCAACTATATACTACAGGTATACAGGACCCCAAAACTATACACTACAGGTATACAGGACCTACACCAACTCTATAATACAGGTATACAGCACCTTCACCAACTCTATAGTACAAGTATACAGGACCCCGAATATACTACAGGTATACAGGAACTCCACCAGCTATATACTACAGGTATATAGGACCCCAAACTATACACTACAGGTATACAGGACCTTCACCAACTCTATACTATAGTTATACAGGACCCTGAAACTATTCACTACAGGTATATAGGATCCCCGAACTATATACTACAGGTATACAAGACCTCCACCAATTATACACTACAGGTAACCAGGACCCTCAAACTATAAACTACAGGTATACAAGACCTCCACCAACTATACATTACAGGTATACAGCACCAACTATATACAACAGGTATACAGGACCCCCGAACTATACAGTACAGGTATACAGGACCTTCACCAACTGTACACTGCAGGTATACAGGACCTCCCTCAACTATACACTACAGGTATACAGCCCCCCCAACTACATACTGCAGGTATACAGGACCCCCCCCCCAACTATACACTATAGGTATACAGCCCCCCCAACTACACACTGCAGGTATACAGGACCCCCCCAACTATACACTATAGGTATACAGCCCCCCCAACTATGCACTACAGATATGCGAGACCCCTAAAAACTATACATTGTGAGTATACAGAACCCCTTCAACTATGCACTACAGGTATACACTAATTCCACTGATTAACTCAGATGAAACAATACCTTTAGCTTGGCCTCCTGGGCACCTTAGAACAAATCTAATTAACACACTGACACTTTATACCCGGGCAGCGCCGGGTACATTTTCTAGTAAATAATAATATTAATAAAATACTAGGGATCTAGCAGACACAACATACTACCCGATGCACTACAACCGTTCATAATAGCAACTGTATACGAGAACGATACAGGTTATCGGTTAGGGGAAGAATTGGACAATACAGGTGAACAGAAGGGAACACAATATGGGATTTACAATGAGAATTCAGGATTACAATATAATTCATTGTGTGTGGCATATATTGGCATCATAGTATGTATCCGCAACGTGTGCCAAAGCATATCATCTTAACTTATAGTGACGCATACCTGGACAAAACAACAGAGATCGGTATGGCAATTCATTGAGGAGAGAATTATATAATTACCAAACCATACAAATCCCATAGGGAGATGGTCGGTTATTGGACATGTGATACGCCTGAAATAGAGGTCGGGGCAATGGATATTATTGAGGCTGATTCAGATTATGTAAGGCCGTGCAGAAACAGGGTAGATAACGATACCCAGAAAATCCCACACCTGGAAGAAGGGCAGCCTTTCCAGGTAAGTCTCGATTCGGCCCAGATGATCGCACATAACATTCAATATACGTTCATTACCCGGCATTTCAGTATCTCTCTGATGAAAACCTACTGTCCAATATGTGAAGGACATACCCCGAGTGCATTCTCTATAGCAGTGGCTTACTCCCAGGAATATAAGAGATGCTGAGGCACCATCATAGCTTACTGAGCAGACGGAGAAGGGATACACTATATTGGGTGGTATAGGAGCTGGAATGGCTGCTATCAACCAGGCTGATATTAGTATTCTGAGGGCTAAACTCGCTGCCATAGCGTCTAATAGTAAGAGAGGGTTTGAGGCGCAAAGGGAAGTAAATGATGTCATCAATATTATGATGTCATCAACATAATAATTTGCAGCAAAGCCATGTGTATACCAATATAGGAGGAGAAACCGACTTTATACAACATTTCAAGGGATTAGGGGAACTTATGGCCTCAAGAGGTAAAAATATATCCTGGGCTGTGGCTTGCACACAAGGACAAGTAGAATTATCCACTAACATTAAACTGGCAATTGAATCCCTCTATAAGGGACAGTGGTCATTTGAGCTAAAGCCATTGACGTCCTACCTACATAAGTCCCTGACATACAGGCGGGCATTTCTTTTTGTATACAAAAGACTCAGGATATTTTATAGGCCATATTATAGGATATATATAGGGTGGTAGAAGACAAATGGTGGCGTAATGCAAGTGTCTGGGTTCTAGATGGAGAGTTGGTCACCAAGGACAGGACACCAGTGCTTTATCTAGAGCACCTGAGAGTCTGTTCCTTTATCTTAGATACCACCGATGTGACACTGATTACAGATCAACGTTCCATCGTAACATCTGTAAGTAAGGGAGCATGGTGTCCTCTAGGGCAGCGCTTCTCAAACTATTTCTACTGGAGCCTCACGCAACAGACCAAGGCAATGCCCACCCCTCACCAGACTGACCAAGAGGGCGCTTGGGCCTCACTACATGTGGTTATAGTCCATTTAAAAGCTGAAAGTAATGCTAGGGCTAGCTTGACGTTTCCTCACCATCCCAAGGATTAACTCCTTAAGGTCAAAGCCAATTTTCGTTTTTGCGCTTTTTCCACTTTATGTTTAAAAGTCCATAGCGCTTGCATTTTTTCACCGACTTACATGAGCCCTTATTTTTTGCGAAACCAATTGTACTTTGCAATGACAGGCATTATTTTCCATAAAATATGCTGCGAAACCGGAAAAAAATCATTTGCGCTGTCAAATTGAAAAAAAAAAGGAATTTGTTTTGATTTCGGGGAGTTTTGCATCTATGCCGTTCGCCCTATGGTAAAACTTACTCTTTTTATTTGATGGCTTTTAAAAAATTCAAACCATTGTTACCAAATATATCTTCCTTAAAATCGCTCCATTCCCAGGCTAATAACGCTGTTATCCTTTGGTCAATGGGGGCCACTTTTTGATCACTTTTTATTACATTTTTTCGGGATTTGATGCGACCAAAAATGCGCAATTTTGCACTTTGGAATTTTTTTGTGCTGAAGCCGCTTACCGTGCAAGATCAGGAATGTGATTAATAGTTCGGGCGATAACGCACACGGCAATACCAAATATGTTTCTTTATTTGTTTATTTATTAATTTATATTTATAAAATGGGAAAAGGGGGGTGATTTGGACTTTTAATGGGGGAGGGGATTTTTTATTAATAAAACCACTTTTTTACATCAACTAGAAGCCCCCTGGGGAACTTGTATATACACAGCACTGATCCCCCTGGGGGACTTGTATATACACAGCACTGGTCTCTCATAGAGATCAATGCTGTGTATATACACAGCAAAGATCCATCAGATCGGTGATAGATTGCTGTGGCCTGCTGCAGGCTACAGCAATCTATTGCCGAGCCGGGATCAGCGCCATTGCGACGCTGAGGCCCAGGCCGGCCAGAAGAACGGATCCGACCCACTAGACACCAGGGATATCAAGTATAAAGCCCTTCAATGCAGCTGTCAGGTTTGACAGCTGCATTGAAGTGCTTAATAAGCCAGCGCAGCAACGGGACCGGGCGGGACCCCTCTCTGAACTCCCCCCGTGGCACCATGACGTGCCAGGTACGTCATAGGTCGCTAAGGGGTTAAAGGGGTACTCCGGCGGTGGGGCATTTTTCTCCTGGGACCGGGGATGAGGTGACTCAGGGAAACCACGTCCACTCATCTCCCTGAATACAGCGGCGGGTCCCGCATCGCGGCGCTCCGGTCTCCACCAGGAAGCGGCCGGGAACTGGGGGCCAAAGCGCCGCAATGCGGAACCCGCAACTGGAACCAGGGAGGTGAGTGGACGTCATTTCCCTGAGCCACCTCATCCCTGGTCCCAGGAATAAAAAAAAGCCCCCCCCCCCCCCCGCCGGAGTACCCCTTTAATAGCCCGTGCTAACAACTTGCTGGGTCTCCCCCCGTTCTAAAAAATATTGGTATTATAGAAAATGTTATTTTGGGCATTATCTAATAGGAATAATGAGGACAGTTGTGGTGCAGCTCCCATCTTCTTTACGGCCGCGGCATCTAAGGTTTCTTACATTTCTTCAGTTTTTCTGCTTTAACTTTTATCTCTGTTTCTTTACGAGGGAATTTTTTTTTTTATTGTAACCGATTTCCTTACAAACGAAACATCTCAGATCTGCCTATAAGTCATCCCGGACTACGTGCCCGGGGGCAGTGACTTTATTTGCCAGAAGTTTCTTTCAGAATGCTGTTTTGCACATTGGTATTTTTTTGCACTGACGCAGTTTACCGTACGAGATCAGGAATGTGATTAATTAATAGTTCGAGCGATTACGCACGCGGCGATAGCAAACATGTTTATTTATTTATTTACTTTTATTTAAAACCTGGGAAAAGGGGGGTGATTCAGACTTTTATTAGGGGAGGGGGCTTTTTACTAATAACAATACTTTTTTTTTTTTTTACACATATACTAGAAGCCCCCCTGGGGTTAGGGTTATTCCCCCAGGGGTTAGGGTTATTCCCCCTGGGGTTAGGGTTAATACCCCCCTGGGGTTAGGGTTATTCCCCCCTGGGGTTAGGGTTATTCCCCCCCTGGGGTTAGGGTTATTCCCCCCCTGGGGTTAGGGTTATTCCCCCCCTGGGGTTAGGGTTATTCCCCCCCTGGGGTTAGGGTTATTCCCCCCCGGGGGTTAGGGTTATTCCCCCCCTGGGGTTAGGGTTATTTCCCCCCTGAGGTTAGGGTTATTCCCCCCCTGGGGTTAGGGTTATTCCCCCCCTGGGGTTAGGGTTATTCCCCCCCTGGGGTTAGGGTTATTCCCCCCCTGGGGTTAGGATAGGACTGTGACTGGATAACACTGTCATATCAGACCTGACCAATACCGCCAAACTGTGACTGGATAACACCGCCATACCAGACCTGACCAATACCGCCATACTGTGACTGGATAACACTGCCATACCAGACCTGACCAATACCGCCATACTGTGCTGGATAACATTGTCATACCAGACCTGACCAATACCACCATACTGTGACTGGATAACACCGCTATAGCAGACCTGACCAATACCACCATACCGTGACTAGATAACACCGCCACACCAGACCTGACCAATACCGCCATACTGTGACTGGATAACACCGCCATACCAGACATGACCAATACCGACACACTGTGACTGAATAACACTGACATACGGGTAAATACAACCCTGCAGGTATACAGGACACTACAGGTATACAGGACACCAAAACTATACACTACAGGTGCACGGGACCTCCACAAAACTATATACTACAGGTATACAGGACCCCAAACTTTAAACTACAGGTATAAAGGACCCCAAAATTATACACTGCAGGTATACAGGACCTCCACCAACTATATACTTCAGGTATACAGGACCTCCACCAACTATATACTACAGGTATACAGGACCCCAAAACTATACACTACAGGTATACAGGACCTACACCAACTCTATAATACAGGTATACAGCACCTTCACCAACTCTATAGTACAAGTATACAGGACCCCGAATATACTACAGGTATACAGGAACTCCACCAGCTATATACTACAGGTATATAGGACCCCAAACTATACACTACAGGTATACAGGACCTTCACCAACTCTATACTATAGTTATACAGGACCCTGAAACTATTCACTACAGGTATATAGGATCCCCGAACTATATACTACAGGTATACAAGACCTCCACCAATTATACACTACAGGTAACCAGGACCCTCAAACTATAAACTACAGGTATACAAGACCTCCACCAACTATACATTACAGGTATACAGCACCAACTATATACAACAGGTATACAGGACCCCCGAACTATACAGTACAGGTATACAGGACCTTCACCAACTGTACACTGCAGGTATACAGGACCTCCCTCAACTATACACTACAGGTATACAGCCCCCCCAACTACATACTGCAGGTATACAGGACCCCCCCCCAACTATACACTATAGGTATACAGCCCCCCCAACTACACACTGCAGGTATACAGGACCCCCCCAACTATACACTATAGGTATACAGCCCCCCCAACTATGCACTACAGATATGCGAGACCCCTAAAAACTATACATTGTGAGTATACAGAACCCCTTCAACTATGCACTACAGGTATACACTAATTCCACTGATTAACTCAGATGAAACAATACCTTTAGCTTGGCCTCCTGGGCACCTTAGAACAAATCTAATTAACACACTGACACTTTATACCCGGGCAGCGCCGGGTACATTTTCTAGTAAATAATAATATTAATAAAATACTAGGGATCTAGCAGACACAACATACTACCCGATGCACTACAACCGTTCATAATAGCAACTGTATACGAGAACGATACAGGTTATCGGTTAGGGGAAGAATTGGACAATACAGGTGAACAGAAGGGAACACAATATGGGATTTACAATGAGAATTCAGGATTACAATATAATTCATTGTGTGTGGCATATATTGGCATCATAGTATGTATCCGCAACGTGTGCCAAAGCATATCATCTTAACTTATAGTGACGCATACCTGGACAAAACAACAGAGATCGGTATGGCAATTCATTGAGGAGAGAATTATATAATTACCAAACCATACAAATCCCATAGGGAGATGGTCGGTTATTGGACATGTGATACGCCTGAAATAGAGGTCGGGGCAATGGATATTATTGAGGCTGATTCAGATTATGTAAGGCCGTGCAGAAACAGGGTAGATAACGATACCCAGAAAATCCCACACCTGGAAGAAGGGCAGCCTTTCCAGGTAAGTCTCGATTCGGCCCAGATGATCGCACATAACATTCAATATACGTTCATTACCCGGCATTTCAGTATCTCTCTGATGAAAACCTACTGTCCAATATGTGAAGGACATACCCCGAGTGCATTCTCTATAGCAGTGGCTTACTCCCAGGAATATAAGAGATGCTGAGGCACCATCATAGCTTACTGAGCAGACGGAGAAGGGATACACTATATTGGGTGGTATAGGAGCTGGAATGGCTGCTATCAACCAGGCTGATATTAGTATTCTGAGGGCTAAACTCGCTGCCATAGCGTCTAATAGTAAGAGAGGGTTTGAGGCGCAAAGGGAAGTAAATGATGTCATCAATATTATGATGTCATCAACATAATAATTTGCAGCAAAGCCATGTGTATACCAATATAGGAGGAGAAACCGACTTTATACAACATTTCAAGGGATTAGGGGAACTTATGGCCTCAAGAGGTAAAAATATATCCTGGGCTGTGGCTTGCACACAAGGACAAGTAGAATTATCCACTAACATTAAACTGGCAATTGAATCCCTCTATAAGGGACAGTGGTCATTTGAGCTAAAGCCATTGACGTCCTACCTACATAAGTCCCTGACATACAGGCGGGCATTTCTTTTTGTATACAAAAGACTCAGGATATTTTATAGGCCATATTATAGGATATATATAGGGTGGTAGAAGACAAATGGTGGCGTAATGCAAGTGTCTGGGTTCTAGATGGAGAGTTGGTCACCAAGGACAGGACACCAGTGCTTTATCTAGAGCACCTGAGAGTCTGTTCCTTTATCTTAGATACCACCGATGTGACACTGATTACAGATCAATGTTCCATCGTTACATCTGTAAGTAAGGGAGCATGGTGTCCTCTAGGGCAGCGCTTCTCAAACTATTTCTACTGGAGCCTCACGCAACAGACCAAGGCAATGCCCACCCCTCACCAGACTGACCAAGAGGGCGCTTGGGCCTCACTACATGTGGTTATAGTCCATTTAAAAGCTGAAAGTAATGCTAGGGCTAGCTTGACGTTTCCTCACCATCCCAAGGATTAACTCCTTAAGGTCAAAGCCAATTTTCGTTTTTGCGCTTTTTCCACTTTATGTTTAAAAGTCCATAGCGCTTGCATTTTTTCACCGACTTACATGAGCCCTTATTTTTTGCGAAACCAATTGTACTTTGCAATGACAGGCATTATTTTCCATAAAATATGCTGCGAAACCGGAAAAAAATCATTTGCGCTGTCAAATTGAAAAAAAAAAGGAATTTGTTTTGATTTCGGGGAGTTTTGCATCTATGCCGTTCGCCCTATGGTAAAACTTACTCTTTTTATTTGATGGCTTTTAAAAAATTCAAACCATTGTTACCAAATATATCTTCCTTAAAATCGCTCCATTCCCAGGCTAATAACGCTGTTATCCTTTGGTCAATGGGGGCCACTTTTTGATCACTTTTTATTACATTTTTTCGGGATTTGATGCGACCAAAAATGCGCAATTTTGCACTTTGGAATTTTTTTGTGCTGAAGCCGCTTACCGTGCAAGATCAGGAATGTGATTAATAGTTCGGGCGATAACGCACACGGCAATACCAAATATGTTTCTTTATTTGTTTATTTATTAATTTATATTTATAAAATGGGAAAAGGGGGGTGATTTGGACTTTTAATGGGGGAGGGGATTTTTTATTAATAAAACCACTTTTTTACATCAACTAGAAGCCCCCTGGGGAACTTGTATATACACAGCACTGATCCCCCTGGGGGACTTGTATATACACAGCACTGGTCTCTCATAGAGATCAATGCTGTGTATATACACAGCAAAGATCCATCAGATCGGTGATAGATTGCTGTGGCCTGCTGCAGGCTACAGCAATCTATTGCCGAGCCGGGATCAGCGCCATTGCGACGCTGAGGCCCAGGCCGGCCAGAAGAACGGATCCGACCCACTAGACACCAGGGATATCAAGTATAAAGCCCTTCAATGCAGCTGTCAGGTTTGACAGCTGCATTGAAGTGCTTAATAAGCCAGCGCAGCAACGGGACCGGGCGGGACCCCTCTCTGAACTCCCCCCGTGGCACCATGACGTGCCAGGTACGTCATAGGTCGCTAAGGGGTTAAAGGGGTACTCCGGCGGTGGGGCATTTTTCTCCTGGGACCGGGGATGAGGTGACTCAGGGAAACCACGTCCACTCATCTCCCTGAATACAGCGGCGGGTCCCGCATCGCGGCGCTCCGGTCTCCACCAGGAAGCGGCCGGGAACTGGGGGCCAAAGCGCCGCAATGCGGGACCCGCCACTGGAACCAGGGAGGTGAGTGGACGTCATTTCCCTGAGCCACCTCATCCCTGGTCCCAGGAATAAAAAAAAGCCCCCCCCCCCCCGCCGGAGTACCCCTTTAATAGCCCGTGCTAACAACTTGCTGGGTCTCCCCCCGTTCTAAAAAATATTGGTATTATAGAAAATGTTATTTTGGGCATTATCTAATAGGAATAATGAGGACAGTTGTGGTGCAGCTCCCATCTTCTTTACGGCCGCGGCATCTAAGGTTTCTTACATTTCTTCAGTTTTTCTGCTTTAACTTTTATCTCTGTTTCTTTACGAGGGAATTTTTTTTTTTATTGTAACCGATTTCCTTACAAACGAAACATCTCAGATCTGCCTATAAGTCATCCCGGACTACGTGCCCGGGGGCAGTGACTTTATTTGCCAGAAGTTTCTTTCAGAATGCTGTTTTGCACATTGGTATTTTTTTGCACTGACGCAGTTTACCGTACGAGATCAGGAATGTGATTAATTAATAGTTCGAGCGATTACGCACGCGGCGATAGCAAACATGTTTATTTATTTATTTACTTTTATTTAAAACCTGGGAAAAGGGGGGTGATTCAGACTTTTATTAGGGGAGGGGGCTTTTTACTAATAACAATACTTTTTTTTTTTTTTACACATATACTAGAAGCCCCCCTGGGGTTAGGGTTATTCCCCCAGGGGTTAGGGTTATTCCCCCTGGGGTTAGGGTTAATACCCCCCTGGGGTTAGGGTTATTCCCCCCTGGGGTTAGGGTTATTCCCCCCCTGGGGTTAGGGTTATTCCCCCCCTGGGGTTAGGGTTATTCCCCCCCTGGGGTTAGGGTTATTCCCCCCCTGGGGTTAGGGTTATTCCCCCCCTGGGGTTAGGGTTATTTCCCCCCTGAGGTTAGGGTTATTCCCCCCCTGGGGTTAGGGTTATTCCCCCCCTGGGGTTAGGGTTATTCCCCCCCTGGGGTTAGGGTTATTCCCCCCCTGGGGTTAGGGTTATTCCCCCCCTGGGGTTAGGGTTATTTCCCCCCTGAGGTTAGGGTTATTCCCCCCCTGGGGTTAGGGTTATTCCCCCCCTGGGGTTAGGGTTATTCCCCCCCTGGGGTTAGGGTTATTCCCCCCCCCTGGGGTTAGGGTTATTTTCCCCCTGGGGGACTTCTAGTATATACACTTTGATCTCTCATTGATCTTTGCTGTATAGATATACAGCAAAGATCAATGAGATCAGCACTCGTTTGCTTTTGGCTGCTGCAGCCGAAAACGAACGAGTGCCGAGCCAAGGCCGACACCAGGGAACGGATGCCTCCGGTAATCGGATGCAGCGGTCATGTTTGACAGCTGCATCTGATTACTGTATTAGCGGGCACGGCGATCGGACCGTGCCCGCTAATACCCGCGGTCCCGGGCTACAAGAGGCACCTGGAACCGCGGCGGTTCAGAGCGGGGTCGCCGCTCGGCCCCGCTCTGAACACCTCTTACGGGCGCATGCGTCCTTAAGAGGTTAAATGGGTTGTTTACAAAAAATTTTTTTCTTTTAAATCAACTAGTGCCAGAAAGTTATACAGATTTGTAATTTACTTCTATTAAAAATCTCTAGTCTTCCAGTACTTATCAGCTGCTGTATGTCCTGCAGGAAGTGGTGTATTCTCTCCAGTCTGACACAGTGCTCTCTGCTGCCACCTCTGTCCATGTCAGGAACTGTGGAAGTGTCCCCTCACCCTGCCTATAGATGTTTACCAAAAAGATTGAACATGGCCCCTTAAAGGGAACCTGTCACCCCCCGTACCGGGGTGACAGGCTCCCGACCCCCCGTTAGAGACCCCTATACTTACCTCATCCCGCCGGGTCCCGCTTCTGGATTCGGTCGGGTCCCGGAGATCTCAGCCGCTGCAGCCCGGCGCGCGCGCTGAGAGATGAGTCCAACACCCATAGAGAATGACAGGAGAGTCCAGCGCTCTGTCATTCTCTATGAGCGTTGGACTCATCTGTCAGCGCGCGCGCCGGGCTGCAGCGGCTGAGATCTCCGGGACCCGACCGAATCCAGAAGCGGGACCCGGCGGGATGAGGTAAGTATAGGGGTCTCTAACGGGGGGTCGGGAGCCTGTCACCCCGGCACGGGGGGTGACAGGTTCCCTTTAACTCCATCCTCTGCACCTCATGCGTTTAACGTTAGAAAACATGAAACAATCTATTCAAGAAGAAAACCCCCCTACCTCTCGCTCTCCTCCCCGATGGCCCTGTAAAGCACAATACTCCTGACATGCAAGTAGCGACACCCCCCCCCCCCCCCCCCCCGTCTCCCCAACACCTCTAAACATTTCTGTAATACCGACGGTACCTCCTCATATATGTGGCCCACATCCATGCAAAGGAGAAACAAACAAGAAATCACAAGTTTATAACGAATATTTTTCCAACCACTCAATAGCGTCTATAGGGGAATGAAAGGGGTGCGCTGTTTCATTATAGACCAGTCTGGATGCATAGAGCGACATCGCAAGGCAGGATGGACTTTGCTGCGGGAAACTCCCAGGCCGCTCCCCTAAGAGAAGGACCTCAGCGAACACCGACTGAAGAACTGAAGGAGTCCGGGACTAGGTGCTCTTCCTCTGTGGTAGAAGGATGCAACGTTAGGACGTAGTTCAGACTGAAGCTGAGCTGGAACTGGGAATGGACTGAGATCCAAATAGCTAGATCACTAGGAAGTGGCGGATAGCCGGGAAGCACAGACATGGTTACTGACTGACAAACAACTGAGAAAGGAGGTGAGGAGGTGAAGACTATATATATACCCTCAGGAGAACACGCCAGAAGACTCCAGAGCCTGTGGGCTGAGCTTATAAATGCAGGTGGACAGGCGCATGCCTGCCACTAGAGGGAGCCCACACCGCTAAGAGGCCAGCTCAGACCAAGCGAAGCTGGCAGAGGACAAGCAGGCTGAGAGAAAGCGAGATGATCACAGCGCAGTGTCACCCAGAGCAGGTAGGGGGAACGGACACGGCCGCGTGTAGTTACACATAGCCACCTTTATCCATGTTGTCCTAAGAGGAGCCCCAGGAAGGCGGCCAATCCGGGAAATTCTATGTGCCCTCTCAATGTCCAATTGCTGTGACAACAGTTCCAGTACGAAATCCAAAACTTTAACAGGTTATCCCCCTCCCCCCTCTGGAAATCTCACCATCCTAACATTTGCTTTTCCGGAACAGTCCTCTTAGTCTGTTAGTTCATTGTGTAAAACCAGGGAGCACTCAGGGAACCAGAAGAGTCTTCACGCTGTTTTTGTATTGAGAGCATAGTCTTTTCTATCTCTGTGACTCTTCTCTTTATTTAGGTCTTTATTGGGGATCCATCTGAAATCAGCCCCCCGATTTGCAGTTTAACATCAGTGCTCTGGGTTCAACACATGCAAGGAGTTTGTAGGCTAAGAATGTTTCATCCAGGATAAACTGGAATATAGACTGTGGGCCTGTTATTTTTTTGAATATGAAAATCTTTTCTGCTTTGTGTGAGTTCTTTTGTGTTTTTTGAGATGAGCATTCAAAGAAAAACATTTCCCACATTCTGAACATGAAAATGGCTTCTCTCCTGTGTGAATTTTTTGGTGTTCAACTAGATGTGTTTTTAATGTAAAACATTTCCCACATTCTAGGCATGAAAATGGTTTCTCTCCCGTATGCGTTCTTTCATGTCTTTTAAGATGTGATTTCTCAGAAAAACATTTGCCACATTCTAAACATGAAAATGGCTTTTCTCCTGTGTGAGTTCTTTTATGTGCAGTAAGCTGTGGCTTCAAAGTAAAACATTTGCCACATTCTAAACATGAAAATGGCTTCTCTCCTGTGTGAATTCTTTGATGTTGAACAAAATATGATTTTGCCATAAAAGATTTCCCGCATTCTGAACATAAAAATGGCTTCTCTCCTGTGTGACGTCTCTGATGATTAACAAGATCCGCTTTCTGAATAAAACAGTTATCACATTCTGAACATGGAAATGGCTTCTCCCCTGTGTGTTTTTTGTGATGTCTAACAAGATCCGATTTCTGAATAAAGCCTTTTCCACATTCTGAACATGAAAATGGCTTTTCCCCTGTGTGAGTTCTCTGATGTTTAACAAGAACAGATTTCAAAGTAAAACATTTCCCACATTCTGAACATGAATAGGGCCTCTTCTTACTTTGCTTAACAGTCGGTGATGAATCAGAAGATGGGACTGGTACAGAAGGATGAGATGGCAGATCTTTGCTGTGAGGGGCTGGGAGTATATCTGGGCTAATAGAATGTTCTTCATATGTATCTTGTGTGATCTGACCATCTGCTGTAATATCTGGAGATATCTGATGTCCCTCTGATCTCCGGGGACACTCAGCTGCCAAGAATAAAACAAAAGAATAAAAATATTTTTGTGTAATAACTAGATGAGTGTGATTTGAGCATGCAGCACTTGGGAGTCCTGGAAAACAGGGATATGGCCATACACTGTATACCTGTTTTTCATGACTCCCTAGTGCTGCATACAACTTTGTCAGCCACCAGTATTCCAAGGCCAAGCGGGCGGACTTGAGCATGCTTGACTCTCACTCATTTCTAGCGATAACATGTTGCATATATTCAATGACCTTGTAGAGAGATTACAGGGTAGGATAATAATATGAGGTCTGCAAGGAAATAAGCAGAGAGGAGGAGAATATAATATTACAGAGAGAGCTAAAGAAGCTGAAGGCTGGGGCAGAGAGAGCTAAAGAAGCTGGAGGCTGGGGCAATGGAATCTGATGAAGCTAGAGACTTAAGGGCCCTATTACACCGTCCGATATTCTATGTAAGCGAGTTCTGATCTGCCAGACCAGCGATCACTTACTGAGCCTATTACGCGGCTCCACGATCGTTTAGCAATATCTGTATATATATCACTAGTGATGTCTGTGCAGCCCTTGCTGCATATTTAGAGAATAATAAAGCATTACTTTACCTCTCCATGCTCTCAGGCTTCCTTCCGTCCTTCGAACTCCTCGCCACCGCCGTCAAAGCTTCTGAGATGTCTCTGAAGTGACAGCCCACTCTGCCAATCGCTGGCCAAGACAGGACAGAGACACGGCCAGTGATTGGTTGAGCTGACTGTCACTGCAAAGACGGCTTCAGACGCTTCAGCGGTGGCTTCACAGCCCTTCCACACATCATAGCTAACAACTCCACCTACCTGATCCTGAGGGGGGACGGGGACATCTCTCTGGTGCTGTTCTCTTACTGGATCTGACTGGAGGGAACACATACAGAGACTGAATTCATTCTTTCCATCCAGATAATACAGAGAGGAGGTGTGTATATAGTCCTGTCTATTACCTGCTGATGGGAGGGGCTGCTGATCCTCCAGCATCACATCCTTGTACTGATCCTTGTGTCCTTCTACATACTCCCACTCCTCCATGGAGAAATAGACCGCCACGTCCTGACACCTTATAGGAACCTGACACACACAATGGTCACACAGTCATCCCCCCCACCCCTCCAGTGGTGTTACTGTATAATGTCCCAGCATTCCCAGCAGCCACAGTCTCACCTCTCCACTCAGCAGCTCCACCATCTTGTTGGTGACTTCTAGGATCTTCTCTTCCTCCATTTCCTCATGTATCAGGGGCCCCGGGATTGGGCTCAGGGTTCTTCCCCATCCTTCACACCCAGGGGCCCCACAGCGCCCACTAGAGGACTTCTTCACTACTGTGTAATCCTGTGTATGGAGAGACACATTCCTATCACTCCATCCATTCCCAGAATCCCTCACCTCTCCAGTCCTATCCATCTGTTATTCCATAGATAAGAATGATGTCATGATGACATCACTCCCAGAATCCCTCACCTCTCCAGTCCTATCCATCTGTTATTCCATAGATAAGAATGATGTCATGATGACATCACTCCCAGAATCCCTCACCTCTCCAGTCCTATCCATCTGTTATTCCATAGATAAGAATGATGTCATGATGACATCACTCCCAGAATCCCTCACCTCTCCAGTCCTATCCATCTGTTATTCCATAGATAAGAATGATGTCATCATGACATCACTCCCAGAATCCCTCACCTCTCCAGTCCTATCCATCTGTTATTCCATAGATAAGAATGATGTCATGATGACATCACTCCCAGAATCCCTCACCTCTCCAGTCCTATCCATCTGTTATTCCATAGATAAGAATGATGTCATGATGACATCACTCCCAGAATCCCTCACCTCCCCAGTCCTATCCATCTGTTATTCCATAGATAAGAATGATGTCATGATGACATCACTCCCAGAATCCCTCACCTCCCCAGTAAGCAGAAAGAGTATGTGTAGGGTGAGGGTTATTATCCTGTCGGCCATCTTGTCTCTGTCTCTCTCCATGGTTGATGGGTCGGTCTCTTATATAGAAGATATCAGCAGAGGATCCTGGAGGGAAGAGGAGGAGACAATGTAATATATCGGGGTCTCCAGTATAATATAACTTTATTGATCAGGCACAGTGAACAGTCACATGATGTCCCAGGAAAGAGAGAAGAAAATGTGAAGAAAGATTCTCATCTCCCCCAACATGATATCATCCAGATGAGAGGAGAGAAGAGGAAACAGCACAGATCGGCCTCCTGGGATCAGCAATGACACAAGGAACAACAACACCTCATACCTAATACCGCCCAGTCCTGAAGGGGTTAATGGTCCCCCAGCTCCTTCCCTGCAGTGTGCTTCCAAGACCTGCCATGATGTCACAGTCATGTGATCAGTCACATGGAGGAGGAGGAGTCACATGATCAGGGGCTGCTGCTCAGTGTATGCAGGACTCTGCTGTGCTGGATGAGCTGAAGTGATGTGTGTGGAGCAGAGCTGTGTGTGTGTGATGTGTGTGGAGCAGAGCTGTGTGTGTGTGATGTGTGTGGAGCAGAGCTGTGTGTGTGTGTGTTGTTGGAGTCCTGGATAACAAGGATATGGCTATAGACTCCCTAGTGCTGTATACACAGTTGTCAGCCGCTGCCACCGGTATTCAAAGGCCGAATGAGCTGACTTGAGTATGCTCGAAAATAATAAAGCAATACTTTACCTCTCCCTGCTCCCCGGCTTCCTTCCTTCCCTCCTAAAGGGCTTCTCCCCACGGCCGCCGTTAAAGCTTCTGAGATGTCTCTGAAGTGACCGGCTGCTCAGCCAATCACTGGCCGAGACAGGACAGAGCCGCAGCCAATGATTGTCTGAGCTGCCTGTCACTGCAAAGACGGCTTCAGAAGCTTCAGCGTTGGCTGGGGGGAACCGGGAGAAGCAGGAAGGACACCGGGGAGCGTGAAGAGGTAAGGATAGCTGCATTATTTTCTCTGCACGTTCATCGGCCACCGACCACTCACTTCCTATTACACAGCGCAATACGCGGGCGACGATTTGTAAACCTGCTGAAAGAAAATGATCGGCATATAATTATCACCTTCTCGGCTGGTCGTTGTCTTCTTTATTAGCAGGTCCAATGCTGCGTTTACACGTAGCGATAATTCGCGTTTAGACGGAACAATATATCGTACGGAAAATTCGTTTTGCGATCTCTTAAGCCTCTCGGACATAGGTAAAATCGGTAAACGACGGTTTACACGGAACGATCTGCAAATTTTTTGCGAACGACGATTTCAGAGCATGTTCAAAGATCAAAATGAACGATTTCTCGGTCATCGTTCGATCGTTCGCGGCATTTACAGGTACGATTATCGGTCGAATTCCATCGTTATCGTGCAAATTCGCACGATAATAGTTCCATGTAAACGCAGCATAAGTTACACATTAGCACTGAGGAAATGGGATGCACCTGGGGGCAGTGTACGGGGGTTCATGGCATATCATGATGGGGGGGGGGGGGTAGTGTATAGCAGTCTATGACCTATCACGCTCCTCTCACTCTATGGCAGGCGCTGATATATTGTGCCACTATAGTCACTGTGGTCTCTTCCTCTCCCGGCAGGATGGGCATGTTTCTCTTCCTCCTCCATGGTGGAGAAGCCTGGGAGGAGATCAGAGCGTCTCCTATAGTGAGTGTCCCTCACTGCTGAGTATTTGGAGCAGTGTAGCAGGAAGTGGGCCTCATCCTCCACGGCCTCCTGGTCGCACTGCTGGCACAGTCTGCTCTCTCTGGAAATGTAACTCTGTTGGTGCCGCCCGTATTCAAAGGCCAGGCTGTGAGTACTCTGTCTGTAGTCTAGTACTCTAGTCTGTAGCTGCTCAGGATTTGTCGGTCTCTGGGTTTGGTTTTCTAGATATGGGGCCAGTCTGTACTCTGTAGCCCCTGGTATATGGCCAGTCTGTACTCTGTAGCCCCTGGTATATGGCCAGTCTGTACTCTGTAGGCTCTGTTATATGATCAGTCTGTACTCTGTAGCCCCTGGTATATGGTCAGTCTGTACTCTGTAGGCTCTGTTATATGATCAGTCTGTACTCTGTAGCCTCTGGTATATGGTCAGTCTGTACTCTGTAGTCTCTGGTATATGGTCAGTCTGTACTCTGTAGTCTCTGGTATATGGTCAATCTGTACTCTGTAGTCTCTGGTATATGGTCACTCTGTACTCTGTAGTCTCTGGTATATGGTCAGTCTGTACTCTGTAGTCTCTGGTATATGGTCAGTCTGTACTCTGTAGTCTCTGGTATATGGTCAGTCTGTACTCCCTCTGTAGTCTCTGGTATATGGTCAGTCTGTACTCTTTAGACTCTGCTATATGGTCAGTCTGTACTCCCTCTGTAGGCTCTGGTATATGGTCAGTCTGTACTCTTTAGGCTCTGGTATATGGTCAGTCTATACTCTGTAGTCTCTGGTATATGGTCAGTCTGTACTCTGTAGTCTCTGGTATATGGTCAGTCTGTACTCTGTAGTCTCTGGTATATGGTCAGTCTGTACTCTTTAGACTCTGCTATATGGTCAGTCTGTACTCCCTCTGTAGGCTCTGGTATATGGTCAGTCTGTACTCTTTAGGCTCTGGTATATGGTCAGTCTGTACTCTGTAGTCTCTGGTATATGGTCAGTCTGTACTCTGTAGACTCTGCTATATGGCCAGTCTGTACTCTGTAGTCTCTGGTATATGGTCAGTCTGTACTCTGTAGACTCTGGTATATGGTCAGTCTGTACGCTGTAGGCTCTGGTATATGGTCAGTCTGTACTCTGTAGGCTCTGGTATATGGTCAGTCTGTACTCTGTAGTCTCTGGTATATGGTCAGTCTGTACTCTGTAGTCTCTGGTATATGGTCAGTCTGTACTCTGTAGACTCTGCTATATGGCCAGTCTGTACTCTGTAGTCTCTGGTATATAGTCAGTCTGTACTCTTTAGGCTCTGGTATATGGTCAGTCTGTACGCTGTAGGCTCTGGTATATGGTCAGTCTGTACTCTGTAGTCTCTGCTATATGGTCAGTCTGTACTCTTTAGGCTCTGGTATATGGTCAGTCTGTCCGACATGGAGATAGAGGAGCGGCTGCACATCACACCTATGGCTGATACCAATGCTGCTAAGCCTATTTTAAAAAAACAACTTCAGGATGTTGGAATATGAAATGATCAAGCCATATCGCCCCGTGTACTGACGTGCAGGTCTCCTGGTTCACACGGGTCACTACGCTAACTCCACACCGTGTCGGTCAGTGACCGCCACCCCCGCAAAGCGTGCACATGCAGGGAAGGGAGGCCATAGAGTGGCCCTGCAACCCCCATGTCACAGGACCAGACCCAAAGTGCACCCCCAAAAAGTCCCAGCCAGCACCACCGGCGGGGAAGGCTGCCCCCAAACACCACAAGTATGGATATGGTATTACACTCACCAAAAACTGCTGCAGACAGGATGGGAAAAACATGGAGGTACTGACCGACACAGTGTGGACTTAGTGTAGGGACCCATGTGTATCAGATACCTGCACGCGGTACATGGGGCAGTGTGGCTTGATCAATTCACATACAGAATTCTGATGTTTTTTATGCAGCCACCTTCTGGGATGCCCTGTCTCCTGTTCCTTTTGTGAGGTTGTATGGGGTGCTTGTCTGGTTGGGCTGGTTTCCAGTAGGTATGTTTTGGGGCTCTGCTTTGCCTGGGGCCCCTTGGTGTAGCAAGGCTTTATGGAATAGGAACCTTCACTACTACCATGTAGGTGGCCCCAGAATGACAGCGCCCTCTTCTGGATAGTGAGGTGTAGGGGGAATCTGCCCAGCTCTGCTCTACAGGCACAGTTGGAGGTGCTCCGATGGACCTGGAGGAGATGCTTACAGAATTCCAGGTGGAATATTTCCGTTGGGCTGGAATCCCACCTTAACCAGTCGGAGTATGTGTAAGGACTAGAGATGAGCGAACCGGGTTCGAGTCGATCCGAACCCGAACGTTCGGTATTTGATTAGCGGGGGCTGCTGAACTTGGATAAAGCTTAAAGGTTGTCTGGAAAACATGGATACAGCCAATGACTATATCCATGATTTCCACGTAGCCTTAGGGCTTTATCCAACTTCAGCAGCCACCGCTAATCACATGCCGAACGTTCGGGTTCGGATCAACTCCAGCATGCTCCAGGTTCGCTCATTTCTAGTAAGGACCCCAGACTTCACTGCCGTACAGGAGGATTGGTGGAATGATGGAGTCGAAGATTTTAAGCCAAACCCTGACAGGTGGTAGAATCCCCTACAGGTGGTAGAATTTTGCACACTTTGGGGAAGATTTATGAAAGGGTGTAAATATACACCTGGTGTAAACAGCCCCCAGCAACCAATCACAGCTCCTCTTTTATTTTACCAGAGCTGAAAGCTGAGCTGTGATTGGTTGCTGTGGGCAGTTTACACCAGGTGTATATTTACACCCTTTCATAAATCTCCCCCTTTGTCTCTCAGCATCTCGATGGCTGACTTAAAGCTCCCCGTCTATTCTATTATCAGGCCCAGGTAGGTGTAGCTGCTGGGGGCTGGTTGTGTAGCGTGAAGATAGGGGACCTGGCTGACTTTGTTTTCCTTCTCTGGAACACCACAGTGTTGGTCTTTTTTAGGTTGATGGGTAGGGCCTATGTGGTGCTGAACTTCTCCAGAATGGCTAGCTGGTCTTGGAGACCTTTCTCAGTTTGTGATAGAAGGAGATCATCCGCATACAGAAGGAATTTCACCTCGGTGTTGTGCAGGGTGCCAGTTCATTGATGTAGATGTTGAAGAGAGTTGGACTGAGGCAGAAGCCCTGCCTGACTCCTCAGCTCTGTTGGAAATACGCTGTTCTCTTCCCATTTACCTTCAGGCGTTGGTTCTCAGTGTAGGAGCTTTTGATTACATCATAGGTCTTCCCCCTATTCCGCTCTCCAGCAATTTAAGAAGTAATCCTGGGTGCCACACCAAATCGAAAGCCTTATTGAAGTCAATAAAACAGGCGTTTGTGTCGTGGATGTGGCTCTGGATAAGTCAGTGCAGGGTGTAGACGTGGTCCGTAGTGTGGTGATGCAGCGTGTAGATGTGGTCCATGGTGAGGTGATGCAGGGTGTAGATGTGGCTCTGGATAAGTCAATGTAGGGTGTAGACGTAATCCATGGTGCGGCGATGCATGGTTTAGACGTAATCCATGGTGCGGTGATGCAGGGTCTAGACGTAATCCATGGTGCGGCGATGCATGGTTTAGACGTAATCCTTGGTGCGGTGATGCAGGGTCTAGACGTACTCCATGGTGCGGTGATGCAGGGTGTAGACGTAATCCATGGTGCGGTCATGCAGGGTGTAGACGTAATCCATGGTGCGGGCATGCAGGGTGTAGATGTGGCTCTGGATGAGGAGGTGCAGGCTGTATACGTGGTGCGGTGGTTTGGCATGAGCCCTGCTTGGCTTTTGCTGAGAACATTGTGTTGGGTGAGGAAGCCCTGGATTCTCTGGTTCATGATGTTGTTGAAGAGTTTCCCCAGGTTGCTGCTGACACATACCTCTCGGTAGTTGGCCGGGTCGTACCTGTCCCAGCTCTTGTGCATTGGGGTTATGACACCTTGGTTCTAGGCACGAGGGAAGTAGCCAGAGCTCAGCACAATGTTGTACAATTTGTGCTATGGCCGCCTGTATTGCTGGGGAGCTATATTATTTCGGGGGGGATGCCGTCAGTACCGCTGGCTTTCTTACACCTTATAGTGGATAGTCTCTTTGATATCTCCTGCAGTGTAAGGGCGGGTTCACACTACGGAATTCTCGCGGACAATGTCCGCGGAATTCCGTCAGCTGTCCGCCCGCACATCTGGGCGCCTTTCCGACGACCCCATAGACACCATTCTATGGGCTGGCGTATTCCGCTATACGCTGAAAGAAGTGTCATGTCACTTCTTTTAGCGGATCACGGAATACGCCAGCCCATAGAATGGTGTCTATGGAGCCGGCGGAAAAGCGCGTGCCCGTGCGGGCGGACAGCTGACGGAATTCCGCGGACATTGTCTGCGAGAATTCCGTAGTGTGAACCCGCCCTTATAGGGGAATCCAGAGGGTTTTGGAAGTCCTTAAGTATCTCCTCCATGGTCTTCAGTTTTGATATAATTTGTTCTTGATCCAGATTCCGTTCCTTTTTTGGGATGTCTCCATAGAGGTCTCTGAAATATTGGAGCCAGATGTTGCCGCTCTCAATGTGGAGGTGTTTTTTTTTTTCCCCTTTGTGCCCAGGTGGTTCCATAGTTCCCAGAAGGAGTTTTTTTGGAGGGCGTCTTGGAGCTGGGTGAACTTAGTTAAGGTGTATTCCGGTTTGTATTGCCTCTGTATTGTGCCATTGGCCTCCCGCAGATGGGTGTTGTTGGGGTCCCTGTGCTTTTTATTTGAGGCCGATCTTAGGGTCTTCCGTACAGCTTTGCACTCCTTATCGTGTTAGGATCGTCTTCTTTTGCCTTCTTCTGCCTTCTCTTTTTCAGGTCAACCATTTGTGCCATGGTGTGAAATCTATGATTAAGATCCCTTACAGCTTGATAGACTCCTGGGTTAATCTCATACACCATGTTGCTGATATTGTGGAGTATCCCTTGGATTTCTGGTTTAGGGTGCATGCACACTGAGGAATTGTGGCAGAATTTCTAGGGGATTCTGTGGCAAAATGCGCTGAATTGCAACATTGCTCCTTCCCATATATTTTAATGAGCTTTCTGACTATTTTTGCACACTGCGGAATATTCCGCCGCGGATCTGTTTACCGCCTAAATAATTGATATGTCACTTCTTTGGGCGGATTCCGCTAGAGGAATCCTATAGAAGTCAATGGGGCTTCAATTCTGCTTGAAATTCCGCTCGAATTCTGCCAGAGCAGAAATCTTTCCTCTTCAATTCCGCGAGAATTGCTCAGTCTGCATATACCCTAAATGTGCAACTCTGTATATTTGGGAGCCTACTGAGGTTTTTGTCCTGGTGGTTGGTTTGTCGACTTAATATATAGGGATATTTGGTTATGGTCCAATAGGTGTGATTGTGGATTGACTGTGAGGATCCCAATGTCTAAGGGGTCCATGTCACACACCTATCAATCTATTTATCTATCTATCTCCTCCTTGTCTATCTATCTAGTAAGCAGAAACTCCTTGGCACTCCCAAGTACAGTGGATGACATTGTGATCTTTATTCCATGAAGGTATACAGCATTGTGAGACGTATCCCTCCAGCATACACAGCTGTAAAATCACATGGTATATAAAGGCAGTGACATCAGAATACAATTTGCATACATAATAAGCGATACAAAGCCATCGGAGTATAACTAGTATACATCAAATGCAATACAAATCATACAAAATATAAAGTTCAATGTAACCTATATTACTGCGAACCAAGATTATATCTATATAACAAACACACCTCAAACATATCTATTTTATACCGAAAGTGCAAATATGCAAAACGGTGTCAGTATCGATCTCTATCTGACCACTGCGGTATACTATAGTCTGCAGGGTGTAATACTCTGCAGAATCTGCATAGACCTGGTATCTGATATCACAGCTTTTTTCCACCTAAGTAGTGACATCATCGCAACTCGAGGGAAAATGTCTTCCGGCGGGGGTCCTGAGGCCGGGTTGCCCTGCTCACCGCAAAAACGGGGAAGAGGTAAGCAATACGTTATTGTTACTCTCTGCCCTGCGAGAAGTCAGCTGAGGCCGGCCTTTAACTATTTATAATTTAAAGAGCTATACATTGGCTTCTCTCTTTTGGACCTCCGAAAAAAAAGGTTTCCTGCATTCTGAACATGAAAATATATGGGTGGGGGGGGGGGGGGCTGAGTTCTTTGATGCTGAACAAGATCTGTTTTCTGAGAAAAACATTTCCCACATTTTGAACATGAAAAAGGCTACTCCCCTGTGTGACTTCTTTGATGTTCAACAAGAACGAATTTACGGGTAAGACATTTCCCACGTGCAATACGATTTTTTTCATGTTGGACATAACTTGTTTTCTGAGTAAAACTTTTTCCGCATTCCATACACGTAAATGGCTTCTCCCCTGTGTGAGTTCTTTCATGGTTGTTAAGATATGACTTCCGAGTAAAACATTTCCCGCATTTTGAACATGAAAATGGCTTCTCCCCTGTGTGAGTTCTTTGATGCTGGATAAGATCTATTTTCTGAGAAAAACCTTTCCCACATTGTGCACACAAAAATGGCTTCTCCCCTGTGTGGCATCTTTTATGTTGAACAAGATTTGATTTACGGGCAAAACATTTCCCACATTCAACACACACAAAAGGCTTCTCCCCTGTGTGAGTTCCTTGATGTCTAATAAGATCTGATTTCTGAACAAAACTTCTCTCACATTTTGAACATGAATATGGCTTCTCCTTATTTTTCTCCACAAACGATGAGGAGGAAGACGACGGGACTGGTATAAAAGGATCAAATGACAGATCGCTGTTGTAAGAGGCTGATGGGATATATGGGAGAATGGATTGTTCTTCATATGTATCTTGTGGGATATAATCATCTGCTGTAATATCTGGAGATATCTGATGTCCCTCTAAGTTCCACGTATAGTCGTCTGCCAACGATAAAAGATTGGATTTTTATATTTATGGTGTAGACAATCCCCTCATCACATCAATCTGCTATATACCTCTTCCCGTGACATCTCCCAGCTATATACCTGCTCCCGTGATATCACTGCTGCTATATACCTCCTCCTGGGATATCACCCCTGCTGTATACCTCCTTCCTTGGAACTTCTAGTATTCCCTCCCTCTAAGGCCCTATTACACAGAGCCATAATCCGCTGGTTATCAGGCCAATTATCGCTCTGTGTAATAGAGACAATGATTGGCCGATGACAACAATCAATGGCTGATCGTTTCTTTAGGTCCAACACCAAAATCTTTGGCCTGCGGCCATGCCTCACTGTATGTAATTGCTCCGTGAAATAGTGATGTGCGGCAAGCGGCTAATGATTGGATAAACTGTTATATATCACCTCTCCACGCTCCTGGTCTTCTCCTGCCCCCTACTCGCTTCGCGGGACCGCTGCGGTCAGTGATTGGCCTAGCGGCCTGTCCGCTCAGAGAAGCTGCAGTGCCCGGTGCCAGGAAGCGAGCAGAGGGCAGGAAAAGACCAGGAGCAGGGCAAGGCCTGCACAGAAATCACCAACTATATATAACCAAGATCTCGCAGCTCCTAACACCTACATTTCAGTTGTGTTAAATTTTTGGTTTGCCCGACTTTGCTTGAACATGGCTCGGCTCGCGTGCCATTCCGCTCAGCAGTGGCTGAAGCTTAGAGGGAACATTGATCTCACATCTCCAAAACATACCGTCTTACCCTGAGTAGTGTTGGAGAGGTTGTGGCTAGACATAAGTGAGTAGTGAAATATTCTAAGGCTCAAAATTTGATTAGAACAGACTGCGATCAACTATTCGATTCAACCCCATTAAAGTCTATGGGAGAAAAATGCTAGTTTCTTGGTGACCTTTTTTTTTTCTTCTGGCGTGACCTTGTGTTTAGAAATGGGCAACTAGTACTCGGTTGAATACTACACAATTCAAAATACTCGTTTTCGATCAAACATCCGACCAAAAACGCAGCCAAAATTCGATGCCCCTCCCATCTTCCCTGGCACTTTTTTCTAGCCAATAACAGCGTCTACAGTAATTGGCAGGCTTACTCATGTGACCTCCAGAGTATAAGAACTTTGCTTTTCCTGCTCGTCATCAGATGCCTGATTGAAGGTAGTCAGGGAGAGATAGTGGAGTAGGGATAGTGAGAATTTAGCTGATTGTAGGCAGGAAAGACCCCAAAAGCCCTTTTTAGGGCTACTACAATACACAGCACAGCAGATAGCAGTTATTGGCCGGCTACCAGAACAACTGCAGCTTATTCTCCCAGACAGCGGCTCATTGTGAAAAATAGGCTTCAGTTCATCTATTTGCTCCTACAATGTAAGTATTGCAGATAGTTGAGGGATAGATATTGGAGTAGGGACAGTGAGAATTTTAGCAGATTGTAGGCAGGCAAGACCACAAAAGCCCTTCTTAGGGCTACTACAATACACATCACTGCAAAGAGCTCCTTCCATATAGTACATAGAAAGTCCCCCCTCCATTATACTATATCATATTGTACTACTTCTATACTGTAACTGCATTGCAGGTTAAATACTTGTCATCTGCTATAATTTCAGTGACCACCAGATGGTAGTGTTGCAATTGGTACACATAATATTGCAGCACTTATAATTTCTAATTTTATATTGATTTACCACACTGAGATCTTTCTCCCCCTCTGGCCTTGTGTTATTTGTGTCATTTCCTATGAAATTCCCTAGTTTTTATAAATTTTTGTAAATTATGCATATGTAAATAAAGGACTTTGTTATACTTCTAAATATTTTTTTTCGGTTTCTTCAGTGGAAAATGAGCTGCTTTACTAATTTGAATATATTGACTAAGACATCAGGTAAATGCCTACGTCTCCTGGTTTGCCGGGCCTACCGCACTTGCTCCCTCTAAGATACTCTTTAAAGCAGTGCTTCTCAATTCCACTCCTCAGGCCTCACCAACAGGTCATGTTTTGAGGCTATCCCATACAAAGATCACCTGTGATAATACCTGATGCACTGAGTATAATTATATCACCTGTGGAATACTAAGGAAATCCTCAAAACATGACCTGTTGGTGAGGCCTGAGGACTGGAATTGAGGACTGTATTGTTATTATTTCGTCACTAACTCCAAAAATAATTGTGAGGGTCACTACCAGGCTCTCATGCACAACTGCAAGGTGTGGGGCAAAGTGTCCCCATTTCACCTTTAAATCAGAATCTCGCTGTTTCACGACGATCAGAGTATTGTCCATGTCGAACCATGTTAAAACGGACTTCCAAAAATTAAAGATACCCCGGTTTGCCAGAGCTGCCAGACTTATTTTTTGTCACTGCTCAGGAGTGCCAATTTTCATGCGTTATGCCATTAGTGGGTGGTTTTTGAATCTTCAATTTCAAATAAAATTTTAATCTCAATTTTTTTATTAATTAAAAGCGCTTCAAACGTGGGTATATGTTAGGGTGCTGTCTTCCTGTTCTGTATCACTGACAGTGATAGTGGCATAATACTACGACTTTGGCGTGTTAGATGCAGCCAGGCATGCTTCGCCTGCTGTCCCAGTTGCATCCAGAGGTGTTGTCATCATTTCCTGAGGTGTCATCGTGGACTTGGTGACCTCCAAGTGGTCGAATTTTGATTTCCAAGAAACAAGCATTTTTCTCCAATTCACTTTAATGGGATTCGATATTCAGGAATATTCTCTGCATGTAGTGGTCACTACTTACCTGGGCTGTTACCTGTAGTGATGTCCTCCTTATACTGCTCATCACTGCTCACATCTGGCTCTTCTTTTACTATAATGTTTAGAACATCACTAAAGTTTATTTCTTCCCCCTGATTCGTGATCTGTGAGAAAATAAAGAAAATGTGAAGAAGAGACAACAGAAATCTTAGAGGCAGAGAGAAGAGACGAGAAGGAGAGGAGAACAGAAGGAAGACAGTGTATGGCATTAACCCTTACCGTACGTTACACACAGACCAGACAACATGGAAAAAAAACACAGTAGAAGGAGAGATAAGGGTTAATCCTGTTACACAGGAGAAGACACAAGACTGGAGCAGTGAAGCATTACTGTAAGGAGGAACGGAGGGTGAGGGGCCCGGAGCAAATAGGAGGAACTCCGGAGACCTAGACTGAGAGCAAGAGCCGCACATGTACACATCATAGGGAAGATCTCCATCTACCTGATCCTGATCCTGTGGGAGAAGAGGACGGGGACATCTCTCTGGTGCTGTTCTCTTACTGGATCTGACTGGAGGGAACACATACAGAGACTGAATTCATTCTTTCCATCCAGATAATACAGAGAGGAGGTGTGTATATAGTCCTGTCTATTACCTGCTGATGGGAGGGGCTGCTGATCCTCCAGCATCACATCCTTGTACTGATCCTTGTGTCCTTCTACATACTCCCACTCCTCCATGGAGAAATAGACCGCCACGTCCTGACACCTTATAGGAACCTGACACACACAATGGTCACACAGTCATCCCCCCCACCCCTCCAGTGGTGTTACTGTATAATGTCCCAGCATTCCCAGCAGCCACAGTCTCACCTCTCCACTCAGCAGCTCCACCATCTTGTTGGTGACTTCTAGGATCTTCTCTTCCTCCATTTCCTCATGTATCAGGGGCCCCGGGATTGGGCTCAGGGTTCTTCCCCATCCTTCACCCCCAGGGGCCCCACAGCGCCCACTAGAGGACTTCTTCACTACTGTGTAATCCTGTGTATGGAGAGACACATTACTATCACTCCATCCATTCCCAGAATCCCTCACCTCTCCAGTCCTATCCATCTGTTATTCCATAGATAAGAATGATGTCATGATGACATCACTCCCAGAATCCCTCACCTCCCCAGTCCTATCCATCTGTTATTCCATAGATAAGAATGATGTCATGATGACATCACTCCCAGAATCCCTCACCTCTCCAGTCCTATCCATCTGTTATTCCATAGATAAGAATGATGTCATGATGACATCACTCCCAGAATCCCTCACCTCTCCAGTAAGCCGGAAGAGTATCTCTATAGTGAGGGTTATTAGCGTCTCCGCCATCTTGTCTCTGTTTCTCTCCATGGTTGCAGGATCAGTCAGGAAATAACCAACAAGGGATCCTAAACAGAGAAGTGAGAAGCCATTGTGAAAACATTACACAATATACCTCATAACATGTGACATATATATTTCTGTATCTGTATATTAGTGTAGAGAATGTTTTGTGGGATATTAGGGGCAGAGAACAGTGGATAATGGTAAATCCCTCCCACTACTCTGACATCATCAGCCAGTGATAGCGGCCGCGGTGTACGGGCTGTGGTTGCCATACGGGGTCCAGGTGAGAGCTGTACGGCTTCATTCACACCTGGGGAGTAAGCGCCTCCCCCCACCATAAGTACGAGAGACACAGCGCTATATGTTACATATATATATATATATATACTGACACTGACCGGCTCCTGTGATGGAAAAGTGAGAGGAGAAAGAATAAAAAATGTACATACTCCACATCTATCTATATATATATACTGTACCTCCAGCTGCAGAGCCGTACAGGAGCTGTGTGCTTCCCCTGTGCTTCCAGGACCTGCCATGATGTCACAGTCATGTGATCAGTCACATGGAGGAGGAGGAGTCACATGATCAGGGGCTGCTGCTCAGTGTATGCAGGACTCTGCTGTGCTGGATGAGCTAGAAGTGATGTGTATGCAGCAGAGCTGTGTGTGTGTGTGATGTGTGTGGAGCAGAGCTGTGTATGTGTGTGTTATATATGCCTGCAGCAGAGCCCTGTGTGTAATGTACATGTAGCTGAGCTGTGTGTGTGTAATGTACATGTAGCTGAGCTGTATATGTGTAATGTACATGTAGCTGAGCTGTATATGTGTGTAATGTACATGTAGCTGAGCTGTATATGTGTGTAATGTACATGTAGCTGAGCTGTATATGTGTGTAATGTACATGTAGCTGAGCTGTATATGTGTGTAATGTACATGTAGCTGAGCTGTATATGTGTGTAATGTACATGTAGCTGAGCTGTATATGTGTGTAATGTACATGTAGCTGAGCTGTATGTGTGTAATGTACATGTAGCTGAGCTGTATATGTGTGTAATGTACATGTAGCTGAGCTGTATATGTGTGTAATGTACATGTAGCTGAGCTGTATGTGTGTAATGTACGTGTAGCTGAGCTCTATATATATGTAATGTACATGTAGCTGAGCTGTATGTGTGTAATGTACATGTAGCTGAGCTGTATGTGTGTAATGTACATGTAGCTGAGCTGTATGTGTGTAATGTACATGTAGCTGAGCTGTATGTGTGTAATGTACATGTAGCTGAGCTGTATATGTGTAATGTACATGTAGCTGAGCTGTATATGTGTGTAATGTACATGTAGTTGAGCTGTATGTGTGTAATGTACATGTAGCTGAGCTGTATATATGTGTGTAATGTGCATGTAGCTGAGCTGTGTGTGTGTGATGTGTGTGGAGCAGAGCTGTGTATGTGTGTGTTATATATGCCTGCAGCAGAGCCCTGTGTGTAATGTACATGTAGCTGAGCTGTATATGTGTGTAATGTACATGTAGCTGAGCTGTATATGTGTGTAATGTACATGTAGTTGAGCTGTATGTGTGTAATGTACATGTAGCTGAGCTGTATATGTGTAATGTACATGTAGCTGAGCTGTATATGTGTAATGTACATGTAGCTAAAACCAAAAAGAGGAGGGAATTTCTTAACCTCCTGCAGGATAATTTTCTGGGCCACTTTGCGGAGGAGCCGACTAGAAGTGATGCCTTGTTGGATCTGGTTATTTCTAACAATGCTGAGCTGGTTGGGGATGCCACTGTTCATGAACACCTGGGTAATATTGACCTCAATATAGTGACTTTTAGCTTAAAGTGTAGAAAAGAAAGACATGTTGGGAGGGCAAAAACGTTTAATTTTAAAATGGCCAATTATCCGGGGTTAAGGGCTGAAGTTCAGGGCATAGACTGGAAGCGGCTGCTGGCACATACTGATGCTGATAATAAATGGGAAATCTTCAAATCCACATTAAATAACTGTACTGCCAAATATACTACCGTTCAAAAGTTTGGGGTCACATTGAAATGTCCTTATTTTTGAAGGAAAAGCACTTTAACTTTAACTTTAAACCAATCCACTCTATACATTGCTAATGTGGTAAATGACTATTCTAGCTGCAAATGTCTGGTTTTTGGTGCAATATCTACATAGGTGTATAGAGGCCCATTTCCAGCAACTATCACTCCAGTCTTCTAATGGTACAATGTGTTTGCTCATTGGCTCAGAAGGCTAATTGATGATTAGAAAACCCTTGTGCAATCATGTTCACACATCTGAAATAAGTCTAGCTCGTTACAGAAGCTACAAAACTGACCTTCCTTTGAGCAGATTGAGTTTCTGGAGCATCACATTTGTGGGGTCAATTAAACGCTCAAAATGGCCAGAAAAAGAGAACTTTTGTCTGAAACTCGACAGTCTATTCTTGTTCTTAGAAATGAAGGCTATTCCATGCCAGAAATTGCTAAGAAATTGAAGATTTCCTACAACGGTGTGTACTACTCCCTTCAGAGGACAGCACAAACAGGCTCTAACCAGAGTAGAAAAAGAAGTGGGAGGCCGCGTTGCACAACTAAGCAAGAAGATAAGCACATTAGAGTCTCTAGTTTGAGAAACAGACGCCTCACAGGTCCCCAACTGGCATCTTCATTACATAGTCCCCGCAAAACACCAGTGTCACCATCTACAGGGAAGAGGCGGCTGCAGGATTTTGGGCTTCAGGGCAGAGTGGCAAAGAAAAAGCCATATCTGAGACTGGCCAATAAAAGAAAAAGATTAAGATGGGCAAAAGAACACAGACATTGGACAGAGGAAGACTGGAAAAAAGTGTTGTGGACGGATGAATCCAAGTTTGAGGTGTTTGGATGACAAAGAAGAAGGTTTGTGAGACGCAGAAGAAATGAGAAGATGCTGGAAGAATGCCTGACGCCATCTGTTAGCATGGTGGAGGTCATGTGATGGTCTGGGGTTGGTGCTGGTAAGGTGGGAGATTTGTACAGGGTAAAAGGGATTGTGAATAAGGAAGGCCATCACTCTGCACCGCCATGCCATACCCAGTGGGCAGCGCTTGGTTGGAGCCAATTTCATCCTACAACAGGACAATGACCCTAAACACCTCCAAATTGTGCAAGAACTATTTCCAGCAGAAGCAGCAGCTGGCATTCTATCATAGGTAATGGAGTGGCCAGCGCAGTCACCAGATCACCACCCCATTGTGGGAGCAGCTGGACCGTATGGTACGCCAGAAGTGCCCATCCAACCAATCCAACTTGTGGGAGCTGCTTCTAGAAGCGTGGGGGGCAATTTCTCCAGCTTACCCCAACAGACTAATAGCTAGAATGCCAAAGGTGTGCAATGCTGGAATTGCTGCAAAAGGAGGATTCTGGGACGGAAGCAAAGTGTGATGGAAGAACAATGTTATTTCACATACAAATCAGTATTTCTAACCTTGTCAATGTCTTGGCTCTATTTTCTATTCATTTCACAACGTCTGGTGGTGAAGAAGTGGGACTTTTCATGGAAAACACTAAATTGTTTGGGTGACCCCAAACTTTTGAACAGTAGTGTATATTCCTATGGGTAACAAATATAAACATTAAAATCAAATCCCACATGGCGACAACCGAGGTTAGAAGGGCTATAAATGAGAAAAAAGGGGCATTCAAAAAATACCAATCAGAAGGGTCAGCTGTATACAGTACAGATCAGAGGGGTCAGCTGTAGCCTTTAAACATTGCAAAGAAGCCAACAAAACCTGTAAAAATGTAATAAAAGCAGCAAAAATTCACAATGAAAGGCAGGTAGCTATAGAAAGCAAAAGAAACCCCAAAACATTCTTCAAATATATTAATGCAAAAAAACCAAGGTCAGAGCATGTAGGACCCCTAAATAATGGTGAAGGGGAATTAATAACTGGGGATCAGGAGAAAGCTGAGTTACTTAATGGGTTCTTCAGCTTTGTATATACAAAAGAAGAGGATGGAGCTGTGGTGGGTGGGGCCAGTACTGAGGTGGGTGGGGCCAGTGCTGCTAACACATGTAATGTACTGAACTGGTTTACTATAGATATGGTCCAAGATAAATTAAATAAACTCAATGTAACCAAAGCTCCAGGGCCTGATGGATTACACCCCAGAGTTCTTAGGGAACTCAGTTCTGTAATTTCTCTACCCTTGTATGAAATATTCAGTGATTCTTTGCTTACTGGTGTAAGGCAAATGTAGTGCTGATCTTCAAAAAGGGCTCTTGAACTTCCCCAGGTAACTATAGACCTGTAAGCTTAACGTCCATTGTGGGGAAACTATTTGAGGGGCTTATAAGGGACTACATCTAGGAATATGTAGTGGCTAATAGTATTATAAGTGATAACCAGCATGGTTTTACTAAGGACAGAAGCTGTCAAACCAACCTGATATGTTTCTATGAAGAGGTAAGTAGAAGCCTGGATGGCGGCGCGGCTGTGGATATCGTATATATGGATGGGGGGGGGGCGGCTGTGGATATAGTGTATCTGGATAGAGGCGGCTGTGGATATCGTGTACCTGGATTTTGCTAAAGCGTTTGACACAGTTCCTCATGGACGTCTGATGGGTAAATTAAAGTCTATCGGTTTGGAAAATTTAATGTGTAACTGGATTGAAAACTGGCTTAAAAATCGTACCCAGAGAGTGGTGGTCAATGATTCCTACTCCGATGGTCCCCGGTAATAAGTGGTGTACCCCAAGGGTCAGTACTGGGCCCTCTTCTGTTTAACTTGTTTATTAATGATATTGAGAATGGAATTAACAGCAATGTTTCTATCTTTGCAGATGACACCAAGCTTTGTAGTACAGTACAGTCTATGGAGGATGTGCAGATGTTACAGGCTTTGTAGTACAGTACAGTCTATAGATGATGTGCAGATGTTACAGGCTTTGTAGTACAGTACAGTCTATGGAGGATGTGCAGATGTTACAGGCTTTGTAGTACAGTCTATAGATGATGTGCAGATGTTACAGGCTTTGTAGTACAGTACAGTGGAGGATGTGCAGATGTTACAGGCTTTGTAGTACAGTACAGTCTATGGAGGATGTGCAGATGTTACAGGCTTTGTAGTACAGTACAGTCTATGGAGGATGTGCAGATGTTACAGGATGACTTAGACACACTGAGTGTTTGGGCGTCCACTTGGCAAATGAGGTTCAATGTGGATAAATGTAAAGTTATGCACCTGGGTACTAATAACCCGCAGCATCATATGTCCTGGGGGGAGTTACTCTGGGAGAGTCGCTGATAGAGAAGGATCTGGGTGTACTTGTAGATAATAGACTACAGAACAGCACACAATGTCAGGCAGATGCTTCTAAGGCCAGCAGGATATTGTCCTATATATAACAGGGCTGGACTCACGGGACAGGGATATAATATTACCGCTTTATAAAGCTTTGGTGCGGCCTCATCTGGAGTCGCCGTCCAGTTTTGGAACCCGATTCATAAAAGGGAAAATATGATTTATTTATTTAAATATATAAATGGCCCCTACAAGAAAAATGGGGAAAAGATGTTTCAGGTAAAACCCCCTCAAAGGACAAGGGGGCGCTGCCTTCACCCGGAGAGACAAGGGGGCGCTGCCTCCACCCGGAGAGACAAGGGGGCGCTGCCTCCACCCGGAGAGACAAGGGGGCGCTGCCTCCACCCGGAGAGACAAGGGGGCGCTGCCTCCACCCGGAGAGACAAGGGGGCGCTGCCTCCACCCGGAGAGACAAGGGGGCGCTGCCTCCACCCTGAGAGACAAGGGGGCGCTGCCTCCGCCCGGAGAGACAAGAGGGCGCTGCCTCCGCCCGTAGAGACAAGAGGGCGCTGCCTCCGCCCGGAGAGACAAGAGGGCGCTGCCTCCGCCCGGAGAGACAAGAGGGCGCTGCCTCCGCCCGTAGAGACAAGAGGGCGCTGCCTCCGCCCGGAGAGACAAGGGGGCGCTGCCTCCGCCCGGAGAGACAAGGGGGCGCTGCCTCCGCCCGGAGAGACAAGGGGGCGCTGCCTCCGCCCGGAGAGACAAGGGGGCGCTGCCTCCGCCCGGAGAGACAAGTGGGCGCTGCCTCCGCCCGGAGAGACAAGGGGCGCTGCCTCCGCCCGGAGAGACGAGGGGGCGCTGCCTCCGCCCGGAGAGACGAGGGGGCGCTGCCTCCGCCCGGAGAGACGAGGGGGCGCTGCCTCCGCCCGGAGAGACGAGGGGGCGCTGCCTCCGCCCGGAGAGACGAGGGGGCGCTGCCTCCGCCCGGAGAGACGAGGGGGCGCTGCCTCCGCCCGGAGAGACGAGGGGGCGCTGCCTCCGCCCGGAGAGACGAGGGGGCGCTGCCTCCGCCCGGAGAGACGAGGGGGCGCTGCCTCCGCCCGGAGAGACGAGGGGGCGCTGCCTCCGCCCGGAGAGACGAGGGGGCGCTGCCTCCGCCCGGAGAGACGAGGGGGCGCTGCCTCCGCCCGGAGAGACGAGGGGGCGCTGCCTCCGCCCGGAGAGACGAGGGGGCGCTGCCTCCGCCCGGAGAGACGAGGGGGCGCTGCCTCCGCCCGGAGAGACGAGGGGGCGCTGCCTCCGCCTGGAGAGACGAGGGGGCGCTGCCTCCGCCTGGAGAGACAAAAGGGCGCTGCCTCCGCCTGGAGAAAAAAAAGGTTCAATCTCTGGAGGCGACAAGCCTTCTTTACCAAGAGAACTGTGAATGTGGGGAACAGTCTACCCCAGGATCTGGTCACAGCAAAAACAGTAGAGGGCTTCAAAACCGGCCTAGACAAGTTCTCAGACCAAAATAAAATAGAGAGGAGCCATACTGGAGATGGGTCATTATAGGTATTCATGTACACACCACACTCAGGGAGTTACCATAGCAACACCAGCTGCCTCCTTAGTGTACAATACTAGCTAGGAGGAAGGCCCAGAAAGAGGGCGGAGCTATTCTAATGAGGTCCACATAAGAGAGCTGTATGTGTGTAATGTACATACCTCCCAACTTTTGCAAAGAGCAAAGAGGGACATGTGCGCCGCGGTCCCCATAGCGACCCTCCATAGCCACGCCCCCATAGCAACTCCCCTACAGTCACCACATGCTGCTGACTGAATAGTGCCCGTTATAGTA
This sequence comes from Dendropsophus ebraccatus, assembly GCF_027789765.1. Taxonomy (NCBI): domain Eukaryota; kingdom Metazoa; phylum Chordata; class Amphibia; order Anura; family Hylidae; genus Dendropsophus; species Dendropsophus ebraccatus. Next base: position 196,502,085 of record NC_091456.1, on the reverse strand, counting down.
TCCAATCCCCCCAAAAATGCCCTATATAGTATCCAATCCCCAATTATAATGCCTCACATAGTATCCAATCCCCCATATAGTGCCACACATAGTATCCAATCCCTCTATATAGTGCCACACATAGTATGCAATCCCCCTATATAGTGCCCCACATAGTATCCAATCCCCATATAGTGCCCCACCTAGTATCAAATGCCCCCATATAGTGCCCCACATAGTATCCAATGCCTCATATAGTGCCCCACATAGTAGCCAATCCCCCCATATAGTGCCCCACATAGTATCCAATCCCCCATATAGTGCCCCACCTAGTATCCAATGCCCCCCTATAGTGCCCCACATAGTATCCAATGCCTCATATAGTGCCCCACATAGTAGCCAATGCCCCCATATAGTGCCCTACATAGTAGCCAATCCTCCCATATAGTGCCCCACATAGTAGCCAATCCCCCCATATAGTGCCCCAGATAGTAGCCAATGACCCATATAGTGCCCCACATAGTATCCAATGCCTCATATAGTGCCCCACATAGTAGCCAATCCCCCATATAGTGCCCCACATAGTAGCCAATCCCTCCCATATAGTGCCCCACATAGTAGCCAATCCCCCCATATAGTGCCCCACATAGTAGCCAATCCCCCATATAGTGCCCCACATAGTAGCCAATGCCCCCCATATAGTGCCCCACATATTATCCAATCCCCCATATATGCCCCACATAGTATCCAATCCCCCATATAGTGCTCATATAGTAGCCAATCCCCCCATATTGTGCCCCACATAGTAGCCAATGCCCCCATATAGTGCCCCACATATTATCCAATCCCCCATATATGCCCCACATAGTATCCAATCCCCCATATAGTGCCCCACATAGTAGCCAATCCCCGCATATAGTGCCCCACATACTAGCCAATCCCCCCATTTGTGTGGCCAGACCAGTAAAAAAAATAAACCAGTTACTCACCTGTCCACCGCTCCCAGCAGCTCCTCTCCCGGCAAAGCACGCACTCCCGTCATCCTCCAGGGCGGGCAGCGGGGTATACAGTCACTGACTGTACCGGAAGTAATTCATGATGGAGGCTGCAGGTCACTTCCGGCACAGTCAGTGTCTCTGTACCCCGCTGCCTGCCCGGAGGATGACGGGAGTGCGCGCTCTGCTGGGAGAGGAGCTGCTGGAACCGGCGGACAGGTGAGTTACTGGTTTATTGTTTTTTTCGGTGGGGCCACGTATAATGCGGGACACTGGTTGCTGTTACGGGACCGCAGGACAGCACCCCGAAAACAGGACTGTCCCGCGGAATCCGGGACGGTTGGGAGCTATGCATGTAGCTGAGCTGTATGTGTGTAATGTACATGTAGCTGAGCTGTATATGTGTGTAATGTACATGTAGCTGAGCTGTATACACTCACCGGCCACTTTATTAGGTACACCTGTCCAACTGCACGTTACCACTTAATTTCTAATCAGCCAATCACATGGCGGCAACTCAGTGCATTTAGGCATGTAGACATGGTCAAGACAATCTCCTGCAGTTCAAACCGAGCATCAGTATGGGGAAGAAAGGTGATTTGAGTGCCGTTAAACGTGGCATGGTTGTTGGTGCCAGAAGGGCTGGTCTGAGTATTTCAGAAACTGCTGATCTACTGGGATTTTCACGCACAACCATCTCTAGGGTTTACAGAGAATGGTCCGAAAAAGAAAAACCATCCAGTGAGCAGCAGTTCTGTGGGTGGAAATGCCTTGTTGATGCCAGAGGTCAGAGGAGAATGGGCAGACTGGTTCCAGCTGATAGAAAGGCAACAGCGACTCAAATAGCCAACCGTTACAACCAAGGTAGGCAGAAGAGCATCTCTGAACGCACAGTACGGCCAACTCTGAGGCAGATGGGCTACAGCAGCAGAAGACCACACCGGGTGCCACTCCTTTCAGCTAAGAACAGGAAACTGAGGCTACAATTTGCACAAGCTCATCGAAATTGGACAGTAGAAGATTGGAAAAACGTTGCCTGGTCTGATGAGTCTCGATTTCTGCTGCGACATTCGGATGGTAGGGTCAGAATTTGGCGTCAACAACATGAAAGCATGGATCCATCCTGCCTTGTATCAACGGTTCAGGCTGGTGGTGGTGGTGTCATGGTGTGGGGAATATTTTCTTGGCACTCTTTGGCCCCCTTGGTACCAATTGAGCATGGTTGCAACGCCACAGCCTACCTGAGTATTGTTGCTGACCATGTCCATCCCTTTATGACCACAATGTACCCAACATCTGATGGCTACTTTCAGCAGGATAATGCGCCATGTCATAAAGCTAGAATCATCTCAGACTGGTTTCTTGAACATGACAATGAGGTCACTGTACTCCAATGGCCTCCACAGTCACCAGATCTCAATCCAATAGAGCATCTTTGGGATGTGGTGGAACGGGAGATTCGCATCATGGATGTGCAGCCAACAAATCTGCGGCAACTGTGTGATGCCATCATGTCAATATGGACCAAAATCTCTGAGGAAGCTTCCAGCACCTTGTTGTATCTATGCCACCAAGAATTGAGGCAGTTCTGAAGGCAAAAGGGGGTCCAACCCGTTACTAGCATGGTGTACCTAATAAAGTGGCCGCTGAGTGTATGTGTAATGTACATGTAGCTGAGCTGTATGTGTGTAATGTACATGTAGCTGAGCTGTATATATGTGTAATGTACATGTAGCTGAGCTGTATATGTGTAATGTACATGTAGCTGAGCTGTATATGTGTAATGTACATGTAGCTGAGCTGTATGTGTGTAATGTACATGTAGCTGAGCTGTATATGTGTGTAATGTACATGTAGCTGAGCTGTATATGTGTGTAATGTACATGTAGCTGAGCTGTATATGTGTGTAATGTACATGTAGCTGAGCTGTATGTGTGTAATGTACATGTAGCTGAGCTGTATGTGTGTAATGTACATGTAGCTGAGCTTTATATATGTAATGTACATGTAGCTGAGCTGTATGTGTGTAATGTACATGTAGCTGAGCTGTATATGTGTAATGTACATGTGGCTGAGCTGTATGTGTGTGTAATGTACATGTAGCTGAGCTGTATATGTGTAATGTACATGTAGCTGAGCTCTATATGTGTGTAATGTACATGTAGCTGAGCTGTATATATGTGTAATGTACATGTAGCTGAGCTGTATATATGTGTAATGTACATGTAGCTGAGCTGTATATGTGTAATATACATGTAGCTGAGCTGTATATGTGTGTAATGTACATGTAGCTGAGCTGTATATATGTGTAATGTACATGTAGCTGAGCTGTATATATGTGTAATGTACATGTAGCTGAGCTGTATATATGTGTAATGTACATGTAGCTGAGCTGTATATGTGTAATGTACATGTAGATGAGCTGTATATGTGTGTAATGTACATGTAGCTGAGCTGTATGTGTGTAATGTACATGTAGCTGGGCTGTATGTGTGTAATGTACATGTAGCTGAGCTGTATATGTGTGTGATATACATGTAGCTGAGCTGTATGTGTGTGTAATGTACATGTAGCTGAGCTGTATGTGTGTAATGTATAAATTCACATTTTAAGCACTTATGATTCTTACTTTTGGTGTCGGCAGTGTGTCGCTTATGATGGAGTCATGTTTAGGGAGGGAACTGTGGAGCACCAGGTGCCATTGATGTGAGAGGTGATTGTCGGTTATGAAGGTGTCTGAGGGAGTAGGACACACTGCAGTGGAGCAGCTCACCACCATAGTGACCCAGGGGGCACCAGACGTGTGTAACACACAGATCAGTGATCCCTACTGTGTATGGGGCTATTGACTAGACGTGTGGTCACTGCTCCTCTGATAACAAATATTGGATCAGCAGAAAAAAGGTTTAAGGGTAGCTTCACACGGGCGGGCTCGCAGCGAGATTCTCGCTGCGAGCCCGGCAGGTCCTGTCAGTTTCCATAAACTACATACTTGCTGCGGACCGCAGCGAGTATGTAATTGTACCGCGCTTAACTCCTTCTACTCCCGCCCGGCCAATCAGTGGCTGCGGCTGGGCAACACACTAATTGGCCGGACGGGAGAGCAGGACGCCGGACCCGAGCAGCAAGGACAGGTAATGTATGCTGCTTACAGCGGGGGAGCCGGGCGGGAGTAGAAGGGGTTAAGCGCGGTACAATTACATACTCGATGCGGTCCGCAGCAAGTATGTAGTTTATGGGAACTGCCAGGACCTGCCGGGCTCGCAGCGAGAATCTCGCTGCGAGCCCGCCCGTGTGAAGCTACCCTAAGTCTTCCTGGCAGTATGAGGATTGGACTCCCCCACCCTGTACAATGACCTCTATAAAGGTCACTGAAAATGTTCACAAATGTGTCCTATAAGAAGAACAGGGTCTGGAGACGTTCATTGTATCAATGTCCATGAGGCTTGCCGTAAAGCATGTCACTAAATGCTGTTGATAACAGTTACTGCAGCAGTTAACTCCTCAGCTTCGGAGTCAAGCTGTGAAGTGAAGATGGACAATATAGCATCGGTCTTTGACATAAACAAGCAGGGAGGCACCTGATCGGAGGACAGAAGTGGGAAAGATCATGAGATGGACAGAATCGAATGTACCCATGATAATGGATGTTCACATCAAGGGGACCCACAACATCCTGGCGGACCGTTTGAGCTGCAACATGACAATTCCAGGAGAATAGTCCTTGAAAACCAGCAGTCTTCAATCAGATCGTCATGAGTTGGGGATCCCTGGAAATAGATCTGATGGCTACAGGTCACAATGCCAAGGTACCAAGATTATGCTCCCTCTATCAGGCGGACAATCCGAAGGTCACTGATGCGATGTCCATTCCTTGGAACTTCAGCCTGGCCATAATCCCCAAGGTCTTGATGGAGATCAGGCAGAACCAGGCCTCAGGGATAACGGTCATACCATTCTGGCCGAAGAGGTCCTGGTTTGTCCAACTCATGACTATGAGTCAGATAACCTATTGGAACTTCCTCTATTGCAGAACCTGGCGTCTCAGGGCACTCAGCTCTGCCAAAATCTGGGGTCTATCAATATTTTAATAATTTAATAATAATAATAATAATAATAATTTAATTTAATAATTATATTTTATAGATGTACAATAAGTACAAAGCAGAACATGTCATTTGCAATAACAGGAGAATAAATCAAGAACCGTCATCAGCGAATATAAAGAAATAACATGGATTGACTTAGATAGGCGTGCAGATACAGATATCAGAAAGTCACGACTTTAGCAAGCAGTTGTCAACCGTTATGGGCACGCGGTAGACGGTCAGAACTAGCAGTGAACAAAGAAACAACTAAAAAACTTCCAAACAGACAGACAAATAACAAAGAACGCCTAACACGAGGAGAAATGGGAGAGGGGGTGGCGGATGGTTCGGGTCTTCGTCTTCAAAGGTGGGCATGAATGAGTTGTATCAAGGTTTTGTAATAGTCACAGGCGCTTGGTGCCAATGTGTTACATGGAGGGTACTAGAGAAATTGGAGCAGGAGAGGAAAGAGGAAAGTGAGGATTGTTAAAGTCGGCAGACCCGAGAGGCCAATTTGAATTGAGACTAAGGTGTCCAGATTTGTTCAAATTCAGTTTGTGTTCTTAGTGTCCAACTCGCCAAGTTCTCCATAGTGCATATATGGTTCATTTTGGCATACTGGTCAGACAAAGATGGTGGAGTGGATTGTCTCCAGGCTGTGGGTATTAGGGCTCGTTCCCACTGAGGAAAGGTAGCGGAATTCCGCGACGGAATTGTCCGCCGCGGAATGCTGTTAGCCTCCCGCTCATAATGGGAGTCTATGGGAGGCGCGCGCTCCTGCCCTGTCCGCGCTGAAGAATGAACATGTTCATTCTTCAGCGCGGACAGGGCAGGAGCGCGCGCCTCCCATAGACTCCCATTATGAGCGGGAGGCTAACGGCATTCCGCGGCGGACAATTCCGTCGCGGAATTCCGCTACCTTTCCTCAGTGGGAACGAGCCCTTAGTAGTTTGGCAGTGCAGTGTCCCAGAACAGGCCCTTTGGTCTGCTGTTCTATCCTCACACTTTTATTATAACCAGTCCTGTTCTGGAAAGCTATGGTTCACTGCAAACTGTGTGTGTTATGTCACCCCCTGCAGTATTCTGGTCTGTTATTCCATTAATTTCTTGTACGCATATTCAGGTATCAGGGTATAATGTCGCCCCCCAGTGTTCAAGTATGGTATTTCTCATGTATATTTCACTGTATATGCCTAATGGTGTGATGATGCAATGGCTGGATGTCACGTGACTGCCCTGGGGAATACCATGTGACTTCCTGTTCTACCTCAGTCTATCTCCTACCACAAGGGAGATAGGTTGTGTGTTGCTGCTGCTCCTGTGTCACAAGGCTGCAGCCCTGCGGTATTTGCTGCAGCATTACCAGAAGTGTTCCTGGCTGTGTTCTATTCTCAAGTCCTCAAGATTCTCATCTATTCTCCAGATCTGGGTGCCGTTCTTGAGTCATTCCTCTCATCATCTTCTCTAATCATCAACAGCAAGTATTCATCTGTTTCATTCCACCCAGCATCTCATCCTCAGTATCACTACTACTCCCATCATTCAGCACGCTACTCTCACAGCCTATTGCAGCATCACCCATTACTCTGCCTTATCCAAGATTGCCTTATTCCCGGTTGCATCCGGAGAGACTGTTGCTACTAGTTACCACCGTTACAATAAATATACAACTACCGTTGTTTCTGAACCTTGGCATTGGTGGGATAATTGGTGCCCTGACTAAGGACAACGAGGAATCGCATGGCCAGTATCCCCGCATGGTCAGGAGCCCGATTCTCAGCTGTGTTGCCCTCGTGCCAAAACCGTGACAATCCTCTGCTCAGCAGCTGCCCCGGTTCCTGCCAGTAACAACACCCATCAGCGGAGTGGCCCATAGGGGTCCGGGCATCGCAGCAGCAGTAAGGAGGTAAACTATAAGATTATGCTTGGATAGCTGAATGTGTGAGGAAGGTAGCCATAATAGGCTATAGCACTAGTTGTGGAGTAACAGTAATGGACTGACCACACATCTCTTGGATGTCTTTAGTCACTTGTTCCCAAAATGAGGTGAGGTTGGGGCACGTCCAGAAGACACGAGTTAACGTTCCACCCTGTTCGCCTAAGTTTTTTCCTAAGGTTCCTTTATTTTCAAATCGGAACAAAATGATTTCTATTCCAGTTCTTTATCCAGAACCTACATCAGAGGACCAATTACTCAACAGCCTGGATGGAGTAAGATGCCTGAGGATCTACCTTCAGAGGACAGAAGAATCTAGACGTCTGTCTCCTACAAGGGCAGTAACAGAGGTAAAAAAAAGAGTCCAGGCCCACCGTCTCTAGATGGATCTCCAAAAGTATCAACCTCTGGTATACTCTCAATGGTCAAGATCCTCCTGAGTTCACTAAAGCCCATTCGACATGTTCAGTATTTACGTCTTGTGCGTAAAAGGCTCTAATCCCCCTGGATCAGATCTGTCTTTCAACTTTACGGTCTACTCCAAAAACCTTCTTTAAGCATTACAGAGATAATAGCTTATCCTCTACAGCCTTTTCTAGGACTGTAGTAAGTTCTGCGATGCGTGATGCCTTCCCATAGGGGGTTGTGTATGCCCTATTCCCATTATTGTACCACTAAGGGACGTAAGGGAAAATAACATTCTGAATTCTGGAGTTCTCCAGTGCTTCATGCCTGGCTAGTGCTTAGGAAACGGAACATGGTTCAAAAAAAAGGACCGCGGCACCAGCATCCCTGTACCAGCGCCACTCTATTCATACAAAAAAACACAAAGCGATGCACTACTGGTACATTCCTGACTAGAAGTGCGTCCAGCACCTCACTGGTGTCAGTGGAAGCAAGTTTTGTATCCTCATCTATACAAAGAGGATAGTCATCTATAGGACCGCAAACAAAGAAGATCAGAGCAGCCTGGATAATCGCAGTAAGAGAGAAGGGAATCGGCATGGGAAGGCCATCAATCGTTCCAACCACGTTCTGTCTAGTGTCCAAATACAATGACTTAGTCTTGGTTTAGCATTTTGTCCTTCTGCAAAATTCGATCCCTTTAAGCTCTTAAGGATGCATGATGTACCGGTACGTCATGCGCCCGTAAGAGGTGTTCAGAGCGGGGCCGCGGTCCCGGGTGCCGCTTGTAGCCTGGGACCACGGGTATTAGCGGGCACGGTCTGATCGCCGTGCCCGCTAATACAGTAATCAGATGCAGCTGTCAAACATGACAGCTGCATCCGATTACCGGATGCAGCACTTCCCTGGTGTCTAGTGGAGGTCCCTGGCCGTTACTGCTGCCGGCCAGGGACCGCTCCAAGATGGCGCCATCCTCGGCTCGGCACTCGTTTGTTTTCCGCTTCAGCAGCCAGAAGCAAACGAGTGCCGATCTCATTGATCTTTGCTGTATAAGTATACAGCAAAGAACTCAATGAGAGATCAAAGTGTATATACTAGAAGTCCCCCAGGGGGAATAACCCTAACCCCAGGGGGGGAATAACCCTAACCCCAGGGGGGGAATAACCCTAACCCCAGGGGGGGAATAACCCTAACCCCAGGGGGGGAATAACCCTAACCCCAGGGGGGGAATAACCCTAACCCCAGGGGGGGAATAACCCTAACCCCAGGGGGGGAATAACCCTAACCCCAGGGGGGGAATAACCCTAACCCCAGGGGGGGAATAACCCTAACCCCAGGGTTAATAACCCTAACCCCAGGGGGGGAATAACCCTAACCCCAGGGGGGCTTCTAGTATATGTGTAAAAAAGTGTCATTATTAGTAAAAAGCCCCCTCCCCTAATAAAAGTCTGAATCACCCCCCTTTTCCCAGGTTATAAATAAAAGTAAATAAATAAACATGTTTGCTATCGCCGCGTGCGTAATCGCCCAAACTATTAATTAATCACATTCCTGATCTCGCACGGTAAACCGCTTCAGCGCAAAAAAAATCCCAAAGTGCAAAATTGCGCATTTTTGGTCGCATCAAATCCAGAAAAAATGTAATAAAAAGCGATCAAAAAGTCATATATGCGCAATCAAGGTACCGATAGAAAGAACATATCATGGCGCAAAAAATGACACCTGACACAGCCCCATAGACCAAAGGATAAAAGCGCTATAAGCCGGGAATGGAGCGATTTTAAGGGACGTATATTTGTTAATGATTTGAATTTTTTACCGGCCATCAGATACAATATAAGTTATACATGTTACATATCGTTGTAATCGTAACGACTTGAGGAACATGCACAACAAGTCAGTTTTACCCCAGGGCGAAAGGCGTAAATACACCATCCCCCCAAATAAAAGAAATGCGTTTTTGTTTTTTTTTCAATTTCACCACACTTTTAATTTTTTTTCTGGTTTCGCAGTGTACTTTATGCAAAAATTCAGCCTGTCAAAGTACAATTAGTGACGCAAAAAATAAGGGGTCATGTGGGTTTCAAGGTGGAAAAATGCAAGTGCTATGGCCTTTTAAACACAAGGAGGAAAAACCGAAAACGCAAAAACGAAAATTGGCCCCGTCCTTAAGGGGTTAAAGCACTGAAAGATCTTATGCTCTTTGCAAGAAAACTGGCTTTAAAAAAAAAATCTTTGAGAAAAAATGATATGCAAAATGGCTCTCAATAGCCGGACAACACCCTGCTCTGCACTGATGAGGGGCAAAACCCCCGAAACAGCTGTCTACAGATGGGAAATCTTTCCTTTTGGAGAGAGAGTTTGGCTTGGCATAAAATCCTCAATCAATGTTCTAAGGCTCCTTGACTGAGCGAGACTTGACTTGAAGGGACATCTCTTTGCTGAAGAGGTGTGAGAGCTATTTTGCATATCCTTTCTTCCCAGAATTCTCAGTGGAGCAGCAACGGTCTATAAGTCTCCACACGTCTTTACGACGGGCTCTCCTTAAGAAGAGTCACTCCCCCTTTGACCCAAAAAAATCTTTGAAAGGAAGGAGGATGGTGAGGAATCTGAATCTATACAAACGCTTATTGATCTACTGGAGGAACAAGAGACAGACCAGACAGGTAGGTTTCCTACTACTTTATTACAAAAGTCAATAAAATTTCCTCAGCTGTCACAATTTCCGGAAATCGACCGCTTTGTTAGGTCAGTAAAACAAGACTTTCAATCTATTCCTGAAACTAAAGAATATGATAACCTAACTCGGGAACAGCATGAGGCCCTAGAGGAAATGTAAGGATGTCGTATTCAAGGCATCTTATAAGGACGGCAATGGGGTGATATGGCCTACCACATTATATAAAAAAGAAATGTTTCTCCAACTCAGAATGCCCAAATACTGCAAAAAATTATTGTTTAATCCATAAACAAATACAAGGAAGAACTTTGGAATATCTTGGCGTCTTTACATGAACATGATCCTTGTTTCCTGTGATGTTGAATCCCTGTATCCATCCATAAGACATGAAAATGGGATCAAGGCCATAACTTACTTTCTAATATACAGTGCCCCCTGTATATAATGCTGCCACATGTGCCCCCTGTATATCATGCTGCCACATGTGTCCCCTGTATATCATGCTGCCACATGTGCCCCCTGTATATCATGCTGCCACATGTGCCCCCTGTATATCATGCTGTCACATGCTGTGCCCCCTGTATATAATGCTGCCACATGTGCCCCCTGTATATCATGCTGCCACATGTGCCCCCTGTATATAATGCTGCCACATGTGCCCCCTGTATATCATGCTGCCACATGTGCCCCCTGTATATCATGCTGCCACATGTGTCCCCTGTATATCATGCTGCCACATGTGCCCCCTGTATATCATGCTGCCACATGTGCCCCCTGTATATAATGCTGCCACATGTGCCCCCTGTATATCATGCTGCCACATGTGCCCCCTGTATATCATGCTGCCACATGTGCCCCCTGTATATCATGCTGCCACATGTGCCCCCTGTATATCATGCTGCCACATGTGCCCCCTGTATATCATGCTGCCACATGTGCCCCCTGTATATCATGCTGCCACATGTGCCCCCTGTATATCATGCTGCCACATGTGCCCCCTGTATATAATGCTGCCACATGTGCCCCCTGTATATAATGCTGCCACATGTGCCCCCTGTATATAATGCTGCCACATGTGCCCCCTGTATATAATGCTGCCACATGTGCCCCCTGTATATAATGCTGCCACATGTGCCCCCTGTATATAATGCTGCCACATGTGCCCCCTGTATATCATGCTGCCACATGTGCCCCCTGTATATCATGCTGCCACATGTGCCCCCTGTATATCATGCTGCCACATGTGCCCCCTGTATATCATGCTGCCACATGTGCCCCCTGTATATAATGCTGCCACATGTGCCCCCTGTATATCATGCTGCCACATGTGCCCCCTGTATATCATGCTGCCACATGTGCCCCCCTGTATATCATGCTGCCACATGTGCCCCCTGTATATCATGCTGCCACATGTGCCCCCTGTATATCATGCTGCCACATGTGCCCCCTGTATATCATGCTGCCACATGTGCCCCCTGTATATCATGCTGCCACATGTGCCCCCTGTATATCATGCTGCCACATGTGCCCCCTGTATATCATGCTGCCACATGTGCCCCCTGTATATCATGCTGCCACATGTGCCCCCTGTATATCATGCTGCCACATGTGCCCCCTGTATATAATGCTGCCACATGTGCCCCCTGTATATAATGCTGCCACATGTGCCCCCTGTATATCATGCTGCCACATGTGCCCCCTGTATATAATGCTGCCACATGTGCCCCCTGTATATAATGCTGCCACATGTGCCCCCTGTATATAATGCTGCCACATGTGCCCCCTGTATATCATGCTGCCACATGTGCCCCCTGTATATCATGCTGCCACATGTGCCCCCTGTATATCATGCTGCCACATGTGCCCCCTGTATATAATGCTGCCACATGTGCCCCCTGTATATCATGCTGCCACATGTGCCCCCTGTATATCATGCTGCCACATGTGTCCCCTGTATATCATGCTGCCACATGTGCCCCCTGTATATCATGCTGCCACATGTGCCCCCTGTATATAATGCTGCCACATGTGCCCCCTGTATATCATGCTGCCACATGTGCCCCCTGTATATCATGCTGCCACATGTGCCCCCTGTATATCATGCTGCCACATGTGCCCCCTGTATATCATGCTGCCACATGTGCCCCCTGTATATCATGCTGCCACATGTGCCCCCTGTATATCATGCTGCCACATGTGCCCCCTGTATATCATGCTGCCACATGTGCCCCCTGTATATCATGCTGCCACATGTGCCCCCTGTATATCATGCTGCCACATGTGCCCCCTGTATATCATGCTGCCACATGTGCCCCCTGTATATCATGCTGCCACATGTGCCCCCTGTATATCATGCTGCCACATGTGCCCCCTGTATATCATGCTGCCACATGTGCCCCCTGTATATCATGCTGCCACATGTGCCCCCTGTATATCATGCTGCCACATGTGTCCCCTGTATATCATGCTGCCACATGTGCCCCCTGTATATCATGCTGCCACATGTGTCCCCTGTATATCATGCTGCCACATGTGTCCCCTGTATATCATGCTGCCACATGTGTCCCCTGTATATCATGCTGCCACATGTGCCCCCTGTATATAATGCTGCCACATGTGCCCCCTGTATATCATGCTGCCACATGTGTCCCCTGTATATCATGCTGCCACATGTGCCCCCTGTATATAATGCTGCCACATGTGCCCCCTGTATATCATGCTGCCACATGTGCCCCCTGTATATCATGCTGCCACATGTGCCCCCTGTATATCATGCTGCCACATGTGCCCCCTGTATATCATGCTGCCACATGCTGTGCCCCCTGTATATCATGCTGCCACATGTGCCCCCTGTATATCATGCTGCCACATGTGCCCCCTGTATATCATGCTGCCACATGCTGTGCCCCCTGTATATCATGCTGCCACATGTGCCCCCTGTATATCATGCTGCCACATGTGCCCCCTGTATATCATGCTGCCACATGCTGTGCCCCCTGTATATCATGCTGCCACATGTGCCCCCTGTATATAATGCTGCCACATGTGCCCCCTGTATATCATGCTGCCACATGTGCCCCCTGTATATAATGCTGCCACATGTGCCCCCTGTATATCATGCTGCCACATGCTGTGCCCCCTGTATATCATGCTGCCACATGCTGTGCCCCAGGGGCGTAACTAGAAATGGCTGGGCCCCATAGCAAACTTTTGATTGGGGCCCCCCCGCCCCACCCCCTCTCGATCGACCACTATGCCATCAACACACCCAGCTCTACACAGGCTCTATACACCATATAAATTACAGTGCAGTTATATCAGGTGACTCACAGGGGACGTCTTCTCTGATCGGAGTTCTTCCCTTTTCATCTTCTTCTCCATCTGCTCTCGGCCATTATGAGAACTTCTCCGAGCCACGAATCCACAGAATCTGCCAGACAGACATATTAGGCTCCACACTCTGTCACCATCCTCATCTCTCTGTACTGCACATCTGTATTGTCCCCTTTACACCCTCATTTAGTGGGCAGGCTGACTCTATGTGATCCCATTTTAGTATATGGCCCTCCTCTCTGTCGCCCCTCCTTATAGATAGCTTCCTTATGTTGCCCCCCCCCCCCCGCTGTCCCCCTTATAGATGCCCCCCCATGTTGTCCCCTTATAGATGGTCCCCTATGTTGCCCCCCCTATAGATGGCCCCCTCTTCCCCTATATTGTCCCCTTATAGATGGCCCCCTCTCCCCCAATGTTGTACGTTTATATCCCCCTCTCCCCCTATGTTCTCCCCTTATAGATGGCCTGCTCTCCCCCTATGGTCCCCCCCCTTATAGATGCCCCCCTTCCTTATAGATGTCCCCCTCCCCCCCTTCCTTATAGATGGTCCCTCTCCCCCCCCCCTTCCTTATAGATGTCCCCCTCCCCCCTTCCTTATAGATGCCCCCTTCTCTTCTAGATGCCCCCTTCTCTTCTCCCCCCATTCCTTATAGATGCCCCCTTCTCCCCCCCCTTCCTTATAGATGGTCCCTCTCTCCCCCCCTTCCTTATAGATGCCCTCTCCCCCCCTTCCTTATAGATGTCCCCCTCCCCCCCCTCCCTTATAGATGCCCCCCTCCCCCCCTCCCTTATAGATGCCCCCCTCTCCCCCCTTCCTTATAGATGCCCCCCTCTCCCCCCTTCCTTATAGATGCCCCCCTCTCCCCCTCCCTTATAGATGCCCCCCTCCCCCCATCCCCTATAGATGCCCCCCTCTCCCCCCTTCCTTATAGATGCCCCCCTCTCCCCCCTTCCTTATAGATGCCCTCCTCTCCCCCCACCCTCCCTTATAGATGCCCCACTCTCCCCCCTCCCTTATAGATGCCCCCCTCCCCCCATCCCCTATAGATGCCCCCCTCCCCCCATCCCCTATAGATGCCCCCCTCTCCCCCCTTCCTTATAGATGCCCCCCTCTCCCCCCTTTCTTATAGATGCCCCCTCTCCCCCCACCCTCCCTTATAGATGCCCCACTCTCCCCCCTCCCTTATAGATGCCCCCCTCCCCCCATCCCCTATAGATGCCCCCCTCCCCCCATCCCCTATAGATGCCCCCCTCTCCCCCCTTCCTTATAGATGCCCCCCTCTCCCCCCTTTCTTATAGATGCCCCCTCTCCCCCCACCCTCCCTTATAGATGCCCCCCTCTCCCCCCCTTCCTTATAGATGCCCCCCTCTCCCCCCACCCTCCCTTATAGATGCCCCCCTCTCCCCCCTTCCTTATAGATGCCCCCCTCTCCCCCCACCCTCCCTTATAGATGTCCCCCTCTCCCCCCTTCCTTATAGATGCCCCCTTCTCCCCCCCTTCCTTATAGATGCCCCCTTCTCCCCCCCGTCCGAGGAAAGCAAGTTTAAAAAAAAGAAAAAAACTCACCTAACAACACGCTCCCCCGTCGAGCCTTTTTCCTGTCACCCCGTCTGATGCGCGGCTGCCGTCTGATGCCGCGTCCTAGCCCCGGCAGCGCGCGTATCATAGAGTTCTGTGTGGGCCTGTAGCCGCGACTTCCGGCACACGTCTCTGTGCCGGAAGTCGCGGCCGCAGCACAAGCCCACACAGAACTCTATGATACGCGCGCTGCCGGGGCTAGGACGCGGCATCAGACAGCAGCCGCGCATCAGACAGGGGGTGACAGGAGCGCTGTGGACCGGTCCCGTGCTCCTCCTGGCCCAGTGACTCCTTTTCCCTATGGTTGGGGAAAGGAGTCTCCGGGTCGGGAGGAGCACGGGACCGGCCCCCGGCTACAGCACCCGGGAGGCATGCTCAGCCGCCGGGTGCTGCAGGATATGTATGCTCCAGGGGCCCGCGTCACGGGCAGTACCATATGCAGTACCAGTCCACGTAAAATGCATCGCCGAGGAAAAGCATTTCCAGCCATCACATTAACAGGGAGTTTATTTTAATTTTTTATAATGTTATTTTGTACGGCCCTCAAACTATTTTGTAAAATTCCAAATGGCCCCCGACAGGAAAAAGGTTCCCCACCCCTGGTCTAGCATGACATCGGCACTGTTTTTAATATTTGTACTAATCAAGTCAATAATGACCTTTTCAGCACTTTACTATAACATTGTATATAGTATTATAGAAGTATATAATACCGTATTACTGCACATATGTTCTACGTTCTATTGCACATGTATATTGTCTTTTGCAGCATTTTGCACATCCTTTTAGTATGTATCTATGTATTATCTCTCCATGGGGAAATTGTGCTGACACCTAGTGGCTGTAAGCAGCATTGCCTTTCCAGTGTGATAGTGTTATGGACTATGTGTGGGCATAGCGGTACATTGTGCCAGTGATGAGTTTGATGTCGCTTTGCATCCGTACTGCTCCTGGAAGAAGAACCTGCTTGTTACGCATCATTATATGTCCAGACATCGGTATAGTTCAGTTTTGGCATTACAATGCGCCAGCTATGACGCATGCTCGTCCTCCATGCGGTATCAGCACACCACTGTAAGGGTCCTATTACATGGAGCGATTTTTAACGATTAACGACTAACAATAAACGATCGCAAACTGAAAAATTGCGGTACTTGAGCGAAGGAACGTGGAATTACAGCGAAGTTCAGATCCAGATCAACGACATACAAACGATTTTTCGATCGTTGCCTACGATTATGTTTTAAATTCGAAGGATATAACGATTTTTCACACGATAATCGTCCCGTGCAATAGGGCCCTAAGTAATTTATCTAATGATGAGGCTAAGAAATGGGAGCTATGAGCTGCGTATACACCAAGCGATAATTCGCCCAATCAATCGTTTAACGATTTTAAAGCAACAATTTGGTTTTTATAACGATCAGCATTTAGAGGAATAAATCGTTAGAAAAATGGTAAGAAAATTCGTAAGAAAAATCGTTATTGCGATCGTTTTTAAGATCGCTTAAGCCCATCTTTTACATGGGGTGAATCTTTGAAAGACTGTTTACACGAAACGATCTGCGAATTTTTTGCGGACGATGAACGACGATTTGTGAACATGTTGAAAGATCAAAATGAACGATTTTTTGCTCGTCGCTTGATCGTTTGCTGTGTTTACACGGAACGATTATCGCTCAAATGCGATAGTTATAGCGAAAATTTGCACGATAATCGTTCCATGTAAACGCAGCATTACGTGTGTCCATTATCACCTGATGAAGTGAGTGAAACGTGCGTCCGGAGGAGGGTAAGATATCGGTGAGGTTTCTGCGTAATTGTGTGTATATGGCTGTTTACAGGCCCATCAGATAGGGTCGTTTCTCCTGTGTGGGGGCCTCAAGCAGGTCCGCAACTCCTCTCCGACTCTCCCCTAGAGCTGCCATGATGTACCCTTATGTCGTGGGTTGTGAAGGGGATAAGGGAAAATTAACAAAAAAAAATACCAGAATTACGACTTGCTGTAGCACAATATAGGAATAAATATATAAGGATCAATAAAATCACCATAAATGCTGTTGATCATAGCCTCATATACACAGTGATAGGATAGCTATCAGTATATTACATTGTTCAAGTAAAAAAAGATCTTTTATCATCTGCAGATTGTGTTAAGTGGGCGGGGCTTCACTGCTACTGCACCACCTAGCCCCGCCTACAACACCACCATAGGCCCCATCCGTGACGTCATTGGCACTTAGGCCCTGCCCCCTCGCCGACCATTGGAACAGGCTGGCCTAAAGGCCCCACTCCTTCTAGGTTGACTCATACCAATGGTCTTCAAGGGGGCGGGGCCTACAGGGGCACTGTGGGCGAGGCTAAGTGGCGCCGTTGCCGTGAAGCCCGTCCCATTTAGCACAGTCTGCAGATGATAAAAGATCACTTTTTACTTGAACAAGCCCCATGACGTATGATATAAAATAAGATATGAAAACTGCTAAATTTACCCTTTACACCTGTGTAGAGAAGTCAGAATGCAAACGGGGTGACAGTGTCACTTTAAATAGAATAAATAATTCCAGTTTCTGCCATCTTTCTGCCCTTCATACCCCATAATGACAAAGAGAGAACAGAAAGGCAGAAATCTTTGAAATACTCTTTAATTTCTGAGTAAAACATTTCCCACATTCTGAACATGATAAGAGCATCTTGTGAGTTCTTTTTATGTTCACTAAGATACGATTTCCAAGTGAAACATTTCCCACATTCTCGGCATGTAAATGGCTTCTCCCTATGAGTTCACAAATGTTTAACAAGTTTTGATGGTCAGTAAAACATTTCCCACATACTGATGCCGTAGTCACACATTGATTTTAATTGCAGTTAGTAAATAAAAATAATAGAATGAAAAGACAGACGTCTCCTTCCCGATCCTCCATTACTTTACACTGTAATAAAAAACCTGAATGTGTGACCAAAGCCTCGGAGTGAACATGGCTTCTCTCCTTTACTGTTCAGTCAGAAGACATAAAATGGCTTCTCCCCTGTGTGAATTCTTATCCTTAAGAGTGAAACATTTGTGGTTGGCACATTGTCTCAGCGGTCAGCACATTGTCACAGTGGTCGGCACGGTGTCTCAGTGGTCGGCACTGTTCTCTTGCTGTGCTACGGCTCTGGGTTCCACATCTGCAAGGAGCTCGTAGGTTCAGTGTTTCATCCAAACCGCACACTGATAGGTTATGCTGGAATATAGACTGTGGTCTCGGTCATCTATTTTGAATATGTAAATCGTTTCCACCTTGTATGAACTATTAGATGTTTAACAAGTCTCGATTTCAGCATAAAGCATTTTCCACATACTGAACATAAAAATTGGCTTCTATACTTTGTGAGTTTTTTCATGTTTTTTAAGATATGATTTCTCAGCAAAACATTTCCCACATTCTAAACATGAAAACGGTTTATTTCCTGTGTGACGTCTCTGATGTTTAACCAGATTTGATTTCAAAATAAAACATTTTCCACAGTCTGAACATGAAAATTCCTTTTCCCCTGTGTGAGTTTTCTGATGTTTAACAAGACATGCTTTCTGAGTAAAGGATTTTTCACATTCTGAACATGAAAATGGCTTCTCCCCTGTGTGAATTTTTTGATGCTCAACGAGATGTGATTTTACTGTAAACCATTTCCCACATTCTAAGCATGAAAATGGCTTCTCCCCTGTGTGACGTCTCCGATGTACCACAAGATTTGATTTCAGAGTAAAACATTTCCCACATTCAGAACATGAATATGGCTTCTCCCCTGTGTGAATTTTTTGATGTTTAGCAAGATCTGATTTCTGAATAAAGCTTTTTCCGCATTCTGAACATGAAAATGGCCTCTCCCCTGTGTGCATTCGCAGATGTTTAACAAGAACTGATTTTGAAATAAAACTTTTCCCACATTCTGAACATGAATGTGGCCTCTTCTTATTTTGCTTAACAAAATGAGATGAATCAGAAGATGGGACTTGTATAAAACGATATAAAACAGCTGAGGGTATATATTGGATAATGGAAGGTTCTTCATATGTATCTTGTGTGATCTGACCATCTGCTGTAATATCTGGAGATATCTGATGTCCCTCTGATATCCGGGTACACTCATCTGCCAACAGAGAGGAGATTATTTATGAGTAATAACCTTACACATGTCTTATCTATATACTGGTGTCACAGCCCAGTTCTGTCTTATCTATATACTGGTGTCACAGCCTGGTTCTGCCTTATCTATATACTGGTGTCAGCAGCCTGGTCCTGTCTTATCTATATACTGGTGTCAGCAGCCTGGTCCTGTCTTATCTATATACTGGTGTCAGCAGCCCTGTCCTGTCTTATCTATATACTGGTGTCACAGCCTGGTCCTGTCTTATCTTTATACTGGTGTCACAGCCCGGTCCTGTCTTATCTATATACTGGTGTCACAGCCCAGTCCTGTCTTATCTATATACTGGTGTCACAGCCTGGTTCTGTCTTATCTATATACTGGTGTCACAGCCCGGTTCTGTCTTATCTATATACTGGTGTCACAGCCTGGTTCTGTCTTATCTATATACTGGTGGCAGCAGCCTGGTCCTGTCTTATCTATATATACCGATGTCACAGCCCAGTTCTGTCTTATCTATATACTGGTATCACAGCCCTGTCCTGTCTTATCTATATACTGGTGGCAGCAGCCTGGTCCTGTCTTATCTATATATACCGATGTCACAGCCCAGTTCTGTCTTATCTATATACTGGTATCACAGCCCTGTCCTGTCTTATCTATATACTGGTGTCACGGCCCGTTCGTATATATTAATGACCTTATTGAAAGATTACAGGGTAGAATTATTATATTTGGGATTGCAGTGATGTCTGTGGGAGTTGTATGATCTATATACATTGTAATTATGTTTTTATAGCTCCTCTTGTGTTCTCAGGCTCGGTCACATGACCGCTCTGCTTGTCAATTCTTTACTTCCTGTGATGTCACGTTCAATATCTGATCATGATCACAGGTGGGCTGGCTGGAATTCCGCATAGATTTTTGCCCTGCCCCTGTAGGCGGAACCAATATAGCTCAGTAGAAGCTGCAGCAGAAAGGGCAGCATGACATGGAGTAGAGCAGGCAGGGCTGATAGCTGCCTTGTTAGGAATTAGAGATGAGCGAACCTGGAGCATGCTGGAGTCTATCTGAACCCGAACTTTCGGCATTTGATTAGGGGTGGCTGCTGTAGTTGGATAAAGCCCTAAGGCTATGTGGAAATCATGGATATAGTCATTGGCTGTATCCATGTTTTCCAGACAACCTTAGGGCTTTATCGAAGTTCAGCAGCCCTCGCTAATCAAATACCAATACGTTCGGGTTCGGATCGACTCTAACCCGATTCGCTCATCTCTATTAGGAATCCAACACTACATGACAACAAGGCAACTACTGTGCTGCCCACAAGGTAGTTAGTTTATTGAAAAGTCCCGACAACCCCTTTAATAATATTCAGAGAAGGGGAATATATTACAGAGGGATCTGATAAGCTGGAGGCTGGGGCAGAGGGAGTTGATGAAGCCGGAGGCTGGGGCAGAGGAATGACAAATTAGGTTAATGTGGAAACCTGTAAAGTTATAAGCTATGCTGAGGCAACAAATGACTACATGCAAAGTAGTAACACACTGGGAAGGACCGGTGGGTATTGGTGGGCAGTAACCTCAGCGACCAGTGCCAGGCAGATGCTGCCAAGGTAAATAATATTCTAGGATGCATCTAAATAGTGATAAACATGACAAGAACACAGATCAGGTTGAATCACTTAAGTTTATTACTCTGAGAGAGACAAAATGGCACTAAACTTTATTCATCCAGATAACATGACATCAAACCCTCCCATTTTCAGCTTCTGGGAGGACATGGCGGCTGCTGTAAATAATATATTACACACTATGGTGACTAGATGTCTGGAGGTGGGAGGATGATCCAGGGATTTATTATCGAGGGCGTATCTGAAGTCAGGAAGGAATTATTCCCTAGTGTGCGGCAATTGTCATCTGCCATAGAGAATTTTTCTGGATCAACACAGTACAGAAATGATGATAAATCCTTGGAGACCTTAGAGATGTGAGACAGAGACATAACTGGATTTGTTGTGTAGTGTTTGTAATATGCTGGACTTTGTAGTGCCATCACTGTTGATGAGACAATGGCAGTGACAGTAGGATGATGGGAATGGTAAGTTCTGGTATGAGGTACACTTCATAATGTTGTCCTCTGAAGAGTTCTGATTGTTTCAAACTTCATACATGCTCTCGGGAACCTTCAGTGCAGCAGAGATGTGTTTGTCCCTTTCTCCAGATCTGTTCCTTTACACAGTCCTGTCTCTGAGCTCTACAGGCCGCTCTTTCCTCCTCATGGCTCGATGCTTGCTTTGATGCATTATCAGCTGTGACACTTATATAGACAGGATTTACCACCGGTAACTCCCATCAAGGTGCAGAAACATCTCCGATATGATCAGGGAAGCTGAATGTCATATGTTATAGCAACAGGGCTGAAGACTTACCTCCATGCAAAATTCCCTATATACAGTATGGGTATGCGCACACTGAGGATTACAGACGGAACCTCCATTGCGCAATCCTCAGCTTGCGCCCGTCTCCACCCGTGTCATAGACTCCATTCTATGCACGTGCGGATTCCTCCCTCCATTGAAAGAATGAGCTTGGGGGTTCCGTCTATAATCCTCAGTGTGCACATACCCTAATGGCAGAGACAATATTATATCCACACAGGAGACTGTTCTTAGTCAAGAAGCATAAAAAAATATCTTTATTAACTATTGGTAACAAGCTGAACATGTGGTATACGTAGATTGTCATATATCCTAGGCGTATGCTTAACCATTTATCATTTACTGCTATCCATCGACTTCTCTCTTTGGTGAATTTTTAGATGTTTCTTAAGTTTTGATTTCCGGGTAAAACATTTACCACATTCTGAACACGAAAATGGCTTCTCCCCTGTGTGGGTTCTTTGATGTTGCAAAACACACGCTGATGTTGTAAAACGTTTTCCACATTCTTTACATGAAAAGAGCTTCTCCCCTGTGTGAATTCTTTCATGGTCTTTTACATATGCCTTTTGAGTAAAACATTTCCCACATTCTGAACATGAAAATGGCTTTGCCCCTGTGTGACAGACTTGATGTTTAAAAAGACCTGATTTATAGATAAAACTTTTCCCACATTCAAGACATGGAAAAGGTTTCTCCCCTGTGTGAATTTTTATATGTTGACGAAGACTTGATTTCCGAGGAAAACATTTGCCGCATTCTGAACACAAAAATGGCTTATCCCCTGTGTGACATCTTTGATGATCATCAAGAAATGATTTTTGTGCAAAACATTTCCCACATTCAACACACACAAAGGGCTTCTCTCCTGTGTGAGTTTTTTCATGTCTATTAAGAGTTGATTTCAGAGTAAAACATTTCATGCATTTTGAACATGAATATGGCTTCTTTCCAATGTGAATTAGGTGATGCTGAAGAAAACCTGATTTATAAGCAAAACATTTCCCACATTCTGGACATAAAAATGGCTTCTTCTTATTTTGTTTTACAGCCTGTGATGGATCAGTAGATGGGACTTGTATAACAGGATGAGATGAGAGATCGTTGCTGTGAGGGTCTGGGGGTATATCTGGGGGAATAGAATGTTCTTCATATGTATCTTGTGTGATCTGACCATCTGCTGTAATATCTGGAGATATCTGATGTCCCTCTGATCTCCGGGTACACTCAGCTGCCAAGGATAAGAGATTGGATGTTACATCAGTAACCTTACAATGTCTGATATACAAAAGTGTTTGAGACCACCCTCCTCCTCCCCCCCCCCCCATCACTACCATCTCTTCTGCTCATAACACATCACCAGCAAAGACTTCACAACAAATCCCATAATCCCTCTGACTATAGTCCTGTATAGTATTACCGGGCTGTGATAGGGGACTATTACTGTATAAGGACTCAATGAGGAGGAGCCTTCATCCCCGGGGATATTCCCACCGTATCATCTACTCAGTATCCATGTTATCATTAGTTCAGCCCAGATGTGATGGCACTAAAGCTGTATATACAGCCCGCCATACTGTGTGTGTATTTATATATATATATATACACACATATATATATATATATATATACACACACACACACACACACACACACACTCACCGGCCACTTTATTAGGTACACCATGCTAGTAACGGGTTGGACCCCCTTTTGCCTTCAGAACTGCCTCAATTCTTGGTGGCATAGATACAACAAGGTGCTGGAAGCTTCCTCAGAGATTTTGGTCCATAGTGACATGATGGCATCACACAGTTGCCGCAGATCTGTCGGCTGCACATCCATGATGCCAATCTCCCGTTCCACCACATCCCAAAGATGCTCTATTGGATTGAGATCTGGTGACTGTGGAGGCCATTGGAGTACAGTGACCTCATTGTCATGTTCAAGCAGAAATCGAAACTCATCAGACCAGGCAACGTTTTTCCAATCTTCTACTGTCCAATTTCGATGAGCTTGTGCAAATTGTAGCCTCAGTTTCCTGTTCTTAGCTGAGCGGAGTGGCACCCGGTGTGGTCTTCTGCTGCTGTAGCCCATCTGCCTCAAAGTTGGCCGTACTGTGCGTTCAGAGATGCTCTTCTGCCTACCTTGGTTGTAACGGTTGGCTATTTGAGTCACTGTTGCCTTTCTATCAGCTCGAACCAGTCTGCCCATTCTCCTCTGACCTCTGGCATCAACAAGGCATTTCCGCCCACAGAACTGCCGCTCACTGGATGTTTTTTCTTTTTCGGACCATTCTCTGTAAACCCTAGAGAGGATTGTGCGTGAAAATCCCAGTAGATCAGCAGTTTCTGAAATACTCAGACCAGCCCTTCTGGCACCAACAACCATGCCATGTTCAAAGGCCTCAAATCACCTTTCTTCCCCATACTGATGCTCGGTTTGAACTGCAGGAGATTGTCTTGACCATGTCTACATGCCTAAATGCACTGAGTTGCCGCCATGTGATTGGCTGATTAGAAATTAAGTGGTAACATGCAGTTGGACAGGTGTACCTAATAAAGTGGCCGGTGTGTGTATGTATATATATATATTACATACATATACACACACACACACAGCCCAGCATACATACATACATACACACATAGCCCAGCGTACCATTATATTAGAGATGAGCAAAGCTAATTCATAGCTAACCAAATTCGCTAAACATGGCAGCTGCACGTGTTAGCTTACAATACTGTCACTGGGCAGGAGAAAAGGATTAACCATAATACCCTGTGCCCGTCCAATCAGCTGCAGCCCCTCTGTGATGTCAGCTCCTCCCCCTCTATATAAGGGGAGTGTTTTCCTCAAGGCGGGCAGTCTGTGTGTGTAGTGGAGGACAGAGCAGGTGGAAGCAGAAGAATAGAGAGACCAGGACAGAGGAGAGGAGGGGAGAGGAGGGTGGTTTGGGGGAAGATTTTAGTGAGAGCTGTGCAGCCAGTGTCCGGTATACAAATAAACTAGCTGCTGGGTACGGCCCGTGTCAGTGGCCAAGGTGGCACAGAAGGTGGTCCCAGTCCAAGAGAGATTGGCGGGAGTGGTGACTGGGTGTCCAGTTGCCAGCGCTGTCAGTAAGAGAGCTCCTCTTGAGCCTAGCAGAATCCTTAGACACTGGATGTGGAGGATCTGTTTAAGAAGTCTTCTGAGAGGGAAGAAGCAGCGGTTCAGACGGCCGTAGTTAACACAACCAAGCACAGTAAGGAGAGCCAGGCAGGGGGAGCTTGTAGCCAAAGTGCGGGATCATACTACATGGCTATGGTGGCACTGAGCTTGGGAGAGGGCAAATTTGTTCCCGATTATGAAGATGATGATGACGTCGAAGACCCAACCTGGGATGCACATCCACAAATGACGTCCTCGGCGCCATCATCAGAGGAGAAAGCTGTGTCCGTGCCACCAACCAATTCCGGGTCAGCAGGGAAAAGGGGTAGGAAAGAGCAGTAGCCAAAAGGCATTGGCGAGGCCCTGGCACCCAACGGGTACCACACGGCAGCAGCAGTCAAGAAGAAGCTTCCAGCGTGCCTACTCGGAAGAACCGCCCGCTGCCATCAGCTGGTGGCGGAAAAGACCATTTCATTATCTGTAACATATGTGACCAGAAATGGAGTCAAGGTTTAGGTCGAAACTCAGGCATCACTTCTATGCGTCAGCGTATGGAGCTCCACCACCCCACTGATTGGAAGAATCAGGACCCCCAGGCCACATGGCAGGCTCCATCCAAGTAAAGTTCTCAATAAAATATTCTACGTTAAGCAATGTGTTTGTGTCAACTCTGGCAAATGTGGCGAGGAATCCGGCCATGTGTGTCCCATTTCTCAGGATACACATGGTACTTGTGGTTTTTAAGATACCATAAGGGTCCTTAGAGTAATCCTGATAGTAATCCTGTGACGTTTTAATGGCTCCTGTTGGGATATATATCACAGAGAATGATGGCCTTGAAACATGATATAAGAAACTTCTAAAGCCGCTACCAGGGCCAGCCTTAGGGTATATGGCGCCCTGTGCAAAACTTTCTTTTGCCCCCCCCCTCCTTGATACCCCCTAATAGTCATAAGTATAGTGCAGTAGTATCAGTGCTGAGTACAGGCTGCTGCTGCTCAATATCTTATTTCCAGCACACGGAGGGATGGGGCTGCTGCTATCTGTCTGCCAGAGCGCCCCCTAGCTGGCCAGCAGTGTTGCGCCCTGTGCAGTTGCACAGGTCGCACACCCCAAAGGCCGGCCCTGGCCATTACCAGCAGCTATCTGTTGCTGAGCGGCAGGTTACACAGTCTTATTTATAGTGCATAGGGAATGGTTGCTTTTTGGCTTCTGCTGCCTAAAACCCTCAGTGAGTGCTCAGCTGTAATTCAGCCATCGTCCGTTCTCCAATTACGTCCATGAAGAAGAGGTAAGTAAGCACTGCTGATACACAAACGTCCACTGCTGTCCTGGAAGAAAACGTGATTTGATGCCGCTGGTCCACAAATATCCACTGCTGTCCTGGGAGATAATATTACCTCGCTGATCTCCACAAGGTCCACCTCTGTCCATGGCGGAAATTAAGTCGAGATTTATTTATTTTTAATTTGTCATTTGAAGATTTTTGACACCGTAATAAAAAGAACTATTGCAAAAATCGTAACTATAATCGTCCCAGTATTGTAGCTACTATAGTGTGGCTGTTTTATTGAAATTTGTTTGCATTAAATACGCAAATCTAAACGATTTTGACCCAGCCTCGAAAAAAAACGAATTTTCAGCTGCTTCACTCATGTTGACATTATGTATACAGATATATATATATATATATATATATATATATATATATATATTTTTATTTATTTTTTTATTTATTTTTTTTATATACAGCCCAGCATACCATTATATATACACACACAAATACACACACAGCCAAGCATACCATTAGCTTTCCCTACCTTCTGGCTGCACTGGTGAATCGTTGTGAAGTGTAAGAAATCTCTGCCCCTGAATCCTTCTCTTCTGAAGTCTCCACTAACACAACTGCCAATATGATGATACTGGATAGAGGATTCCTTCTCCCCGAGTGCATTATTTAACTTTTTGAAACCTTGATCTACTGTTTCTACAGTTTTAACCACTTATCTAGTAACACTAAATCATTCTCCATATTACTGACACCTCCAGGAATATCAGCCCTATTGTCTATTGTGTCATCGGTAACAGGAGGAACTGACAGGACACAGAGCTTATAATATCACACATAGAATAGTTACAGCCGGTGACTGAGGAGAATGTGTGAGTGTTCTCTGCATTTACTGGTCACTACTCACCTGGCTGGTTACCTGTAGTGATGTCCTCCTTATACTGCTCATCACTGCTGTCATCTGTCTCTTCTTCTTCTATTATCTTGTCCGTAGCATAAATGAAATTTAGATCCTTCCCTGTAGTGATGTTCTGCTTATACTGCTCATCACTGCCGTCATCTGTCTCTGGAGCATTAATATCGTTTCCATCTTCCTCCTGATTCATAAGATGTGAGAGAAATATTGTAAAAGTCATCAGACAGGAGGAGAAGTCAGGTGGGATGTACAGATCATAGGGAACATCTCCATCTACCTGATCCTGTGGGAGAAGAGGACGGGAACATCTCTCTGGTGCTGTTCTCTTACTGGATCTGACTGGAGGGAACACATACAGAGACTGAATTCATTCTTTCCATCCAGATAATACAGAGAGGAGGTGTGTATATAGTCCTGTCTATTACCTGCTGATGGGAGGGGCTGCTGATCCTCCAGCATCACATCCTTGTACTGATCCTTGTGTCCTTCTACATACTCCCACTCCTCCATGGAGAAATAGACCGCCACGTCCTGACACCTTATAGGAACCTGACACACACAATGGTCACACAGTCATCCCCCCCACCCCTCCAGTGGTGTTACTGTATAATGTCCCAGCATTCCCAGCAGCCACAGTCTCACCTCTCCACTCAGCAGCTCCACCATCTTGTTGGTGACTTCTAGGATCTTCTCTTCCTCCATTTCCTCATGTATCAGGGGCCCCGGGATTAGGCTCAGGGTTCTTCCCCATCCTTCACACACAGGGGCCCAACAGCGCCCACTAGAGGACTTCTTCACTACTATGTAATCCTGTGTATGGAGAGACACATTACTATCACTCCATCCATTCCCAGAATCCCTCACCTCTCCAGTCCTATCCATCTGTTATTCCATAGATAAGAATGATGTCATGATGACATCACTCCCAGAATCCCTCACCTCTCCAGTCCTATCCATCTGTTATTCCATAGATAATGATGTCATGACGACATCACTCCCAGAATCCCTCACCTCCCCAGTCCTATCCATCTGTTATTCCATAGATAAGAATGATGTCATGATGACATCACTCCCAGAATCCCTCACCTCTCCAGTCCTATCCATCTGTTATTCCATAGATAAGAATGATGTCATGATGACATCACTCCCAGAATCCCTCACCTCCCCAGTCCTATCCATCTGTTATTCCATAGATAAGAATGATGTCATGATGACATCACTCCCAGAATCCCTCACCTCCCCAGTCCTATCCATCTGTTATTCCACAAATAAGAATGACGTCATGATGACATCACTCCCAGAATCCCTCACCTCCCCAGTCCTATCCATCTGTTATTCCATAGATAAGAATGATGTCATGATGACATCACTCCCAGAATCCCTCACCTCTCCAGTCCTATCCATCTGTTATTCCATAGATAAGAATGATGTCATGATGACATCACTCCCAGAATCCCTCACCTCCCCAGTCCTATCCATCTGTTATTCCATAGATAAGAATGATGTCATGATGACATCACTCCCAGAATCCCTCACCTCCCCAGTCCTATCCATCTGTTATTCCATAGATAAGAATGATGTCATGATGACATCACTCCCAGAATCCCTCACCTCCCCAGTCCTATCCATCTGTTATTCCATAGATAAGAATGATGTCATGATGACATCACTCCCAGAATCCCTCACCTCTCCAGTAAGCCGGAAGAGTATCTCTATAGTGAGGGTTATTAGCGTCTCCGCCATCTTGTCTCTGTTTCTCTCCATGGTTGCAGGATCAGTCAGGAAATAACCAACAAGGGATCCTAAACAGAGAAGTGAGAAGCCATTGTGAAAACATTACACAATATACCTCATAACATGTGACATATATATTTCTGTATCTGTATATTAGTGTAGAGAATGTATTATGGGATATTAGGGGCAGAGAACAGTGGATAATGGTAAATCCCTCCCACTACTCTGACATCATCAGCCAGTGATAGCGGCCGCGGTGTACGGGCTGTGGCTGCCATACGGGGTCCAGGTGAGAGCTGTACGGCTTCATTCACACCTGGGGAGTACCATCTTAACATAACACACAACTAAGGGAGCCCTATATGTCTATTCCCTAATAATATATATATACACATACATATAACCAAAGTATGAGCGAAACAGCGCTGTGTGTGTATGTATATAATATATATAATCATACCTCCCAACTTTTGCTGGGAGGAAAGAGGGACATTCACGGCCCCATATCCACATCACCTTCTACCATTATATAGTAAATAATAGCATCATCCCCACACCTTCACCATATTGGATTAATATTTTCATTTGCACCATTGTTGTTCCATTGTGCCTATATGATCGTTGGCATCAGCTGGTCCTTGTCTTTATTTTTGTGCGTTTACACAGAGATTTATCTGACCGATTTCTGAAGCCAAAGCCAGGAATGGATGTGAGAAGAGGTGAAATCTCAGTCTTTCCTTTATGACCTGTTCTCGGTTTATAGTCTGTTCTTGGCTTTGGCTCAATGAGGCCCTAACCTAAAGTGCAAACCTGGGCTGAAAGGATTGTGATTTCCGCCTCACAATCTCACAGTCCATACAGCCAGACATACAGATAAATACAATACATCCAATATAACGAGGGTGGGTGGGTGGGATCTTGAAAAGTGCTGTGTCCCCCTGGTCTGGTTACCTGTCCTTTTATACTCTTACCACCCCACCCCCTCTACCACCTAGCTCAGCTCACTACCTCCCCCAGGTATTCCCTCCGCATACTAATCACCCCTTTGTCTCTACACAAAGGCCATACCTGTTCCCCCCTCCCCCACCCTCTGACGGGGGCGATCTTGGCTTCTTAGCTTACCTGTAACCAAACTACTGCCACCATTACACTCAGACTTCAAACTAACGAAACCCCACTAACCTTGTCGTGGTTGCAGAGACCCCCCTTATGGCTCCTCGCTGGGAGGCCCCTTTATCCCCAACTCGTCACACTTCATCCGTCTTTGTGACAGCAGCTCCTGATCCTGGCTGATGTGCAGACTGATAGCAGCAGCAGAGGCTCCTCCAGCACCAGAGCTGCCTTGTATCCTATCAGTGTGTGCTCCTCCTCCTGCCTGTGCCGGACTCCAGTCCCTTCCTCCATTACTATGCTCAGTCTATACCCCAGTCTGGGGCATAGTGGTGGGGGTGATATATATCCACATTTGCTGCTATATATCACCTCCACCACTATGCCCCAGTGTACATATATATCCACATGTGCTGCCATATATGCCCTATACTGCCATATACCACACTATACTGTTAAATAGTGTGGAGTGGCAGGCTGCCATGCTGTGCTGACTAGTTAGTAATGAAGCGCACAGCTTGTCTGAATCCAGCCCTCAGCCTCTCTGCGCTGGAACTTGTAGTACAACAATTTTAGCTTAAATATTATGCCTGGTTCTTTATAAAGTAAGAGTCTTATGAGGTTCTGCAGCAGCTGAGGTGTATGATGAGGCTGTGCAGCAGCTGAGGTGTATGATGAGGTTCTGCAGCAGCTGAGGTGTATGATGAGGTTCTGCAGCAGCTGAGGTGTAGTGTGATGAGGTTCTGCAGCAGCTGAGGTGTATGATGAGGCTGTGCAGCAGCTGAGGTGTATGATGAGGTTCTGCAGCAGCTGAGGTGTATGATGAGGTTCTGCAGCAGCTGAGGTGTATGATTAGGTTCTGCAGCAGCTGAGGTGTAGTGTGATGAGGTTCTGCAGCAGCTGAGGTGTAGTGAGGTTCTGCAGCAGCTGAGGTGTAGTGAGGTTCTGCAGCAGCTGAGGTGTAGTATGATGAGGTTCTGCAGCAGCTGAGGTGTAGTGTGATGAGGTTCTGCAGCAGCTGAGGTGTAGTGTGATGAGGTTCTGCAGCAGCTGAGGTGTAGTGTGATGAGGTTCTGCAGCAGCTGAGGTGTAGTGAGGTTCTGCAGCAGCTGAGGTGTAGTATGATGAGGTTCTGCAGCAGCTGAGGTGTAGTGTGATGAGGTTCTGCAGCAGCTGAGGTGTAGTGAGGTTCTGCAGCAGCTGAGGTGTAGTGAGGTTCTGCAGCAGCTGAGGTGTAGTATGATGAGGTTCTGCAGCAGCTGAGGTGTAGTATGATGAGGTTCTGCAGCAGCTGAGGTGTAGTGTGATGAGGTTCTGCAGCAGCTGAGGTGTAGTGTGATACATAAAAACATCAAAAATAAATTGCCCGTTAAAAACTAACGACGTCCACAGAATAAGCTCAGACCATTACTAATAAACTATGGAATATACCGGAACCGGGAAGAGAAGAAGCAAGTGCTGGAGCCGCACTCACCGGAGGACTTCAGGTAGGCAAAGAGGAATATATATATACCCAATAAATTGTTTTTGTACACATGTGAATCAATTGCTGATTATTGTACACCTATCACGTTTGTTTGATTTGCTATATATATACTATGAATGTTTCACTAGACACGCTTGAAAAAGGTCATGTGATATCACCGAAACGTTGCGTCTTGGAGTCTTGCACTTATGACTTGAATAAACCACAGTTCACTTTTACGTCAATCCTGTGTGCTGCGGAGTTTCTGCTTATATATAAAGACGGTCTGAAGTCAGGACCCCGACCGCTGGCACCTACATCTTTGCTAAAGCTGTGCTGCTCATTTTCTACTGGATGGACAGGAGATAGATAGATGATAGATAGATAGATAGATAGATAGGAGATAGATAGATAGATGGAAGATAGATAGATAGATAGGAGATAGATAGGGGATAGATAGATAGATAGATAGGAGATAGATAGATAGGAGATAGATAGATAGATAGATAGGAGATAGATAGATAGGAGATAGATAGATAGATAGATAGATAGATAGATAGGAGATAGATAGATAGGAGATAGATAGGAGATAGATAGATAGATAGATAGATAGATAGGAGATAGATAGATAGATAGATAGATAGATAGATAGGAGATAGATGATAGATAGGAGATAGATAGATAGATAGATAGATAGATAGGAGATAGATAGGAGATAGATAGATAGATAGATAGATAGATAGGAGATAGATAGGAGATAGATAGATAGATAGGAGATAGATAGATAGGAGATAGATAGATAGGAGATAGATAGATAGATAGATAGATAGATAGATAGATAGATAGGAGATAGATAGATAGATAGATAGATAGATAGGAGATAGATGATAGATAGGAGATAGATAGATAGATAGATAGATAGATAGGAGATAGATAGGAGATAGATAGATAGATAGATAGATAGGAGATAGATAGGAGATAGATAGATAGATAGGAGATAGATAGATAGGAGATAGACCTATCTATCTATCTCCTATCTATCTATCTATCTCCTATCTATCTCCTATCTATCTATCTATCTATCTATCTATCTATCTCCTATCTATCTCCTATCTATCTATCTATCTATCTATCTATCTATCTATCTCCTATCTATCATCTATCTCCTATCTATCTATCTATCTATCTATCTATCTCCTATCTATCTATCTATCTATCTATCTATCTATCTATCTCCTATCTATCTCCTATCTATCTATCTCCTATCTATCTATCTATCTATCTATCTATCTATCTATCTATCTATCTATCTATCTATCTCCTATCTATCTATCTCCTATCTATCTATCTATCTATCTCCTATCTATCTATCTCCTATCTATCTATCTATCTATCTATCCCCTATCTATCTCCTATCTATCTATCTATCTTCCATCTGGGGAAACTCTTCAACAACATCCTGAACCAGAGAATCCTCAGCTTCCTCACCCAGCACAATATCCTCAGCAAAAGCCAAGCAGGGTTCATGCCGAACCACCGCACCACGGACCATGTCTATACCCTGCACCGCCTCATCCAGAGCCACGTCCACAACACAAAGAAAGGAAAAATATACGCCTGTTTTGTGGACTTCAAAAAGGCTTTCGATTCGGTGTGGCACCCAGGATTGCTTCTAAAATTGCTGGAGAGTGGAATAGGGGGAAAGACCTATGATGTTATCAAAAGTTCCTACACTGGGAACCAATGCTGCGTGAAGGTAAATGGGAAGAGAACGGCTTATTTCCAGCAGAGCCGAGGAGTCAGGCAGGGCTGCTGCCTCAGCCCAACACTCTTCAACATTTATATCAATGAGCTAGCAGTAGCCCTGGAGTCCTCCCCAACACCAGGTCTCACCCTCCATGACACCGAGGTGAAATTCCTTCTGTATGCGGATGACCTTCTCCTCCTATCATCATCTGAGAAAGGTCTCCAAGACCAGCTAGCCATCCTGGAGAAGTTCAGCACCACATGGGCTCTACCCATCAACCTCAAAAAGACCAACACTGTGGTGTTCCAGAGAAGGAAAACAAAGTCAGCCGGGTCCCCTACCTTCACGCTACACAACCAGCCCCTTACAGCCACCAGCAGCTACACCTACCTGGGCCTGATAATAGAACAGACGGGGAGCTTCAAATCTGCCATCGAGATGCTGAGAGACAAAGCCTGCAAAACCTTCTACACCATCAGAAGACAATTCTACCACCTTAAACCACCTGTCAGGGTTTGGCTTAAAATCTTTGACTCCATTATTGCACCAATTCTCCTGTATGGCAGCGAGGTCTGGGGTCCTCACACATACCCCGACTGGTCAAAATGGGATTCCAGCCCAACGGAAATCTTCCATTTGGAGTTCTGTAAGCATCTCCTCCAGGTCCATCGGAGCACCTCTAACTGTGCCTGTAGAGCAGAGCTGGGCAGATTCCCCCTACACCTAACTATCCAGAAGAGGGCGCTGTCATTCTGGGGTCACCTACATGGTAGTAGTGAAGGTTCCTATCACCATAAAGCCTTGCTACACCAAGGGGCCCCAGGCAAAGCAGAGCCCCAAAACATACCCTCTGGAACCCAGCCCAACCAGACAATCCCACCATACCAGCTCACAAAAGCCGGGATCAGGAACACAATAACCAGGAGACAAGAAGACTACGTCCAAGAATGGAGAGAGGAGGTCAGGGCATCCCAGAAGCTGGCCGTGTACCAGAGCCTGCAGAGGGAGTATAGACTGGCCCCATATCTGGAGGAGCTTCCCAACCCCAGAGACCGGAAGATCCTGAGCCGCTACAGACTGAGCGCCCACAACCTGGCCATTGAAACTGGGCGGCACCGACAGAGCTACATCCCCAGGGAGAGCAGACTGTGCCAGCAGTGCGACCAGGAGGCCGTGGAGGATGAGGCCCACTTCCTGCTACACTGCTCTAAATACTCAGCAGTGAGGGACACTTACTTCAGGAGACTCTCCAACCTCCTCCCAGGCTTCTCCACCATGGAGGAGGAAGAGAAACTACCCATCCTGCTGGGAGAAGAAAAGACCACAGCTACTATAGTGGCACAATACGTCACTACCTGCCATAGACTGAGAGGAGCGTGATACGTCATGGACTCCGATACCCCAACCCCGATAGGTCATGGACTCCAATACCCCGACCCTGAATGTATTCCCCCCCCCCACCATCATGATACATCATGAACCCCTGTACACCGACCCCGGGTGAATCCCATTTCCTCAACTCCCTATTCTCCCCATGCTTTGGCAATGCTAATGTGTAACTTGGACCTGCCAATAAAGCTTTTTTGATTTGATTTGATTTGATTTGATTTGATTTGATAGATAGATAGATAATAGATAGATAGATAGGAGATAGATAGATAGGAGATAGATGATAGATAGGAGATAGATAGATAGATGATAGATAGGAGATAGATAGATAGGAGATAGATAGATAGATAGATAGATAGATAGATAGATAGATAGATAGGAGATAGATAGATAGATAGATAGATAGGAGAGATAGATAGATAGATAGATAGGAGATGGATAGATAGATAGGAGATAGATAGATAGATAGATAGATAGGAGATAGATAGATAGGAGATAGATGATAGATAGATAGATAGATAGGAGATAGATAGATAGATAGGAGATAGATAGATAGATAGGAGATAGATAGATAGGAGATAGATAGATAGATAGATAGATAGATAGATAGGAGATAGATAGATGATAGATAGGTAGATAGATAGATAGATGATAGACAGATAGATAGATGATAGATAGGAGATAGATAGATAGATAGATAGATAGATAGATAGATAGATAGATAGATAGATAGATAGGAGATAGATAGATGATAGACAGATAGATAGATGATAGATAGGAGATAGATAGATAGATAGGAGATAGATAGATAGATAGACAGATAGATAGATGATAGATAGGAGATAGATAGATAGGAGATAGATAGATGATAGATAGGAGATAGATAGATGATAGATAGGAGATAGATAGATAGATAGATAGGAGATAGATAGATAGATAGATAGGAGATAGATAGATGATAGATAGGAGATAGATAGATAGATAGGAGATAGATAGATGATAGACAGATAGATAGATGATAGATAGGAGATAGATAGATAGATAGGAGATAGATAGATAGATAGATAGATAGGAGATAGATAGATAGATAGATAGATAGGAGATAGATAGATAGGAGATAGATAGATAGATAGATAGATAGATAGATAGATAGGAGATAGATAGATGATAGACAGATAGATAGATGATAGATAGATAGATAGATAGATAGATAGGAGATAGATAGATAGGAGATAGATAGATAGATAGATAGATAGATAGATAGATAGATAGATAGGAGATAGATAGATGATAGATAGATAGATAGATAGATAGATAGATAGGAGATAGATAGATAGATAGATAGGAGATAGATAGATGATAGATAGGAGATAGATAGATGATAGATAGGTAGATAGTGCAGAGAATATATATACACATAGAGAGAAGACAGTGCCTAATAACCATATTACTCTCCTCACGGAAAGAGTCATTATTGTATATTACCGAATGACAATGCACTGCTTGCTTCTCCAGGCCCGACACCTGCTTTATTTCCTTCCTGTGAGGAGAATGGCGCCCTGGGAGATCCCCGATTATATAAGCCTGATGTCCACCTGCTGAGCTGTACGGGAGGGGAGATGCTATTGCCAAGGGAATCGCTCTACCCTTAATGACGTCACGCTCATGTGTGGGAGGAGCTTAATTTATCCCGGCCTTTCTTACCAGAAGTGAGAAAGCAGCTGGTCTAGGCGTGTGCTTCCAGGACCTGCCATGATGTCACAGTCATGTGATCAGTCACATGGAGGAGGAGGAGTCACATGATCAGGGGCTGCTGCTCAGTGTATGCAGGACTCTGCTGTGCTGGATGAGCTGAAGTGATGTGTATGCAGCAGAGCTGTGTGTGTGATGTGTGTGGAGCAGAGCTGTGTATGTGTGATGTGTGTGGAGCAGAGCTGTGTATGTGTGTGTTATATATGCCTGCAGCAGAGCCCTGTGTGTAATGTACATGTAGCTGAGCTGTATGTGTGTAATGTACATGTAGCTGAGCTGTATGTGTGTAATGTACATGTAGCTGAGCTGTATATGTGTGTAATGTACATGTAGCTGAGCTGTATATATATGTAATGTACATGTAGCTGAGCTGTAT
Source organism: Dendropsophus ebraccatus (assembly GCF_027789765.1). Classification (NCBI taxonomy): domain Eukaryota; kingdom Metazoa; phylum Chordata; class Amphibia; order Anura; family Hylidae; genus Dendropsophus; species Dendropsophus ebraccatus. Next base: position 196,465,598 of record NC_091456.1, on the reverse strand, counting down.
ATGTGTAATGTACATGTAGCTGAGCTGTATATATGTGTGTAATGTACATGTAGCTGAGCTGTATATGTGTAATGTACATGTAGCTGAGCTGTATGTGTGTAATGTACATGTAGCTGAGCTGTATGTGTGTAATGTACATGTAGCTGAGCTGTATATGTGTAATGTACATGTAGCTGAGCTGTATATGTGTGTAATGTACATGTAGCTGAGCTGTATATGTGTAATGTACATGTAGCTGAGCTGTATATGTGTGTAATGTACATGTAGCTGAGCTGTATATGTGTAATGTACATGTAGCTGAGCTGTATATGTGTGTAATGTACATGTAGCTGAGCTGTATATGTGTAATGTACATGTAGCTGAGCTGTATATGTGTAATGTACATGTAGCTGAGCTGTATATGTGTGTAATGTAAATGTAGCTGAGCTGTATGTGTGTAATGTACATGTAGCTGAGCTGTATATGTGTAATGTACATGTAGCTGAGCTGTATATGTGTGTAATGTACATGTAGCTGAGCTGTATATGTGTAATGTACATGTAGCTGAGCTGTATGTGTGTAATGTACATGTAGCTGAGCTGTATGTGTGTAATGTACATGTAGCTGAGCTGTATGTGTGTAATGTACATGTAGCTGAGCTGTATATGTGTGTAATGTACATGTAGCTGAGCTGTATATATATGTAATGTACATGTAGCTGAGCTGTATATGTGTAATGTACATGTAGCTGAGCTGTATATGTGTGTAATGTACATGTAGCTGAGCTGTATATATATAATGTACATGTAGCTGAGCTGTATGTGTGTAATGTACATGTAGCTGAGCTGTATGTGTGTAATGTACATGTAGCTGAGCTGTATATGTGTAATGTACATGTAGCTGAGCTGTATATGTGTAATGTACATGTAACTGAGCTGTATATATGTGTAATGTACATGTAGCTGAGCTGTATATGTGTGTAATGTACATGTAGCTGAGCTGTATATATGTGTAATGTACATGTAGCTGAGCTGTATATGTGTAATGTACATGTAGCTGAGCTGTATATGTGTGTAATGTACATGTAGCTGAGCTGTATATATGTGTAATGTACATGTAGCTGAGCTGTATGTGTGTAATATACATGTAGCTGAGCTGTATATGTGTAATGTACATGTAGCTGAGCTGTATGTGTGTAATGTACATGTAGCTGAGCTGTATGTGTGTAATGTACATGTAGCTGTGCTACAGGGTCCTCTCTCCCTATGTAAGTCCTCGCAGGCAGGGTCATTACTTTATTCAGTTGTTTTTTTCTTGATTTTATGTTACATTCTGTATATTAACCCTATATCATCTGTACAGCGCTCTGGAATAAAGGGCTCTATAAAAAATAAATAACATTTTACTCCTTAGTCCATCTACATCCTCACAGTTATTACAGGGTTAGAAATCTCCACCACATCTGCTGTAAATCCCCCCCCCCACACCATCTACTACTCTTTCAGTAGGGTAATACTTTCTTATGTTGCTGGGATGTATGGAAGGAACATGCTGTTAGGTCTTGTGGAACATTACCACTACCTATGTAGCAAACTCTATGGGGGAGATTTATCAAACATGGTGTAAAGTGACACTGGCCTTGTTGCCCCTAGCAACCAATCCGATTCCACCTTTCATTTTCCAAAGAGTCTGTGAGGAATTAATTTTTCAGTGGAATAAAACCCAGACACAATCGACAGCATAACAGCTTAAAATGGACACATTGTTAGTAAATGAGGCCCATTGGTTAGACCCTATGTAAAAAAAAAAAAAAAAATGATGTTTATTTAGTTTCTTAGTAAAACATTTCCCACATTCTACACATGAAAATGACTCCTCCTCAGGTGAGTTTCTAGATGAGCAACAAGATTTGATTTATAAGTAAAACATTTCCCGCATTCTGAGCATGAAAATGGCTTCTCCCCTGTATGAATTATTTTATGTCTATCAAGATGTGATTTAGTAATGAAACATTTTCCACATTCAGAACATGAAAATGGCCTCTCCCCTGTGTGAATTCGTTCATGTCCAATAAGTTTTGATTTCTGGGTAAAACATCTCCCACATTCTATGCATGAAAATGGTTTCTCCCCTGTGTGGGTTCTCTGATGTTTAACAAGACCTGACTTCTGGGTAAAACATTTCCCACATTCTACGCACAAAAAAGGCTTCTCTCCTGTGTGAATTTTTTGATGTGTAATGAGTCTTGATTTCTGGGAAAAACACTTCCCACATTCTATGCATGTAAATGGCTTCTCCCCTGTGTGAATTCTCACGTGATCAATGAGAGCTGATTTCTGGGCAAAACATTTTCCACATTCAGGACATGGAATTATCTTCTTCCTTCTGTGACTTCTTTGATGATGGGCAAGAGATGATTTCCTTATAAAACATTTTGCACATTCTGAACATGAAAATAACTTCTCATTTTGTTCAACGGTCTGTGATGAATCAGAAGATAGAACAGGTATATAAGGATGAGATGAGAGCTCTTTGCTGTGAGGGGCTGGGGGTATATGTAGGGTAATAGAATGTTCTTCATATTTATCTTGTGTGATCTGACCATCTGCTGTAATATCTGGAGATATCTGATGTCCCTCTGATCTCCGGGTACACTCAGCTGCCAAGAGGAATCAGATTGTATTAATGTTCAATAATAACATAAATTTATAGATACTCCTGAAGGGCAACTATATACCCCCAGGGCTAATGGCCAATATACCCAAGTAAAGCTCATGTTATCTATAGATATATGTGTCCATACTGCAATGAATGCATGACGGTGATGACAGGTTCCCTTCGGAAAAAGAGAAGGCTGAGCAGAAGAGCTTTCCCTGGAGTTCTCCCCTCTCCCCAGCCAAGCAGCACAGGGCAGATACACACACCAGCCTCCTGCCTACATTATACTGAATGGAGACATCCAGGGGTAAAAACTGACAAAATATGGAAAGTCAAAAATTTCCACAAATATGTTCTGGTGTCATATGCCACCAAGGATGACATCTGTAAGGAGTGTGTATGTTCTCCCTATATTTAGGTGGTTTCCTCCCACTCTACCAACCGTACAGAGAGGTGAGCTTGGAATGGGGACAGCGACCGAAATCATATATACGTACAGTGCTGCGGAATAATATACCTGTAGTGATGTCCTCCATATACGCCTCATCATCACTCGTACCCGTCTCTTCTTTTATTATTATGTTTATGTCATTTATATCGTTCAGATCTTCTCCCTGATTCATAAGATGTGAGAGAAATATTGTAAAAGTCATCAGACAGGAGGAGAAGTCAGGTGGGATGTACAGATCATAGGGAACATCTCCATCTACCTGATCCTGATCCTGTGGGAGAAGAGGACGGGGACATCTCTCTGGTGCTGTTCTCTTACTGGATCTGACTGGAGGGAACACATACAGAGACTGAATTCATTCTTTCCATCCAGATAATACAGAGAGGAGGTGTGTATATAGTCCTGTCTATTACCTGCTGATGGGAGGGGCTGCTGATCCTCCAGCATCACATCCTTGTACTGATCCTTGTGTCCTTCTACATACTCCCACTCCTCCATGGAGAAATAGACCGCCACGTCCTGACACCTTATAGGAACCTGACACACACAATGATCACACAGTCATCCCCCCCACCCCTCCAGTGGTGTTACTGTATAATGTCCCAGCATTCCCAGCAGCCACAGTCTCACCTCTCCACTCAGCAGCTCCACCATCTTGTTGGTGACTTCTAGGATCTTCTCTTCCTCCATTTCCTCATGTATCAGGGGCCCCGGGATTGGGCTCAGGGTTCTTCCCCATCCTTCACACCCAGGGGCCCCACAGCGCCCACTAGAGGACTTCTTCACTACTGTGTAATCCTGTGTATGGAGAGACACATTACTATCACTCCATCCATTCCCAGAATCCCTCACCTCCCCAGTCCTATCCATCTGTTATTCCATAGATAAGAATGATGTCATGATGACATCACTCCCAGAATCCCTCACCTCCCCAGTCCTATCCATCTGTTATTCCATAGATAAGAATGATGTCATGATGACATCACTCCCAGAATCCCTCACCTCCCCAGTCCTATCCATCTGTTATTCCATAGATAAGAATGATGTCATGATGACATCACTCCCAGAATCCCTCACCTCCCCAGTAAGCAGGAAGAGTATGTGTAGGGTGAGGGTTATTATCCTCTCGGCCATCTTGTCTCTGTCTCTCTCCATCATTGATCCTGTATTTCTGTTACCTGGATGGAAAGAAGATAAAACAATGTAAAACCACATAAATCCCATATAAAAGATACAACTATAGAAGATATAAGAGGAAAGATTAGAGTAGATATCGGTGTAGATGAGGTTTTCTCTCCCGGATGGAACATGAGCTGAATATCTTATTGTCTCAGTTTCTCTATGGATGAGGATGAAACATGTCGCATCTTCACATGATCGCTACAACCAGTCAGGGGCGGCAGTGGTGATGACAGCACATATGGCACATGACCACTATACACCATCATGGGCGGTAGGGGAGTATGGATGCCGGCTGTGGCCTTGGCTCTCCACACTTTTTTTCTTGTAATAATGTGGAATAAGGCCCAGGAGGAAGTGAAGCTTTCACATCTACAATATGGCCAAGCGATAACCAACTGGATTCTTTACAACAAAAACTACATAAGAATTAAAAGGTCTTGAAGCTGACATCTGCTGTTATTTGGAGAATATCTGAAGATTTACATATCCTCCAATGGACAGCGATATCTTTGATATTCAATGCAGAACATACTAAAGAGCTGATAGAGAGGTTAGAGAAAATTGGACTTAATCCTGGGATAGTGGATTTGTGGTTGGTGAAGGACATCAGAGGGGGATGGTAATGGTGTATATTCCCAGAAGAGACTGGTTACACGTGGCGGGCACAAGGGTCTGTTCTGGGTCCTGTTCTCATGTTTGTTAGTGACATAGGAGACAAAGACTGCAGAAGAGAAAAATTTAGGGGCAGTGAATTCTGAAAACCTTAAAATGAGTCACCACTGCAACCAGGCGGTGGGGAAAGCTAAGGGTATGCTGGGCTGTATAGCTGGAGGCCATGCAGTTGTGGCTCGCAAAGATTTAAAAACATTCGGCTCTCTCAGCATATTGATACATGACAATGGGAGTTCCCAATGCCGGCCCGCAGCTTCACGCCCCGTTGCATCTGTGATCTACGGAAGGTGAGAATATGGCCTAAGATGATAAGAAAGGAACTACTAAAAAGGCAGACTAGATAAACCAAGTGGTCTTCTGCCAACAATCTTCTTTGCTACTATGGGGTAACATACAGTTACCACCTCACCCATAGGTTTCAAAGTCATGTGAAAGGAGCCATTGGCCTTTTTGTACTGCTGAGTAGTCTCCTGCTGCCATTAGAGGACAGATGCCGTGGAGGGATCAACTTGGTCATCATAATACTGACTGGCCATGTTTCCCCACTCAGATCTGGATCTATCTGAACGGCCATGTTTCTCCACAGAGATCTGGATCCATCTGACCGGCCATGTTTCTCCACACTGGATCCATCTGAGCGGCCATGTTTCTCTATAGAGATCTGGATCCATCCGAGCGGCCATATTTCTCTGTAGAGATCTGGATCCATCTGACCGGCCATATTTCTCTGTAGAGATCTGGATCCATCTGACCGGCCATGTTTCTCTGTAGAGATCTGGATCCATCTGACCAGCCATGTTTCTGCACAGAGATCTGGATCCATCTGACCGGCCGTGTTTCTCTATAGAGATCTGGATCCATCTGACCAGCCATGTTTCTGCACAGAGATCTGGATCCATCTGACCGGCCGTGTTTCTGCACAGAGATCTGGATCCATCTGACCAGTCATTTTTCCCTATAGGGATCTGGATCCATCTGACCCGCCATGTTTCTCTATAGAGATCTGGATCCATCTGACCGGCCATGTTTCTCCACAGAGATCTGGATCCATCTGACCGGCCATGTTTCTCCACAGAGATCTGGATCCATCTGACCGGCCGTGTTTCTCCACACATTTACTAGTGTAAATAATGAGGCAAACTATTTCCATGTGAGATTTTTTTCATCACGTTAGGTGGAATAAATATAAACGAACAGAAGAATCGGAAAGCACAACAAAGACATCCCAGTTTTCTAGGCGTTCCTGACGCTGTATCCACCCGCTGAACGGAGTCGGCAGACAGCGGGAATCAGACGCCGAGATTTCTGATTCAAAAGAACCAGAAATCCGGGAAGTTCGCCCATCTCTATTGTTTAGTCACGCCAGTGTCTCCCCACACCCCTCCGCACGGTCCCCTCGGTTGCTATGGTGAAGCGGGAGCTGATTCTATCATCAATTATACAATAAAACTCACAAACCTCCCCAACATCTACAGAGGAATAACCGGGATCTGACTCCTCTGCTGCAACAGGAAGGAAATATACAGGAGAAAGAACAGGAGGAGATTTATCACTCTGTCTTCTGTAAGATTCTCCATGTTGCCTATAGCAACCAATCACATCTCCGCTTTCATATTATCAGAGAAATGTGGGAGAAAAAGCTGAACTGTGATTGGTTGCTATGGGAGCTGTGATTGGTTGCTATAGGCAACAAGGAGAATCTTGCTGTAAGACAAAGCAAAATATCTCCCTTATGTTCCCAATAATTATATCTTTACATAATACAACTTATCCAGAACACAACACAATCCTCATATGTGACTCAACATCAATATATATATACTGTACCTCCAGCTGCAGAGCTGTACAGGAGCCGTGTGCTTCCCCTGTGCTTCCAGGACCTGCCATGATGTCACAGTCATGTGATCAGTCACATGTAGGAGGAGGAGTCACATGATCAGGGGCTGCTGCTCAGTGTATGCAGGACTCTGCTGTGCTGGATGAGCTGAAGTGATGTGTATGTAGCAGAGCTGTGTGTGTGATGTGTGTGGAGCAGAGCTGTGTATGTGTGTTATATATGCCTGCAGCAGAGCCCTGTGTGTAATGTACATGTAGCTGGGCTGTATATGTGTGTAATGTACATGTAGCTGAGCTGTATATATGTGTAATGTACATGTAGCTGAGCTGTATGTGTGTAATGTACATGTAGCTGATCTGTATATGTGTAATGTACATGTAGCTGAGCTGTATATGTGTGTAATGTACATGTAGCTGAGCTGTATATATGTGTAATGTACATGTAGCTGAGCTGTATATATGTGTAATGTACATGTAGCTGAGCTGTATGTGTGTAATGTACATGTAGCTGAGCTGTATGTGTGTAATGTACATGTAGCTGAGCTGTATATGTGTGTAATGTACATGTAGCTGAGCTGTATATGTGTGTAATGTACATGTAGCTGAGCTGTATGTGTGTAATGTACATGTAGCTGAGCTGTATCTGTGTAATGTACATGTAGCTGAGCTGTATATGTGTGTAATGTACATGTAGCTGAGCTGTATATGTGTAATGTACATGTAGCTGAGCTGTATATGTGTAATGTACATGTAGCTGAGCTGTATGTGTGTAATGTACATGTAGCTGAGCTGTATATGTGTAATGTACATGTAGCTGAGCTGTATATGTGTGTAATGTACATGTAGCTGAGCTGTATATGTGTGTAATGTACATGTAGCTGAGCTGTATATGTGTGTAATGTACATGTAGCTGAGCTGTATATATGTGTAATGTACATGTAGCTGAGCTGTATATGTGTAATGTACATGTAGCTGAGCTGTATATGTGTAATGTACATGTAGCTGAGCTGTATATGTGTAATGTACATGTAGCTGAGCTGTATGTGTGTAATGTACATGTAGCTGAGCTGTATGTGTGTAATGTACATGTAGCTGAGCTGTATATATGTGTAATGTACATGTAGCTGAGCTGTATGTGTGTAATGTACATGTAGCTGAGCTGTATGTGTGTAATGTACATGTAGCTGAGCTGTATATGTGTAATGTACATGTAGCTGAGCTGTATATATGTGTAATGTACATGTAGCTGAGCTGTATATGTGTAATGTACATGTAGCTGAGCTGTATATGTGTAATATACAGCTCTGCTACATGTACATTACACATATACAGCTCAGCTACATGTACATTACACATATACAGCTCAGCTACATGTACATTACACACATACAGCTCAGCTACATGTACATTACACATATACAGCTCAGCTACATGTACATTACACACATACAGCTCAGCTACATGTACATTACACACATATACAGCTCAGCTACATGTACATTACACATATACAGCTCAGCTACATGTACATTACACACACATACAGCTCAGCTACATGTACATTACACACACACATACAGCTCAGCTACATGTACATTACACACATACAGCTCAGCTACATGTACATTACACATATACAGCTCAGCTACATGTACATTACACACATATACAGCTCAGCTACATGTACATTACACATATACAGCTCAGCTACATGTACATTACACATATACAGCTCAGCTACATGTACATTACACATATACAGCTCAGCTACATGTACATTACACACATATACAGCTCAGCTACATGTACATTACACACATATACAGCTCAGCTACATGTACATTACATATATACAGCTCAGCTACATGTACATTACACACATACAGCTCAGCTACATGTACATTACACACATACAGCTCAGCTACATGTACATTACACACATATACAGCTCAGCTACATGTACATTACACATATACAGCTCAGCTACATGTACATTACACATATACAGCTCAGCTACATGTACATTACACACACATACAGCTCAGCTACATGTACATTACACACATATACAGCTCAGCTACATGTACATTACACACATACAGCTCAGCTACATGTACATTACACATATATACAGCTTAGCTACATGTACATTACACATATATACAGCTCAGCTACATGTACATTATATATATACAGCTCAGCTACATGTACATTACACACATATACAGCTCAGCTACATGTACATTACACATATACAGCTCAGCTACATGTACATTACACACATACAGCTCAGCTACATGTACATTACACACATACAGCTCAGCTACATGTACGTGTGTAATGTACATGTAGCTTAGCTGTATATGTGTGATGTACATGTAGCTGAGCTGTATATGTGTAATGTACATGTAGCTGAGCTGTATATGTGTAATGTACATGTAGCTTAGCTGTATGTGTGTAAAGTACATGTAGCTGAGCTGTATATGTGTGTAATGTACATGTAGCTGAGCTGTATATGTGTGTAATGTACATGTAGCTGAGCTGTATATGTGTGATGTACATGTAGCTGAGCTGTATATGTGTAATGTACATGTAGCTGAGCTGTATATGTGTAATGTACATGTAGCTTAGCTGTATGTGTGTAAAGTACATGTAGCTGAGCTGTATATGTGTGTAATGTACATGTAGCTGAGCTGTATATATGTGTAATGTACATGTAGCTGAGCTGTATGTGTGTAATGTACATGTAGCTGAGCTGTATGTGTGTTATGTTCACGTAGCTGAGCTGTATATGTGTAATGTACATGTAGCTTAGCTGTATGTGTGTAAAGTACATGTAGCTGAGCTGTATATGTGTGTAATGTGTGTAATGTATGTGTAATGTACATGTAGCTGAGCTGTATGTGTGTAATGTACATGTAGCTGAGCTGTATATATGTGTAATGTACATGTAGCTGAGCTGTATATGTGTAATGTACATGTAGCTGAGCTGTATGTGTGTAATGTACATGTAGCTGAGCTGTATATATGTGTAATGTACATGTAGCTGAGCTGTATGTGTGTAATGTACATGTAGCTGAGCTGTATGTGTGTTATGTTCACGTAGCTGAGCTGTATATATATTTATATGGTTCATGTTCACATTATTTTGAGCACTTATAATTCCTAATTTTGGTGAAGGCAGCGTGTAGCTTATGAAGGAGTCACATTTGGTAAGCGGCTTGGTGGTTACATGTATACACTGCTTAAACAACACAATATAATTCCAGGTAAGGGTAGCTTTACACACACTGTATCGCAGCAGATTTAGTCTAAATAACAACACAGCATCAAATCTGCTGCGGATCCTGTACGTGTGAATGAACCTTAAACTTCTGTGAAATTAAACTGTCCACTTATGGTCCTTTTACACGGAGCGATTATCGTTCAAATTTTCGAATGTAGCTTCAGTGGGACACACTCGGGATGTTAATGTTTAGCCTGTGAGTTGATGTTCAGCATTTGCCTTGAATTAACCGCATTATTTTTGTGAGTTGCCGCTTCCTCTTTTGGTTCTTCATTCTGCTGTATAAGCTAAGATAATCCTTTAATAGTCCCACCATGGGGAAATTCAGTGTGTTACAGCAGCAGAGATATTACACATACAAACAGCTAAAAGGTAAAGTAAAGGCATTACGATTAAAGTAGACAAAGAGAAGAAAAGGTAAAAAAGATACAATAGAAACATTAGACTATATTAGTTCTTTATATGGAGTGATCTCTGCTTGGGTCGGTGTTGGTTGTACAGCCTGATCGCTGCAGGAAGGAAGGACGTCTGATATCGCTCCTTCTCGCACTTTGGGTGAATTAATCGGTCACTGATAGTACTGCCCAGTGCGATCACGGTCTGGTGCATAGGATGGGAGTCATTCTCCACTATGGAGCTGACCACTGACAAAATCCTTCGCTCCCCCACCACCTGCATCGGATCCAGGGGGCGTCCAAGGATAGAGCTGGCCCTTCTGATCAGCTTGTCCAGTTTGTTCCTATCGCTGGTTGATATGCCGCTCCCCCAGCAGGACACTACGAAGAAGATGGCTGATGCCACTACAGAGTTATAGAAGGTCCTAAGAAGTGGCCCCCTGGACTCCAAGGACCCTCAGCTTCCTGAGCAGGTAGAGCCCGCTGTGGCCCTTTCTGTACACTATGTCCATGTGATCAGCCCAGTCCAGCTTATTATTGAGGACCACACCCAGATATTTATACATGTTCACTGTCTCTATGTCCGTCCCCTGGATGTCCACTGGACTTGGAGGAAATTAGCGCTTGCGGAAATCCACCACCATCTCCTTGGTCTTTCCAGCATTAACCCCTAGGCGACCCTGGACGTACCCGTACGTCCAGGGCCGCCTCCATGCGTTCAGAGTGGGGCCACTCGTAGTCCGGGACTGCGGCTATTAGCGGGCACGGTCCGATCTCCGTGCCCACTAATAATCGGGTGCAGCTGTCAAAGTTGACAGCTGCATCAGATTACTTGATGCAGCCGTTCCCTGGTGTCTAGTGGGGAGGACTTTGTCCCGGAGGAGCGATCCACACATCTTACCCCGTCCGGGGTCAGCGCCGCAACGACGCTGATCCCGCCTCGGCACTTGATTGCTTCCGGCTGCAGCAGCCGGAAGCAATCGATCTATGCTGCATAGATCTCAATGAGAGATCAGTATACTTATACTAGAAGTCCCCCAGGAGGAATAACCCCAACCCCAGGGGTGAATAACCCTAACCCCAGGGGGAATAACCTTAACCCCAGGGGGAATAACTCTAACCCCAGGGGGCAGGGGCGTAGCTAGGGGTTCAGTCTAGGGGGGGCGAGCAAGTCTGAGTGGGCCCCCAACCGATTAAGTTACCCATAGGGAACCTCAGCAGACGACACTGCTTTCCAAATAATAAAGGGAATATTCTACTACATTACTCATAGAGAATAGGAATTGAGAGCAGTGTAAAAGGCTTTCTACAATTCACATATATGGCCATGTAAAATTTAAAGGGGTTATGCAAGATTAGAGAACCATAGTTGCTTTGTTCCAGAAACAGCACCACCCCTGTCCTCAGTTTGTGTGTGGTATTGCAACTCACTTCCACTGACGAGAACGGGGCCAAATTGTAATACCACACATGTCAATTCTTTGGGCGAACAGCAGAATCTGCCGGAGCATATAATAGAGCCTATGGAGCCGGTGGGGAGTGAAGCAGGAGTGCACGGGGATGAGTGGCAGATGCCACACATAATTTTCTGACAGAATTACTTTGTGTGCATATACGGTCTAGTGGATAAGGGGTGTAGTAGTAGTACAGGTAGATATGAGGGGTTTAGTAGTGAAGGTGTAGTGGATAAGGGGTGTAGTAGTACAGGTATAGAAGAGGGGTTACTGAGGGGGACTCGGGAGACACTGAGGGGGACTGGCGAAACACTGAGATGACTGGGGGGACACTGAGGGGGACTGGGGGGACACTGAGGGGGACTGGGGGGACACTGAGGGGGACTGGGGAGACACTGAGGGGGGCTAAGGGGACTGGGGTGACACTGAGGGGGACTGGGGTAGCTGGGGGTGATTGGAGCAGGAGGGCACATACACCTTCTCCTCCTCTCACCTCCGCACACACGTTCTACTCCCGGCCATAAATGGAGCTCCCCGGGCTCTGGAGGCAGCCGCAGGGACTACAGGAGAAGGTGATCACGTCGCTGAGGGTCCTGGAGCTGTACATCGGGATCGAGGGTCTGCACTAACCCCCCCCCCCCCCCCCCCCCCCCCGATCCCGCTGTACAGCTCCAGGACCCTCAGCGACGTGATCACCTTCTCCTGTAGTCCGCCGGCCGGACACCGCAACCCCCCTTCCCCCCGGCTTGGCTTCTCAGGACTGCTCGCGCGCCTGAGTCTGTGCGCAGCCCGAAATTATTTTTTGCCCAGCCCTAGTGGGCCCCCAGCCTTGGTGGGCCCAGGATCGGCGGCCCCCCTACCCAAATTTCGCTACAGCCAGGGGGAATAACCCTAACTCCAGGGGGGCTTCTAGTAGAAGTGTAAAAATAAAAGTGTAGTTATTATTAAAAAGCCCCCTCCCCTAATAAAAGTCAGAATCACCCCCTTTTTCCCAGGTTATAAATAAAAATAAACAAACATGTTTGGTATCGCCGCGTGCGTAATCGCCCGATCTATTAATTTATCACATTCCTGATCTTGCGCATTTTTGCTCAAAGCAAATCCAGAAAAATTGTAATAAAAAGGGATCAAAAAGTCGCATATGCGCAATCAAGGTACCGATAGAAAGATCACATCATGGCGAACGTTCGGCATTTGATTAGCTGGGGCTGCTGAACTTGGATAAAGCTCTTAGGTTGTCTGGAAAACATGGATACAGCCAATGACTATATCCATGATTTCCACATAGCCTTAGGGCTTTATCCAAGTTCAGCAGCCACCGCTAATCACATGCCGAACGTTCGGGTTCGGATCGACTCCAGCATGCTCCCGGTTCACTCATCTCTCATAAAAGCGCTATAAGCCTGGGAATGGAGCGATTTTTAGGAACATATATTTGTTAACAATGGTTTGAATTTTTTACAGGCCATCAGATACAAGTAAAGTTATACATGTTACATATCGTTGTAATCGTAACGACTTGAGGAACATATATAACAAAAATGTGGGGGTTTTTTTCAATTTCAACACACTTTGAATTTTTTTCTGGTTTCGCAGTGTACTTTATGAAAAAATTCAGCCTGTCATTGAAAAGTACAATTAGTGGCGCAAAAAATAAGGGCTCATGTGGGTCTCCAGGTGAAAGGTGAAACAAAATCCCTGTTCACCTCTCTGTACTCCCTGTTGTCTTCACCTGTGATGAGGCCGACTATTGCAGAGTCATAGTACTTTTGTAAGTAGCAGGTAGGTGAGTTGTACCTGAAGTCTATAGTGTACAGTGTGAAGAGGAAGAACTATACCCTGAGGTGCCCCCGTATTACAGATGACAGTATCTGACACACAGTCCCCGGCTCTCACATACTGAGGACCCCCGTATTACAGATGACAGTATCTGACACACAGTCCCCGGCTCTCACATACTGAGGACCCCCGTATTACAGATGACAGGATCTGACACACAGTCCCCGGCTCTCACATACTGAGGACCCCCGTATTACAGATGACAGTATCTGACACACAGTCCCTGGCCTCACATACTGAGGACCCCCGTATTACAGATGACAGTATCTGACACACAGTCCCCGGCTCTCACATACTGAGGACCCCCGTATTACAGATGACAGTATCTGACACACAGTCCCTGGCCTCACATACTGAGGACCCCCGTATTACAGATGACAGTATCTGACACAGTCCCTGGCTCTCACATACTGAGGACCCCCGTATTACAGATGACAGTATCTGACACACAGTCCCTGGCACTCACATACTGAGGACCCCCGTATTACAGATGACAGTATCTGACACACAGTCCCCGGCTCTCACATACTGAGGACCCCCGTATTACAGATGACAGTATCTGACACAGTCCCTGGCTCTCACATACTGAGGACCCCCGTATTACAGATGACAGTATCTGACACACAGTCCCCGGCTCTCACATACTGAGGACCCCCGTATTACAGATGACCGTATCTGACACAGTCCCCCGGTCTCACATACTGAGGACCCCCGTATTACAGATGACAGTATCTGACACACAGTCCCTGGCACTCACATACTGAGGACCCCTGTATTACAGATGACAGTATCTGACACAGTCCCTGGCTCTCACATACTGAGGACCCCCGTATTACAGATGACCGTATCTGACACAGTCCCTGGCTCTCACATACTGAGGACCCCCCGTATTACAGATGACAGTATCTGACACACAGTCCCTGGCTCTCACATACTGAGGACCCCCGTATTACAGATGACAGTATCTGACACACAGTCCCTGGCTCTCACATACTGAGGACCCCCGTATTACAGATGACAGTATCTGACACACAGTCCCTGGCTCTCACATACTGAGGACCCCCGTATTACAGATGACAGTATCTGACACAGTCCCTGGCTCTCACATACTGAGGACCCCCGTATTACAGATGACAGTATCTGACACACAGTCCCCGGCTCTCACATACTGAGGACCCCCGTATTACAGATGACAGTATCTGACACACAGTCCCTGGCTCTCACATATTGAGGACCCCCGTATTACAGATGACAGTATCTGACACAGTCCCTGGCTCTCACATACTGAGGACCCCCGTATTACAGATGACAGTATCTGACACACAGTCCCTGGCACTCACATACTGAGGACCCCCGTATTACAGATGACAGTATCTGACACACAGTCCCCGGCTCTCACATACTGAGGACCCCCGTATTACAGATGACAGTATCTGACACAGTCCCTGGCTCTCACATACTGAGGACCGTCGTATTACAGATGACAGTATCTGACACAGTCCCTGGCTCTCACATACTGAGGACCCCCGTATTACAGATGACAGTATCTGACACAGTCCCTGGCTCTCACGTACTGAGGACCCCCGTATTACAGATGACAGTATCTGACACACAGTCCCTGGCTCTCACATACTGAGGACCCCCGTATTACAGATGACAGTATCTGACACACAGTCCCCGGCTCTCACATACTGAGGACCCCCGTATTACAGATGACAGTATCTGACACAGTCCCTGGCTCTCACATACTGAGGACCCCCGTATTACAGATGACAGTATCTGACACACAGTCCCTGGCACTCACATACTGAGGACCCCCGTATTACAGATGACAGTATCTGACACACAGTCCCCGGCTCTCACATACTGAGGACCCCCGTATTACAGATGACAGTATCTGACACACAGTCCCTGGCTCTCACATACTGAGGACCCCCGTATTACAGATGACAGTATCTGACACAGTCCCTGGCCTCACATACTGAGGACCCCCGTATTACAGATGACAGTATCTGACACACAGTCCCTGGCTCTCACATACTGAGGACCCCCGTATTACAGATGACAGTATCTGACACACAGTCCCCGGCTCTCACATACTGAGGACCCCCGTATTACAGATGACAGTATCTGACACACAGTCCCTGGCTCTCACATACTGAGGACCCCCGTATTACAGATGACAGTATCTGACACACAGTCCCTGGCTCTCACATACTGAGGACCCCCGTATTACAGATGACAGTATCTGACACAGTCCCTGGCTCTCACATACTGAGGACCGTCGTATTACAGATGACAGTATCTGACACAGTCCCTGGCTCTCACATACTGAGGACCCCCGTATTACAGATGACAGTATCTGACACACAGTCCCCGGCTCTCACATACTGAGGACCCCCGTATTACAGATGACAGTATCTGACACACAGTCCCTGGCTCTCACATACTGAGGACCCCCGTATTACAGCTGACAGTATCTGACACAGTCCCTGGCTCTCACATACTGAGGACCCCCGTATTACAGATGACAGTATCTGACACAGTCCCTGGCTCTCACATACTGAGGACCCCCGTATTACAGATGACAGTATCTGACACAGTCCCTGGCTCTCACATACTGAGGACCCCCGTATTACAGATGACAGTATCTGACACAGTCCCTGGCTCTCACATACTGAGGACCCCCGTATTACAGATGACAGTATCTGACACACAGTCCCTGGCTCTCACATACTGAGGACCCCCGTATTACAGATGACAGTATCTGACACACAGTCCCTGGCTCTCACATACTGAGGACCCCCGTATTACAGATGACAGTATCTGACACAGTCCCTGGCTCTCACATACTGAGGACCGTCGTATTACAGATGACAGTATCTGACACAGTCCCTGGCTCTCACATACTGAGGTCGATTTGAGAGGTAATCTAGGATCCAGTTTGAGAGATGGAGATCCACTCCAACAAAGGCCATCTTGTCTCTCAGCAGCCTCGGCTGTATGGTGCTAAAAGCTCTGGAGAAATGGAAGAACATTCTTCTCACAGTGTTCCCCGGTTTCTCCAGGTGAGAAAGGCCTCTGTGTAGAAGGTGGATGATGGCATCATCCACCCCAATGCCCGGCCGATAAGCAAACTGGAGAGGGTCCATGGCTGGGCTCACTAGAGGGCGGAGATGTGTGAGAACCAATCTCTCCAAGACCTTCATCAGGTGGGATGTCAGTGCTACAGGTCTATAGCCGTTCAGGTCCCTTGGATGTGGTGTCTTTGGAGCTGGTACCACACATTTCTAGCTTCAGGCTCATATTAAACATATATGTAATAATACCACACAGCTGGTCCCCACAAGTCTTACGTAGCCGGCACTGATGCCATCTGGCCCTGCAGCCTTTCCAACCTTGATCTTTCGGAGTTCCTTTCTCACCTGGGCACTTGTGAAGATCAGCCTGGAGTCAGATGACTGACTGTCACATTCACTGATCTGGGGGTGAGAGCTCCCAGCAGGAGGTAAGGTCTCTGTTAGAGCCCTATTCCACGGGATGATTATCGTTCGAATAATCGTTAACGATAAACTATCCAAACAACCGCTATTGCGAAAGACCTGATATCGTTCACCCATTTACATGGAACGATAAGCATTACTTATGATCGTTCTTGCGGTCGTCTTGTCGTCGTTATTGCGTTCGTCACTACTGCGAACCATGTCTTATTCAATGCGAACGATTTGCGAACGAGCAACGATAAAAATAGGTCCAGGTCTTATAAAACGATCAACGATTTCTTGTTCGGTCGTTAATCGTTAACTGCTATTCAACCGAAAGATTATCACTTAAATTTGAACGACTCAACGATAATCTGAACGATAATCGTCCCGTGGAATAGGGCCCTTGTAGGAGAGGGGACTGATGCTGGGATGGGAGGAGCTAGTGTGTTATCAAACCTACTGAAGAATAGATTGAGCTAATTAAGCCACTTTGTATCTCCTTCTACCCGGGAGACCTCCAGACCTCACTAATGTTTCTGTGTTCTATTTGTTCTTCCATCTTTCTCTTATAATTGGCCTTTCCCTCGCGGATTTGTCGCTTTAGCTCCTTTTGCACATTCCTTAGTCTTTCCTTGTCTCCTGACTTAATAATCGGCTCGTGTACACACAGCGGACGATCAAGTGACAAGAGAGAAATTGTTCATCGTGATCTTTCATCATGTTTTCAAATCGTTGTTGGTCGTTCGCTAAAAATTTGCAGATCGCTTTGTTTAAACAGTCTTACACAGATTCACCCTATGTGTGAGATGGGCTTAAGCGATCTTAAAAAACGATTACAATAATGATTTTTCTAATGATTTATCTCGTTATAAAAACCAAATCGTTGCTTCAAAATCGAATTATCGATTCATGTAAACGAACCATTAGGCAGCAACAATCACTGTCACCTGCTGTTATGCAAATGGAATAGACAACAGGTGGGAATTACTGGCATTTAGCAATACACCAAATAAAGGAGGGTTCTGCAGGTGGGGAGCACAGACCACTTCTCACTACCTCTGCTTTCTCGCTGATGTTTTGGTCACTTTTGAATGTTGCTGGTGCTTTCACACTGGTGGTAGCATGAGACGGACTCTACACCCCACACAGGTGGCTCAGGTAGTGCAGCTCATCCAGGATGGCACATCAATGCGAGCTGTGGCAGTAAGGTTAGTTGTGTCTGTCAGAGTAGTGTCCAGAGGCTGGAGGTGCTACCAGGAGACAGGCCAGTACACCAGGAGACGTGGAGGAGACCGCTACCTCCGCCTTTGTGCAAGGAGGAGCACTGCCAGAGCCCTGCACAATGACCTCCAGCAGCCACAAATGTGCATGTGTCTGCACAAACGGTTAGAAACCGACTCCATGAAGATGGCATGAGGGCCCGACGTCCACAGATGGGGGTTGTGCTCACAGCCCAATACCGTGCAGGACACTTGGCATTTGCCAGAGAACACTGGCGTCCCTCACACAACCTCCGATCCTCACAATGGCCTTCTTTTTTCCTCCCCTCTTTTTTTGTACCTCACACTACCACCTCCAAGACTTTGCCCGAGCCTCCTCCATACTCTGGAACTCGCTACCCCGACACATCCGGCTCTCATCCACCATCAAGACCTTTAAAAGTAACCTGAAAACCCATCTCTATAAACCAGGCTACAACCTATAATAACTCTGCACCACACTGTGACTGGCTGCACTTTACCTTCTGTCTCTCTCCTCTTAATAGTAATCCCTTGCGGGCAGGGTCCTCTCTATGTACCAGTCTGCCATTTACCTTATTCATGTAACGTGTTCCTGTTTGTTTCCCTCTATCGCTTGTACAGCGCTCTGAAATCAAAGGGGCTTTATAAATAAATGATAAATAAATTTGGATCAATGAAATCACTATGAATGTTGTTGGTAATAACCACATATACACAATAGGATAGCTATCAGAGCACACATCATATGTATAATGTGATCTAAAAAAAAAAAAAAGTATACTTACCCATCCCGGTGTCCCTGTAGTGCTGCCCACCACTGGCAATTACAGCTCCTCCTGCTGCAATGTCACATACCCTGTTGATGGATTGCTTGCTAAGCCAATCAGTGACTGAGGAGGGACATCATTTGCAATTACCAAGTTGCTGAATGGCCAATCCATCAAAGGGGCTGTGACATTGCAGCAGCCAGAGCCGGGATGAAAAAGGCATTGGGTGACTGCAGAAGAGACCAACGCAGGTAGCACAGGTAAGTATACTTTCTTATGTTCCTGCACCCCCTGCCTTCCAGTGACATTTTACCGGTTATATTTTGTGGGACATAAATAAATAGAATAAATAATTCCAGTTTCCGCCATCTTTCTGCCCTTGTTACCCCATAATGACAAAGTGAGAAAATAATGGTAAAAATCTTTGAAATGTTCTTTAATTTCTGAGTAAAACATTTCCCACATTCTGAACATAACAGCTTCTTTCCTGTTTGTGTTCTAAATTTTTTTTCCCGCATTCTAAGACATGAAAATGGTTTCTCTCCTGTATGAGTTTTTTCAGATCTGATGTATCAGTAAAACTTTTTTCCGCATTCTGAGCACAAAAATGGCTTCTCCCTGTGTGACTTCTTTGATGTTTAACAGCAGCTGACTTATGGGGAAAACATTTCCCACATTCAACACACACAAGTTTCTCCATTGTGTGAGATGTTGGACAAGATTTGATTTCTGAATAAAACATATACTGCATTTTGGACATGAAAAGAGTTTCTACCCAGTATGAGTTTTTTCATGGTCATTAAGATATGACTTACGAGTAAAACATTTCCCGCATTCTGAACATGAAAATGGCTTTTCCCCTGTGTGAGTTCTTTGATGTTTAACAAAATCAGATTTCTCAGTAAAACATTTCCCGCATTCTGAACATAAAAATGGCTTCTCCCCTGTGTGACGTCTCTGATGTATAATAAGAACAGATTTCTGAACAAAACATTTCCCGCATTCTGAACATGAAAACGGCTTATCCCCTGTGTGAATTCTCTGATGTTTAACAAGATCCGAATTCTGAATAAAGCTTCTTCCACATTCTAAACATAAAAATGGTTTCTCCCCCGTGTGAATTCTCTGATGTTTTACAAGAACTGATTTTTGAGTAAAACATTTCCCACACTCTGAACAAGAAAATGGCTTTTCCCCTGTGTGAATTCTCTGATGTTTAACAAGATCCGATTTTTGAAAAAAGCATTTCCCACATTCTGAACATGAATAGGGCCTCTTCTTATTTTGCTTAACAAACTGAGATGAATCAGACAATGGGGTCTTGTCGTAATCAAATGAGAGATCTTTGCTGTGAGGGTCTGGGGGTATATCTGGGGTAATAGAATGTTCTTCATATGTATCTTGTGTGATCTGACCATCTGCTGTAATATCTGGAGATATCTGATGTCCCTCTGATCTCCGGGTACACTCAGCTGCCAATAGAGAAGAGAGTATTTGTGAGTAATAACCTTAAACATGTTGCATTTGTGTGTGTGTATATGTATGTATATATATATATATATATATGTTACTGTAAATATGTCCTGCATAAGACCATCATATGGGAAATGTTCCATATCAATAGAGGTCACTACAAATACTATATATATCCAAACTATCTGGCAGGTAAACCATTACGGCATTCTGTATCTCTACTGCACATAGGTCCTACATAGGACTCAAGCAGCATAAACTCAGGCAGTGATAAATAACAATGTAAACATCTCAGATTAAATTGCACAACCGCACACACATAGGTGCAAATACTTCCATGTATAAAGAATGGCGTCACATCAATCTATCATAAAATAACCCAACTGTAAATGGTTCCGCTCCACTCCCCCTATTAGGTATAATAGTTGGGATATATATAGCCCAATTTGTATTTCTGATCGTGTGGATATATGTCTGGTGCTTCATTTGATCTGTCTCATGTTTGCTGGAGCAGAGGGATCTGATAAAGCTGAATGCTAGGGCAGAGGGATCTGATAAAGCTGAATGCTAGGGCAGAGAGATCTGATGAAGCTGGAGGCTGGGGCGCAGGAATGACAAATGAGGTTAAATGTGGATACATGTAAAGTTATAGACTATCCTGAGGCATGTATGACTATATGATAAGTAGTAACACACTGGGTAACACTATCACTGGAAAGGACTGATGGGTATTGGTGGGCAGTAACCTCAGCGACTAGCGCCAGGCAGCTGCTGCCAAAGTAACATGGCGGCTTCTTTAAATAATATATTACACACGATGGTGACTAGATGTCTGGAAGTAGGAGGATGACCCAGGGATTTATTATGGAGGCCGTATCTGGAATTGGGAAGGAATTATTCCCTAGTATGCAGCAATTGTCATCCGCCATAGAGAGTTTTTGCCTTTCTCAGGATCAACACAGTAGGAAAACGATACTAGATCCTGGCCAGTCAGTTCCAGACGATCCACCACCATCGTACTGCAACATAAGGCATGGACACTCCACCGAAGAGGAGATGTTCCTGATGATTGGAGAGTGGCCAATGTTATGTCCACAAGAAGGGTAGTAGAGAAAAGCCCACTAACTACAGGCTGGTTAGCTTAACATCTAGAGTAGAGAAGAGCCCAGTAACTACAGACCAGTGAGCTTAACATCCGTAGCAGAGAAGAGCCCAGTAACTACAGACCAGTGAGCTTAACATCCGTAGCAGAGAAGAGCCCAGTAACTACAGACCAGTAAGCTTAACATCCGTAGCAGAGAAGAGCCTAGTAACTACAGACCAGTGAGCTTAACATCCGTAGCAGAGAAGAGCCCAGTAACTACAGACAAGTAAGCTTATCATCCATAGCAGAAAAGAGCCCAGTAACTACAGACCAGCTAGCTTAACATCCGTAGCAGAGAAGAGCCCAGTAACTACAGGCTGGTTAGCTTATCATCCGTAGCAGAGAAGAGCCCAGTAACTACAGACCAGTGAGCTTAACATCCGTAGCAGAGAAGAGCCCAGTAACTACAGACCAGCTAGCTTACTAGTAATAAAAATGATGCAAACACTTCTAAAAAAAAAAAAAAAAAAAAGAAGATAAGAATTTGATGCATGCAAACCAGCATGGCTTTACTACGGGCCGATCATGTCAGACTAATCTCAGTGACTTCTTTGATTATGGGTGGCCACATGGGAGACCTACTGCTCATTACTATATAAACAGGCTACCATACATCCACATCACGTTGACGCTAGAGTCGTTGAGCATCCTGTTAAGTGGAGCCGCTATTGGGAGGTCTCCCGAGACGCATAATTATGTGACACTATGATTACGTCGTATTAGTGTTTGATTCTTGTGCTGGGTGAAGGAATCACCGTGTATTTTATTCATCATGATTAAAGGGGTATTCCCCCCAAAATTATTTTTGCATTAATATGTTGCCCACCCGTAGCTTTCCATCTTTCCAATATCAATGTATTAAGGATTCTGCACAGTTTTGCTGTTATCCAGCTGCATTCACCCCCACGGATTGCCGAGAATCATCAGACCTCAGTCCAACCCGACACGCTCCCTGCTCCTGGCCCCGACCCTCTGAGACGGCATCACGTGTCCTCAGTCCCAGCACAGTGAAGTGACTGAAAACACTGATGGGGAGGCTGCTGTTATAGAGGGAGACAGTGATCAGCGCAGCTGTGACTGCATCCCTCTCTATCAGCAGCCACCCGGTCACCCCCAGCCCAGAGCTCACCCCCTCTGTCCAGAGCCTCCCGGCGCACCGTCCAGCACTCACCCGCAGCACACAGCCCCCCCGCCCCACAACATCACCCGTGGCATCCCTCACTCACCCGCGGCAAAGCCTCCACACTCACCCGCTGCACCCTCCCCCCCGCAATCGCCCGCGGCAAGCTCCTCCCCCCGATCGCCCGCGGCAAGCTCCGCCCCCTATCACCAGCGGCACCCGACCCCGCGATCACCGCCCAACCCCTCCACCACACGATCACCAAGTGGAACCCCCCCTTCGTGATCAGCCATGGGGCACCACCTTCACCCGCGGCACTCACCATCTCAGCTCTGCTACACTGTCCCCCCAACTCAGCTCTGCTACACTGTCCCCCCAACTCAGCTCTGCTACACCATCACCGCCAACTCAGCTCTGCTACACTGTCCCCCCCAACTCAGCTCTGCTACACCATCACCGCCAACTCAGCTCTGCTACACTGTCATCCCCAACTCAGCTCTGCTACACCGTCACTTCCAACTCAGCTCTGCTACACCGTCATCCCCAACTCAGCTCTGCTACACCGTCACCGCCAATTCAGCTCTGCTACACTATCATCCCCAACTCAGCTCTGCTACACCGCCAACTCAGCTCTGCTACATTGTCATCCCCAACTCAGCTCTGCTGCACCGTCACTTCCAACTCAGCTTTGCTACACCGACACCGCCATCTCAGCCCTGCTACACTATCATCATCTCCTTCATTGTCTGAGCTCTGCTACTTCACCATCATCAGGCAGAAGCATTGCATGATGGGAAATGTAGTTTCCTATCTTGGATATAGATCGGCTTTTAGAAAAACTTGAACCTCATGAACGGCAGCAGCTAGAAAGATGGGAGACGTCTCAAAATACTCAGAGGGACTTGGTGAGTAAGGCCAGCTAGGTTTGGGAGCATTACATTTTTTTTAGCTCTTGGGGGGAATACCCCTTTAAAGTTATGTTTTAAGCAGTTCAGTCCCCTCGCTTGTAATGTAGCTAGGTTCCGGAAGTTTGGTTCACTCATCCCTATCATTGACAGGTTTATGGGAATATTAAATTCTGCCAGGCGGTACACGTCAAAATGTTGCTCTCTGAAGAGTCCTGAGTGTTCCAAACTTTTTCCACTTTCAGTGCAACAGAGATGTGTTTGTCCTCTTCTCTAGGTCCATCTCCTCCACACAATCCTGTCTCCGAGCTCTACAGGCCGCTCTTTCCTCCTCATGGCTTGGTCTTTGCTCTGATGCATTGTCAGCTGTGAAACCTTATATAGACAGGGGCGGAGTCTCTCCAGATCCCGTCCAATCAGCTGAATTTACCACTGGTGACCCCAATCAATGTGCAGAAACATCTGTGATACGATCAGGAGGAGCTGAATGTCATAAGTTATAACAAAATGGCTGAAGACTTACCTCCATGCAAAGTTTTACCTTTTAATTTGTAATAAACCTAATAGAATTTCTAAAATTCCTTTTTTCCCCATTCTCATTATGGGGCACTAGTGCAGAATGATGGGGGGGAAAACACAGAGAGACTCTTCATCCCAGAAGATATTCCCACCATATAATCTCCTCAGTATCCGTCTTATCACCAGGTTAGACAGCATTAAGTGGTCACTATTCACCTGGGCTGTTACCTGTAGTAATGTCCTCCTTATACTGCTCATCACTGCCGTCATCTGTCTCTTCTTCTTCTTTTATTATAATGTTTATACCATCAGTATAGTTTATTTCTTCCTCCTGATTTACGACGTGTGAGAAAACGAAAAAACAGAGGTGAATATGAGACAACAGGAAGAGGTGAGAAGCTACAGGAGAGGAGAATAGAAGGGAGACCGTGTACAGTATTAACCCTTACAAGAAAAGAAAAACACACTACAGGGGGGTAAAAGGGGAGATAAGGGTTAATCCTGTTACAGTCTGGAGCAGTGAACCATTACTGTAAGGAGGAACAGAGGGTGAGGGGCCCGGAGCAAATAAGAGGAACTCCGGAGACCCAGACTGAGAGGAAGAGCCGCACATCTACACATCATAGGGAAGATCTCCATCTACCTGATCCTGATCCTGTGGGAGAAGAGGACGGGGACATCTCTCTGGTGCTGTTCTCTTACTGGATCTGACTGGAGGGAACACATACAGAGACTGAATTCATTCTTTCCATCCAGATAATACAGAGAGGAGGTGTGTATATAGTCCTGTCTATTACCTGCTGATGGGAGGGGCTGCTGATCCTCCAGCATCACATCCTTGTACTGATCCTTGTGTCCTTCTACATACTCCCACTCCTCCATGGAGAAATAGACCGCCACGTCCTGACACCTTATAGGAACCTGACACACACAATGATCACACAGTCATCCCCCCCACCCCTCCAGTGGTGTTACTGTATAATGTCCCAGCATTCCCAGCAGCCACAGTCTCACCTCTCCACTCAGCAGCTCCACCATCTTGTTGGTGACTTCAAGGATCTTCTCTTCCTCCATTTCCTCATGTATCAGGGGCCCCGGGATTGGGCTCAGGGTTCTTCCCCATCCTTCACACCCAGGGGCCCCACAGCGCCCACTAGGGGACTTCTTCACTACTGTGTAATCCTGTGTATGGAGAGACACATTACTATCACTCCATCCATTCCCAGAATCCCTCACCTCTCCAGTCCTATCCATCTGTTATTCCATAATGATGTCATGATGACATCACTCCCAGAATCCCTCACCTCCCCAGTCCTATCCATCTGTTATTCCATAGATAAGAATGATGTCATGATGACATCACTCCCAGAATCCCTCACCTCTCCAGTCCTATCCATCTGTTATTCCATAGATAAGAATGATGTCATGATGACATCACTCCCAGAATCCCTCACCTCGCCAGTCCTATCCATCTGTTATTCCATAGATAAGAATGATGTCATGATGACATCACTCCCAGAATCCCTCACCTCCCCAGTAAGCAGGAAGAGTATGTGTAGGGTGAGGGTTATTATCCTGTCGGCCATCTTGTCTCTGTCTCTCTCCATGGTTGATGGGTCGGTCTCTTATATAGAAGATATCAGCAGAGGATCCTAAACAGAGAAGTGAGAAGCCATTGTGAAAACATTATACAATATACCTCCTGACATGTGATATAAATATATCTGTATTTCAGTGTAATATCTTACAATGTATTGTAAGATATTAGGGGCAGAGAACATTGGATAATGGTAAATCCCATCCTGATATAATCAGTCTGTGATGGTGGTTGCGGTGTATGAGGGCTGTACGGGCTTCATTCACACTGAGGGTGCAGCTACCTCTCTCTCTGTGTCTATTCCCTACTGTATATATACAGTGGTACCTTGGTGTAAGAGCATTGCTTTGGTGTAAGAGCTCCCAGTACTCGGTAGGAGGGGGAGTAAGGGAAGGGGCATGGTCTGCATAGTGGGGTCTACAGCCCTGTACTCTGACCCAGGAAGTCTCCCTCACCTTCCATAGCAGATCCACCTCAGGCTGGGGCTTACATCAGAGGACAGGACTGTGGAGGTAATCTCTCCATAGCTGTAACCCCTCTCTCCCCGGACAGAGAGTGCTGCATGTATGTGCCCACATCTGCCCTGCTCATTCCTTCCTGCTCCCTGCAGTCTCTGTCCGCCCTTGTGTTTCCCATCCTCTCCATTACTGTATAGTAACTTATAATATCACAGATTCTGCTGTTTCTGAATGTTTGTTTCATCTGTTTTACTTGTTATTCAGAATAATAATCAGTATATTTTGGGTGTGGAACCAATTGTCTGCAGATCAGTGATTTCTTATGGGAAAATTTGCTTTGGTTTAAGAGTGATTTGGATTACAAGCGCCGTCCCAGAACGAATTACAGTCATAATCCAAGGCACCTCTGTATAACCAAAGTATGAGAGACACTGGGCTATATGTTACATGTATATATATACTGTACCTCCAGCTGCAGATACAGGAGCCGTGTGCTTCCCCTGTGCTTTCAGGACCTGCCATGATGTCACAGTCATGTGATCACTCACATGGAGGAGGAGGAGGAGTCACATGATCAGGGGCTGCTGCTCAGTGTATGCAGGACTCTGCTGTGCTGGATGAGCTGAAGTGATGTGTATGCAGCAGAGCTGTGTGTGTGTGATGTGTGTGGAGCAGAGCTGTGTGTGTGTGTGTGTGTGTGTGTGTGTGGAGCAGAGCTGTGTATGTGTGTGGAGCAGAGCTGTGTATGTGTGTGGAGCAGAGCCCTGTGTGTAATGTACATGTATCTGAGCTGTATATGTGTAATGTACATGTAGCTGAGCTGTATGTGTGTAATGTACATGTAGCTGAGCTGTATGTGTGTGTAATGTACATGTAGCTGAGCTGTATGTGTGTAATGTACATGTAGCTGAGCTGTATGTGTGTAATGTACATGTAGCTGAGCTGTATATGTGTAATGTACATGTAGCTGAGCTGTATATGTGTGTAATGTACATGTAGCTGAGCTGTATATGTGTAATGTACATGTAGCTGAGCTGTATGTGTAATGTACATGTAGCTGAGCTGTATGTGTGTAATGTACATGTAGCTGAGCTGTATGTGTGTAAGGTACATGTAGCTGAGCTGTATGTGTGTAATGTACATGTAGCTGAGCTGTATATATGTGTAATGTACATGTAGCTGAGCTGTATATGTGTAATGTACATGTAGCTGAGCTGTATGTGTAATGTACATGTAGCTGAGCTGTATGTGTGTAATGTACATGTAGCTGAGCTGTATATGTGTGTAATGTACATGTAGCTGAGCTGTATGTGTGTGTAATGTACATGTAGCGGAGCTGTATATGTGTGTAATGTACATGTAGCTGAGCTGTATATGTGTGTAATGTACATGTAGCTGAGCTGTATATGTGTAATGTACATGTAGCTGAGCTGTATGTGTGTAATGTACATGTAGCTGAGCTGTATATGTGTAATGTACATGTAGCTGAGCTGTATATGTGTAATGTACATGTAGCTGAGCTGTATGTGTGTAATGTACATGTAGCTGAGCTGTATATGTGTGTAATGTACATGTAGCTGAGCTGTATATGTGTAATGTACATGTAGCTGAGCTGTATGTGTGTAATGTACATGTAGCTGAGCTGTATGTGTGTAATGTACATGTAGCTGAGCTGTATATGTGTAATGTACATGTAGCTGAGCTGTATATGTGTAATGTACATGTAGCTGAGCTGTATATATATGTGTAATGTACATGTAGCTGAGCTGTATATGTGTGTAATGTACATGTAGCTGAGCTGTATGTGTGTAATGTACATGTAGCTGAGCTGTATGTGTGTAATTTACATGTAGCAGAGCTGTATGTGTAATGTACATGTAGCTGAGCTGTATATGTGTGTAATGTACATGTAGCTGAGCTGTATATGTGTGTAATGTACATGTAGCTGAGCTGTATATATATGTAATGTACATGTAGCTGGGCTGTATATATGTGTGTAATGTACATGTAGCTGAGCTGTATATGTGTGTAATGTACATGTAGCTGAGCTGTATATGTGTGTAATGTACATGTAGCTGAGCTGTATGTGTAATGTACATGTAGCTGAGCTGTATATGTGTAATGTACATGTAGCTGAGCTGTATGTGTGTAATGTATATGTAGCTGAGCTGTATGTGTGTAATGTACATGTAGCTGAGCTGTATGTGTGTAATGTACATGTAGCTGAGCTGTATATGTGTGTAATGTACATGTAGCTGAGCTGTATATGTGTGTAATGTACATGTAGCTGAGCTGTATGTGTGTAATGTACATGTAGCTGAGCTGTATATGTGTGTAATGTACATGTAGCTGTGCTGTATATGTGTAATGTACATGTAGCTGAGCTGTATATGTGTGTAATGTACATGTAGCTGAGCTGTATATGTGTGTAATGTACATGTAGCTGAGCTGTATATGTGTGTAATGTACATGTAGCTGAGCTGTATATGTGTAATGTACATGTAGCTGAGCTGTATATGTGTAATGTACATGTAGCTGAGCTGTATATGTGTAATGTACATGTAGCTGAGCTGTATATATGTGTAATGTACATGTAGCTGAGCTGTATATGTGTAATGTACATGTAGCTGAGCTGTATATGTGTAATGTACATGTAGCTGAGCTGTATATGTGTAATGTACATGTAGCTGAGCTGTATATGTGTAATGTATATGTAGCTGAGCTGTATGTGTGTAATGTACATGTAGCTGAGCTGTATATGTGTGTAATGTACATGTAGCTGAGCTGTATGTGTGTAATGTACATGTAGCTGAGCTGTATGTGTGTAATGTACATGTAGCTGAGCTGTATGTGTGTGTAATGTACATGTAGCTGAGCTGTATGTGTGTAATGTACATGTAGCTGAGCTGTATATGTGTGTAATGTACATGTAGCTGAGCTGTATATGTGTAATGTACATGTAGCTGAGCTGTATATGTGTGTAATGTACATGTAGCTGAGCTGTATGTGTGTGTAATGTACATGTAGCTGAGCTGTATATGTGTGTAATGTACATGTAGCTGAGCTGTATATGTGTAATGTACATGTAGCTGAGCTGTATATGTGTAATGTACATGTAGCTGAGCTGTATATGTGTAATGTACATGTAGCTGAGCTGTATATATGTGTAATGTACATGTAGCTGAGCTGTATATATGTGTAATGTACATGTAGCTGAGCTGTATGTGTGTAATGTACATGTAGCTGAGCTGTATATATGTGTGTAATGTACATGTAGCTGAGCTGTATATGTGTGTAATGTACATGTAGCTGAGCTGTATATATGTGTAATGTACATGTAGCTGAGCTGTATGTGTGTAATGTACATGTAGCTGAGCTGTATATATATGTAATGTACATGTAGCTGAGCTGTATATGTGTAATGTACATGTAGCTGAGCTGTATGTGTGTAATGTATATGTAGATGAGCTGTATGTGTGTAATGTACATGTAGCTTAGCTGTATATGTGTGTAATGTACATGTAGCTGAGCTGTATGTGTGTAATGTACATGTAGCTGAGCTGTATATATGTGTAATGTACATGTAGCTGAGCTGTATGTGTGTGTAATGTACATGTAGCTGAGCTGTATATGTGTGTAATGTACATGTAGCTTAGCTGTATATGTGTAATGTACATGTAGCTGAGCTGTATATATGTAATGTACATGTAGCTGAGCTGTATATGTGTGTAATGTACATGTAGCTGAGCTGTATGTGTGTAATGTACATGTAGCTGAGCTGTATATGTGTGTAATGTACATGTAGCTGAGCTGTATATGTGTGTAATGTACATGTAGCTGAGCTGTATATGTGTAATGTACATGTAGCTGAGCTGTATATGTGTAATGTACATGTAGCTGAGCTGTATGTGTGTAATGTACATGTAGCTGAGCTGTATATGTGTGTAATGTACATATAGCTGAGCTGTATATGTGTGTAATGTACATGTAGCTGAGCTGTATGTGTGTAATGTACATGTAGCTGAGCTGTATATGTGTGTAATGTACATGTAGCTGAGCTGTATATGTGTGTAATGTACATGTAGCTGAGCTGTATGTGTGTAATGTATATGTAGCTGAGCTGTATGTGTGTAATGTACATGTAGCTGAGCTGTATGTGTGTAATGTACATGTAGCTGAGCTGTATGTGTGTAATGTACATGTAGCTGAGCTGTATATATATGTAATGTACATGTAGCTGAGCTGTATGTGTGTGTAATGTACATGTAGCTGAGCTGTATATATGTGTAATGTACATGTAGCTGAGCTGTATGTGTAATGTACATGTAGCTGAGCTGTATATGTGTAATGTACATGTAGCTGAGCTGTATATGTGTAATGTACATGTAGCTGTGCTGTATGTGTGTAATGTACATGTAGCTGAGCTGTATGTGTGTAATGTACATGTAGCTGAGCTGTATGTGTGTACTGTACATGTAGCTGAGCTGTATATGTGTGTAATGTACATGTAGCTGAGCTGTATATATATGTAATGTACATGTAGCTGAGCTGTATGTGTGTAATGTATATGTAGCTGAGCTGTATGTGTGTAATGTACATGTAGCTGAGCTGTATATGTGTGTAATGTACATGTAGCTGAGCTGTATGTGTGTAATGTACATGTAGCTGAGCTGTATATGTGTAATGTACATGTAGCTGAGCTGTATGTGTGTAATGTATATGTAGCTGAGCTGTATGTGTGTAATGTACATGTAGCTGAGCTGTATATGTGTGTAATGTACATGTAGCTGAGCTGTATATGTGTAATGTACATGTAGCTGAGCTGTATGTGTGTGATGTACATGTAGCTGAGCTGTATATGTGTGTAATGTACATGTAGCTGAGCTGTATATATGTGTAATGTACATGTAGCTGAGCTGTATATGTGTGTAATGTACATGTAGCTGAGCTGTATCAGGGCTCCAGATGGCGACCAAAATGGTCGCCAATGCGACTGATATTTTGCAAATGGCGCCCAGATTTATTAATCTGGGCGCCATTTGCGACTGGCCCCGGCGGCGCGCTGTCTCTTTAAGATGCGCGGCTGATGCGCGGCTGCCGGGGGTGTCCCGTCCTATCCCCGGCAGCGCGGCGCATCAGTGAGCTGCCTGGGGCCCTGACTTCCGGCACAGGAAGCGCGCGTCAGAGACGCTTCCTGTGTCAGAAGTCACAGCCCCGGCGTACAGGGAGCTCACTGATGCGCCGCGCTGCCGGGGATAGGATGGGACACCCCCGGCAGCCGCGCATCAGCCGGGAACAGCGTCCGAAGAAGAAGAGGATCACCGGGGGAGCGGGTTGTCAGGTGAGTTTGTGTGTTTGTTTTTTTTAAATACTGCTTAGCATAGAGGAAAGGGGGGGGGGAGGAGGGGGCATCTATAATGGGGGGAGAAGAGAGTGCCATCTATAATGGGGGGAAGAGAAGGGGGGCATCTATAATGGGGGGAGAAGAGAGTGCCATCTATAATGGGGGGAAGAGAAGGGGGGGCATCTATAATGGGGGGAGAAGAGGGGCCATCTTCAAGGGGAGGGGAGGGGGTATCTATAAGGGGGGGAGAAGAGGGCATCTATAATGGGGGGGAGGAGGGGGCATCTATAATGGGGGGGAGGAGGGGGCATCTATAATGGGGGGGAGGAGGGGGCATCTATAATGGGGGGGAGGAGGGGGCATCTATAATGGGGGGAGGAGGGGGCATCTATAAGGGGAGGGGGTATCTATAATGGGGGGAGAAGAGGGGGCATCTATAATGGGGGGGAGAGGGGGCATCTATAATGGGGGGGAGGAGGGGGCATCTATAATGGGGGGAGGAGGGGGCATCTATAATGGGGGTAGAGGGGGTCATCTATAAGGGGAGGGGGTATCTATAAGGGGGGGAGAAGAGGGGGCATCTATAATGGGGGGGAGAGGGGGCATCTATAATGGGGGGGAGGAGGGGGCATCTATAATGGGGGGGAGGAGGGGCATCTATAATGGGGGGAGGAGGGGGCATCTATAATGGGGGTAGAGGGGGTCATCTATAAGGGGAGGGGGTATCTATAAGGGGGGGAGAAGAGGGGGCATCTATAATGGGGGGGAGGAGGGGGAATCTATAATGGGGGTAGAGGGGGTCATCTATAAAAGGAGGGGGTCATCTATAAGGGGGGGAGAAGAGGGCATCTATAATGGGGAGGAGGAGGGGGCATCTATAATGGGGGGGAGGAGGGGGCATCTATAATGGGGGTAGAGGGGGCATCTATAAGGGGAGGGGGCCATCTATAAGTGTAGGGCAAACTGGCTGCAGACACTGGGAGATAGATATATGCACAATTATTATTATCAGGGCCCCTCAGGTGTCTGTATTGTAGGGGGTCACTTGCATTAGTCACTAGGCGAGAGATATATCTATCTATATACACATCTTGTGGGGGGTCACTATGGCTGCAGTCAGAAGTCTAGCTCAGTATGTATAGACTGTTGCAAGCTTTTAAAGGGAACCTGTCACCCCCGGTGACGGGGTGACAGGCTCCCAACCCCCCGTTAGAACCCCCTATACTCACCTCATCGCGCCGGGTCCCGCTTCTGGAGATGGTCGGGTCACGGAGATCTCAGCCGCTGCAGCCCGACGTGCGTGCTGAGAGAGGAGTCCAACGCTCATAGAGAATGACGGAGCGCTGGACTCTCCCGTCATTCTCTATGAGAGTTGGACTCATCTCTCAGCGCACGCCGGGCTGCAGCGGCTGAGATCTCCGTGACCCGACCATCTTCAGAAGCGGGACCCGGCGCGATGAGGTGAGTATAGGGGGGTTGGGAGCCTGTCACCCCGTCACCGGGGGTGACAGGTTCCCTTTAAGTTCAAGTTCAGAAGAGTAAGCCTCATTAAAAGGCTAGCCAAGTGAGGCTGAAGTACTGAGTCAGACTGTATATGGTTGTCAAGTTGCAAGTTTCCATGTTGAACATTTTCAAACTAAGAAAAGAAAGGATCTAAAGGAGGAGGAGGAGGAGGCTGCTGCCGCGGCCTCTGCACACAGTAAGTCCCATTTAACATAACATTAATTTTACATGGTTTAAAATGTTGGCGACCAAATATTCTATTTGGCGCCTAAATTTTTCAGGTTAGGAGCCAATGGCTCCCAGGTAAATTTTTTAGTCTGGAGCCCTGTGTATGTGTGTAATGTACATGTAGCTGAGCTGTATATGTGTAATGTACATGTAGCTGAGCTGTATATGTGTGTAATGTACATGTAGCTGAGCTGTATATGTGTGTAATGTACATGTAGCTGAGCTGTATGTGTAATGTACATGTAGCTGAGCTGTATATATGTGTAATGTACATGTAGCTGAGCTGTATGTGTAATGTACATGTAGCTGAGCTGTATATATGTGTAATGTACATGTAGCTGAGCTGTATGTGTAATGTACATGTAGCTGAGCTGTATATGTGTAATGTACATGTAGCTGAGCTGTATGTGTGTAATGTACATGTAGCTGAGCTGTATATGTGTAATGTACATGTAGCTGAGCTGTATATGTGTAATGTACATGT
This sequence comes from Dendropsophus ebraccatus, assembly GCF_027789765.1. NCBI lineage: Eukaryota > Metazoa > Chordata > Amphibia > Anura > Hylidae > Dendropsophus > Dendropsophus ebraccatus. The sequence goes on along the minus strand of NC_091456.1, from coordinate 196,431,578 downwards.
AGCTGAGCTGTATATGTGTAATATACATGTAGCTGAGCTGTATGTGTGTAATGTATATGTAGCTGAGCTGTATGTGTGTAATGTACATGTAGCTGAGCTGTATATGTGTGTAATGTACATGTAGCTGAGCTGTATGTGTAATGTACATGTAGCTGAGCTGTATATGTGTAATGTACATGTAGCTGAGCTGTATATATGTGTAATGTACATGTAGCTGAGCTGTATGTGTAATGTACATGTAGCTGAGCTTTATATATGTGTAATGTACATGTAGCTGAGCTGTATGTGTGTAATGTACATGTAGCTGAGCTGTATGTGTGTAATGTACATGTAGCTGAGCTGTATATGTGTGTAATGTACATGTAGCTGAGCTGTATGTGTGTAATGTACATGTAGCTGAGCTGTATGTGTGTAATGTACATGTAGCTGAGCTGTATATGTGTAATGTACATGTAGCTGAGCTGTATGTGTGTAATGTACATGTAGCTGAGCTGTATATGTGTAATGTACATGTAGCTGAGCTGTATATGTGTAATGTACATGTAGCTGAGCTGTATGTGTGTAATGTACATGTAGCTGAGCTGTATATGTGTGTAATGTACATGTAGCTGAGCTGTATATGTGTGTAATGTACATGTAGCTGAGCTGTATGTGTGTGTTATATATGCCTGCAGCAGAGCCCTGTGTGTAATCCCAACACTGTATAAAGGGGTTATCCAGCTGTACAAAAAACATGGCTGCTTTCTTCCAGAAACATCACCACTCTTCACGCACTTTCATAGAGATAAATAGAGATGGAATTGTAGTACCACACATAAACTGAGGACGGGTGGCGCTGTGCATTTTCTTATCCTGATAAACCCCTTAAGGACGATTTTTGTGCTTTTGTTTTTTCTTTGTGTATTTTTTCACCTACAAACCAAAATGAGCTCTTATTATTTCCACCTTTAATTGTACTTTGCAACGTCAGACTTAATTTTTCTATAAAATATGCTGAGAAACTGGGAAAAAACATAATCTTTGTTAGTTCAACAGGCAGAAACAGACGAAAACAGTGGTACCTCGGTTCTCGAATGTAATTGGGTCAGGGGGGCAGTCTAAGAACCGAGCAGTGTCTTCCCATAGGAAATAATGTAAATGTGTTTAATTGGTTCCAGCACCTTCCAATAATTAAAGATGTGTTTTTTTAATTTGTCAGGAGGGAAAATGATAGGGAACAAGTACTTACCTCTTCCAGGACCCCAGATTTCCTCCGAGTTGTGATGACGTCCAGCCCCAGTCACTGACTGGCTGAGCGGGCTGAAAATCAGCCGGGTCGTGATGTTGGCAGCGGAGGAGATCCTGGAGCCCAGCAAGAGTCCAAGGGCCGGTCACCAACTCCTCATTCATTCTTTACTGTACAGTGCCCCCCCCCTATTATAATGGATGGGAGATGAGAGTGCACTGATTCTATTACTACTGTACTGTATATGCTATCTTTTTGTTTTTTTAATTCTCAATTTTATTCAATTTTCAATTTTTTAAACCAACAATACAATGGACACCCAAAAGGGTGCAAAGGCACATATCCATAAAATCATAACAAAATGGAACATTGAGCAACTGCAGTATAACAAAGCAGGAGCATTGCACAGCTCCCGGGTGGGACGGGATTGCATGTGTATGGGAAAGCAAGGAGTGAGCTAACGCTCGGCCCTGGAACAAAGAAAAAGAAAGAGGAGGAAAAGGGAGAGAGAGAAAGAAGGGGAAAAAAGGGGGAGGGGGTGAGAGGCGGGGGAGGGGTATGGGAAGGGAGTAGGGCAGGTCAATCCTCACTAAGCCAGGAGGGACTTATATTCAGTTGTTTTGTTTTTTTGTTTTGTTGTCACTACTTACCTTACTAAAATCTTCACCCTCTCCCTCTCCTCTGGCATCTTTCCCTCGACTTTCAAACACTCCATTATCACTCCCTTACTGAAAAAATTCTCCCTAGACCCCTCCTGTGCAGCCAACTATCGACCTGTCTCTAATCTTCCTTTTATCTCCAAACTGTTGGAACGTCTGGTCTATTCCCGCCTAACCCGCTACCTCTCTGACAACTCTCTCCTTGACCCCCTTCAGTCCGGTTTCCGTCCTCACCACTCTACAGAAACTGCCCTTACTAAAGTCTCTAATGATCTCCTCTCCGCCAAATCTAAAGGTGACCATTCACTTCTCATTCTCCTGGACCTATCTGCAGCTTTTGACACTGTAGACCACCAGCTCCTCCTCTCCATGCTCCGCTCTATCTGTATGTGACACTGTAGCCCCCCAGCTCCTCCTCTCCACGCTCCGCTCTATCTGTATGTGACACTGTAGCCCCCCAGCTCCTCCTCTCCACGCTCCGCTCTATCGGCCTCAAGCACTCTGCTCTTTCCTGGTTTTCCTCCTATCTCTCTGACCGCTCCTTTAGTGTATCACTTTCTGGCTCCACGTCATCTTCCCTCCCCCTTACAGTCGGGGTTCCTCAGGGATCAGTCCTAGGTCCTCTCTCTCTCTCCTTTTCTCACGTTACACTTTACCCATCGGAAAAATCATCAGCAAGTTTGGTTTTCATTACCATCTTTATGCTAATGATACCCAGCTGTATACCTCCTCCCGTGATATCATCCAGCTGTATACCTCCTCCCGTGACATCATCCAGCTGTATACCTCCTCCCGTGACATCATCCAGCTATACACCTGCTCCCGTGATATCACCCAGCTGTATAACTCCTCCCGTGACATCATCCAGCTGTATACCTCCTCCCGTGATATCACCCTCTGCTATATACCATCTCTATGCTGATGATACCCAGCTCTATACCTCCTCCCGTGATATCACCCAGCTATATACCTCCTCCCGTGATATCATCCAGCTGTATACCTCCTCCCGTGATATCACCCAGCTGTATACCTCCTCCCGTGACATCATCCAGCTGTATACCTCCTCCCGTGATATCACCCTCTGCTATATACCATCTCTATGCTGATGATACCCAGCTCTATACCTCCTCCCGTGATATCACCCTCTGCTATATACCATCTCCATGCTGATGATACCCAGCTGTATACCTCCTCCCGTGATATCACCCCCTGCTATATACCATCTCTATGCTGATGATACCCAGCTGTATACCTCCTCCCGTGATATCACCCCCTGCTATATACCATCTCTATGCTGATGATACCCAGCTGTATACCTCCTCCCGTGATATCACCCAGCTGTATACCTCCTCCCGTGATATCACCCTCTGCTATATACCATCTCCATGCTGATGATACCCAGCTGTATACCTCCTCCCGTGATATCACCCCTGCTCTTCTACAGAACACCAGTAACTGTCTGTCTGCCGTCTCTAACGCTATGTCCTCCCTATTCCTAAAACTAAACCTTTCTAAGACTGAGCTTCTTGTCTTCCCTCCCTCTGCTAACCACCCCCCACCTGACATCTCCATCTCTGTCTGTGGTGCGACCATAACCCCCACACAACAAGCTCCATAACCCCTACACAACAAGCCCGCTGCCTTGGGGTTATGTGTGACTCGGATCTCTCCTTCACTCCTCACATTAAATCTCTTTCACGTTCCTGTAATCTGCATCTAAAAAACATCTCTAAAATCCGTCCCTTCCTTCCTGTGGAATCTGCTAAAACTCTCATTGTCGCTCTGATCCATTCCCGTCTTGACTACTGCAATTCCTTACTAATCGGCCTTCCTTCCTCCAAACTCTCCTCTCTCCAGTCCATTCTCAATACAGCGGCCAGGCTCATCCCCATGTCCAGCCGCTATACTGATGCTTCCCCCCTGTGCCAGTCACTATACCGATGCCTCCCCCCTGTGCCAGTCACTATACCGATGCCTCCCCCTGTGCCAGTCACTATACCGATGCCTCCCCCTGTGCCAGTCACTACACCGATGCCTCCCCCTGTGCCAGTCACTACACCGATGCCTCCCCCCTGTGCCAGTCACTACACTGGCTCCCTGTTAAACACAGGATACAAAATAAAGTCCTCCTGCTCACCCACAAGGCTCTCCACAGTGCTGCACCTCCATACATCTCCTCCCTCATCTCTGTCTACCGCCCTACCCGTGCCCTACGCTCTTCTAATGACTTACGACTAACATCCACCTTGATCCGCACCTCTCACTCCCGTCTCCAGGACTTCACCCAAGCTGCACCAGTTCTATGGAATGCATTACCCAAGACTGTCAGACTCACCTCCAATACCCAAAGCTTCAAACGTGCCCTCAAAACACATCTGTTCAAACAGACTTACCAGGTTCCCTAATTTTGACTCAACCCTCAACCCCCCCTCCACACACACACACACACACACACACACCTCCACCACGCACACAGACACATACATACACGCACACACACACACACACACACACACAGACACCTCCACCACGCACACACACACATACATACACGCGCACACACACACCAAGCATTTAAGCACTTAGACCTGTGCATGCAGGCAGGGCCGGCTCCAGGTTTTTGTGGGCCCTTGGGCGAGAGAGCCTCAGAGGGCCCCTTTGTATAGCACACCTCGGGGCACACCTACCAAATAAAGTTTGACAAAATACCGAAAAAGAACGTAATCCAGTAACTCACATGTGACGTCTTCTTTGATCTGAGGCGATCGCTCTCCGTTTCCTCTCCGTCTTGCCCAGACCACCATGATGATTTCTTCAAGCTACAATTCTTCTCTTCAGGACCTGTCAGACAAACATCTTAGACTCCGCACATTTCCAGCAACTTCCTTCCCTTTTTCCCACCCATAGGCTTTCATACAGTAGTAATTCTGCTGCTTGGTGTCATGTGCAGTAAAGTAAGGAGGTTTGTAGGTCCCGTGCCCCCATATAGTAATAATGCCCCCATGTTGTGCCCTCCATATTGTAAAAATGCCCTATGTCCCCTGCTCTGCCCCCATAGAAATATCCTCTGCTCCACATAGTAATGTCCCCTGGCCCCATAGTAATGCCCCCTGCTCTGTCCCCATAGTAATGTCCCCTGCCCCCATAGTAATGTCCCCTGCTCCCCATAGTAATGTCCTCTGCCCCCATAGTAATGTCCTCTGCCCCATAGTAATATCCCCTGCTCCCCATAGTAATGTCCTCTGCCCCCATAGTAATGTCCCCTGCTCCCCATAGTAATGTCAACTGCTCTGTCCCCATAGTAATGTCCCCTGCTTCCATAGTAATGTCCCCTGCTCCCCATAGTAATGTCCCCTGCCCCCATAGTAATGTCCTCTGCCCCTATAGTAATGTCCCCTGCTCCCCATAGTAATGTCCCCTGCCCCCATAGTAATGTCCCCTGCCCCCATAGTAATGTCCCCTGCTCCCCATAGTAATGTCCCCTGCTCTGTCCGCCTAGTAATGTCCCCTGCCCCCATAGTAATGTCCTCTGCCCCCATAGTAATATCCCCTGCTCCCCATAGTAATGTCCTCTGCCCCCATAGTAATGTCCTCTGCCCCATAGTAATATCCCCTGCTCCCCATAGTAATGTCCCCTGCCCCCATAGTAATGTCCCCTGCTCCCCATAGTAATGTCAACTGCTCTGTCCCCATAGTAATGTCCCCTGCTTCCATAGTAATGTCCCCTGCTCCCCATAGTAATGTCCCCTGCCCCCATAGTAATGTCCTCTGCCCCTATAGTAATGTCCCCTGCTCCCCATAGTAATGTCCCCTGCCCCCATAGTAATGTCCCCTGCCCCCATAGTAATATCCCCTGCTCCCCATAGTAATGTCCTCTGCCCCCATAGTAATGCCCCCTGCTCCCCATAGTAATGTCCCCTGCTCCCCATAGTAATGTCCTCTGCCCCCATAGTAATGCCCCCTGCTCCCCATAGTAATGCCCCCTGCTCCCCATAGTAATGTCCCCTGCTCCCCATAGTAATGCCCCCTGCTTCCCATAGTAATGTCCCCTGCCCCCATAGTAATGTCCTCTGCCCCCATAGTAATGCCCCCTGCTCCCCATAGTAATGCCCCCTGCTTCCCATAGTAATGCCCCCTGCTCCCCATAGTAATGCCCCCTGCTTCCCATAGTAATGTCCTCTGCCCCTATAGTAATGCCCCCTGCTCCCCATAGTAATGTCCCCTGCTCCGCATAGTAATGTCCCCTGCTCTGTCCCGACTCCCTTACCAAAAACCGACCCCCCCCCGGGCCCCCTACTCTCCTACTCTTTCTCAAAACCCCCTACTCCCCCCCCCCCCTTCCCTCAAGAATACTCACCACAGTCTCTGCCGAAGCTCTGTCCTGCTTGCAAGCTGGAGGCGGGAGGCGGAACAACTACGCGCCGCTGCGGCCGGATGAAGCCAGTGACGTCACGCCGGAGCGTAGCCGAATGTTACGGCGAGCTCGGGCTGTTGCTAGCCGTTGCTAGGGATGCAGGGCTTGATCGCGAGAGGTGAGCAGTTCATGCGCCCGCGGGCCGGGCGGATGGGGGGGGGGTGTCCTGACGGCAGCCTGCCACAGTGGCACGGGCCGGGTGCCAGAAAAACGCTGGGCCTGCATTGTGACATGACGGGCGAGTGCTGAGGGGGCCCCCAGAGGAGCTGTGGGCCCCGGCACTTGCCCAAGTACGCCAGGTGCTGACGCCGGCCCTGCATGCAGGCATTGGCTGGTGACAGGTTCACCCCCCCTTACCCGCACTGCCTTATATATACTGCCTTATGGCTGGACCATAAGAACAACGATGCACTTTGCCCCTCTGCCATTTTGTCTCGCACCCCCTCCTGATAGTGTGTAAGCTCATGCATGCGAGCAGGGACCTCACTCCTCATGTATGGATAATTATATGTATATCTCTGTAATGTACATTTTTTGTCTATGTATGTACCCCCAGAATTGTAAAGTGCTGCGGAATCTGTTGGCGCTAAATAAATAAAAATTATTATTATTATATAAATAAAAATTATTATTATTATTATTTGTTGAATTGATCCCAGTAAAACCACGTTCGGAAAAACCTAGAATCACGACCGTGTAGTTGTGCAGTGAGGTCTTCCATGCGTTTGATGTCCTCAACTTTACGAATCCACATGGAGATGCTAGGGGGATCAGGGCGACGCCAGAGAGCAGGGATACATGCACGCACACCAGATCTCGGAGAACAGAGTGACGGTAAGTTTTGAGAGAGATATCTGACACGTGCAAGAGAAAAAACGATGGAGAAAAGGGCAGCTGATGATCAGTAAAGGTAGAAGAGATGCGCCACACTTCCTTCCAGAAGGGGACCAGTTTAGGACAGCTTCAAAACGTATGTAAAAGGGCGCCTTCACCACAGTTTCTTCAGGAGAGCGGTGAGACATCTCCGTGGAGACGGGTAGGGACCCGATATCATCGGGAAAGAAGTTTATATCTCGCCTCTTGAAGGTGCAAGGAGATAGAAGAAGAGTGTATACAGGTAAAAACTCGTTCTACCTGAGCCACAGAAAGAGTAATATTTAAATCTCCTTCCCAGGCAGTGAGAAATGGAGAAGGTGGTTGTTCCGGTGGAGAGCTCAACATGTTATATAGAAGGGAAAGAGAAAGATGGAGAGGGCCAGAACCCAGACATAAGGATTCAAATTGCGTCGAAGAGCGGGCAAAGCAAGAAGGGTTAGGAAGGGAATGGAGGAAATGATTAAGTTGCAGTGCCCTCCAGAACCCCAAGGGAGCAGGGTCCGAGAGATCCTTAAGTTCAGAGAGGGATAGCCATGACGGGCCTTTGAGGAAGGAGGTAGCGTGAAAAGTGCCAGTCCGAAGTCAGGCACGAAATACTGTATTATCTGAGCCAGCTAGGAACGAAGGATTACCCAGCACAGGGAACAGTGGGGAGGGGTGTGGGACCAAGAAAATAGAGGAAAGGTGTTTCTGACATACCTTCAGTGTCAGGGCAATGGTGGGATGGAGACCGACAAAACGAGAGGAGGTCGGTATCCATGGAACCCCCAAGAAGGACATTGGGGAGAATGTTATCTCCAGGCCTACACATAGTTTAGTGTGAGCATGGCAATGCCAGTCTAACACCCTAGAGAGGTGAGCAGCGACATAGTAGAGATAGAGGTTAGGGGGTCCAAAACCTCCCTGAGTTTTAGGAAAGTACAATGCAGTGTGAGTTGGACCCCCAGATATGTCAGAGAAGTACGCGATCAGCGGAAGGGAAATGAGGACTCTAAAGAGTTAGCTACAGAGGAAGGAAGAGAAAGGTTGAGTGCCTCGGATTTTTCTAAGTTAATCTTGTAATAAGAAAGGGTTTGGTAATGGGAAAGCTCAGAGAGAAGATTAGGGAGGGAGACTGTAGGTTTTGTAAGTAAAAATAGGAGATCGTCTGCATAAGCCGCAACTTTATGATCTACAGGTCCCACTCGCCCCCCAGAAATATTAGCATTGTTTCTTACAAGTCAGGGCTCAAGGGTCATAATAAAAATAAAGGGGGAGAGGGGGCAGCCCTGCCGTGTTCTGTTAGATATAGGAAATGATGAAGAGAGAAGGCCATTGACCGAGATCTGAGCCGAGGGGTTGGAGTATAAGGAGCCAATTCACTCTAACGTGAGGTCTGAGAGCAAGGTGTCTGAGCGTGGCGAAGAGGAAGGGCCAGCTGACTCGGTCAAAGGCCTTCTCCATCAGTGGCCAGTAGCATGGTTGGAAGAGCTGCAGAACGGGCGTGGTGGATAATTTTAAGGGCCCTGGTAGTGTTGTCATGGGCTTCTCGTTTGGGCATAAAACCCACTCGGTCAGAGTGTATGATGGGTAGAAGAAGAGGGGTAAGGTGGGTGGCCAGTATTTTGGAAAAAAATTTAAGTTCCAGGTTCAGAAGGGAGATAGGGCGATAATTTTGACAGTGGGAGGGGTCTTTGCCTTCCTTGGGAATGACATGGGCATGTAGGAAGTCTGGGTGGAGAGTGGAGCCCGTAGAGATAGAGTTATATGCAGACAGGAAATTATCTTGAAGAAGGGGACCAAACGATTTGTAGTAGGGCAATGTGAGGCCATCTGGGCTTGGGGCTTTACCAGAAGGGGAGGACTCGCCCATTGCAATTCCATACCAGTGATGGGCGACTCAAGCGAGGAACTGCTTTCCTCTGGCAAAGAGGGAAGACTGGAGATTGGAAGAGTGAAGGGAATCAGGGCTGGTAGGGTTCACGGTGGTGGATAGAACAGAGCTTGTCAAACTTTTTTTACTGGAGCCTCACCCAACAGACCAAGGCAATGCCTGGGCCTCACCAGACTGACCAAGAGGGTGCCTGGGCCTCACTATCTGTGGTGAAAGTCCATTTAAAAGCTGAAATGATGCTAGGGCTACCTTTCACCTGTCTCTCAAGCTCGATATACTAATAAAGCAAGATTAGATTAGATTTTTTTGCTAACAGCAAAAGGACTGTGCAGATCATAGTTGCTCTTTGAAAACTGGCTCCTCAGCTGGGCCTCACCAACAACTAGGGGGCGCCTCACTGTTTGAGAAGCACTGGGATAGACCATAAAGGTTTACATAGTAGGAACGAAAGGCATCTGCTATTTGGGAGGATAGGGTCAATCATGAGCCTGCAGCTGAAGAGACTTGAGGGATAAATTAGTGGGCTCTCTGCAACCGTAGGGCCCGGGCTAGGGTCTTGCCGAACTCGAAGTAATGAAGACGGCATCTCGCTAGAGAGGCCTTGGCATCTGCGAAAGTGAGGTCACGCAACTTACCCCGCAAGACCGCTTAGCTCCGCACCCGCAGCTATAGCAAGAGTTCTCTTGTGTTGTTTATCAAGGTCCGCGATTTGGGAAACCAGTGTCGTTATTTTAGCAGATAGTTCCTTCTCGAGTCGTGTGGCCAGTTTGATAAATGTTCCTCTTATGTAACATTTATGGGCCTCCCAGACCACCAGGGGCGATGAGTCGACAGTGACATTAGTAGCGAAGTATGTAGTCAAGTCTGAGTGGATTTCAGCGAGAACTCCATGATCTCTCAGCAAGGTGTCTTTTAGGCGCCAGCACCCCGACCGGGGTTGAGGGTAAAAGTCGGGGAAAGAGAAATCAGTGCATGATCCGAGAAAGAGATGGGGTCAATGGAGGCAGCGGTCACACAATCCAGGCGTACATGAGAAAGAAATAAGTAGTCAATACGCGAGTAAAGGTGTAATCCTTGTCAAGAGGATGAAGAAGCCTCCAAACATCCAATAGCAGATAGGAGAGGAATGCCTGGTGCGGCGCAAAGAAGAGAAAGAGAAGAGTGATCCGGTAAAGGGCCATATTGAGATTGCCACCTAAAACAACCACTTCTTCAAGAAAATTGTCTACTTCCGCAAAGCAACGCTCTAGGAAGGCCAACTGGCCAGTGTTGGGAAGGTAAACCGTACCAAAGGTACAGAGAGTACCCACCATCTTACCTTTCACAAATAGGAACCGGCCCTCTGGGTCCGACATCTGATCCACAAACTCCCAAAGAGCAGAGCGGGCAATTAGGATAGATACTCCCTTAGTTTTGGAGTGTATATGTTATCATATACAGTGCTGTACTGTATGTGAAGCCTCAGCACTGCTAAACTCACCAGGTACAACCCAACATTCACGCTCACAAAAACATTCGGATACTGAGCAAACTTTAAATTCCGAATGTTACTTCCAGGTAAATTTTTGTTCAAACTAAATTTCTTGTTTCTTCACAGATTTACATGTGTTGTGCCGACTCTTCCTGGGGGTTATGGGGCAAAATATGGGGATGAACATTTGTAGATTTCAGGGTATGTCCTTACATTTGATGAAAAGAAAATAACACTATTAGAGAAAAAAAACAAAACACTTTATTGTAAAAACTAAAACCTACATGTAAAATTTTACTAAAATTCTACGAATAGTTCACACGCATAATACGTTGTACAACTGTAATAAAGGAGACAAATGTAGATGTGTTATCTAGAGCCTAACTGTGTTTCGGGTCACAGACATTTCTTGGACATTTCCTTATCTCCATTGCTTTCCCCTTCTTGTGTATGATGCGTGACTTAATTTTCACGGTTAGTTTTGTACATTTTTTCCGTGTATTATTCGCTGATGTCTGTTAAGATTTGATTTCACATTAAAACATTTCCCACATTCTGAACATGAATACGGCTTCTCCCCTGTGTGAGTTTTTTGATGTTCAACAAGACGGGATTTAAAGCTATAATGTTTCCCGCATATCGGACATTGAAATGGCTTCTCCCCTGTGTGAATTCTTTGATGTTTACGAAGATCTGCTTTCTGCGTAAAACATTTCCCACATTCTGAACATAAAAATGGCCTTTCTCCTGTATGAATTCTGTGATGTGTGATAAGATTAGATCTTGCACCAAAACATTTTCCACATTCTGAACACGAATACGGCTTCTTTCCAGAACGTGGTCTTCGAATTTTTGGACGTTCAACAGCCTTCCCGGCAAAGCGTTTCCCGCATTCTGAACATGAATATGACTTATCCCCTGTGTGAGTTCTCCTGTCACTATTATATTGTGCCTGCAATGAGTCGTAAGGCAGGACTTGTATATAAGGATGAAATGACAGATCTTTTCTGTGAAGGGCTGAGGGTAGGTATGGGATAAAAGAACGAGCTTCATATGCATTTTGTGGGAACGCACAATCCTCTCCTTTAAACACTGAAGATGTCCGATGTCCCTCTGTGCTCCAGGTACGGTCATCTGCAAAAATGAAAGCTTATTTTATTGAATAATATAACTATGAGCATTATATCAGTTTATATTAAAGTGAACTGTAGGTGACAATCCCGACCTCCTGCTCAATAATGTAGTGAAAACAATTGTGTTAAGGAGGACGTGAATTTGGTGGCAGCGGGGGTGGGGTTGGGGGCGGTATACAGTGTATTACTATGAGGGTGAGGTATGTGTGTATATGGTGTATTACTTTGAGGGCCGTAGGATCTATGTGTATATAGTGTATTACTATGAGGGGTGAGATATATGTGTATATAGCATATTATTATGACGAGGCTAAGGTATAGGCTGCGTTCACACTACGTATATTTCAGTCAGTATATTTCAGTCAGTATTGCAACCAAAACCAGGAGTGGATTAAAAACACAGAAAGGATCTGTTCACACAATGTTGTAATTGAGTGGATGGCCGCCATTTAATGGCAAATATTTGCTGTTATTTTAGAACAACGGCTGTTATATTAAAACAATGGCCGTTATTTACGGTTATATGGCGGCCATCCACTCAATTTCAACATTGTGTGAACAGAGCCTTTCTGTGTTTTCAATCCACTCCTGGTTTTGGTTGCAATATGAGGACCACAATACTGACTGAAATATACGTAGTGTGAACCCAGCCATATACTGTATGTATATAGATTATTACTAGGGTGAGGTATATGTATGTTATCTGTTTGTGCATGGTGCAATATATGGGATGACAATATCATTTATTTTATTTTAAAATTTAGAGTTTGGCATTAACCCTCTCAGCTCGAGGGAAATGCAATCCTTCAGCAATGATTCCCTAGAGGTTTCCTCCACAGGGGTTTTTTCCTCTCCCGAGTACTGTAGGATGACTCTGAAGGAGTCCAGGATTAGCTTTGTTTAGCACAATTTGTATAGTTTTTACCTGGACGTCTAAGTAATTCTCGTGGTTGACAACGTCAACTGACTCCTGTGATTGTTTTAGGCTTGTGATTTAAATAAATCATTATTATTATTAATAATAAATCATTATTATTATTAGGTTATCAGAGTCTATCTTGCGGACAAGATATAAATTTTAGAATTCTGGATAACCTCTTTACGTTGGATTGTCACAAATTTGTATTTCTAGATGATCTGTCTTTTGGAAATCGAAACAACTTTTATATGTTCTCCATTCTGTCTGGAGGACTAAGGAGAATGCGTTTAGTGGTCACTACTCACCTGAGCGGTTTCCTGTAGTGATGTCCTCCTTATACTGCTCATCACTGCTGTCATCTGGCTCTTCTTTTACAATTATGTCTAGAGCATCAATATAGTCCAGATCTTCTACCTGATGAAAAGAACAATAGATGTTAGATGATGGATCAGTGACAACCTAATACACTGTATATCCGGCATGACCAGATCGGCCTCTGCCAGACACATCTGAGGTTTGTCTCATGGGAAATAAAGGATCAGATAGGAATAAATCCAACCAGTTGTCTCCTTAGATCCAGACATCATCTAATGTCTATGGTCGGCTTTATCCGCCATATCCACCTTCTTCATTACACAAGTATCATCCATATAATAGTGTAGGATAAACCGAGACTGAGAGCAAGAACCTCACATCTACACATCATAGGGAACATCTCCATCTACCTGATCCTGATCCTGTGAGAGAAGAGGACGGGGACATCTCTCTGGTGCTGTTCTCTTACTGGATCTGACTGGAGGGAACACATACAGAGACTGAATTCATTCTTTCCATCCAGATAATACAGAGAGGAGGTGTGTATATAGTCCTGTCTATTACCTGCTGATGGGAGGGGCTGCTGATCCTCCAGCATCACATCCTTGTACTGATCCTTGTGTCCTTCTACATACTCCCACTCCTCCATGGAGAAATAGACCGCCACGTCCTGACACCTTATAGGAACCTGACACACACAATGATCACACAGTCATCCCCCCCACCCCTCCAGTGGTGTTACTGTATAATGTCCCAGCATTCCCAGCAGCCACAGTCTCACCTCTCCACTCAGCAGCTCCACCATCTTGTTGGTGACTTCTAGGATCTTCTCTTCCTCCATTTCCTCATGTATCAGGGGCCCCGGGATTGGGCTCAGGGTTCTTCCCCATCCTTCACACCCAGGGGCCCCACAGCGCCCACTAGAGGACTTCTTCACTACTGTGTAATCCTGTGTATGGAGAGACACATTACTATCACTCCATCCATTCCCAGAATCCCTCACCTCTCCAGTCCTATCCATCTGTTATTCCATAGATAAGAATGATGTCATGATGACATCACTCCCAGAATCCCTCACCTCCCCAGTCCTATCCATCTGTTATTCCATAGATAAGAATGATGTCATGATGACATCACTCCCAGAATCCCTCACCTCTCCAGTCCTATCCATCTGTTATTCCATAGATAAGAATGATGTCATGATGACATCACTCCCAGAATCCCTCACCTCTCCAGTCCTATCCATCTGTTATTCCATAGATAAGAATGATGTCATGATGACATCACTCCCAGAATCCCTCACCTCCCCAGTCCTATCCATCTGTTATTCCATAGATAAGAATGATTTCATGATGACATCACTCCCAGAATCCCTCACCTCTCCAGTCCTATCCATCTGTTATTCCATAGATAAGAATGATGTCATGATGACATCACTCCCAGAATCCCTCACCTCTCCAGTCCTATCCATCTGTTATTCCATAGATAAGAATGAGGTCATGATGACATCACTCCCAGAATCCCTCACCTCTCCAGTCCTATCCATCTGTTATTCCATAGATAAGAATGATGTCATGATGACATCACTCCCAGAATCCCTCACCTCTCCAGTCCTATCCATCTGTTATTCCATAGATAATGATGTCATGATGACATCACTCCCAGAATCCCTCACCTCTCCAGTCCTATCCATCTGTTATTCCATAGATAAGAATGATGTCATGATGACATCACTCCCAGAATCCCTCACCTCTCCAGTCCTATCCATCTGTTATTCCATAGATAAGAATGATGTCATGATGACATCACTCCCAGAATCCCTCACCTCCCCAGTAAGCAGGAAGAGTATGTGTAGGGTGAGGGTTATTATCCTGTCGGCCATCTTGTCTCTGTCTCTCTCCATGGTTGATGGGTCGGTCTCTTATATAGAAGATATCAGCAGAGGATCCTGGAGGGAAGAGGAGGAGACAATGTAATGCGGCTCTAGATTCCTGGAGATAGAAATATACATGGACAGGAACATCTGAGATGGTTTGGCTAAAAACTGAAGTGCAGCGTCCCTGGGCTGTAAAATGAGAAGCTAGATTGTACTTACCTCTCTCGGTACACAGCCGGTGCTCTGCTTTTCCTGAGATCTTATAAAGGTTTTATTGAATGTTAAAACTGTTAAAATCTTGTGCACTGTTCTGGCAGTACTAGGACTGTATGGAGGAGATGTCACCCTGTGCGTTTCCCTGGTCTCTCACCCATTGATGACAAATAGGCCTTATATCTTCTTTTTACAAGAAGAGAAAAGAAAGAATTGTCCATTGTCCCCCCTTCTGCTCAACTTAGTGTTGGAGCCCCTTCGTTGGACACCTCAACTTAAAGGGGTTCTCCAGCGAGGCGGCTATTTTATGATCTGGCCGGGGAGGAGGTGGCTGAGAGAAAAGACGTCCACTCACCTCCCCGGATCCAGCGGCGGGTCCCGTATGCCTGGCCGCTTCCTAGTGTATGACGCAGGCTCGAGACGTGACGTCTCAAGTCCGCTCAGCCAGTCAGTAACAAAGGCGGGATCCGTTTCAAGTCCGCTCAGATCCCGCCTCTGTCAGTGACTGGCTGAGCGCACTTGAGACGTCACGTCTCGAGCCCGCGTCAGACACCAGGAAGCGGCCGAACACTGGGGACCGGAGCGCAGCGATACGGGACCCGCTGCTGGATCCGGGGAGGTGAGTGGAAGTCTTTTCTCTCAGCCACCTCCTCCCTGGCCAGATCCCAAAATAGCCCCCCGCTGGAGTACCCCTTTAAACAGATTTGGGGTATTGGGGTCGGGATTGAGAAATACGGGTAACATGCTTTGTTGATGACCCTCGTATACACCAAGAAGAGCTGAATCAACGCCTAATGGAATTTCAATAGTTGGGCCTTTTTTTAACTACTACTGTTGACTCCCCACTTGACACCTTCAATGTCCTGTAGGGATCTCCATTGTCGAGAAATCTCTTACCTATCGGGAGATCAAGATAATCCACCCTCCCCTGACCTTAAACTCCCAAGCAGCGATGAAGTTCATCATTAAATGAACCGTACTAAAACATCTAAACTATAGCAGCTACACTAGTTGGAATATTGGGGCTCTTTTGCAAGCAAAACCGTGTACAAACTGCGAGTTCATTCACGGCAAAAAAGCAGCAGCATAAGAAGGTGGTCACTAGCGAGGTGCTGATGAAGGCCATGCTGCCGAAAGGTGTTTTCCCTCTATGTTTGATGCCTGCTGCACTAAAATAAAGTAGCAAAATCTACTTGGTGAGTGCCGGGCTCGTCTATTTACCTTACCCACAGTCCGACCATCCACAAGTGATTATGGGGTGACCTGAGGAGAAAGAAGATGTGGCTAGTGGCTCCCTTGAGACCACCACCACGCTACTGGGAGGCTATTAAGTCCACTCAGTCAACCGCCATCCTACTCTGAATCCAGATATATTGGGGCCTGGATGCTCAAGTAAGTGACTGGATTCTAGAAGTCCCAGAGATGCCATCAAGCCATACTGAGTGTGCACCACTTCCACTGAGGTCGTCAAGCCATACTGAGTGTACACCAGTTCCACTGAAATCGTCAAGCCATACTGAGTGTGCACCAGTTCCACTGAAATCGTCAAGCCATACTGAGTGTGCACCAGTTCCACTGAAATCGTCAAGCCATACTGAGTGTGCACCAGTTCCACTGAGGCCGTCAAGCCATACTGAGTGTGCAGCTGTCCCAGAGAGGCCAGCAAGCATGCCGGAGCATGCAGCAAGAGGCCGGAGCATGCAGCAGTCCAACCGAGGCCGTCAAGCATGCCTGAGTGTGCAACAGTCCCAGAACGGCCATCAAGCCATACTGAGCATGCAGGTGTAATAGAGAAGCTGGCAAGCTTGCTTTTGAGCCCCCTCCAAGTGGTTTAGGCTCGAAACGATTTCAGAGAGATTGGACACCCCCTCCTGTGGCAGAACCTACTCCCTCCGGTCCATCTCAGATATATTGGAGATGGTTCAAAGCAGGAGCGGGCAGTGCAAAGACTTTTGGAAAGGTCAAAACCTTGAAACAACCACTGACGCATTATAATTGACACATATTTAGTATATTACTAGACCTCTTCCTTCTCTCGTACAGTTTGTTGTGACCCCAGAATTTTTTTTATCTCTCAGTCTATGGAGCGGTGGAGGATTTTCTGCCGTTTTGGGGCGGACTCGGTTTTCTTTACATTCTATCTATATTGTCTGTCAGGAAAGGGTTAAGGAGGACAACCTATACAGGGGAAGTGTAAAATGGAAGAAATGTTTCCATAGCAACCGGTCACAGCTCCGCTTTCATTTCTCACACTGCTCTGATCTCTGCTGACACAACTGCCCCATTGTGAGCGATAATGTATCTAATCCCTATTCACTTCACTGGAGCCGAGCTGTGATACATCACATGACCTGCGGACAGAGGTGGCGCTATATATAGGAGAGAACAACCAATATATAATCCCACATACCTACCTCCAGCTGAGAGCTGTACAGGAGCCGTGTGCTTCCCCTGTGCTTCCAGGACCTGCCATGATGTCACAGCCATGTGATCAGTCACATGGAGGAGGAGGAGTCACATGATCAGGGGCTGCTGCTCAGTGTATGCAGGACTCTGCTGTGCTGGATGAGCTGAAGTGATGTGTATGCAGCAGAGCTGTGTGTGTGTGATGTGTGTGGAGCAGAGCTGTGTGTGATGTGTGTGGAGCAGAGCTGTGTGTGTGTGATGTGTGTGGAGCAGAGCTGTGTGTGTGTGTTATATATGCCTGCAGCAGAGCCCTGTGTGTAATGTACATGTAGCTGAGCTGTATGTGTGTAATGTACATGTAGCTGAGCTGTATGTGTGTAATGTACATGTAGCTGAGCTGTATATATGTGTAATGTACATGTAGCTGAGCTGTATATGTTTAATGTACATGTAGCTGAGCTGTATGTGTGTAATGTACATGTAGCTGAGCTGTATATGTGTGTAATGTACATGTAGCTGAGCTGTATGTGTGTAATGTACATGTAGCTGAGCTGTATGTGTGTAATGTACATGTAGCAGAGCTGTATATGTGTAATGTACATGTAGCTGAGCTGTATATGTGTAATGTACATGTAGCTGAGCTGTATATGTGTAATGTACATGTAGCTGAGCTGTATATATAAGTAATGTACATGTAGCTGAGCTGTATATGTGTGTAATGTACATGTAGCTGAGCTGTATGTGTGTAATGTACATGTAGCTGAGCTGTATATGTGTGTAATGTACATGTAGCTGAGCTGTATGTGTGTAATGTACATGTAGCTGAGCTGTATGTGTGTAATGTACATGTAGCTGAGCTGTATGTGTGTAATGTACATGTAGCTGAGCTGTATATGTGTGTAATGTACATGTAGCTGAGCTGTATATGTGTGTAATGTACATGTAGCTGAGCTGTATGTGTGTGTAATGTACATGTAGCTGAGCTGTATGTGTGTAATGTACATGTAGCTGAGCTGTATATATGTGTAATGTACATGTAGCTGAGCTGTATATGTGTGTAATGTACATGTAGCTGAGCTGTATATATGTGTACTGTACATGTAGCTGAGCTGTATGTGTGTGTTATATATGCCTGCAGCAGAGCCCTGTGTGTAATGTACATGTAGCTGAGCTGTATGTGTGTAATGTACATGTAGCTGAGCTGTATATGTGTAATGTACATGTAGCTGAGCTGTATATGTGTAATGTACATGTAGCTGAGCTGTATATATGTGTGTAATGTACATGTAGCTGAGCTGTATATGTGTAATGGACATGTAGCTGAGCTGTATATGTGTGTAATGTACATGTAGCTGAGCTGTATATGTGTAATGTACATGTAGCTGAGCTGTATATGTGTAATGTACATGTAGCTGAGCTGTATGTGTGTAATGTACATGTAGCTGAGCTGTATATGTGTGTAATGTACATGTAGCTGAGCTGTATATGTGTAATGTACATGTAGCTGAGCTGTATATGTGTGTAATGTACATGTAGCTGAGCTGTATATATGTGTAATGTACATGTAGCTGAGCTGTATATGTGTAATGTACATGTAGCTGAGCTGTATATGTGTAATGTACATGTAGCTGAGCTGTATATGTGTGTAATGTACATGTAGCTGAGCTGTATATGTGTAATGTACATGTAGCTGAGCTGTATATGTGTGTAATGTACATGTAGCTGAGCTGTATATGTGTGTAATGTACATGTAGCTGAGCTGTATATGTGTGTAATGTACATGTAGCTGAGCTGTATGTGTGTAATGTACTTGTAGCTGAGCTGTATATGTGTAATGTACATGTAGCTGAGCTGTATATATGTGTGTAATGTACATGTAGCTGAGCTGTATGTGTGTAATGTACATGTAGCTGAGCTGTATGTGTGTAATGTACATGTAGCTGAGCTGTATGTGTGTAATGTACATGTAGCTGAGCTGTATGTGTGTAATGTACATGTAGCTGAGCTGTATGTGTGTAATGTACATGTAGCTGAGCTGTATATATGTGTGTAATGTACATGTAGCTGAGCTGTATGTGTGTAATGTACATGTAGCTGAGCTGTATGTGTGTAATGTACATGTAGCTGAGCTGTATGTGTGTAATGTACATGTAGCTGAGCTGTATATGTGTAATGTACATGTAGCTGAGCTGTATGTGTGTAATGTACATGTAGCTGAGCTGTATATGTGTAATGTACATGTAGCTGAGCTGTATATGTGTAATGTACATGTAGCTGAGCTGTGTGTGTAATGTACATGTAGCTGACCTGTATGTGTGTAATGTACATGTAGCTGAGCTGTATATGTGTAATGTACATGTAGCTGAGCTGTATATGTGTAATGTACATGTAGCTGAGCTGTATATGTGTGTAATGTACATGTAGCTGAGCTGTATGTGTGTAATGTACATGTAGCTGAGCTGTATGTGTGTAATGTACATGTAGCTGAGCTGTATGTGTGTAATGTACATGTAGCTGAGCTGTATATGTGTAATGTACATGTAGCAGAGCCCTGTGTGTAATGTACATGTAGCTGAGCTGTATATGTGTAATGTACATGTAGCTGAGCTGTATATATGTGTAATGTACATGTAGCTGAGCTGTATATATGTGTAATGTACATGTAGCTGAGCTGTATATGTGTGTAATGTACATGTAGCTGAGCTGTATATATGTGTAATGTACATGTAGCTGAGCTGTATGTGTGTAATGTACATGTAGCTGAGCTGTATATGTGTGTAATGTACATGTAGCTGAGCTGTATATGTGTAATGTACATGTAGCAGAGCCCTGTGTGTAATGTACATGTAGCTGAGCTGTATATGTGTAATGTACATGTAGCTGAGCTGTATATATGTGTAATGTACATGTAGCTGAGCTGTATATATGTGTAATGTACATGTAGCTGAGCTGTATATGTGTGTAATGTACATGTAGCTGAGCTGTATATGTGTGTAATGTACATGTAGCTGAGCTGTATGTGTGTAATGTACATGTAGCTGAGCTGTATATGTGTGTAATGTACATGTAGCTGAGCTGTATGTGTAATGTACATGTAGCTGAGCTGTATATGTGTAATGTACATGTAGCTGAGCTGTATATGTGTGTAATGTACATGTAGCTGAGCTGTATATGTGTGTAATGTACATGTAGCTGAGCTGTATATGTGTAATGTACATGTAGCTGAGCTGTATGTGTAATGTACATGTAGCTGAGCTGTATATGTGTAATGTACATGTAGCTGAGCTGTATGTGTGTAATGGGGCGTTCTTTCTGCTCCTGTGAACCCATGGACAAGGGAATATTTTAATGAGGTAAAATTAGTAAAACTCCACCCCCTTCTAGTATAACTAGCCCCCTTAGGCATCCACCCCCTTCAGTAAATCTTAAAGTACATTATAGGGCGGGAGTCTTGTGCTGCCAATAGGACTGAGGGAAAACACATTAACATTCAAAATGTTAACTTCCCTATCGTCCAATTGGCAGCACAACAGATGGGGATTTAGTAAGAAAAACACCCCCATAGAGAGGGCTCTGTGCCGTTACAGAACTTAAAATGGATCTAGTAAATGCTGTTTGCCTGGACATGAGGGAGTCAATTCTATAATGTTTGGCAAAAGTAAGTGGAGTGGACAGTTTCAGTGTTGCAAATCTGGTCTAAAGCGACAGAACATATTTCCCCCCAGGATGTGGTCACCGCTCTTGTTGAGTGTGCCCTGGTGGTCGGGAGGTTGTATATCCGTCATTGAATAACATAACATTAATGCAGTCGCATATTCAACGAGATATAGATGGTTTTGATGCCTTCTTCCCTCTATTCCGACCATGAAAAGGACGAGCAGATTTTCTTCCTTCCTGAAAGAAGACGTTCTTTCCAAGTATATCTTTAATGCTGTAACCAGATCCAGGTGGAGAAGTCTTCTCCCTGCTCCCAACGATTCTGGAGCAAATTTTGGCAGTATAATGGAATGGTTTTTGTTTGAGAAGGAAGAGTATTTTGGACGAAAATCTGTGAGATATCTCAGGATTACTCTATCTTCCACGAAAGTGGTGTAAGGTTTTTTCGCTGCAAGAGCCTGTAGCTCTCCTACTCTTTTAGCTGTGAGTAAGGTATTTAATCTCCACCAAATCCAAAGGTTCAAAAGGTGATTTGCACAACTGTTTTAACACCAAAGCAAGGTCCCAAGCCAGGATTGACAAAAAAAAAAAGGTGCAACAGCAACCAGCAGGTGCAAGGGCTTACCGTATATACTCCTCCCAGCGTACACACGGCAAACACCTACTCTGTAGATATTAAAAATTTAAATATAATTTTTTTTTAGAAAAGTGAGGATCTTAGCAAACTATTTGATCAGAGTGTACCATGTCGCCAACGTTAAGGCGTCCTCAAGACAAGGATTGGTTTGATTACCGTAGGTCTTAACCGAGAAATTTCTCTGATGAAGTCTTACACTTCCTTATTCTGCAGTAATCTTCTGTAGGGAAGATAAAGCTGCGATTTGTATCCTGATGGAATTTGGTTTCAGCCGTTTATCGAAACAGTCTTGTAGGAATTCAACAATCCGAGCTATCGTCGGACTTACTGTATCCACCTGTCTTGCATTAGCCCTGTGTTGAAACATCGTACCAATTCTTTTGTATGCCTTATCAGGTGCTTCACTCCTAGAGTGAGTGAGTGTCTCCAATACCCTTTGAGATAGCCCTCCTGCTCTCCGTAGGGTTTGGTTAGTCTCCAGGCAGGTAGGTTGAACACTGTAAGACTCTTGCGAAACTGATTGCCCTGGAATATTAGGTCTTCTCTCAGAGGAAGCCTCCAGTACACACCCTTGCTCATACTGAGGAGCTGTGGAAACCAGCATCTTTTTGGCCAGAAGGGAATTATGGCGATCACATTTATCTGGCTCATTCGCCTGGAATTTTGGCTAATACCCTCAGTATTAGTGGGATCGGTGGGAACACATAGGCTAGTTTGAAGTCCCATGGAATTGACTGCCAGTGGATTTTCCTCCCTGTAAAGGGAACAGAACCTGTTCAACCTGGAGTTCTGCCTTGTTGCCATGAAATCTATCTGTGTCAGACCCCACCGATCCACCAGTTGAGTGAACACCGTATATGTGTAATGTACATGTAGCTGAGCTGTATATGTGTGTAATGTACATGTAGCTGAGCTGTATATGTGTGTAATGTACATGTAGCTGAGCTGTATATGTGTAATGTACATGTAGCTGAGCTGTATATGTGTAATGTACATGTAGCTGAGCTGTATATGTGTGTAATGTACATGTAGCTGAGCTGTATGTGTGTGTAATGTACATGTAGCTGAGCTGTATATGTGTGTAATGTACATGTAGCTGAGCTGTATATGTGTAATGTACATGTAGCTGAGCTGTATATGTGTAATGTACATGTAGCTGAGCTGTATGTGTGTAATGTACATGTAGCTGAGCTGTATGTGTGTAATGTACATGTAGCTGAGCTGTATATGTGTGTAATGTACATGTAGCTGAGCTGTATATGTGTGTAATGTACATGTAGCTGAGCTGTATATGTGTGTAATGTACATGTAGCTGAGCTGTATGTGTGTAATGTACATGTAGCTGAGCTGTATGTGTGTAATGTACATGTAGCTGAGCTGTATGTGTGTGTAATGTACATGTAGCTGAGCTGTATGTGTGTGTAATGTACATGTAGCTGAGCTGTATATGTGTGTAATGTACATGTAGCTGAGCTGTATATGTGTGTAATGTACATGTAGCTGAGCTGTATATGTGTGTAATGTACATGTAGCTGAGCTGTATGTGTGTAATGTACATCTAGCTGAGCTGTATATGTGTAATGTACATGTAGCTGAGCTGTATGTGTGTAATGTACATGTAGCTGAGCTGTATATATGTGTAATGTACATGTAGCTGAGCTGTATGTGTGTAATGTACATGTAGCTGAGCTGTATATGTGTAATGTACATGTAGCTGAGCTGTATGTGTGTAATGTACATGTAGCTGAGCTGTATATGTGTGTAATGTACATGTAGCTGAGCTGTATATGTGTGTAATGTACATGTAGCTGAGCTGTATATGTGTGTAATGTACATGTAGCTGAGCTGTATGTGTGTAATGTACATGTAGCTGATCTGTATATATGTGTAATGTACATGTAGCTGAGCTGTATATGTGTAATGTACATGTAGCTGAGCTGTATATGTGTAATGTACATGTAGCTGAGCTGGGGATGCCGGTGGCGCAGTCCTTTTTTGGAAGCGCCTCCCATTTCCCATGCAGGGTGCCGGTCTTTAGTTGAGCACTGGCCTGGCACGGAGCACTGTTGGCAGGCCCACCGGCCCCTAATGTGACAATCTCCCCCCGGAGCTGTGTCACAGAGGGGAGAAAAATTAGTTTCACTGGGTTTCGGCCAGCGGGCCTGCCCCTAGTGCTCTATGCTGGGCCGATGCTTGAGAAAAGACCAGCGCCAACGTGGGGATGCTGGTGGCGCAGTCCTTTTTGAACCGCCTTCTGGATTTTGATGGACACAAAGGAAAAGGTCAGATCTTCTAAACAGAGAACATCTAAAGAATGAAGACGGACAGGCAATGAGTTTTATATGTAAATGTTTAATAATAACGACTGGAAACCGGTGGCCAAAAATGCGCAGTGTAACACTGATTGTTGTCCTGTCACACCATGTTCTTCACCTATACTTGGCACCAAATGGTGGAGCCTAGTGTAAATATGGGGGGGGGGGGGGTATCCTTTAATATAAATACATAGCTGCTTTCTTCCGGAAACAGGTGACTCCTGTCTTCAGTTGAAGCCAGGGGAGCCTAATTGTAATACTATACACAACCTGAGGACAGGGGTGGTGCTGTTTTTAGACATTTTAGGCCATCCAGTTCTTGGCCAGGTGGCATCTGATATACACACCATGGCTACTTTATTAGAGACAACTGCCCTTCCATCCTGTATGGAAATTAATGCCCCAAACTGCAGCAAAAGTGTTTAGAGTAAATTCACACTTGAATGGTGACCCGAGTGGTCTAATTGATATGAAACAAGGCCTGGCCATCGGGGCTGGACTAGTTAAGGCCAGGATTTCAAAAACGGTCAATGATTTTTTTTTTGTCACAAATATAACACAGTCGAGGAAAAACATTCAGCAAAAAAGGGATCCTGTGAATGGGAACCACTCAGAACGGATGTGCGCAGGAGTTCAGGTGGAGAACAGCCCAATACAACCCTGGTGACCGACCAACATGGCCAAGCCCACAACTCAGGACGGGCTATAATAGCAGATACGGTAATACTTTACAGCGCTACTACTGTCTGAGGGGAACAGGCGGGACTTTGGAGGAAAACAAGAGATGACCATCTTAACCCACGCACAAGTGATGAATAGAGATGAGTGCAACTCGAGCATGCTTAAAGGGAATCTGTCAGCACCTGTTCTGGTTCTAAGGTGCTGACTGTGTGATGAAGGTGCGTGAGATACCGTTCTTTTTCTGATGGGTGCTGTACTTTGTCCCCAATCTGTGCTGTGCCGCAAGTGTGAAAGTGGGAGAGTGGTGATGCGTTCGTGCTGCACTTCGGCCTGCCAAACCACTACTTCCTCCTCCCAGCTACTCTTGAATATTCATTGCATCTGTCTTCCGGGTCTCCTGGCAACGTAATTTTTAGCTGCGCATGCGCCATAGTGCGTCGGAGTGCCGCAGGCACACTGAGGGCCAAAGCCTATGCCCTCAATTACTTCGCTCAGTGCCGCTCCAACGCACTACAGCGCATGCACGAATCAGGCCGCAGGAGCGCGCACAATGCACAGAACCAGGGCGCATGCGCGAACTGGCGAGGGCGCGTGGCCTTTACAATCAACGGCGCATGTGCAGCTAAAGATGATGTCGCCTGGAGGCCCGGAGGACGGGCGCAATGAATATTCAAGAGAAGCTGGGAGGAGGAAGTAGTGGTGAGGTGGGCCGAAGTGCAGCATGAACGCATCACCACTAACCCTCTTTGACACTTGCGGAGAAAGTTACGGCACAGATTGGGGACAAAGTACAGCACCCATCGGAAAAAGAAGGTTGAGGTGTGAATGGCCAGGTCAGTAGCAGTCGCGTAATACTGGAGGGGAGCAGAAGAGCTAAAACACATAGAACAGACAAAAGGTGCAACAGATGTTGGGGTGCGTCACGCATCCACCACCAGAGTCGATGACCGCAGAGGGAAAAGTGACGGAATGCAGAATTCACTCTCATGGAGGAAGCTGGTTCCCGAAGGCGCCACAGACAGATGGTCTTCCTCCAGGAAATTGGTCAGTTGAGTGGATTCAGCTTTTTGACAGTACTAAAAATATAGGCTTATACTTAATGGAAGAACTGAAGGGTCGTATGGTTATGGACCGTTTCCTGCAACGTGACAGTGAGGTCTTCCTGTTTCCATAGCCTTCATTGTTACCGAAACCTAATTCTACAGACATCACCAGGACAAGACAACGTCGGGACTAGAGATGATCGAACATCGAGAAATGTTAGGTTCGATTGAACTCAAACCTTATCAAACCTTCAGCATTTGATTCCCGATGCCTTCCCGTTCCGTGGGGAAGGTGGAGACTGCCTGAGTACCGCCTGGAAAACAGGGATACAGCCTATTACCTAGGCTGTATCCACGTTTTCTAGGCAGTACTCGGGCAGTCTCCACCTTCCAAACGGAACGGGACGGTATCAGGAATCAAATGCTAAAGGTTCAAGAAGGTTGGAGTTTGATCGAACCTAACATTTCCCGATGTTCGATCATCTCTAGTCAGGACCTATTACTAATGTGCAAAAACTCAGAGACGAGATCCTTTCTGCATGGTCCGATATTACTACAGACCGATTCCAACACCTAAAGGCCATAGGAGGCCCGATGCACCACAAGATAGATGTCTCTAATAAAGCAGCGTGTTAGATTCCATTTCATCTAGCAGATATGTACTGGTAATCGTCCACATCACTCATGGCTCCTTTAGACCGACTGATCTCGCGATCGACACGGATCGATCATTTGTGTCGCTGGGTCGCACTAACAATTACAAGATCATTTGTGTGGCCCTTTTTCATCCATGTCGGCTGGACATCATCCTGTGTAATGATAATCTTACTGTCTGCACATATGATGCGATCAGACGATTTTCTCATTCGTCAGATGATCCTACGAATGTTCCTACGAATGTCCACATAAACGGTAATTAATCTTCAAACGACTTTTCCTTCCTCGCGTATGACACCTGACTTTACTTTGACTCTAGCTTATGTGCTTTTCCATCTACTACCTATCGATAAAACAAATAAAATGGCTACTTCTCTGAATGAGTCACTTAGTAAAACATTTCCCACATTCCTAAAATGAGAACAACCTCTCCCCCGTGTGGATTCTCTGATGTCTAACAAGATTTGATTTCACATTAAAACGTTTCCCGCATACTGCGCATGAAAACGGCTTCTCCCCCGTGTGAGTTTTCTGATGTTCAACGAGATTTGATTTCCGGGTAAAACATTTTCCACATAGAGGACATGGAAACGGCTTCTCGCCCGTGTGCATTCTTTGATGTTCAACAAGAGTTGATTTAACGCTATAACGTTTCCCACATTCTGAACATGAAAATGGCTTCTCCCCTCTGCGAGCTCTATTATGGTCAAAAAGATATGGTTGAAAGCTATAATGGGTCCCACGTTCTGGATACGGCTGCTCCCCGATATGGATTCTCTGATGTCTGATAAGATCTGATTTCTGAGAACAACATTTCCCACATACTAAACATGAAAATGGCCTCTCCTGTGTGTGGGTTCTCAGATGTCTGAGAAGATTTGATTTCATGGTAAAACGTCTCCCACATTCTGAACATGAATATGGCTTCTTCCTTAAGGAAGAATCAGAAGGTGGGACATGTATGAAAGGATCAAATTGCAGATCTTGGCTGTGAAAGTCTAAAGCAATATATGGGATCATGGATTGTTCTTCATATGTATCTTGTGTGATAGGATCCTCTGCTGTAAAATCTGAAGATATCTGATGTCCCTCCGAGCTCCTGGTACAGTCATCTGCCAAGTATAAAACACATATAAAAAAAACTAGAAAAGACAAGAAAAAAACCTCCCCCTTTAAATTAACGGAGAAATATACACATGTAACAAAAAACCTGAAGGTAGGCAGTTACCTGTGGGTATGTCCTCTATATACTGCTCCTCCTCCCACTCGTAGGCCTCCTCTTTTACTATTATGTCTATAGAATTCATATCGTCCACATCTTCCTCCTGGGACATGAGCTGTAAAGGAAATATTGTAAAAGTCATCAGACAGGAGGAGAAGTCAGGTGGGATGTACAGATCATAGGGAACATCTCCATCTACCTGATCCTGATCCTGTGGGAGAAGAGGACGGGGACATCTCTCTGGTGCTGTTCTCTTACTGGATCTGACTGAAGGGAACACATACAGAGACTGAATTCATTCTTTCCATCCAGATAATACAGAGAGGAGGTGTGTATATAGTCCTGTCTATTACCTGCTGATGGGAGGGGCTGCTGATCCTCCAGCATCACATCCTTGTACTGATCCTTGTGTCCTTCTACATACTCCCACTCCTCCATGGAGAAATAGACCGCCACGTCCTGACACCTTATAGGAACCTGACACACACAATGATCACACAGTCATCCCCCCCCACCCCTCCAGTGGTGTTACTGTATAATGTCCCAGCATTCCCAGCAGCCACAGTCTCACCTCTCCACTCAGCAGCTCCACCATCTTGTTGGTGAGTTCCAGAATCTTCTCTTCATCCATTTCCTCATGTATCAGGGGCCCCGGGATTGGGCTCAGGGCTTCTTCCCATGCTTCACACCCAGGGGCCCCACAGCGCTCACTAGAGGACTGCTTTACTACTGTGTAATCCTGTGTATGGAAAAACACATTAAAGGGGTATTCCTGCCAAGACCCCTTTTTTGGTAATGCCCAAGAAGGGGTTGGGTGAAAAAAATGTAACATCCACTTACCTCCCTGGCTTACACCGGTGTGCATTTGTTTCCCGGTCTTGAGATATGACTTTGCCTGTGACGGGTCTGCAAAGTCACATCACCAGGAAGCAACAGCACACCAGAGGGGAGCAGAGCAGCAGAAGGCAGGCGCCAGTGCAGAAGCCAGGGAGGTAAGTGGATATTATTAGGGGTGACAGCAAAGGGGGACACAGCCGGAGGGGTGACAGGAGAGGAGGGCACAGCCGGAGGGGTGACGGGAGAGGGGGGCACAGTCGGAGGGGTGACGGGAGAGGGGGGCACAGCCGGAGGGGTGACAGGAGAGGGGGGCACAGCCGGAGGGGTGACAGGAGAGGGGGGCACAGCCGAAGGGTTGACCGGAGAGGGGGGCACAGCCGGAGAGGTGACGGGAGAGGGGGGCACAGCCTAAGGGTTGACGGGAGAGGGGGGCACAGCCGGAGAGGTGACGGGAGACGGGGGCACAGCCGGAGAGGTGACGGGAGAGGGGGGCACAGCCGGAGAGGTGACGGGAGAGGGGGGCACAGCCGGAGAGGTGACGGGAGAGGGGGGCACAGCCAGAAGGGAGATGGGAGAGTATAGTAACAGTTACACTGTTGAGGTAAGGGCTGGAAAGGAGGAGAAATCAGCTGGACAGAGAAGGACTTTTATAGTAACGATTGTAACGACTATCGTTCTGTGTGTTATGGTGAACAAGTTCAGGCTGTTCCCAAAACCGCTTATTTACGAACATTAATCGAACAAAAACAAAAAAAATCACTTTGTCTAATAAGACCCCAGACTGTTTTAAGTAAAGATGTTCCTGTTGCACCACCTCCTTGCTTGCCTCCCTGTTGTCTGCATTACACCAACTAACATCAAAGGCGTCCCCGCCATCTCGCGTCATCAGCCCAGACAGCTGTATCTGGGACAAAAAGGTCCAGACCATTAACCAGGTGCGAACCTCTACAGTGGAAACCTAAAGTGAAAGAGAGATGAAAAGGAAGCATGATGACATCACTCCCAGAATCCCTCACCTCTCCAGTAAGCTGGTAAAGTATTTCTAGGGTGAGATTTATTAACTTTTGCGCCTTCTTGTTCCTTTTCATCGTTAATGGGTCGGTCTCTTATGTGGACGGATGTGAGCAGAGGATCCAGTAATGTAAAGACCTAAAAGAAAAATGAAACGATATAAAAAGTACCCAAAATATTAAGTAAAACCCCTGAAACAATGGTTCAAACTAAGGAGATGAGGAACACTGGGACGCCATGAGAACCTGCCAGGGGTGCCGCGGCATTCTGGTGGGCATGAGGGAATGTTTCTGTAGCTTTTAGAGATGCCCTTCTCACTGTAATGTTCAGCCCGCTCACTGTTCCTTACTCCACCAAAACTGACCGCTCTCTCCCCATCAAGCCACGTGCC
Organism: Dendropsophus ebraccatus; assembly: GCF_027789765.1. Lineage (NCBI taxonomy): Eukaryota > Metazoa > Chordata > Amphibia > Anura > Hylidae > Dendropsophus > Dendropsophus ebraccatus. The sequence continues at coordinate 196,401,747 of NC_091456.1, read as the reverse complement.
TACTCACTTTTCATGTGCATGACACCTAACAGTAGAATAACTACTGTACTGTATTAGATCCTAAAGGTGGGAAAAAGGGTAGGAAATTTCTGGAAAAAGTCGGAGCCTAAGATGTGTGTCTGGCAAGTTCTGAAGAGATTAATTGTAAATGGAAGAAATGGTTCTCTGGGCTGGAGCCAATCACAGCTCCAGGGACAACATCAATGCGTAACTTAGTGTAACGGACGTCGTCAGTTAGCTAATTGTGAAACCTTTTTATCGAAGAAGATGGCTTTTAAGCAGGAATGGAGGCATTCACCTTTGTGGAGAGAGCAGGTGCTGCAGTGTGTCTAATATGCAATGATAAAATTGCATCGATGAAACGGTCAAAAATAAAGCAGCACTTTGACACACGCCATATTACATTTGCATCGAAATATCCTGCGGGGGACAGCGAGAAGAAAGCATGTCAAGAGCTACCGTGCAGATTGCAGGCTAGTCAGCAGGAACTCCGTGTTTACACCCAGCAAGGTGACTGGAATTCGGCTAGCCCTGGAGGTAAGAGCACTTTATTTCTTTTATCCTACCCCTTCCCAGCACTTACTAAAAAAAATGGGTCTGGCCAGACTTCTCCTTTAAATAATTGCCAGTTTAAAACATTGTTGGATAAAGTTGGGTTTAATTATCCTGGTCTGTACAGCAATGTGTGTAGGTTATCAAGAGGAAAGGTGCTCAGTCGTGTACCAGCGAAATCCAGACTTTTCTTGAAAGGAAAAACCTTGAGAATACTATCTATCTATAGTATACTACAGAATACTATACTATACTATAGAATACTACTATCTATAGTTATCTACTGAGTGGCTCTTGAAGTTCTACAATCTCGTGGACATAACTGAACGTCCAAACCAGCTCAATGTGAAAATGCAAGGCGCTGGAAAGACAGTTTTATCCCTTCAACAAGCAAGGTTTGCATTAGAAAACACGCTAAACTCTTCCTGGCCGACAATGAAGCAGATTGTTTACTACACTTTGAAAGTTTTAATATTCATGCACAGCAAATAACCCTGCTCAACATCTTGATCTTCAGAAGCTAAAAAGCTTCACATCTAGTCTCCTGCAGCTATTCAAAGTGCGCTTTGGAGGATTTTGTGAGCACACTCGTCTTTTTAAGTTCATCACCCGTCCACATGAGTGTGCAGTGGACAAGTGCCGACCTGAGTTACATCCCTGGTGTCTCCATCAGCTGCTGACCTGAAGGCCTCAGACATGTGGGTGAATAAGTTGAAGTCACTGAATGAAGATTTGTAAAGACTAGCAGGACAGCAAGCAGAATTGGCAAGAAATGAAAAAACTTCAACCCGTGGACCGGCTGATTGTGTTTGGCTCTACCTCTGCATGATAGCCATCTTTCTCACATCTAAAGAACATTAATACCAACCTACCATCATGTTTAATGAATGGAAGTCTCAATGCCTGCATGAAGTCTAACCTCACCACGTATCAACCAGACTACCATGCAGCACCAGAATTCAGTGATTTGGTGCTTTTTTCCCTGCACTTACTACTGCATCAAGGCTTCACTTCCTGGATAACGTGGTGATGTCACTTCCTGGATAACGTGGTGATGTCACTTCCTGGATAACATGGTGACGTCACTTCCTGGATAACATGATCATGTCACTTCCTGGATAACATGGTCATGTCACTTCCTGGATAACATGGTCATGTCACTTCCTGGATAACATGGTCATGTCACTTCCTGGATAACATGGTGACGTCACTTCCTGGATAACATGGTGATGTCACTTACTGGATAACATGGTGATGTCCTTCTTGGATAACATGGTGATGTCCTTCCTGGATAACATGGTCATGTCACTTCCTGGATAACATGGTGATGTCACTTCCTGGATAACATGGTGATGTCACTTCCTGGATAACATGGTCATGTCATGACCCGACTCCCAGAGCTGTGCGGGCTGTGGCTGCTGGAGAGGATGATGGCAGAGGGTTGCTCAGTGTTCCTCTGCCATCATCCTCTACAGCAGCCACAGCCCGCACAGCTCTGGGAGTCGGGTTGTGACATCAGCATGTTATCCAGGAAGTGACATCACCCTGTTATCCAGGAAGTGACACCACCATGTTATCCAGGAAGTGACATGACCCTGTTATCCAGGAAGTGACATCACCATGTTATCCAGGAAGGACATCACCATGTTATCCAGTAAGTGACATCACCATGTTATCCAGGAAGTGACGTCGCCATGCTATCCAGGAAGTGACATCACCATGTTATCCAGGAAGTGACATCACCATGTTATCCAGGAAGTGACATCACCATGTTATCCAGGAAGTGACATGACCATGTTATCCAGGAAGTGACATCACCATGTTATCCAGGAAGTGACATCACCATGTTATCCAGGAAGTGAAGCCTTGATGCAGTAGTAAGTGCAGGGAAAAAATACTTTATGTGCATTTCCTGTAATAAGTGTATATTGGTGATTTGTATAACTTTTGTGGGGCAATAAAATACTTTAATAAAAATGTTCGCCGAACTTCTTTAAAAGTGTTGGTCTTACATAAAGTGCAGACATTTACTTCCATTTAGTTTTAAACATATTGTATGGCTCTCACGGAATTATATTTCAAAATAAATGGCTTTCATGGCTTTCAGCCAAACAAGTTCCCGACCACTGACGTAGACAATCCCAGGCAGCTGTGGTCATGTGAAATGTATGCTAACTAGAGAAGAGCGAAGTGTGCTTCCTTAAGATTTGGACAAAGCAGCACACTTGGCTTTTGAATCGCTGTCTTCACCTTCTCCACAGAGCGCCCAGACATCGGGATTCAAAAGCCAACCGTGCTGCTTTGTACACATGTAAAGGAAGCACGATTTCCTCATCTCTAAAGCTGACATCACCAGGAAACCACCTTAAATATAAAAATACCAGTAGCCACAAGTGATGGACATAGAGGAAGGTGATCTGTCATGGTGAGAGGTTCAGAGGTCACTGCCCTATGTCACCCATCCTTAAAGTTTACCCCATGACCCGGCTCCATCCTGCCTCCAGTATAAAGCACCAGAGGTTACAGTATGGCCTGTTTACGGCATCAGTGAGGGTCCGGGGGTCAGACTCCCTATGGATAGTGGATAACAAGCTCAGATGGAAATGCCCCTTTAAAGGGGTACTCCATCTTATTTTAATTATTATTATTTTTTTCAGATCGACTCTTTTCAGAAAGTTATATAAATTTGTAATTTACTTCTATTTAAAAATCTCCAGTCTTCCAGTACTCATCAGCTGCTGTATGTCCTGCAGGAAGTGCTGTGCTCACAGTGCTCTCTGCTGCCACCTCTGTCCAGAGCAGGAGAGGTTTTCTATGGGGATTTGCTGCTGCTCTGGACAGTTCCTGACATGGACAGAGGTGGCAGCAGAGAGCACTGTGTCAGAGAATACATCACTTCCCGCAGGACATACAGCAGATGATAAGTAGTGGAAGACTAAAAATTTTTTTTAAAAAGTAAATTAAAAATCTATATAACTTTTTGACACATACCTCTGTAAGCAAAAATTATAAAAAAAACCTGCGGTCATGTGACCGGGGTGTGCAGGAGGAGGTTCTGGGCACGCTGGTCCATGTGGTGCAGTAGTCCAGCCCCAGCGAGGTAACCCGTCTGTATGAGATAACAGCATATGGAGGAGATATCATCAGCGTGGCTACCTGAGCAAAAACCGAGCTCATCCTGAACCAGCGACCTACAACCACGGAGTACAAAGCCGCCATCATAAATCTCCAGGAATCCTGACAGACTAAACAAAGGAAGTCTGACCGCTCCCTTCCTGGACGCTCCCCGGAGGCGTCAGGGTCCATCGGGCTGGGACGTATCCGGGACAAGGTCCCCCAGCTCCGGCTGACTATTACATCACACGTTATATGACATCATCGCGGTATAAGGTGCCTCAATATGACACCGACGCATTTCACACACACAAGCCCTTACACATCGCAGTACCCCGTCCGTCCATCAGTCACGGCTGCACGTCAGTGATCCAACCCGTATAATATACACCGGCAGCTGCAGGATCACCAGGGATTTACTAGAGGTCTTTGTTGCCCGTAGCGACCAATCACAGCGCAGCTTTCAGTTTTCACACACACAACGAGAAATTAAAGCTGAGCTCTGATTGGTCGCTATGGGCAACAAAGACGGTTATCTAAATCTTCCCATATCTATTAATATACACAGACTTACCTCCAGCTGTGGCTGCCAGCTTGTTACAGGACCTGCGATGATGTCACAATCATCTGATAAGTCACATGGAGGAAGAAGAGGAGGAGGAGGGGAGGAGTCAAGGAGTCACATGATCAGGGGCTGCTGCTCAGTGTATGCAGGACTCTGCTGTGCTGGATGAGCTGAAGTGATGTGTATGCAGCAGAGCTGTGTGTGTGTGATGTGTGTGGAGCAGAGCTGTGTGTGTGTGATGTGTGTGGAGCAGAGCTGTGTGTGTGTGATGTGTGTGGAGCAGAGCTGTGTATGTGTGTGTTATATATGCCTGCAGCAGAGCCCTGTGTGTAATGTACATGTAGCTGAGCTGTATGTGTGTTATATATGCCTGCAGCAGAGCCCTGTGTGTAATGTACATGTAGCTGAGCTGTATGTGTGTAATGTACATGTAGCTGAGCTGTATATATGTGTAATGTACATGTAGCTGAGCTGTATGTGTGTAATGTACATGTAGCTGAGCTGTATATGTGTAATGTACATGTAGCTGAGCTGTATGTGTGTAATGTACATGTAGCTGAGCTGTATATGTGTAATGTACATGTAGCTGAGCTGTATATGTGTAATGTACATGTAGCTGAGCTGTATATGTGTGTAATGTACATGTAGCTGAGCTGTATGTGTGTAATGTACATGTAGCTGAGCTGTATATGTGTAATGTACATGTAGCTGAGCTGTATGTGTGTAATGTACATGTAGCTGAGCTGTATGTGTGTAATGTACATGTAGCTGAGCTGTATATGTGTGTAATGTACATGTAGCTGAGCTGTATGTGTGTAATGTACATGTAGCTGAGCTGTATGTGTGTAATGTACATGTAGCTGAGCTGTATATGTGTGTAATGTACATGTAGCTGAGCTGTATATGTGTGTAATGTACATGTAGCTGAGCTGTATGTGTGTAATGTACATGTAGCTGAGTTGTATATGTGTGTAATGTACATGTAGCTGAGCTGTATATGTGTAATGTACATGTAGCTGAGCTGTATATGTGTAATGTACATGTAGCTGAGCTGTATGTGTGTAATGTACATGTAGCTGAGCTGTATGTGTGTGTGTAATGTACATGTAGCTGAGCTGTATGTGTGTAATGTACATGTAGCTGAGCTGTATATGTGTGTAATGTACATGTAGCTGAGCTGTATATGTGTAATGTACATGTAGCTGAGCTGTATATGTGTAATGTACATGTAGCTGAGCTGTATGTGTGTAATGTACATGTAGCTGAGCTGTATATGTGTAATGTACATGTAGCTGAGCTGTATGTGTGTAATGTACATGTAGCTGAGCTGTATATGTGTAATGTACATGTAGCAGAGCCCTGTGTGTAATGTACATGTAGCTGAGCTGTATATGTGTGTAATGTACATGTAGCTGAGCTGTATATATGTGTAATGTACATGTAGCTGAGCTGTATGTGTGTAATGTACATGTAGCTGAGCTGTATATGTGTGTAATGTACATGTAGCTGAGCTGTATATGTATGTAATGTACATGTAGCTGAGCTGTATATGTGTAATGTACATGTAGCTGAGCTATATATGTGTAATGTACATGTAGCTGAGCTGTATATGTGTAATGTACATGTAGCTGAGCTGTATATGTGTAATGTACATGTAGCTGAGCTGTATATGTGTGTAATGTACATGTAGCTGAGCTGTATGTGTGTAATATACATGTAGCTGAGCTGTATATGTGTAATGTACATGTAGCTGAGCTGTATGTGTGTAATGTACATGTAGCTGAGCTGTATATGTGTAATGTACATGTAGCTGAGCTGTATGTGTGTAATGTACATGTAGCTGAGCTGTATGTGTGTAATGTACATGTAGCTGAGCTGTATGTGTGTGTAATGTACATGTAGCTGAGCTGTATGTGTGTGTAATGTACATGTAGCTGAGCTGTATGTGTGCAGACAGTTATCTAAATCTTTATATATTTCATGCACTCCTAACTCGTCTGAGTGAGGTGGTTATACCGTCTTTTTACCAGGGATCATGTCCTTGTCGCTAGCGCTCAGTTTACTTAATTTGGACAGGGATAGTCACTTGGAAAACAAGGTGGACAAAAAGAGATCCATCCTTACCACAGGAAGTGGTGTATTCTCTCCAGTCTGACACAGCGCTCTCTTCCGCCCCCTCTGTCCATGTCAGGAACTGTCCAGAGCAGGAGAGGTTTTCTATGGGGATTTGCTGCTGCTCTGGACAGTTCCTGACATGGACAGAGGTGGCAGCAGAGAGCACTGTGTCAGACTGGAGAGAATACACCACTTCCTGCAGGACATACAGCAGCTGATGAGTACTGGAAGACTGGAGATTTTTAAATAGAAGTAAATAACAATTGATATAACTTTCTGAAATCAGCTGATTTAAAAAAAAAAAAAAAGGTTTTCTCTAAGGAGCAGAAACGTTCCTATTAGAGAGGAGCGCAACTCAAGCATGCTCAAGGCCGATCATTTGTGATGGCAGCAGGTGTGGACCGATATTGGGCCATGCTCGCTCGAGTCTTCAACCTCTATCCTGCTCCAGGATGTGGAACCTGGACTTCTGTGGCTAGAGGACACAAGGTCACTCCATATACATAGTCCCGATGTGGGTAGCAGCTGGTAAATACATAGTCAGCAGGTCGGGTCATCAACAGGAGAGAACATAGTACCAGGGATAAGGCAGTGTAGTCAAACAGGTGGGGGATCAGGACAGGCAACTCGGAGACAGGTCAGACAGTCCGAGATGGCAATGGGAGAAGCAAACAGTAGAGATGGGCCTGGCAGGCAAGCATAGTCATAGGAACAGGCAGGGATCAGGATCAGTGTTTAGTGAACTGGCTGAATGTTTGGGTTCAGCAACGTTCATCCGAGCCCAAACACTCGGCATTTGACTCCCGGAAGCTGGAGAAGTTGGATGCAGTCCTAGGGCTGCCAGGAGCCAAGTGCCAAGCATTCGGGTTCAGACAAACAGCCTAAAACCCGAATGTTTGACAAGTTCAGTGAACAGTAGTCAGGATACCCGGTAGAGCAAAGAACTCAGATACACAATGCTCAGGCAAGATGGAATAGGCAAAACAGCCTAAAATATGAGACGATGAGCCAGGACAGGTGGAGGAGGAATAGAAAGAGAGACGCTGGGCTTTTAAATCCAAGAGCGCAGCTGCATGCACCCTAGTGGACAGGGGTGGAACTTCAGTGGCAGCTGGAAGCTCTGAGCACAGACCAGGAGAAGCAAAGACACCTGTAGGTACGATACCATGGACCACTTGGGGATCCGGAGAGAAGAGGAGCCAGGAGATGCTGGCAGTAAATCAGGCGGAATCCAGTGTGCCATACCTTATCTATGGGAGAGCGTGTACTCCTCCGCTGCCAGCGCTCTCTGCTCAAAGAAGTGACACTTAGGGGGATATTTACTAACAAATTTAAAAACACGATTTTGTCAAAGATGTTTTGGCAGAATTTCCAATCTAATGTGTTTAGTCAAATTTATGTAAATTGTCTAATAGCATAGTAAATGTGTCTTAAAAATAATGGTCTTTTAAATTAGTCTAATAAATTCACCTGGTTCGGAGCAGACGTAGCGATGCGCCAATATATGCGACTTAAAAAAAAAAAAAAAAAAATTGTGCAGTTAATAAATTTAGCAAAAAAAAAGAATTCTGGCGCACTTTCGATCTAATTAAAAAATCTAATTAAAAAAGTCGCATCTAGTTTGGATAGTCTTGTCTAAAAAAGCTCCATAAATTCCTATTAGATTTATTTTGAGCGCAAACTAGATATATTAGACTAAAACCAATCTGATGTCTGTGGCGAGGCGAAATATTCTAAAAAATAGAAGAAATTGAAGATAAGTCTTTTGTACAGCACTGATCTGGCCTCATATGGACCCAAAAGAAGTCCTCCGAGCAAATGGGAAAGGGTGAATTATTGGTCTGTAAGAAGGCCTGTTGTACTATTATTGTTTGTTGTGTTGGTCTTCTCTTCTTTTATGTCTGGTTTAGGTGAGGACTCGGAATGACGACAAAGTTGGTTGCATGGAACATAAGGGGAATGAGTAGTAAAGTTAAGAGGCACGCTATATTTTCTGTTTGTAAAAATTATTTGCCGGCAATTATTTGCCTCTTAGAAACACATCTTACTGAGGACACGAAACACTGGATAGAGAAGGGATGGGAGCTCACAAATATAATACGTTTTTTTCTAATTATGCTAGGGGAGTCACAGTGTTAATTCATAGGAAAATTAATTGGGTATTATTTGATGATAAAATAGATAATGCAGGGGAATATATAATATTCTATGGTAGATTAGAGAGGGTAGTATGTGTGCTGGCGTTCCTGTATATTACCCCTCCGTTTACGTTCCGAGTCCTCGACAAGATTTATGATTTTGTGGAAAATAAAGATTGCCCAGGGCTTATAGTGGGAGACTTCAATTCAGTAATGGATGAAGAGAGAGATAGAAGAAGGGAGAGGGAAGTTAAGGGAAAGATCACGCCCTTAGCCAAGTTTTGTAGTGAAAACGGTTTATATGACATCTGGAGGGAGAGGAATCCAAACTTAGCCACCTTTGGAGAGCAGTTCATACCAGCATTACATAGGGTGGTGATGTCATCTCTAGAAGAAGGAAGATTACCAGAGTCCATGAGGGAAGCCAGAATTGTAGTTATACATAAAGAGGGGAAAGATGTTAATAAAGTAGATTCCTATCGGCCAATGTCCCTGTTTAATGTAGACGTTAAGTTATTTGCAGGGGTATTGGCCAATAGATTAAAAGTGGTCCTGAAAGACCTGGTGCACCCTGACCAGAAGGGATTTGCCTCCGGATGTCAGATAAAAGAGAGTATTGGCAGGTTATTCCACAATATGCATGTTGGCACTAGTGGAGGCTCCCACTCTATCCTGTCCCTGGATGCCGAGAAGGCCTTTGACAGGGTAGAGTGGGAGTTCCTTTGGGGGTTTCTTAAGAAAATGGGCCTGGGGGAAAAATATGTGGAGATGATCAGGCTGCTATATACGGACCCGCCGGCAGTTGTTTCTGTAAATGGACTTACATCGGGGAGATTTACTCTAGAAAGGGGGACCAGGCAGGGGTGTCCAGTGTCACCGATGTTATTTATCTTGGCAATGATACCCCTTGCCGCTATGGTAAGGGAAGACCAGGAAATAAGGGGATTTGGAGTGAATGGGAAGGAAGACAAAATAAGCCTATTTGCCGATGATATGCTGCTATTCGTAGAAAATCCGGAAAAATCTGTAAATAAAATAATGGAAATGATGACACACTATGGGCTCAAAATTAATTGGGGATGAGTCCAACGCTCATAGAGAATGACGGAGCGCTGGACTCTCCTGTCATTCTCTATGGGTGTTGGACTCATCTCTCAGCGCGTGCATCGGGCTGCAGCGGCTGAGATCTCCGGGACCCGACCGAATCCAGAAGCGGGACCCGGCGGGATCAGGTAAGTATAGGGGTCTCTAACGGGGGGTCGGGAGCCTGTCACCCCGGTACGGGGGGTGACAGGTTCCCTTTAAAGAGAGGAAAGGGGAACAGGAGAGAGATAATTTAGAGTTTGGAATCGGGACAGCTAGAGAATAGGGATTGGGATTGTTTCCCCACAGTCCGAATGTGGACAAAATGTTGGAAATCTTTAAGGAAGATATATAAATTAACAGGGTCAATAAATAAAACTCCGCTGTGGGATAATTCTAATTTGGAAGAAATCTATAAAATTAAGAATGTACAAGAACTGAGAAAGGGGGGTATAGAAAGAATACAAGACGCCTTCGTAGAGGGGAAACTTAGAACCTGGTTAGATTTGCAAAGAAAATATAGCTTAAAAGGTACAAGTTGGCTTGAGTAATGGGAGACTACGATATCCATATATGTCATCAAAAGAGAAGGCTCTATTCTTGGTGCAAGAATCCCCAGAAGTATTAAGTTTACTGGTAATGGAAAATAGGAAAAAAGGGGCTATCAAGAATTTACTCTAAGATGAGAGATTATGTATATAAAGATATGCCAATAAAGAGCCGGGATAAATGGGAAAGTGATCTGGGGAAATTCTCGGAGGAAGAATGGCCTAGAATAATGCAAAATATTAAATTAGTCTCCGTAAATAGTAACCACCAAATGATACAGTGCAATATTGCAAGATTATGCTATACCCCCTCCTTTCTAGCCAAAATAAAAAAGAGAGATTTCCCGAAATGTGTAAGATGCAAAAGGAAGTCCGGGAGATTGGTTGCACTTAATGTGGGATTGTCCAAGAATAAGGGATTATTGGAGTGCGGTGATAGAGGAAATAGTAAGAGACGTCCAACTTGAGAAACCCTTTACACCAGGTCTAGTGCTGCTGGGGGAGGATTGCCAAGTAAAAAGGAAAAAAGATAGAATGAGATTAAATAAACTACTCTTTATAGTAAGACTGCAAGTGGTAAGAATTGGATATCTCCTAATACTCCGAGTGTGGCAGGTTATATGGAAGTTATGAAAAGAAAGTCCCAGTTAGTTAGGAAATAAGGAGGAAGTACTGACGATATATTTGTGTTGAATACTGTATTGAATCTATGTATTATAATGACATTTGCTCGGGGGGGGGGGGGGGAGAGGGAGGGGGGAGGGGTTTTTGGGGAGGTAGGAAAGGAATTTGGAATTTTTATATTGATGTTATTATTGAAATAAATAAATAAATAAAGATAAGAATGAGAGCTGCTCTTCTCTTCAACCTATCTCTATCCTTTTTTCTTGCACTCTCTTCTCCACCACTCACAGGAGCTGTTACACACCCTGTAGGAAGTTTTCACATGAGGAGAGGAAGTGTAGACCCACACTTAGGGTGTAAAATTTAGACAGGTGCAAACTGCCCACAGCAACCAATCACAGCTCCTCTTTCCTTTCACCAGAGCTGGATGTTTAGCCATGATTGGCTGCTGTGGCCAGTTTGCACCTGTCTACATTTTACACCCTTTGATAAGTCTCCCCTTTAGTTCTCATCTTTTTCTCACACAGATTAGGCCTCCCTGCTGAGTTAGCCAGGGACTTGGCTCTGCCAGGTTCCCTGTCTGAGACAGACCAGCTGTAGTGTACAGATGCTAATGGAAAGCATTGTGGACTTTCTTTCTTAAAGCAACACTTCTAAGACCCATGCCGTAAACATCTTAAACACAGTGCAGGACAGTATCCTAGACAGAGGAACTGATCCAATAGAGCAAAGCAGCTAAGAGCCTACGTACTCTATCTCACGCAGGTGAAACCATATAACTTTAGACACCTTGCTCAACTCAGGTAACAAACACTGGGGCTTGCGTCACCCTGATAGGACGGGTGACTCGACACTGCAGGGCAAAAGGTGGTATAGCGACAAAGGTCGAAACACGGGCACAACTATTCTTCTTCTTTCAAGTATTCTTCTACAGTTCCGTCAGAGCACAGTACTACATTGGGTTGGGACTCTCATGATCTACTCTTTCCACTTCTCTGAACTCTTTCTACTCTTCTCAGCACGCAACCAAGCCAGCACTGCTACTCTACTTTCTACCTTCACAGTTCTCGGTGCAGATCTACTAAAGTCACAGCTGTATTATACTGTTCACCTGTATCTCAGAAGATCTACCAGTAAAGAACTAGTTTATTTATTCTACAGGGACTCTACTGGAACCTACACATCAGCTACACCTTCCTTGGGTCATCTCCCCTTTCTGTGGGTGGCATCTCCACTCCGGACCACTGTGATAAGTAACCAAGGGACCCATCACAACCCGGCAGGTCACCGACCATTAGGGAAAATTATAGCCAGCCACAAAAAACTAAAAGCAGGTGTGCTGATTCAGCATTGGCATCACAACACTATACCATATGGCTGAGCTATACTCCACCGATCAACCACCCTTGCAGTGGCGTCACACAGTACCATCAAGCAAGTGACCGGTCGCAGCTGCTACAACACCAAACGAGCAGCCACCACACCTTCACAACCGATCACAGCTTAGTTTTCCTATCCTAACCAGCTCTGGTAAAATAACAGCTGAGCTGTGATTGGTCGCTGTGGACGCCTCTCTGGGTATTGGAGTGTCTGGGTTTGGACTTCAAAAAGGTCCATAAAAGAAAGGTTGGGTAAGGTTGGTGCGGAAGAACCTGATTGGCCGCACGGAGCCCGGACCTCAACCCCATCCAACTCCTTCAAGATAGACTAGAATGGAGACTGTGAACCAGGCCTCTCACTAACATCAATGTCTGACCTCACAGAAGCTCCTCATGGCAAACATATTCATGGATACTCTCCAAAATCTGGTAGAAAGCCTTCCCAGAAGCATGGAAGCTGCTGTACCTGCAAAGAGGAGCAACTCCATATTATTGCCTATGAATTTGCCATGAAAAAAAAAAAAAGGTAGGTTTCTGTAGGTCCATCATGTTCAACCTAAAGAAACCTACTGTGCTGACCCAGAGGGGGCAATAACCCCTATGAGGCAGATGACAATTGTCTCATCACAGGGAGAAACATTCCTTCCCGACTCCAATGGTGATCAGAATAATCCCTGGATCAGCGTCCTATCACATGTAATCTAGTGCCTATAACTTGTTATATTATATATACAGTGCTACCTTGGTTTAAGAGTAACTTGGTTTAAGAGCATTTTGATATAAGAGCTCACAGTTTTTCAAAATTATGACTTGGTTTAAGAGCATTGCTTTGGTTTAAGAGCTCCCTGTACTGGGTGGGAGGGGGAGTGGGGGAGGGGCATGGTCTGCATAGCGGGGTCTACAGCACTGTACTCTGACCCAGGAAGTCTCCCTCACCTTCCAAATCATAGCAGATCCACTTCAGGCTGGGGCTTACATCAGGGGACAGGACTGTGTGGGGGGTAATCTCTCCATAGCTGTAACCCCTCTCTTCCCAGACAGAGAGTGCTGCATGTATGTGCCCATATCTGCCCTGCTCATTCCTTCCTGCTCCCTGCAGTCTCTATCAGCCCTTGTGTTTCCCATCCTCCCCATTACTGTACAGTAACTTATAATATCACAGATTCTGCTGTTTCTGAATGTTTGTTTCATCTGTTTTACATGTTATTCAGAATAATAAATCATTATTTTTGGAGTGTGGAACCAATTGTCTGCATTTCTGTGATTTCTTATGGGAAAATTTGCTTTGGTTTAAGAGTGGATTTGGATTACAAGCGCCGTCCCGGAACGAATTATGCTCGTAATCCAAGGCACCTCTGTATAGAGAGAGAAGCATTCGGACCTCCCCTCTACTTATATAATGAATCAGCCATGACACCATCATGTGGCAGAGAGTTTCATAGTCTCACTGCTCTTACAGTAAAGAATATAGAGTTCCATAGTCTCACTGCTCTTACAGTTAAGAATATAGAGTTCCATAGTTTTACTGCTCTTACAGTAAATAATATAGAGAGTTCCATAGTCTCACTGCTCTTACAGTAAATAATATAGAGTTTTATAGTCTCAGTGCTCTTACCATAAAGATTATATAGATTTCCATAGTCTCACTGCTCTTACAGTAAAGAATAGAGAGTTCCATAGTCTCACTGCTCTTACAGTAAAGAATATAGAGTTCCATAGTCTCACTGCTCTTACAGTAAAGAATATAGAGTTCCATGGTCTCACTGCTCTTACAGTAAAGAATATAGAGTTCCATAGTCTCACTGCTCTTACAGTAAAGAATATAGAGTTTTATAGTCTCACTGCTCTTACAATAAAGAATATATATATTTCCATAGTCTCACTGATCTTACAGTTCAGAATATAGAGTTCCATAGTCTGACTGCTCTTACAGTAAATAATATAGAGTTCCATAGTCTCACTGCTCTTACAGTAAAGAATATAGAGAGTTCCATAGTCTCACTGCTCTTACACTAAAGAATATAGAGAGTTCCATAGTCTCACTGCTCTTACAGTAAAGAATATAGAGATTCCATAGTCTCACTGCTCTTACAGTAAAGAATATAGAGATTCCATAGTCTCACTGCTCTTACAATAAATAATATAGAGTTCCACAGTGTCACTGCTCTTACAGTAAAGAATCCACGTCTGTGCTGGTGGTGAAACCTTCTTTCCTCTAGACGTAGAGGATGCCCCCTTGTCATGGTTACAGACCTAGGAGCAAGGAAATCACTACAAAGATCTCTGTACTGTCCATTCATATATTAGCAGGTCCATATAGTGTATAGTAGTGTGAAATATTCTATGCACATAGGTGTTTTATCCGGATCACATTTTCTCTTTGAATAGCAGATATTTATTGGTAATTGCATGTGACTTTATTTGTCAATAAAACAAATATTTAAAAAAAAAAAAATGTTTCTCCGCTGCGTAAATTGCATGATGTTCCACAATGTGTGATATCAAAGTAAAACATTCTGGACGTGAAAATGGTTTCTTCCCATGTGAGTTCTCTGATGTCTAACAAGAGTCGATTTCAGGGTAAAACATTTCCCGCATTCTGCACATGAATATGGCTTCTCCCCTGTGTGAGTTTTTAGATGCTCAACGAGGTGAGTTTTCTGAGTAAAACATTTCCCACACTCCAGGCACGAATATGGCTTCTCTCCCGTGTGAGTTTTTCGATGTTCAACAAGGTGTGATTTCTGAGTAAAACATTTCCCACAGTCTATACATGGATATGGCTTCTCCCCTGTGTGAATTCTTTGATGTCTGAAAAGCTTTGATTTCTCATTGAAGTATTTCTCACAATACGCACAAGTATATGGCTTCTTTCCTGTCAGAATTTGGTTAGCAGTCTGTGCAGAATGAAACGATAAGAACTGTATAATAGGATCAGATGAGAGATCTGTGCTGTGAGGGGCTGGGGGTATATCTGGAGTAATAGAATGTTCTTCATATGTATCTTGTGTGATCTGACCATCTGCTGTAATATCTGGAGATATCTGATGTCCCTCTGATCTTCGGGTACACTCATCTGCCAAGAAGAAAGATTCCAAAAATAAAACTAATGATATTAAAGGAGAAGTCCGGCGAAAATTTTTAATAAATTATTGTATTGCTCCCCAAAAATTATACAAATCCCCAGTATACACTTATTACGGGGAATGCTTATAAACTGCTTTATTCCCTGCACTTACTACTGCATCAAGGCTTCACTTCCTGGATAACATGGTGATGTCACTTCCTGGATAAAATGGTGATGTCACTTCCTGGATAACATGGTGATGTCACTTCCTGGATAACATGGTGATGTCACTTCCTGGATAAAATGGTGATGTCACTTCCTGGATAACATGGTGATGTCACTTCCTGGATAACATGGTGATGTCACTTCCTGGTTAACATGGTGATGTCACGACCCGACTCCCAGAGCTGTGTGGGCTGTGGCTGCTGGAGAGGATGATGGAAGAGAGATGCTCAGTGTCCCTCCAGTGCCCTGTGTCCCTCAGTGTCCCCCTGCCATCATCCTCTCCAGCAGCCACAGCGCGCACAGCTCTGGGAGTCGGGTTGTGACATCACCATGTTATCCAGGAAGTGACATCACCATGTTATCCAGGAAGTGACATCACCATGTTATCCAGGAAGTGACATCACCATTTTATCCAGGAAGTGACATCACTATGTTATCCAGGAAGTGACATCGCCATGTTATCTAGGAAGTGACATCACCATTTTATCCAGGAAGTGACATCACCATGTTATCCAGGAAGTGACATCACCATGTTATTCCAGGAAGTGACATCACCATGTTATTCCAGGAAGTGACATCACCTTGTTATCCAGGAAGTGACATCGCCATGTTATTCCAGGAAGTGACATCACCATGTTATTCCAGGAAGTGACATCACCATGTTATTCCAGGAAGTGACATCACCATGTTATTCCAGGAAGTGACATCACCATGTTATTCCAGGAAGTGACATCACCATGTTATTCCAGGAAGTGACATCACCTTGTTATCCAGGAAGTGACATCGCCATGTTATCCAGGAAGTGACATCACCATGTTATCTAGGAAGTGAAGCCTTGATGCAGTAGTACGTGCAGGGAAAAAAAAGCACTTTCCCGTAAGTGTATATTGGAGATTTGTATAACTTTTGGGGGGGCAATACAATACTTTAATAATAATTTTGCCCGGACTTTTCCTTTAACCTGAAAATGACATTGATATGGGTACGGCATGAGACCCGCAGCTCTATTCATTCCCGTGCTTACCTGGCTCTTTCCGGCAGCTCCATAGGAATGAATAGAGCTGCGGGTCACGTGCCATCCTCACAGCTCTGATTTACGTGACAGTGACAAAAAAAAGTGACAAAGTAAAGCAAACAATTCTTCAGTGTGACACAATGGTTGTGGGAGGTTTGTATGTGGGCTGGTGGGGCTTGTGTGCCATGGCTGCGGCTCAGTCCCGGTCCGGCCCTGTGCTGCTAAGTAGAATCTGTGACTTCTGGTGGTCACTACTCACCTGGGTGGTTATAGATCGGGATGTCCTCCATATACTCCTCCTCATCATCATCATCCCACAAATCTGTCTCTTCTTTTACTATTATGTTTATAGCATCAATCATGTCCAGATCTTCTCCCTGATCCATAAGATGTGAGAGAAATATTGTAAGTGTCATCAGACAGGAGGAGAAGTCAGGTGGGATGTACAGATCATAGGGAACATCTCCATCTACCTGATCCTGATCCTGTGGGAGAAGAGGACGGGGACATCTCTCTGGTGCTGTTCTCTTACTGGATCTGACTGGAGGGAACACATACAGAGACTGAATTCATTCTTTCCATCCAGATAATACAGAGAGGAGGTGTGTATATAGTCCTGTCCCCTAGTTCTGACCCCATCCGGATATGGACCTCTAGCGGCTTTCAGAGAAGTAGCTATATCTGCCCTGTTCTGTCTATGCTGACAACCTGCTCTACTAACGCACGACTACCTGTATTCCTGGAGCGGCTGTGAAGCTCCTGCACCTCGGCTCCTCGTCCCCCCAGCGACAGCTCTACAAGCCGGGGTGCTCCATAGGGAGCTGCCATGTCCGGAACATTGTTACCTCAGCAGGTGGTGACCGGTCACACTGGGGGATCGGGCACTGCTGTCAGTCATGGCGCCCCAGAGAGGATCTGACTCTGTGTTATCTGTGACTACCCTCACACATTGGGCTCCTGTCCACCTTGCAGTCTCCTCCAAACCTTAAAGTGTACCTTTCACGAAGCATCTACCTGGCACCCCATGCAATCAATTGCAGATGGAAGTTTGAGTATCTATGGAGATGACCAGGCTGTATTAAAAGGGAACTATAATTAAGTTAGTCGAATCTAACCTGCTGATATGTCCACAGGAGCAGCCGAGATATGTCTCTTACCTTGGCACCGTTCTGCTGCAGCTAGTCGTGTGCTCCACAGTCCAATAAGACTGTTAGTAGCACTGCCTGCCCCTATAGTGCCGATCTGGCCTGCTCCATTCATCATCATTAGAGAGGGGTGGGGCGGCCAGGGGCGGATCAGCACTATAGGGGCGGACTTTGCTCCTAACAAGCCCACCGAACCGTGGAGCACATGACTAACTGCACCGGAACGGCACTGAGGAGGAAGGTAAGGGATATACCTTCCTCCTCGGTGTCTCCTGTAGAATAGGGACATATCAGCAGGGTAGAGTCGTTTAAAAGAAAAAAATCATCACTTGTCATTCACTAAATGAGTGTTTAAGCAATTTATCTGGACGTGTAAAAGGACTCTCAGTACTGTGCTCAACCCCAATTCTGATCTAATTGGGGTCACGGGCATTGGCGATCAGGCGCGGTCGTCTCCATGGCACAAAGAAAATAATTCACCCCCAGGGTTATGGACGAGACAACGCTGTTCCTTCCAGATGGTGATTTCCCATTGTGTGCACCGGATGAGGACCTGCTGTGATACCCAACTGGCTGGACCTTGGGTTATGCTCATGGAGGAGCCTTTATCCCGCTCCAGGATGTGGGTGGTGGACGTAGATGCTAGAGGGCACCAGGTCACTTACCATGAGTGGTCACACTGCGAGTGGCAGCCAGCACAGAGAACGAGAGGACACCGAGGGGTCAGGCGGGGCAGATATATAGTAATGTTACCCTAAGCTCCAATACAACTCACACTTTATTTAACATAGTAATATTCCATGGATCATAAAACCAATGTAAACCAATGCATTTCGAATGGTGACAGCTCCTAATCATGGTAATAGCTTATAATATTTCATACAGAATAGTTACAGTCGGTGACTGAGGAGAATGTGTGAGGGCCCTGATACACGGGACAATTACCGTGCGGAAAATCGTTATATCGTCCGAATTTAAACTATAATCATCCTGTGTAATTGCAACAATCGAAAAATCGCTTGTGTGTCGCCAATTTAGATCTAAATCATTGTTAATCGTTCGCTGTAGTTCCGCATTTGTTCACTACTCATTAAGAGTAATTCCACGCCGTTCCTTCCTTTGCTGGGATCAGATGGAGAAACCGATCGTAACTAACGACTATCACTCTGTGTAATATGGGGAACGGTTTCAGGTTAACGATAAACAATCTCGTTTGCAGCAGTTTATATTTAATTGTAATGGTCATTTTACACTGAGCGATAATTCGCTAAATCAGTTGTTTAATGATTTACAAGCAACGATTTGTTTTTTTATGCCAATCAGCGTTTAGACGAAGAAATAAATAGTTCGGAAAAATCGCTATTACGATTGCTTAAGTCTATCTCACCCACTAGGATGAATCTTTGAAAAACTGTTTAGATGAAGCGATCTGCGAATTATCGTTATCACGATTTGAACAATAATCGCTCCGTGTAAAAGGACCCTGAGTGTTTACTGCATTTAGTGGTCACTACTCACCTGGGCGGTTACCTGTAGTGATGTCCTCCTTATACTGCTCATCACTGCTGTCATCTGTCTCTGGAGCCTTAATATTGTTCCCATCTTCCCCCTGATTCATAAGATGTCAGAGAAATATTGTAAAAGTCATCAGACAGGAGGAGAAGTCAGGTGGGATGTACAGATCATAGGGAACATCTCCATCTACCTGATCCTGATCCTGTGGGAGAAGAGGACGGGGACATCTCTCTGGTGCTGGTCTCTTACTGGATCTGACTGGAGGGAACACATACAGAGACTGAATTCATTCTTTCCATCCAGATAATACAGAGAGGAGGTGTGTATATAGTCCTGTCTATTACCTGCTGATGGGAGGGGCTGCTGATCCTCCAGCATCACATCCTTGTACTGATCCTTGTGTCCTTCTACATACTCCCACTCCTCCATGGAGAAATAGACCGCCACGTCCTGACACCTTATAGGAACCTGACACACACAATGATCACACAGTCATCCCCCCCACCCCTCCAGTGGTGTTACTGTATAATGTCCCAGCATTCCCAGCAGCCACAGTCTCACCTCTCCACTCAGCAGCTCCACCATCTTGTTGGTGACTTCTAGGATCTTCTCTTCCTCCATTTCCTCATGTATCAGGGGCCCCGGGATTGGGCTCAGGGTTCTTCCCCATCCTTCACACCCAGGGGCCCCACAGCGCCCACTAGAGGACTTCTTCACTACTGTGTAATCCTGTGTATGGAGAGACACATTACTATCACTCCATCCATTCCCAGAATCCCTCACCTCTCCAGTCCTATCCCTCTGTTATTCCATAGATAAGAATGATGTCATGATGACATCACTCCCAGAATCCCTCACCTCCCCAGTCCTATCCATCTGTTATTCCATAGATAAGAATGATGTCATGATGACATCACTCCCAGAATCCCTCACCTCTCCAGTCCTATCCATCTGTTATTCCATAGATAAGAATGATGTCATGATGACATCACTCCCAGAATCCCTCACCTCTCCAGTCCTATCCATCTGTTATTCCATAGATAAGAATGATGTCATGATGACATCACTCCCAGAATCCCTCACCTCTCCAGTCCTATCCATCTGTTATTCCATAGATAAGAATGATGTCATGATGACATCACACCCAGAATCCCTCACCTCTCCAGTAAGCCGGAAGAGTATCTCTAGGGTGAGGGTTATTATCCTCTCGGCCATCTTTTTCCTGTTTCTCTGCATACTTGTTGGGTTGATCAGGATACTCTTCTTATATACAGTAAATATCAGTAGTCGATCTTACATTGTGAACCTAAAAGTCCAAAAAAGAGCAATGTAAAAACTGCAAAAAATTCCATGTGAAAAATAGTTATTGGAGACAATAAAGGAGACACCTGAGGAGATATCGGGGTAGATGATTTACTTTCTCACTTTGTATGGATTGGAGTGTCAGTTGTATAGATGTCCATAGATGTATACTGCTCATTTCTATCTGTTATTGCTGCATCTATGGACACTGTTACTGGCTGTCATTATAAATAACTCCTATGCCAGTCACTTAAAGGGGCACTCCGGGCATTTATATTTCTTATGTATTGCAGGGGCTGCAGAGAGAAAAAAATAAACAACCCATACTTACCTAACACGCTGCCCCAGGGTCCTCCTGTGGCATCTTTGGGTTCCCTGGTGAACACTCTGGCTGCTGCCTCCGAGACTGGAGAGTGACAGCTGCACAGCCAATCACTGACTGAGGAGGGACAACATCACGGCCATTGATTCGCTGAGTGGGCTGTCACTGCCGAGACCCTCTAGATGCCTTGGTCAGTAAAGACTGGAAGGAGGCCAGATACCTCACTTGTAAGGCCTTCAATTACCCTTTCCCACAAACAGTTGTCATAGCAACCAAGGAGCCTTCTGACGTGGCGGCCATGTTTGTGCTCCTATACTCCATAGTGAAAGTGAAAGTACACTGTCTGCAATACGTTACTATTACTGTGAACTGTAGAGGACATGTGAGGGGAAAAATTAAACAATTACGTTGACCATACAGCTATATACATCAGCTGATGTGGAGGGGCTTAGGAGCCGAGCCGGCTCCATAGACAGCGGGGATTAACTACTATGTATAGCAGACCCCCAGAGCTAACTACTGCACCAGTGATGCCCGCTGGGTAACATCATCACTCTGCTCATAGAGTCTGGCTCAGCCCAATCAGTTCACTGATTTCACTGATCTATGCAATGACATGTCAATTCTTTGAGCAGAGAGTCACGGAGAGCCGAGGCGCACGAGCCCTCACGATCAAACAGATAGAAGGCAGGATTTGGTGCCGAGTCTACACAGGGGACACCGCGCTGAATTTTGGTGCCGATTCTGTAGTGTGAACGGCCGTTGGGCAGCCGGGGAGGAGCGGCACAGAGCGGCAGCTAGTTATAAGGCAGCCAGGGAGGAGTGGCAGTAAGTTATAAGGCAGCTGAGGAGGAGCAGCACAGAGCGGCAGACAGTTATAAGGCAGCTGGGCAGAAGTGACAGTCAGTTATAAGGCAGCCGGGGAGGAGCAGCACAGAGCGACAGTCAGTTATAAGGCAGCCAGGGAGGAGCAGCACAGAGTGGCAGTCAGTTATAAGGCAGCCGGGGAGGAGCAGCACAGAGTGGCAGTCAGTTATAAGGCAGCCGGGGAGGAGCAGCACAGAGTGGCAGTCAGTTATAAGGCAGCCGGGGAGGAGCAGCACAGAGTGGCAGTCAGTTATAAGGCAGCCGGGGAGGAGCAGCACAGAGTGGCAGTCAGTTATAAGGCAGCCGGGGAGGAGCAGCACAGAGTGGCAGTCAGTTATAAGGCAGCCGGGGAGGAGCAGCACAGAGTGGCAGTCAGTTATAAGGCAGCCGGGGAGGAGCAGCACAGAGTGGCAGTCAGTTATAAGGCAGCCGGGGAGAAGTGGCAGTCAGTTATAAGGCACCCGGGGAGGAGCGGATTGCAGAGATATTGCTGTAAAATTGCTAATCTCTAATAATAACTAGAGCTGCAATTACAAAAAATGTAAAATAATATTGACACACAATAACGTAGGAACTATTAAAATAAAACCGTAGTATCCATCACAGCCGGAAAACATGGAATAATAATCGATAAAACTGTCCCATAGACCCAAAACCAATACAGACCACCGATCACCTCGGAAGAAACGCGCCCGCACACTGCGGAGACTGAGAAACAATACGGTTCTAGAGGTCGGAATACAACGATACAACGTAACAATTACAGAAATTAAAATTTATTAATTTTTAAGAGTTTTTTAAAAAAAGGAAACTTTTTTTCCCATTATAATTGTAAATGAGAAAAGCCGTGTATTCTGTCTCCTCCAATGTAACCCCATAAATACATTATTATATAAAGAGGAGCCGCTAACTATACACACCTCACCTAATAATCCCACATAAGCGGGGATGGAGACCGATGGCTACAAAGGGAAAATATCTGTTACCCATAGCAACCAGCGCAGCATTCAGGCAGATTACATAATGGACTGTGATTGGTCACCGTCAGCAACAAAGACAGGTTCCCTTTTAGGCAATTGTTATAAATCTCCTTTTGAAATACAAACATACCTCCATATCTGTGCTTCCAGGACCTGCCATGATGTCACAGTCATGTGATCAGTCACATGGAGGAGGAGGAGTCACATGATCAGGGGCTGCAGCTCAGTGTATGCAGGACTCTGCTGTGCTGGATGAGCTGAAGTGATGTGTATGCAGCAGAGCTGTGTGTGTGTGATGTGTGTGGAGCAGAGCTGTGTGTGTGTGTTATATATGCCTGCAGCAGAGCCCTGTGTGTAATGTACATGTAGCTGAGCTGTATATGTGTAATGTACATGTAGCTGGGCTGTATGTGTGTAATGTACATGTAGCTGAGCTGTATGTGTGTGATGTGTGTGGAGCAGAGCTGTGTGTGTGTGTGTTATATATGCCTGCAGCAGAGCCCTGTGTGTAATGTACATGTAGCTGAGCTGTATGTGTGTAATGTACATGTAGCTGAGCTGTATGTGTGTAATGTACATGTAGCTGAGCTGTATATGTGTAATGTACATGTAGCTGAGCTGTATATGTGTGTAATGTACATGTAGCTGAGCTGTATATATGTGTAATGTACATGTAGCCGAGCTGTATATGTGTAATGTACATGTAGCTGAGCTGTATGTGTGTAATGTACATGTAGCTGAGCTGTATATGTGTAATGTACATGTAGCTGAGCTGTATATGTGTGTAATGTACATGTAGCTGAGCTGTATATATATGTAATGTACGTGTAGCTGAGCTGTATATGTGTGTAATGTACATGTAGCTGAGCTGTATATGTGTAATGTACATGTAGCCGAGCTGTATATGTGTAATGTTCATGTAGCTGAGCTGTATGTGTGTAATGTACATGTAGCTGAGCTGTATGTGTGTAATGTACATGTAGCTGAGCTGTATATGTGTGTAATGTACATGTAGCCGAGCTGTATATGTGTGTAATGTACATGTAGCTGAGCTGTATATGTGTAATGTACATGTAGCCGAGCTGTATATGTGTAATGTTCATGTAGCTGAGCTGTATATGTGTAATGTTCATGTAGCTGAGCTGTATGTGTGTAATGTACATGTAGCTGAGCTGTATATGTGTAATGTACATGTAGCTGAGCTGTATGTGTGTAATGTACATGTAGCTGAGCTGTATATGTGTGTAATGTACATGTAGCTGAGCTGTATGTGTGTAATGTACATGTAGCTGAGCTGTATATGTGTAATGTACATGTAGCTGAGCTGTATATGTGTTATGTACATGTAGCTGAGCTGTATATGTGTTATGTACATGTAGCTGAGCTGTATATGTGTGTAATGTACGTGTAGCTGAGCTGTATGTGTGTAATGTACGTGTAGCTGAGCTGTATGTGTGTAATGTACGTGTAGCTGAGCTGTATGTGTGTAATGTACATGGAGCTGAGCTGTATATGTGTGTAATGTACATGTAGCTGAGCTGTATATGTGTAATGTACGTGTAGCTGAGCTGTAAGTGTGTAATGTACGTGTAGCTGAGCTGTATATGTGTAATGTACATGTAGCTGAGCTGTATATGTGTAATGTACATGTAGCTTAGCTGTATATGTGTGTAATGTACATGTAGCTTAGCTGTATATGTGTGTAATGTACATGTAGCTGAGCTGTATGTGTGTAATGTACATGTAGCTGAGCTGTATATGTGTAATGTACATGTAGCGGAGCTGTATGTGTGTAATGTACATGTAGCTGAGCTGTATGTGTGTAATGTACATGTAGCTGAGCTGTATATGTGTAATGTACATGTAGCTTAGCTGTATATGTGTGTAATGTACATGTAGCTTAGCTGTATATGTGTGTAATGTACATGTAGCTGAGCTGTATATGTGTGTAATGTACATGTAGCTGAGCTGTATATGTGTGTAATGTACATGTAGCTGAGCTGTATATGTGTAATGTACATGTAGCGGAGCTGTATGTGTGTAATGTACATGTAGCGGAGCTGTATGTGTGTAATGTACATGTACACTACCGTTCAAAAGTTTGAGGTCACATTCAAATGTCCGTATTTTTGAAGGAAAATCACTGTACTTTTCAATGAAGATAACTTTAAACTAGTCCTAACTTTAAACCAATCCCCTCTATACATTGCTAATGTGGTAAATGATTATTCTAGCTGCAAATGTTTGGTTTTTGGTGCAATATCTACATAGGTGTATAGAGGCCCATTTCCAGCAACTATCACTCCAGTCTTCTAATGGTACAATGTGTTTGCTTATTGGCTCAGAAGGATAATTGATGATTAGAAAACCCTTGTGCAATCATGTTCACACATCTGAAAACAGTCTAGCTGGTTACAGAAGCTACAAAACTGACCTTCCTTTGAGCAGATTGTGTTTCTGGAGCATCACATTTGTGGGGTCAATTAAACGCTCAAAATGGCCAGAAAAAGAGAACTTTCATCTGAAACTCCACAGTCTATTCTTGTTCTTAGAAATGAAGGCTATTCCATGCCAGAAATTGCTAAGAAATTGAAGATTTCCTACAAGGGTGTGTACTACTCCCTACTACAGAGGACAGCACAAACAGGCTCTAACCAGAGTAGAAAAAGAAGTGGGAGGCCGCGTTGCACAACTAAGCAAGAAGATAAGCACATTAGAGTCTCTAGTTTGAGAAACAGACGCCTCACAGGTCCCCAATTGGCATCTTCATTACATAGTACCCGCAAAACACCAGTGTCACCATCTACAGGGAAGAGGCGGCTGCCGGATTTTGGGCTTCAGGGCAGAGTGGCAAAGAAAAAGCCATATCTGAGACTGGCCAATAAAAGATTAAGATGGGCAAAAGAACACAGACATTAGACAGGAAGACTGGAAAAAAGTGTTGTGGACGGATGAATCCAAGTTTGAGGTGTTTGGATGACAAAGAAGAAGGTTTGTGAGACGCAGAAGAAATGAGAAGATGCTGGAAGAATGCCTGACGCCATCTGTTATACATGGTGGAGGTCATGTGATGGTCTGGGGTTGGTGCTGGTAAGGTGGGAGATTTGTACAGGGTAAAAGGGATTGTGAATAAGGAAGGCCATCACTCTGCACCGCCATGCCATACCCAGTGGGCAGCGCTTGGTTGGAGCCAATTTCATCCTACAACAGGACAATGACGCTAAACACCTCCAAATTGTGCGGTGTACACTTGGGAAAATTAGGATGTTCACTCATCACTAGTGTTAGATGCAGCCAGGCATGCTTCCCCTGCTGTCCCATATGTATCCAGAGATGTTGGCATCATTACCTGAGGTGTCATTGGGCACTTGGTGACCTCCTAGTGGTCGAATATGGATTTCCAAGTCCCAAGGAATTTTCTCCCATATACTATAATGGGATTCGATATTCATACGAATATCGGGAGCTATTCAAATCGAATTATCGAATATTTCACTATTCGCTCATCTCTGGTCTATAGGTCTGTGTGAGGTGTCATTTTTTGCGTCATGATCTGTACTTTCTATTGGTACCTTGTGTAGAATCCTATATCTGCTACCTATTCTCTCTAGCACTATTTCTGTTGACCAGATGTCAATGCCTTAAGGAAATTATAATTTTAATCATAATAAAGTAAAGGTTAACGAAAGAAAATAGTAATAGAATAACAAGCAAAACCTTCCTTCAAAGTCCTATACCTGAACTATACATGTAATAAAATAAAGTAACATATATATATATAACTAACCTATATACCTAATACTATATACATAACTAATACCTAACTATTCTTGCCTATATGACCCTGTATATATACACGAGGTACTATCACATTCACACCCACAGACACTCTCAATTCCTCCCCTCACTTAGGTAACTTCAGGCCTTCCTTACAGCTGTCCATCCAATCAGGTTATTGATAATACGATAGGGGACGTTTCACCAGTTTGTAGCGATGTTCCTCAATCTCCTGCGGGTGGCGTAATTGTACTTCTGGATACCCACTGGGCCTGAGGCAGCCTCTGTTAACCCAGGGTATGTATTAGTTGGTCCCTCCAATCCTTTGTATGTGAACTAGCATGAGCATGCTGATGATAACATACACCCCAGCGATCTCACACACATCCCGGCGTTCTCACATTGTTCATTGTAGTGGTCTGATGATAGCGGGCACCTAGACGATCTCGCATAAGCTTGATGAATGTCCATTGTACTGATATTCCAGACTGCCAATGTCTTAGACAGAGCTTGTCCATCCTGTGACCTTTCCTGATATTAGTTCTTATTCAATATTTTATATAAAAATACCTAATATCGCTCATAAGAGAAACAGATCACTGATCTCAGGGAGACCCGCCAAACGACAACACTGCCGGCTGCTAGTGAAAGCGCTCAAAGCAGTGAAGTCCTAGGTGCACTGCCCCCTGGGAAACATGAATATGCAAAAGAAGAGCTCGTGAAGCCTCATTGAAGAGTCTCAAAACACAGGACTAGCCAGATATCCCTCCGGGAAGGACCCGGCCAAGGGGCGGCTCCTGTTAGGAAACCACCAAAACCACCATATTAAGTGGCCCTATAAATCAAGGTAATGACAAGGGAAAAACCAAGGCCTGGTATCCATCCACATACAGCTGTTTCGGGGTGTCGCCCTTCATCAGTGTGGAGCAGGATTCTGGCTAGGTGGGAGCAATGCCTAGTAGAGCCACAAGAGAAACAGATTGCTGAACTCAGGGGGACCAGCCAAACGACAACACTGACAGCTGCTAGTGAAAGCGCTCAATGCAGTGAAATCCTAGGTGCATTGCCCGCTAGGAAACATGAATATGCAAAAAAGAGCCCGTGGAGCCTCATCAAAGAGTCTCGAAACACAGGACTAGCCAGATATCCCTCCGGGAAGGACCCAACCCGCTCCACGGGCTCTTCTTTTGCATAATATCACTTATGTTGCTCTCCAACACCTTGCTTGCGTATATGCAACGTTTTGATTACTTTTTCCAGATTTGATGTCACCAAAAATAACATCCAGTGCGCTTACACCGTTTACCGTATGAGATCAGGAATGTGACAACGTAATAGGTCAGGTGAATCCGCATGCAGCAATAGCAAATATGTTTATTGTGTAATCGAGTGCTGAGCTGGTATCAGTGTCATTGCTGCGCTGACCACTGGCCCGACCACAAAAGCGGATTGTCCTTCCTCAATGGCTTTGCCATGGATGGGGGCTTTTGTACCATTTTGACAGCTGCATTTAAATGGTTATTTAGCTGCACACAGCGATCAGCCCGTGCCCACCAATAGCCAGGCTTCCTCGTCTCACGGTGGTTCAGAGTAGGGTCACAGCCCCACCCCTGTCTGAACGTGGATAGTGGCATCATGGCGTGAATATATGTCGTTAAGGGGTTAAGTGATGACTGTAGTTACAGCAGACTCTGATAATAGGTGCTATATATGATAGAAATAAGCTATAGAGAGTCCATGGAGCCTCATTTAAGAGTCTGAAAACACAGGACTGGCCAGATATCCCTCCGGGAAGGACCCAGTCAAGGGGCGAATCCTGTAGGAAAACCATCAAAACCACCATATTAAGTGGCCCTATAAGTCAGTGTAATAACAGGGGAAAAGCCAAGGCCAGTTATCCATCCACATACAGCTGTTTTGGGGTGTTGTTGAGGGGCAACACCCCGAAATAGAAGGAGGAGACTGGAAGCGCGGAGAGGTAATGTATAACACTTTATTCAATCGTCAGCGTGGTCGACAGTCAATGATTTTTGTGTCTGACCATTTGACACGATGATGCTTGTCATTAGAGATGAGCGAACTGTCGGAATTTTGGTCCGACTGCATCTTCGCTCCATTACCATGCCTGCGATCCCGGGAGCGTAGTTGCGCTCCCGGGAATCTGCGGGCAGGATCTTCCAGGGAATTCAAGATACATTACCTGGATTTCCAGAGAATGTATCTTGCATTCCCTGGAAGATCCTGCCCGCAGATTCCCGGGAGCGCAACTATGCACCCGGGATCGCAGGCATAGTAATGGAGTGACCGGCTTTCGGCCTGAAAGTCAGAACGTTCCGCTCATCTCTACTTGTCATCAGCTGATTGTTGTCTCTTTTACATGGAGCGATAATCGGTGAATCAGTCTGATAACCAGCAGATCATCGCTCCACGTTACATGGCCCTTAAAGTGTCACAGTCATTTAATTTTTTTTCCAGAAATCAATAGTACAGGTGATTTTAATAAACTTTGTAATTGGGTTTATTAGCCGAAAAATGAATTTTTATCATTAAAAGGCATTTTGAAGCTTTCCCCCGTCCTCATGATTTTCTATGGAGAGGGGAGGGGTGGAGGGAGATGAGGCACCAAAACAGGCCAACAAAGAGTTAATTTACAGCTACATCACCAGGCTATCTGCTCTGACAGTCAGCTCTGACCTCTGAATATCGGCTTTCACACAGGTCCCACTGTGTAATCCTTTGTTCTCTGCTGCCGACTAATCTCCCTCCTTCCTCTCCTCTCCATAGGTTACACAGGGCCCGACTGATGTAAAACAGTCGAGATTTCCTGATAATGAGCAGTGAATGAGGGAGAGGAGGGGGAAGGGGGGAACCTGGGGAAAGTCTTTTTGAATGCAGATAATGGCATATTTGCCTAATAAACCCAATTACAATGTTTCTTAAAATCACCTGGACTATTGATTTCTGCACAAAAAAAAGTCCTTGCTGCCCCCTCCTTTCTTCCAAACGTCCTGTTTCTGGACAGTCCTCCAGGATGTTTGAGTCTGTAACCTGGCACAGTGTCAATACAAAGAAGAATAACTTTATTTAAATAAAACACTAAGATCCTGCATGCAGCTCCCACACCTCCTCTCTCCTCCATGTGTATATATATATATATATATTTGTAAACACACATTCAGTAGCCTGTCAGGGCCGTATATGATATCCGCAATCTTTGTCCGTACTGCATGTGTAATCCATATATTTTTCGGATCAGCAGGGAAGGGGAAGGTAATGGTTTAAAATGATTGCTCCTATTATACATGTATAACCTATCTTGCACCCTTTTCCTGATTTTTTTTTCTCATTCTTATCCGCTCTGGATGTATAAAATCCTCTACTCTGAGTCCTCTCTGACCACGCTCAGCTCCCTCTTCCCCCCTCTCTTTGTGGTCTGAGGACATGTGATCTCCTCTCTGGCAGCCGAGTTATCTGTCTCTTGGCCTTGTAACCCGACCCTACAGGAGACATTATCTGCATCATCTCCATGCACCTGTGCTGCTTCCATTTTTTTGCACTTAGTTGGATAACCCCTTTAAACCAACCATAGTCAATTACATTACACACAAAATTATAAAATACAAAAATCAATGATAAATTGATGATGAATGATAAAGCCTGCTAATGCTGATCACATGATAAAGCCCGGTAATGTTGATCACATGATAAAGCCTGATAATGCCGATCACATGATGAAGCCTGGTAATACTGATCACATGATGAAGCCTGGTAATACCGATCACATGATGAATGGTGTGATTCAGCAAATAACCCATTGACAGGAGGATAGGAAAATATCAAGAATCCTTATGATGTGCAGACAAGGAAACAGTGTGTTCGACTATAACAGCAGATGATATGTTAAATTATTTTTTAAGAATTTTGGTATTTTTTTTTCTAACATTCCATTTTACCATCCATATTATAAAATAATCCTGAACTCTTGCCATTTGCATTGTCACTACTAGGCCTGAAACTAAGCCTGAGACTTTCTGTACTGCTTATGATGATAAGGAGGAGGTTGCTGTAAAGTGATCTGTGCTGCATTACAGCAATAGGTAACACCAGTGGACAGAGGAGACAATAGATAAAGCTCAAAGCTCAGCCTCCCCCTCCCTGTAGTATGACCTCTCCACAGAGGATACCCAGTAATGTCTCCCATTTATGTCAATGGTTCTGACTAGAGGTGAGCGAACCTCAAGTTCATCTTGTCTATGGAGCTTGCTTAAAAATATATCACTATATCATCTATTGTGATTTGGTTTTTAAGGACACAAGAGGTCCTGTGCACTACTTGATGGGTGTATAGATGTGTCATCTAGATTCCATTCGCTTTCTTAACAATAGGTATTTACTGGTAATCGAATACATTTTCTCATTGCTGTAAATTTTTACCCATTCTCATGTAAGACGTGCGACTTTCTGCTTTTTTGTACAACAAAATATGGTGGCGAGAACATTTCCTTCATTCTTAACATGAAAACTGCTTCTCCACCCTGTGCCTTCTCTGATGTTTAACAAGATTTGATTTCACGTTGAAACATTTCCCACATGCTGAACATAAAAACAGCTTCTCTAATGTGTGAATATTTTGATGTGCAGCAAGATTTGATTTCCGAGAAAAACATTTCCCACATTCTCGGCAGGAATATGGCTTCTCCCCTGTGTGAGTTTTCTGATGTCTCACTAGGAATGAGTTATGGGTAAAACATTTTCCGCATTCTGTACATGAAAATGGTCTCTTTTCTGTATGATCTTTTTGCCGTTCAGCTGGATGTGATTGAAGGCTATACTGGTTCCCACATTCTGAATAGGACTTCTCTTCTGTGTGAATTCTCTGATGTCTGAGAAGATCTGATTTCTGGGTATAACATTTTTCACATTCTGAACATGAAAATGGCTTCTCCTTTGTGTGAATTATTAAATGTCTGAGAAGATTTGATTTCATGGTAAAACATTTCCCACACTCTGAACATGAATATGGTCTGTTGGCCATAGAAGATTCAGACGATAGGGCTGATTTAAAAGGATAAGATGATCGATAAATTCCGTGAAGAGCTGAGGGTGTATCTGGGGTAATGGAATGTTCTTCATATGTATCGTGTGTGATCTGATCATCTGCATCTGATCTCCTGGTACACTCATCTGCCATGAATTAAACACACAGTATTTTGGAATATTATAACCTTGAAAATTAATATTTTCTAACATTATCACATAAAGTGTTTCCACATGTGGATAGTTATAAGCAAAATAAAAAAAACTAAAATTCTGCTTCACTTCCTGCAGGACATACAGCAGCTGATACGGACTTAAAGACTTGAGAATTTTTGACAGAAGTAAATTACAAATCTCTAAAAACTACCTTTTAAAATTAAGGGAAGGGGAACACATCTGGGACCTGATAGTAATGAGGGAGTAAGGGAAGGGGAACACATCTGGAACCTGATAGTAATGAGGGAGCAAGGGAGGGGGAACACATCTGGACTCTGATAGTAATGAGGGAGCAAGGGAGGGGGAACACATCTGGACTCTGATAGTAATGAGGGAGCAAGGGAGGGGGAACACATCTGGAACCTAATAGTAATGAGGGAGCAAGGGAGGGGGAACACATCTGGAACCTGATAGTAATGAGGGGGCAAGGTAGGGGGAACACATCTGGAACCTGATAGTAATGAGGGAGCAAAGGAGGGGGAACACATCTTGAACCTGATATTAATAAAGGAGCCAGGGAGGGGAACACATTTGGGACCTGATAGTAATGAGGGAGCAAGGGAGGGGAACACATCTGAGACCTGATAGTAATGAGGGAGCAAGGGAGGGGGAACACATCTGGGACCTGATAGTAATGAGGGAGCAAGGGAGGGGAACACATCTGAGACCTGATAGTAATGAGGGAGCAAGGGAGGGGGAACACATCTGGGACCTGATAGTAATGAGGGAGTGAGGGAGGGGAACACATGTGGAACCTGATAGTAATGAGGGAGAAGGTAATGAAGACGAGACAGGAAGGAAAAGCATTCCAGCTATGGGTAGTATTATTATTATTATTATTTATAAAGCCCCCCTGATTCCAGAGCGTTTAACATGATGGTAGCGGGATATCAGGTCAGAGGTGTACAGAGGGGACAGGGTGTGGGCGGCCTTGCATGTCATGGTCAACTATTCAAAATGAATACGTTGGGCAGTGGGAGCCAGTGACAGGATTGGCCGAGCGAGGGGAGAGGTGGATTAGTCGGGCAGCAGAGTTGAGGGAAGTAGCGGGTGTTAGGGCCCTATTGCACGGGACCATTATAATTCAGATATCGTTAAATCGTTCGGAACGAAGCCATAATCGTTCGTTGAATAGTAGTTAACGATTAAATGATGAATGAGAAATCGTTGATCGCTTAATAAGACTTGGTCCTATTTTTATTGTTGCTCGTTCGCATGGAATGAGACAGCGTTCGGTCGTTTACAGTAGCGAAGAACACAATAACTACGACCGCAAGAACAATCATAAGTAACGATAATCGTCGTTCCGTGTAAATAGGTGAACGATTTCAGGTCCTTCGCAATAGCGGTCGTTTGAGATTGTTTATCATTAACGATTATGCGAATGATAATCCTCCGGTGGAATAGGGCCCTTAGATGGAGGCCAAAGAGGAGGATGTTAGATGGAGGCCGGAGAGGAGGATGTTAGATGGAGGCCGGAGAGGAGGATGTTAGATGGAGGCCAGAGAGGAGGAAGTTAGATGGAGGCCAGAGAGGAGGATGATAGATGGAGGCCAGAGAGGAGCACGTTAGATGGAGGCCAGAGAGGAGCATGTTAGATGGAGGCCAGAGAGGAGGATGTTAGATGGAGGCCGGAAAGGAGGATGTTAGATGGGGGCCAGAGAGGAGGATGTTAGATGGAGGCCGGAGAGGAGGATGTTAGATGGAGGCCGGAGAGGAGCATGTTAGATGGAGGCCAGAGAGGAGGATGTTAGATTGAGGCCAGAGAGGAGGATGATAGATGGAGGCCAGAGAGGAGGATGTTAGGTCAGGGGTCTGGATGTGCGGTTTAAAAGACAGGGTAGAGGCAGCGGACTTGGGGGACAGGGGACAAAGTGCAGCCATTGATAGTTATGCATAGATTAGATGGTGGGGTGGAGCGAGATGGGGGAAAGATGATAAGTTCTGTTTTGTCCATGTTGAGCTTTAGAAAGTGGGAGGAGAAGAAGGAAGAAATGGCCGATAGACACTCTGGAATCCTGGATAGCAAAGAAGTGACATCTGGACCAGAGAGGTAGATCTGAGCGTCATCAGCGTAGAGGTGGCACTTGAAGCCGTGGGATTCTATGATATGTCCCAGGCCAGAGGTGTAGATGGAGAAAAGGCCTGAGGACAGAGATTTGGGGGACACAAACAGTGAGACAGTGAGGGGACGAGGAGAGGAGGTGGTGTGGGAGTGGGAGACACTAAATGAGGGGTAAGAGGAGATCCAGGAGAGGGCTAAGCAAGTGACGCCAAGGGATGAGAGAGGTTGTAGGAGGAGAGAATGGTCAACTGTGTCAAAGGCAGAAGATAGGTCAAGGAGACATCTCTCTGGTGCTGTTCTCTTACTGGATCTGACTGGAGGGAACACATACAGAGACTGAATTCATTCTTTCCATCCAGATAATACAGAGAGGAGGTGTGTATATAGTCCTGTCTATTACCTGCTGATGGGAGGGGCTGCTGATCCTCCAGCATCACATCCTTGTACTGATCCTTGTGTCCTTCTACATACTCCCACTCCTCCATGGAGAAATAGACCGCCACGTCCTGACACCTTATAGGAACCTGACACACACAATGATCACACAGTCATCCCCCCCACCCCTCCAGTGGTGTTACTGTATAATGTCCCAGCATTCCCAGCAGCCACAGTCTCACCTCTCCACTCAGCAGCTCCACCATCTTGTTGGTGACTTCTAGGATCTTCTCTTCCTCCATTTCCTCATGTATCAGGGGCCCCGGGATTGGGCTCAGGGTTCTTCCCCATCCTTCACACCCAGGGGCCCCACAGCGCCCACTAGAGGACTTCTTCACTACTGTGTAATCCTGTGTATGGAGAGACACATTACTATCACTCCATCCATTCCCAGAATCCCTCACCTCTCCAGTCCTATCCATCTGTTATTCCATAGATAAGAATGATGTCATGATGACATCACTCCCAGAATCCCTCACCTCCCCAGTCCTATCCATCTGTTATTCCATAGATAAGAATGATGTCATGATGACATCACTCCCAGAATCCCTCACCTCCCCAGTCCTATCCATCTGTTATTCCATAGATAAGAATGATGTCATGATGACATCACACCCAGAATCCCTCACCTCTCCAGTCCTATCCATCTGTTATTCCATAGATAAGAATGATGTCATGATGACATCACTCCCAGAATCCCTCACCTCCCCAGTCCTATCCATCTGTTATTCCATAGATAAGAATGATGTCATGATGACATCACTCCCAGAATCCCTCACCTCTCCAGTCCTATCCATCTGTTATTCCATAGATAAGAATGATGTCATGATGACATCACTCCCAGAATCCCTCACCTCTCCAGTAAGCCGGAATAGTAGCTCTAGGGTGAGTGATATTATAGTCTCCGCCATCTCGCTTTTGTCTCGCTCCATCCTGGTCAGTCAGGATAATATTCTTCTATATCAGATATCAGCAGAGGAGAAACCTAATTTGAAAGAAGATGAGAGAACATAAAAACTTCAGATAGTGAAGGACAATATATAAGTAGATATTAACCTGGTAGCAGAATATTGCAGTGCAGCTCCATAGGAATGAATAGAGCCTCGGGTCAAGTGCTGTGTACCCACAGCTGTATTCATAACAAAGGAGATGGGGAGGTACGGTGTTCAGACCCCTTGCAATCTCTTACTTATACCCTATCTTGTGGAAAGGGGAAAAGTTAAAGGGGTTATCCAGCGCTACAAAAACATGGCCACTTTTCACCCCTATCTTGTCTCAAGTTCAGGTGCGGTTTGCAATTAAGCTCCATTTACTTCAATGGAACTGAGTTTCAAAACCCCACCCAATCTGGAGTCAAGAGAGGGGGAAAGTGGCCACCGGCCACCACTACATGATGAATGGAGCTGAAAGTTCTCGGCTGCTCTATGTGTAGGTGCCGGAGCCACATCCCTGCCGATCAGATGCTGATGACTGATCCTGTGTATACGCCATCATCGTTATACTGTAAGATCAGTCAGTGATTGGTTGAGCCGGCTGCCGAGATGATTCAGTCTTGGAAGTAGCATCTGGAGCGTTGAGGGGGAGACCCGAAGACACCGCAGGAGAACCCCGGGGGGCGTTGTGAGGCGAGAACAAGATGTTTCTTGTTTTCTATGTAAGAGCAGCGTTATATAAGAGATAATGGGCAGCGTATGGTCACCGTCATAGAGACATATCAGTGTGAGTGGTCAGGAGATGAGTCGGGAGAAGCGCGGGCTTTGTGTCACATGACCAGGATGGGCACATAATGTAAGTCTATGGGGCCGCCTCACTCACACAGACACAGAGCAGGGAGAGGAGCGCGGCCGCACACTTCTCTCTCCTTCTCCCCTCAGGAGCGGCCGTCAGTAATCTCATCCCCAGGTCCTTATACATAGATCTGCCCCAGGAATCCAGACAGAGCCGCAGATATAGCAAACTGTCTCCCATAGCAACCAATCACTGCGCAGCTTTCTGATCTGAAGCAAAATATAGAAATGAAAGCTGAAAGTTGCCATGGGCAACATAGATAATTTCTGATTTACATAGCTTTATAAATATCTATCAATTAACATCCCCCTCCCCCATACCTCAGCAGTGGCTGTCTAGTCCTTACAGGACCTGAAGACCTGGGATGATGTCACAGTCATGTGATCAGTCACTTGGGGGAGGAGTCACATGATCAGGGGCGGCTGCTCAGTGTATGCAGGACTCTGCTGTGCTGGATGAGCTGAAGGGATGTGTATGCAGCAGAGCTGTGTGTGTGTGTGTGTTATATATGCCTGCAGCAGAGCCCTGTGTGTAATGTACATGTAGCTGAGCTGTATATATGTAATGTACATGTAGCTGAGCTGTATATATGTGTAATGTACATGTAGCTGAGCTGTATATGTGTAATGTACATGTAGCTGAGCTGTATGTGTGTAATGTACATGTAGCTGAGCTGTATGTGTGTAATGTACATGTAGCTGAGCTGTATATGTGTAATGTACATGTAGCTGAGCTGTATATGTGTAATGTACATGTAGCTGAGCTGTATATATGTGTAATGTACATGTAGCTGAGCTGTATGTGTGTAATGTACATGTAGCTGAGCTGTATGTGTGTAATGTACATGTAGCTGAGCTGTATATGTGTAATGTACATGTAGCAGAGCTGTATATATGTGTAATGTACATTTAGCTGAGCTGTATATGTGTAATGTACATGTAGCTGATCTGTATATGTGTGTAATGTACATGTAGCTGAGCTGTATATGTGTAATGTACATGTAGCTGAGCTGTATATGTGTAATGTACATGTAGCTGAGCTGTATGTGTGTAATGTACATGTAACTGAGCTGTATATGTGTAATGTACATGTAGCTGAGCTGTATATGTGTAATGTACATGTAGATGAGCTGTATATATGTGTAATGTACATGTAGCTGAGCTGTATATGTGTGTAATGTAGCTGAGCTGTATATGTGTAATGTACATGTAGCTGAGCTGTATATGTGTAATGTACATGTAGCTGAGCTGTATATGTGTGTAATGTACATGTAGCTGAGCTGTATGTGTGTAATGTACATGTAGCTGAGCTGTATATGTGTGTAATGTACATGTAGCTGAGCTGTATGTGTGTGTAATGTACATGTAGCTGAGCTGTATATGTGTGTAATGTACATGTAGCTGAGCTGTATATATGTGTAATGTACATGTAGCTGAGCTGTATATATGTGTAATGTAGCTGAGCTGTATATGTGTAATGTACATGTAGCTGAGCTGTATATGTGTAATGTACATGTAGCTGAGCTGTATGTGTGTAATGTACATGTAGCTGAGCTGTATATGTGTGTAATGTACATGTAGCTGAGCTGTATATGTGTGTAATGTACATGTAGCTGAGCTGTATATGTGTAATGTACATGTAGCTGAGCCGTATATGTGTAATGTACATGTAGCTGAGCCGTATGTGTGTGTAATGTACATGTAGCTGAGCTGTATATGTGTAATGTACATGTAGCTGAGCCGTATGTGTGTGTAATGTACATGTAGCTGAGCTGTATATGTGTAATGTACATGTAGCTGAGCTGTATATGTGTGTAATGTACATGTAGCTGAGCTGTATATGTGTGTAATGTACATGTAGCTGAGCTGTATGTGTGTAATGTACATGTAGCTGAGCTGTATATGTGTGTAATGTACATGTAGCTGAGCTGTATATGTGTGTAATGTACATGTAGCTGAGCTGTATATGTGTAATGTACATGTAGCTGAGCTGTATATATGTGTAATGTACATGTAGCTGAGCTGTATATGTGTGTAATGTACATGTAGCTGAGCTGTATATGTGTGTAATGTACATGTAGCTGAGCTGTATATGTGTAATGTAGCTGAGCTGTATATGTGTGTAATGTACATGTAGCTGAGCTGTATATGCACACCATAGAGCTTTGTATGTCCAAACAGTTCCAGTTTGGTTTTATCAGTGCTTAACTCTCCCAAAACTCTATTTTTTTTTTTTTTGTTCACTGAACCTGGAAACACAGCAATACCAGGTCACTGCCAGAAGAGGACACAGCAAGCTCTTCTTCCATCTCTCTGTTAATATAAGGTCTCCAGATAGGGGACATATGACATTAAACTGATAAGAAC
This sequence comes from Dendropsophus ebraccatus, assembly GCF_027789765.1. Lineage (NCBI taxonomy): Eukaryota > Metazoa > Chordata > Amphibia > Anura > Hylidae > Dendropsophus > Dendropsophus ebraccatus. The sequence goes on along the minus strand of NC_091456.1, from coordinate 196,363,507 downwards.
AGATACTACACTTGATCGTAGCCAAAAGGTCGAGAAGTGATCCAAAACTCTATTTTACTATGGATGATTATACCATATATTACATGGCAGCCACATAATGAGGGGTCATCATAGGGGGACAAGGGTTACACCATCTGCAAGTCAGCAGCCTAGCTTGGAGGAACACACAGGCTTCCACAACCAGCAGCAATTGACGGACATGGAGTGCTGGTGGCATTCAGATGTGTGGGAGCTTTTCCACCTGGCTATGGATATTTGTATGGTGCTGTGTAGAGATGAGTGAATCTGGAGCAGCTGGAGTCCATCTGAACCCGAACGTTCGGCATTTGATTAGCGGCAGCTGCTGAACTTGGATAAAGCCCTAAGGCTATGTAGAAATCATGGATATAGTCATTGGCCGTATCCATGTTTTCCAGACAACCTTAGAGCTTTATTCAAGTTCAGCAGCCCCAGCTAATCAAATGCCGATCGTTTGGGTTCGGATGGACTCGAACCCGAACCTGAAGCAAGAGACACCCGCTGCAGCTGACGTCATGGCATAGAGAGGCGGCACTGGAACACAGCCATGACATGACCTCAAACTTCTGGGCGCTGAGCTCCATTCAAAGTAAGCTGGCCCGGAGTACCCCTTTAAGACAGCTATTGCTCCCTGAGGCGATTTCCAAAAGACAACAGTATGTGCAGCAGAAGTTGGGCGAGTCCTTGGGTCTCCCAATCTCTGATTTTGTGCTCTTCAGTGCTGATGTGTGGAGCTCCAACTATAGGCAAGAGCAGTATGTGTCCATCACAGGTCCGTGGATAAACACTTCCAGGCCAGGCAGTGCAGCAACTTGGTAAGTTCACGGCAATGACGCCTTCACGGTGCTATCGCAGGCTTTCTGCACACTTTCTCCTCACCCTCCCATGAGTCCAGTTTCATACCACCAATGCCAGGTCTGCCTATGTCACATGGTCCTGCACCTGGCAAGCCTGGGCACAGCCACACCAATGAGGAACTGCACCGCTGCATGATGAGATGAGAAGTATCCTATGAAGCAGCAGGTGGGGGCTTCTCTGAAATCCCCCCCCCCCCTGTACCACGACAACCTGGATCTTGTGAACTACTGGGCCAGTAAACTGGATGTGTAGCCACAAGTGGCTGAATCTGCTATGTCCATGCTTTCATGCCCAGCCACTAGCCTGGCACCAGAGAGGACCTTTATTCTTTATCCCTGTGAGATCCTGACATTTGTCAAAATAAATCAAGCATGGATCGCTCAAGATTTCAACACACTGGTGCCTGATACTACTGACTAGAGCTATTTCACTACAGCGCTACTGCTGCTTCCACTGGTCAGACAGAGTACTCTGCTGCTTGCACTGCCATCTAGGACCTTTGGGGTCAGACTGATTGCTGCTGCTGCCATCTTAAAGGAGAAGTCTGGCGAAAATTTTTATTTAAGTATTATATTGCCCCCCAAAAGTTATACAAATCACCAATATACACTTATTACGGGAAATGTTATCCAGGAAGGGACATCACTATGTTATCCAGGAAGTGACATCACCATGTTATTCAGGAAGTGACATCACCATGTTATCCAGGAAGTGACATCAGCATGTTATTCAGGAAGTGACATCACCATGTTATCCAGGAAGTGAAATCACCATGTTATCCAGGAAGTGACATCACCATGTTATCCAGGAAGTGAAGCCTTGATGCAGTAGTAAGTGCAGGAAAAAAAGCACTTTATAAGCATTTCCTGTAATAAGTGTATATTGATGATTTGTATATATATATATATTTTTTTTTTTGGGGGGGGCAATACAATACTTTAATAAAGATTTTCGACAGACTTCTCCTTTAATGTGCCTGTCTCAGTCCTTTTGGGGTCAAACAGTACTGCTCCTTCCACAGCTATCTAAAAAATCCTAGGCCCTTTGGGGTCACACAATAAAAAAGGCCCAAATGGGGTGACAGTCTTCTGCTGCTGATTCCATCACTATCTGTGTGTCCCTAACTAAGCTACTAGGCCTAATTCACACGTTCTGTGCAGTCTGTATAAATGGACCATGTGCGACAGAACAGAGTTCGGAGTTCCCGGCTTTATAATTCATTATGATGCAGCGAGCTCTGAAACTTTAAATCTTTGCGCTGTTGTAGAAATATGTGGACTGTGCACAGTGCACAGAGAACATGTAAATAAGCCCTGAGAGAAAATGGCCGCTTCCTGCTGCAGCTGATATTGTGCACACTCTGCCATATTTCACTATCCTCACTGTCACACCCACTGCTGCCCCCCCCCCTCACCCCCAAGGTATTGCAGCTGTTTATTTTTAACATTTCATTTAGATTCAGATCTAAATTAAAAATTTCTTGTAGATTTTAAAAAATTTTGCTCACCTTTAAATATATACAGTGTTTCTCCAAAAATAAGATAGGGTCGCATAGACAAAAAGATAACAGCATTATAAGGTTATGTTCCCACATAGTATTTTTGCTCAGTATTTTGCAACCAAAACCAGGAGTGAACGGAAAACACAGAAAGGCTATGTTCACACTGATGAAATTGAGTGGATGGCCGTCATTTCACAGCAAATAATGCTGCTGCCTTTTAACTGTGCCGCTCCGCTCTGGGTGCTTGGAAAAGCTGGATCCAGTTCTGGGAAACAGGGAGAATTTGCTATTACTGTAAATTCGCTTATCTAAATGTAAAGAGACTACAATGTGTGCAAATACACCGTGAGATATACCGTGAGGCCGTGTTCCCACACAGCTTTGGAGTGGCTTTAATTAGTGAATTGAGCAGTCCCGGTACAATAGCTCTATTTTTGTGATTCCATCAAAATCGCAGAAAAATAGAGCTATTTTACAGCAAATTGCGCAATTTCGAAAGAAAGTGGACGTGGCTGCGACCGTGTTTGGACAGAAGAATCAGAATCTGGATCAGAAGAATCGTGGATTAATAATTAATGCTTTGTATAAAAGGTAAATGCAATAAATTATATGAAATACAACATAAAATACAGACAACGCGTTTCAGCGCTTCTCCTTACGTCTTTCTTCAGTCTGTATCTGCGCTGTACACATCTCTGTGCGTGTTTTTTAATTATTACAAAATAGGCTTTTTATGCCTCTTCTCAATAAAAGGAAAATGGCTTCTCCTCTGTGTGACTTCTTTGATGTTCAATAAGTTGTGATATTACAGAAAAACATTTGCCACATTCTGAACAGGAAAATGGCTTCTCCCCTGTGTGAGTTCTCTGATGTCTAATAAGAGTGGATTTCAATGTAAAACACTTCCCACAAACTGTACATGAAAAGGGCTTCTCCCCTGTGTGAGTCTTCTGATGTACAATAAGATGTGATTGGACGCTATAGCATTTTCCACACTCTGAACATGAATATGGCTTTTCCCCTGTATGAATTCTCAGATGTTTAACGAGATCCGATTTCTGAGAGCAACATTTTCCACATTCTGGACATGAAAATGGTTTCTCCCCGGTGTGAATTATCCGATGCCTTACAAGATGTGATTTCTGGGAAAAAAATTTCCCACATTCTGAACATAAAAATGGCTTCTCCCCTCGGTGAGCTCTTTCATGTTCAATAAGATGTGTTATCATAGAAAAACATTTGCCACATTCTGAACATGAAAATGGGTTCTCTCCCGTGTGACTTCTCTGGTGCTTAATTAGATTTGATTTCACAGTAAAGCATTTCCCACATTCTAAACATGAAAACGGCTTCTCCCCTGTGTGGGTTTTTTGATGTTCAACAAGATGTGATTTAACACTGAAATGTTTCCCACATTCTGAACATGAATATGGCTTCTCTCCTGTGTGAGTTCTCTGATGTTTAACAAGATCGGATTTCTGAGAACAACATTTCCCACATTCTGAACATGAAAATGGCTTCTCCCCCGTGTGAATTATCTGATGCCTTACAAGGTATGATTTTTGGGTAAAACGTTTCCCACAATCTGAACATGAAAATGGCTTCTCTCCTGTGTGAATTCTCTGATGCCTGGAAAGATTTGATTTGTCATTGAAACATTTTCCACATTCTGAACATGGATATATCTTCTCCCTTGTATGAGCTCTTTGATGTTCAGTACCCCCTTGCTTTTCAGTCTGTGATGAATCAGAAGAAGGAACTTTTCTTAAAGGATCAGATGACAGATCTTTGTTGTGAGGGGCTGAGGGTAGATCAGGGATAATGGAGTATTCTTCATTGGTATCTTGTGTGATATAATCATCTGTTTTAAAACCCGAGGATGTCAGATGCTCCTCTGAGTTCCTGGTGCAATCATCTGCCAAGAATAAAAGAATAGTTACTTAATAAAATAGAATAGTTACTATTAATAAAATAGCCTTAAAAGTTACATTGCTATATTATAACATTAAAGTTTCCATACAGGTCGCACCTATTTGTCTCTTCTTGCCTGAGTGTTGTTGGATTCTTGCGTTCCTAGTGACAGCATGTTCCTGTGTCTGCTGTTCTGTGTATCCTGACCTGTGCCTGTTCCTCAGCTTACATTTGCCTGCCTTACCTCTGTCTGTGCCGGTCGCCTCTCCTGTTGTCACCTCGGATTGTCTGACCTGCATGTAAAGCCGTCTTGCTCCTCCGCCTGGTTTACTACGCTGCTGTCTCATCCCTGGTACCATGCTGATTCTCTCGTATTGACTTGCTTGCTATCTCTACTTATCTGGACCGTAAAGACCTAGAGAACACTTAGGGCCCTAATACACGGAGCGATGATCAACTAATTTGGCCGATTATTGCAGCGCATGTTACCGGGAAGAAAACCGAGGGCAGGAGGAGACTGGGAGCGTGGAGAGGTGATGTATGAATAGTTTAGGGCAAGGGCTGCACAGATATAGTTAACGATGTCCATGCAGCCCTTGCTAAACGATAATCCAGCTGTGTAATAGGCTCAATAAACGTGCTCTAATCTAGCAGATCGGCGCTCGTTTACGTTATTGATAGCAAGCAGCTATAGTTTAGGCATACAATTTGTGAATCACCAATCTTATTGTTGCATCAAGAAGTCCTTTATGTCAGTCTGTGTCCAATGGAAAATTTACCTCCCTGATAGTTCTGTTATACATCATCTTGTGTGCAAGGAAAAACTGAACTCTTTTTCTTACTGATACCACCATGTTTAGCATCTACTTCACTGCCACACAAAAATGTGTACTATTGCAAGCAAACATGTATAAAGTGCTATTAAACTCTAACTCTATCCTAAAGAAAAATGTCATCGTTCTTCTTGCCGATAGCAGCACACACAGACAAATTTTGTGCCACCTAGAAATTCTACTGTTAATACAGCGCCATTATACTTCTGACTTCTGAAAGTGTCCACCATAACAATTCTTGGCAGCTGCAGCAATTCTAAATCCAATAAGGTTCCAAATTGTGGAACAATACAGGAAAAAAAACCTGGAAGAACGCAGAATTTTAAAATTTCACTACAAAATTGTTGCCACTGGTAAGTATATAGAATCTGAGGCTTTTATTGCATTAAAGGAGAAGTCTGGCGAAAATTTTTATTAAAGTATTGTATTGCCCCCCAAAAGTTATACAAATCCCCAATATACACTTATTACAGGAAATGCACATAAAGTGCTTTTTCCCCCCCTGCACTTACTACTGCATCAAGGCTTCACTTCCTGGATAACATGGTGATGTTACGTCCCGACTCCCAGAGCTGTGCGGGCTGTAGCTGTTGGAGAGGATGATGGCAGGGGGATGCTTAGTGTCCCTCCAGTGCCCTTTGTCCCTCAGTGTCCCCCTGCCATCATCCTCTCCAGCAGCAACAGACCGCACAGCTCTGGGAATCGGGTCGTGACATCACCATTTTATCCAGGAAGTAAAGCCTTGATGCAGTAGTAAGTGCAGAGAAAAAAGCACTTTATAAGCATTTACCGTAATAAGTGTATATTGGGGATTTGTATAACTTTTGAGGGGGAATACAATGCTTTAATAAAAATTTTCTCCGGACTTCTCCTTTAAATGGTCCCTACTCACCTGGCCGATTGCCTGTACGAATCTCCTCCTTATACTGCTCATCACTGCTCACATCTGTCTCTTCTTTAACTATTATGTTTATAGCATTAATATTGTTCCCATCTTCCTCCTGATTCATAAGATGTGAGAGAAATATTGTAAAAGTCATCAGACAGGAGGAGAAGTCAGGTGGGATGTACAGATCATAGGGAACATCTCCATCTACCTGATCCTGATCCTGTGGGAGAAGAGGACGGGGACATCTCTCTGGTGCTGTTCTCTTACTGGATCTGACTGGAGGGAACACATACAGAGACTGAATTCATTCTTTCCATCCAGATAATACAGAGAGGAGGTGTGTATATAGTCCTGTCTATTACCTGCTGATGGGAGGGGCTGCTGATCCTCCGGCATCACATCCTTGTACTGATCCTTGTGTCCTTCTACATACTCCCACTCCTCCATGGAGAAATAGACCGCCACGTCCTGACACCTTATAGGAACCTGACACACACAATGATCACACAGTCATCCCCCCCACCCCTCCAGTGGTGTTACTGTATAATGTCCCAGCATTCCCAGCAGCCACAGTCTCACCTCTCCACTCAGCAGCTCCACCATCTTGTTGGTGACTTCTAGGATCTTCTCTTCCTCCATTTCCTCATGTATCAGGGGCCCCGGGATTGGGCTCAGGGTTCTTCCCCATCCTTCACACCCAGGGGCCCCACAGCGCCCACTAGAGGACTTCTTCACTACTGTGTAATCCTGTGTATGGAGAGACACATTACTATCACTCCATCCATTCCCAGAATCCCTCACCTCTCCAGTCCTATCCATCTGTTATTCCATAGATAAGAATGAGGTCATGATGACATCACTCCCAGAATCCCTCACCTCTCCAGTCCTATCCATCTGTTATTCCATAGATAAGAATGATGTCATGATGACATCACTCCCAGAATCCCTCACCTCTCCAGTCCTATCCATCTGTTATTCCATAGATAAGAATGATGTCATGATGACATCACTCCCAGAATCCCTCACCTCTCCAGTCCTATCCATCTGTTATTCCATAGATAAGAATGATGTCATGATGACATCACTCCCAGAATCCCTCACCTCTCCAGTCCTATCCATCTGTTATTCCATAGATAAGAATGATGTCATGATGACATCACTCCCAGAATCCCTCACCTCCCCAGTAAGCAGGAAGAGTATGTGTAGGGTGAGGGTTATTATCCTGTCGGCCATCTTGTCTCTGTCTCTCTCCATGGTTGATGGGTCGGTCTCTTATATAGAAGATATCAGCAGAGGATCCTGGAGGGAAACAAGCTGAAAGGTAAAAAGAGACAATATAAAAAGTACACACATACAATAGATATATATATATATAGATATATATCTTACAGTACACCAATCAGCACAATGTTGCTGATATGGTTCCCTGCAGCAATAGCTTTACCAAGGAGATAAAAATAAAACACAATTAAACTTCCCAAATCAAATCTCCACCAATATGACACTTATAAAAGCTACAGCTCATGGCATATAAAATGACCCCAGACGGCCCCGTAGGTGGAGAAATAAAAAAGTTATAGGGGTCACGATAAGGCAATGAAAATCATATTTATTTATTTAAAAAAAAAAAAAAGTTACTATTAAAGAAAATATTATGGATAGGTTTGGACTGATGAATAGGATGAAGATCTCACCTCGGTTATACCAGAAATTGCTTTGAGGACAAAAATTTGAAGATTTTTTTTTTAGAAATTGAGGAAAAGACGAAAACACAAGACTAAAACTTGGCTTCCAGCTATAGTGATAACGTTATAGGAGCCGATATACATGTGGTGTAATGTGCGCTGTGCTCCATAGGATGGCGCATCACAAAGAGCCGTAAACAAAGAGGAGGCGGATGAGCCGACAGCATAGACCCCCGGAGCCCCCTCCCCCACAAGATAATAGTTTCAGGGTTTATACTGAGGAAAAATATTCCTTTCGGGACAATCTCCTAATCCAGATGGAGCAGGCGGAGAGTCAATAACCTGTGTCTAGCGACCAATCACATTAAATCAATCAAATTAAAGCTGCGCAATGATTGGTCGCTACGGCAACAAAGACATTTTAGAATTTAGACAGGTTTCATAAATGTATATCAATAACAGCCAGACACATTACATACCTCCAGCTGTGCTTCCAGGACCTGTGATGATGTCACAGTCATGTGATCAGTCACATGATCAGGGGCTGCTGCTCAGTGTATGCAGGACTCTGCTGTGCTGGATGAGCTGAAGTGATGTGTATGCAGCAGAGCTGTGTGTGTGTGATGTGTGTGGAGCAGAGCTGTGTATGTGTGTGTTATATATGCCTGCAGCAGAGCCCTGTGTGTAATGTACATGTAGCTGAGCTGTATATGTGTGTAATGTACATGTAGCTGAGCTGTATATGTGTAATGTACATGTAGCTGAGCTGTATATGTGTAATGTACATGTAGCTGAGCTGTATATGTGTGTAATGTACATGTAGCTGAGCTGTATATGTGTAATGTACATGTAGCTGAGCTGTATGTGTGTGTAATGTACATGTAGCTGAGCTGTATATGTGTAATGTACATGTAGCTGAGCTGTATATGTGTAATGTACATGTAGCTGAGCTGTATATGTGTAATGTACATGTAGCTGAGCTGTATATATGTGTAATGTACATGTAGCTGAGCTGTATGTGTGTAATGTACATGTAGCTGAGCTGTATGTGTGTAATGTACATGTAGCTGAGCTGTATATGTGTGTAATGTACATGTAGCTGAGCTGTATATGTGTAATGTACATGTAGCTGAGCTGTATATGTGTGTAATGTACATGTAGCTGAGCTGTATATGTGTAATGTACATGTAGCTGAGCTGTATATGTGTAATGTACATGTAGCTGAGCTGTATATGTGTAATGTACATGTAGCTGAGCTGTATATATGTGTAATGTACATGTAGCTGAGCTGTATATGTGTGTAATGTACATGTAGCTGAGCTGTATATGTGTAATGTACATGTAGCTGAGCTGTATATGTGTGTAATGTACATGTAGCTGAGCTGTATATGTGTAATGTACATGTAGCTGAGCTGTAGGTGTGTAATGTACATGTAGCTGAGCTGTATATGTGTGTAATGTACATGTAGCTGAGCTGTATATGTGTAATGTACATGTAGCTGAGCTGTATATGTGTAATGTACATGTAGCTGAGCTGTATATGTGTAATGTACATGTAGCTGAGCTGTATATATGTGTAATGTACATGTAGCTGAGCTGTATATGTGTAATGTACATGTAGCTGAGCTGTATATGTGTGTAATGTACATGTAGCTGAGCTGTATATGTGTGTAATGTACATGTAGCTGAGCTGTATATGTGTGTAATGTACATGTAGCTGAGCTGTATGTGTGTAATGTACATGTAGCTGAGCTGTATGTGTGTAATGTACATGTAGCTGAGCTGTATGTGTGTAATGTACATGTAGCTGAGCTGTGTATGTGTGTGTTAGATATGCCTGCAGCAGAGCCCTGTGTGTAATGTACATGTAGCTGAGCTGTATATATGTGTAATGTACATGTAGCTGAGCTGTATGTGTGTGTAATGTACATGTAGCTGAGCTGTATATGTGTAATGTACATGTAGCTGAGCTGTATATGTGTGTAATGTACATGTAGCTGAGCTGTATATGTGTAATGTACATGTAGCTGAGCTGTATATGTGTAATGTACATGTAACTGAGCTGTATGTGTGTAATGTACATGTAGCTGAGCTGTATATGTGTAATGTACATGTAGCTGAGCTGTATGTGTGTAATGTACATGTAGCTGAGCTGTATATATGTGTAATGTACATGTAGCTGAGCTGTATATATGTGTAATGTACATGTAGCTGAGCTGTATGTGTGTAATGTACATGTAGCTGAGCTGTATGTGTGTAATGTACATGTAGCTGAGCTGTGTATGTGTGTGTTAGATATGCCTGCAGCAGAGCCCTGTGTGTAATGTACATGTAGCTGAGCTGTATGTGTGTAATGTACATGTAGCTGAGCTGTATATGTGTAATGTACATGTAGCTGAGCTGTATATGTGTAATGTACATGTAGCTGAGCTGTATATGTGTGTAATGTACATGTAGCTGAGCTGTATATGTGTAATGTACATGTAGCTGAGCTGTATATGTGTAATGTACATGTAGCTGAGCTGTATATGTGTGTAATGTACATGTAGCTGAGCTGTATATGTGTAATGTAATGTAGCTGAGCTGTATGTGTATGTAATGTACATGTAGCTGAGCTGTATATATGTGTAATGTACATGTAGCTGAGCTGTATGTGTGTAATGTACATGTAGATGAGCTGTATATGTGTAATGTACATGTAGCTGAGCTGTATGTGTGTAATGTACATGTAGCTGAGCTGTATATGTGTAATGTAATGTAGCTGAGCTGTATATGTGTAATGTACATGTAGCTGAGCTGTATGTGTGTAATGTACATGTAGCTGAGCTGTATATGTGTAATGTAATGTAGCTGAGCTGGATAAAATCACAGCTCTTCATCGCACTCTGGAATCCCAACAAGCTGCTTTTACTAGGACTAGAAGTGACAGAGACAATGTAATTCATACCAGTTATGTGGTTAGTGAGCTAATTGCAAAGAGGATGAGGCCTCATATAGAAGGAGAGTTTGTAAAGGAGTGTATGGTGGCTGCCGCAGAGCTCTTAGCGCCAAATTAAAATGATTTAAGAGTGTTAGTTTGTCTCGAAGAACAGTGTCTGATCGCATCACAGACTTAGCTCAAGATATTGAAAAAAAACACTTAAAGATTCATGTAGGAGATTTTCAATTCTTCTCTTTGGCTCTTGATGAGACAACGGACTTAACAAATACAGCCCAATTGTTTATTTTTGTTCGTGGGATAACAGCAGAATTTGAAACAAAAGAAGAGCTGCTGTCTCTGAGGTGAAGACTTGTATGACAGTTGTTAAGTGGCCTTACGACAGATGGAGCGCCTTCCATGATTGGCTCACAGAAAAGGCTAATAGCCGTTGTGAAGAAAGAGGTGAATCGTCTCAGTCTTGATCCAAGTCATTTAGTTATATGCCACTGCATCATACACCAAGAAAGTCTCTCTGCCAAGTCTCTGCGGTTAAACAGTGTGATGTCAGTAGTTGTGTCATGCATAAATTTTGTCAAAAACAAAGGGTTGAACAGTCGCCAGTTAAAAAAGAGCTACTGAACGATCTGGACCCTGAATATGGTGATCTTGTATATTACTGTGAATATTACTGAGTCGTGGGAACATGCTCATGAGGTTTTATGAACTGCGGGATGAAGTCAAGCAATTTATAGCAGGGGTGGGGAACCTTTTCCATGTCGAGGGCCGGTCGGGCATTAATAAAATCATTCGAGGGCCGCATACCATGCGCGGCAATTAGTAGCGTGGGTTAGCAGCACCCAGGGCAAAGTATTGTTCGCCTAGTGCCCCTGCTATTGTAGTTAATCCCCAGTGATGCCCCTTGTAGTCTAGGTAACCCCCAAGTCATGTCCCTGGTAGCCTAAATAACCCCCTATCAGTCATGTCCCTGGTAGCCTAGTTAACCCCCATCAGTCATGTCCCTGGTAGCCTAAATAACCCCCATCAGTCATGTCCCTGGTAGCCTAAATAACCCCCATCAGTCATGTCCCTGGTGGACTAGTTAACCCCCATCAGTCATGTCCCTGGTGGACTAGTTAACCCCCATCAGTCATGTCCCTGGTGGACTAGTTATCCCCCATCAGTCATGTCCCTGGTGGACTAGTTATCCCCCATCAGTCATGTCCCTGGTAGCCTTAATAACCCCCTATCAGTCATGTCCCTGGTAGCCTAAATAACCCCCTATCAGTCATGTCCCTGGTAGCCTAAATAACCCCCTATCAGTCATGTCCCTGGTAGCCTAGTTAACCCCCATCAGTCATGTCCCTGGTAGCCTAAATAACCCCCATCAGTCATGTCCCTGGTGGACTAGTTAACCCCCATCAGTCATGTCCCTGGTGGACTAGTTAACCCCCATCAGTCATGTCCCTGGTGGACTAGTTAACCCCCATCAGTCATGTCCCTGGTGGACTAGTTAACCCCCATCAGTCATGTCCCTGGTGGACTAGTTATCCCCCATCAGTCATGTCCCTGGTGGACTAGTTAACCCCCATCAGTCATGTCCCTGGTGGACTAGTTAACCCCTATCTGTCATGTCCCTGGTAGCCTATTTAACCCCCAAATAAAAAAATAAACATCCCACTCACCTTACCTCCGTTCCCACGCTGTCCAGGTCCTCTTCTCTCCCACGTCCTCTTATGTCCCAGGTCCTGTGCCGGTCTTCTCCTGCAGGCGGCGCGCGATGAAATGACGTCATCGCGCACGACCCGCAGGAGACTGAAGACGCGCTGCTCTGCTGGGGAAGAAGCCGGCATAGACACCGGAGAATGCTGTGTGCGCCGGCTCCTTCCTCCTCCAGAGCAGCGCGCATTACAGGGAGCTGCGGGCCGCGGGCCGCATCGGGAGGTCTCAGGAGCCGGATGCGGCCCGCGGGCCGGAGGTTCCCCACCCCTGATTTATAGAGATGATGGGAAAACCTGTCAGAGAACTCAGTGATAGCAAGTGGCTGTGTGATCTAGCGTTTATGGTGGACAGTACTAAGTACCTGTCAGAGCTGAATGTCAAGCTTCAGGGCCCCAACCAGTTTCTTAGTTCCTTGCTGTCGCATGTTAAATCATTGGAAGCTAAGTTAAAGCTGTGGAAAGTGCAACTTGGAAGGAGTAATGCTACGTTTACAGGAAACGATAATTCGCCCAATCGTACGATTAACGATGTTGGAGTAACGATTTTTTTTTCATAACGATCAGCGTTTAGACAGTACGCTATTTCGTTTTACGACCGCTTAAGCCTATCTCACACGTTGGTTAAATTGGCGAATGACTGTTCACACGGAACGATCTGCGATTTTTTTGCAAACGATCAACTAAGATTTGAGAAGTTGTTGAAGGTCAAAGGGAACGATTTCTCACTAGTCGTTTGATCGTTCGCAGCATTTACACGTACGATTATCGTTCAAATTCTATCGTTATCGTGCGAATTCACATGATAATCGTTCTGTGTAAACGCAGCATAACACTGTGCATTTCACCACTCTGGAAAGACTGAAGCCTTCTACAACACTTGAATATGCTGGTGATTCCGCACAACTAATTAAAGGGGTTGTCCAGTTTAAAACTTTTTTTTTCCTTTGCCAGAGTTATACTTACCACCCATGTGCTTCCAGTTCCGGTCTGGTCATTTTCCCTGACTTTGAGCCCCTCTCCAGCTGCACAGGAAGTTCTGTAGTTCTAAAAATTTCTGTGACTGTTGTCACATGTTACTGTCCTCCATTTTGTGCCAATACATCACAGAAGGTGTCATAGCACTGGGAGGTCCTGGCAGTGAGAGAGTCCTATTAGTTTGTTTCACTCAGGGTCGCATGTTCCTTTTTAGCCACTGTCAGTTCTCTCCAGGACCTTCATCACATGGTCCCTCAGAGCCAATAGAATCACAGAAACTGACCCTGCTACCTAATAGTGCAGTGTTTTGTGGAGAAGAAATGGACTATCTGTGCTCTATGGAAGGAGAGAACAGTGAACACTACTCCCCCCATCCAGCAGAACTTGTTTATACATGCAGGGACATCACTGGCCTCAGTGGCAGTCATATACATGCAGGGACATCACTCAGTGGCAGTCATATACATGCAGGGACATCACTCAGTGGCAGTCATATACATGCAGGGACATCACTCAGTGGCAGTCATATACATGCAGGGACATAACTGGAGCTCAGTGGCAGTCATATACATGCAGGGACATCACTCAGTGGCAGTCATATACATTCAGGGACATCACTGGTCCTCAGTGGCAGTCATATACATGCAGGGACATCACTGGAGCTCAGTGGCAGTCATATACATGCAGGGACATCACTGGACCTCAGTGGCAGTCATCTCTTCTCCATATATACTGTATATATACAATGCAGAAGAGGTGGCTGCCTGTGCTGGCAGCTTCTATCATGTTACAGCAGAGACAGCAGCATCTGGGGATATGGGGAGGAATCAGATGGGGAAATGATAGTTGGGTGGTGTTTGTGTTGTTCTTTAGATAGGCTAGTGGTCATTGGGGGGAGGTATAGTGGGAGGAGTTACAAGCAGTAGGCGTGGCTCCGTCACACAGAGAATGCTGGTCTATGTAGTTTAGCAGGTCCTGTGCTCAAATCATCCAAACCAGGACGTAAAGAAAAGATGGGTGAAAAGAAAAACGTCCACAATGGCCCCAAAACGTAGCGGATCACAGCAGAAATTGCCAGGGGGACTTGGAAAAGCTAGAACTACTGCGACTGCATTTTTTTAAATTTTGCATACAGTTGAACATCCTCTTTAAGGCATTTAACAGGAGATTCCAGGATGTGAAAAGTAATCAAATGGAATTAAACATTTTTTGTACGCCATTTAATGTGGAACCAGCTGATGTGCCTGATAACCTAAAACACGAAATTATTCAGTTACAAAGTAAAGATGAGCTGAAAGCTACTGTAGGTACAACAATGTCCCACTGCTTGAGTTCTATGAACGTTACCTGAGCAACGATAAATTTCCCACTTTACGAAAACATACATTGAAATATGGATCTGTGTTCGGAACAACTTACTGCTGACTGACACAAACTTGGAAAACCAGTTGCAAAATTTCCAAATGGCCCCCTGGCCAAAGCCAGAAACAGACTATAAACAGAGATCAGGTCATAAAGGAAAGCCTGAGAGTTCTTCTCTTTTCAAATCTATTCCTGGCTTTGGCTTCAAATTTTTTGCAGATAATCTGTCAGGTCATTTTTCTGTGTAAATGGACCCTTAATCAAACTTTTGTGAAACTGTCCACTCAGGAAGCAGGACTGACTGACAATCACTGTCACCTGCAATTGGCAAGACATACTCAATAACGGAGGGTTCTGCAGGTGGGGACCACAGACCACTTCTCACTACCTAAGCTTTCTGGCTGATGTTTTGGTCACTTGAATGTTGCTGGTGCTTTCACACTCGTGGTAGCATGAGACCGACTCTACACCCCACACAAGTGGCTCAGGTAGTGCAGCTCATCCAGGATGACACATTAATGCGAGCTGTGGTAAGAAGGTTTGCTGTGTCTATCAGAGTAGTGTCCAGAGGCTGGAGGCGCTACCAGGAGACAGGCCAGTACACCAGGAGACATGGAGGAGGCCGTAGGAGGGCAACAACCCAGCAGCAGGACCGCTACCTCCACCTTTGTGCAAGGAGGTACAGGAGGAGCACTGCCAGAGCCCTGCACAATGACCTCCAGCAGCCACAAATGTGCATGTGTCTGTACAAACGGTTAGAAACCGACTCCATGTGGATGGTATGGGGGCCCGACGTCCACAGATGGGGGTTATGCTCACAGCCCAAAACCGTGCAGGACGCTTGGCACTTACCACAGAACACCAGGCTTGGCAGATTCACCACTGGCGCCCCCTGTGCTCCTCACAGATGAGAGCAGGTTCACACTGAGCACATGTGACAGAGTCCGGAGACGCCGTGGAGAGCGATCTGCTGCCTGCAACGTCCTTCAGCATGAGCGGTCTGGCAGTGGGTCAGTAATGGTGTGGGATGGGGGGAGCATTTCTATGGGGGCCGCAGAGCCCTCCATGTGCTGCCAGAGGTAGCCTGACTGTAATTTAGGTACCCAGACCCTCCGAGCCCTTGAGAGACCATATGCTGGTGCGGTTGGGGTTCCTCCTAATACAGGACAGTGCTAGACCCCATGTAGTTGGAGTGTGGCAGCAGTTCCTACAAGATGGAGGCAGTGAAGCTATGGACTGGCCACCCATTCCCCTGAATCCTATTGAGCACATCTGGGACATCATGTCTCCTCCATCCAGCAATGTCATGTTACAGCACAGATTGTCCAGGAGTTGGCGGCTGCTTTAGTCAAGGTCTGGGAGAAGATCCCTCAGGAGACCATCGGCCACCTCATCAGGATCATGCCCGGGCCCTGTAGGGAGGTCATACAGACACCTCATCAGGAGCATGCCCGGGCCTTGTAGGAAAATCATACAGACACCTCATCAGGAGCGTGCCCGGGCCTTGTAGGGAGGTCATACACCTAATCAGGAGCATGCCCGGGCCTTGTAGGGAGGTCATACAGCCATCAGGAGCATGCCCGGGCCTTGTAGGGAGGTCATACAGACACCTCATCAGTAGCATGCCCGGGCCTTGTAGGGAGGTCATACACCTCATCCGGAGCATGCCCGGGCCTTGTAGGGAGGTCATAAAGCGACCTCATCAGGAGCATGCCCGGGCCTTGTAGGGAGGTCATACAGACACCTCATCAGGAGCATGCCCGGGCCTTGTAGGGAGGTCATACAGACACCTCATCAGGAGCATGCCCAGGCCTTGTAGGGAGCTCATACAGCCACCTCATCAGGAGCATGCCTGGGCCTTGTAGGGAGGTCATACAGACACCTCATCAGGAGCATGCCCAAGCCTTGTAGGGAGGTCATACAGACACCTCATCAGGAGCATGCCTGGGCCTTGTAGGGAGGTCATACAGACACCTCATCAGGAGCATGCCCGGGCCTTGTAGGGAGGTCATACACCTCATCAGGAGCATGCCCGGGCCTTGTAGGGAGGTCATACAGCCACCTCATCAGGAGCATGCTTGTAGGGAGGTCATACAGCCACCTCATCAGGAGCATGCCCAGGCCTTGTAGGGAGGTCATACAGCCACCTCATCAGGAGCATGCCCGGGCTTGTAGGGAGGTCATACAGACACCTCATCAGGAGCATGCCCAGGCCTTGTAGGGAGCTCATACAGCCACCTCATCAGGAGCATGCCTGGGCCTTGTAGGGAGGTCATACAGACACCTCATCAGGAGCATGCCCGGGCCTTGTAGGGAGGTCATGCAGACACCTCATCAGGAGCATGCCTGGGCCTTGTAGGGAGGTCATACAGACACCTCATCAGGAGCATGCCCGGGCCTTGTAGGGAGGTCATACATCTCATCAGGAGCATGCCCGGGCCTTGTAGGGAGGTCATACAGCCACCTCATCAGGAGCATGCTTGAGGGAGGTCATACAGCCACCTCATCAGGAGCATGCCCAGGCCTTGTAGGGAGGTCATACAGACACCTCATCAGGAGCATGCCCAGGCCTTGTAGGGAGGTCATACAGACACCTCATCAGGAGCATGCCCGGGCCTTGTAGGGAGGTCATACAGACACCTCATCAGGAGCATGCCCGGGCCTTGTAGGTAGGACATACAGACACCTCATCAGGAGCATGCCCGGGCCTTGTAGGTAGGACATACAGACACCTCATCAGGAGCATGCCCGGGCCTTGTAGGGAGGTTATACAGCCACCTCATCAGGAGCAGGCTTGTAGGGAGGTTATACAGCCACCTCATCAGGAGCAGGCTTGTAGGGAGGTCATACAGGCACGCAGAGGCCACACACTATATATATATATATATATATATATATATATATGGACATTACAGCAAAGTTGGATCAGCCTGGAGGGGGTGACTATTGTAATTCTGTGTGTGAAGCCACCTCCAGGCTGCTATTGGGTATTACATGGGATTCCCAGGGATAATGTGTGTGGGATGTTGGTGTCAGCATACTCATCTTTGTACAGAACAAAGTATCACTGAGAAGATTTCATTCTGTCACATCTAGGAGGGGTATATATATATATAAATAGAGAAGTGGACGCGGCACTCGAGGAAAATAATGTGGTCGGTGCCAGCAGTATATACCCTTGAGGACCGTGGGTATAAATGCATACAGTAAAAGAAAATCACTGCGGCACTCCGGTACAGCTCGTGTTCAAATCGTAAGGTTTATTTCTCCCACAAAGTGCATTAGCGACGTTTCAGCTCAATCCTTATGAGCCTTTCAGCTTGAGAAAGGCTCATAAGGATTGAGCTGAAACGTCGCTAATGCACTTTGTGGGAGAAATAAACCTTACGATTTGAACACGAGCTGTACCGGAGTGCCGCAGTGATTTTCTTTTACTATATATATATATATATATATATATATATATATATATATATATATATATCAGTCACATCTAGGAGGGGGTATCTGTGGGTTCCCTGCATTTTTTTAGCAGTATATATCCAATATGGCATACTACAATATTCATTCTCCTAGGATCCATTTCCTACACTTCATTGGATATAAACAATAGACAGAGATAGAAGTTGTAACTTTTTTTTTAATGATTGTTGGTTTTGGTGCGGCTATATAGACAATAGTTACAGTCAAAATAAGAAAATTACCAGCAATAAATGATGAAAATATATATATATGCCATGAGCATGAAAATAAATACAGATATTTCTATTATATTTTCAATTAAAACACAAGCAAATGATTACTCTCCTGTGTGGCTTCTCTGAGTTTTAAAACATTTCCCACATTCTGGACATGGAATCAGCTTCCCACCTGTGTGACTTGTCTCATGTGAAACAAGAGTTGATCTCCGACTGAAACCTTTCCCACACTCTGAACATGAAAATGGCTTTGTTCCTGTGTGACTTCTTTGATGTTTAACAAGATTGGATTTAACGGTATAACATTTCCCACATTCTGAACATGAAAATGGTTTCTCCCCTGTGTGAATCCTCTGGTGTGAAACAAGATCCGATTTCTGAGAAAAACTTTTCCCACATTCTGAACATGAAAATGGCTTCTCCCCTGTGTGAGTTCTCTGATGTCTGACCAGATCTGATTTTAAAGTAAAACATTTGCCACATTCGGAACATACAAATGGCTTCTCCCCTGTGTGAAATTTCCGGTGCTTTGCAAGATTGGATTGCCCAGTAAAACATTTTCCACATTCTGAACATGAATATGGCTTCTCTCCTGTGTGAGTTCTTCGATGACCAACAAGGTGCGATTTAACACTAAAACATTTCCCACATTCTGAACATGAATAAGGTTTCTCGCCTGTGTGGGCTGTTTGATGTTCTGCATCTCTTCTGCAAACTTTTTGATTTACAGATTGTGATAGATCTTTTTCAGATGAAAGATCTTTGCTGTGAGGGGCTAGGGGTAGATCTGGGGGAATAGAATGTTCTTCATATGTATCTTGTGTGATCTGCCCATCTGCTGTAATATCTGGAGATATCTGATGTCCCTCTGATCTCCGGGGACACTCAGCTGTCAAGAAGAAATTATATCATGTGATAACAATTATACTTGTATAAAAAGGAACAAAAAAATGGAGTCAGATGTATAAGTCACGGGAGGTTGTCACCATGACGAGTGATCTGCGAGAAAAAACCCAGACAGAAGCAGCAGTCTGAGGACATATGGCTTCCTCTGGTAACCTCCTATATGGGGTGAGGGTATTGTACTGTAGCATCAGGCATCTGGGGGACAAACCTTGGATTCTTAGTCCAATGCCCTGGATCTCTGGGTGATGGCTGACCTTCCATACCATCAAGTTCCATGATCTGCCATTCACTCACAGGCTGCAGGGACGTTCTTTGGGCCTCCAGCTTGTGAGTAACTGGGAGTGGTAGTGTGAAGTTCAATGGGGTTACATACCCGTAGCGCAATTTTCATTCTGCTGTCAATATGTAAGGCTGGGTTCACACTAAGTTTTTGCAATCCGTTTTTTCCATCTATTTTATGCTAAAAAAAGAGATGGAAAAAGAAACGGATTGCAAAAACGTAGTGTGAACCCAGCCTAACCTGACCCCTTTAACGGACCGCATCCCGTGTCCGGAGCAAACATTACCTGCATGTGAGGCTCCCGGCGGTCTGCAAACTCACCGTGTGAAATCCGCTGCGAATCCGGTATGTGTGAAGCTACCCTAAGGGTGCATTCACACTGAGTAAAAAACAGGCGGAATTCTGTGGCGAAGCTCCCACCCTGGAATCCTCCGTGTGTCAATGGGATGTCAATTCTTTGGCCAGAGAATGGAGGCACACGAGGCATCCCACTGACACACAAACAGGTGGGATTCCACAGAACGCACCCACTTGGCGGGTCTGCAGCGAGTCCCCTTGCTGCGTATTTGCAGCGAAACTCGCTGCAGATCCCGGCCCTATACTTTTAATGGCAGACAAACACGCAGCAGGGATATTTGTCTGCAGCCCACCCCATTAACCCCGCCGGAGCTGATACTTCACCTGATCCCGGCTCCGGTGGATCCCGATGTCCTTAGCAAGCCGGAGCGGGGACCAGGTGAAGTATATGCTCCAGCCAGCTGCCCGCAGCCCCCCTCGCAGCACCGATCGCACGCCCCCCTCGCAGCACCGATCGCACGCCCCCCCGCAGCACCGATCGCACGCCCCCCCGCAGCACCGATCGCACGCCCCCCCTGCAGCACCGATCGCCCCCCTGCAGCCCCCATCGGGGGGGGGGGGCGATCAGGCTGCCGGTGCTGCAGGGGGGCGTGCGAGCGATCGGTGCTGCGAGGGGGCGATTGGGGGGGGGGGTGCGATCGGTGCTGCGGGGGGGGGGGGGGGGGGGGGGGGCGATCGGGCTGCCGGGGGGCGATCGAGCAGCCGGGGCTGTGGGGGCGCGATTGGGGGGGCGTGCAAGCGATCGGTGCTGCGGGGGGCGTGCGATCAGTGCTGCGGGGGGGCGTGCGATCAGTGCTGCCGGGGGGGCGTGCGATCGGTGCTGCCTGGGGGGGGGGGGGGGGGGGGGGGGGGGGCGATCAGGCGGCCAGGGCTGTGGGCGGCTGGCTGGAGCATATACTTCACCTGGTCCCCGCTCCGGCTTGATGAAGACATCGGGAACCGCCGGAGCTGGGATCAGGTGAAGTATCAGCTCCGGCGGCCGGGGGGGGGGGGGTTAATGGGGTGGGCTGCAGACAAACTCGCAGCAGGGATGTACATCTGCGTGTTTGTCTGCCATTAAAAGTATAGGGCCGGGATCTGCAGCGAGTCTCGCTGCAAAAACGCAGCATGGAGACTCGCTGCAGACCCGCCAAGTGGGTTTGTAGCCTAATAAAGAGAAGTACTGTGTTATCTCTGCAATCCACTCATCAGCTGCTGCCCCCTAACTGACTGCCGCTCCTCCCCGGGTGCTGGGAGAAGCTTGATCCAGTCCTGGGAAACTGGGAGGATCGGCACAGGGGACATTATTAATGTATGCAAGCATGGGGCAGCATTATCTAGGTATAGCGCATCATTTTTAAGAGTGAGACAAAATAGTAAGGGGGAGATTTATCAAAGGGTGTAAAATTTAGACTGGTGCAAACTGCCCACAGCAACCAATCACAGCTCAGCTTCTACAGCAACCAATCACAGCTCAGCTTTCCTTTCAGCACTGCCTAAAGCTGAGCTGTGATTGGTTGCTGTGGGTAGTTTGCACCAGTCTAAATTTTACACCCTTTGATAAATCTCCCCCTAAGTGTTTTATTACCAGATAGTACGCTTAGGAGCGTTTAAGCTGAATGAGGGAATATGTCGAAAAAAACAGGACACAAAGCTTATAATATTCCACACAGAATAGATACAGCCGGTGACTGAGGAGAAGGTGTGAGTGTTCTCTGCATTTACTGGTCACTACTCACCTGGGCAGTTACCTGTAGTGATGTCCTCCTTATACTGCTCATCACTGCTCACATCTGTCTCTTCTTCCCGTATGTCTGTATCATTAGTAGAGTTCAGATCCTTCCCTGTAGTGATGTTCTGCTTATACTGCTCATCACTGCTCACATCTGTCTCTTCTTCTTTTACTATTTTGTCTGTGACATTGATATAGATCAGATCTTTTTCTGTAGTGATGTCCTCCTTATACTGCTCATCACTGCCGTCATCCGTCTCTGGAGCATTAATATTGTTCCCATCTTCCCCCTGATTGATAAGATGTCAGAGAAATATTGTAAAAGTCATCAGACAGGAGAAGAAGTCAGGTGGGATGTACAGATCATAGGGAAGATCTCCATCTACCTGATCCTGATCCTGTGGGAGAAGAGGACGGGGACATCTCTCTGGTGCTGTTCTCTTACTGGATCTGACTGGAGGGAACACATACAGAGACTGAATTCATTCTTTCCATCCAGATAATACAGAGAGGAGGTGTGTATATAGTCCTGTCTATTACCTGCTGATGGGAGGGGCTGCTGATCCTCCAGCATCACATCCTTGTACTGATCCTTGTGTCCTTCTACATACTCCCACTCCTCCATGGAGAAATAGACCGCCACGTCCTGACACCTTATAGGAACCTGACACACACAATGGTCACACAGTCATCCCCCCCACCCCTCCAGTGGTGTTACTGTATAATGTCCCAGCATTCCCAGCAGCCACAGTCTCACCTCTCCACTCAGCAGCTCCACCATCTTGTTGGTGACTTCTAGGATCTTCTCTTCCTCCATTTCCTCATGTATCAGGGGCCCCGGGATTGGGCTCAGGGTTCTTCCCCATCCTTCACACCCAGGGGCCCCACAGCGCCCACTAGAGGACTTCTTCACTACTGTGTAATCCTGTGTATGGAGAGACACATTACTATCACTCCATCCATTCCCAGAATCCCTCACCTCTCCAGTCCTATCAATCTGTTATTCCATAGATAATGATGTCATGATGACATCACTCCCAGAATCCCTCCCCTCTCCAGTCCTATCCATCTGTTATTCCATAGATAAGAATGATGTCATGATGACATCACTCCCAGAATCCCTCACCTCTCCAGTCCTATCCATCTGTTATTCCATAGATAAGAATGATGTCATGATGACATCACTCCCAGAATCCCTCACCTCTCCAGTCCTATCCATCTGTTATTCCATAGATAAGAATGATGTCATGATGACATCACTCCCAGAATCCCTCACCTCCCCAGTCCTATCCATCTGTTATTCCATAGATAAGAATGATGTCATGATGACATCACTCCCAGAATCCCTCACCTCTCCAGTCCTATCCATCTGTTATTCCATAGATAAGAATGAGGTCATGATGACATCACTCCCAGAATCCCTCACCTCCCCAGTAAGCAGGAAGAGTATGTGTAGGGTGAGGGTTATTATCCTGTCGGCCATCTTGTCTCTGTCTCTCTCCATGGTTGATGGGTCGGTCTCTTATATAGAAGATATCAGCAGAGGATCCTGGAGGGGCAGATGCTGAAAGGTAAGAGGAGGAGATCACACTTAGGCTCCATTCACACATCCATAGGACCGTCCTCAATGCATTTGCCTATAAGAACAGCAAGAATATAACATTTACCAGACAAATACTACTTCCACCTGGTTCCCTTCAGTTCAACATTCAATGAGATTTGTGAATAAACATAGAGGAGCGTATTCTTGAGCAATAAAGCTAAAATTTGCAACAATTGACAAACACACACAGACAAAAACAAATACATGTTCAGTAAATTCTCTTTTTTAGGGTGTGTTCACACTGAGTAAAACAGGTGGGATTCCACGGCGGAGCCCCGGCAGCCTCAGTGTGCCAATGGGATGCCTCACACACCTCCACAGACATGTCAATTCTTTGAGTGAAATGTGGCGTACGCAGATGCACACAAGTCCTCCCATAGAGATACTGTGGGACACTGAGGCAAGCGGAGAGTTCCACCGATTTTACTCAGTGTGAACATACCCTAATGTTCCTGCTGTCCCCCAGCTCCTTCCCTATGGTGGCTCCACATATATATACTGTACCTCCAGCTGCAGAGCTGTACAGGAGCCGTGTGCTTCCCGTGTGCTTCCAGGACCTGCCATGATGTCACAGTCATGTGATCAGTCACATGGAGGAGGAGTCACATGATCAGGGGCGGCTGCTCAGTGTATGCAGGACTCTGCTGTGCTGGATGAGCTGAAGGGATGTGTGTGGAGCAGAGCTGTGTGTGATGTGTGTGGAGCAGAGCTGTGTATGTGTGTGTTATATATGCCTGCAGCAGAGCCCTGTGTGTAATGTACATGTAGCTGAGCTGTATGTGTGTAATGTACATGTAGCTGAGCTGTATGTGTGTAATGTACATGTAGCTGAGCTGTATATGTGTAATGTACATGTAGCTGAGCTGTATATGTGTAATGTACATGTAGCTGAGCTGTATATATGTGTAATGTACATGTAGCTGAGCTGTATGTGTGTAATGTACATGTAGCTGAGCTGTATGTGTGTAATGTACATGTAGCTGAGCTGTATATGTGTAATGTACATGTAGCTGAGCTGTATGTGTGTAATGTACATGTAGCTGAGCTGTATATGTGTGTAATGTACATGTAGCTGAGCTGTATGTGTGTAATGTACATGTAGCTGAGCTGTATATGTGTAATGTACATGTAGCTGAGCTGTATGTGTAATGTACATGTAGCTGAGCTGTATGTGTGTAATGTACATGTAGCTGAGCTGTATATGTGTGTAATGTACATGTAGCTGAGCTGTATGTGTGTAATGTACATGTAGCTGAACTGTATGTGTGTAATGTACATGTAGCTGAGCTGTATATGTGTAATGTACATGTAGCTGAGCTGTATGTGTGTAATGTACATGTAGCTGAGCTGTATATGTGTAATGTACATGTAGCTGAGCTGTATATATGTGTAATGTACATGTAGCTGAGCTGTATGTGTGTAATGTACATGTAGCTGAACTGTATGTGTGTAATGTACATGTAGCTGAGCTGTATATGTGTAATGTACATGTAGCTGAGCTGTATGTGTGTAATGTACATGTAGCTGAGCTGTATATGTGTAATGTACATGTAGCTGAGCTGTATATATGTGTAATGTACATGTAGCTGAGCTGTATGTGTGTAATGTACATGTAGCTGAGCTGTATATGTGTAATGTACATGTAGCTGAGCTATATGTGTGTAATGTACATGTAGCTGAGCTGTATGTGTGTAATGTACATGTAGCTGAGCTGTATATGTGTGTAATGTACATGTAGCTGAGCTGTATATGTGTGTAATGTACATGTAGCTGAGCTGTATATGTGTGTAATGTACATGTAGCTGAGCTGTATATGTGTAATGTACATGTAGCTGAGCTGTATATGTGTGTAATGTACATGTAGCTGAGCTGTATGTGTGTAATGTACATGTAGCTGAGCTGTATGTGTGTAATGTACATGTAGCTGAGCTGTATGTGTGTGTTATATATGCCATTAAGAAATGCCTCATCAAAATGTATTGCACGAGAATTGGTCCATATTTTTTCCAGGACAGGACTGCCTAAGGGTTCAAACCCACTTGCCGGATCTGCAGCGAGTCTCCTTGCTGCTATTTTGCAGGGAGACTCGCTGCAGATCTCGGCCCTATACTTTCATTAGCAGAGAAACTCTCAGCAGGGATGTACATCCCTGCTGCGATTTTGTCTGCAGCCCTCCCCATTAACCCCCTAGCCGCCGGACATTATACATTACTGGGTCCCCGTTCCTGCTTGCTTAGGGGCTCCCGGTGTCTTCGCGGCCCGCCCGGCCAATCAGTGCGCTGCGGCGGGGCAGCGCACTGATTGGCCGGGCGGAATGTGCCAGGAGCCGCCGAAGCAAGCAGGAGCGGGGACCTGGTAATGTATATCCTGCCCGCCCCCCCCCTGCAGCCCCGATGACAGCTGCATCCGATTACCGGCTGCAGCACTTCCCTGGTGTCTAGTGGCGGAGATCGCTCCTTCGGGAGCAATCTCCCTGTCTGATGCCGGCCGGGGACTCGTCCAAGATGGCGCCGTCCCCGGCTCGGCACTCGTTTGTTTCCGGCTGCAGCAGCCGAAAGCAAACGAGTGCCGATCTCATTGATCTTTGCTGTATATCTATACAGCAAAGATCTCAATGAGAGATCAAAGTATATATACTAGAAGTCCCCCAGGGGGAATAACCCTAACCCCAGGGGGCAATAACCCTAACCCCAGGGGGGATTAACCCTAATCCCAGGGGGAATAACCCTAACCCCAGGGGGAATAACCCTAACCCCAGGGGGGAATAACCCTAACCCCAGGGGGGAATAACCCCAGGGGGGAATAACCCCAGGGGGAATAACCCTAATCCCAGGGGGAATAACCCTAATCCCAGGGGGAATAACCCTAACCCCAGGGGGGGAATAACCCTAACCTCAGGGGGAATAACCCTAACCCCAGGGGGGAATAACCCTAACCCCCAGGGGGGAATAACCCTAACCCCAGGGGGGGAATAACCCTAAGGGGGGGAAAATCCCAAAGAGCAAAATTGCGCATTTTTGGTCGCATCAAATCCAGAAAAATTGTAATAAAAAGCGATCAAAAAGTCGTATATGCGCAATCAAGGTACCGATCGAAAGAACACATCATGGCGCAAAAAAAGATGGCGCCGTCCCCGGCTCGGCACTCGTTTGTTTCCGGCTGCAGCAGCCCGAAAGCAAACGAGTGCCGATCTCATTGATCTTTGCTGTATATCTATACAGCAAAGATCTCAATGAGAGATCAAAGTGTATATACTAGAAGTCCCCCAGGGGGAATAACCCTAACCCCAGGGGGCAATAACCCTAACCCCAGGGGGGATTAACCCTAATCCCAGGGGGAATAACCCTAACCCCAGGGGGGAATAACCCTAACCCCAGGGGGAATAACCCTAACCCCAGGGGGGAATAACCCTAACCCCAGGGGGGAATAACTCTAACCCCAGGGGGAATAACCCTAACCCCAGGGGGAATAACCCTAATCCCAGGGGGAATAACCCTAATCCCAGGGGGAATAACCCTAATCCCAGGGGGAATAACCCTAATCCCAGGGGGGGAATAACCCTAACCCCAGGGGGGGAATAACCCTAACCCCAGGGGGGGAATAACCCTAACCCCAGGGGGGAATAACCCTAACCCCAGGGGGGGAATAACCCTAACCCCAGGGGAGGAATAACCCTAACCCCAGGGGGGGAATAACCCTAACCCCAGGGGGGGAATAACCCTAACCCCAGGGGGAATAACCCTAACCCCTGGGGGAATAACCCTAACCCCAGGGGGGAATAACCCTAACCCCAGGGGGAATAACCCTAACCCCTGGGGGAATAACCCTAACCCCAGAGGGGGAATAACCCTAACCCCAGGGGGGCTTCTAGTATATGTGTAAAAAAAAAAAGTATTGTTATAAGTAAAAGCCCCCTCCCCTAATAAAAGTCTGAATCACCCCCCTTTTCCCAGGTTATTAATGAAAGTAAATAAATAAATAAACATGTTTGCTATCGCCGCGTGCGTAATCGCCCGAACTATTAATTAATCACATTCCTGATCTCGCACGGTAAACGGCTTCAGCGCAAGAAAATCCCAAAGAGCAAAATTGCGCATTTTTGGTCACATCAAATCCAGAAAAATTGTAATAAAAAGCGATCAAAAAGTCGTATATGCGCAATCAAGGTACCGATAGAAAGAACACATCATGGCGCAAAAAATGACACCTCACACAGCCCCATAGACCAAAGGATAAAAGCGCTATAAGCCTGGGAATGGAGCGATTTTAAGGAACTTATATTTGTTAACGATGGCTTGAATTTTTTACAGGCCATCAGATACAATATAAGTTATACATGTTATATATCATAAAAATCGTATCGACTTGAGGAACATGCACAACAAGTCAGTTTTACCCCAGGGTGAAAGGCGTAAATACACCATCCCCCAAAATAAAAGAAATACGTTTTTTTTTTTTCAATTTCACCACACTTTGAATTTTTTTCTGGTTTCGTAGTGTACTTTATGCAAAAATTCAGCCGTCATTGCAAAGTACAATTAGTGACGCAAAAAATAAGGGCTCATGTGGGTCTGTAGGTGTAAAAATGCAAGTGCTATGTATGGCCTTATATACACAAGGAGGAAAAACCGAAAACGCAAAAACGAAAATTAGCCTGGTCCCGAAGGGGTTAAGAAAGGCTGTAGAGAAAGATGGGCGAGATTGGGACTGTCTGATACCCTACCTATTATTCTCTATAAGGGAAGTCCCTCAAGCCTCCACAGGGTTTTCACCCTTTGAACTCTTGTACGGACGGCACCCTCGAGGGTTACTTGATGTAGCTAAAGAGACCTGGGAAAGCGAGGCAACGCCATATAAAAGCATAATAGAGCATGCTGCACAAATGCAAGAAAGAATAGGAAATGTTATGCCAATACAGTAGGTAGGGCCCATCTTCTTCATGCTCAAGAAGCCCAAAGTAGGGTATATAACAGAACGGCCAGGATTAGACAGTTTCACCCGGGGGGGGGGAGGCGGGGTGATAGGAGCTGTGTGACCGGTACATGTGTGATAGGAACTGTGTGACCGGAACATGTGTGATAGGAGCCGTGTGACCGGAACATGTGTGATAGGAGCTGTGTGACCGGTACATGTGTGTGATAGGAGCTGTGTGACCGGTACATGTGTGTAATAGGAGCTGTGTGACTGGTACATGTGTGAGTTAGGGGCTGTGTGACCGGTACATGTGTGTGATAGGAGCTGTGTGACCGGTACATGTGTGTGATAGGAGCTGTGTGACCGGTACATGTGTGTGATAGGAGCTGTGTGACCGGTACATGTGTGTGATAGGAGCTGTGTGACCAGTACATGTGTGTAATAGGAGCTGTGTGACTGGTACATGTGTGAGTTAGGGGCTGTGGGGTCAGTACATCCACTGCTTTGGCTAATATAGGTAAGTGTTGCCGCACATAAGCAGTCACAGCATGGATAATGTATCTTAACCTCCTCCCGCCGCTGCACTGTAAATTAATGATGCTGCAGCAAAGTTATTTATGCCGAAGGATGACACAGGCGCAGAAGCTGCGCCTGTGCTATCCGCGGCAGGTCCCGGCTATCAGTGATAGCCAGAGACCCAGAGAAACTCTCAGCTCCGGTGCGGAGAGTCAACCCTATAGATACTGTGGTCAGCACGGCCGCAGCATCTATAGGGCTTCTGACAGAAAATTCTCCCTCTACAGAGGGAGAATTCTCTGTTTGCTGTCCATCGGGGCTCTGCGAAGTGATCGCAGAGGCCCGATGGTAGCCATGTTTTCCTGGCTACGGAGGCCAGCAGGGGAGGGAAGCTCGTCAGCTCTGCCCTCTCCCTTCTCTCCCCTGCTGCTGTCACAAGATTGTAACAGCGTCAGGGGACAGAGGAGAGGGGGCAGACATAGGGACATCAGCTTATGGGATCATTATGATCCCATAAGCTGATGTCCTAAAACGATCTGGGCATTGATGCATCAATGACCCATGGTCGTGAAAGGTTTAATGGAGAAGTCCGGCCAAAATTAATTTTTGATATGTTGTTACTTGAAAAGTTATACAAATTTCTAATGTACATTTATTATGGGAAATGCACATATAGGGCTATTTCCCTTAATTTAGTAGATCAGGAAGTGTTAGAATTCTCTCAGATCTCAGGGGGCAAAAGCAGAGTGGATGGCCCAAGGCATGTACCATGGCTGGTAATGCCCACCGTGCCAAGGGACTGACGAGGGACACCAAAGCCAGTTCAGAGGAGCTATCTGGCATGGCACGTCTTTTGGCAAAGAGCTAAGGACAAGACACTGGTGCCACCAGGGCATCATGTGAAAGAAAAGACAGCCTCTGGGCAGCTTGGCTCGCATGAGCAATTACAAGCTGCAGTAACTGCACAACCGCCAAGCTGCCAGGATTCTCACCAGTGCTGGATCCCCGCTATAAGGACAACACTGAGTCCCTAATTCCATCTGTAGAGCATGATAGAAAGATGAGGGAATACAAGCACAAGCCGGAAGACACACTACTGCCAGAGTTCCTATTTGTTGAGGGCACAAGGCCCACAAGAGGAGGAAGTCGCCAACGCAGCTGGGGCACCAGCACCACCTTGGAAGGTAGGGTGAGCTTAGCAGACATAATTGTAGCTACATGGTGGATGAGTATGTGTCCACACGTCTCCTGGTACTGACCGACGAGTCTTCCCCTTTCAACTTCTGAGTTTTTTAAAACTGGACACCCTGTGCGGTAAGTGTGCTCTCTGAACGAGTGTTTAGCCCCGCAGGAGGTGTCATCACTGATAAGCGGATCCACCTATCCACAACCAACGTAGACAAGCTGATGCTCCTAAAAATGAACCAGGTGTGGATCTCTCGATGGAGGACTGAAGAGACATCATACAAATCAAGCAGGGACATCGACCCGGACCAGGCAGATACAGGAGGACTTCCTCATAAAGTAAAAGCGCAACCAGCCAAAAATATAAAATAAAAACGTGCGTATGCCACTTAATGTGAATAGGACATAAACATGCGTAGCATAAACAACAACGCATTTTGTAGAGTTGTGCCTATGATATTGCACAACCACATCAGGTGAGCGGGATCATTCACTACTCTGCATGAGCACATTAATTTGTCTGACATACCACACCAGGCAGCGCCTGTCCATCATACAAATCAATAATCTACAGTATTGGTGACCTCCTCCACCTTCTCCTCCACCATTACCCTACCTTTTTCTCTGCCTCTTCCACCACCACCACTTTCTCCTCTGCCTCTTCCACCACCACCTCCTCCTCCACCACCACTACCCTACCTTCTCCTCTGCTTCTTCCACCAACACCACTTTCTCCTCTGCCTCTTCCACCTCCACATTTTTCTCCCCCACCTCCACCACTTTCTCCTCTTCCTCTTCCACCTCCACCACCACCCTACCTTCTCCTCTGCCTCTTTCACCTTCTTCTCCTCTACCTCCACCACCACCACTTTCTCCTCTGCCTCTTCCACCACTTGCTCCTCTGCCTCTTCCACCACCACCACCACTACCCTACCTTCTCCTCAGCCTCTTCCACTACCCTACCTTCTCCTCTGCCTCTTCCACTACCCTACCTTCTCCTCAGCCTCTTCCACTACCCTACCTTCTCCTCTGCGTCTTCCATCACCACTACCCAGCCTTCTCCTCCTACCTTCTCCTCTGCCTCTTCCACCTCCACCACCACCCTACCTTCTCCTTCTCCTCCACCACCACCCTACCTTATCCTCTGCCTCTTCCACCTCCACCTTCTCCTCCACTTGGACTTCCGCATTCTCTTATTAGAAAAAAAAAATAATATTCCATCTGTTTCTTTAATGTAGAATTTTATTGGGAGGCGGTTGCCTCAGAACATTTGGAGTGTGATATGGGATAGAGCAGCCAAGACTTCTATCTGTGTGACATATAAAGAAAACCAGTATAAGATAATGCTTCTTTGGTATTATACTCCAAGAGTTCTGCACGCAATTAATCCAATGATCTCCAATCTTTGTTGGAGATGTCAACGGACGGTGGGCACCCTTCCACATATATATTGGCTCTGCCCCCTCATCGTCCCGTACTGGACCCTAGTTAAGGGCCTTATTGCAGCGGTGTCGGGAATAGATATTCCACTGGACCCACTATTTTATCTCTTTAATGTGACCTCAGTTAAGATGAGACGTCACACTCTTAAACTGGTATTACACCTTCTTACAGCTGCCCGATGCCTGATAGCAAATGACTGGAAAATTACTGCACCGCCTACAAGAAATGATCTGTATGCTAGGATATTGGATGTCAGGAATATGGAACACTTAACTGCTAGGCTAGACAACAAACTTGACTTATTTTAAAAAGTTTGGGACCCATGGGACCTCTACTGGGTAGAGGGGAACACTGATCGTACTGCCCCCTCTACCTCTCTAAACAGTCCAGCTGGATGTTGGCCCTCCCCTACCCTCTCCTTCCTCTTTCCCGCCCCCCCCATCTCATGTCTGATTCTTTTTCTCTGTGTCTCGGGTTTCTTATGGTCACACTAGGGAAATGTAGTATTTCCTACCATTACCTGTCCGACATAGTCACCTTGATTTAATCTAACACTAATGTTATTGTTAGCGACAATGTTTTGCTTTTCTTTGTATTTCGGCAGCACTGCGTTGCTATCATGTTTACTGTTTATTTGTAGATCTTTTATTGGAAAATTATTTAAAAAATACAATTATTTAAAAAAAAATTTAGAATTTTATGTTTGTTTGTTTTTTTGTTATTTTAAGCCTCCATTTCCTTCCTTTTTAAACCCCATTCCTTTCATACACTGATTTTAAAGCCATTTTTGGACCCATTCATTTGGGTCCTGATTTTCAAGATGTGTATCTTGTAAGGGTCCATTTACACAGAAAGATTATCTGCCAAAGATTTGAAGCCAAAGCCAGGAATGGATTTGAAAAGATCTCTGGCTTTCCTTTATGACCTGATCTCTGTTTATTTATTTATGTAAATCAGACTTTTATTGAAAGTTTTTACATATATAACAGAAAGGAAGGATAAGCATTAAGGGGCAGTGTCCCCACAGTGAAACTCTGCCAACAATGTATAACACAAAGAAAAATATAAGGAACGTTTTTGGTACAAGCTCCAAAACCAGAACCGTAACACAATAAGTAGAAGGCGGTCAAGTGCTTAGAACCAACAAGAAAATGTTGTGCCAATGCCTTCATGCCCTAGACAGTTTGTGGTATATTACCAAGGTGCACCCAAGCCGGGCAGTGTACTAGAAAGGGAGATTCGGCATTGAACTGAAAGATAGGTGCAATTAACTTAGATTAACGTCAAAAACATAAGAGTAAAAGAGAAAAAGAGAGAAATAAGGACGCCAGAAAATAGTAGAAAGAGTTTGAGAAGAAAGGAGAAGGGAGGGAGGAATCAGAAGGGGAGGGGGGCAGTGTCCAGGGTAACGAGCAACAGGTGACTAAACAAGGTATGGGCATACCAATGATGTTTATGCCGGGTGTAATGCGAAAGCAGGGCTATCTTTGTAAGAGGACCAGGGAAGCCACAGGCGCTCAACTTTAGATCCCTGATCGTCGGCCTCTGTTATCAGAGACTCCATACGGAACAAGAAGTCCATTTCGGTCACCCACTCTGCAACAGAAGGGGGAGCTGTGGACTTCCAGTGTCTGGGTATGACTGTCATAGCCGCCGTCCGGAAATGGCATAGCAGTCCCTTTCTGATAGCGGAAATCGGTCCAGGGATCAATGAGAGCAGGGCAATGCTAGGTGTGGGAGTAAGCTGTTTAACCGTGACGTGTGTAAATCTCAAAAACCTTTCTCCATAAGGGCTGCAGCCATATGCAGTCCCACCAGACATACAACATCGTGCCGAACTCCGCCTCGCAGCGCCAGCATGTCTTGGGCACAGCTGGATAGCAACGGTGTAAGAGCTGGGGGCATCTATACCACCTAGTCAAAACTTTCCTGTGCAATGCAGGCGGTAGGTAGCTTATGCGTTAAAGTAAAGATTTTTAGCTTGTCGGTTTCAGAGAAGGAGACATTAAGGTCCCTCTCACATGCCGTGATGAACGTGAGGTCCCTGTCAGCATCCTTGTCCAAGAGTAGTTGGTACAATGAGAGATAACCTTGATGGGCGGAGTGGCTTCAGATAGCAAAGATTCCAAGTCCATGGAGGAGGTCACCAAGATCCTAGAGGGAAAATGAAGCTGTAGGAAAGCCTTCAGCTGTCCATATTCCAGCCAGGAAAGCGTTCTCTCCGGGCAGGTCCGCTGTAGTTCTGCAAGAGGGCGCAGGGTGGAAGTCCCACTAAGCACCTGATTCAGCCTGGCACCCTCAGATTTAGACCATATTAAGAAGGATTCCCTTCCGACCGCTGGAGTAGAGGCCAGGTTATTGAACAGGGGGCTCATGATGCCTGGATGGTGAGACAGAGTACAGAGGCAAGAGCCTGTCCCAAACCTGTAGGAAGCAGCGGGGAGAAAGTGATGCCTCCAGGCTGACCCACTGCTTAGCCCCAGCGTTATGAAACCAGTCCACCACTCTCAATAGGATCGCAGCCTTATAGTACAGGGATAGGTTCGGTAACCCTGCGCCTCCTGACGGCCTATGCCGGGTGAGTGTTTTAAATTTCAGGCGGGGTCGTAGGGAGCCCCAAATAAATTTTAAGCAGATGGCTTGAAGCTGCTTCAGAAAAGAACAAGGGACCACGATTGGTGAAGCCTGAAAGAAATACAAGAATCTTGGGAGGATGTCCATTTTTATCACATTCATCCTCCCAAACCAAGACAGCTGGGGGCGATTATAAGCGGACAACTCCGTCATCGTGCGCGCCAAGAGGCGGGGGGGATTTGCAGTAAAGATAGTAGTGAGGTCCGTGGGAACCCAAACCCCCAGATACTTAATCGCCTCTGCCTTCCACTTAAAGGAGAAAGCTGTTTTCAGCTGGGCCACCAAGGAGGAAGAGAGGGAAACGTTAAGTGTCTTAGTGTTTTAGAATAATTTACCTTAAAGTTGCTAACCAGTCCAAAGGTCTCAAACATTCTCAAAAGGGCTGGAAATGAGATGAGTGGATTAGTAACGTAAAGAAGGAGGTCGTCCGCGTACAGTGCTAGTTTGTATTGGGAACGGGCCACAGGAATACCCAAGAAGTCCAGGCAAGCCCTGAGGGCCACTGCCAAATGCTCCATTGCCAGTACATACAGCATGGGTGACAAAGAGCACCCTTGTCGAGTGTCGTTTGCAATGGCAAAGGGGGCAGATAGAGTGCCATTGACCCTCACCCTGGCAGTTGGGCAGTGTTGATTTTTTCTAGAAGACCGTTCCCTACTCCCAACTGCGTCAGGGTGGAACGCAAAAATGACCAATGTACTCGGTCGAATGCCTTTTCAGCATCCACCGAGACGAGGCATGCAGGAATTTCAAATTTTTGGGCGTGGGAAAGGAGGATAATTTAAATAAAACTATCTCTGGTTGGGACGAAGCCAACCTGATCCGTGTGAATCAGGGTGGGTAAATGTGGGGCCAGCCTGTTGGCTATTAATTTGGAGAAAAATTTCACGTCCGCATTAATGAGGGAGATCGGCCGACAACAAAAGGAATTGTCCTTCCCAGGTTTGGGGAGCACAACTATCGTGGCCATTAGTGATTGCTGGGGAAAGGGACAAGAAGGGGAAATAGCATTGAAGACCTTGGCCAAAAACAAATTTAGCTGGGGGGTGAAGAGTTTATAAAATTGGGCGGTATAGCCATCTGGACCCGGCTCTTTCCACTAGGTGTGTCTTTGATGACTGCCGCCAATTCATTATCATGGGGCATCCAAGTCACCCGCCACCTCCGAAGGAAGTGTCGGAAGGCCTGTGGCTGCGACATAAGCCTCTACTTTGCCCTGAAAAGCCTGGGCATCCATGTCAGCTAGGGGGCCCTTCAGATTATACAAGGAGTGGTAATAGTCTTGGAATTCTTTCACAATTTCAGCAGGCGAGTCTCTCCCCCAGCGCTTTTAATGAACGTTTACGTTCCCTGAAACGGGCATGTTTTGTGTCCAACAGCTGGAGGAGCTTGCACCTGTCCGCTGTAAGGGAAGCTAGCACAGTGGGGTCGCGAGATCTTTTGTGGTTAACCTCCCCTTTCTGAATTTTAGCTACCAATCGCTGAATAGTAGCGGCATTGTCTCTGTTAAGGCTTATTAGTACCCCTCTGAGCACGCACTTGAGTACCTCCCATTGGAAAGGCAAAGGAGTGTCATCGCCTGATCTCTGTTTATAGTCTGTTTCTGGCTTTGACTTCAAATCTTTGGCAGATAATCATTCTGTGTAAATGGACCCTTAAGTGTTGACTGCTTGTATGATACTTTTTATTCTTTTATATGTACATGTTTTTTTCATGTGTGCCAAAAAAAAAATAAAGGGGGAAACTTCGGTTTAAAAAAAATAAATAAATTAATAAATCTTTAATAAAAATGATCTGATTTTAGAAAAATTTGGGTCCCAATTGATATTGATGGGGTACAGCTTCGAGTCTGCTCAACACTTATGTCCATTTTTTGCAGCATTTTTCATGAAAAGTTTTCTTTCATTCCCTTTGCTGAATAAATGACATTTTTAATAAAGATTCCTTATCTCTCATTATGCGTTAAAAACTTTATTCATCAATGAATCGTAAACAGATTAAATAATTTTTTTTTTTTTCACAAAATACATTTTCCCACCACAACATTTCCCACAGTCTATGGCATATGGCTGTATCCCTTATTTTCCCTTGCATCCAACTTCTTTAGTCACTTGTAATCAAACACCAAACGCTTCAGCTCGGACACACCCAAGCATGCTCGAGTTTTGCTCATCTCTTAACATCTAATCTAATCATAAAAATGTTTTTCCTCTGTGAGTCTTCTGATGTCCAAGAAGATTTGACTTCTGGATAAAACATTTTCCACATTCTGAGCAAGAATATGGCTTCACCCCTGTGTGAATTCTCTGATGTTTAACAAGATCTGACTTCTGAATAAAACATTTCCCACACTCTGAGCATGAAAATGGCTTCTCCGCTAGGTGAATTTTTAGATGTTTGTTAAGATTTGATTTGTAAGCAAAACTTTTCCCACATTCTGAACATGGAAATGGATTGTTCTCTAGGTGAGTTATTAGATGTTTAGTAAGAGTGGATTTGTGAGCAAACCATTTCCCACATTCTGAGCACGAAAAGGGCTTTTCCCCTGAGTGAGTTCTCTGATGTTCAAGAACTTTAGATTTTTCTTTGAAACATTTCCCACATTCTGAGCATGAAAATGGCTTTTCGCTCGTGTGAGTTCTCTGATGTTTAAGAAGATCAGATTTATCAATATGACATTTTCCACATTCTGAGCATGAAAATGGCTTCTCCCCTGTGTGAATTCTCTGATGTCCAACAAGACGTTTTTCCTGACTAAAACACCTCCCACATTCTTGGCATGAAAATGTCATTATCCCTGTGTGTATTTTATGATGTTTAACAAGGCTTGATTTAGTGTAAAAACATTTACCACATTCTGAGCATGAAAATGGCTTCTCCCCTGTGTGAATTCTCTGATGTCCAACAAGACATGATTTCCGAATAAAACGTTTCCCACATTCTGAGCATGAAAATGGCTTTTCCCCAGTGTGAATTCTCTGATGTTCCGCAAGATCAGATTTCTTAAGAAAACATTTGCCACATTCTGAACATGAAAATGGCTTTATCCCTGTGTGAATTCTCAGATGTTGAACGAGGGTCGACTTAACGGAAAAACATTTTCCACATTCTCTGCATTGAAATGTCTTTTCTGAACATGAAAATGGCTTCTTCCCTTTATGAGGTCTTTCATGTTGAGCACCAGTTATGTAACTTTTATTCTGCTTAACAAGCTGTGATGAATAAGTAGATGGGACTGGTATGTAAGGATGAGATGCCAGATCTTTGCTGTGAGAGGTCGTGGGTATATCTGGGGTAATAGAATGTTCTTCATATGTATCTTGTGTGATCTGCCCATCTGCTGTAATATCTGAAGATATCTGATGTCCCTCTGATCTCCGGGTACACTCAGCTGCCAAGAAGAATCACATCTTATGAATTTTGCTTAATATAACATTAAAAAAGTTAATATATTTAACTTTTTTGTGTAACAATCTTGACTGTAATGTTATAAGTGATCCGTTTACCAGTATACGACAC
Source organism: Dendropsophus ebraccatus (assembly GCF_027789765.1). Classification (NCBI taxonomy): domain Eukaryota; kingdom Metazoa; phylum Chordata; class Amphibia; order Anura; family Hylidae; genus Dendropsophus; species Dendropsophus ebraccatus. Next base: position 196,326,071 of record NC_091456.1, on the reverse strand, counting down.
CATGGAACATTCTCATCATCCTATCAGCATCATCACCTGGTCGGAGCGTGCATGTTCCCATCCACAGGTGTGACGGCTCTAGGGTGTAAGCGGCGTGAGACAAGAAGCGTTTCCTAGTACCTTGAGCTGTTTACTCACAAAGGGGCCTATTCCACGGCCGATTATCGCTCCGTGGAATAGAGAGAACGATCAGCTGCTGATCGTGTCATCGGCTAAACGTTCATTTAGGTTTAAACCTAAAATCGTGTAATACACAGCGGGCGACCGACGATTTAAAAACATCATACTTTACCTATCCATGCTGCAGGTCTTCTCCTGCGCTCCTTCTCCCACTCCCGCGCGCAGCAGCAGCTTCAGAGCGGCCTGTCTGAGCTGACAGGCGTGGCCAGTGACTGGCTTGGCGGTCTGTCCGAAGCTGCTGCTGCGCAAGGGACCCGGAAAGGGAGCGCAGGAGAAGACCTGAAGCCTGGTGAGGTAAAGTATGAAACAAGGGCTGCAAGCACATCGGTAACGATGTCCCTGCAGCCCTTGCTAAACGATTATCAGGCCGTGAAATAGGCCCAGTAAACGAGCGCTGATCTACTAGATTGGTGCTCGTTTACATGGTTGATCGGGCCCTGGTTGGCCCGTTGAATAGGACCCTAAGAATACGTGCACACTACCGAATGGCGACAGAAAACCTGCGAGCGGGTTTTCAATCGCCATTCCGTAGTGTGCACGTACCCTAAAATGGAGACAATTGAAGGACGGAAAGTTCTCGATTCCTTCTGGGCTAGGAAACTCATTTAGGGTGCCTTCCCACCTACTGGATCCGCAGCAAGAACCGCTGCAGATCCAGTACCATTCACCCCTATGATAGCACATACTCGCAGCGGGATTGACATCCTGTTGTGAATATGCGCTTTTACCCAACCCCCCCCCCCCCCCCGCACTGTCCGCAGCCCCGCCGCCGCATCCCCCATCCCCGGACGCATCCAGCAGCCCGCATCCCCCCATTCCCGGCCGCATCCTGTAGCCCGCGCCAAGAGCATACATTACCTGCTCTGCGGCGCGGCAGTAAGGCTCCCGGCTCTGAGCGGGACCGGAGCCGGCAGCCTTACTGCAGCCGTGCCGCCGAGCAGGTACTGTATGCTTTCGGCGGCGGGCTGCAGGATGCGGCCGGGGATGGGGGGATGCGGGCGGGGATGGACTGATGCAGGCGGCGGCGGGCTGCAGGATGCGGCCGGGGATGGGGGGGATGCGGCTGCGGGGCTGCGGACACCGGGGGGTTAAGCTGCGAGTATGTGCTATCATAGGGGTGAATGGTACTGGATCCACAGCGGTTCTCGCTGCCAATCCGCAGCGTGACACCCGCTGCGGATCAGGTGTGAAGGCACCCTAAGGCTGGGTTTACAAGTAACTAATCCGCAGCGGATTTAACAATGCGAGTTTGCAGCGGATCCTTCCCTGTCACTTTCAGCGAGATAACATTCGTCGCAACGGAATTGATTCCCGGCGTCTGGACGTCCTGCCCTGCCGCAGCCACTGATTGGCTGAGCCGGATGTCCAGACGCGTGGAACCCATGAGCCAATCCCGTTGCGAGTAAGTAATCTCATTGAAAGTGACAAAAGGATCTGTTGCGAACTCCCATCATGAAATCCGCTGAGGATCCGTTACGTGTACACCCACCCTCCGAAGAAACGTCAGTACAAGATCCTTGGACTCCTTAGAAGGTTTTGTCCTACGTTCTAAAGACTCCATTAGAACAAATGAATATCGGCCGTACTTCTACTGAGAAGACAGTTCCTTGGCAGTGGATGCTCTGTCCGTACCATGGAGGCTCTGGCCTATGTGTCCCTCTAGTTATCGTACATTCATAGACACTGTAGATGGTAGACTGCATTGAGCCGCCTGTACAGCGAGCAGTACAGACCTCAGACTAAAGTTGTCAATAGACCTGAAAAGGGGTGGGGTCAGCATGTGGTGGGTGGAGTATAAGTGGTCCTGGGGGCGGGGCTTAAATGACCCAGGACTCTTTTGCATCTTTCCCTTAGCAGTAAATAGTCAAGTCAGGTGACCTCGATCACAATAGTAATATTAATAATTCCCTTATTATGTAGCAGCCACTGATTCTGCAGCAATGTACTGTGACTGGTGACAATGTACAATGTCACCTGTCACATAATGGGCCCTGATGTCAGCGCTGCCTTCAGGGATGGGGGCTAAAATCTATGTAGAATCCCTGCCAGACCATAGGAAAGAGTCCTGCCCCACCCACCTGATGACAAATCCTGTGACATCATATTCACAGGACAAGAAGAGTGAATGTGATATTATGTCCCCCCTCTCACCACTGATTGTCCTCCCTGTCTCTTCCCGCTGTATAGTGCAGACTCTACAGGACCTGTGCTGACATCATAGTCACATGAGAAGGTCCTTCACAATTTACACTAACATCACTGAATGGTCTTCTGGCTGCCGTTTTGCTGTGATTTGTGCAATTCATGACAGAACTGAAGCAGGGAGATAATACAGCAAGAAAGTATAAGTCTGGAATCCACCACTAGTTCTCAGCATTTAGTGGTCACTACTCACCTGAGCGGTTACCTGTAGTGATGTCCTCCTTATACTGCTCATCACTGCTGTCATCTGTCTCTTCTTTTTTTACTCTTATGTCTATAGCATTAATAAAATTCAGATTCATTCCTATAGTGATGTTCTCCTTATACTGCTCATCGCTGCTCACATCTGTCTCTTCTTTAACTATTATGTCTGTAGCATCAATATAATCCAGATCTTCCCCCTGATTCATAAGATGTGAGAGAAATATTGTACAAGTCATCAGACAGGAGGAGAAGTCAGGTGGGATGTACAGATCATAGGGAACATCTCCATCTACCTGATCCTGATCCTGTGGGAGAAGAGGACGGGGACATCTCTCTGGTGCTGTTCTCTTACTGGATCTGACTGGAGGGAACACATACAGAGACTGAATTCATTCTTTCCATCCAGATAATACAGAGAGGAGGTGTGTATATAGTCCTGTCTATTACCTGCTGATGGGAGGGGCTGCTGATCCTCCAGCATCACATCCTTGTACTGATCCTTGTGTCCTTCTACATACTCCCACTCCTCCATGGAGAAATAGACCGCCACGTCCTGACACCTTATAGGAACCTGACACACACAATGATCACACAGTCATCCCCCCCACCCCTCCAGTGGTGTTACTGTATAATGTCCCAGCATTCCCAGCAGCCACAGTCTCACCTCTCCACTCAGCAGCTCCACCATCTTGTTGGTGACTTCTAGGATCTTCTCTTCCTCCATTTCCTCATGTATCAGGGGCCCCGGGATTGGGCTCAGGGTTCTTCCCCATCCTTCACACCCAGGGGCCCCACAGCGCCCACTAGAGGACTTCTTCACTACTGTGTAATCCTGTGTATGGAGAGACACATTACTATCACTCCATCCATTCCCAGAATCCCTCACCTCTCCAGTCCTATCCATCTGTTATTCCATAGATAAGAATGATGTCATGATGACATCACTCCCAGAATCCCTCACCTCTCCAGTCCTATCCATCTGTTATTCCATAGATAAGAATGATGTCATGATGACATCACTCCCAGAATCCCTCACCTCTCCAGTCCTATCCATCTGTTATTCCATAGATAAGAATGATGTCATGATGACATCACTCCCAGAATCTCTCACCTCCCCAGTCCTATCCATCTGTTATTCCATAGATAAGAATGATGTCATGATGACATCACTCCCAGAATCCCTCACCTCTCCAGTCCTATCCATCTGTTATTCCATAGATAAGAATGATGTCATGATGACATCACTCCCAGAATCCCTCACCTCTCCAGTCCTATCCATCTGTTATTCCATAGATAAGAATGATGTCATGATGACATCACTCCCAGAATCCCTCACCTCTCCAGTCCTATCCATCTGTTATTCCATAGATAAGAATGATGTCATGATGACATCACTCCCAGAATCCCTCACCTCCCCAGTCCTATCCATCTGTTATTCCATAGATAAGAATGATGTCATGATGACATCACTCCCAGAATCCCTCACCTCTCCAGTCCTATCCATCTGTTATTCCATAGATAAGAATGATGTCATGATGACATCACTCCCAGAATCCCTCACCTCTCCAGTCCTATCCATCTGTTATTCCATAGATAAGAATGATGTCATGATGACATCACTCCCAGAATCCCTCACCTCTCCAGTCCTATCCATCTGTTATTCCATAGATAAGAATGATGTCATGATGACATCACTCCCAGAATCCCTCACCTCCCCAGTAAGCAGGAAGAGTATGTGTAGGGTGAGGGTTATTATCCTGTCGGCCATCTTGTCTCTGTCTCTCTCCATGGTTGATGGGTCGGTCTCTTATATAGAAGATATCAGCAGAGGATCCTGGAGGGAAGAGGAGGAGACAATGTAATATCACATATATATATACCTCAGGATGCAGCACGGTCAGTAACACTTGAATACTGTATAAAAATGTAACAAAAAAGTTCATACAAATGTTTAATGTCCCTCAAGATCTGTCAATGTCTACACAACTTATCAGAGACTTCAAAGTATTGAGTCCAGAAGGGGTTAATAGTTCTGCTGTCCCCCAGCTCCTTCCGTTCCGTGTGCTTCCGGTGTTTCCAGGACCTGCCATGATGTCACAGTCATGTGATCAGTCACATGGAGGAGGAGTCACATGATCAGGGGCTGCTGCTCAGTGTATGCAGGACTCTGCTGTGCTGGATGAGCTGAAGTGATGTGTATGCAGCAGAGCTGTGTGTGTGTTATATATGCCTGCAGCAGAGCCCTGTGTGTAATGTACATGTAGCTGAGCTGTATATATAGCTGTCCGCTATATACACACAGATAAGGGTCCGCTATATACACACAGAGAGAAGAGCCCACTATATATACACACAGAGAAGGGTCCGATATATACACACACAGAGAAGGGTCCGATATATACACACACAGAGAAGGGTCCGCTATATACACACACAGAGAAGGGTCCGATATATACACACACAGAGAAGGGTCCGATATATACACACACAGAGAAGGGTCCGATATATATATATATATATATATATATATATACACACACACACACACACAGAGAAGGGTCCGCTATATACACACACAGAGAGAAGGGTCCGCTATATATACACACAGAGAGAAGGGTCCGCTATATATACACACAGAGAGAAGGGTCCGCTATATATATATACACACACAGAAGGGTCCGCTATATACACACACACACACAGAAGGGTCCGCTATATACACACAGAGAGAAGGGTCCGCTATATACACACACAGAGAGAAGGGTCCGCTATATATACACACAGAGAGAAGGGTCCGATATATATATATATATATATATATATATATATATATATATATATATATATATATATATATATATATACACACACACACACACACACACACACAGAGAAGGATCCGAGATATATATATATATATATATATATATATATATATATATATATACACACACACACACACACACACACAGAGAAGGGTCCGCTATATATACACACAGAGAGGTGTCCGCTATATACACACACAGAGAGAAGGGTCCGCTATATATACACACAGAGAGAAGGGTCCGCTATATACACACACAGAGAAGGGTCCGCTATATATACACACAGAGAGAAGGGTCCGCTATATATACACACAGAGAGAAGGGTCCGCTATATATACACACAGAGAGAAGGGTCCGCTATATATACACACAGAGAGAAGGGTCCGCTATATATACACACAGAGAGAAGGGTCCGCTATATATACACACAGAGAGAAGGGTCCGCTATATACACACACAGAGAAGGGTCCGCTATATACACACACAGAGAGGTGTCCGCTATATATACACACAGAGAGAAGGGTCCGTTATATACACACAGAGAGAAGGGTCCGCTATATATACACACAGAGAGAAGGGTCCGCTATATATACACACAGAGAGAAGGGTCCGCTATATATACACACAGAGAGAAGGGTCCGCTATATATATATACACACGCAGAAGGGTCCGCTATATACACACACACACACAGAAGGGTCCGCTATATACACACAGAGAGAAGGGTCCGCTATATACACACACAGAGAGAAGGGTCCGCTATATATACACACAGAGAGAAGGGTCCGCTATATATACACACAGAGAGAAGGGTCCGCTATATATACACACAGAGAGAAGGGTCCGCTATATACACACAGAGAGAAGGGTCCGCTATATACACACACAGAGAAGGGTCCGCTATATACACACACAGAGAGGTGTCCGCTATATATACACACAGAGAGAAGGGTCCGCTATATACACACAGAGAGAAGGGTCCGCTATATATACACACAGAGAGAAGGGTCCGCTATATATACACACAGAGAGAAGGGTCCGCTATATATACACACAGAGAGAAGGGTCCGCTATATACACACAGAGAGAAGGGTCCGCTATATATACACACAGAGAGAAGGGTCCGCTATATACACACACAGAGAAGGGTCCGATATATATATATATATATATATATATACACACACACACACAGAGAAGAGTCCGCTATATACACACACAGAGAAGGGTCCGATATATAGATATATATATATACACACACACACACACACACACAGAGATGTCCGCTATACACACACACAAACAGAGAGGTGTCCACTATATACACACACACACACACAGAAGGGTCCGCTATATATACACAGAGAGAAGGGTCCGCTATATACTCACAGAGAGAAGAGTCCGCTATATACACACACACAGAAGGGTCCGCTATATACACACACACACAGAAGGGTCTGCTATATACACACACAGAGAAGGGTCTGCTATATACACACACAGAGAAGGGTCTGCTATATACATATATATAATATATATATATATATATATATATATATATATATATATATATATATATATACACACACACACACACACACACACACACACACACAAGGGTCCGCTATATACACACACAGAGAGAAGGGTCCGATAAATATACTGTATATGTGTATATATATATATATATATATATATATATATATATACACACACACACAGAAGGGTATGCTATATACACACAGAGAAGGGTACGCTATACACACACACACACACACAGAGAAGGGTCCGCTATATATACACACACACACACAGAAGGGTCCGCTATATACACACACACACACACACACACACAGAAGGGTACGCTATATATACACACAGAGAGAAGGGTCCGCTATATACACACAGAGAGAAGGGTCCGCTATATATACACACACACACACAGAGAAGGGTCCGATATATATATATATATATATATATATATACACACACACAGAAGGGTCCGCTATATATATACACACACAGAAGGGTCCGCTATATACACACACACACACAGAAGGGTCCGCTATATACACACACACACACAGAAGGGTCCGCTATATACACACACACACACACACAGAAGGGTCCGCTATATACACACACACAGAGAAGGGTCCGCTATATACACACATTTTCCAAAGAGTCTGTGAGGAATGAGAAGTGGAATCTGATTGGTTGCTAGGGGCGACTGAGCCAGTTTCCCTATACACCATGTTTGATAAGTCTCCCCCATTGCGTCTGGTCAGTAAGGAGCAGGGTGCGAGCTGTGAGGTCTACTGTAGAGTACAGCCAACTTGGAGCAACTTGCTCGGGTTCGTCCGAACATGCGGCCTATGATTAGCAGCGGCTGCTGAAGTTTAATGTCGCTTTAGGGAGTCCTGGAAAACATAGATACAGCTACAGCCTATTAGCCGCTGCTAATCATAGGCGCACGTTCGGACGAACCTGAGCCTGCTCCAAGTTGTCTCAAGTCTATAGACATTAGAGGAAAGCGTTGATATTTGTCCCGAACGAGGAGAGTCAAAGACATGGAGACTGCTTCACGTATATTTCCCACAATTCCCAGTGAAGAGTGAATGAGCCTGCTAATCTCCACCTCAATATATAAAAACGCCAACAAGCTCTCTCTAACCCCTTCGCGCCCCATGTCGTATCTGGTACGTCATGGCGGCGTAAGGGGAGTTCAGAGCAGGGTCCCACCAGGCCCCAGCTCTGAACAGCGCCGCTCCCAGCTGGTATCTGCCTTCATTAGACGTCACAGGTCCCATCGCCACGCTGGCTAAGTAAGCATCTAAATGCAGCTGTCAAACCTGACAGCTACATTTAAATACTGTGCTCCGCATGCCACATTTCTAAGGGGACTGATCTCTCCTCCGTGATGCGATCCCAGGAGGGAGATCCGTTCTTCTGACCGGGCCTCAGCGTCGCAATGACGCTGATTTTGGCTTGGCAATATATTGCTCTGGTCTGCAGCAGGCCACAGCAATAAATCACTGATCTCAATGATCAGTGCTGTGTATATAGAAGTCCCCCAGGGGGATTAACCCTAACCCCAAGGGGACTTCTAGTTAAAGTAAAAAATAAAAGTAAACATTTTTTTTATTAATAAAAAAATCCCCTCCCCTAATAAAAGTCCAAATCACCCCCCTTTTCCCATTTTATAAATAAATAAATAAACATGTTTAATATCGCTGTGTGCATAATCGCCCAAACTATTAATTAATCACATTCCTGATGTTGCACGGTAAAGGGCGTAAGCGCAAAAAATGTCAAAGTGCAAAATTGTGCATTTTTGGTCGCATCAAATCCAGAAACAATTTAATAAAAATTGATCAAAAAGTTGCATATACGCAATCAAGGTACCGATAGAAAGAACAGATCATGGCGCAAAAAAATGACACCTCACACAGCCCCATAGACCAAAGGATAAAAGCGTTATAAGGACTAGAGACATTTTAAACACTTAGTTTTTTTAAAAAGGTTTTCATTTTTAAAATTTCAGGGTGAACGACGTAAACGTGAAACTCACTGTAATGAAAACAAATTCCTTTTTGTTTCAATTTCAATTTTTTTCCGGTTTTGCTGCATATTTTAGGGGAAAATAAAGTCTGTCAATGCAAAGTACAATTGGTGTCGCAAAAAATAAGGACTCATATGGGTCTCAAGATGAAAAAATACAAGTGCTATGAAGTGCTATGGCCTTTTAAACATAAAGTGGAAAAAGAAAAAAAGAGCAAAAACAAAAATTTGCTTTGACCTTAAGGGGTTAAAGGAGTACTATAGCACTCCAAAAACATGTCCACTTTCTTCCAGGGACAGCACCGCTCTTGTCTATTGTCAGTTCTATTGAAAAGAATGGAGCATAAAGAGGATGTACCACTAGGTACATCCTCTAAGCTGAACCCACGGATCGAACGGCGCTGTCACGGGGAAGCCGGTGCGTTTTTCGGCAGTTCCAGTGCCGTTCGATGCACCGGAACCGGCCAGTGCTTAAGCACTGGAGGCCGGCCAGGCCCCCCCAATGGGAGGGAATTCCCTCCCCTCTATGACGCGGCTCCACTCATTCTAAGGGAGCTGCGTCATACAGGGAAGGGAATTCCCTCCCACTGGGGGCCGGCCGACCTCCAGTGCTTGAGCACCGTCCGTTTCTGATGCATAGAACGGTTCGATCTGTCGGTTCAGCTTAAAAAGGATGTACCTGGTGGTACATCCTCTTTAAATGCAAACCATACCTGACCTAGAGACAAGAGTGGTGCTGTCTCTGGAAGAAAGTGGCTGTGGTTTTGTAGCGTTGGAGAACCCCTTTAACATTGAAAGGATAAAAAAAAAACATAGGCCCAAATACACAGAAAAAAATTTAAAAACTTTGTTTAAAATAAGTTAATAGCAAGTTTTGGGGCCTTAGTTATATTTATTTGGCGGCATCCAACTTCGTCAGCCCCCGGCATTGACATGTTCAGCAATCCAACTCAGACATGCTCAAGTTGCACTCATCTCTACTGATGATATATTGTACAGCTGTGTCGTCGGGATTCTATTTGTCTTTTTACATACTTTTTTCTGTTAAAACACGAGAAAATGAGTACTTTCCTGTGTGACTTCTTTCATGTTTAGAAGATGTGATTTGTGGTTAAAACATTTCCCACATTCTGGACATGGAATCAGCTTCCCGCCTGTGTGACTCCTCTGATGTACAACAAGATTAGATCTCCGACTGAAACATTTCCCGCATTCTGAGCATGAAAATGGCTTTGCTCCTGTGTGAATTCTTTGATGCTCCACAAGATGTGATTTAACAGTATAACATTTCCCGCATTCCAAACATGAAAATGGCTTCTCCCCTGTGTGAATTCTTTGATGCTTAACAAGGTCTGATTTCTGAGAACAACTTTTTCCACATTCTGAACATGAAAATGGCTTTTCCCCTGTATGAGTTCTCTGATGTCTAACCAGATCTGATTTTAGAGTAAAACATTTTCCACATTCCGAACATGAAAATGGCTTCTCTCCTGTATGAAATCTCTGGTGTTTAGCAAGATCTGATTTCCCAGTAAAACATTTACCACATTCTGAACACTTAAATGGCTTCTCTCCTGTGTGAGTTCTTTGATGATCGACAAAGTGTGATTTAACGCTAAAAGATTTCTCACATTCTGAACATGAATAGGGCTTCTCTCCTTTCTGAGTTTTGTGACGTTCAACAATCCTTCTGTGACCTTTATTTTGTTTTACAGACTGTAATGTGTCAGAAGATAGAAGCTTTCTCACTGATGCCAGATCTTTGCTGTGAGGGTCTGGGGGTATATCTGGAGTAATAGAAGGTTCTTCATATGTATCTTGTGTGATCTGACCATCTGCTGTAATATCTGGAGATATCTGATGTCCCTCTGATCTCCGGGTACACTCAGCTGCCAATAGAGAAAAACTTTATTTTATGTTTTTAAATCTAATAATCTTGATAAGATAGATATGTTAGTTACGATTGTTATTACAATCGTTTACTCCATCAAAAGAAGGATTGATGTGCAATTACACCGAGCGATTAGTGAACGAATGCAGAATTACAGCAAACGATTAACAATGATTTTAGGGTCAGGTCTAAATCAGCGACACATGAACGATTTTCTATCTTTGCAATTAAACAGAACGATTATAGCCTAAATTCGAACGATTTACCGATTTTACACACAATAATCGTCCCGTGTAATAAGGCCTTTACTTTATGAGCTCGTTCTCCCAATCGGTACAGGTGTGAGCACTCAGACCCAGGCGATAAAAACTTTTGGCATATCTCTATGACATGTCAAAGGTTTTTTCCAAAAACAGTGACCCTTTAAAGTTGTTGGATTGCTTAGAATTCTGAACTCTTTACCCTTCCTTCTGACCTCCGTTTTTGCTTACTGTTCTTATACCGTCCTTGTACTGCTATCTCCAGTTTGACCTTTATCTACCTGACTATTCTTTATTATGTTTCACTTACCTAGTAAAGGGAACGTCACCCAGTTGTCGCTGACTGCCTTGGGTCGAGATGGTAGAAAGGCAGGGACAGCTGTAGTGATGTCCTCCTTATACTGCTCATCACTGCTCACATCTGTCTCTGGAGCATTAATATTGTTCCCATCTTCCTCCTGATTCATAAGATGTGAGAGAAATATTGTAAAAGTCATCAGACAGGAGGAGAAGTCAGGTGGGATGTACAGATCATAGGGAACATCTCCATCTACCTGATCCTGATCCTGTGGGAGAAGAGGACGGGGACATCTCTCTGGTGCTGTTCTCTTACTGGATCTGACTGGAGGGAACACATACAGAGACTGAATTCATTCTTTCCATCCAGATAATACAGAGAGGAGGTGTGTATATAGTCCTGTCTATTACCTGCTGATGGGAGGGGCTGCTGATCCTCCAGCATCACATCCTTGTACTGATCCTTGTGTCCTTCTACATACTCCCACTCCTCCATGGAGAAATAGACCGCCACGTCCTGACACCTTATAGGAACCTGACACACACAATGGTCACACAGTCATCCCCCCACCCCTCCAGTGGTGTTACTGTATAATGTCCCAGCATTCCCAGCAGCCACAGTCTCACCTCTCCACTCAGCAGCTCCACCATCTTGTTGGTGACTTCTAGGATCTTCTCTTCCTCCATTTCCTCATGTATCAGGGGCCCCGGGATTGGGCTCAGGGTTCTTCCCCATCCTTCACCCCCAGGGGCCCCACAGCGCCCACTAGAGGACTTCTTCACTACTGTGTAATCCTGTGTATGGAGAGACACATTACTATCACTCCATCCATTCCCAGAATCCCTCACCTCCCCAGTCCTATCCATCTGTTATTCCATAGATAAGAATGATGTCATGATGACATCACTCCCAGAATCCCTCACCTCTCCAGTCCCATCCATCTGTTATTCCATAGATAAGAATGATGTCATGATGACATCACTCCCAGAATCCCTCACCTCTCCAGTAAGCAGGAAGAGTATGTGTAGGGTGAGGGTTATTATCCTTTCCACCATCTTGTTTCTGTCTCGCTTCATTGTTGATCAGTCATTCAAAAAAATATCAGCAGAAAATCCTAAATAAAAGATGATAATGTTATTGCGCACACAAAAAACACCATTTTGGGTAGAGGTATTCATTATCCTTTTTTTTATTTTTTATATAAAAGTAAACATGAAAATGTAATCACGAGGTATGGCAGAATCTACACTACAAATAAGGCATACAGACAAGAAGGAGCCTGAATGGCCCTTAGTTACACAGCTAAACAGGTTATGATTAGAGATGAGTGAACCTGGAGCCGAGTCGATTCGAACCCGAACTTTCGGCATTTGATTAGCGGTGGCTGCTTAAGTTGGATAAAGCCCTAAGGCTATGTCGAAATCATGGATATAGTAATTGGCTGTATCCACGTTTTACAGACAACCTTAGAGCTTTATCCAATTTCAGCAGCCCCAGCTAATCAAATGCCAAACGTTCGGGTTCGAATCGACTCGAACCCGAACCCGGTTCGCTCATCTCTAGTTATGATATGTGAACAAGGCCGCCCAACTAGGAGCAACAACAGAATGCAGAACACTCAGGCCCCCTGTGGAACACACAAGGACAAGGGGGAAGAGACGCTAACAATCCAACATTCAACAGACATTTCCAATTCTAGAACAATAGGCATCCCAGGGAGCAAAGAAGGGCAATCCTATTGTTAAGTGAGGCTGTGAGATGTTCCTGTGACCTCATCTCCTTAAAAGGGTTATCCAGCACTACAAAAACATGGCTACTTTCTTCCAGAGACAGCCCCACTCTCGTCTCCAGCTTGGGTGGGGTATTGCTGCTCAGTTCCATTGAAGTGAAAGGAGCTTAATTGCAAACCGCACCTGAACTGGAGACAAGTGTCGTGATGTCTCTGAAAGAAAGTGGCCATATTTTTGTAGCACTGGATAATCCCTTTAACTCAAGGGTAGGGAACATTGGCTCTCCAGCTGTTCAACTCCCATCATGCCTGGAGAGCCAAAGCTTGTCCCCTGCCTTAAAGTGACTGTACCACCAGGCCCAGACTGAAGCACTGGAGGCGGCCGACCCACCCTTAGTGGGAGGAAACCCCCGCACCTCCATGATAGGGTTCCATTGATTCTAATGGAGTCACATCATAGAGGGGCTAGAGTTTCTTCCCACTGGGGGTGGGTCGGCTGCCTCCAGTGCTTCAGCCTGGGCCTGGTGGTACAGTCACTTTAAAGAAGCACTGCAGAATTTCTTTTTAATTTTCCCTCCGTCGGTACACTCACCAGCGATGATCAATGTACTCAGGCACAGCTTCGTTCCGGTCCTGTGGCGCCGTTCAAATCCCATGGGGGTTTCTGAAACCGCTGTTCTGTCTCCATGTCGATTGAAAGCTGGAAGTAACACCCTCTCATAGAGATGCATAAGAGAGCGTGACTTTCGGCCTTTAATCAACATGGAGACAGAAAAGGGGTCCGAAGAGCGGTGACGTGAACGCGTGCAGGATTTGAATGGTTCTGCAGAATCGGAACAAAGCTGTGCCGCGGGACACGATCATACCTGTTGAGTATACGTGCCAGCGCGTAGCGGGGGGACAGATAAAGAAATTTCCGGAGTGCTTCTTTAACTCTGCTGTACAGACTGAAGAGGTGACCGTTCTCTCCCAGATAATCTGCCATGCCTCTGGGGACACTGGTCTAGCCACGTGTCCATATAAGTCATCACACCCCTGTTCAGAGTCTTATAATATATATCAGAAGTGAGCCCCCTGGTGGACATGCCCACCCTACATAGCTGCGTGAACAGCGTGGGCTTACAGACTGTGGTACTCCCCATGACTGAGAGCATATAATGATGCAGCGAGTATACGTGTATTGTTCAGACTAGGGATGGTACGAACCCGAACTCTCGGCAATGATTCCCGCTGTCTGACCGCTCCGTGGAGAGGGTGGATACAGCGGGAGGACCGCCTGGAAAACTGGGATACAGACATAACTATAGGCTGTATCCTAGTTTTTCAGGCGGTCCTCCCGCTGTATCCACCCGCTGTGCGGAGCGGCAGGCAGCGGGAATCTGATGCCGAGCGTTCGGCAGGTTCGGACCATCCCTAGTTCAGACCTAGGGAGATGGGATCTGTCAACCAATCTATCAAAGCTCAATAGAGCACCTGTCCGCGGGTCCACTACGTCGGCAAACTGAAATAGCCCTATGTCACCACCAGGGAGTCCATACTAGCAGAGAAAGATGGGATAAGAAGAAAAGATAACAATGGGGAACTCGAAGGGTATGTTCACACTGAGCAACTGTGGCGGAATTCCACCTGCCTCTCTATGTGAGGGCTCACGTGCATCGCTCTCTGCTTAAAGAATTGACATGTCTTTGGGACACGTGGGACTTCAACCTGAGTCTGCTGCACGGCCTCCGCTTGAAATATTGGCGCCTATTCCTTAGTGGGAACATACCCTTAATCCATAACTACTTACACGCTATGAGACCGTAATTCACATGGCCGCCATTCTCATCCAATTACAGTCTCATGGCGCAATCTTCTCCGTCTCATCAACCAGAAACATAAGAAAAGCTACTGAATCAGATGTATGTTCCCCAAAGTGATAAAAAATACAACAGATCCCAATATAAACATCAACAGAGCCACAAAGACCTGGAATTCGAGGATAAAATAAGAAATAAAAAAGCTTACAGGAGCTGTGTGCTTCCCCTGTGCTTCCAGGACCTGCCATGATGTCACAGTCATGTGATCAGTCACATGGAGGAGGAGTCACATGATCAGGGGCTGCTGCTCAGTGTATGCAGGACTCTGCTGTGCTGGATGAGCTGAAGTGATGTGTGTGCAGCAGAGCTGTGTGTGTGTGAGGTGTGTGGAGCAGAGCTGTGTGTGTGTGTGTGTGTGTGTGTTATATATGCCTGCAGCAGAGCCCTGTGTGTAATGTACATGTAGCTGAGCTGTATATGTGTAATGTACATGTAGCTGAGCTGTATATGTGTAATGTACATGTAGCTGAGCTGTATGTGTGTGTAATGTACATGTAGCTGAGCTGTATGTGTGTGTAATGTACATGTAGCTGAGCTGTATGTGTGTAATGTACATGTAGCTGAGCTGTATATGTGTAATGTACATGTAGCTGAGCTGTATATGTGTGTAATGTACATGTAGCTGAGCTGTATATATGTGTAATGTACATGTAGCTGAGCTGTATGTGTGTAATGTACATGTAGCTGAGCTGTATGTGTGTAATGTACATGTAGCTGAGCTGTATATGTGTAATGTACATGTAGCTGAGCTGTATATGTGTAATGTACATGTAGCTGAGCTGTATGTGTGTAATGTACATGTAGCTGAGCTGTATATGTGTAATGTACATGTAGCTGAGCTGTATATGTGTAATGTACATGTAGCTGAGCTGTATATATGTGTAATGTACATGTAGCTGAGCTGTATGTGTGTAATGTACATGTAGCTGAGCTGTATATGTGTGTAATGTACATGTAGCTGAGCTGTATGTGTGTAATGTACATGTAGCTGAGCTGTATATGTGTAATGTACATGTAGCTGAGCTGTATGTGTGTGTAATGTACATGTAGCTGAGCTGTATGTGTGTAATGTACATGTAGCTGAGCTGTATGTGTGTAATGTACATGTAGCTGAGCTGTATGTGTGTGTAATGTACATGTAGCTGAGCTGTATGTGTGTAATGTACATGTAGCTGAGCTGTATGTGTGTAATGTACATGTAGCTGAGCTGTATATGTGTAATGTACATGTAGCTGAGCTGTATGTGTGTAATGTACATGTAGCTGAGCTGTATGTGTGTAATGTACATGTAGCTGAGCTGTATGTGTGTAATGTACATGTAGCTGAGCTGTATGTGTGTAATGTACATGTAGCTGAGCTGTATGTGTGTAATGTACATGTAGCTGAGCTGTATATGTGTGTAATGTACATGTAGCTGAGCTGTATATGTGTGTAATGTACATGTAGCTGAGCTGTATATGTGTAATGTACATGTAGCTGAGCTGTATGTGTGTAATGTACATGTAGCTGAGCTGTATATGTGTGTAATGTACATGTAGCTGAGCTGTATATGTGTAATGTACATGTAGCTGAGCTGTATGTGTGTAATGTACATGTAGCTGAGCTGTATATATGTGTAATGTACATGTAGCTGAGCTGTATATATGTGTAATGTACATGTAGCTGAGCTGTATGTGTGTAATGTACATGTAGCTGAGCTGTATGTGTAATGTACATGTAGCTGAGCTTTATATATGTGTAATGTACATGTAGCTGAGCTGTATATGTGTAATGTACATGTAGCTGAGCTGTATATGTGTGTAATGTACATGTAGCTGAGCTGTATATGTGTAATGTACATGTAGCTGAGCTGTGTGTGTAATGTACATGTAGCTGAGCTGTATATGTGTGTAATGTACATGTAGCTGAGCTGTATATATGTGTAATGTACATGTAGCTGAGCTGTATGTGTGTAATGTACATGTAGCTGAGCTGTATGTGTAATGTACATGTAGCTGAGCTTTATATATGTGTAATGTACATGTAGCTGAGCTGTATATGTGTAATGTACATGTAGTTGAGCTGTATATGTGTGTAATGTACATGTAGCTGAGCTGTATGTGTGTAATGTACATGTAGCTGAGCTGTATGTGTGTAATGTACATGTAGCTGAGCTGTATATGTGTGTAATGTACATGTAGCTGAGCTGTATATGTGTAATGTACATGTAGCTGAGCTGTATATGTGTGTAATGTACATGTAGCTGAGCTGTATATGTGTAATGTACATGTAGCTGAGCTGTATGTGTGTAATGTACATGTAGCTGAGCTGTATGTGTGTAATGTACATGTAGCTGAGCTGTATATGTGTGTAATGTATATGTAGCTGAGCTGTATATGTGTAATGTACATGTAGCTGAGCTGTATATATGTGTAATGTACATGTAGCTGAGCTGTATATATGTAATGTACATGTAGCTGAGCTGTATATGTGTGTAATGTACATGTAGCTGAGCTGTATATATGTAATGTACATGTAGCTGAGCTGTATATGTGTGTAATGTACATGTAGCTGAGCTGTATATATGTAATGTACATGTAGCTGAGCTGTATATATGTGTAATGTACATGTAGCTGAGCTGTATATATGTAATGTACATGTAGCTGAGCTGTATATGTGTGTAATGTACATGTAGCTGAGCTGTATATGTGTGTAATGTATATGTAGCTGAGCTGTATATGTGTAATGTACATGTAGCTGAGCTGTATGTGTGTAATGTACATGTAGCTGAGCTGTATATATGTGTAATGTACATGTAGCTGAGCTGTATATGTGTAATGTACATGTAGCTGAGCTGTATATATGTGTAATGTACATGTAGCTGAGCTGTATATGTGTGTAATGTACATGTAGCTGAGCTGTATGTGTGTAATGTACATGTAGCTGAGCTGTATATGTGTAATGTACATGTAGCTGAGCTGTATGTGTGTAATGTACATGTAGCTGAGCTGTATATGTGTAATGTACATGTAGCTGAGCTGTATATGTGTAATGTACATGTAGCTGAGCTGTATATGTGTGTAATGTACATATAGCTGAGCTGTATATGTGTAATGTACATGTAGCTGAGCTGTGTGTGTAATGTACATGTAGCTGAGCTGTATATGTGTGTAATGTACATGTAGCTGAGATGTATATGTGTAATGTACATGTAGCTGAGCTGTATGTGTGTAATGTACATGTAGCTGAGCTGTATATATGTGTAATGTACATGTAGCTGAGCTGTATATATGTAATGTACATGTAGCTGAGCTGTATATATGTAATGTACATGTAGCTGAGCTGTATATGTGTGTAATGTACATGTAGCTGAGCTGTATATGTGTGTAATGTATATGTAGCTGAGCTGTATATGTGTAATGTACATGTAGCTGAGCTGTATATATGTGTAATGTACATGTAGCTGAGCTGTATGTGTGTAATGTACATGTAGCTGAGCTGTATATGTGTAATGTACATGTAGCTGAGCTGTATATGTGTAATGTACATGTAGCTGAGCTGTATATATGTGTAATGTACATGTAGCTGAGCTGTATATGTGTGTAATGTACATGTAGCTGAGCTGTATGTGTGTAATGTACATGTAGCTGAGCTGTATATATGTAATGTACATGTAGCTGAGCTGTATGTGTGTAATGTACATGTAGCTGAGCTGTATGTGTGTAATGTACATGTAGCTGAGCTGTATATGTGTAATGTACATGTAGCTGAGCTGTATATGTGTAATGTACATGTAGCTGAGCTGTATATGTGTAATGTACATGTAGCTGAGCTGTATATGTGTGTAATGTACATATAGCTGAGCTGTATATGTGTAATGTACATGTAGCTGAGCTGTGTGTGTAATGTACATGTAGCTGAGCTGTATATGTGTGTAATGTACATGTAGCTGAGATGTATATGTGTAATGTACATGTAGCTGAGCTGTATGTGTGTAATGTACATGTAGCTGAGCTGTATGTGTGTAATGTACATGTAGCTGAGCTGTATATGTGTAATGTACATGTAGCTGAGCTGTATGTGTGTAATGTACATGTAGCTGAGCTGTATATATGTGTAATGTACATGTAGCTGAGCTGTATATGTGTAATGTACATGTAGCTGAGCTGTATATATGTGTAATGTACATGTAGCTGAGCTGTATGTGTGTAATGTACATGTAGCTGAGCTGTATATGTGTAATGTACATGTAGCTGAGCTGTATATGTGTAATGTACATGTAGCTGAGCTGTATATATGTGTAATGTACATGTAGCTGAGCTGTATATGTGTGTAATGTACATGTAGCTGAGCTGTATGTGTGTAATGTACATGTAGCTGAGCTGTATATATGTAATGTACATGTAGCTGAGCTGTATGTGTGTAATGTACATGTAGCTGAGCTGTATGTGTGTAATGTACATGTAGCTGAGCTGTATATGTGTAATGTACATGTAGCTGAGCTGTATATGTGTAATGTACATGTAGCTGAGCTGTATATGTGTAATGTACATGTAGCTGAGCTGTATATGTGTGTAATGTACATATAGCTGAGCTGTATATGTGTAATGTACATGTAGCTGAGCTGTGTGTGTAATGTACATGTAGCTGAGCTGTATATGTGTGTAATGTACATGTAGCTGAGATGTATATGTGTAATGTACATGTAGCTGAGCTGTATGTGTGTAATGTACATGTAGCTGAGCTGTATATGTGTGTAATGTACATGTAGCTGAGCTGTATATGTGTAATGTACATGTAGCTTAGCTGTATGTGTGTAATGTACATGTAGCTGAGCTGTATGTGTGTAATGTACATGTAGCTGAGCTGTATGTGTGTAATGTACATGTAGCTGAGCTGTATATATGTGTAATGTACATGTAGCTGAGCTGTATATGTGTAATGTACATGTAGCTGAGCTGTATATGTGTGTAATGTACATGTAGCTGAGCTGTATGTGTGTAATGTACATGTAGCTGAGCTGTGTGTGTAATGTACATGTAGCTGAGCTGTATGTGTGTAATGTACATGTAGCTGAGCTGTATATATGTAATGTACATGTAGCTGAGCTGTATGTGTGTAATGTACATGTAGCTGAGCTGTATATGTGTGTAATGTACATGTAGCTGAGCTGTATATGTGTGTAATGTACATGTAGCTTAGCTGTATGTGTGTAATGTACATGTAGCTTAGCTGTATGTGTGTAATGTATCATTATTATTATTATGCAAAAAGTGTTTAGGAGTGATAAGGTAAGAATTTTTTTGTTTGTGAGTTAAACTCCTTGCTGGTGATGGGTTTCAGGGCTCTTTATATCACTGATAACAATTGCAGATACCTGTGCTAATTAGTTTGACAGGTGTGTCCAATTAAAGGCAAAATTAAGAAAAAGATCTTTTGGCTGCTGAGAAGCAACAAATTGTGGAGTGTTTAGGTCACAGCCTGACTACAATCACCACGGCCAAGACACTTCATGGTGATCATCGCACAATCAGGAAGTATGTAGCTGTTTCCCAGCACACACGTGTGCACACTGATAAGGGAAAATGGCGGACTCTTTCCAACAGGCAATTACGTCAGGTTAAAAGAGCAGAAATGCCGTGTCATAGCAGCAGACAGGTTTTTGAAGCTTCTGGTGCCTCCAATGTCCCCCAAACAACAAGATGCAGGGTCCTTCAGAGGATTGCAGCTGTGTGTAAGCCATCCTGTCCACCTCCTCTATCCGCTGCACACAAGCAGAAACAGCTCCAGTGGCCAAACAATACATGAAGACTGACCAATGAGTGCCGTGCAACGCTCGATGGTCCAGATGGATGGAGTAGAGGATGGCTGGGTGATGGACACCCCATGCAAACACGGCTACAGCCCCAACAAGGTGGAGGTGGAGTAATGTTTTGGGCTGGAATCATGGGGAGAGAGATTGTCGGCCCCTTTAGGATCCCTGAAGGGGTAAAGATGAATTCTATAATGTAGGTGGAGTTTCTCTAACAGCACTTGCTGCCATGGTTCAAGCAGAAGAAGCGTGATGATTTTCATGCATAATGCACCAATGTCTGATGCTGCAAATAACTAGAGATGAGCGAACCTGGAGCATGCTGGAGTCGATCCAAACCCGAACGTTCGGCATTTGATTAGCCAGGGCTGCTGAACTTGGATAAATCCCTAAGGCTATGTGGGAATCATGGATATAGTCATTGGCTGTATCCATGTTTTCCAGACAACCTTAGAGCTTTATCCAAGTTCAGCAGCCGCCGCTAATCAAATACTGAACGTTCGGGTTCGGATGGACTCGAACCCGAACCTGGTTCGCTCATCTCTACAAATAACACATCTGCATCTCTCAAACGCTATGGACATAAAAAGGGACAAACTTATGGTGTGGCCTCCATGCTCCCCTGACCTCAACCCCATTGAGAACCTCTGGAGCATCATCAAAAGGAGTGTCTATGACGGAGGGAGGCAGTCTATGACGGAGGGAGGCAGTCTGTGATGGAGGGAGGCAGTCTATGGTGGAGGGAGGCAGTCTATGACGGAGGGAGTGAGGCAGTCTATGGTGGAGGGAGGCAGTCTATGATGGAGGGAGGCAGTCTATGGTGGAGGGAGGCAGTCTATGGTGGAGGGAGGCAGTCTATGGTGGAGGGAGGCAGTCTATGATGGAGGGAGGCAGTCTATGATGGAGGGAGGCAGTTCACATCTAAGCAACAGCTCTGGGAGGCGATTCTGTCCTCTAAAAAACAATTGAAGCAGAAACCAACGAAAAACTGACAAATTCAATGGACGAGAGAGATCACAAGCTTCTGTCCTACAAGGCTCCTATGTGCAAATGTAACATCACCTAGAAGACATTTTTGACTTGAAAACTTTTTGATTTCAGTTTGTAATAATCTGCTAATTCTTATAATGTCACAAATGACAATTCTTTTGTTCTTAATGAAAATAAAAAGGTTAAAAACGCTGCACAAAACATGCATTTTGAGTGTTTATTTTTTTTTCTGTAAATATAATATAATATATAATGTCATCATAGGCAGTTTGTTCAAAAATGAATAGTTGATGACTGGAAAATTACAATGACTGCAATTCATATTGGTAATTTTGGAAAATTTTAAAAAAAAAATTGGGGGGGGGGGAAATTTTGAGAAAATATTTGCATTATATTTTGGAATTGTATAACTCTGTAAAAATGAAAATCGAGGGGGCAGTGCATCAATGGGGACTCTTGAATAAATTCTCCATTGGATATTTTGCTGATCTCCTTGAGCTCAGTGATTGTTGTGTTTTGCTTATAACAATGAACCTCAGAAGTCTTTCTTTCCGATTTCTCCTCACAGATAATGTGTTGCTGCACATCTTATGGGAAAATGAAAAGATTCACTACGAAGTTTGAATAGTCAAACAAGCAAGAGCCCCTCAGACAGTCGGGCCTGTCTGCTATGTTCCTTTCCTGTCCTCATGATACAGTTGAGACCTTCTGCTCCTATTACTAATCACAGTACAATCTCCCCAACGCCCACCTTCGTCCTCTCCACCGATGGCACGCCGTCCGTGCATATGCGCAGCCAGCAGACCTTCCCTGCCCCCACCAATAGGTTTTATACTCCCCTATCAGCGTCTCCGAGCTGGCCTAGTCCCTCCAGGACCTGATGGCCTTTCTTTCCCATATTATAGGACTATCTCCTCTGATCTCTCCAATGCCTTAATCTTGCATGCAGGGCCATATTTACCACTAGGTACCTGTGGTCCAGTGCCGGGGGCAACACCAGGGAGCAGGGGGAAGGAAAGTTTTTTTAGTTTTAAATTTTATTTTTAGTCTCTCACCTCCTGTTCAGACTTGCCAGTAAATCTTGTGTCTTTTTGATGGGGGTGGGGTGTGGGGGGGGGGTGTATGGCGGTATTGGTCAGGTCTGGTATGTCGGTGTTATCCAGTCACAGTGTGGTGGTATTGGTCAGGTCTGGTGTGGCGGTGTTATCCAGTCACAGTATGGTGGTATTGGTCAGGTCTGGTATAGTGGTGTTATCCAGTCACAGTATGGTGGTATTGGTCAGGTCTGGTATGGCGGTGTTATCCAATCACAGTATGGTGGTATTGGTCAGGTCTGGTATGGCGGTGTTATCCAGTCACAGTATGGTGGTATTGGTCAGGTCTGGTGGTGTTGGTCAGGTCTGGTATGGCGGTGGTAAATGTGACGCCAGGAGCTATTACCTACCAATCTACCAATCCTGTGGTGAGAATTCCTTCAGACAATATGCAGCGGCCTCTAATCATTGCTTCATTGTGGAAATGTTTTTATGTTTTAAGCCGTTAAAAACCATGAAAAAAATGAGGGTCTGGCTTCTGCTGCATGTGGTGACGTACAGTAAATGTGGGAACGCGGCCTAAGACTGATCAGATATCAATATGATGATCAGAAACTAGAAAATCCTGATGCTGATTGGTGAGAGAAGATGGGGGGGGTCTGCAGGTGTAGTGCCGGGGGCAGCGGCAGCTGGGAATACCGGCCCGCTTTCAGGAACTGCTGCCACACTCCAGCCACATGAGGTCTAGCATTGTCCTATATTAGGAGGAACCCCAACCGCACCAGCATATGGTCTCACAAGGGCTCGGAGGGTCTCATCTCGGTACCTAATGGCAGTCAGGCTACCTCTGGCAGCACATGGAGGGCTGTGCCCCCCCCCACCCACACACACACACCATTACTGACCCCCTGCCAGACCGCTCATGCTGAAGGACGTTGCAGGCAGAAGATCGCTCTCTACGGCGTCTCCAGACTCTGTCACGTCTGTCACATGTGCTCAGTGTGAACCTGCTCTCATCAGTGAGGAGCACAGGGGGCACCAGCGGTGAATCTGCCATTCCTGGTGATCTCTGATAAATGCCAAGCGTCCTGCACGGTTTTGGGCTGTGAGCATAACCCCCATCTGTGGATGTTGGGCCCTCATACCATCCTCATGGAGTCGTTTTCTAACCGTTTGTACAGACACATGCAAATTTGTGGCCTGCTGGAGGTCATTGTGCAGGGCTCTGGCAGTGCTCCTCCTGTACCTCCTTGCACAAAGGCGGAGGTAGCGGTCCTGCTGCTGGGTTGTTGCCCTCCTACGGCCTCCTCCACATCTCCTGGTGTACTGGCCTGTCTCCTGGTAGCACCTCCAGCCTCTGGACACTACTCTGACAGACACAGTAAACCTTCTTGCCATATCTCGCATTAATGTGCCATCCTGGATGAGCTGCACCACCTGAGCCACTTGTGTGGGTTGTAGACACCGCCTCATGTTACCTCTCTGGGTGAGAGCAAAGACAAAATGCAATACTGACCAAAAAACAACCAGAAGGGATGAGAAAAGATAAATGTTTTGTGGTCCCCACCTGCAGAACTTTCCTCTATATGGTTGTCCTGCTATTTGCCGATCATTTCTACCTGTTAATTGTTCCATTTGCACAAAAGCAGCAGAAATGCATTCCCCATCAGTGTTGCTTCATACCTGCTCATGGGGATTTCATATAGGTGCGACTGACTTGGCGACATACAGGCAATCTCTATAGGGAGGTGCCCGCCACAAAGTAGCTGCATATGCTGATTTGCTTGTTTTCTTGTCCTCGTCTCGGACATTCAACACTCTTTCTCCTTCCGAGGGTGGATCGACTCTCGGTCCTATATGGGAACGATCTCTTCCCGGCCCTAACAGTCCACGTACCACATGTCTTTCTGAAATCATTGACCTTCCTACTGGGTAAATTTATGTAGGCAAATGAGCCGGCTCCACATTGCCCTCTTTCCGATGACAACATTGGGTTCCTTGACATCACCATCATCAACATCAAGTATCCCATCCGCTATGGGTTGAGGAACCTTGTTCAAATCTTCCCGCTACTATAGAAACACAGCCTTGTGTCATTACAGTAACAGGAACATTTGAACAGGTCCGGAGCTCCCGTCATCAGTTCCCGATTTCGGCCTGCAGCTTCATGCTCCATACCATCCATGATCCATGGAAGGTTGGGCTGCCCCTTTGTTGCCTCCAATGATGTTTTCAGCAGGCAGGACTTTCTTTTTGGAGCATGTTATGGCCCGATTTACAACATAGAAACAAAGCTTACATTTTGAAAACAAACTTTTTTATTTTTTATTTTTATTAAAGGGCTTAGAAAAACATGGCCACTTTCTTCCAGAGACAGCACCGATCTTGTCTCCAGGTCAGGTGCGGTTTGCAATTAAGCTCCATTCACTTCAATGGAACTGAATTACAGAACCTGCACCCAAACTGGAGACAAGGGCAGTGCTGTCTCTGGAAGAAAGCGGCCATGTTTTTGCAGCGCTGGATAACCCCTTTAACAACTGGTAACAAAATTGTAGATGTGGTATAATCTATGGTAATAAATAGTTGTGTCATCCGGATTATATTCGCTTTATTAATATCAGGCGTTTGTTGGCAATTGCAGATTTTTTTCCTAAAGTCATTTACTTCTCTAAATTGTCTTCTGCCTGTGTGATTTCTTTCATGGCGTGAAGTCTCAGATCTGATTTCAGAGAATAACTTGTTCCACATTCAGAGCGCGAAAATGGCTTCTCCCCGGCGTGAGTTTTCTGATGAGAAGCAAGATGTTTTTTCCGGAAAAAACATTTCCCACATTCTGAACATGAAAATGGCATCTCCCCTGTGTGACTCTTTTGATGTGCAGCAAGATCTGCTTTCCGATTAAAACGTTTGCCACATTCCAAACATGGAAATGGCTTATCCCCAGTGTGAGTTCTCTGATGACTAAGAAGATCTGATTTCTGAGAACAACATTTTCCACATTCTGAACATAAAAATGGCTTCTCCCCTGTATGAGTTCTGTGATGTCTAACCAGATCTGATTTTAAAGTAAAACATTTGCCACATTCTGAGCATGAAAAGGGCTTCTCACCTGTGTGAAATCTCCGGTGTTTAGCAAGATCTGATTTCACAGCAAAACATTTCCCACATTCTAAACATTTAAATGGCTTCTCTCCTGTGTGAGTCCTTTGATGATAGACAAGATGTGATTTAACTCTAAAACATTTCCCACATTCTGAACATGAATAGGGCTTCTCTCCTTTCTGAGATATGTGACGTTCAACAATCCTTCTGCGACCTTTATTTGGTTTCACAGACTGTAATGTGTCAGAAGATAGAAGCTTTCTCAATGATGGCAGATCTGTGCTGTGAGGGGCTGGGGGTATATCTGGGGTAATAGAAGGTTCTTCATATGTATCTTGTGTGATCTGACCATCTGCTGTAATATCTGGAGATATCTGATGTCTCTCTGATCTCCCAATACAGTTGTCTGAAGAAAAAAAGGAGTTTATATTTTTTACTCAGATTTGATCACAAATATATGTATTTATTTTTTTTATATTCATTTCTAAAATATTCCTAAAAAAATACAAATACAAAGTGTCTGCTACTTATTATGTAATATTTTTATCCACCATTTATATGTGCATTTTAGCTAAATCTGTAAAAGAATATACAGGACAGGACACAGAGCTTATAACATTCCCCACAGAATAGTTACAGCCGGTGACTGAGGAGAATGTGTGACTGTTCTCTGCATTTACTGGTCACTACTCACCTGGGCGGTTACCTGTAGTGATGTCCTCCTTATACTGCTCATCACTGCCGTCATCTGTCTCTTCTTTTACTATTATGTTTATACCATCAGTATAGCTCAAATCTTCTCCCTGATTCATAAGATGTGAGAGAAATATTGTGTCATCAGACAGGAGGAGAAGTCAGGTGGGATGTACAGATCATAGGGAACATCTCCATCTACCTGATCCTGATCCTGTGGGAGAAGAGGACGGGGACATCTCTCTGGTGCTGTTCTCTTACTGGATCTGACTGGAGGGAACACATACAGAGACTGAATTCATTCTTTCCATCCAGATAATACAGAGAGGAGGTGTGTATATAGTCCTGTCTATTACCTGCTGATGGGAGGGGCTGCTGATCCTCCAGCATCACATCCTTGTACTGATCCTTGTGTCCTTCTACATACTCCCACTCCTCCATGGAGAAATAGACCGCCACGTCCTGACACCTTATAGGAACCTGACACACACAATGGTCACACAGTCATCCCCCCCACCCCTCCAGTGGTGTTACTGTATAATGTCCCAGCATTCCCAGCAGCCACAGTCTCACCTCTCCACTCAGCAGCTCCACCATCTTGTTGGTGACTTCTAGGATCTTCTCTTCCTCCATTTCCTCATGTATCAGGGGCCCCGGGATTGGGCTCAGGGTTCTTCCCCATGCTTCACACCCAGGGGCCCCACAGCGCCCACTAGAGGACTTCTTCACTACTGTGTAATCCTGTGTATGGAGAGACACATTACTATCACTCCATCCATTCCCAGAATCCCTCACCTCTCCAGTCCTATCCATCTGTTATTCCATAGATAAGAATGATGTCATGATGACATCACTCCCAGAATCCCTCACCTCTCCAGTCCTATCCATGTTATTCCATAGATAAGAATGATGTCATGATGACATCACTCCCAGAATCCCTCACCTCTCCAGTCCTATCCATCTGTTATTCCATAGATAAGAATGATGTCATGATGACATCACTCCCAGAATCCCTCACCTCCCCAGTCCTATCCATCTGTTATTCCATAGATAAGAATGATGTCATGATGACATCACTCCCAGAATCCCTCACCTCCCCAGTAAGCAGGAAGAGTATGTGTAGGGTGAGGGTTATTATCCTCTCGGCCATCTTGTCTCTGTCTCTCTCCATGGTTGATGGGTCGGTCTCTTATATAGAAGATATCAGCAGAGGATCCTGAATAGTACAGATAGATAAATAACATACAATATTAGAAATAATAGGGGAAACCATTTGGGGTGTATTGAGGTGTAGATGACGTCTTCTCTCTATGTATCTCGCTCTCGGAGTCGGGGATGGTGTGTTGGTCGCTCCTCCATATTTGCGGTTGTGTATTGATGCTGGTGTGACGGGACACTGAGCAGATGTTTTGTTGGGTCAGTAACCGGGGGTCACATAGTCCGGGGCTGTTATAGTACACGAGGGGAGGGGAGATTAACAATACACATGAGGAGACAAGACTGTCAGTACACAAGGGGCGAGGAGACTGTCGGTACATGAGGGGAGAGGAGACTGTCGGTACACGAGGGGAGAGGAGACTGTCGGTACATGAGGGGAGAGGAGACTGTCGGTACATGAGGGGAGAGGAGACTGTCGGTACATGAGGGGAGAGGAGACTGTCGGTACATGAGGGGAGAGGAGACTATAAAAAGTGCTCGTACTTACCGTATACACTTCCCCCCGTCTATACACAATATAGATATTTGAAGTGGAAAAACTACTTGAAGAATTTTGTTGAAAAAAAAAACTGAGGTTCTTAGCGAATCATTGTATCAAATAGAGTGTAAGGCGACCTCAGAGAGAGAGAGAGAGATGGCTCCTACACTGACAGCGCCCTCTCCTGGCTGATACTAAGCCTATACACCGGCCACACAGGCTCCATCCAGTCTCTGCCTACACCCCCCACAGGAGATGGAGGAAACACAGCTACACGGAGACAGACGCTTCCCTCACATGTAGCAGGGAATAACAGACAAGATGGCGAACACTACAATACATATATACACAGTATACAGGAGCACACCGCCATATACAGCTAATATACAGGTAATCCTCCTACTGCTGTCACCCAGCTCCTTCCCTGACTCCAGGACCTGCCATGATGTCACAGTCATGTGATCAGTCACATGGAGGAGGAGGAGTCACATGATTAGGAGCTGCTGCTCAGTGTATGCAGGACTCTGCTGTGCTGGATGAGCTGAAGTGATGTGTGTGGAGCAGAGCTGTGTGTGTGTGATGTGTGTGGAGCAGAGCTGTGTATGTGTGTGTTATATATGCCTGCAGCAGAGCCCTGTGTGTAATGTACATGTAGCTGAGCTGTATATGTGTAATGTACATGTAGCTGAGCTGTATATGTGTAATGTACATGTAGCTGAGCTGTATATATGTGTAATGTACATGTAGCTGAGCTGTATATGTGTGTAATGTACATGTAGCTGAGCTGTATATGTGTAATGTACATGTAGCTGAGCTGTATATGTGTGTAATGTACATGTAGCTGAGCTGTATGTGTGTAATGTACATGTAGCTGAGCTGTATATGTGTGTAATGTACATGTAGCTGAGCTGTATGTGTGTAATGTACATGTAGCTGAGCTGTATATGTGTAATGTACATGTAGCTGAGCTGTATATGTGTAATGTACATGTAGCTGAGCTGTATATGTGTAATGTACATGTAGCTGAGCTGTATATGTGTGTAATGTACATGTAGCTGAGCTGTATATATGTAATGTACATGTAGCTGAGCTGTATATGTGTGTAATGTACATGTAGCTGAGCTGTATGTGTGTAATGTACATGTAGCTGAGCTGTATATGTGTAATGTACATGTAGCTGAGCTGTATATGTGTAATGTACATGTAGCTGAGCTGTATATGTGTAATGTACATGTAGCTGAGCTGTATGTGTGTAATGTACATGTAGCTGAGCTGTATATATGTGTGTAATGTACATGTAGCTGAGCTGTATGTGTGTAATGTACATGTAGCTGAGCTGTATGTGTGTAATGTACATGTAGCTGAGCTGTATGTGTGTAATGTACATGTAGCTGAGCTGTATATGTGTAATGTACATGTAGCTGAGCTGTATATGTGTGTAATGTACATGTAGCTGAGCTGTATATGTGTAATGTACATGTAGCTGAGCTGTGTATGTGTAATGTACATGTAGCTGAGCTGTATATGTGTAATGTACATGTAGCTGAGCTGTATATGTGTGTAATGTACATGTAGCTGAGCTGTATATGTGTGTAATGTACATGTAGCTGAGCTGTATATGTGTAATGTACATGTAGCTGAGCTGTATATGTGTAATGTACATGTAGCTGAGCTGTATATGTGTGTAATGTACATGTAGCTGAGCTGTATATGTGTGTAATGTACATGTAGCTGAGCTGTATATGTGTGTAATGTACATGTAGCTGAGCTGTATATGTGTGTAATGTACATGTAGCTGAGCTGTATATATGTGTAATGTACATGTAGCTGAGCTGTATGTGTGTGTAATGTACATGTAGCTGAGCTGTATATATGTGTAATGTACATGTAGCTGAGCTGTATATGTGTGTAATGTACATGTAGCTGAGCTGTATATGTGTAATGTACATGTAGCTGAGCTGTATATGTGTGTAATGTACATGTAGCTGAGCTGTATATGTGTAATGTACATGTAGCTGAGCTGTATGTGTGTAATGTACATGTAGCTGAGCTGTATATGTGTAATGTACATGTAGCTGAGCTATATGTGTGTAATGTACATGTAGCTGAGCTGTATATGTGTGTAATGTACATGTAGCTGAGCTGTATATGTGTGTAATGTACATGTAGCTGAGCTGTATATATGTAATGTACATGTAGCTGAGCTGTATATGTGTGTAATGTACATGTAGCTGCGCTGTATATGTGTAATGTACATGTAGCTGAGCTGTATATGTGTAATGTACATGTAGCTGAGCTGTATATGTGTGTAATGTACATGTAGCTGAGCTGTATATGTGTAATGTACATGTAGCTGAGCTGTATGTGTGTAATGTACATGTAGCTGAGCTGTATGTGTGTAATGTACATGTAGCTGAGCTGTATGTGTGTAATGTACATGTAGCTGAGCTGTATATATGTGTAATGTACATGTAGCTGAGCTGTATGTGTGTGTAATGTACATGTAGCTGAGCTGTATGTGTGTAATGTACATGTAGCTGAGCTGTACATATGTGTAATGTACATGTAGCTGAGCTGTATGTGTGTGTAATGTACATGTAGCTGAGCTGTATATGTGTGTAATGTACATGTAGCTGAGCTGTATATGTGTGTAATGTACATGTAGCTGAGCTGTATGTGTGTAATGTACATGTAGCTGAGCTGTATATATGTGTAATGTACATGTAGCTGAGCTGTATGTGTGTAATGTACATGTAGCTGAGCTGTATATGTGTGTAATGTACATGTAGCTGAGCTGTATGTGTGTAATGTACATGTAGCTGAGCTGTATATATGTGTAATGTACATGTAGCTGAGCTGTATGTGTGTAATGTACATGTAGCTGAGCTGTATGTGTGTAATGTACATGTAGCTGAGCTGTATGTGTGTAATGTACATGTAGCTGGGCTGTATATGTGTAATATACATGTAGCTGAGCTGTATATGTGTAATGTACATGTAGCTGAGCTGTATGTGTGTGTAATGTACATGTAGCTGAGCTGTATATGTGTAATGTACATGTAGCTGAGCTGTATATGTGTGTAATGTACATGTAGCTGAGCTGTATGTGTGTAATGTACATGTAGCTGAGCTGTATATGTGTGTAATGTACATGTAGCTGAGCTGTATGTGTGTAATGTACATGTAGCTGAGCTGTATATGTGTAATGTACATGTAGCTGAGCTGTATATGTGTGTAATGTACATGTAGCTGAGCTGTATGTGTGTGTAATGTACATGTAGCTGAGCTGTATATGTGTAATGTACATGTAGCTGAGCTGTATATGTGTGTAATGTACATGTAGCTGAGCTGTATATGTAATGTACATGTAGCTGAGCTGTATATGTAATGTACATGTAGCTGAGCTGTATATGTGTGTAATGTACATGTAGCTGAGCTGTATATGTGTGTAATGTACATGTAGCTGAGCTGTATATGTGTGTAATGTACATGTAGCTGAGCTGTATATATGTGTAATGTACATGTAGCTGAGCTGTATGTGTGTAATGTACATGTAGCTGAGCTGTATATGTAATGTACATGTAGCTGAGCTGTATGTGTGTGTAATGTACATGTAGCTGAGCTGTATGTGTGTGTAATGTACATGTAGCTGAGCTGTATGTGTGTAATGTACATGTAGCTGAGCTGTATATGTGTAATGTATATGTAGCTGAGCTGTATGTGTGTAATGTACATGTAGCTGAGCTGTATATGTGTGTAATGTACATGTAGCTGAGCTGTATATATGTGTAATGTACATGTAGCTGAGCTGTATGTGTGTAATGTACATGTAGCTGAGCTGTATATGTAATGTACATGTAGCTGAGCTGTATGTGTGTGTAATGTACATGTAGCTGAGCTGTATGTGTGTGTAATGTACATGTAGCTGAGCTGTATGTGTGTAATGTACATGTAGCTGAGCTGTATATGTAATGTACATGTAGCTGAGCTGTATATGTAATGTACTGTCTTTAGGGGGAACTGCTCTAGCTAGTGTAGTAATCCCCCAGAACTATCTAGAAAGTGGGCTTGCATTATACTCACCGCATTACTGTCGACCCCGGCTGCCATCTTGGGACAATGACGTAATCTTCAGGAGACTTGCCGGACCGCTCCAGCCAGCCCCCCTCCGGCGCGTCATCATCTATAACTGTGCTCAGCCAATCGCGGTTGAGAAGCTGATGACGCGGCAGAGGGGGGCCAGCATGAGGGATGGCTGGAGCGGTCTGGCCGGCCTCCTGAAGATTACGTCATTGTCCCAAGATGGAGGCCGGGGTCGACAGTAATGCGGAGAGTATAATGCACCTCACTTCTGGGGGTGGGAGGAACAAGGGGAAGGGAGCCATTCACTTGAATAACACACATTACTAAGTTTTATAACTTTGTAATGTGTGTTATTTAGTGAATAAATGTTGAGCACCGCACTACCCCTTTAAGGGAGCAGAGTTAACTTAGGTCTCTGCACCCATCTTCCTGATTTCGGGGGGTAAGGTTTATCAGGACCCCTGGATACCTCTAGGACCCGAAAGTTGTGGCCTAAGGTCCGGCCTAGTAACTAAAGCAGGAAGCTCCCTTGCTGACAAGGAGGGAAAGACAGACTCAAGCACCATTGGGGAAGAGGTCCTCAGGATCACAGTGCCCACTAGCGTCCTACATATACTGACAGACCAGGATCTGGGGCCGATCATCTCTCCATACACCACCAGACTCTCCACAAGCGCAGTAACCCAGGCAAGGCCGCCAGTATTAGCAGCTGTATGCATACCTTCCAACCGTCCCGGATTTCGCGGGACAGTCCCGTTTTCAGGGTGCTGTCCCGCGGTCCCGGAACGGCCCCCCGTGTCCCGCATTATATGTGGCCCCAGCGAAAAAACAATAAACCAGTAACTCACCTGTCCTCCGGTCCCCGCAGCTCCTCTCCCGGCAGGCCGCGCACTCCCGTCATCCTCCGGGGCGGGCAGCGGGGTATGCAGACACTGACTGTGCCGGAAGTGACCTGCAGCCTCTATCAGGAATCACTTCCGGCACAGTCAGTGACTCTGTACCCCGCTGCCCGCCCCGGAGGATGACGGGAGTGCGCGCTCTGCCGGGAGAGGAGCTGCTGGGACCGGAGGACAGGTGAGTTACTGGTTTATTGTTTTTTCCCGCTGGGGCCACACAAATGGGGGGATTGGCTACTCTGTGGGGCGCTATATGGGCATTGGCTACTATGTGGGGGGATTGGCTACTATGTGGGGCACTTTAGGGCATTGGCTACTATGTGGGGCACTATATGGGCATTGGCTACTATGTGGGGGGATTGGCTACTATGTGGGGCACTTTAGGGCATTGGCTACTATGTGGGGCACTATATGGGCATTGGCTACTATGTGGGGCATATATGGGGGATTGGCTACTATGTGGGGCATATATGGGGGCATTGGCTACTATGTGGGGCATATATCGGGGATTGGCTACTATGTGGGGCACTATATGGGGGGATTGGCTACTATGTGGGGCATATATGGGGATTGGTTACTATGTGGGGCATATATGGGGGATTGGCTACTATGTGGGGCATATATGGGGGATTGGCTACTATGTGGGGCATATATGGGGGCATTGGCTACTATGTGGGCACTATATGGGGCATTGGCTACTATGTGGGCACTCTCTGGGGGTTTGGCTACTATGTGGGGCACAAATGGGGGAATGGCTACTATGTGGGGCATAAATGGGGGCATTGGCTACTATGTGGGCACTCTATGGGGGTTTGGCTACTATGTGGGGCACTCTATGGGGGATTGGCTACTATGTGGGGCACTATATGGAGGGATTGGCTACTATGTGTGGCACTATATGGAGGAATTGGCTACTATGTGGGGCACTATATGGGGATTGGCTACTATGTGGGGCACTATATGGGGGGATTGGCTACTATGTGGGGCACTATATGGGAATTGGATACTATATTGGGCATTGGCTACTATGTGGGGCATATATGGGGGCATTGGCTACTATGTGGGCACTATATGGGGATTGGCTACTATGTGGGGCACTATATGGAGGGATTGGCTACTATGTGGGCACTATATGGGGATTGGCTACTATGTGGGGCACTATATGGGGATTGGCTACTATGTGGGGCACTATATGGGGGCATTGGCTACTATATGGGGGCATTGGATACTATGTGGGGCACTATATGGGGGCATTGGATACTATGTGGGGCACTATATGGGGGCATTGGATACTATGTGGGTGTAACGCCCGGAGTAGTGGATCCACTGGACCGGCACCAGCGATGGCACAAACCTCACCAGGGAGCGGAGTCTAAGGGGCCGCTGGTTTTCACCAGAGCCCGCCGCAAGGCGGGATGGACTTGCTGCGGCAGGCGACCCCCAGGTCGCTACCCCTGGCTTGGTTGCTGGTGTCGGCAGGCGAGGCGTGGCAGGAGATGGCACAGGCAATAGTCTGCAGATGAGAGAGCACGTGACAGGCTGGACACAGGAACAGGTGGAGTGACAGGGGAACAGGAACAGGGACTAGGGACCAGGTAACGGACAGGACACAGGAACAACAGGGAGCTGGGCCAAACGCTATGGGAAGCATGTAGAGGCTCCAACACAGGGGACAGGGCATGCTGGGATTTATAGGGGAGTGATTGGTGCAACTACCAATTAGGAGCGCACTGCCCCTTTAAATCTGAGACAGCCGGCGCGCGCGCGCCCTAGGAGGCGGGGACGCGCGCGCCGGCCGGCACAGCGAGAGACAGGAGCGTGGAGAGGTGAGGCGCCCCCCGGGGCCGAACGTGTAGCAGCGCCGGGTCCCTGCACCGGGACCCCGGCAGCTGCATGAGATGGGGGGAGGTCGCGGCGGCGGCCCGGAGCATGGGACGCCGCCGCGGCCGTGACAGTGGGGCACTATGTGGGGGCATTGGATACTATGTGGGGCACTATGTGGGGGCATTGGATACTATGTGGGGCACTATGTGGGGGATTGGATTCTATGTGGGGCACTATGTGGGGGATTGGACACTATGTGGGGCACTATGTGGGGGATTGGATTCTATGTGGGGCACTATATGGGGATTGGACACTATGTGGGGCACTATGTGGGGGCATTGGATACTATGTGGGGCACTATGTGGGGGCATTGGATACTATGTGGGGCACTATGTGGGGGATTGGATTCTATGTGGGGCACTATGTGGGGGATTGGACACTATGTGGGGCACTATGTGGGGGATTGGATTCTATGTGGGGCACTATATGGGGATTGGACACTGTGGGGCACTATGTGGGGGCATTGGATACTATGTGGGGCACTATGTGGGGGATTGGATTCTATGTGGGGGATTGGACACTATGTGGGGGATTGGATTCTATGTGGGGCACTATATGGGGATTGGACACTATGTGGGGCACTATATGGGGGCATTGGATACTATGTGGGGCACTATAATGGGGGATTGGATACTATATAGGGCATTTTTGGCGGGATTGGATACTGTATAAGGCACTATTCAGTCAGCAGCATGTGGTGACTAGGAGTGGCTATGGAGGGTTGCTATGGGGGGGCGTGGCTAAAGAGGGTTGCTATGGAGGGTCGCTATGAGGGCGTGGCTATGGGGACCACGACGCACATGTCCCTCTTTGCTCTTTGCAAAAGTTGGGAGGTATGTGTATGTCACAGGACTGTAACAACACCTGCAAGTCCATCAGTAAAGAAGTTATTGTTATCCTGCCTCCCTCCTTGTCTCCCTGCACCACATCACTACCAAGGCCATATTACCGGACAGCAGTATTTGGGGTTGGCCCCGGGGGAACTACAGGTCCGCACCACCAACCACCTTACACACAGGTGCAGCCCCCCTACAGAAACCTCTGCAGCAGCCCACAGAAGAGAGAGAGAGAATACAGAGAATAGCCAGAGAGTAACCTGTACCTGCGGAAGCCCTCGGGCCCACCTGAGACTGTGACAAGTCAGTCAGTAAGGCTGCGGTGCACCACAAGACCCAGCCATCCTGCAGGTACAGCACCCTCTCACTCTGAAGCCCTCAGTGCATCCCCTCACTCAGGAGCTCAGTGCTACACATAGGAGAGGCATAACCACCTATAAGCCAAAAACTACAACCACCATCATCCATTCCTTATTAATCTAAGCCTGACAATAATGTGCACCCACCCATTCCTGTATATGCCGGCCCATCTCTGACCATAGCTCCCATCATGTATGACAACTATAGATGCTGTAGGTGAGAGAGAAACCAAACTACACCCACCGGTAACTCTTACATTGTGCATGTGTGTGTGACATGGTCAGACCCATCCTGCTCCTGCATCCTGCGAGGACCTCAGATACATACTATAAAAATTATGGGCAAAGGCCTTGTGTGACCCCTCCTTAAAATTGTGGCCAGTAGCCTGGTGGTGAACCTTTGAAAAATTGTGGGCAAGGCCATGACAATGATCCTTGTCTTTGTGGGCAAGAACCTAATGTGACCCTCTAAAAAATTGTGGGCTAGAGCCAGGTGTTAATTCTCTGAAAAAGTGTGGGTGAAACCCTGATGATGACTGGTATACATGCTATTAGCACACTAACACATCCGCTGGCTGTTCAGAGCTGCGTACCAGTATCAGTATACTGTATACAACTGGAATAGTGTATGCCAGATGGCTGCTTTGGAGATTACTAGTCCTGGAAAGTACTTTTGGGTTTTTATGGGCTACTGGCCTGCAACTTACTATTCCCTACACTAACGCTGTCCCTCCTTCAGCATCTCTCCCTGCTTACTAAATGACTGCGTCTGAGCCGAGCATCAGGTTACCCGGGGTCTATATTAACGCAGGTCACCTGATGCGGCTGGCCAATCAGTGCTATGCCAGTAGGCAACATGGCTGCAGCATAACAGGATGTGTCAGGTCTTCCCCACGTTTGTTGGCTAATTAAAGCTGCCAAACATGCGGGGAGGAGGCTTACACTTTGACCCAAGCTCCGCAAAGTGCTCGGTTGAGGATCATGGTGGCCCAACACTCATCAGCACCAGTTTTACACCTTCCAGATATTTTTAAGGAATTTTTATGGAAGGTGGAAGCCTCATCCATCGGGTCAGGCCCAGCATAGTCCCAGGAAAACCCCAAGGGGAAGGTGGAAGCCTCATCCATCGGGTCAGGCCCAGCATAGTCCCAGGAAAACCCCAAGGGGAAGGTGGAAGCCTCATCCATCGGGTCAGGACCAGCATAGTCCCAGGAAAACCCCAAGGGGAAGGTGGAAGCCTCATCCATCGGGTCAGGCCCAGCATAGTCCCAGGAAAGCCCCAAGGGGAAGGTGGAAGCCTCATCCATCAGAGCAGGACCAGCATAGTCCCAGGAAAAACCCAAGGGGAAAGTGAAAGCCTCATCCATCGGGACAGGACCAGCATAGTCCCAGGAGAGCCCCAAGGGGAAGGTGGAAGCCTCATTCATCGGGCAGGACCAGCATAGTCCCAGAAGAGCCCCAAGGGGAAGGTCGGAGTCTCATCCATCGGGACAGGACCAGCATAGTCCCAGGAGAGCCCCAAGGGGAAGGTGAAAACCACATCCATCAGGCAGGACCAGCATAGTCCCAGGAGAGCCCCAAGGGGAAAGTGGAAGCCTCATCTATCTATCTAGACAGGACCAGCATAGTCCCAGGAAAGCCCCAAGGGGAAGGTGGAAGCCTCATCCATTGGGGCAGGACCAGCATAGTCCCAGGAAAGCCCCATGGGGAAGGTGGAAGCCTCATCCATCGGGGCAGGACCAGCATAGTCCCAGGAAAGCCCCAAGGGGAAGGTGGAAGCCTCATCCATCAGGCAGGACCAGCATAGTTCCAGGAAAGCCCCATGGGGAAGGTGGAAGCCTCATCTATCGCGGCAGGACTAGCATACTCCCATGAAAGCTCCAAGGGGTAGATGGAAGCCTCATCCATCGGGACAGGACCTGCCTATCACAGAAAACCCCACAAAACCTTGTGATCATATATACTGTGCACAAAAAAATGTCACATACAGATTGCACTACATATGAATTCATAGGAGGCCAGATGGCCGCTATTTAGGCCATCCTCGGACTGTATCCACGGAGAAGGCAGACAGCGGGATTCAAAAGCTGACTGTTCGGTATCGTATGAACCCTGACAATGTCCACTAATCTTGATGCTACTGGTGGCCGACAGTCTCTAAGGATGGTGAAGTTCCAAATCTCTTCTGGACATCAATCGCACACAAATGGGCAAGTAGAACAACTGAACCAAGTTCTGGAAAATAATTTCCGCTGCTTCCTCTCTGCTCAGCATAGTAACTAGGTACAGCCTCTCCTATGGGCAGAATTTTACTATGATAGCTGTACTAGTAAACCCCCTCTCAAAGGTCGACATCTTTACCTTCTGGTGTAAAAGCAGTGGATTCCTTCTTTAGGGACTTTATGCAATTTTGTCGCATGACCAAGGCCTTCATCTGTCAAGCATTGTCCCACATGTCCTAACAAAGAGGAAATGTAGGAAAGCGGCTGTTTCATGCTCAGGTGCACTTCATCAGGGCTGTGATGAAGCGCACCTAAATGTGAAACAGGCATTGCCATAGACTCCATTGTCAGCTGAAAGAATTGACATGTCAATTCTTTCAGCAGAGGGCGGATTTCACCCAACAATAGAATGAAGTCCATGGCACAGGCGGAGACGCGAGTGGGGGTGAGCGATGGAATCCACCCGGATTCCTCAGTGTGAACCCATCCGAAAAAATTGATAGGTACGAGCGACGGAATCCACTGGAACTTATCCGCGCAGATTCCATAGTGTGAACCCACCCTTAGGGAGTTTTCACACTGAGGAATAGGCAAGGAATTGAAGAGGAAAGTTTTCTGCCTGAAATTTCCTCTTCTTCAGTTCTGGCAGAATAGAAGTTTGGGTAGGTTCACACTATGGAACCCGAGCTGAGAATTTCCGACGGATTCCGTAGCTCGTACCCGTGAATGGTTGCGCAACCTCTCCGCCCCGGCCATAGACACCATTCTGTGCACAGGCGGATTCCGCCCAAAGAATTGACATGTCAATTCTTTCAGCAAATAGCGGAATCGGGCCGCCCATAGAATGAAGTCTATGGAGACGGCGGAAAGGCGCGCAGCCGTGCACAGGTACGAGCTAGGGAATCCGTCAGAAATTCTCCACTCGGGTTCCGTAGTGTGAACCTTCACTTTGAGTGGAATTACAGCAGAATTTAAGCCCCCATTGACTTTTGTAGGATTCCTCTATCAGAATCCGCCCAAAGAATTTACATGTCAGAACATTCCGCACGTAACTGCCACCGTGTGACCAACAGAGCGGAAATCCCATTGAACACAACTGGACATTGCTCTGTACTTATTTTACAGGCAGAATTTTAAGCGCAATACGTGAAAAATTAAGTGCGGATTCAGCTTGAACTTCCTCGTCTATTCCTCAGTGTGAACAGACCCTAAGTGAGTGCCCTCGTTGCTGCTGCTTTGGATTCATCTATCTGGACACTGAGAACCACAGTCCATCTGCTTGTGTTCGGGATCAGATAGTGCATGCACGGGGGTGTATGCACACTCAGCCGAGAGGATAGTGCAAGGTATCTCTTCCTAATACTACTATTTTTTTTGCCCAGTTACAGCCCAAATACATGAGTATTTTGACACAATTTAAAAAAAAAAAAGACAACAATAAAATTGCCACAACATCTTTCTGTGTTGTATTACTGGTAAATGTTACAAAAAAATCCAACCTTAAATACAAGTCAATTCACACCCACGATTGCTGACATTCACCTGGACTCCGTCTTTACATCCAGCGTGGACATTATAAAGCCTATACATCCGAGCAGGGACACTCCGCCCCGACCAGGAACATAGGTTACAATTAAACAGAAAAATTTTATTAACGATCACATTAACTTTTTAACAATTTCAAACATCATTGAGTTAGTACTCTAAATTGGCTTCTCCCCCATGTGACTTCTTCTGATGTTTAAGAAGATTTGATCTCCGAGTAAAACATTTCTCACATTGTGAACATGAAAATCTCTTCTCCCCTGTGTGACGTTTCCTGTGTCCAACGAGCTTTGATTTTACTGTAGAACATTTTCCATGTTCTGAATATGAAAATGGTCTCTCTCCTGTGTGAATTCTTAAGTGCTTAACGAGACTTGATTTTTGAGAAAAACATTTCCCACATTCAGGGCATGAATATGGCTTCTCTCCTGTGTGAGTTTTTTGATGATGAACAAGATATGATTTCAGAGTAAATGATTTTCCGCAGTCTTGGCATGAAAATGGCTTCTCCCCTGTGTGAATTCTCTGATGGAGAAGAAGACTCGATTTTAGAGTAAAACGTTTTCCACATTCTAGACATAAAAATGGCTTCTCCCCTGTGTGAGTTTTTTGATGAACAACAAGATATGATTTCAGAGTAAATGATTTCCCACAGTCTTGGCATGTAAATGGCTTCTCCCCCTTGTGAATTCTCTGATGGAGAAGAAGACTTGATTTTAGAGTAAAACATTTCCCACATTCAAAACATAAAAATGGCTTCTCCCCTGTGTGGGTTTTTTGGTGAGTAACAAGATTTGATTTTTCAGAAAAACTTGTTCCACATAAAGAACATTCAAATAACTTCTCCCCTCTGTGAGTTTTCTTATGATGAACAAGATACGATTTCACAGTAAATGATTTTCCGCATTCTTGGCATGAAAATGGCTTCTCCCCTGAGTGAGTTCTTTCATGTGTAACAAGACTTGATTTTAGAGCAAAACATTTCCCACATTTTAGACATGAAAATGGCTTCTCCCCTGTGTGAGTTTTTCGATGACTAATAAGATTAGATTTTGCGCAAAAACTTATTCCACATTCTGAACATACAAATGGCTTCTCCCCTGTGTGAGTTTTTTGATGTTGAACAAGATACGCTTTCATAGTAAAACATTTCCCACATTCTGAGCATGGAAATGGCTTCTCCCCTGTGTGACTTCTCAAGTGATAAACAAGACTTGATTTTTGAGTAAACCCTTTCCCACATTCAGGGCATGAAAAGGGCTTCTCCCCTGTGTGAGTTTTTTGATGTTGAACAAGATATGATTTCACACTAAATGATTTTCCGCATTCTTGGCATAAATATGGCTTTTCCCCTGTGTGAATTTTTCGATGCGTTGAAAGAACTGATTTTAGAGTGAAACGTTTCCCACATTCTGAACATGAAAACGGCCTCTCCCTTGTGTGAGCTTTTTGGTGTTCATGAGAAAACAGGACCTGTATCAATGGATCAAATGACAGATCATTGCTGTGAGGGTCTGGGGGTATATCTGGGGTAATAGAATGTTCTTCATATGTATCTTGTGTGATCTGACCATCTGCTGTAATATCTGGAGATATCTGATGCCCCTCTGATCTCCGGGTACACTCAGCTGCCAAGGATAAATTAGATTTTTAGAGTAATGACTATAGAACATTTACACGTTTATAACCTTACACCATAACCTAACCTCCTGGAACCTTCTAGACCTCAGATCTGATCTCTAATGCACAGCTTGGTCTCAGCAGCACTGGTGACACTACAAAGCCCAGCACCGTCCAAACACTAGACAGCAGATCCAGTTATCACTATTCATATTCAATAGCTCAAGGAATCTATCATCCTTTTCCTTGCTGTGTACAGATATGTTGCTGCCCATGGTGAGACTAACAATTCCTTCCATAATTTTTATTATCTATTCAGTCTCCTTCCCCCCAGTTTTCAGCTGCTGCGTTCTGCTGAAGACACAAAAATCTGTGTCTGAGCTTCTTTCTCTGTCTCCCCTCCTCCCCCCTCCCTTCTGAGACAGCTGATGTAAACAAGTCCCTGGCAGGCTGTATCTGCAACATTGTAGCTTCTCTGTACTGCAGGGAGGGTTATTCTGAGGTCAAATTACTGATGAACTTACTGTGATTAATCCTCCCAGCATTACAAAGAAGCTACAATGTCGCAGATACAGCCTGCCAGGGACTTGTTCACATCAGCCGTCTCAGAAGGGAGGGGGGAGACTGAGAGAAAGGCTCACACACAGATTTTTGTGTCTTTAGCAGAAAGCAGCAGCTGAGGACTGGGGGAAGGAGACT
Organism: Dendropsophus ebraccatus; assembly: GCF_027789765.1. Taxonomy (NCBI): domain Eukaryota; kingdom Metazoa; phylum Chordata; class Amphibia; order Anura; family Hylidae; genus Dendropsophus; species Dendropsophus ebraccatus. The sequence goes on along the minus strand of NC_091456.1, from coordinate 196,283,612 downwards.
GAATAGATAATATCAAGTATGGAAGGATCTGTTAGTCTATCCATGGGCAGCAACATATCAGAAGTTATGTTTGAGCGGAATACCCCTTTAAAGAGATCCTAAATGTAACTGTCCCTTTTATAAAAGTCTAATCATGAAGATACAGGCTGCCTTTGAACTTTCTATCCAATACTTAATCCTCTGTACTGATCATTCAGTAAGGCCAGGGCGCTGCCATCTTGATGACACGTCACTAGTGTTCCAGTGTTGGAACGCAGTGATGTCACAAAGATGGTGGCACCCACCCTTACTACACAGGCTCTGTATCTTCATAGACTAAGGGAGATGTACAGTGACAGGTAGAAATACACAGCGATCTCGCGTAAATAGCCTCAGTTCGGAACTACCGTATTTTCCGGCATATAAGACGACTTTTTAACTCCGAAAAATCGGGGTTAAAGTCGGGGGTCGTCTTTTACGCTGGGTATGGTCGCCCCATACGTGGGGGGGCTCAAAAATTGCCCCATCCACACTGTATGGGGCGATCACTATAAAAAAACAAACATTTAACTCACCTGGGGCCCGTTCCTGGCCTTTGTGCGCCTCCGGTACCGTTCTTGGCACAGGCAGTGTGATGTACACTACTGGAGATGAAGATGGAGATTGCCGAACCTGTCCCCTGCAGCCGAACGTCTCATCGGAGATGCTCGGAGACGCTCAGCTGCAGGGAGAGCTTTGGGAGAATGACAGAGGCTTTGGGAACTTCCGGTGCTTCTCTCATTCTCCTGAAGCTCCCCCGCCAGCTGAGCGTCTCCGAGCATCTCCGATGAGACGCTCGGCTGCAGGGGACAGGTTCGGCAATCTCCATCTCCAGAGCAGGTAGAGTACGTCACACTGCCTGCGCCAAGAACGGTACCGGAGGCGCACGAAGGCCAGGAACGGGCCCCAGGTGAGTTAAATGTTTGTTTTTTAATTTAGCTGCAGTTAACCCCTGCCTGACCACAACATTTTCTGGCGTATAAGGCGAACCCCTGACAATCTGCTTAAAAGTCAGGAGTCGTCTTATAAGTCCAGTCGCCTTATACGCCGAAAAATACGGTACATTCGTTTGGACAGTTTTAGGGTGTGAAATCCCCCTCCCCCAAAAAAACCATCACCACCGACACTATCTGTGCAGGACCCTCATTTACTGTACCAGCTTACATAGCATGGGCTAACTCTATGGAAGAATCCAGGCCAGTGTGACCAGCACAGGACTACAGGTCACTACTCACCTATAGTGGCATCATCCATATACTGCTCATCACCCAGCAAGTCCGTCTCTTCTTCTTTTATTATTATCCTTATAGAACTAATATCATCCACATCTTCCCCCTGATTCATAAGATGTGAGAGAAATATTGTAAGTGTCATCAGACAGGAGGAGAAGTCAGGTGGGATGTACAGATCATAGGGAACATCTCCATCTACCTGATCCTGATCCTGTGGGAGAAGAGGACGGGGACATCTCTCTGGTGCTGTTCTCTTACTGGATCTGACTGGAGGGAACACATACAGAGACTGAATTCATTCTTTCCATCCAGATAATACAGAGAGGAGGTGTGTATATAGTCCTGTCTATTACCTGCTGATGGGAGGGGCTGCTGATCCTCCAGCATCACATCCTTGTACTGATCCTTGTGTCCTTCTACATACTCCCACTCCTCCATGGAGAAATAGACCGCCACGTCCTGACACCTTATAGGAACCTGACACACACAATGATCACACAGTCATCCCCCCCACCCCTCCAGTGGTGTTACTGTATAATGTCCCAGCATTCCCAGCAGCCACAGTCTCACCTCTCCACTCAGCAGCTCCACCATCTTGTTGGTGACTTCTAGGATCTTCTCTTCCTCCATTTCCTCATGTATCAGGGGCCCCGGGATTGGGCTCAGGGTTCTTCCCCATCCTTCACCCCCAGGGGCCCCACAGCGCCCACTAGAGGACTTCTTCACTACTGTGTAATCCTGTGTATGGAGAGACACATTACTATCACTCCATCTATTCCCAGAATCCCTCACCTCCCCAGTCCTATCCATCTGTTATTCCATAGATAAGAATGATGTCATGATGACATCACTCCCAGAATCCCTCACCTCCCCAGTCCTATCCATCTGTTATTCCATAGATAAGAATGATGTCATGATGACATCACTCCCAGAATCCCTCACCTCTCCAGTCCTATCCATCTGTTATTCCATAGATAAGAATGATGTCATGATGACATCACTCCCAGAATCCCTCACCTCTCCAGTCCTATCCATCTGTTATTCCATAGATAAGAATGATGTCATGATGACATCACTCCCAGAATCCCTCACCTCCCCAGTAAGCAGGAAGAGTATGTGTAGGGTGAGGGTTATTATCCTCTCGGCCATCTTGTCTCTGTCTCTCTCCATGGTTGACTGACGTTAAAACATGACCCAATATTGTAAGAACCTGAATGGAAAGATAAGACAATTAAAAATTCCACAAAATGTAATCGGGAAAAAACAGTATAAAATGTACAATTACTGGAGAAAATATTGAAAAGATAAATCATATAACTGTCATGAGGGATTCTCCATGGTTCATCAATATTGCTTCACCTGCAGAGCTGTACAGGAGCCGTGTGCTTCCCCTGTGCTTCCAGGACCTGCCATGATGTCACAGTCATGTGATCAGTCACATGGAGGAGGAGGAGTCACATGATTAGGGGCTGCTGCTCAGTGTATGCAGGACTCTGCTGTGCTGGATGAGCTGAAGTGATGTGTATGCAGCAGAGCTGTGTGTGTGTGATGTGTGTGGAGCAGAGCTGTGTATGTGTGTGTTATATATGCCTGCAGCAGAGCCCTGTGTGTAATGTACATGTAGCTGAGCTGTATATGTGTAATGTACATGTAGCTGAGCTGTATATGTGTAATGTACATGTAGCTGAGCTGTATGTGTAATGTACATGTAGCTGAGCTGTATATGTGTGTAATGTACATGTAGCTGAGCTGTATATGTGTGTAATGTACATGTAGCTGAGCTGTATATATGTAATGTACATGTAGCTGAGCTGTATGTGTGTGTAATGTACATGTAGCTGAGCTGTATATGTGTAATGTACATGTAGCTGAGCTGTATATGTGTGTAATGTACATGTAACTGAGCTGTATATGTGTAATGTACATGTAGCTGAGCTGTATATGTGTGTAATGTACATGTAGCTGAGCTGTATATGTGTGTGTAATGTACATGTAGCTGAGCTGTATATGTGTAATGTACATGTAGCTGAGCTGTATATGTGTGTAATGTACATGTAGCTGAGCTGTATGTGTGTAATGTACATGTAGCTGAGCTGTATATGTGTAATGTACATGTATCTGAGCTGTATGTGTGTAATGTACATGTAGCTGAGCTGTATATGTGTAATGTACATGTAGCTGAGCTGTATGTGTGTAATGTACATGTAGCTGAGCTGTATATGTGTGTAATGTACATGTAGCTGAGCTGTATGTGTGTAATGTACATGTAGCTGAGCTGTATGTGTGTAATGTACATGTAGCTGAGCTGTATGTGTGTAATGTACATGTAGCTGAGCTGTATATGTGTAATGTACATGTAGCTGAGCTGTATATGTGTAATGTACATGTAGCTGAGCTGTATGTGTGTAATGTACATGTAGCTGAGCTGTATGTGTGTAATGTACATGTAGCTGAGCTGTATATGTGTGTAATGTACATGTAGCTGAGCTGTATATGTGTAATGTACATGTAGCTGAGCTGTATATGTGTAATGTACATGTAGCTGAGCTGTATGTGTGTAATGTACATGTAGCTGAGCTGTGTATGTGTGTAATGTACATGTAGCTGAGCTGTATATGTGTAATGTACATGTAGCTGAGCTGTGTATATGTGTAATGTACATGTAGCTGAGCTGTATATATGTGTAATGTGCATGTAGCTGAGCTGTATATGTGTAATGTGCATGTAGCTGAGCTGTATATATGTGTAATGTACATGTAGCTGAGCTGTATATGTGTGTAATGTACATGTAGCTGAGCTGTATATGTGTAATGTACATGTAGCTGAGCTATATGTGTGTAATGTACATGTAGCTGAGCTGTAGATGTGTAATGTACATGTAGCTGAGCTGTATGTGTGTAATGTACATGTAGCTGAGCTGTATGTGTGTAATGTACATGTAGCTGAGCTGTATATATATGTAATGTACATGTAGCTGAGCTGTATATATATGTAATGTACATGTAGCTGAGCTGTATATGTGTAATGTGCATGTAGCTGAGCTGTATATATGTGTAATGTGCATGTAGCTGAGCTGTATATATGTGTAATGTACATGTAGCTGAGCTGTATATGTGTGTAATGTACATGTAGCTGAGCTGTATATGTGTAATGTACATGTAGCTGAGCTGTATGTGTGTAATGTACATGTAGCTGAGCAGTATGTGTGTAATGTACATGTAGCTGAGCTATATATGTGTGTAATGTACATGTAGCTGAGCTGTATGTGTGTAATGTACATGTAGCTGAGCTGTATATATGTAATGTACATGTAGCTGAGCTGTATGTGTGCACAGTAGATCTGTATATGTGTAATGTACATGTAGCTGAGTTGTATATATGTAATGTACATGTAGCTGAGCTGTATGTGTGCACAGTAGATCTGTATATGTGTAATGTACATGTAGCTGAGCTGTATGTGTACACAGTAGAGCTGTATATGTGTGCAGGAGTTGGGGGTTTCCATGGGGCTGGGCAGAGAATGGATCCTGTATTATGGTGATATGGATTTATTAATATATTGGTTGTTCTTTATTGTATTGAAGAGAGGAGCCATGCTGGAGATGGGTCAACATCACTAGGCATACTCACCACTCTCAGGGAGTAACCATAGCAACACCAGCTGCCTCCTTAGGCCTAATTCACACGTCAGTATTTTACATCCATTTTCCCGGACCAGGAAACACGCAATCCATTACAACCCATTATTTTCAATGGTACTATTCATACATCCAGTTTTTTTGCGGATCCACAATCCGTGATAAAAAAACGGACTTGTTGTAATACGGTCCTTAATTATTACAAATAACAAAATTTGCGGAGAGTACATTGCAATCGGCAAAACCATCCATATCACGGATCCGTTTTTTTGTGACATCACCAAGCTCCTCCTGCCAGAAAAATCCTGCCTCATAGAAATGTAAAATGTGCCATCCCCTGTGTTTTCTTCACTACACCTTTTTTTCGGATCTGCAAAAAATGGATAAAAATACGGATGCAAAATGGATGATTTTTTGTGGATGAAAAATAGAGGATCCAGATTTTCATCCAGGAAAATATACTGACGTGTTAATGTGGCCTTACTGTACTACACCAGCTAAGAAAAAGGTCCAGAAAGAGGGCGGAGCTGTTCTAATGAGCTCCCTATAAGAGGCAGTTGTGACAGGAATTCCCTGAGTAGCTGAGTGCAGCTGTGGTAGGAGAAACATCCTCTGAGGTAAGTACAGCCTGTGAGGAGATTTACTGGAGTCAGCAGCACAACTAATGGAGATAGTGTGACCCTTGGGAGTTGTGGAGCCAAGGAGCTTATATTACAGATGAATTTACCAAGACAGCGAGCCTGATCCACTTACTCATCAAGGTATCACACTGAGGGGCAACTTCTCCACATAAGTCATTTCTGGGAACCAAAACGTTGTGGCTTACGGCCCGGCCCAGATAACCTTAAATGACTCCCATTCCACTGGTTTCTGGTTCACTGTCTATCCAATTCACAAAGGGCGACTCCACATATACCACCATACCTCCAGACTAAATGGGTTCTCCAGGCTGGGGGTGTTTTCAGTGTAAGGCCATGGAGGAGGTGGATGAAGGCAACGACGTCCATTTACCTTCCCAGTTCCAGCGGCGGTTCCTGGATCGCACTGCTCCGGTCTGCGGTGCCCGGCCACTTCCGGGTCTGTGATGTGGGCTTGAGACGTGACGTTTCCAGTTCCCTCAGCCATTCAGCAGCAGAGGCGGGATCCTACCATACAGAATAGTACCAGTGTTATACAGTCTAACCAGTGTCAGTGTGACAGTCTAGTGGTGGGGATTGAGTATACGCCCCTGTATACTATACTACACTTTTTGCTGACAGTACTATACTCACTACTGTCCAAAACCTGAATACATTTCTTGGCAAGTGTTATCCCTTTCTGGAAAAGAAAGCACAAAAAAAATCATCTGTCATACGCTGTAATAGGATGCAAATCTTTTCAGGGAGTCACCATCAGGCTCTCTCCCCCAGTATAAAGAGGGTCCCCTCCAGGCTCTCTCCCCAGTTATAATGAGGGTCACCACCAGGCTCTCCCCCTGTTATAAGAAGGGTCACCACCAGGCTCTCTCCCCCAGTATAAGGAGGGTCACCACCAGGCTCTCTCCCCCAGTATAAGGAGGGTCACCACCAGGCTCTCTCCCCCAGTATAAGGAGGGTCACCACCAGGCTCTCTCCCCCAGTATAAGGAGGGTCACCACCAGGCTCTCCCCCAGTATAAGGAAGGTCACCACCAGCCTTTCTCCCCCACTTATAAGGAGGGACACCACCAGGCTCTCTCCCCCAGTTATAAGGAGGGTCGCCACTAGGCTCTCTCCCCGAGTTCTTGTCTGTGGCAAATTGCTAATTGCAAACAGTTCTTGGGCGGGGGAGCCCATAAGGCTCATCAATGTGTATGCACAAGCCTAAAGGACAGAATCAACCATGGGTGCGATGTGCAGCCATTTGTGTCTCTCCATGCTTGTGCATTTCAATCAAGGTGTATGCCTCTCCTGAGAAGGGTGAGCGTCTGGAACTATTCCGGACCCTGCAGACCCAGCTCGTAACCACCAGGGCTGTAGTGTTTGGCGGGGACTTCAACTGCCCCATAGAGGCAGACGGACGCAGTTCTGGAACATCTGCCAAGTTGGACATCACCTCCAAACTGCTCATCGAGATGGTGACCAAAGCATCCTTGCAGGACGTTGTTGAGTCCATTGGGAACGGCTCCGTTAAATATACGTGGAGCCGCCCCGATGGCTCACTCGGATTGACATTGTGTTTATCTCTCGAGCAGTCAGGCAGACCAGGCACTCTATGGTCCCCTGCTTCTTCTCTGACCACAGGGCCATTCTCTTTCAAGGGGTTCCGGGCCATGGTTTCCCATCTGGCCCAGGCTCCTGGAAGCTGAATTGTGCTCTGCTGGGACATGAGGAGGTTCTGGAGGAGCTTAGAGAGGCTTACATCATATGACATAATGAGAAATGCATGTTTGACTTTGTTAGTGATTGGTGGGAGTTTGTGGAGGTTGAATTTCGCAATTTCTTCCAGGCTAAGAGTCGTTAATAGGCGTGTGAGAAAGAATGTGAACAGCGCTCCATCGTGTGAAGTCTGATGGGAGATGGAATAATAGCAGGAGAGTAAATGGAGACTCTCACCTGATATGGTTGTGCAAATGCAAGGCACAACACATCAAGGGTGGATCATTGCATAAATCAGTATATATATTTTGCTATATATTTGTTATATTGTTATTTTTGAGATTGTAATTGTTTTTGTTGTTTGATTTGTATACATAGTAAATGCAACCGAGCTGATTTGTGCAATGGTCCACCCTTGATGGGCGTTCCATTCAGAATTTTGCATGCATGCAATTAGATACCATCTGTGCTAATGCTTGTTCTGAGCATGTGCACTCCTTTTTATGGACCTTAGAATGCATTTTGTATTAGACACTTGAGAAAGAAGTCGGCACGACTTTGAAACGTGTTGTGTTGTTTATTTTAATAAATTTTAAAGGATATTCACATTTATATTGCCTATCTTGGACCTGCGCCCGACTATACTCAGGGTTTGGAGTGGAGGATCTGACTATTTGTTAATAGGCATGTGGAAGCAAGAGGGACTTGAGAAGGCTGTAGCGGGAGCTGCGATCACTGTAAGACTTTTTCTGGTGCGGCTGGGACGTGAGAGAGGAGCTGGAGAAGACCAAAAAGAGCCTGCAAAGGCACTTTGAAGAGGAATCCAAGCAAATTGTCTTCCTTTCCAAGGTGGAGAACCTTAAAAAGGGTGAGAAATGTAACTTGTTCTTTTTCAGGAAACTCCATGCCGGCCACACGCATGCGTAAGGGGAAAGAGGCCGTGATGGGGGTTGTCACCAACTTCTACCGCAACCTGTAAGCCCCGAAGACTACTGACCCCGAAGCCGCAGATAAGTTCCTGTCAGGTATCACTAACGTTGATCCTACAGGCGCGGCAGCCATGGACACCCCCTTGACGGTGAGTGAGCTGCTATATCTTTTAGGCCTGGCAGGACCCCGGGCAGTGACGATCTCCCAATGGAGTTCTATGTAGCTCTTGGGGATCTGGAGGAGATGGTGGTGGAGGGCAGAATGCCTCCGTCGTTGAGGGAGGGCATGATCCCAATCTTGTATATGCAGAATGGGAGAGATGTGAATTGAAAAACTGGTGTCCCATCTCTCTCTTGAATGTGGACTACAAGATCCTCACCAAGGTACTAGCCAACCGACTGAAGGCTGTCATCGGGCATTCCTGGCCGCAGGATCACTGATAGCCTTGCCCTAGTGAGGGACGCGGTCCAATACATCCAAAGCCGCCATTCACATGCGGCACTGGTCAGCTTTGATCAGGAGAAGGCTTTTGACCGGGTCTCTCACGAGTTTATGGGTAGGGCTTTGCACAAGCTGGGTATGGATGAGATGTTCTGTTCCCATGGTAATCTGATGTATCTTGATATTTGCAGCACGGTACTGGTGAAAGGCTGGGAGACTGACCCCTTTCCGGTGCTCTCCGGGGTCAGACAAGGCTGCCTTCTTTCACCTGTCCTTTTTGTTTATGTTATAGAATCCTTCTCGGAGGCTATTCGGCAGAATGGAGAGATCAGAGGGATCACTGTACCAGGACCCGATCGACACGAGGTCAAGTGCTCACTGTACATGGACGACGTGACCGTCTTCTGCACTGACCAGCGTTCGGTGACTGCACTTGTCCAGACCTGCAAGCAGTTCAGAAAGGCTTCAGGGGCAAAGGTCAACTGTGGGAAGTCGGAGGCTATGCTCTTTGGGGAGTGTCACCTGCCTTCTTCCACCCCTTTCCCACTCCCTTCCTGGGAGTCTGGTTTGGGAAAGAAGGTGCGGCCCTCAAGTCCTGGGAAGAACGATTGGCCAAGGTCAACACTAAGATTGGACTGTGGAGCCTCAGACACCTGGTTCTGCTTAACGAAGTACTGCCTATTCTCCAGTACACCGCACAGGCATGCCCCCTCTTGCCACCGTCTGCTCCAAAATGGACAGAGTGAAGCGTGCCATGATGTACAAGGACCCCCGCAAGGGTGGAAGAGGTGTCTCCGACATCCCCACCTTGCTTCTGGCAGCCATTGTATGTGACTGTGTGCAGAAAACCCTGATACAGAAGAAAGGCTCTGTGAGCAGGTCCATGTTTCGCCTGTTCCTCTTGCCCCTCTGAAGGGGTTTGAGCTGGGACAAGTGGGACAGCTCCATCCCTTACAACTGGCAAACTCCCTGGTTCTACAGAGATGTCGTCAGGTTCATGAGGGAATACCAACTGGAGGGACTCAAGCCCGACTTGTGGAAGCCCAAGACCATCCACAAGCTCATTAGAGCACAGGACCAATTGGAGCTCGTTCCAGGACTCACTGCAGCCACTGCAGAGACTGTGTGGACTAATGTGGCTTCGGCGAAGTTGACCAACGGGCACAAGAACTTGTCTTGGATGGCCATTCAGGGAGGTCTGCCTCTCAGGTCATTCATGCATGCCCGCAACCTGAGCAACACAAGGTACAGCCCCCCGATGCACCTTCATGGAGGAAACATCTTTGCATCTCTTTTGGCAGTGTCTCTTTGTTCAGGGCCTGTTGGACACCCTGGAACTTTACCTCAGAGACAGTGTGCCCAGGAACAGGCTGTTGTACCAGTTAGTGCTGTACGGTCTGTTCCCAGGGAATTATGCAGATGAGGCAACCTGGGAGGCCTGGCACCTTGTGAACTGTTTTAAGGAAACTATATGGCTAGCCAGGAACCACCACATTTTGTAGAAGGGAATTGTTTCAGTGAATTGTTCTTTAAAGCGAATCTGAAAGAAAATGATTTTCGCTGGTGTACCCCTTTACAAAAAAAAAAGTAAATTTTCAGAGTACGGCGAAAATTTTTTTAGTATTGCCCCCCAATAGTTATACAAATCACCAATATACACTTATTACGGGAAATGCTTAAAGTGCTTTTTACCCTGCACTTACTACTGCATCAAGGCTTCACTTCCTGGATAACATGGTGATGTCACTTCCTGGATAGCATGGTGATGTCACGACCCGACTCCCAGGGCTGTGGTTGCTGGAGAGGATGATGGCAGGGGGACACTAAGGACACAGGGCATCCTCTCCAGCAGCCACAGCCCTGGTAGTCGTGACATCACCATATTATCCAGGAAGTGACATCACCATGTTATCCAGGAAGTTAGAAAAAAACCTCCACTCCACCACGAGGTAATGTAGGGCGCAGGTCCAAGTCCAATGTAACCATCAAACAATATGTATAAAAATGATTTATTGAGCAATAAAATGCGACACAACGCGTTTCCAAACCGCTCTGGTTTCTTTTTCAAGTGTCATCTGCATATATAAAGAAGCAACAAACGTATATATAAAGGAACACCCACTAGGTGACATCATCTCAGAAAACTAATACATTAACTCTTTACAAACCATTGTTCATTGCATTAGCACCACTCTCAATGTTTAAGTACATTAATAGTAAAATTCACAGTATATAAAAGTATATAGAGAAATATATATGTATATACAATGTAGGAAAATTCCTATATAAACATTTTTTTGTAAAAATATAAAAGAATATATATGAAAAAGGAGCATTACTATCTCTACCAAGAATCTAACAGTAAAATCTAACGAATATTCTCAATAGTCTCATTTAAACCATAAGGGGATAATGTGCACAGCTTAAAAATGTGTAAGGTACTTGGGATCGCAATTATGTTTTAACAAAAAATGTTCAGAAACACTGTGCAGTAAAAAAACCTTTACGGATGTTCAATCTGTGCTTACTCATCCTGGAACGCCCACTCAATTTCAACATTGTGTGAACAGATCCTTTCTGTGTTTTCAATCCACTCCTGGTTTTGGTTGCAATAGGAGGACCACAATACTGACTGAAATATACGTAGTGTGAACCTAGCCTTAAGCTGTGCACATTATCCCCTTATGGTTTAAATGAGACTATTGAGAATATTTGTTAGATTTTAATGTTGGACTCTTGGTAGAGATAGTAATGCTCCTTTTTCAAACATATTTTTATATTTTTAGAAAAAAAAAATTATATGTGAATTTTTCTACATTGTATATACATATATATTTCTCTATATACTTTTATATACTGTGAATTTTACTATTAATGTATTTGAACATTGAGAGTGGTGCTAATGCAATGAATAATGGTTTGTAAAGAGTTAATGTATTAGTTTTCTTCCATCCCCAGCCTGAGATGATGTCACCTAGTGGGTGTTCCTTTATATATACGTTTGTTGCTTCTTTATATATGCGGATGTGTTGCATTTTATTGCTCAATAAATAATTTTTATACATATTGTTTGATGGTTACATTGGACTTGGACCTGCGCCCTACATTACCTCGTGGTGGAGTGGAGGTTTTTTTCTAACTTCCTGGATAACATGGTGATGTCACTTCCTGGATAATATGGTGATGTCACGACTACCAGGGCTGTGGTTGCTGGAGAGGATGCCCTGTGTCCTTAGTGTCCCCCTGCCATCAGTAGTGTCCCGCCTCAGTTGCTGATTGTAAGCCAAAGAAAAAGAAGACATTGCACCCATGTACCCGCTCAGTCTGGCCCCCAAGGGTTTAAGTGGGGTCGCATAGCATATCCACTTAACCCCAAATGGCCCAGACTTTTTTACTGACTAGCACCCCGAGGTATTTGATTGAGTAGTCTCAAGTAGCCCGATGCTCAAGCGAGTATTATACTTGGACAAGTACGCTCACTCAACACTAGCAGATACTCCTGGGGGTCTTCTTTATGAGGGGCCACAGTATCCATATATCACTACCATGACTCTTCATACCGTGCACAACTCTAGCACAAAGTAGTAGGGTGGGAGACCATAAGCCTATGTGCACTGTTCTTGAACCTCAAATAAACAAAAGCTTCAGAACCTGCTCGTCTGTGCGCTCTATATTCAAAGAGTAGAAAGAAGTCAGATGTCCATAGGAAAGGAGGGGGGTAAGAATGGGGGGGGGGGTTCTGCCCTGGGTGCCAAGGTGACAGGTTCCCTTTAAATTCTAAAAGCAAATTTTTATTTTTATTGACAACCAGTAACAAGATTAAAGATGCGGTGTAAGATACAGTAATAAATAATTGCATCATCCGGATTCTATTTTCTTTATGAATAACATTTATTGGCAATCAGGAGTTTTTTTTTCCCCAAAAATCATTTACTTCTCTAAATTGTCCTCCGCCCATGAGATTTTTTTTATGTCTAATGGAAATGGCTTATCCCTGGTGTGAATTCTCAGATGTTTACGAAGGTCTGATTTCTGAGCAAAACGTCTCCCACATTCTGAGCATAAAAATGGCTTTTCCCCTGTGTGAGTTTTTTGATGTGTAGCAAGATTTGCTTTCCGATTAAAACATTTCCCACATTCCAAACAGGAAAAAGGCTTCTCCCCTGTGTGAGTTCTTTGATGTTCAGCTAGATGCGATTTTGATGTAAAACATTTCCCACATTCTGAACATGAAAATGGCTTCTCCCCTGTATGAATTCTCAGATGATCGACAAGATATGATTTCATAATAAAAGATTTTCCACATTCTGAACATGAAAATGGCATCTGTCCCGAGTGAATTCTCAAGTGTTTAGCAAGACTTGATTTCTGATAATAACATTTCCCACATTCTGGACATGAATTTAACTTTTCTCCTGTGTGAGTTTTTTGATGTTCGACAAGAATTGATTTCACAGCAAAACGTTTACCACATTCTGAGCATGAGAAGGGCTTCTCCCCTGTGTGACTTTTTTGATGCTTATCAAGATTTGATTTTTGAGTAAAACATTTTCCACATTCTGGGCATAAAAATGGCTTCTGCCCTGTGTGACTTTTTTGATGTTTAACAAGATTCGATTTTGTAGTAAAACATTTGCCACATTCGGGACATGAAAATAGCTTCTCTCCTGTGTGAGTTTTTTGATGTAGAGCCAGATATGATTTAAGAGTAAAAGATTTCCCACACTCTAAGCATGTAAACGGCTTCTCCCCTGTGTGATTTCTTTGATGAGCAACAAGAATTGATTTCAGAGTAAAACATTTCCCACATTCTGAGCAAGGAAATGGCTTCTCCCCTGTGTGAGTTTTTTGATGTTGAAGAAGATTGGATTTTTGAGTAAAATATTTCCCACATTCTGGGCATGAAAACGGCTTCTCTCCCGTGTGAGTTATTTTATGTCTATCGAGGTTTGATTTCTGAGTAAAACATTTACCACATTCTGAGCAAACATATCTTTCCCCTATTGAAGGTCTTTGATGTGCATCACCTCTTCTCCGACTTCTATTTGGCTTAACAGTCTGTGATGAATCAGTAGATGGGACTTGTATAACAGGATGAGATGGCAGATCTTTGCTGTGAGGGGCTGGGGGTATATCTGGGGTAACAGAATGTTCTTCATATGTATCTTGTGTGATCTGACCATCTGCTGTAATATCTGGAGATATCTGATGTCCCTCTGATCTCCGGGTACACTCAGCTGCCAAGAAGAAAATATTATTTTATAAAAACATATATATATTCTTTTTTTATTTGAGCCACATCCCAGTGCACTCGTTACGTTACTGAACCATCTGATCCAGTGGCGTAGCTACCATAGAGGCAGAGAAGGCGGTTGCTATGGGGCCCGTGGAGGGAGGGGGCCCAGGGAAGATAAGAGCCTCCTGTGTCCTTTTGCTTAACTATTTATTTACTGCAGTGTGTAAGTGACCCAATGTTCTCTAACATGCTGCAAAACAATAAAGGGTTAATACAGAAGACAATTAGCTCTCTGCCTGACTACTCTGGTAACCTCTGTTCTCTGAGTTCCTGCAGAGGTCAAAGGTTATCAGTGCAGGAGAAGCAGAGCTAATTGTCTTCTATATTAACCCTTTTTTGTGTTGCAGCATGTAAGAGAACACTGGGTCACTTACACACTGCAGTAAATAAAGGGTTAAGCAAAAGGTAGTCTGCTCCTGCACCTATGTATATAACCATAGGATTCTGCCTCTGGCCACAAGAGAATTCTTTTTTTGGCCACATCACTGAGTATACACACACACACACATTAGTGTGTAGGGGAGGGGGGGGCCCATACAGTTTTTTGCTATGGGGCCCCATGAATCCTAGCTACGCCCCTGATCTGATCCCATGATGCAATGCTGGAGTCGGTTTCATAGATCATTGTACCATCTACACCAAACACTCTGGAAATCTGATCAGTCTTCATTTTGAGGGTCCTATTAGTCAAAGCGATTTTTAACGATAAACAATGGCAAGTGAGATCTACCCGAAATCGTTCACCCAATACACAGAACGATAGTCGTTATTTATTATGATCGTTTACTCCATCGATGGAACGATCCAACGAAGGAACGATGTGGAATTATGGTGCGTTTACACGGAACGATTATCGTTCGAATTTTCGCAATAACGATCGCATTTGAGCAATAATCGGCTCGTGTAAACTCAGCGAACGATGAAGCGACGAGCTAGAAAACGTTCTTTCAACATGTTCTCAAATCGTCGTTTGTCATTCGCTAAAAATTCGCAAATCGCTTCGTGTAAACAGTCTTTCACAGATTCACCCTATGTGTGAGATGGGCTTAAGCGATCTTAAAAACAATCGCAATAACGAATTTTATAACGATTTTTTCGTCTAAACTCTGATTGTTATAAAAACCAAATCGTTGCTTCAAAATCGTTAAACGATCGATTGGGCAAATTATCGCTCCGTGTAAACGGACCATAACTCTGAACGATTAGCGAACAATTAACAATCATTTTAGGTTGAGCTGAAAAGACACTCAAACGATTTTTCGATCGTTGCCTGCATACACACAAAACATTTATCGTTTAACGATTTTTCCATGATAATCGTCCCTTGTAATAGGGCCCAAGTCTTTTCTTTTCTCCCTTGAAAGGGTACTACCACCATGTTATGGCTTCCCAGTCTCCTCAGGCCTATTTGTGGTGGCCCAAGGTAGCCAGAAAAGGCCAGGTAAGTTGTCTTACACAATTTGCACACCTGCCAGCTGACATAAATGGGAGTTGTGTAAATGGTGCAGCCCCACTAGTATATTTAGAGAAACAACAGAGTCTGTTGGGCTAAGCAATTTATACAACTCCCAATGGGGAGTTGTGCAAATTGTGTTAGGGTTCAATTACACGGGCCGATAGCGGCCCAATTGTTTTCTGAGCCTACTACATGACCTGATAATCGTTTAGCAAGGGCTGCACAGACATCATTAGCAATGTCCGTGCAGCCCTTGCCTTCACCTTACCACATTCCCTGATGTCATCGGAGGCCTTCTCCGCTGTCTGGAGCTCTGCCTTCTGTTCCGGCCTTTGCACTGACAGGTCGGGGCCAATCACTGGCCGAGGCAGGACACGGCCAGTAATTGGCTGAGCGGCCCTGGCCTGTCAATGCAAATGCCAGAACAGAAGGCAGAGCTCCGGACAGTGGGGAAGGCCTCTGAGGACACCAGGGAACTCTATTACAAGGAGTGATAATTGGCTGAATCGGCCTGATTCGCTGCATGTAATAGGGCCCTAAGGCAACTGGGACCATGGGACCAGACAGCCATGATATCTTGAGGTGGAAATACTCCTTTTTTTTAATCAAACCCTTTTACCTGCTGGGGTGACAGAAACATCTCTCATGGTGGTCTATACTTTTCATATACCATCAGACCTGAGGAGGAGGAGGGTGCCCTAGTAGACATACCTCGTCCCTCAGAAAGCAATTTCCAGGTCATTTTACCAGTACTGTCACTCATCTCTTCCTTTAAGGTCCACATCCCTGACTCTTCCACCATGTTTCCCTGGGAGTGGACATGGACTGTCAAAAGAGAAGTGAAACATTCTGGTATATAACAGACCACCAATATTTTCCAGTTACACATTCATGCACACATTCTCACTGCACAGTTTTAGAGTAGTTTAAACCCTGTTTTACATAGCACTGTACACTGTTCAGAGTCAACTATTCATGTACACTATGCCGTTATATGCCAGTATGTGTCCAAGAGGCAATTTAAACACTTTTGTACACAGCGCCGTACATTTTCTTGTCCGCCATTCTGTATATGTTTACATTGCGCCATTATATACCAGGCTGTGTCCAAGAGAAAGTATAACTTCCTGCTAATGGCACCGTGCAGATAATTTAGTGTCACAAACATTTTTTATTATTGTGCATCAAGCACAAGTTCATCCTGCAGTATACTGCAGAAAAATGTAAATTCCTGTTTATAGTACTGTAGTGTTTTATATCAAATTTACAGCCACCCTATTCTGCATCACACAGGCAATCATACTGGCCAATAGCAGTGTCACATCTCCTTGCAGTATAACTCCCAACACATAATACAGAGAGGAGGTGTGTATATAGTCCTGTCTATTACCTGCTGATGGGAGGGGCTGCTGATCCTCCAGCATCACATCCTTGTACTGATCCTTGTGTCCTTCTACATACTCCCACTCCTCCATGGAGAAATAGACCGCCACGTCCTGACACCTTATAGGAACCTGACACACACAATGATCACACAGTCATCCCCCCCACCCCTCCAGTGGTGTTACTGTATAATGTCCCAGCATTCCCAGCAGCCACAGTCTCACCTCTCCACTCAGCAGCTCCACCATCTTGTTGGTGACTTCTAGGATCTTCTCTTCCTCCATTTCCTCATGTATCAGGGGTCCCGGGATTGGGCTCAGGGTTCTTCCCCATCCTTCACCCCCAGGGGCCCCACAGCGCCCACTAGAGGACTTCTTCACTACTGTGTAATCCTGTGTATGGAGAGACACATTACTATCACTCCATCCATTCCCAGAATCCCTCACCTCTCCAGTCCTATCCATCTGTTATTCTATAGATAAGAATGATGTTATGATGACATCACTCCCAGAATCCCTCACCTCTCCAGTCCTATCCATCTGTTATTCCATAGATAAGAATGATGTCATGATGACATCACTCCCAGAATCCCTCACCTCTCCAGTCCTATCCATCTGTTATTCCATAGATAAGAATGATGTCATGATGACATCACTCCCAGAATCCCTCACCTCCCCAGTCCTATCCATCTGTTATTCCATAGATAAGAATGATGTCATGATGACATCACTCCCAGAATCCCTCACCTCTCCAGTCCTATCCATCTGTTATTCCATAGATAAGAATGATGTCATGATGACATCACTCCCAGAATCCCTCACCTATCCAGTCCTATCCATCTGTTATTCCATAGATAAGAATGATGTCATGATGACATCACTCCCAGAATCCCTCACCTCCCCAGTCCTATCCATCTGTTATTCCATAGATAAGAATGATGTCATGATGACATCACTCCCAGAATCCCTCACCTCTCCAGTCCTATCCATCTGTTATTCCATAGATAAGAATGATGTCATGATGACATCACTCCCAGAATCCCTCACCTCTCCAGTCCTATCCATCTGTTATTCCATAGATAAGAATGATGTCATGATGACATCACTCCCAGAATCCCTCACCTCCCCAGTAAGCAGGAAGAGTATGTGTAGGGTGAGGGTTATTATCCTCTCGGCCATCTTGTCTCTCTTGTTTCTGTCCATCGTTGATTGATCGGTAAATTAGAAAGATTTTCATCTAAGAAACCTGAACAGAGAGAAGATGGCAATAAAATGAAATACACAATCCCATGGCAGAAAATGCTATATAGATAGATAGATATTAACCTCATTTAGTGATATATTTTACACCAAGCCCCAGTGACACATACAATAATGAACAGGAGAAAAGGAGATGTCCCATTAAAATGAATGAGAAACTTTACAAAGCATTCTCTATGACCTTTGAAGAAGGGGGTGGAGGCTGAACTGTGAGCTTCATCTATTGTCTTCTCTATCTCCTGGTGTCACTTGTCGCTGTAATGCTGTGCAGATCAGAGCAGACTCCTCCTTATCATCACAGACAAACAAAGTAGTCTCAGCTTAGTTTAAGCCTAAGTGGAAAAAAAAATTGTATATTTTAATAAAAAGTAATTAAAAAAGTAAATAACAAAAAATCCTAAAATATATGTTTAATATAACAATAATGATTCAGTTTGAATGATAAAGGAGACCATAACTATAAAGAGTTAGTTGCTTCCCATTTTGTACCTTGTTTCCCCAAAAATAATTCCTACCCCAAAAATAAAACCTAGTCCTTTTTCGGAGGGAAAAAATAAATATAGGACCCTGGGTAGGTACGTTGTCCTGGATTAAAGACTTCACCATCATTTTGTGTTCATGATGTAGACCAGGGCTGCGTATAGCGATGGCGCGACTCATGGGCCCATACAGTTCTCCCTCCCCCGGCCCGAAACTGGGTCGGGATAATTCCAATCACAGAACAGGTTATTCAGTCCCTACATGTTTCCCCTGCACACAGGTGGGATCATCAGGGGACAAACTGTGGAGAACGATCTATTATAGTCAGTAATGGATGAGAGTGGGACACATAATTTTATTATATGTGTGAGGGACAATAGTCAGGCCCAAAGACCGACTTATAACTCACAGAATTAAAAAAAATTCATCACTCCTGACCCATCTCTTATTATACGGTATAACACAGGAATAAATGGCGGAGCCCCCAGCACTTCCACCTCTATGATCTGACACTTATACTCCCCCCTCTCCCCTCCCCCCAACATACAGCAACAACAAAGGAGGAACAAGCTGCACACAGATCCTGTAATACATCACTATAGTAATACACTGGCGTCTTCCGTACAGAGAGGTTAATGGTCCTGCTGTCCCCCAGCACACATACATATATATACTGTACCTCCAGCTGAGAGCTGTACAGGAGCCGTGTGCTTCCCCTGTGCTTCCAGGACCTGCCATGATGTCACAGTCATGTGATCAGTCACATGGAGGAGGAGGAGTCAATGATCAGGGGCTGCTGCTCAGTGTATGCAGGACTCTGCTGTGCTGGATGAGCTGAAGTGATGTGTATGCAGCAGAGCTGTGTGTGTGTGATCTGTGTGGAGCAGAGCTGTGTGTGCGTGATGTGTGTGGAGCAGAGCTGTGTCTGTGTGCCTGGCTACGTAAGACTTGTGGGGACCAGCTGTGTGGTATTATTACATATATGTTTAATATGAGCCTGAAGCTAGAAATGTGTGGTACCAGCTCCAAAGACACCACATCCAAGGGACCTGAACGGCTATAGACCTGTAGCACTGACATCCCACCTGATGAAGAGAGAGATTGGTTCTCACACATCTCCGCCCTCTAGTGAGCCCAGCCATGGACCCTCTCCAGTTTGCTTATCGGCCGGGCATGATGGCATCATCCACCTTCTACACAGAGCCCTTTCTCACCTGGAGAAACCGGGGAACACTGTGAGAAGAATGTTCTTCCATTTCTCCAGAGCTTTTAGCACCATACAGCCGAGGCTGCTGAGAGACAAGATGGCCTTTGTTGGAGTGGATCTCCGTCTCTCAAACTGGATCCTAGATTACCTCTCAAATCGACCTCAGTATGTGAGAGCCAGGGACTGTGTGTCAGATCCTGTCATCTGTAATACGGGGGTCCTCAGTATGTGAGAGCCGGGGACTGTGTGTCAGATACTGTCATCTGTAATACGGGGGTCCTCAGTATGTGAGAGCCAGGGACTGTGTGTCAGATACTGTCATCTGTAATACGGGGGTCCTCAGTATGTGAGAGCCAGGGACTGTGTGTCAGATACTGTCATCTGTAATACGGGGGTCCTCAGTGTGTGAGAGCCAGAGACTGTGTGTCAGATACTGTTATCTGTAATACGGGGGTCCTCAGTATGTGAGAGCCAAGGACTGTGTGTCAGATACTGTTATCTGTAATACGGGGGTCCTCAGTATGTGAGAGCCAGGGACTGTGTCAGATACTGTCATCTGTAATACGGGGGTCCTCAGTATGTGAGAGCCAGGGACTGTGTGTCAGATACTGTCATCTGTAATACGGGGGTCCTCAGTATGTGAGAGCCGGGGACTGTGTGTCAGATCCTGTCATCTGTAATACGGGGGTCCTCAGTATGTGAGAGCCGGGGATTGTGTGTCAGATACTGTCATCTGTAATACGGGGGTCCTCAGTACGTGAGAGCCAGGGACTGTGTCAGATACTGTCATCTGTAATACGGGGGTCCTCAGTATGTGAGAGCCAGGGACTGTGTGTCAGATACTGTCATCTGTAATACGGGGGTCCTCAGTATGTGAGGCCAGGGACTGTGTGTCAGATACTGTCATCTGTAATACGGGGGTCCTCAGTATGTGAGAGCCAGGGACTGTGTGTCAGATACTGTCATCTGTAATACGGGGGTCCTCAGTATGTGAGAGCCAGGGACTGTGTCAGATACTGTCATCTGTAATACGGGGGTCCTCAGTATGTGAGAGCCGGGGACTGTGTGTCAGATACTGTCATCTGTAATATGGGGGTCCTCAGTACGTGAGAGCCAGGGACTGTGTCAGATACTGTCATCTGTAATACGGGGGTCCTCAGTATGTGAGAGCCAGGGACTGTGTCAGATACTGTCATCTGTAATACGGGGGTCCTCAGTATGTGAGAGCCGGGGACTGTGTGTCAGATACTGTCATCTGTAATACGGGGGTCCTCAGTATGTGAGAGCCAGGGACTGTGTGTCAGATACTGTCATCTGTAATACGGGGGTCCTCAGTATGTGAGAGCCAGGGACTGTGTGTCAGATACTGTCATCTGTAATACGGGGGTCCTCAGTATGTGAGAGCCAGGGACTGTGTCAGATACTGTCATCTGTAATACGGGGGTCCTCAGTATGTGAGAGCCAGGGACTGTGTGTCAGATACTGTCATCTGTAATACGGGGGTCCTCAGTATGTGAGAGCTGGGGACTCTTCACAATGTACACTGCAGACTTCAGGTACAACTCACCTACCTGCTACTTACATGAGTCCTCTGATGACTCTGCAATATTCGGCCTCATCACAGGTGAAGACGACAGGGAGTACAGAGAGGTGAACAGGGATTTTGTTGATTGGTGCCAGCGGAATCACCTGAGGATTAATGCTGGAAAGACCAAGGAGATGGTGGTGGATTTCCTCCAAGTCCAGTGGACATCGAGACAGTGAACCTGTATAAATATCTGGGTGTGGTCCTCAATAATAAACTGGACTGGGCTGATCACATGGACATAGTGTACAGAAAGGGCCACAGCGGGCTCTACCTGCTCAGGAGGCTGAGGGTCTTTGGAGTCCAGGGGGAGCTTCTTAGGACCTTCTATAACTCTGTAGTGGCATCAGCCATCTTCTTCGTAGTGTCCTGCTGGGGGAGCGGCGTATCAACCAGCGATAGGAACAAACTGGACAAGCTGATGAGAAGGGCGAGCTCTGTCCTTGGGAGCCCCCTGGATCCGGTGCAGGTGGTGGGGAGCGAAGGATTTTGTCAGTGGTCTGCTCCATACTGGAGAATGACTCCCTCCTATGCACCAGACCGTGATGGCACTGGGCAGTACTATCAGTGACCGATTAATTCACCCAAAGTGCGAGAAGGAGCGATATCGGGAGTCCTTCCTTCCTGCAGCGATCAGGCTGTACAACCAACACCGACCCAAGCAGAGATCACTCCATATAAACAACTAAAATAGTCTAATGTTTCTATTGTATCTTTTTTACCTTTTCTTCTCTTTGTCTACTTTAATCGTAATGCCTTTACTTTACCTTTTAGCTGTTTGTATGTGTAATATCTATGCTGCTGTAACACACTGAATTTCCCCATGGTGGGACTATTAAAGGGGAACTCCAGGTAGAGGTTAAAAAAGTTAAACTTCTGCAGAAGCATATAGCATTACTTACCTGTCTATCCCAGTTTTGAAACTACCAAAAATCCATTTGTTTCTGTCTTTCCTGGTTTAGCATTTCCCAGAATGCAATGCTTTCCCTCATGTGATCATCACAGCCCCTACCCATTACAATCAGTAAAATTAGTGCAGCAGCTGCTTCTGGCCGGTCAGAGATGGTGAATCACTCAGGGGATTGGTTTATCCAGCCCCGCCTCCTGTGAGATCACGTCCTGCCCCCCCCCTCTCTGCATCATCAGCAAACACACACAATGTGAGACAGAGGCATGGAAGATTTGTCTCCTAGGGTGGGAGAGCAGAAGGAGCAGGAGACAATGTGTATTGGCACAGAGGCCATTTTGTTTTCACTTCCTGGATTTCTATCAGCTACCAGTGTGGCAGAACCACACAGATATGGTAATACATTGTATGGACACATCTATATAACATTTAATCTACTTATAATAGATATATATACACTCACCGGCCACTTCATTAGGTACACGATGCTAGTAACGTGTTGGACCCCCTTTTGCCTTCAGAACTGCCCCAATTCTTGGTGGCATAGATACAACAAGGTGCTGGAAGCTTCCTCAGGGATTTTGGTCCATATTGACATGATGACATCACACAGTTGCCGCAGATTTGTCGGCTGCACATCCATGATGCCAATCTCCCGTTCCATCACATCCCAAAGATGCTCTATTGGATTGAGATCTGGTGACTGTGGAGGCCATTGGAGTACAGTGAACTCATTGTCATGTTCAAGAAACCAGTCTGAGATGATTCTAGCTTTATGACATGGCGCATTATCCTCCTGAAAGTAGCCATCAGATGTTGGGTCCATTGTGGTCATAAAGGGATGGACATGGTCAGCAACAATACTCAGGTAGGCTGTGGCGTTGCAACGATGCTCAATTGGTACCAAGGGACCCAAAGAGTGCCAAGAAAATATTCCCCACACCATGACACCCCCACCACCAGCCTGAACCGCTGATACAAGGCAGGATGGATCCATGCTTTCATGTTGTTGACGCCAAATTCTGACCCTACCATCCGAATGTCGCAGCAGAAATCGAGACTCATCAGACCAGGCAACGTTTTTTCCAATCTTCTACTGTCCAATTTCGATGAGCTTGTGCAAATTGTAGCCTCAATTTCCTGTTCTTAGCTGAGCGGAGTGGCACCCGGTGTGGTCTTCTGCTGCTGTAGCCCATCTGCCTCAAAGTTGGCCGTACTGTGCGTTCAGAGATGCTCTTCTGCCTACCTTGGTTGTAACGGTTGGCTATTTGTGTCACTGTTGCCTTTCTATCAGCTGGAACCAGTCTGCCCATTCTCCTCTGACCTCTAACATCAACAAGGCATTTCCACCCACAGAACTGCCGCTCACTGGATGTTTTTTCTTTTTCGGACCATTCTCTGTAAACCCTAGAGATGGTTGTGCGTGAAAATCCCAGTAGATCAGCAGTTTCTGAAATACTCAGACCAGCCCTTCTGGCACCAACAACCATGCCACATTCAAAGGCCTCAAATCACCTTTCTTCCCCATACTGATGCTCGGTTTGAACTGCAGGAGATTGTCTTGACCATGTCTACATGCCTAAATGCACTGAGTTGCCGCCATGTGATTGGCCGATTAGAAATTAAGTGGTAACATGCAGTTGGACAGGTGTACCTAATAAAGTGGCCGATGAGTATATATAAATGCCTGCAGCAGAGCCTTGTGTGTAATGTACATGTAGCTGAGCTGTATGTGTGTAATGTACATGTAGCTGAGCTGTATGTGTGTAATGTACATGTAGCTGAGCTGTATGTGTGCAATGTACATGTAGCTGAGCTGTATATATGTGTAATGTACATGTAGCTGAGCTGTATATGTGTGTAATGTACATGTAGCTGAGCTGTATATATGTGTAATGTACATGTAGCTGAGCTGTATATATGTGTAATGTACATGTAGCTGAGCTGTATATGTGTGTAATGTACATGTAGCTGAGCTGTATATGTGTGTAATGTACATGTAGCTGAGCTGTATATGTGTGTAATGTACATGTAGCTGAGCTGTATGTGTGTAATGTACATGTAGCTGAGCTGTATATGTGTGTAATGTACATGTAGCTGAGCTGTATATGTGTGTAATGTACATGTAGCTGAGCTGTATATGTGTAATGTACATGTAGCTGAGCTGTATATGTGTGTAATGTACATGTAGCTGAGCTGTATATATGTGTAATGTACATGTAGCTGAGCTGTATATGTGTGTGTAATGTACATGTAGCTGAGCTGTATATGTGTGTAATGTACATGTAGCTGAGCTGTATGTGTGTAATGTACATGTATCTGATCTGTATATGTGTGTAATGTACATGTAGCTGAGCTGTATGTGTGTAATGTACATGTAGCTGAGCTGTATATATGTGTAATGTACATGTAGCTGAGCTGTATATATGTGTAATGTACACGTAGCTGAGCTGTATATGTGTAATGTACACGTAGCTGAGCTGTATATGTGTAATGTACACGTAGCTGAGCTGTATGTGTAATGTACACGTAGCTGAGCTGTATATGTGTAATGTACACGTAGCTGAGCTGTATATGTGTAATGTACATGTAGCTGAGCTGTATGTGTGTAATGTACATGTAGCTGAGCTGTATGTGTGTAATGTACATGTAGCTGAGCTGTATATGTGTAATGTACATGTAGCTGAGCTGTATATATGTGTAATGTACATGTAGCTGAGCTGTATATGTGTAATGTACATGTAGCTGAGCTGTATATATGTGTAATGTACATGTAGCTGAGCTGTATGTGTGTAATGTACATGTAGCTGAGCTGTATATGTGTAATGTACATGTAGCTGAGCTGTATATGTGTAATGTACATGTAGCTGAGCTGTATATGTGTGTAATGTACATGTAGCTGAGCTGTATGTGTGTAATGTACATGTAGCTGAGCTGTATATATGTAATGTACATGTAGCTGAGCTGTATATATGTGTAATGTACATGTAGCTGAGCTGTATATATGTGTAATGTACATGTAGCTGAGCTGTATATGTGTAATGTACATGTAGCTGAGCTGTATATGTGTGTAATGTACATGTAGCTGAGCTGTATATATCTGTAATGTACATGTAGCTGAGCTGTATATGTGTAATGTACATGTAGCTGAGCTGTATATGTGTGTAAGGTACATGTAGCTGAGCTGTGGGGTTGGGGAGGTACTGTAGGTGATGTTGTTATGTTCAGCCTCCTCCCTGGCTATGACACTGGGCTTCTCCTTTAACCCTTTTCGGGGAGGGACTAGAAGTTCTGACATCCTGTCTATTGAAGACGATATGGCCCCTTTCTATTTGTTAATGGCAGGTTGGACCCCCGGAACTTTTTAATAATTACAAGCCTGTAAAGCAGCGTCCCTCACACATCATTTATTATATAGAAGAGATTGTTGTTGTTTAAAGGCCCAGAAGAGGCAGCGGCAGGGATAGTAGACTGGTGGTGGAGGTAGAACTTGAGGTACAGTATTGGGACAGAGGAACAGTAAACAGCAGGAACAGCCATAGTTACTGCCCATGGTCTGGTAAGACTGTTAGGAGCCCTGATTATTATAATCAGTGGAGCGGACCAGCTGGATCGATGCTATATGGGGGGGGGGGCAGTGATCCTGACCGTATTATCGGACCATGGAGCAACTCCTGTGCAATAGGGACTTATCATATAACTGCTGATAGTTTCCCTTTAACACATTGTAAAGGTGCTGGTGCTGCAGCTCCATCCTGTATCTACAACCTGCTGCTGTGTTATCAGGGTTATACAGTTAGTATACATTATACACCACATGCTGCTATACTGTACAGTAACTTATATATCACATATCCAGCTGCTGTGTTATCAGGGTTATACAGTTACTATACATTATATACCACATGCTGATTGCTATACTGTACAGTAACTTATATATCACATATCCAGCTGCTGTGTTATCAGGGTTATATAGTTACTATACATTATACACCACATGCTGCTCTACTGTACAGTAACTTATATATCACATATCCAGCTGCTGCAGTGTTATCAGGGTTATACAGTTACTATACATTATACACCACATGCTGCTATAATGTACAGTAACTTATATATCACATATCCAGCTGCTGCGTTATCAGGGTTATACAGTTACTATACATTATACACCACATGTTGCTATACTGTACAGTAACTTATATATCACATATCCAGCTGCTGCTGTGTTATCAGGGTTATACAGTTATTATACATTATATACCACATGCTGATTGCTATACTGTACAGTAACTTATATATCACATATCCAGCTGCTGTGTTATCAGGGTTATACAGTTACTATACATTATACACCACATGCTGCTATACTGTACAGTAACTTATATATCACATATACAGCTGCTGTGTTATCAGGGTTATACAGTTACTATACATTATATACCACATGCTGATTGCTATACTGTACAGTAACTTATATATCACATATCCAGCTGCTGTGTTATCAGGGTTATACAGTTACTATACATTATATACCACATGCTGATTGCTATACTGTACAGTAACTTATATATCACATATCCAGCTGCTGTGTTATCAGGGTTATACAGTTACTATACATTATACACCACATGCTGCTATACTGTACAGTAACTTATATATCACATATCCAGCTGCTGCAGTGTTATCAGGGTTATACAGTTACTATACATTATACACCACATGCTGCTATAGTGTACAGTAACTTATATATCACATATCCAGCTGCTGCTGTGTTATCAGGGTTATACAGTTACTATACATTATATACCACATGCTGCTATACTGTACAGTAACTTATATATCACATATCCAGCTGCTGTGTTATCAGGGTTATATAGTTACTATACATTATACACCACATGCTGCTCTACTGTACAGTAACTTATATATCACATATCCAGCTGCAGTGTTATCAGGTTTATACAGTTACTATACATTATACACCACATGCTGCTATACTGTACAGTAACTTATATATCACATATCCAGCTGCTGTGTTATCAGGGTTATACAGTTACTATACATTATATACCACATGCTGATTGCTATACTGTACAGTAACTTATATATCACATATCCAGCTGCTGTGTTATCAGGGTTATACAGTTACTATACATTATACACCACATGCTGCTATACTGTACAGTAACTTATATATCACATATCCAGCTGCTGTGTTATCAGGGTTATACAGTTACTATACATTATACACCACATGCTGCTATACTGTACAGTAACTTATATATCACATATCCAGCTGCTGCAGTGTTATCAGGGTTATACAGTTACTATACATTATACACCACATGCTGCTATAGTGTACAGTAACTTATATATCACATATCCAGCTGCTGCTGTGTTATCAGGGTTATACAGTTACTATACATTATACACCACATGCTGATTGCTATACTGTACAGTAACTTATAATATCACAGATTCAGCTGTTTCTCATTGTTTCATCTGTTATTAAGAATAAATAATCATTATTTTTGGGGTGTGGAACCAATTGTCCGCATTTCTATGATTTCTTATGGGAAATTTGCTTTGGTTTAAGAGTGGATTTGGATTACAAGCACAGTCCCGGAACGGATTATGCTCATAATCCAAGGCACCATTGTATATATGTGTGTGTGTATATATATTAGATTTTTTTATTGCTTTATAAATTCAATATATTTCTGTAAAGTTTGTCATACTATTGGCGGAGTTTAGGTATGAATAATTTTACATGAATATATAGAATTTATAAAGCAATAAAGAATCTAATGTATTAATATATATAGATATATGCAATTGTCTAACCCAGTGAAACTTGTTTTTAACCAGTGCAGTTTGTATCTTACTATAGTTCAGAATCCGATGACGTTATATATTGATGGTGGAGCGTTTGGCCTCCAGAACGTAGTGTGACTACGCCAGAGCAGGAGAGGTTTTCTATGGGAATTTGCTGCTGCTCTGCACAGTTCCTGACATGGACAGAGGTGGCAGCAGAGAGCACTGTGTCAGACTGGAGAGAATACATCACTTCCTGCAGATAAAACAAGTAACACAAAGCCGATTCCCAATATGAGTTCTTTAATATTTAATGATGTGATGTTCCCGTATTCAATTACTTTTTGGTTTTACACATAAAAAAATTCAGGAAAATGGTTTCTCCTCTGTGTGAATTTTTTGATGTTCAACAAATTTAGATTTTTCAGTAAAACATTTCCCACACTCAGTACATGGAAAAAGCTTCCTTTCTGTGTGCATTCTCTGATGTCTAAGAAGAGGAAATTTTTGAGTAAAACTTCTCCCACATTCCAGACATGTAAACGGCTTCTCCCCTGTGTGAATTCTCTGATGCTTAACCAGACTTGATTTCTGAGTAAAATATTTCCCACATTCCAGACACTGAAAAGGCTTCTCCCCAGTGTGTGTTCTCTGATGTTCAACAAGAATTGATTTCTGAGTAAAATTTTTCCCACACTCTCGGCATAAAAATGGCTTCTCTCCTGTATGAGTTCTTTGATGTTCAATAAAATTTGATTTCTGACTAAAACATTTTTCACATTCAGAACATGAAAAAGGCTTCTCTCCAGTGTGAATTCTAACATGTTCAACTAGTTTTGATTTTTGAGTGAAACATTTCTCACATTCTGCGCATGAATATGGCTTCTCCCCTGTGTGCGTTCTCTCATGCTGCGCAAGATCTGATTTTCTACTAAAACATTTCCCACATTCCTGACATGGAAATGGTTTCTCTACAGTGTGAGTTCTCTGATGTTCAACCAGTTTTGATTTTTGACTAAAACATTTCCCACATTCTGGGCATAAAAATAACATATTATTTTGCTTAACAGTCTGTGATGGATCGGTAGAAAGTGCTGGTATATAAGGATCAGATGCCAGATCTTTCCTGTGAGGGGCTGGGGGTAGATCTGGGGTAATAGAATGTTCTTCATATGTAACATGATCATCGGCTTTAAAATCTGAAGTTATCTGATATTCCCATGAGCTCCGGGTACACTCATCTGCCAAGAATAAATGAGATATTTTTGAGTAATAACCTTAAGTATCTGTGAGTGTTCTCTGCATTCAGTGGTCACTACTCACCTGGCCGGTTACCTGTAGTGATGTCCTGCTTATACTGCTCATCACTGCTCACATCTGTCTCTTCCTTTACAATTACATTTATAGCAGTAATACTGTTCCCATCTTCATCCTGATTTATAAGCTGTTAAGGAAAAAAAAAAGTCACCAGACAGTAGATCTATAGAAAATATAGTTATGCTACAGAGAGGTCAGTGGGCTGATCCCAAAATGTCTAATACCCCAGGAAACTACCAGAGGTCTAGTGGAGTCCTTACATAAGAGGGACCTTGTCTCAGGGAAGGAGATCGGCCTCTGCCAGACACATCTGGGGTTTGTCTCATGGGAAATAAAGGATCAGATAGGAATAAATCCAGCATGTTGTCTCCTTATCCCGACCAGCAGACTCCATAGCCCGACACATGTAATGTCTATGGTCGCTTTATCCACCATCTCCACCTTCCTCATTACACAAGTATCATCCATATAATAGTGTAGGATAAACCAAGACTGAGAGCAAGAACCTCACATCTACACATCATAGGGAACATCTCCATCTACCTGATCCTTATCCTGTGGGAGAAGAGGACGGGGACATCTCTCTGGTGCTGTTCTCTTACTGGATCTGACTGGAGGGAACACATACAGAGACTGAATTCATTCTTTCCATCCAGATAATACAGAGAGGAGGTGTGTATATAGTCCTGTCTATTACCTGCTGATGGGAGGGGCTGCTGATCCTCCAGCATCACATCCTTGTACTGATCCTTGTGTCCTTCTACATACTCCCACTCCTCCATGGAGAAATAGACCGCCACGTCCTGACACCTTATAGGAACCTGACACACACAATGATCACACA
This sequence comes from Dendropsophus ebraccatus, assembly GCF_027789765.1. NCBI lineage: Eukaryota > Metazoa > Chordata > Amphibia > Anura > Hylidae > Dendropsophus > Dendropsophus ebraccatus. The sequence goes on along the minus strand of NC_091456.1, from coordinate 196,253,467 downwards.
GTCATCCCCCCCACCCCTCCAGTGGTGTTACTGTATAATGTCCCAGCATTCCCAGCAGCCACAGTCTCACCTCTCCACTCAGCAGCTCCACCATCTTGTTGGTGACTTCTAGGATCTTCTCTTCCTCCATTTCCTCATGTATCAGGGGCCCCAGGATTGGGCTCAGGGTTCTTCCCCATCCTTCACACCCAGGGGCCCCACAGCGCCCACTAGAGGACTTCTTCACTACTGTGTAATCCTGTGTATGGAGAGACACATTACTATCACTCCATCCATTCCCAGAATCCCTCACCTCTCCAGTCCTATCCATCTGTTATTCCATAGATAAGAATGATGTCATGATGACATCACTCCCAGAATCCCTCACCTCTCCAGTCCTATCCATCTGTTATTCCATAGATAAGAATGATGTCATGATGACATCACTCCCAGAATCCCTCACCTCCCCAGTCCTATCCATCTGTTATTCCATAGATAAGAATGATGTCATGATGACATCACTCCCAGAATCCCTCACCTCTCCAGTCCTATCCATCTGTTATTCCATAGATAAGAATGATGTCATGATGACATCACTCCCAGAATCCCTCACCTCCCCAGTCCTATCCACCTGTTATTCCATAGATAAGAATGATGTCATGATGACATCACTCCCAGAATCCCTCACCTCTCCAGTCCTATCCATCTGTTATTCCATAGATAAGAATGATGTCATGATGACATCACTCCCAGAATCCCTCACCTCTCCAGTCCTATCCATCTGTTATTCCATAGATAAGAATGATGTCATGATGACATCACTCCCAGAATCCCTCACCTCTCCAGTCCTATCCATCTGTTATTCCATAGATAAGAATGATGTCATGATGACATCACTCCCAGAACCCCTCACCTCCCCAGTCCTATCCATCTGTTATTCCATAGATAAGAATGATGTCATGATGACATCACTCCCAGAATCCCTCACCTCTCCAGTCCTATCCATCTGTTATTCCATAGATAAGAATGATGTCATGATGACATCACTCCCAGAATCCCTCACCTCCCCAGCCCTATCCATCTGTTATTCCATAGATAAGAATGATGTCATGATGACATCACTCCCAGAATCCCTCACCTCCCCAGTAAGCAGGAAGAGTATGTGTAGGGTGAGGGTTATTATCCTGTCGGCCATCTTGTCTCTGTCTCTCTCCATGGTTGATGGGTCGGTCTCTTATATAGAAGATATCAGCAGAGGATCCTGGAGGGGAAGGAAGATAAGTAAATAAGTAAACACACAAAATTCTATGTAAACAATTTATTTCCTGGAGATGAAAGATGGAAATATTTCGGTGTTTCTCCAGGTGAAATGTTCTGATGATGCACTTGAATAGGACCTGAGCTGCATATAGAAGTGGCCTGGGGCAGCGGTGACAGCTCGGTGTGTAGCTGCAGGCTGACTGGGCAGATGACAGTGGATACATACTCATAGTGACCCTGCTGTCATCTGCCCCATCAGTGGTGAGTTCCTTTGTCTCATTGTGTTTTGGAATTAAGGAGCTGCCTCCGATTACCGGCTGCAGCACTTCCCTGGTGTCTAGTGGGTGAGATCGCTCTCTGTACCTGCTGTCGGCCGGCGACCGCTCCAAGATGGTGCCGACCCCGGCTCGGCACTCGTTTGTTTTCGGCTGCAGCAGCCGAAAGCAAACGAGTGGCGATCTCATTGATCTTTGCTGTATATCTATACAGCAAAGATCTCAATGAGAGATCAAAGTATATATACTAGAAGTCCCCCAGGGGGGAATAACCCTAACCCCAGGGGGGGAATAACCCTAATCCCAGGGGGGGAATAACCCTAACCCCAGGGGGGGAATAACCCTAACCCCAGGGGGGGAATAACCCTAACCCCAGGGGGGGGGAATAACCCTAACCCCAGGGGGGGGGGAATAACCCTAACCCCAGGGGGGGGGGAATAACCCTAACCCCAGGGGGGGGGAGAATAGCCCTAACCCCAGGGGGGGGGGAATAACCCTAACCCCAGGCGGGGGGAATAACCCTAACCCCAGGGGGGGGGAATAACCCTAACCCCAGGGGGGGGGAATAACCCTAACCCCAGGGGGGGGGGGAATAACCCTAACCCCAGGGGGGGAATAACCCTAACCCCAGGGGGAATAACCCTAACCCCAGGGGGGAATAACCCTAACCCCAGGGGGGAATAACCCTAACCCCAGGGGGGAATAACCCTAACCCCAGGGGGGAATAACCCTAACCCCAGGGGGGGAATAACCCTAATCCCAGGGGGAGAATAACCCTAACCCCAGTGGGAGAATAACCCTAACCCCGGGGGGGGGGGGGGAATAACCCTAACCCCAGCGGGGGAATAACCCTAACCCCAGGGGGAATAACCCTAACCCCAGGGGGGAATAACCCTAACCCCAGGGGGGAATAACCCTAACCCCAGGGGGAATAACCCTAACCCCAGGGGGGAATAACCCTAACCCCAGGGGGGGGAATAACCCTAACCCCAGGGGGGGGAATAACCCTAACCCCAGGGGGGAATAACCCTAACCCCAGGGGGGAATAACCCTAACCCCAGGGGGAATAACCCTAACCCCAGGGGGGAATAACCCTAACCCCAGGGGGAATAACCCTAACCCCAGGGGGGAATAACCCTAACCCCAGGGGGAATAACCCTAACCCCAGGGGAAATAACCCTAACCCCATGGGGGGAATAACCCCAACCCCAGGGGGAATAACCCTAACCCCAGGGGAAATAACCCTTACCCCAGGGGGGCTTCTAGTATAAGTGTAAAAGTAAAAATAAAAGTGTTATTAGTAAAAAGCCCCCTCCCCTTATAAAAGTTTGAATCACCCCCCTTTTCACAGGTTATAAATAAACATATTTAGTATCACCGCACACGTAATCGCCCGAACTATTAATTAATCTCATTCCTGATCTCGCATGGTAAACGACGTCAGCGCAAAAAAATCCCAAAGTGCAAAATTGCGCATTTTTGGTCGCATCAAATGCAGAAAAAATTTAATAAAAAGTGATCAAAAAGTCGTATATGTGCAATCAAGGTACCGATAGAAAGAACATATCATGGCGCAAAAAATGACACCTGACACAGCCCCATAGACCAAAGGATAAAAGCGCTATAAGCCTGGGAATGGAGCCGTTTTATGGAACGTATATTTGGTAACAATGGTTTGAATTTTTTACAGGCCATCAGATACAATATAAGTTATACATGTTATATATCGTTGTAATCGTAACGACTTGATGAACATATATAACATGTCAGTTTTACCCCAGGGCGAATGGCGTAAAAACACATTTCCCCCAAATAATAGAAATGTGTTGTTGTTTTTTCAGTTTCACCACACTTTGAATTTTTTTCTGGTTTCGCAGTGTACTTTATGCAAAAATTCAGCCGTCATTGCAAAGTACAATTAGTGACGCAAAAAATAAGGACTCATGTGGGTCTGTAGGTGGAAAAATGCAAGTGCTATGTATGGCCTTATATACACAAGGAGGAAAAACCGAAAACGCAAAAACGAAAATTGGCCCCGTCCCCTAAGGGGTTAAAGGGAACCATTCACCCCGTGGCCCCCATTAGAAACAGACATACAGTGACATAAAGGTCAATATACTTACCATATCGCTCCCGGTCCCGTCCCGGATCTCGTTGTTGACACGGAGAAATCGCTGATTCTTCTTCTCCCGCCCATTATGGTAATGAGCTGAGATGAGTCCAACGTCCATAGGAAACGACGGACGAGTCCAACTTATTCATGAGGTCCTCTTCTCGTCGCCGCCCATCCACGCCTCCTGGAACTTGATTGACGTCTTCAGTCTTCAGTCTTCTGCCGAATTCCCGCGCAGGCGCCGCTGCGATGGTCTCGTCACCTCTTCTGCGCCTGCGCGGTAAACAGGATGCGTGTTCGAGCCAATCGGCGCACGCGCAGTAAACAGTGGAGCTGCAGAGCGGCTTCAATTGTGAACTGCGCATGCGCCGAAAACGACCGTCACGGCGCCTGCGCGGGATCCGGCGAGAAGAAAGAAGACGAGGAGGAAGAAGACCCGGCGTCAATCAAGTGTCGGAGGCGGGGAGAAGGCTGGACTTCGGGCCGGCGGCGCTCATTACCATAATGGGCGCGAGAAGAAGAATCGGCGATTTCTCCGTGTCAACAACGAGATCCGGGACGGGACCGGGAGCGATGTGGTGAGTATATTGACCTTTATGTCACTGTATGTCTGTTTCTAACGGGGGCCACGGGGTGAATGGTTCCCTTTAAGATAATCACATTTCTGGCATCAGACGACAACAAACTATTTCTCTTATCTACAAAATCTTCTATTATTGAGCGACCAATGAAAAGCTTAGAAACTGCATAGAACTGATAATAACGTAATCCGAGCGACCCCGAGGTGTAAGATAACAGACCCCAATCCTGTATATACCGCACAGAGACCTCCAGGGGTGTGAGGGGGAGGAGTCATCAATAACCGACCTGAAGGGGTTAATGGTCCTGCGGAGACTCCACATATATATATACTGTACCTCCAGCTGCAGGGCCGTGTGCTTCCCCTGTACTTCCAGGACCTGCCATGATGTCACAGTCATGTGATCAGTCACATGGAGGAAGAGTCACATGATCAGGGGCTGCTGCTCAGTGTATGCAGGACTCTGCTGTGCTGGATGAGCTGAAGTGATGTGTGTGGAGCAGAGCTGTGTGTGTGATGTGTGTGGAGCAGAGCTGTGTATGTGTGTGTTATATATGTCTGCAGCAGAGCCCTGTGTGTAATGTACATGTAGCTGAGCTGTATGTGTGTAATGTACATGTAGCTGAGCTGTATATGTGTGTGATGTGTGTGGAGCAGAGCTGTGTATGTGTGTGTTATATATGTCTGCAGCAGAGCCCTGTGTGTAATGTAGCTGAGCTGTATATGTGTAATGTACATGTAGCTGAGCTGTATATGTGTGTAATGTACATGTAGCTGAGCTGTATATGTGTAATGTACATGTAGCTGAGCTGTATATGTGTGTAATGTACATGTAGCTGAGCTGTATATGTGTAATGTACATGTAGCTGAGCTGTATATGTGTAATGTACATGTAGCTGAGCTGTATATGTGTAATGTACATGTAGCTGAGCTGTATATGTGTAATGTACATGTAGCTGAGCTGTATATGTGTGTAATATACATGTAGCTGAGCTGTATATATGTGTAATGTACATGTAGCTGAGCTGTATATGTGTAATGTACATGTAGCTGAGCTGTATATGTGTAATGTACATGTAGCTGAGCTGTATATGTGTGTAATGTACATGTAGCTATGTATGTAATGTACAGTATTTCAGAAAATTTGAATAATGAACCCAAAACACCTGCAGTGGCTTCCTAAGTGTTATAAAAGGTCCCTTAGGGTCCTATTCCACGGGCCGAGCAGGGCCAGATCAACTATGTAAACGAGCGGCAATCTGCTAGATCGCCGCTCGTTTACTGGGCCTATTCCACGGCCCGATGATCGTTGAGCAAGGGCTGCAAGGACATTGTTACCGATGTCCTTGCAGCATCATACATTACCTGTCCAGGCTTCTTCTCCGCTCTGTCTTCATCCCCGGGTCCCGCACGCTCTATCTTCAGAATGGCCGGTCAGCTGACAGGCCACACTCAGCCAATCACAGGCCGCGGCGGTCCTGGACTGTGATCGGCTGAGCGCTCCGTCAGCTGACCGGCTATTCTGACGATAGAGCGCGCGGGACCCGGGGATGAAGACAGAGCGGAGAAGAAGCCTGGACAGGTAATGTATTGCTGCTGCTGCTTGTCAAATCGTCAGTCGCCCACCACGCACCGCTATTCAACCGTAGCGATGCGTGGTGGGGGAACGATGATTTTAGGTCTGGCCCTCAATTAACGATCAGCCGATGACACGATCATCGGCTGATCGTTCTCTCTATTTCACCAAACGATAATCGGCCCAAATGGGGCCGATCCGGCCGATTATCTTTACTGTGGAATAGGGCCCTTTCTCTGGTTCAGTATGCAACACAATCATGGGGAAGACTGCTGACAGATGTCCAGAAGGCCATCATTCACACACTCCACAAGGAGGGTAAGCCACAAAAGTTTGTTGCTAAAGAAGCTGGCTGTTCTCAGAGTGCTGGATCAAAGCAGATTAATGGAGAGTTGAGTGGAAGGAAAAAGTGTGGTAGAAAAAGGTGCAGAAGCAACCGGGAGAACCGCAGTCTTACAGGATTGTAACAAAAATGCCATTCAAAAATTTAGGAGAGATTCACAAAGAGTGTCCTGCTGCTGGAGTCAGTGCTTCAAAATCCACAAGCACATCCAGACGTCTGTAGGACATGGACTACAAGTGTTACATCCCACGTGTCACTCCTGACCAAGAAACAAGGCCAGAAGCGTCTTATCTGGGCCAAGGAGAAGAAGGACTGGACTGCTGATCAGTGGTCCAAAGGGCTGATCTCGGAAGGAAATTCTGCGGCTAGGGGTTAAACCCTGGCAGCACGTGGTGGCTGGATAGTATAGTGCTTTCTTTTACTGCTTTAACTCTGTCTTTCTAGTTTACCAGAACTGATAAGTGCATAGTTATAGTGATATAGTAGTGACAGCACAAAATATTTCTTTCACTGCAAAGATCGAAATTGTGATTGTAATAGTTGTCTTTCGTCCTTGGCTCCAACCAGTGGATTAGCCCTGGTTGTGGTGTCACTGGATAAGGTCAGTTCTGAAGATTAATAATTGAGCGGCTGCATGTAGTTTTCTGTTAAGTAGGTCCTGTGAAATGTTTTTGAGACTGGCTCCACTTCCCCTTTTCCCTTGATGTAGTTAATAAAGGTGGTTTGCACAATACAAATCAGCCTCCCGTACTCCGCCGGTCTCCAGTCTAGGGATTAGCCCAGATTGTTCCGGAGAGGAAAGGTCAGATCTCTATCCGATCCGCAGTCGCGTGCCAGAGTGGGCACAAAATAGGGAAACCAGTCACCCGTGCTATAGGGGAGGTGGAAACCTGCGACGCGATGGAAAGCTTGCGGTCTTTGTTTGCTCCCAAGAGTAAGCAAACTGTTGAAACTGAGAGCGCGGTCCAATTGGTGGCCAAAAGAGAGGGAAAGAAACGTGACTAATGTAGGAAAATTGATGGGATTGCAGTACTCCCAGCGGCTCTAGCTTGGCAACGAACAGCGATTGAAATAGAGTTTCAGGACAAAAAGGGAAGTGTTAATGCATATATGTATCACATTAAGAAAGACTTGCCACCACCTTATAATGACGCCGAGCCTCAATGTTGGGAGTGTCTGAATTGTCACCAACAGAATCCACCCTCTGCTGAGTATTGTTGTAGCTGTGGAAGGGGACGCCCCAATCCTGCTCCGTCATGCAAACCTACGCCATCCGCCCCTGTCCAAGATGAGCTTCCTGTATTCAGTAGCCATCTTGACACATCCCAGCCCAGTACACCCTCTTCCACTTCCTCTTTTGTCGGAACTTCCAATTCAGGAACTTCCAGTGCCAGTGGTCATTTTGGGACACCCAAGGGGCCTACTCCAGATCCATTATACCCATTATTAACTGCCTCCGGAGCTTATTTTGTACCTGCCACAAACCTGGCCCCTCTCATGATAACGCAACACCAATATGGAAATACTCTGCTGACTCAGCAATTGAAAAAGGAAACTGAAACCCCAGGAAATACTTTGGTCATTCCTCAGCAGTTAGAAGAGGGAACTGCGATCTCAGCGAAAGCCCAGCTTGAGCTAACATGAGCTGAGAGATATGCTTTCTCCACTACCCCTGAAATAGCTTCTGAACCAGGAGATTTAGCACAAGAAGCTGATAGGCAGTTTATATCCCCCTCTGACTCATATCGACCTATCACCCCATGAGATGTTACTACTAGGGGGCCCCCAAAACCTGCCAGAGTCAGCTTTGACACCCATGATTTTGACAACGTCTGCTCCTTTTACTCCAATTTATACAGCACCTCTATGGAACACAGGAACTACCTTTAATATATGTGTAGGAGACATTGCACGCCAAGGTACTACAGCCATTGTGAACCCTGCGAATGGTGGACTGAAACACTTAGGGGGAGTAGCAAAACATATTGTGCAGCTAGGGGGCACACAGATACAGGCAGAATGTGATGGCTCCCTTTCACAACCCCATAGAAGAAGAATTAATTCCAGGTCTGTCACCGCCACCAACACAACCTCAACTACACCATTACCTTTGATCGAAATGCAATTTCCACCACCACCACCACCAGAGACACGACTACCACAGCCACCTCCACCAGCATCATTGCTACCACCTGACCCTACTCTATTGCAACAAGACCGTCCTCGATATGTACCTTTCACTCCAACTCAGAATCTTTTGTGAAAGGCCTTTTAGACCCCATCCGGAAGAAACTAGAAGAATCCAGGCCAGAATATGTGGACTTACCTGAGAATCAAGTTTTGCTCATTGCCAAAGCCATTGAGAAGCAAAGAATTAAAACTGCTCCACCAAAAAAAGCTGGAACCAAAGTGGCTGTCCTGCAAGAAGTTATTGATGCCTCAGGAGCATCCCAGACTGAGACAATAATGATTAATCAACCTGTACAACTTTTTTCTGGGAACCAATACCATGGACCACAGCAATCTTAGCTCCCACAAGCACCATATACCAGACACATGACACCCAAACATATCACCTGCCATTTTTGTGGAAAGCACGGACATTTACAGAGGAATTGTCGCTCTTTCCATCGAGGGACTCAGAATGTCCAAAATTTCAACATGCAATCACGACGAAACTATCAGGATTATAATCAAGGTCGTTACCAAGCACCTAACCAAGGACGTTACCAAGCTCCAGATCAGGAAGCCTTTCCTCCTCCTCAAGGCTACAACCAACAGGGTCCTCCTCTTCAAGACCAATTCTATCCTGGACAACTATAGGATTTTGGCAAGCCTGCGTCTGCTGTTTTCACCAATCTCACCAATGACCCCAATTACCAATCTGGCCCTGTTCTAATGGTACTTTTACATGGTGCGATAATTCGTCCGATCGCACGATTAACGATTTTGAATGAACAATGTTTTTTTTATAACGATCAGCGTTTAGACGGAACAATACATCGTAAGGAAAATTCGCTATGCGATCATTTTGCGATCGTTTAAGCCTATCTCACACATAGGGGAAATCGTTGAAAGAATGTTTACACTGAACGATCTGCGAATTTTTTGCGAACGATCAACAATGATTTAAGAACATGTTGAAAGATCAAAATGAACGATTTCTCACTCGTCGTTTGCAGCGTTTACACGTACGATTATCGTTCAAATTCGACAGTTATCATGCAAAAACGAACGATAATCGTCCCGTATAAAAGGACCATAACAGTTTAACTCCCAGTGAATGGTCATGAACTTCCTTTTTTAGTGGACACAGGTGCAGCCAGATCTGTACTAAAGACTTCTGATATTCCACCTGGGGTCATTCTCTCTCCTGATTTTATTCCTTGTGTTGGAGTAGATGGAAATGTGTTCTCCAAGTCCAGGCACCCAATAAAAAAAGAAAATTGGAAAAGATCACCATATACAGTCCAACAGAATGAGAGTCAGATGGGATAAGGAATCACCCCACGCGTTCCGCCGTCTAGCGGCTTCCTCAGATCCCGGCGGAACGAGTGGGGTGATTTCTTATCCCTTCTGACTCACATTCTGTTGGACTGTATATGGTGATCTTTTCCAATTTTCTTTTTTTCCCTATGCTCCATTATTTGTGGTTATATTTTGTTTTACTGGGTCTCTGTCTAGGTAGAGATGTTGGATTTCTGTTATTGTACATACGGTCCATGGTCAGAGTGGTAGATTAGTCCCGGCTGGAACGCCAGCAGGACTTATGGGGACATTTTAGTGTTTTTAATGTAGAGCAGTATTTGGGGTGTTGTCTCCCTCATTTTACTACTCCTGTACATTCATATATTTATGTGGTATTTTGTATCTATGTCAGTGTTATAATAAAGATTTTTGTGATGTGCTACCATTTTTTGTGCATATGCTTTTTTTCTTTTGAAGGGATGACCTCCCAAGCCTGGAGACGTCCATTCCTCCTAAAGTAATACCCTTGATTCCTGAAAGTCTTTGGTCCACAGGTCCTGATGACATTGGTTTGCTCCCTGTGGCGCCTGTTGGTGTTCTCCTCTCAACAACCTCATCTTTCTATGCAGCGCAACATGCGTCTACAATGTTCTCTACTTATGCCTGAGAACATCACGTTGAAACGGTGTACTCTTTTGAATCTGGCAACTCTGCTTCCTCTCTCAAGGGGGGACTATCAGCCCAGACTATGAAGACATACCCCCTAGTCAAACACTTCATGAGAGTAGTGATGATGACTTCCATGATCGCCTTAAACAAATGGAGGCGGAAACTTCACAACCCTCCACTGTCTCTGCTTCTAAACTGGACAATCCTGATTACATTTTCTTCACTGATGGTTCAAGATACATAATGAAAGGGGACAATTCCATACAGATTTTGCTGTGGTTACCTCATCAGAAACCGTGAAGGCTGCTCCCTTACCTTCTAGGATGTCGGCCCAGGAAGTTGAACTCAGGGCCTCGACTGAAGCCTGCCGGCTGGCAGAGGGGAAGACCGCCAATATTTACACGGACTCAGCCTACGTGCATGGAATAGCGCATGATTTGGGCCTGAAGTGGACCCTGCGAGGTTTCCAGACAGCTAGTGGAACGCCCATCAAGAACCATGAAGCAGTCAAGACTTTGATGGAAGCTCTCCATCTACCAACTCAAGTAGCCATTTTGAAGATAAACGCTTATGGCAGAACAGAGACAGAAGAAGACAGAGGCAATAACAGAGCAGATTTGGCAGCAAAAGCTGCAGCACTTCTTCCACAGGTTCGAGAGGAAGCAGAGGCGGGCATTGGCATACATGTGTTGACAAGAGCAGGAAGAAAGGAGAAAGAAGAGGGAGAAACCAAACAAGGAATATCAAATCCAGGCATTACTCTACTGAAGCAATTTCAGACTCAAACAGGCCCAGAAGAAAAGAAGGAATGGGAAAAGCGAGGAGCTGAGATTCAACAAGATGAATTCTGGAGAAAAGAAAAGAGACTTTGCCTACCAATAGCTTTGTATCCCGCAGTGGTACAATGGGCCCATGGAGTTACCCATCGAGGGAAGAATCAGATGATCTCTGCAATTACTAAGTTATATCTAGCACCTGGGATCTCCACTACAGCAGCCACTTATGCTAAAAGTTGTGTCATCTGTAACACTTGTAATCCAGGAGGCACAATACCTACCCCGAAGAAACACCTGGCCAAGCCACTCTACCCATTTCAGAGAATCCAAATTAATCATATGGAACTGCCAAAAAGTAGGAAGTACAAATACATTTTAGTAGTGGTGGACAGGGCCGGCGTCAGCACCCGGCATACTCGGGCAACTGCCGGGGCCCCCGACACATGCCCGAGCAGTGAGCCAGACGCCCGCCGCATCACCGACCCCAAGTCCAGGGGAGGGCTGGAGGCATTATTACTATATGGAGGGCACAGCATGGGGACATTATTACTATATGGGGGGCACAGCACCCTCCCTACTCCCCAAACCTCCCTACTTTACTGCACATGACACCAAACAGTGGAGTTACTACTGTATAGGATCCTATGGTTGGGAAAAAGGGAAGGAAGTGGCTGGAAATGTGCGGAGCCTAAGATGTTTGTCTGACAGATCCTGAAGAGATGAATTGTAGCTGGAAGAAATCATCATGGAGGTCTGGGCCAGATGGAGAGGAAACAGAGAGCGATCGCCTCAGATCAAAGAAGACGTCACCTGTGAGTTACTGAATTACGTTTTTTTTCGGTATTTTGTCAAACTTTATTTGGTAGGTGTGCCCCGAGGTGTGCTATACAAAGGGGCCCGTTGAGGCTTTCTCGCCCAAGGGCCCACAAAAACCTGGAGCCGGCCCTGGTGGTGGACATGTTCTCAGGATGGACAGAGGCCTACCCAGTCACCAATATGACAGCCAAACTTACAGTTAAAAAACTCTTGACCGAGCTGGTCTGTAGATTTGGAGTCCCAAAGGTCATTGAAAGTGAGCAAGGCCCAGCCTTCATTGCAGATGTAACCAGGGAGATTTGGAAAATGGTAGGGCCAGATCTAGGCCTACACACTCCCTATCACCCCCAAAGTAGTGGGAAAGTAGAGAGGATGACTGCCACTCTGAAAAATAAAATCCTGAAGGCCAGCAAGGAACTGTCCCTTCCCTGGCCTGACATCCTACCTATTGCTCTATATTCTGTTAGGAACACCCCTAGGCAACCCACTGGCCTCACCCCATATGAAATCCTTTTTGGAGGTCCCCCTAGGCTTGGAAGTTAGCATCACCAACAATTGACAGCAGGAAATGATAGTCTTGTTAAGTATGTTGTAAATTTGTGTAATGAGCTAAAAATAACGCATGCTGCAGTCTTTTCCTCTATTCCAGACCCTGAAGCTGACCAAAGTACTCACTCACTTCAGCCAGACGATTTTGTGGTTGTAAAGAAGCACGTCAGAGACGTTCTAGAACCCCGATTTGAAGGCCCATTTCAAGTGCTCCTGGTGTCCCCAACCTCTGTGAAACTTGAGGGAAAATCTACCTGGGTCCACGCTTCACACTGCAAGAAAGTGTCTGCCGCCTGTCCTTCACCATGAAAAACGCCTATATCCTTTTTAAATTGTGTCTGGTTTGGGTGGGGGTGAGGATACAGGAAGTAGCAATCACACAAAGTCGAGGAGTAACTACATTTTGGTATAATTCATCAAGTGCCCAAGTGGCAACTTTTAAATTTGAGTTCTGTGATGTTGCTGCCTGTGGGGATCGGACAAGTAATGATGGCTCTTTTGAATTAGAATGGGAAGCATCCGAGTCCTCTCACCGAATATGTGACAAGGGAATCCAATATATATGTGTTACTGATGATTATTGGGGATCTGAGTGTGATTATTGGGGAGCTGTAGGATGGAACACTGGTAATGATGATTGGGGATATGAACCAGAATCAGCACAAAACAAGAAGGATAAACATGGTACTGAGGGAAGGGGTACCCAACTGGTCCTGACTATAGAGAATCCTAGTTCTCAAGATGCAGGGACTTATGTCCTAGGCACACATGGAGGAGCAAAGGGAGGTTACAGGACACGATTTAAGATAAGTGACATGGTTGATTCCCCAGAATGGGAAGCAATAGATGCCCAATCTGCTAAGATTAAAGCTATAGTAAATTCAGATGTGCAGATCTATAAACACATGGTGGCCATTTTAAACCCCACAATGAGAGATGTCTATGCAATAGAAACTGGGTATAGTGATACCAACTTTTGGTTGGAATGGATGAAATACTCTGCCTCACAATATAATAAATCAAACTGCTATGTATGCTCTAGTGCTCGCCCACATCTTGGCTCAGTCCCTTTGCATTTAGACCAGGGGTGGGGAACCTCCGGCCCCTGTGACCTCCCAATGCGGCCCGCGGCTCCCCTGTGATGTGCGTGCCGCTCTGGTGGGGCAGAAGCCGACATTCACAGCATCTTTCTGTGTCTGTGACGGCTGCCATCCCCTTCCCCACCAGGGCGGCGCACGTCTTCCTTCTCCTGCGGGCCAAGCGATGACGTCATTTCATCGCGCGCCGTCTGCAGAAGACAGGCACAGGCTAGAGGCGAGAGAAGAGGACCTGGGCAGCGTGGAAGCGGAGGAAAGGTGAGTGGGATGTTTATTTTTTTATTTGGAACTGGCACTGGGGGTTAACTAGGCTACCAGGGACATGACTGGGGGTTTAACTAGGCCTACTAGAGGCATCACTGGGGGGGTTAACTAGACTACAAGGGGCATCACTGAGGGTTAACTACAATAGCAGGGGCACTAGGGGAATACTTTGCCTTGCCCCGGGTGCTGCAAACCCCCGCTACTAACTGCTGCGCACAGTATGCGGCCCTCAAACGATTTTATTATTGCCCGACCGGCCCTCGACATGGAAAAGGTTCCCCACCCCTGATTTAGACCCAGTGTTTCCTTAGCCTGTTCACTAATCGCCCCACTTCCAACCCAGACTGTGAGACATGGAAAGTAAAATATCCCAGTCACCAAAACACCTACCCCGAGTCAGGGAATCACTATATACCCTGGGGGTTATACATGCTTTACCAGTGAAGGGGTTGGTAGGAATTTGGGCAAGTTCAAACCAGGATATTGTGGCAGCTATAGCAATGCTACCAGAGAACAACTCTTGAACCAGGTACAATCTGTAGCTGATGTATTCTGGATATGTGGGGACATGAAGATTCGATGTAGACTTGCAGGCAATTGGACTGGGGAATGTGCTTTGGCTAAAGCCATAATGCCTCTTCATATACTGCCCATAACTAGAACAAGTCTTCCCTCATCACCTAAGACACAAAAGGTCTGCTGATTCACACCCCAGAGGAAATTTTGACCCGCATGTGAATTTGGATGGTCCTTCGAGCCGTAATAGGGTCCCAAGGGGGGGGGGGGGTGCCAGATGAGTTCAAGGCCAGGGATGAAGTGAAAGCAGGCTTTGAATCAATACTTCCCTGGGTGACTATAAACAAAAACGTGGCATGAATAAACTATGTGTATTACAATCAACAGAGGTTCATTAACCGTACCCGAGATGCACTTCAAGGTTTGTCAGAGCAAGTAGGCCCTACCTCCATAATGACCTTCCAGAATAGAATGGCCCTAGATATGGTGTTAGCTGAAAAAGGAGGGGTCTGTAAGATGATAAAAGGAGTCTGCTGTACCTATATACCAGACAATACTGGGCCTAATGGGAAAGTGACTCTGGCAATAGAGAAGTTAGATGACCTGTCGGCCGAGATGAACAAGAACTCAGGAGTAACTGATCCATGGGACAAATATTTTTCTTGGATGAGTGGGTGGCAGAAGTGGTTGGCACAGGCAGGGATGGTATTAGGAATTGTTCTGCTAACTTTACTGATTGCTGTGGTTTGTATTATCCCTTGTATTAAGAAACTGATATCCAAAGGTATAGATGAAGCCACACCTGCTCTGGCACCAAACATCTCATACACCACCACAAACCCCACATGCCCCATACACCGCCACAGACATCATACACGGCCACAGACCCCATACACTGCCACACATCTCATCCACCGCCAGACCCCATACACTGCCACACATCTCATACACCGCTACACACCTCCACAGACCCCATACACTGCCACACATCTCATACACCGCCACAGACCCCATACACTGCCACACATCTCATCCACCGCCATAGACCCCATACACTGCCACACATCTCATACACCGCTACACACCTCCACAGACCCCATACACCGCCACACATCTCATACACCCCCAAACACCCCATACACCGCCACAGACATCATACACGGGCACAGACCCCATACACTGCCACACATCTCATACACCCCCACAGACCCCATACACCGCCAAAGACATCATACACCGCCACAGACATCATACACCGCCAAAGACATCATACACCGCCACAGACATCATACACGGCCACAGACCCCATACACTGCCACACATCTCATACACCCCCACAGACCCCACACACCGCCAAACATCTCATACACCCCCATAGACCCCATACACTGCTACACATCTCATACACCGCCACACCATCCCACAGACCCCATACACTGCTACACATCTCATACACCGCCACACACCCCCACAGACCCCATACACTGCCACACATCTCATACACCGCCACACACCTCCACAGACTCCATACACCGCCACACATCTCATACACCGCCACACATCTCATACACCCCCACAGACCCCACACACCGCCACACATCTCATACACCCCCATAGACCCCATACACTGCTACACATCTCATACACCGCCACACCATCCCACAGACCCCATACACTGCTACACATCTCATACACCGCCACACACCCCCACAGACCCCATACACTGCCACACATCTCATACACCCCCACACGCCCCATATACCGCCATACATCTCATACACCGCCACAGACCCCATACACTGCCAAACATCTCATACACCACCACAAACCCCACATGCCCCATACACCGCCACAAACATCATACACCGCCACAAGCCCCATACACCGCCACAGACATCATACACGGCCACAGACCCCATACACTGCCACACATCTCATACACCGCCACAGACATCATACACCCCCACAGACCCCATACACTGCCACACATCTCATCCACCGCCATAGACCCCATACACTGCCACACATCTCATACACCGCCACACACCTCCACAGACCCCATACACCGCCACACATCTCATACACCGCCACACATCTCATACACCCCCACAGACCCCATACACCGCCACACATCTCATACACCCCCATAGACCCCATACACTGCTACACATCTCATACACCGCCACACCATCCCACAGACCCCATACACTGCTACACATCTCATACACCGCCACACACCCCCACAGACCCCATACACTGCCACACATCTCATACACCCCCACACGCCCCATATACCGCCATACATCTCATACACCGCCACAGACCCCATACACTGCCAAACATCTCATACACCACCACAAACCCCACATGCCCCATACACCGCCACAAACATCATACACCGCCACAAGCCCCATACACCGCCACAGACATCATACACGGCCACAGACCCCATACACTGCCACACATCTCATACACCCCCAGACCCCATACACTGCCACACATCTCATCCACCGCCACAGACATCATAGACCCCCATACACTGCCACACATCTCATACACCGCCACACACCTCCACAGACCCCGTACACCGCCACACATCTCATACACGCATAATTTATTATTCTAAACAGATTTTTCTCTCTCGAATGACTTCAGACGTTGCTGTGACTGTTATCGTTGGACTTTATTTCTTCTACTATTTGTTATGTTAATAAAACAAATAACAAAAATCCAATTCCCAATGAGTTTTTTTTAACGTATAAGGAGATGTGATTTTCCTGTATTTCAGGAAAGTGAAAACTTTTTTCCTGCGTTATTTCTTTGATGAGTTTTTGGCTTTATACAGTTTCTCTCCTTAGTGGGTTTTTTTGATGTTCAACAAAACTTGATTTCTGAATAAAACATTTTTCACCTTCACAACATGAAATTTAAGATGTTTATCTAGCTTTGACTTTTGAGTAAAACATTTCTCACATTCTGTGCATGAATATGGCTTCTCTCCTGTGTGCGTTATCTCGTGCTGCGCAAGATCTAATTTCCTACTAAAGCATTTTCTGTGTTCACAACATAGAAATGGTTTCTCCCCTGTGTGAGTTCTCTGATGGTGTCTCTCCTGTGTGCATTCTCTTATGCCGAGTAAGGTCTCCTTTCCTAGTAAAACATTTACCACATTCTGTACATGAAAACGGTTTCTCCCCTGTATGAATTCGCTGATGTTTAACAAGATGCCATTTCATAGTAAAACATTTTGCACATTCTGGACATGAAAATGGCTTCTTCCCTGTGTGAATTTTCTGATGTTCAACAAGATGCACTTTCTGAGTAAAACATTTTGCACATTCTGAACATAGAAACAGTTTCTCCCCTGTGTGAATTTTCTGATGTATAACAAGATTCCGTTTCATAGTAAAACATTTTCCACATTCTCTACACGAAAATGGCTTCTCCCCTGTGTGACTTCTCTGATGTGCAACAAGGTATGATTTATCAATAAAACATTTACCACATTCTGAGCATGAAAACGGTTTCTCCCCTGTGTGAATTCGCTGATGTTTAACAAGAATCCATTTCTTAGTAAAACATTTTGCACATTCTGAACATGAAAATGGCTTCTCCCCTGTGTGAATTCTCTGATGACCAACAAGCTTTGATTTATCAAAAAAACATTTACCACATTCTAAGCATGAAAACGGTTTCACCCCTGTGTGAATTTTCTGATGTTTAACAAGATGCCATTTCTTAGCAAAACATTTTGTACATTCTGAACATGAAAATGGCTTTTTTCCTGTGTGAATTTGCTGATGCTCCACAAGTTTCAACTTCCAAGTAAAACATTTCTCACATTCTGTGCATGAACATGGCTTCTCCCCTGTGTGTGTTTTCTCATGCCGAGAAAGATGTGATTTCTTAGTAAAACATTTCCCACACTCCTGACATGAAGATGGCTTCTCCCCTGTGTGAATTCTCTGATGTTCAACAAGCTTTGATTTACGAATAAAACACTTACCACATTCTGAGCATGAAAATAGTTTCTCCCCTGTGTGATTTTTTTGATGTCTCACAAGATAAGATTTCTTGGTAAAATATTTACCACATTCTGAACATGAAAACTGTTTCTCTTCTGAATGAATTTTTTGATAATCAACATCCCTCCTGTGACTACCATTTTGCTTAACAGTCTGTGACAAATCAGGACATAGAACTTGTATAACAGGTTCGGATACCAGATCTTTGCTGTGAGGGTCTGGGGGTAGATCTGGGGTAATAGAATGTTCTTCATATGTATCTTGTGTGATCTGACCATCTGCTGTAATATCTGGAGATATCTGATGTCCCTCTGATCTCCGGGGACACTCAGCTGCCAAGGATAAAAATATATATTTTTCAGTCCTAACCTTAATAATGTGTGACTGTTGTCTGCATTTAGTGGTCACTACTCACCTGGGCGGTTACCTGTAGTGATGTCCTCCTTATACTGCTCATCACTGCTGTCATCTGTCTCTTCTTCTTCCTCTTCTTCTTTTACTATCTTGTTTGTGGCATTGATACAGTTCAGGTCTTTCCCTGTAGCGATGTCCTCCTTATACTGCTCATCACTACTGTCATCTGTCTCTTCTTCCTCCTCCTCCTCTTTTACCCTTATGTCTGTAGCAGTAATATCATTTCCATCTTCATTCTGATTTCTGAGCTGTGAAAGAAACATGGTGAGATTATCAGAGAGGAGGAGAAGTCAGGTGGGATGTACAGATCATAGGGAACATCTCCATCTACCTGATCCTGATCCTGTGGGAGAAGAGGACGGGGACATCTCTCTGGTGCTGTTCTCTTACTGGATCTGACTGGAGGGAACACATACAGAGACTGAATTCATTCTTTCCATCCAGATAATACAGAGAGGAGGTGTGTATATAGTCCTGTCTATTACCTGCTGATGGGAGGGGCTGCTGATCCTCCAGCATCACATCCTTGTACTGATCCTTGTGTCCTTCTACATACTCCCACTCCTCCATGGAGAAATAGACCGCCACGTCCTGACACCTTATAGGAACCTGACACACACAATGGTCACACAGTCATCCCCCCCACCCCTCCAGTGGTGTTACTGTATAATGTCCCAGCATTCCCAGCAGCCACAGTCTCACCTCTCCACTCAGCAGCTCCACCATCTTGTTGGTGACTTCTAGGATCTTCTCTTCCTCCATTTCCTCATGTATCAGGGGCCCCGGGATTGGGCTCAGGGTTCTTCCCCATCCTTCACACCCAGGGGCCCCACAGCGCCCACTAGAGGACTTCTTCACTACTGTGTAATCCTGTGTATGGAGAGACACATTACTATCACTCCATCCATTCCCAGAATCCTTCACCTCTCCAGTCCTATCCATCTGTTATTCCATAGATAAGAATGATGTCATGATGACATCACTCCCAGAATCCCTCACCTCTCCAGTCCTATCCATCTGTTATTCCATAGATAAGAATGATGTCATGATGACATCACTCCCAGAATCCCTCACCTCACCAGTCCTATCCATCTGTTATTCCATAGATAAGAATGATGTCATGATGACATCACTCCCAGAATCCCTCACCTCCCCAGTCCTATCCATCTGTTATTCCATAGATAAGAATGATGTCATGATGACATCACTCCCAGAATCCCTCACCTCTCCAGTCCTATCCATCTGTTATTCCATAGATAAGAATGATGTCATGATGACATCACTCCCAGAATCCCTCACCTCCCCAGTCCTATCCATCTGTTATTCCATAGATAAGAATGAGGTCATGATGACATCACTCCCAGAATCCCTCACCTCTCCAGTCCTATCCATCTGTTATTCCATAGATAAGAATGATGTCATGATGACATCACTCCCAGAATCCCTCACCTCCCCAGTCCTATCCATCGGTTATTCCATAGATAAGAATGATGTCATGATGACATCACTCCCAGAATCCCTCACCTCCCCAGTAAGCAGGAAGAGTATGTGTAGGGTGAGGGTTATTATCCTGTCGGCCATCTTGTCTCTGTCTCTCTCCATGGTTGATGGGTCGGCCTCTTATATAGAAGATATCAGCAGAGGATCCTGGAGGGAAAGGAAGATAAGTAAATAAGTAAACACACAAAATTCTATGTAAACAATTTATTTCCTGGAAATATTTCGGTGTTTCTCCAGGTGAAATGTTCTGATGATGCACTTGAATAGGACCTGAGCTGCATATAGAAGCGGCCTGGGGCAGCGGTGACAGCTCGGTGTGTAGCTGCAGGGTGACTGGGCAGATGACAGTGGGTACATACCCCATCCCGCTCCTGGAGTGATCAGTGCCCGGGGGGTGTACCCATCCCGCTGTCCGTCCGTCCGTCCGTCTCCCCGTCCCCCCCCCCCTACCCCGGATCAGCAGTGAGTTCCTTTGTCTCAATGTGTTTTAGTATCCAAGGAGCCCGGAGCTTCCGGAGTAACAGAGGAGCTCATGACTAATCCGGCAGAGGGCCGGCACAACAGCTACACTTTAAGGGTACGTTCACATGTACCGGATCCGCAGCAGATTTCTCACTGCGAATTTGCAGCGAGATTGCAGCTGCGGGTCCAGTACTGTGAAGTTGAATGGGTCCCATACACGTAGCGGATCCACTGCGTGTATGGAACCTGGCCCCTTTAACCCCGCCACCGCCGGCTGCCTGCAACCCGCAGTGTAGGCCCCTTCAACCCCCCCGCTCGCAGCCCCGAGCATACATTACCAGCTCAGAGCAGCGGCTGTGTGACGCTCCCAGCTGGGAGCTTCACACAGCCACTGGTAATGTATGCTCGGGGCTGGGGCTGCAGGCGGGGTGTTAAAGGGGCCGAGACTGCGGGCGGCAGGGGGGTTAAAGGGGCCGGGACTGTGGGTTGCCAGCGGTGGGGTTAAAGGGGCCGGGTCCCATACATACATTTCCCTGCAACTCGCAGCGTGAAATCCGCTGTGGATCCGGTACGTGTGAACCCACCCTAAGCGAGTCTTCACATCTAGCGACTTGCAGCGTAAATTACGCTGCGAGTCATCTAGGTCCTGGCAGATCACTTTCACTACATACAGGAAGCGGTCTGAACGACCGCTGCGTGTATGTAATTCTGCCGGCCCCTTAACCCCTTCAGTTCCCGCCCGGCTCCAGCTCCGCTGTATACATTACCTGTCCTCGCTGCACGGGGTCCGGACGTACTGCTCTCCTGCCCGGCCAATCAGTGGCTGCGGCAGAGCAACACACTGATTGGCCGGGCGGGAGAGCAGTACGCCGGAACCCCATGCAGCGAGGACAGGTAATGTATACAGCGGAGTGGGAGCGGGAGTCGGGCGAGAGCTGAAGGGGTTAAGGGGCCTGGCAGAATTACATACACGCAGCGGTCGTTCAGACAGCTGCGAGTATGTAGTGAAAGTGATCTGCCAGGACCTAGCCGACTCGCAGCGTAATTTACGCTGCGAGTCGCTAGGTGTGAAGGCGCCCTAAAGGAGTTTTCCTATATAAACTTACTTGTCCTCTGTAACCAGGATAAAAGACAAGATTGTGGGGATCCAACCTCCGTGCCCCCCGGGGATCTCTGCATCGGCACCCTGGCTTCTTTGTTATGAATGGAGCCGCAAGTTGGGATGTGACCTGCAGCTCCATTCATGCTCAATAGAGAATGAATGGAGCTGGGGGTCCCACAGCGTCAGAGCCCCCCCGCAATCTCACACTTCTATAGATAGGGGGCAAGAAGGTTAAATCTGCAAACCCATTTTTAGTATTCACAGAGCAGCAGGGAGTGCAGATCCTCACCCCGTACACAGAGAGTCATTGGTGTGATGTGCCGAGTACAGGGAGGGAGTGTACAACTAGTATACAAGCCGGGGGTCAGGTCGGTGATGTCACTGGGTCACGTGACTGACCCAGGGACCCCGCAAACTAGACAGAATTGGCAAGGGAGGCTAATTAGAATTTAGAAGGGCTTGGCAGGGCAAGTGTATTCACAGAATAAAAAAAATAAACTAGCCAACCGTAACCTTGGGTCATAACCAAGGGCAACAGGTTATCAAAACAATACCGGCACATGGGGGGTCAGTAGGTGTTTATGTCATACAGGACAGTATCAGAAATGCGATCAGCGATCATGATATTATACTGCGCCGTGAACAATGTATAGATTTACTTCTATTTAAAAATCTCCAGTCTTCCAGTACTTATCAGTTGCTGTATGTCCTGCAGGAAGTGGTGTATTCCTGTCTGGCACAGTGCTCTCTGCTGCCACCTCTGTCCTTGTCAGGAACTGTCCAGAGCAGCAGCAAATCCCCATAGAAAACCTCTCCTGCTCTGGACAGAGGTGGCAGCAAAGAGCACTGTGTCAGACTGGAGAGAATACACCACTTCCTGCAGGACATACAGCAGCTGACAAGTACTGGGAGATTGGAGATTTTTAAATAGAAGTAAATTACAAATCTATATAACTTTCTCAAACAAGTGGATTTGAAACTGGACAATCCCTTTAAGATAATCACATTTCTGGCATCAGACGACATCAAACTATTTGTAATCTACAAAATCTTCTATTACTGAGCGACCAATGAAAACCATAGAAACTACACAGAACTAATAATAACGTAATCCGAGCGACCCCGAGGTGTAAGATAACAGATCCCAATCCTGTATGTATATATATATATACTGTACCTCCAGCTGCAGATACAGGAGCCGTGTGCTTCCCCTGTGCTTCCAGGACCTGCCATGATGTCACCGTCATGTGATCAGTCACATGGAGAAGGAGGAGTCACATGATCAGGGGCTGCTGCTCAGTGTATGCAGGACTCTGCTGTGCTGGATGAGCTGAAGTGATGTGTGTGGAGCAGAGCTGTGTGTGCGTGATGTGTGTGTTATATATGCCTGCAGCAGAGCCCTGTGTGTAATGTACATGTAGCTGAGCTGTATATGTGTAATGTACATGTAGCTGAGCTGTATATATGTGTAATGTACATGTAGCTGAGCTGTATATGTGTGTAATGTACATGTAGCTGAGCTGTATATATGTGTAATGTACATGTAGCTGAGCTGTATGTGTGTAATGTACATGTAGCTGAGCTGTATGTGTGTAATGTACATGTAGCTGAGCTGTATATGTGTGTAATGTACATGTAGCTGAGCTGTATATGTGTAATGTAATGTAGCTGAGCTGTATGTGTGTAATGTACATGTAGCTGAGCTGTATATGTGTAATGTACATGTAGCTGAGCTGTATATGTGTGTAATGTACATGTAGCTGAGCTGTATGTGTGTAATGTACATGTAGCTGAGCTGTATATGTGTAATGTACATGTAGCTGAGCTGTATATATGTGTAATGTACATGTAGCTGAGCTGTGTGTGTGTAATGTACATGTAGCTGAGCTGTATATGTGTGTAATGTACATGTAGCTGAGCTGTATGTGTGTAATGTACATGTAGCTGAGCTGTATATGTGTGTAATGTACATGTAGCTGAGCTGTATGTGTGTAATGTACATGTAGCTGAGCTGTATGTGTATAATGTACATGTAGCTGAGCTGTATGTGTGTAATGTACATGTAGCTGAGCTGTATGTGTGTAATGTACATGTAGCTGAGCTGTATATATGTAATGTACATGTAGCTGAGCTGTATGTGTGTGTAATGTACATGTAGCTGAGCTGTATGTGTGTAATGTACATGTAGCTGAGCTGTATGTGTGTAATGTACATGTAGCTGAGCTGTATATGTGTAATGTACATGTAGCTGAGCTGTATATGTGTGTAATGTACATGTAGCTGAGCTGTATGTGTGTAATGTACATGTAGCTGAGCTGTATATGTGTGTAATGTACATGTAGCTGAGCTGTATGTGTGTAATGTACATGTAGCTGAGCTGTATGTGTGTAATGTACATGTAGCTGAGCTGTATATATGTAATGTACATGTAGCTGAGCTGTATGTGTGTAATGTACATGTAGCTGAGCTGTATGTGTGTAATGTACATGTAGCTGAGCTGTATATGTGTAATGTACATGTAGCTGAGCTGTATATGTGTAATGTACATGTAGCTGAGCTGTATGTGTGTAATGTACATGTAGCTGAGCTGTATATATGTGTAATGTACATGTAGCTGAGCTGTATGTGTGTAATGTACATGTAGCTGAGCTGTATATGTGTGTAATGTACATGTAGCTGAGCTGTATGTGTGTAATGTACATGTAGCTGAGCTGTATATATGTGTAATGTACATGTAGCTGAGCTGTATGTGTGTAATGTACATGTAGCTGAGCTGTATGTGTGTAATGTACATGTAGCTGAGCTGTATGTGTGTAATGTACATGTAGCTGAGCTGTATATATGTGTAATGTACATGTAGCTGAGCTGTATGTGTGTAATGTACATGTAGCTGAGCTGTATGTGTGTAATGTACATGTAGCTGAGCTGTATGTGTAATGTACATGTAGCTGAGCTGTATATATGTGTAATGTACATGTAGCTGAGCTGTATATATGTGTAATGTACATGTAGCTGAGCTGTATGTGTGTAATGTACATGTAGCTGAGCTGTATGTGTGTAATGTACATGTAGCTGAGCTGTATATATGTAATGTACATGTAGCTGAGCTGTATGTGTGTGTAATGTACATGTAGCTGAGCTGTATATGTGTAATGTACATGTAGCTGAGCTGTATATGTGTAATGTACATGTAGCTGAGCTGTATGTGTGTAATGTACATGTAGCTGAGCTGTATGTGTGTCTTATATATACGCCTGTTCTGTTCTGTATTGTTGACCTTCCACATATTGTTGAATATGCCTCAGTCCCCTTCGGATTCTCTTGTGTGACTACTACAGTCATGGCCAAAAGTTTTGAGAATGATACAAATATAAATTTTTACAAAGTCTACTGCTTCAGTTTTTAAAATGACAATTTGCATATACTCCAGAATGTTATACAGAGTGATCAGCAATTTAACAGCAATTACTTGCAAAGTCAATATTTGCCTAGAAAATGAACTTTATCCCCCAAAACACATTTCAACATGATTGCAGCCCTGCCTTATAGGGACCAGCTAACATTGTTTCAGTGATTGCTCCAGTAACACAGGTGTGGGTGTTGATGAGGACACGGCTGGAGATCAATCTGTCATGATTAAGTAAAGGTCCATTTACACAGAAAGATTATCTGCCAAAGATTTGAAGCCAAAGCCAGGAATGGATTTCAAAAGAGAAGAAATCTCAGGCTTTCCTTTATGACCTGATCCCTGTTTATAGTCCGTTCCTGGCTTTGGCTTCAAATCTTTGGCAGATAATCTGTCAGATAATCTTTCTGTGTAAATGGACCCTTAGAATGACACCAGTGGACACTTTAAAAGGAGGCTGGTGCTTGGCATCATTGTTTCTCTTCTGTTACCATGGTTATCTCTAAAGAAACACGTGCAGTAATCATTGCACTGCACAAAAATGGCCTAACAGGAAAGAGTATCGCAGCTAGAAAGATTGCACCTCAGTCACCAATCTATCGCATCATCAAGAACTTCAAGGAGAGAGGTTCCATTATTGCCAAAAAGGCTCCAGGGCGGCCAGAAAGACCGGCAAGCGCCAGGACCGTCTCTTAAAAGTGTTTCAGCTGCGGGATGGGGCTACCAGCAGTGCAGAGCTTACTCAGGAATGACAGCAGGCAGGTGTGAGGGCATCTGCACTGTGAGACTGCGGAGACTCTTGGAGCAAGGCCTGGTCTCACGGTGGGCAGCAAAGAAGCCACTTCTCTCCAGAAAAAACATCAGGGACAGACTGATATTCTGCAGAAGGCACAGGGAGGGGACTGCTGATGACTGGGGGAAAGGTCCAGGGAGTGGACTGCTGAGGACTGGGGGAAAGGTCCAGGGAGGGGACTGCTGAGGACTGGGGGAAAGGTCCAGGGAGTGGACTGCTGAGGACTGGGGGAAAGGTCCAGGGAGGGGACTGCTGAGGACTGGGGGAAAGGTCCAGGGAGCGGACTGCTGAGGACTGGGGGAAAGGTCCAGGGAGTGGACTGCTGAGGACTGGGGGAAAGGTCCAGGGAGCGGACTGCTGAGGACTGGGGGAAAGGTCCAGGGAGCGGACTGCTGAGGACTGGGGGAAGGGTCCAGGGAGTGGACGGCTGAGGACTGGGGGAAAGGTCCAGGGAGAGGACTGCTGAGGACTGGGGGAAAGTCATTGTCTCTGATGAATCCCCTTTCCGATTGTTTGGGACATCTGGAAAACAGCTTATTGGGAGAAGACGAGGTGAGCGCTACCACCAGTCTTGTCTCATGCCAACTGTAACCGGCATCCTGAAACCATTCATGTGTGGGGTTGCTTCTCGGCCAAGGGAATCGGCTCTCTCACAGTCTTGCCTAAAAACACAGCCGTGAATAAAAGAATGGGACCAGAATGTCCTCCAAGAGCAACTTCTCCCGACCGTCCAAGAGCAGTTTGGCCACCAACAATGCCTTTTCCAGCATGATGGAGCACCTGGCCATAAAGCAAAGGTGATAACTAAATGGCTCAGGGAACAAAACATAGAGATTTTGGGTCCATGGTCTGGAAACTCCCCAGATCTTAATCCCATTGAGAACTTGTGGTCAATCATCAAGAGACGGGTGGACAAACAAAAACCAACAAATTCTAAAAAAAAAAATGCAAGCATTGATTGTGCAAGAATGGACGGCTATCAGTCAGGATTTGGTCCAGAAGTTGGTGAGAGCAGCCGAAGAGAATTGCAGAGGTCCTGAAGAAGAAGGCGCAACACTGCAAATACTGACTTGCTGCAGTAACTCATTCTGTCAGTATAAGCTTCTGTTACCCATAATATGATTGCAATTATATTTCTGTATGTGATAAAAACATCTGACAAACACGCAGAAAAGCCAGAGGGCAGAGGATCATGGGAAAATAGAAGATTTGTGTCATTCTCAAAACTTTTGGCCATGACTGTAGAGTTGCCATAGGTTAGATCAGTGTTTTCATAGACTCCCTAGGGCCAGGTTCACACACATTATGACAACGGCCATTCTGTGACCCGGCTAAAAATTTACTTTGTGTGAAGATGGCCTCAGGCTGCATCCAACTTCTTCAGCCACCAGTATTCAAATGCCAACCGATCAGACACAAGCTTGCTGGTGTTCCTCTCATCTCTGGTGACTCCCCGGCCTTTTTCTGTATGTTCCCTTGGTCCATTACACTGGTATCATCCAGTCCCAATGATGGAGACTACAAACAGACCCCACCCCCTCCCTGATTCTTTTCTTTCTACTCATTATGCAAATAACGCCATAACGATTTTCTTTTTCCGAAACCCAAAAAAAGTCTGCCACAAAATAATACGTTTGCAATTTAAATATTAAATATCAACCAAATAAAAAACTGCAGAACTAATACGTGAATAAAAAATATTTCTTTATTTAAATCAATAATAGATTACATAATTATCACCATGACATACACAGAAGTACAAAACTGGAGCCGGCTTTTCTTTTTCTGCCTATAAGGACGGTGGGACGTCATTTTTTGCGCCACGTTGTCGTATTTGTTTAGATGAGAATTTATAAATTCGTCCCCTTTATTTACATTGTTCACCATGCGGGAATACTATCGTTATATTTTACTAGATTCCCAATTACACACACTAAAGTATATAACGTTTTTATTATTTTTTTATGTTTTAAATTTAAAATGGGGGTAATTTATATTTGACGCTTAATGTTAAACTTTCCAATTTACGTAATGAATTTTTCAGCAATAGAACAAATCCCCATAAATGTGATTCCTCAAAACATAAATCACCCAGAGTGCTCCATAGGCGGACTTCTTAAAGGAGAAGTTCGGCCAAAAGTATTTTTTAATATGTTATTACTTATGGAAAGTCAGACAAATTCCTAATGTACATTAATTATGGGAAATGCACATATAGGGCTATTTCCCTTAATTTAGTAGATCGGGGAGTGTTCAAATTCTCTCAAAAACCGTGATGTCACGAATCAGGTGTAATTCCTATGGGGTGTCCAGCAGGGGGCACAGTATATTTAAAAAAAACACATGAATACTTTGTAACAAAAAAAACTGCATTTTTTTTTTAAACTCAATAGTAAATCTGTCCCTTGGTGTCAGAAGTGGGAGAACATCCACCAAGCTGGAGATGTCTTACTTTCTATCTAGAACACTCCCCAGCAACCCCATACACTGCCACACACCCCATACACCGCCACACATCTCATACACCGCCACAAGCCCCATACACCGCCACAGATCCCATACACTGCCACACGCCCCATACACTGCCACATGCCCCATACACTGCCACACATCTCATACACCGCCACAAGCCCCATTCACCACCACAAACATCATACATCACCACAAACACCACACATGCCCCATACACCGCCACAAACATCATACACTACCATAAATCTCATACACCGCCACAGACCCCATACACCGCCACACGCTCCATACACCCCCACAGACCCCATACACCGCCACAAACATCATACACTACCCTAAACCTCATACACCGCCACATGCCCCATACACTGCCACACGCCCCATACACTGCCATACATCTCATACACCGCCACAAGCCCCATACACCGCCACAGACCCTATACACTGCCACAGACCCCATACACTGCCACAAGCCCCATACACCGCCACACATCTCATACACCGCCACAAGCCCCATACACCGCCACAGACCCCATACACTGCCACACATCTCATACACCGCCACAAGCCCCATTCACCACCACAAACATCATACATCACCACAAACACCACACATGCCCCATACACCGCCACACATCTCATACACCGCCACAAGCCCCATTCACCACCACAAACATCACACATGCCCCATACACCGCCACAAACATCATACACTACCATAAATCTCATACACCGCCACAGACTCCATACACCCCCACAGACCCCATACACCGCAACAAACATCATACACCGCCACACGTCCCATACACCACCACAAACATCATACACTACCATAAACCTCATACACCACCACACGATCCATACACCGCCACAGACCTCATACACCGCTACGAACATCATGCACCGTACACTGCCACAAGCCCCATACACTGCCACATGCCCCATACACTGCCACAGACCCCATAAACCTAATACACCGCCACACATCTCATACACTGCCACACTCCCCATACACCGCCACACACCTCATACACCGCCACACACCTCATACACCGCCACAGACCCCATACACCGCCACACGCCCCATACACCGCCACAGACCCCATACACCGCCACACGCCCCATACACCCCCACACGCCCCATACACCCCCACACGCCCCATACACCGCCACACGCCCCATACACACTCACAAACTCCATACACTGCCACAGACCACATACACCACCACACACCGCTACAAACCCCATACACCGCCACAAGCCACACTATTTCTTATCCTACATTAATTTCTCGCTCTTGAATGACTTGGACTTATTTCTTGTACTATTTTTTTCTGTTACAAAAAGCCAAATCACTGCGAGTTCTTTAATGTTTAATGATGAGATTTTCCCGCATTTCTTTCCTGTGTCATTTCCTGTGTCCAGTTAAAGTTGACTTTTGGTTTTATATCTGAGGGTCCTATTACATGAGCCGACGACGGCCATCTCTGCTAGATCGGCGCTCGTTCACTGAACCTCTTACATGGCCCAATAATCAGTCAGCAAAGGCTTCATGGACATCGTTCGCGATGTCCATGCTGCCCTTGTCCAAACACCTAATACCTTACCTTTCCGGACAGCTGACCAGCCGCTCAGCCAATCACAGACTGGGACCGCCACGGCCTGTAATTGGCTGAGCGGCCTGCCAGTTGACACTGCCCACCAGGACCAGGAAGCTGGGGGCACAGGAGAGAAGATCGGAAGCGGAGAAAGGTAAGGTGTCAGGTTTTTGGGGAATTGTTGGCCGTACATCACTATTACACAGAGCGATATGTGGTCTGAAACCTGACAGTCGCCATCGGCTGGTCGTTGTCTCTATTTCACAGAGCAATAATTGGCCGAATCGACCCAATGTGGCCGATTATCGATCATCACAATAAGTCCCTAAGTATCATGAAAATGGTTTCTCCCTTGTGTGAATTTTTTGATGTTCAACAAATATAGATTTCTCAGTATAACATTTCCCACACTCTGTACATTGAAAAATCTTCCCTTCCGTGTGACTTCTCTGATGCTTAAGAAAAGGTGGTTTTTGAATAAAACATTTCCCACATTCCAGACATTTAAACGGCTTCTCTCCTGTGTGAATTTTCTGATGTTTAATCAGACTTGATCTATGAGTAAAACATCTCCCACATTCCAGACAAGGGAAAGGCTTCTCCCCTGTGTGAGTTCTCTGATGGTCAACAAAACTTGATTTCTGAGAAAACATTTTCCCACATTCTCTGCATGAGAAAGGCTTCTCCCCTGTGTGGGTTTTTTGATGTTCAACAAAGCTTGATTTCTGAATAAAACATTTTTCACATTCAGAACATGAAAAAGGTTTCTCCCCTGTGTGAATTTTAAGATGTTTATCTAGGTTTGCTTTTTGAGCAAAACATTTCCCACATTCTGTGCATGAATATGCTTTCTCTCCTGTGTGAATTGTCTCATGCCGAGAAAGATCTGTTTTCCTGGTAAAACATTTCCCACATTTCTGACATGGAAATGGCTTCTCCCCAGTGTGAGTTCTCTCATGTTCAACCAGTTTTGATTTTTGACTAAACCCTTTCCCACATTCTGGGCATAAAAATAACTTCTCTCCTGTATGAGTTCTCTGATGATCAACTAGTTTTGATTTTCGCGTGAAACATTTCCTACATATTTGGCATGAAAATAGCTTATCCACTGTGTGAATTCTCTGATGTTCAACAAGTTTTGATTTACCAGTAAAACATTTACCACATTCTGAACATGAAAACGGTTTCTCCCCTGTGTGAGTCTTCTGATGTTCAACAAGATGCGCTTTCTGAGTAAAACATTTTGCACATTCTGAACATGAAAATGGCTTCTTCCCTGTGTGAATTTGCTGATGTTCCACAAGTCTCGATTTCCATGTAAAACATTTTCCGCAATCTGAGCATGAAAATGGTTTCTCCCCTGTGTGAATTTTTTGATGTCTCATAAGATAAGCTTTCTGGGTAAAATATTTACCACATTCTGAACATGAAAACTGTTTCTCTTCTGAATGAGTTGTTTGATAATCAACGTCCTTTCTGTGCCTATTATTTTGCTTAGCAGTCTGTGACGTATCAGGATAAAGGACTTGTATAACAGGATGAGATGCCAGATCTTCGCTGTGAGGGGCTGGGGGTATATCTGGGGTAATATAATGTTCTTCACATGTATCTTGTGTGATCTGACCATCTGCTGTAATATCTGGAGATATCTGATGTCCCTCTGATCTCCGGGTACAGTTGTCTGACAAGAATAAAAATATATATTTTTCAGTACTAACCTTAACCTTAAACTCCGGCCCAAACTATTTTTTAATATGTTATTACTTACGGAAAGTTAGACAAATTTCTAATGTACATTAATTATGGGAAATGCACATATAGGGCTATTTCCCTTAATTTAGTAGATCAGGGAGACTTCAGATTCTCTAAAAAAATGTGACGTCACGAACCGGGGGTGTAATTACAATGGAGTGTCCAGCAGAATGAGTACCATTGACTTCTATATATAGTGCGCCCCTACTGGACACTTCATTGGAATTACAATGGATGTGTATGTAAATGTAATATACAGTATGTTTTTGATTGAATACATTTATGGAATACTTGGGGGAGCAAGTGTCCAAGTTAGGGAGTAGTACCTGTGCTATCCCCATAACAAAGGCCGCTGCCGCACAGCTGCTTGTCCTAAGAGCTTCAGGATGCCCCCTCCGCCGCTCCCCCTCCTCCACCTCCCAGCTAACAAGTTCTTACTATCGCGTCGATCAACCCCGCCACTTACCGCCGCTCACCACCGCTGCTCTCTGCGCCCACATACCGCTTCCCGGTCCGCAGTGCATGCCGGCCGGGGACAGGAAGCACTGGGAGCACCGTGCTCTCTGCAGGGTGGGGGTGCTTCCTGTCCCCGGCCGACACGCACTAGCTAGGAGGAGGGGGAGCGGCGGAGGGGGCATCCTGAAGCTCTTGGGACAAGCAGCTGTGTGGCGGCGGCTTTTGTTATGGGGTTAGCACACGTACTACTCCCCAACTTGGACACTTCATCCCCCAAGTATTCCAAAAATGTATTCAATCAAAAGCATACTGTATAATACATTTACATACATTGTAATTCCAATGGAGTGTCCAGCAGGGGCGCACTATATATAGAAGTAAATGGTACTCATTGACTTCTATATATAGTGCGCCCCCTGCTGGACACTCTATTGGAATTACACCCCCGATTTGTTACGTCACTTTTTTTTAGAGAATCTGAAGTCTCCCTGATCTACTAAATTAAGGGAAATAGCCCTATATGTGCATTTACCATAATTAATGTACATTAGAAATTAGTCTAACTTTCCATAAGTAAAAACATATTAAAAAATAGTTTTAGCCGAACTTCTCCTTTAATAATGTGTGAGTGTTCTCTGCATTTAGTGGTGACTACTCACCTGGGTGGTTACCTGTAGTGATGTCCTCATTATACTGCTCATCACTGCCGTCATCTGTCTCTTCTTTTTTTACCGTTATGTCTATAACATTAATAGGGTTCAGATCCTTCCCTGTAGTGATGTCCTCCTTATACTGCTCATCACTGCTCACATCTGTCTCTGGAGCATTAATATTGTTCCCATCTTCCCCCTGATTCATAAGATGTGAGAGAAATATTGTAATAGTCATCAGACAGGAGGAGAAGTCAGGTGGGATGTACAGATCATAGGGAACATCTCCATCTACCTGATCCTGATCCTGTGGGAGAAGAGGACGGGGACATCTCTCTGGTGCTGTTCTCTTACTGGATCTGACTGGAGGGAACACATACAGAGACTGAATTCATTCTTTCCATCCAGATAATACAGAGAGGAGGTGTGTATATAGTCCTGTCTATTACCTGCTGATGGGAGGGGCTGCTGATCCTCCAGCATCACATCCTTGTACTGATCCTTGTGTCCTTCTACATACTCCCACTCCTCCATGGAGAAATAGACCGCCACGTCCTGACACCTTATAGGAACCTGACACACACAATGATCACACAGTCATCCCCCCCACCCCTCCAGTGGTGTTACTGTATAATGTCCCAGCATTCCCAGCAGCCACAGTCTCACCTCTCCACTCAGCAGCTCCACCATCTTGTTGGTGACTTCTAGGATCTTCTCTTCCTCCATTTCCTCATGTATCAGGGGCCCCGGGATTGGGCTCAGGGTTCTTCCCCATCCTTCACCCCCAGGGGCCCCACAGCGCCCACTAGAGGACTTCTTCACTACTTTGTAATCCTGTGTATGGAGAGACACATTACTATCACTCCATCCATTCCCAGAATCCCTCACCTCTCCAGTCCTATCCATCTGTTATTCCATAGATAAGAATGATGTCATGATGACATCACTCCCAGAATCCCTCACCTCCCCAGTCCTATCCATCTGTTATTCCATAGATAAGAATGATGTCATGATGACATCACTCCCAGAATCCCTCACCTCCCCAGTCCTATCCATCTGTTATTCCATAGATAAGAATGATGTCATGATGACATCACTCCCAGAATCCCTCACCTCTCCAGTCCTATCCATCTGTTATTCCATAGATAAGAATGATGTCATGATGACATCACTCCCAGAATCCCTCACCTCTCCAGTCCTATCCATCTGTTATTCCATAGATAAGAATGATGTCATGATGACATCACTCCCAGAATCCCTCACCTCCCCAGTCCTATCCATCTGTTATTCCATAGATAAGAATGATGTCATGATGACATCACTCCCAGAATCCCTCACCTCCCCAGTCCTATCCATCTGTTATTCCATAGATAAGAATGATGTCATGATGACATCACTCCCAGAATCCCTCACCTCCCCAGTCCTATCCATCTGTTATTCCATAGATAAGAATGATGTCATGATGACATCACTCCCAGAATCCCTCACCTCCCCAGTCCTATCCATCTGTTATTCCATAGATAAGAATGATGTCATGATGACATCACTCCCAGAATCCCTCACCTCCCCAGTCCTATCCATCTGTTATTCCATAGATAAGAATGATGTCATGATGACATCACTCCCAGAATCCCTCACCTCTCCAGTCCTATCCATCTGTTATTCCATAGATAAGAATGATGTCATGATGACATCACTCCCAGAATCCCTCACCTCTCCAGTCCTATCCACCTGTTATTCCATAGATAAGAATGATGTCATGATGACATCACTCCCAGAATCCCTCACCTCCCCAGTAAGCAGGAAGAGTATGTGTAGGGTGAGGGTTATTATCCTGTCGGCTATCTTGTCTCTGTCTCTCTCCATGGTTGATGGGTCGGTCTCTTATATAGAAGATATCAGCAGAGGATCCTGGAGGGGAGGAGCCTGAATGGAAGGAACATAAGTGAATGTTACAACATACAAAATTCCATGTAATTTCCTGTAGATAAAAAAGGGAAATATTTAAAGGGATTTTCAAAACAAAATGGACTAAGGCACTATCTGCTTAAATAGGAGCCGAGCTGCAGTTACACATTACTACCACTACAAAGTGAACGGAGACAAACGCCGTTCATAGTGTAGTGCAGATGCCAAACAGCTGATTGTTGTGGGTGCCGCTTGTTCCTCACCGCCTGTCGATCTGTGACTGATCATGTGGATAGCTCACCAGTTTATACTGCCCAGAAGTCCCTTTAAGGGTGCGTTCACACCTACAGGATCCACAGCAGATCCGCAGCAGATTTGATTTGTTGCTGTGTTCAGCTATTTAAATTAAATCTGCTGCGGATCCGGTAAGTGTGAACGTACCCTAAGGAAATATAAGCATACTGCCACCTTAAAGGGGTAGTTTAGCAGGTTCTTTCAAATCAACTGGTGCCAGAGATTTGCAATTTACTACTATTAAAAAATCTCGTCTTCGAGTACTTAACAGCTGCTGTATGTCCTGCAAGAAGTGGTGTATGGCCGGACACCCATCGCAAATCACAAGGATATCAGCGAAAATACATAGAACTGATAACATAATCTGACAGAGTTCCATGGCAGGGGAATTGACGTCAGAGCGGCGGTGGCGGCATCCCACTGACACAGCGGGGCAGGTGGGATCTGTGGCGGGGGGTTGGGTGTGTGTGTGTGTGTGGGGGGGGGGGGGGTGGCGCTGCCAAGGAATTGCGTCTGTTTTACTCAGTGTGAACATACGATAAAAAGAGGTCCCAATCCTGTATATACAGCACACAGTACAGAGACCTCCAGGGATGTGAGGGGGAGGAGTCTTCAATAACCGCCCAGTCCTGAAGGGGTTAATGGTCCTGCTGTGACTCATATATATATATATATATATATATATATATATATATATATATATATATAAAAAACAAAAGGTGCAACAGCAACCCACAGGTGTAAGGTCCTACGGTATATACTCCTCCCAGCGTACACACAGTAAACACCTGCTCTGTAGATATTAAAAATTAAAATATAGAAATTTTAAAATTTAAAAAAAATAAATAAATAATTTATATTTTAATTTTTAATATCTACAGAGCAGGTGTTTACTGTGTGTACGCTGGGAGGAGTATATACCGTAGGACTTTACACCTGTGGGTTGCTGTTGCACCTTTTGTTTTTTGTCTGTACTTAAGCCACAAGCAGCGTGCAACCTGCAGTGCGAACAGAGTCACAGAGGTGCTGCCAAAATTTCCATTTTTTTCCATATATATATATATATACTGTACCTCCAGCTGCAGAGCTGTACAGGAGCCGTGTGCTTCCCCTGTGCTTCCAGGACCTGCCATGATGTCACAGTCATGTGATCAGTCACATGGAGGAGGAGTCACATGATCAGGGGCTGCTGCTCAGTGTATGCAGGACTCTGCTGTGCTGGATGAGCTGAAGTGATGTGTATGCAGCAGAGCTGTGTGTGTGTGTGTGATGTGTGTGGAGCAGAGCTGTGTATGTGTGTGTTATATATGCCTGCAGCAGAGCCCTGTGTGTAATGTACATGTAGCTGAGCTGTATATGTGTAATGTACATGTAGCTGAGCTGTATGTGTGTAATGTACATGTAGCTGAGCTGTATATATGTGTAATGTACATGTAGCTGAGCTGTATATGTGTAATGTACATGTAGCTGAGCTGTATATGTGTAATGTACATGTAGCTGAGCTGTATGTGTGTAATGTACATGTAGCTGAGCTGTATATGTGTGTAATGTACATGTAGCTGAGCTGTATGTGTGTAATGTACATGTAGCTGAGCTGTATATGTGTGTAATGTACATGCAGCTGAGCTGTATATGTGTAATGTACATGTAGCTGAGCTGTATGTGTGTAATGTACATGTAGCTGAGCTGTATATGTGTGTAATGTACATGTAGCTGAGCTGTATATGTGTAATGTACATGTAGCTGAGCTGTATGTGTGTAATGTACATGTAACTGAGCTGTATGTGTGTGTAATGTACATGTAGCTGAGCTGTATATGTGTGTAATGTACATGTAGCTGAGCTGTATATGTGTGTAATGTACATGTAGCTGAGCTGTATGTGTGTAATGTACATGTAGCTGAGCTGTATGTGTGTGTAATGTACATGTAGCTGAGCTGTATATGTGTGTAATGTACATGTAGCTGAGCTGTATATGTGTAATGTACATGTAGCTGAGCTGTATATGTGTAATGTACATGTAGCTGAGCTGTATGTGTGTAATGTACATGTAGCTGAGCTGTATGTGTGTAATGTACATGTAGCTGAGCTGTATATGTGTGTTATGTACATGTAGCTGAGCTGTATATGTGTAATGTACATGTAGCTGAGCTGTATGTGTGTAATGTACATGTAGCTGAGCTGTATGTGTGTAATGTACATGTAGCTGAGCTGTATGTGTGTAATGTACATGTAGCTGAGCTGTATGTGTGTAATGTACATGTAGCTGAGCTGTATATATGTGTAATGTACATGTAGCTGAGCTGTATATGTGTGTAATGTACATGTAGCTGAGCTGTATGTGTGTAATGTACATGTAGCTGAGCTGTATATGTGTAATGTACATGTAGCTGAGCTGTATATGTGTGTAATGTACATGTAGCTGAGCTGTATATGTGTAATGTACATGTAGCTGAGCTGTATGTGTGTAATGTACATGTAGCTGAGCTGTAGGTGTGTAATGTACATGTAGCTGAGCTGTATATATGTGTGTAATGTACATGTAGCTGAGCTGTATATGTGTAATGTACATGTAGCTGAGCTGTATATGTGTGTAATGTACATGTAGCTGAGCTGTATATGTGTGTAATGTACATGTAGCTGAGCTGTATGTGTGTAATGTACATGTAGCTGAGCTGTATATGTGTGTAATGTACATGTAGCTGAGCTGTATGTGTGTAATGTACATGTAGCTGAGCTGTATATGTGTGTAATGTACATGTAGCTGAGCTGTATGTGTGTAATGTACATGTAGCTGAGCTGTATGTGTGTAATGTACATGTAGCTGAGCTGTATGTGTGTAATGTACATGTAGCTGAGCTGTATGTGTGTAATGTACATGTAGCTGAGCTGTATGTGTGTAATGTACATGTAGCTGAGCTGTATATGTGTGTAATGTACATGTAGCTGAGCTGTATATGTGTGTAATGTACATGTAGCTGAGCTGTATATGTGTAATGTACATGTAGTTGAGCTGTATATATGTGTAATGTACATGTAGCTGAGCTGTATATATGTGTAATGTACATGTAGCTGAGCTGTATGTGTGTAATGTACATGTAGCTGAGCTGTATATGTGTGTAATGTACATGTAGCTGAGCTGTATATGTGTGTAATGTACATGTAGCTGAGCTGTATGTGTGTAATGTACATGTAGCTGAGCTGTATATGTGTAATGTACATGTAGCTGAGCTGTATATGTGTGTAATGTACATGTAGCTGAGCTGTATATGTGTAATGTACATGTAGCTGAGCTGTATGTGTGTAATGTACATGTAGCTGAGCTGTATGTGTGTAATGTACATGTAGCTGAGCTGTATGTGTGTAATGTACATGTAGCTGAGCTGTATATATGTGTGTAATGTACATGTAGCTGAGCTGTATGTGTGTAATGTACATGTAGCTGAGCTGTATGTGTGTGTAATGTACATGTAGCTGACCTGTATATGTGTGTAATGTACATGTAGCTGAGCTGTATATGTGTAATGTACATGTAGCTGAGCTGTATATATGTGTAATGTACATGTAGCTGAGCTGTATATGTGTAATGTACATGTAGCTGAGCTGTATGTGTGTAATGTACATGTAGCTGAGCTGTATATGTGTAATGTACATGTAGCTGAGCTGTATATGTGTAATGTACATGTAGCTGAGCTGTATATGTGTAATGTACATGTAGCTGAGCTGTATGTGTGTAATGTACATGTAGCTGAGCTGTATGTGTAATGTACATGTAGCTGAGCTGTATATGTGTAATGTACATGTAGCTGAGCTGTATGTGTGTAATGTACATGTAGCTGAGCTGTATATGTGTGTAATGTACATGTAGCTGAGCTGTATATGTGTGTAATGTACATGTAGCTGAGCTGTATGTGTGTAATGTACATGTAGCTGAGCTGTATGTGTGTAATGTACATGTAGATGAGCTGTATGTGTGTAATGTACATGTAGCTGAGCTGTATGTGTGTAATGTACATGTAGCTGAGCTGTATATGTGTGTAATGTACATGTAGCTGAGCTGTATATGTGTGTAATGTACATGTAGCTGAGCTGTATATGTGTGTAATGTACATGTAGCTGAGCTGTATATGTGTAATGTACATGTAGCTGAGCTGTATGTGTGTAATGTACATGTAGCTGAGCTGTATGTGTGTAATGTACATGTAGCTGAGCTGTATATGTGTAATGTACATGTAGCTGAGCTGTATATGTGTAATGTACATGTAGCTGAGCTGTATATGTGTGTAATGTACATGTAGCTGAGCTGTATGTGTGTAATGTACATGTAGCTGAGCTGTATGTGTGTAATGTACATGTAGCTGAGCTGTATATGTGTAATGTACATGTAGCTGAGCTGTATGTGTGTGTAATGTACATGTAGCTGAGCTGTATGTGTGTGTAATGTACATGTAGCTGAGCTGTATGTGTGTGTAATGTACATGTAGCTGAGCTGTATGTGTGTAATGTACATGTAGCTGAGCTGTATATGTGTAATGTACATGTAGCTGAGCTGTATGTGTGTAATGTACATGTAGCTGAGCTGTATGTGTGTAATGTACATGTAGCTGAGCTGTATATGTGTGTAATGTACATGTAGCTGAGCTGTATGTGTGTAATGTACATGTAGCTGAGCTGTATGTGTGTAATGTACATGTAGCTGAGCTGTATGTGTGTAATGTACATGTAGCTGAGCTGTATGTGTGTAATGTACATGTAGCTGAGCTGTATATGTGTAATGTACATGTAGCTGAGCTGTATATATGTGTAATGTACATGTAGCTGAGCTGTATATATGTGTAATGTACATGTAGCTGAGCTGTATATGTGTGTAATGTACATGTAGCTAAGCTGTATATGTGTAATGTACATGTAGCTGAGCTGTATATATATGTAATGTACATGTAGCTGAGCTGTATATGTGTAATGTACATGTAGCTGAGCTGTATATGTGTGTAATGTACATGTAGCTGAGCTGTATGTGTGTAATGTACATGTAGCTGAGCTGTATATGTGTAATGTACATGTAGCTGAGCTGTATATGTGTGTAATGTACATGTAGCTGAGCTGTATATGTGTAATGTACATGTAGCTGAGCTGTATATGTGTAATGTACATGTAGCTGAGCTGTATATATGTGTAATGTACATGTAGCTGAGCTGTATATGTGTAATGTACATGTAGCTGAGCTGTATGTGTGTAATGTACATGTAGCTGAGCTGTATGTGTGTAATGTACATGTAGCTGAGCTGTATATGTGTGTAATGTACATGTAGCTGAGCTGTATATGTGTAATGTACATGTAGCTGAGCTGTATGTGTGTAATGTACATGTAGCTGAGCTGTATGTGTGTAATGTACATGTAGCTGAGCTGTATATGTGTGTAATGTACATGTAGCTGAGCTGTATATATGTGTAATGTACATGTAGCTGAGCTGTATGTGTTTAATGTACATGTAGCTGAGCTGTATGTGTGTAATGTACATGTAGCTGAGCTGTATGTGTGTAATGTACATGTAGCTGAGCTGTATATGTGTAATGTACATGTAGCTGAGCTGTATGTGTGTAATGTACATGTAGCTGAGCTGTATATGTGTGTAATGTACATGTAGCTGAGCTGTATATGTGTGTAATGTACATGTAGTTGAGCTGTATGTGTGTAATGTACATGTAGCTGAGCTGTATATATGTGTAATGTACATGTAGCTGAGCTGTATATGTGTAATGTACATGTAGCTGAGCTGTATATGTGTAATGTACATGTAGCTGAGCTGTATATGTGTAATGTACATGTAGCTGAGCTGTATATGTGTAATGTACATGTAGCTGAGCTGTATATGTGTAATGTACATGTAGCTGAGCTGTATATGTGTGTAATGTACATGTAGCTGAGCTGTATATGTGTAATGTACATGTAGCTGAGCTGTATGTGTGTAATGTACATGTAGCTGAGCTGTATGTGTGTAATGTACATGTAGCTGAGCTGTATGTGTGTAATGTACATGTAGCTGAGCTGTATATGTGTGTAATGTACATGTAGCTGAGCTGTATGTGTGTAATGTACATGTAGCTGAGCTGTATGTGTGTAATGTACATGTAGCTGAGCTGTATGTGTGTAATGTACATGTAGCTGAGCTGTATATGTGTAATGTACATGTAGCTGAGCTGTATGTGTGTAATGTACATGTAGCTGAGCTGTATATATGTAATGTACATGTAGCTGAGCTGTATATATGTAATGTACATGTAGCTGTGCTGTATGTGTGTAATGTACATGTAGCTGAGCTGTATATGTGTGTAATGTACATGTAGCTGAGCTGTATATGTGTGTAATGTACATGTAGCTGAGCTGTATGTGTGTAATGTACATGTAGCTGAGCTGTATGTGTGTAATGTACATGTAGCTGAGCTGTATATGTGTAATGTACATGTAGCTGAGCTGTATATGTGTGTAATGTACATGTAGCTGAGCTGTATATGTGTAATGTACATGTAGCTGAGCTGTATATGTGTGTAATGTACATGTAGCTGAGCTGTATGTGTGTAATGTACATGTAGCTGAGCTGTATGTGTGTAATGTACATGTAGCTGAGCTGTATGTGTGTAATGTACATGTAGCTGAGCTGTATGTGTGTAATGTACATGTAGCTGAGCTGTATGTGTGTAATGTACATGTAGCTGAGCTGTATGTGTGTAATGTACATGTAGCTGAGCTGTATGTGTGTAATGTACATGTAGCTGAGCTGTATGTGTGTAATGTACATGTAGCTGAACTGTATGTGTGTAATGTACATGTAGCTGAGCTGTATATGTGTGTAATGTACATGTAGCTGAGCTGTATATGTGTGTAATGTACATGTAGCTGAGCTGTATATGTGTGTAATGTACATGTAGCTGAGCTGTATATGTGTGTAATGTACATGTAGCTGAGCTGTATGTGTGTGTAATGTACATGTAGCTGAGCTGTATGTGTGTAATGTACATGTAGCTGAGCTGTATGTGTGTAATGTACATGTAGCTGAGCTGTATGTGTGTAATGTACATGTAGCTGAGCTGTATGTGTGTAATGTACATGTAGCTGAGCTGTATGTGTGTAATGTACATGTAGCTGAGCTGTATGTGTGTAATGTACATGTAGCTGAGCTGTATGTGTGTGTAATGTACATGTAGCTGAGCTGTATGTGTGTAATGTACATGTAGCTGAGCTGTATATATGTAATGTACATGTATCTGAGCTGTATATGTGTAATGTACATGTAGCTGAGCTGTATATATGTGTAATGTACATGTAGCTGAGCTGTATGTGTGTAATGTACATGTAGGTGAGCTGTATCACAGAGCTGTGCAGGAAGACAGTGACAGAAACCTCTCTATACAGC
Organism: Dendropsophus ebraccatus; assembly: GCF_027789765.1. NCBI lineage: Eukaryota > Metazoa > Chordata > Amphibia > Anura > Hylidae > Dendropsophus > Dendropsophus ebraccatus. The sequence goes on along the minus strand of NC_091456.1, from coordinate 196,210,939 downwards.
AGTGTGAATGGCTGAGTGTGCGTGCAGGCACATAATAGCAGCAGTGTGTATAGCTGAGTGTGAGTGCAGGCACATTATAGCAGCAGTGTGCATAGCTGAGTGTGAGTGCAGGCACATTATAGCAGCAGTGTGTATAGCTGAGTGGGTGAGTGCAGGCACATTATAGCAGCAGTGTGTATAGCTGAATGTGAGTGCAGGTACATTATAGCAGCAGTGTGTATAGCTGAGTGTAAGTGCAGGCACATTATAGCAGCAGTGTGTATAGCTGAGTGTGTGAGTTCAGGCACATTATACAAGGAATGAAGGGGATTGGAAACACAAGGGTGGACAGAGATTGCAGGGAGCATGAAGGAATGAGCAGGACAGATGTGGGCACATACATGCAGCACTCTCTGTCCGGGGAGAGAGGGGTTACAGCTATGGAGAGATTACCTCTACAGTCCTGTCCCCTGATGTAAGCCCCAGCCTGATGTGGATCTGCTATGATTTGGAAGGTGAGGGAGACTTCCTGGTCGGAGTACAGGGCTGTAGACCCCGCTATGCAGACCATGCCCCTCCTCCACTCCCCCTCCCACCCAGTACAGGGAGCTCTTACACCAAAGCAATGCTCTTACACCAAGTCACAATTTTGAAAAACTGTGAGCTCTTCTTGCAAAACACTCTTAATCCAAGTTACTCTTAAACCAAAGTACCACTGTATATTAAAGGACAACTCCCGCGGGACCCCAAAAAAAAAAAAAACACAGACACACACAGACACCATACTCACCATCTCTCCGGTGACGATCGCCACTCGATTCGCCCGCCGTCCGCCTCTCCGTCGCCGCCGTCCGCCATCCAGCGATGTCTCCGACTTCCGGGTCCAGGGGATGGAAAAGGCTGCCAGTGCGCTTGCGCATCGGCAGCCTTTTCATTGGCTGGAGCGCATCACATGGCTTCCAGCAAGCTCAGCCAATCAGGGCTGAGGAAGCTGGAAGCCATGTGATGCGCTCCAACCAATGAAAAGGCTGCTGGTACGCATGTGCACCAGCAGCCTTTTCATCCCCATTCACTTTGCATGAAGACGCCGAGGAGGAAGAAGACCCGGACCACCCCCCGGCTCTGACGTCGTCGTCACCAGATGCCGCCCCGGAGAAGAGGACCGTGACGATCGTAATAGGTAATGTATACATTCTTTAACTTCCGGGGTGGGGGTCGGGGGTCCGAAAGTGGGGGAAGGGGGCCAGGCCGGGTATTTAACCACATTACAAAGTTATATAACTTTGTAATGTGTGTTAAATGAGCAAAAAAAAAAATTTTTGTGGGAGTTGTCCTTTAAGGCTGGGTTCACACTACGTATATTTCAGTCAGTATTGTGGTCCTCATATTGCAACCAAAACCAGGAGTGGATTAAAAACACAGAAAGGATCTGTTTACACAATGGTGAAATTGAGTGGATGGCCGCCATATAACAGTAAATAACGGCCATTATTTCAATATAACAGCCGTTGTTTTAAAATAACAGCAAATATTTGCCATTAAATGGCGGCCATCCACTCAATTACAACATTATGTGAACAGAGCCTTTCTGTGTTTTTAGTCCACTCCTGGTTTTGGTTGCAATATGAGGACCACAATACTGAGTGAAATATACGTAGTGTGAACCCAGCCTAAAGGTAACCTGTCATGCCAGGAAAAAAAGTCCTATACCCTTACTTACTTACCATCCTGGTTGGTTGATGTTTTCTTCTCTTCTTGCATTGGATCTGATGCTGTTGCATCTGGTTCAGTGTTGTAGTTTGTCTGAAGCTTCTGTGTGTACTGCGTAGGCTCAGAAGGCCGAAGCAGAAGGATCGGATAGGACCTGAAGACTGACAAGATCCAGGAGGCGTGGATGGCCGGCATCGCTGAGGGGACCTCATGAATAGAGTGAGCTCACCACCAAACTCTATGGATGTCGGACTCCTCTCTGCTCATTTGAATATTAAGAAGAATCAATGACCTCGCCACTACCGAAATCGCAGCAAGAGTATCACTGGGACCAAGATGGTAAGTATGATTTATGATGGTAAGTATATAATTTATGATGGTAAGTATATAATTTATGATGGTAAGTATATAATTTATGATGGTAAGCATATGATTTATGATGATAAGTATGATATATTATGGTAAGTATATGATTTATGATGGTAAGTATGATATATGATGGTAAGTATATGATTTATGATTGTAAGTATGATATATTATGGTAAGTATATGATTTATGATGGTAAGTATGATATATGATGGTAAGCTTTTGATTTATGATGGTAAGTATGATATATGATGGTAAGCATATGATTTATGATGATAAGTATATAATTTATAATGGTAAGCACATGATTTATGATGGTAAGCATATGATTTATGATAAGTATGATATATTATGGTAAGTATATGATTTATGATGGTAAGTATGATATATTATGGTAAGTATATGATTTATGATGGTAAGTATGATATATTATGGTAAGTATATGATTTATGATGGTAAGTATGATATATGATGGTAAGTATATGATTTATGATGGTAAGTATGATATATGATGGTAAGCATGATATATGATGGTAAGCATATGATTTATGATGATAAGTATATAATTTATAATGGTAAGCACATGATTTATGATGGTAAGCATATGATTTATGATAAGTATGATATATTATGGTAAGTATATGATTTATGATGGTAAGTATGATATATTATGGTAAGTATATGATTTATGAGTTGACTCCCCAACTTTGCACTTTCCTCTCACTCAGGTGGCAAATTGAGCATAAGACAAACCCCAACACAGCCCAGCACCCCGAGATCTATCCGTTACCCCAGAGACTTTACAATGTCTCTATGTGAGTAGTTTTCGCTGCCACCACCTTTTATCCTGTCAGGGTATGGGGATTGGTTTAGAGCAGCGCTTCTCAAACTGTGAGGCACCCATACTGGTGAGGAGCGGGGTCCCTGCCTGTGTCTGACATCTGCATTATAAATAGAATATATATTATAATCCTCTAGAACAGGGGTGGGGAACCTTTTCCCTGTCGAGGGCCATTCGGGCATTAATAAAATCATTCTAGGGTCACATACTGTGCATGGCAGTTAGTAGTGTGGGTTGGCAGCACCTGGGGCAAGGCTAAGTATTGTTCCCCTAATGCCCCTGGTAGCTGATGTTAACCCCCAATGATGCCCCTGGTAGTCTAGTTATCCCCCCCAGTGATGCCCCTGGTAGTCTATTTACCCCCCACCCCCCAGTGATGCCCCTGGTAGTCTATTTACCCCCCCCCCCCCCAGTGATGCCCCTGGTAGTCTATTTACCCCCCACCCCCCAGTGATACCCCTGGTCATCTAGTTGACCCCCCCCCCCCCAGTGATGCCCCTGGTAGTCTATTTAATCCCCCAGTGATGCCCCTGGTAGTCTATTTAATCCCCCAGTGATACCCCTGGTCATCTATTTGACCCTCCAGTGATGCCCCTGGTAGTCTATTTAATCCCCCAGTGATACCCCTGGTCATCTAGTTGACCCCCCCCAGTGATGCCCCTGGTAGTCTATTTAATCCCCCAGTGATACCCCTGGTCATCTAGTTGACCCCCCCCAGTGATGCCCCTGGTAGTCTATTTAATCCCCCAGTGATACCCCTGGTCATCTATTTGACCCTCCAGTGATGCCCCTGGTAGTCTATTTAATCCCCCAGTGATACCCATGGTCATCTAGTTGACCCCCCCAGTGATGCCCCTGGTAGTCTATTTAACCCCCCCAGTGATGCCCCTGGTAGTCTATAACCCCCCCCCCCAGTGATGCCCCTGGTAGTCTATTTAATCCCCCAATGATACCCCTGGTCATCTAGTTGACCCCAAGTGTCTGTACCAATTATAAAAATAAACATCTCACTCACCTTTCCTCGGCTCCCACGCTGCCCAGGTCCTCTTCTCTCGTCTGTGCCGGTCTGCGCGCACAGAATCCTCCTCTGTCTGGCGGCGGTTGCATTCTTAGACACAGAAAGATGCTCTGCGGGCCGGCTCCTGCCCCTCCACAGCGGCACACGTCCCAGGAGAGCCGCGGGCTGCATCGGGGTGTCTCAGGGGCCGGATGTTCCCCACCCATGATCTAGACTGTGGGCCTCCAGCTGAAGTTAGTGAGCATTATCCCGCACAGGGTGATGACATCAACACTTGTCCTGCGCCAGGTGCGTTTTACAGCCAGAGGATCCGCAGCATCTCTCTGTGGAGAGCCCTGTCTCTTACCGCAGTTAAAGGATGTAAAGCATGTCTATTAAGTCTGTTTTCCCAGGAAATTATAGCCTTATGGTCTAAGGGCCAGTTCACACTGAGTAAACATGGAGTAATTCAGCGGCGGTAGCGGACGAGCGTGCGCCCTCTCATTCACTTACAGCAGCACACTGAGCATGGCGGGATTCTGCGGCGGAGAGGTCCGCCGTGGAATTATGCCATGTTTACTCAGTGTGAACTGGCCCTTACACTTCCAAGATCAAGCCCTGGAGCACTAGTGGGAAATGAACTGTTTGTATGACATTGATGTGGCACTATTGGGGGAATTAGCTATTAGCTAGTGGGGTAATGGAGAAAGGAGTGCTGCACTGTGGGGCTGGTTTACAAGTGGAGCAGTATGTGGTGTTGGGTTACTGCAGGTGGAGCAGTACGTATTGCTGCACTGTGTTGGTGATTTACTATAGGTGAAGCATTATTTATTTCTGCACTTTGGTGTTGGTTTGGCGCTGTTCAGGGATATTATGTGCACTACATGGCGGTATCTGGTGCTTCATAGTGGTATATGTTTGTTGGTGAGGCCCGAGCATCAGCATGGATCACCGGGCCTGAGAACAGGTAGTTTGAGAAGACCTGGTTTATGATATACAAGGACTAAGCTTATAAATTATGTTTAATATGAAAAACTCAGCGTTACAGTAATAAAATACAGCAAAGTAAAACCTACCGATAACTGCAGCACAGGATACAAGTACAGGGAGAAACTAATGGAAAACTTCCAACTTCCAATGGGGATAATTGGGCAGAGGAGAAATCTTTTTGGATCGCAGTTTCGGCTTATTGAGCCCTCAGGCTGTGACCACCCTCTGTTCTTAGGAATCATACTATATACTCCTCAGGCGCCTCTAATCGGCTGATATCACTGAATCAAATAGGGATAAAACTGTGGTCATATAACAAACTATTACTGCAGCATGAAGGCCAATTCAGCAGATTACCTCTTCGTGTAATAGAGCCCTCAGTGATGGGAGGGGGAGAGAGGAGGTGTTACAGCAGGGTCAGGGATGGGAGGGGGGAGGTGTAACAGCAGGGTCAGGGATGGGAGGGGGGAGGTGTAACAGCAGGGTCAGGGATGGGAGGGGGAGGGAGGAGGTGTTACAGCAGGGTCATGGATGGGAGGGGGGAGGTGTAACAGCAGGGTCAGGGATGGGAGGGGGAGGGAGGAGGTGTTACAGCAGGGTCAGGGATGGGAGGGAGGAGGTGTTACAGCAGGGTCAGGGATGGGAGGGGGGAGGTGTTACAGCAGGGTCAAAGATGGGAGGGAGGAGGTGTTACAGCAGGGTCAGGGATGGGAGGGGGGAGGTGTTACAGCAGGGTCAGGGATGGGAGGGGGAGGTGTTACAGCAGAGTCAGGGATGGAAGGGGGGAGGTGTTACAGCAGGGTCAAAGATGGGAGGGGGGAGGTGTTACAGCAGGGTCAGGGATGGGAGGGGGAGGGAGGAGGTGTTACAGCAGGGTCAGGGATGGGGAGGGGGGAGGTGTTACAGCAGGGTCAGGGATGGGAGGGAGGAGGTGTAACAGCAGGGTCAGGGATGGGATGGGAGAGAGGAGGTGTTACAGCAGGGTCAGGGATGGGAGGGGGGTGTTACAGCAGGGTCAGGGATGGGAGGGGGGGTGTTACAGCAGGGTCAGGGATGGGAGGGGGGGTGTTACAGCAGGGTCAGGGATGGGAGGGGGGGTGTTACAGCAGGGTCAGGGATGGGAGGGGGAAATAGGAGGTGTTACAGCAGGGTCAGGGATGGGAGGGGGAAATAGGAGGTGTTACAGCAGGGTCAGGGATGGGGGGGGGGTAGAAGGTGTTACAGCAGGGTCAGGGATGGGAGGGGGGTGTTACAGCAGGGTCAGGGAGGGAGGGAGGAGGTGTTACAGCAGGGTGAGGGATGGGAGGGAGAAGGTGTTACAGCAGGGTTAGGGATGGGAGTGGGAGAGAGGAGGTGTTAAAGCAGGGTCAGGGATGGGAGGGGGGAGGTTTAACAGCAGGGTCAGGGATGGGAGGGAGGAGTTGTTACAGCAGGGTCATGGATGGGAGGGGGGAGGTGTAACAGCAGGGTCAGGGATGGGAGGGGGAGGGAGGAGGTGTTACAGCAGGGTTAGGGATAGGCGGGGGGAGGTGTTACAGCAGGGTCAGGGATGGGAGTGAGGAGGTGTTAAAGCAGGGTCAGGGATGGGAGGGGGGAGGTGTAACAGCAGGGTCAGGGATGGGAGAGAGGAGGTGTTACAGCAGGGTCAGGGATGGGAGGGGGGAGGTGTAACAGCAGGGTCAGGGATGGGAGGGGGAGGGAGGAGGTGTTACAGCAGGGTCAGGGATGGGAGGGAGGAGGTGTTACAGCAGGGTCAGGGATGGGAGGGAGGAGGTGTTACAGCAGGGTTAGGGATGGGAGGGAGGAGGTGTTACAGCAGGGTCAGGGATGGGAGGGGGGAGGTGTAACAGCAGGGTCAGGGATGGGAGGGAGGAGGTGTTACAGCAGGGTCAGGGATGGGAGGGAGGAGGTGTTACAGCAGGGTCAGGGATGGGAGGGGGAGGGAGGAGGTGTTACAGTTTGTTGCACTTCAGCAGCTCAGGCTCTTCTTACTATAGAATAAAAGCACAGATGGACATATGAGAGAGACCATGTGTCTCCTGGCCCAAACAGCTACAGAAAAGTGTTAGCAACTTAGAATGTGAATTGCAGCTGACAGATTCCCTTTAGACTGCATTCACACGTAACGGATCCGCAACGGGTTTCTCGCTGCAAATTCGCTGCTAATCCCTGCCCTGTACACTATGGGCAGACAAACTCGCAACAGGATGCACATCCCGCAGCAAGAAACCCACTGCAGATCCTTTACGTGTGAACGCAGCCTTAAGGTGATTTTCCCGTATTCCGCACATGAGAATATTTTTCCTGTCATGTCTTTGTTGTACAGTTAGAGGTGACTTTTTGATTTTATACATAAGTTTCATGAAAATGGTTTCTCTCCTCTGTGAGTTTTTTGATGTGCCACAAATTTAGATTTCTGAGTAAAAAATATCCCACACTCAGTACATGAGTAAATCTTGCCTTCTGTGTGACGTCTCTGATGTCTAAGGAAAGGTGTTTTTTGAATAAAACATTTCCCACATTCAGAACATGAAAAAGGTTTCTCTCCTGTGTGAATTTTAAGATGTTTATCTAGGTTTGATTTTTGAGTAAAACATTTCTCACATTCTGAGCAAGAATATGGCTTCTCCCCTGTGTGCATTCTCTCATGCCGAGTAAGATCTGCTTTCCTAGTAAAACATTTCCCACATTGCTGACATGAAAACGGCTTCTCCCCAGTGTGAATTCTCTCATGTTCAAACAATTTAGATTTTTGAATAAAACATTTCCCACATTCTAGGCATGAAAATAACTTCTCTCCCGTATGACTTCTCTGATGATCAACTAGTTTAGATTTTCGAGTGAAACATTTCCTACATATCTCGCATGTAAATAGCTTCTCCCCTGTGTGAATTCTCTGATGTTCAACAAGAGTTGATTTACCAATAAAACATTTACCACAATCTGAACATAAAAACGGCTTCTCCCCTGTGTGAATTTTCTGATGTTCAACAAGATGCCATTTCTGAGTAAAACATTTTGTACATTCTGAGCATGGATATGGTTTCTCCCCTGTGTGAATGTGCTGATGTCTCACAAGATAAGCTTTCTGGGTAAAATATTTACCACATTCTGAACATGAAAACTGTTTCTCTTCTGAATGAGTTGTTTGATAATCAACGTCCTTTCTGTGCCTAAAAGTCTGTGACAAATCAGGACATAGGACTTGTATAAAAGGATCAGATGAGAGCTCTTTGCTGTGAGGGGCTAGGGGTAGATCTGGGGTAATAGAATGTTCTTCATCTGTATCCTCTGTGATTGGATTCACTGCTTTAACCTCTGAAGATATCTGATGTCCCTCTGATCTCCGGGTACACTCAGCTGCCAAGAAGAAAAAATATATTTTTCAATACTAAAATGTGTGACTGTTCTCTGCATTCAGTGATCACTACTCACCTGGGCGGTTACCTGTAGTAATGTCCTCCTTATACTGCTCATCACTGCTCACATCTGTCTCTTCCTCCTCTTCTTCCTTTACCCATATGTCTGTAGCATTAAAACATTCAAGATTCTTCCCTGTAGTGATGTCCTCCATATACTGCTCATCACTGCCGTCATCTGTCTCTTCATTTTTTACCCTTATGTCTATAGCATTAATAGAGATGAGATCCTTTCCTGTAGTAATTTTCTCCTTATACTGCTCATCACCGCTTGCATCTGTCTGTGGGAGAAGAGGACGGGGACATCTCTCTGGTGCTGTTCTCTTACTGGATCTGACTGGAGGGAACACATACAGAGACTGAATTCATTCTTTCCATCCAGATAATACAGAGAGGAGGTGTGTATATAGTCCTGTCTATTACCTGCTGATGGGAGGGGCTGCTGATCCTCCAGCATCACATCCTTGTACTGATCCTTGTGTCCTTCTACATACTCCCACTCTTCCATGGAGAAATAGACCGCCACGTCCTGACACCTTATAGGAACCTGACACACACAATGATCACACAGTCATCCCCCCCACCCCTCCAGTGGTGTTACTGTATAATGTCCCAGCATTCCCAGCAGCCACAGTCTCACCTCTCCACTCAGCAGCTCCACCATCTTGTTGGTGACTTCTAGGATCTTCTCTTCCTCCATTTCCTCATGTATCAGGGGCCCCGGGATTGGGCTCAGGGTTCTTCCCCATCCTTCACACCCAGGGGCCCCACAGCGCCCACTAGAGGACTTCTTCACTACTGTGTAATCCTGTGTATGGAGAGACACATTACTATCACTCCATCCATTCCCAGAATCCCTCACCTCTCCAGTCCTATCCATGTTATTCCATAGATAAGAATGATGCCATGATGACATCACTCCCAGAATCCCTCACCTCCCCAGTCCTATCCATCTGTTATTCCATAGATAAGAATGATGTCATGATGACATCACTCCCAGAATCCCTCACCTCTCCAGTCCTATCCATCTGTTATTCCATAGATAAGAATGATGTCATGATGACATCACTCCCAGAATCCCTCACCTCCCCAGTCCTATCCATCTGTTATTCCATAGATAAGAATGATGTCATGATGACATCACTCCCAGAATCCCTCACCTCTCCAGTCCTATCCATCTGTTATTCCATAGATAAGAATGATGTCATGATGACATCACTCCCAGAATCCCTCACCTCCCCAGTAAGCAGGAAGAGTATGTGTAGGGTGAGGGTTATTATCCTGTCGGCCATCTTGTCTCTGTCTCTCTCCATGTTTGATGGGTCGGTCTCTTATATAGAAGATATCAGCAGAGGATCCTGGAGGGGAGGAGCCTGAAAGGAAGGAAAATAAGTGAATGTTAAAACACATAAAACTCCACATGAAAAAATGACGGCTGATGAATCTGTGCAGAAAATAATAAAGTATACACATCCCTATAGTGTGGAGAGGTATGTACAGTATATAGCTGTCCTGTAACTAATTATGGAGTTTAAAAAATCACTGCAAGTAAACCAGCAAGATGCAAGATAGCGGGAACCGTTCTCCTATCCTATATAAAGAACAGCATGAGATAGACATGTTATCCCCTGATGAAGGAGAGAGCAGTCTGAGAAACATGTAGGAGGTTTTTGGCCCCCCACGTCCACTGGTGACGTCACTGGATACATAGGGGAACGGACACTTCTACTAATCACTGGATTACCGTTGGAGCGATAAGACTCTGCCGGCCAGGGCCGACTCCCGCTCGCAGTAAAAGAGCATTGATTCCCCCGCTCATTGGAGGATCTCCTATCATCCTATTAGACGAAAGAATATACAACAATATACAACTACAGAACTCCTTCTATTTCTTCAACAATCTGGGTGTGAGCTTTTCTGTCCCCCTCCCTTCTGAGACAGATGAAGTCCCTGGCAGGCTTTATCTGCAACATTGTAGCTTCTTTTTAATGCTGGGAGGGTTATTCTCACTGACTTCATTTGAAACTTGACCTCAGAATAACCCTCCCAGCATTATAAAGAAGCTACAATGTTGCAGATAAAGCCTGCCAGGGACTTGTTTACATCAGCCGTTTCAGAAGGGAGGGGGGAGGAGGGGGAGACGGAGAGAAAAGCTCACACACAGATATTAGTGTTTTCTGCAGAAAGCAGCTGCTCAGAACTGGGGGAAGGAGACTGAATAGATAATATAAAGTATGGAAGGAATTGTTATATGGGCAGCGACATATGAAAAGTTATGTTTGAGAGGAGTACCCCTTTAGGGTGCGTTCACACCTACAGGATCCGCAGCAGATTTGATGCTGTGTTCAGTTATTTAAATGAAATCTGCTGCGGATCCTGTAGGTGTGAACGTACCCTTATAGTAATCACATTTCTGGCATCAAACATCAAACTATATCTATAATCTACAGAATCTTCTATTACTGAGAAACCAATGAAAAGCTTAGAAAGTACATAGAACTGATAATAACGTAATCTGAGCGACCCCAATCCTGTATATACAGCACAGAGACCTCCAGGGGTGTGAGGGGGAGGAGTCATCAATAACCGACCAGTCCTGAAGGGGTTAATGGTCCTGCGGAGACTCCACATATATATATATATACTGTACCTCCAGCTGCAGATACAGAAGCCGTGTGCTTCCCCTGTGCTTCCAGGACCTGCCATGATGTCACAGTCATGTGATCAGTCACATGGAGAGGAGGAGTCACATGATCAGGGGCTGCTGCTCAGGGTATGCAGGACTCTGCTATGCTGGATGAGCTGAAGTGATGTGTGTGCAGCAGAGCTGTGTGTGTGTGATGTGTGTGGAGCAGAGCTGTGTGTGTGTGTGTGTGTTATATATGCCTGCAGCAGAGCCCTGTGTGTAATGTACATGTAGCTGAGCTGTATATGTGTAATGTACATGTAGCTGAGCTGTATGTGTGTAATGTACATGTAGCTGAGCTGTATATGTGTGTAATGTACATGTAGCTGAGCTGTATGTGTGTAATGTACATGTAGCTGAGCAGTATGTGTGTAATGTACATGTAGCTGAGCTATATATGTGTGTAATGTACATGTAGCTGAGCTGTATGTGTGTAATGTACATGTAGCTGAGCTGTATATGTGTAATGTACATGTAGCTGAGCTGTATGTGTGTGTAATGTACATGTAGCTGAGCTGTATGTGTGTAATGTACATGTAGCTGAGCTGTATATATGTGTAATGTACATGTAGCTGAGCTGTATATGTGTAATGTACATGTAGCTGAGCTGTATGTGTAATGTACATGTAGCTGAGCTGTATATGTGTAATGTACATGTAGCTGAGCTGTATATGTGTAATGTACATGTAGCTGAGCTGTATATGTGTAATGTACATGTAGCTGAGCTGTATGTGTGTAATGTACATGTAGCTGAGCTGTATATATGTGTAATGTACATGTAGCTGAGCTGTATATGTGTGTAATGTACATGTAGCTGAGCTGTATGTGTGTAATGTACATGTAGCTGAGCTGTATATGTGTAATGTACATGTAGCTGAGCTGTATATGTGTGTAATGTACATGTAGCTGAGCTGTATATATGTAATGTACATGTAGCTGAGCTGTATATGTGTGTAATGTACATGTAGCTGAGCTGTATATATGTGTAATGTACATGTAGCTGAGCTGTATACGTGTAATGTACATGTAGCTGAGCTGTATGTGTGTAATGTACATGTAGCTGAGCTGTATATATGTGTAATGTACATGTAGCTGAGCTGTATATGTGTAATGTACATGTAGCTGAGCTGTATATGTGTAATGTACATGTAGCTGAGCTGTATATATGTAATGTACATGTAGCTGAGCTGTATATGTGTGTGTAATGTACATGTAGCTGAGCTGTATATGTGTAATGTACATGTAGCTGAGCTGTATATGTGTGTAATGTACATGTAGCTGAGCTGTATGTGTGTAATGTACATGTAGCTGAGCTGTATATATGTGTAATGTACATGTAGCTGAGCTGTATATATGTAATGTACATGTAGCCAGGCCTGTATTTAGAGTTCATGCTGCCCTAGGCACTTTTCACGCAGAGGCGCCCCCCCCCCCCCCACGTTGCTGTACATGCATGGTATATACCCTGGCACTTGGGTGCCGCTCTGCTTGATGCCCACTGTTCTTATCAAACAGACGTGATGGAGGAAGGAAGGAGGCCGGGGACGTTTTGGGGACTGGTTCTGTCCAGTGTCGGACTGGGGGACCTGGGGCCCACCAATATACAACCAGTGAGACACGACATGCTGTCCCGCTCCTCTCCTGGATTCATCTGTATCTGTGACAAATCTCAGAACACCCTCCATTTATACAGCTCTCAGGGTATGCTGGGAGTTGTAGTCTCTGAGAGGACAACCCTGTAATAAATCACTGTGTGCAGAGGCTCCTGGTGGCTGCAATCTGTGGGTGACAACCATCAGCCCTGAAGGTCCAGCAACACATCTGTCTACAGCGGCAGTTATCAGAGGATTGTACTACTGTACTACAACTCCCAGCATATGCTGAGGGCTGCAGACTGTCAGTACATGCTGGGAGTTGTAGTGCCTGCAGCTAATAGGGGATAGGGGGAGATGTTTTTGTTCTGTCCCCTATTAGTGATGTTCTGGGGTCACTTCCCTGCACTGAGCCCCCACAGATCTATGTATTCTTATATGCCACAAAGCATCCAGTGTATAATGCACCTAGGACCCAACTACAACAGCTGCAGGCACTACAACTCCCAGCATTTACTGACAGTCTGCAGCCCTCAGGATATGCTGGGAGTTGTAGTGCCTGCAGCTCTTGTAGTTGGGTCCTAGTTTAAAAGTTTACGCTAGTGTACTGTAGTGACCGCGGGGCTGTGTCAGTACACTACCGCAAACAATACACTGACCCATTGAGACCCCAATGGTACACAGGCTCTGCACACTATAGAAGTGATTACAGTGCAGTTACTAATGACTCACAGGTGACGTCTTCTCGAATTGCCGTCGCTCACTTTTTGCTTTCTTCTCCATCTGGCGCAGCATCATGAAGGGGCTCAGGGGAGAATCTGGGGTTCAGGGGGAGAGGCTGGGGGTCAGGGGGAGCGGTAGGGGGTCAGGGGAGAAGCTGGGATTCAGGGGGAGAGGCTGGGGGTCAGGGGGAGGGGCTGGGAGGCAGGGGAGCAGCTGAGAATGCAGGTGGGAGAGGCTGGGGGCAGGGGAGAGCCTGGGGACCAGGGGAGACGCTGGGGGTCAGGGGAGACGCTGGGGGGGCAGGGGAGAGGCTGAGAATGCAGGGGGGAGAGGCTGGGGGGCAGGGGGAGAGGCTGGGGGCAGGGGGGCAGGGGGGGAGGCTGGGGGCAGGGGGAGAGGCTGGGGTCAGGGGAGAGGCTGGGAGGCAGGGGAGAGGCTGAGGGTTGGGTGGAGAGGCTGGGGGGGCAGGGGAGATGCTGGGGTCAGGAGAGACGCTGGGGGGCAGGGGAGAGGCTGAGGGTTAGGGGGAGAGGCTGAGGGTTAGGGGGAGAGGCTGGGGGGCAGGGGAGAGGCTGGGGGTAGGGGGAGAGTCTCGGGGGGTAGGGGAAAGGCTGAGATTGCAGGGGGGAGAGGCAGGGGGGAGAGGCTGGGGACCAGGGGAGAGGCTGGGGGGCAGGCGGAGAGGCTGGGGGGCAGGGGAGAGGCTGGGGGGCAGGGGAGAGGCTGAGGGTTAGGTGGAGAGGCTGGGGGGGGGGGCAGGGGAGATGCTGGGGTTAGGGGGAGAGGCTGAGGGTTAGGGGGAGAGGCTGAGGGTTAGGGGGAGAGGCTGAGGGTTAAGGGGAAAGGCTGAGGGTTAAGGGGAAAGGCTGAGGGGGCAGGGGAGAGGCTGGGGGGCAGGTGAGAGGCTGGGGGGGCAGGGGAGAGGCTGGGGGGCAGGGGAGAGGCTGGGGGGGGCAGGGGAGAGTCTGGAGGGGCAGGGGAGAGTCTGGGGGGCAGGGGAGAGTCTGGAGGGGCAGGGGAGAGTCTGGGGGGTCAGGGGAGAGGCTGGGGGTCAGGGGAGAGGCTGGGGGTCAGGGGAGAGGCTGAGAATGCAGGGGGGAGAGGCTGGGGACCAGGGGAGAGGCTGGGGGGCAGGGGGAGAGGCTGGGGGGCAGGGGGAGAGGCTGGGGGGCAGGGGGAGACGCTGGGGGGCAGGGGGAGAGGCTGGTGGCAGGGGGAGAGGCTGAGGGGCAGGGGGAGAGGCTGGGGGGGCAGGGGAGAGGCTGGGGGGCAGGGGGAGAGGCTGGGGGGCAGGGGGAGAGGCTGAGGGGCAGGGGGAGAGGCTGGGGGGCAGGGGAGAGGCTGGGGGTTAGGGGGAGCGGTAGGGGGTCAGGGGAGAAGCTGGGATTCAGGGGGAGAGGCTGGGGGTCAGGGGGAGGGGCTGGGAGGCAGGGGAGCAGCTGAGAATGCAGGGGGGAGAGGCTGGGGGTCAGGGGGAGGGGCTGGGAGGCAGGGGAGCAGCTGAGAATGCAGGTGGGAGAGGCTGGGGGCAGGGGAGAGCCTGGGGACCAGGGGAGACGCTGGGGGTCAGGGGAGACGCTGGGGGGTCAGGGGAGACGCTGGGGGGTCAGGGGAGAGGCTGAGAATGCAGGGGGGAGAGGCTGGGGGGCAGGGGGGAGAGGCTGGGGGCAGGGGGGAGAGGCTGGGGGGCAGGGGGAGAGGCTGGGGGGCAGGGGGAGAGGCTGGGGGGCAGGGGAGACGCTGGGGGGCAGGGGAGAGGCTGAGGGTTAGGTGGAGAGGCTGGGGGGGCAGGGGAGATGCTGGGGTTAGGGGGAGAGGCTGAGGGTTAGGGGGAGAGGCTGAGGGTTAAGGGGAAAGGCTGAGGGGGCAGGGGAGAGGCTGGGGGGCAGGTGAGAGGCTGGGGGGCAGGGGAGAGTCTGGGGGGGGCAGGGGAGAGTCTGGAGGGGCAGGGGAGAGTCTGGGGGGGGGGCAGGGGAGAGTCTGGAGGGGCAGGGGAGAGTCTGGAGGGGCAGGGGAGAGTCTGGGGGTCAGGGGAGAGGCTGGGGGTCAGGGGAGAGGCTGGGGGTCAGGGGAGAGGCTGAGAATGCAGGGGGGAGAGGCTGGGGACCAGGGGAGAGGCTGGGGGGCAGGGGAAGAGGCTGGGGGTCAGGGGAGAGGCTGAGAATGCAGGGGGGAGAGGCTGGGGACCAGGGGAGAGGCTGGGGGGCAGGGGAAGAGGCTGGGGACCAGGGGAGACGCTGGGGGGCAGGGGAGAGGCTGAGGGGCAGGGGAGAGGCTGAGGGGCAGGGGGAGAGGCTGGTGGCAGGGGGAGAGGCTGGTGGCAGGGGGAGAGGCTGAGGGGCAGGGGGAGAGGCTGGTGGCAGGGGGAGAGGCTGGTGGCAGGGGGAGAGGCTGAGGGGCAGGGGGAGAGGCTGGGGGGGCAGGGGAGAGGCTGGGGGGCAGGGGGAGAGGCTGAGGGGCAGGGGGAGAGGCTGGGGGCAGGGGGAGAGGCTGGGGGCAGGGGAGAGGCTGGGGGGCAGGGGGAGAGGCTGGGGGTTAGGGGGAGAGGCTGGGGGTTAGGGGGAGAGGCTGGGGGTTAGGGGGAGAGGCTGAGGCTGGGGGCAGGGGAGACGCTGGGGGCAGGGGAGAGGCTGGAGGTTAGGTGGAGAGGCTGGGGATAGGGGGAGAGGCTGGGGGGGCAGAGGAGAGGCTGGGGGGGCAGAGGAGAGGATGGGGGGGCAGGGGAGAGGCTGGGGGGGCCGGGGAGAGGCTGGGGGGCAGGGGAGACGCTGGGGGGCAGGGGAGAGTCTGGGGGGACAGGGGAGAGTCTGGGGGGACAGGGGAGAGTCTGGGGGGACAGGGGAGAGTCTGGGGGGACAGGGGAGAGTCTGGGGACAGGGGAGAGTCTGGGGGCAGGGGAGAGGCTGGGGGGCTGGGGGTTAGGGGGAGAGGCTGAGGCTGAGGGGCAGGGGAGACGCTGGGGGCAGGGGAGAGGCTGGGGGGACAGGGGAGAGTCTGGGGGGACAGGGGAGAGTCTGGGGGGACAGGGGAGAGTCTGGGGGGACAGGGGAGAGTCTGGGGGGACAGGGGAGAGTCTGGGGGGACAGGGGAGAGGCTGGGGGGCAGGGGAGAGGCTGGGGGTTAGGGGGAGAGGCTGGGGGTTAGGGGGAGAGGCTGAGGCTGGGGGGCAGGGGAGACGCTGGGGGCAGGGGAGAGGCTGGAGGTTAGGTGGAGAGGCTGGGGATAGGGGGAGAGGCTGGGGGGGCAGAGGAGAGGCTGGGGGTTAGGTGGAGAGGCTGGGGGGCAGGGGAGAGGCTGAGGATAGGGGGAGAGGCTGGGGGGGCAGAGGAGAGGATGGGGGGGCAGGGGAGAGGCTGGGGGGGCAGGGGAGAGGCTGGGGGCAGGGGGAGAGGCTGGGGTCAGGGGAGAGGATGGGGGGGGAGGGGAGAGGCTGGGGGGGCAGGGGAGAGGCTGGGGGGGGCCGGGGAGAGGCTGGGGGGGAGCAGGGGGAGAGGCTGGGGGGCAGGGGAGACGCTGGGGGGCAGGGGAGACGCTGGGGGCAGGGGACAGTCTGTGGGTTAGGGGGAGAGGCTGGGGGTTAGGGGGAGAGGCTGAGGCTGGGGTGCAGGGGAGAGGCTGGGGGGGGGCAGGGGAGAGGCTGGGGGGCAGGGGACAGTCTGTGGGTTAGGGGGAGAGGCTGGGGGGCAGGGGAGAGGCTGAGGCTGGGGGGCAGGGGAGAGGCTGAGGGTAGGGGGAGAGGCTGCCCCCCAGAAAGGGGGCAGCTGAGGATGCAGGGGGGCCGGGGGCCGGGCAGACGCTGGGGGGCAGGGGGGAGAGACTGGGGGAGACAGGGCGGCCGGGAGCAGGATGGGTGGGCAGGCTGGTTCCCTCCCCCCATGCAGCGCGGGGGTGCGAGGCAGGGGTTGAGCTTCCGGCACACACAGTCTGACAGAGGCCGGAAGCTCACAGCTGCAGCCCCGCGATGCCCGATCTTCTCTCCCGCTCGGCGGCGCTCACGTGATGTGACGTCATCGCCGAGCAGAAAAGATCCGGGACCACGGGGCTGCAGCTGTGAGCTTCCAGCCCATCCTGCTCCCGGACGCTCCGTCAACAACCCCCCCCCCCCCCCCCCCCCCCCCCCCCGGCGCGGACTAGGCACCCGTGGGTCGGTGACTACGGAGGTTATTTTTTTTTTATTTAATAATAAAAAAAGTGTTCCCTGCGGGTGCCGCCCCCCCCCCCCCAAGGCGCCGCCCTAGGCACCGGACCACGGGTGCCTAGTGGCAAATACGGCCCTGCATGTAGCTGAGCTGTATGTGTGTAATGTACATGTAGCTGAGCTGTATATGTGTAATGTACATGTAGCTGAGCTGTATATGTGTAATGTACATGTAGCTGAGCTGTATATGTGTAATGTACATGTAGCTGAGCTGTATATGTGTAATGTACATGTAGCTGAGCTGTATATGTGTGTAATGTACATGCAGCTGAGCTGTATATGTGTGTAATGTACATGCAGCTGAGCTGTATATGTGTGTAATGTACATGTAGCTGAGCTGTATGTGTGTAATGTACATGTAGCTGAGCTGTATGTGTGTAATGTACATGTAGCTGAGCTGTATATGTGTGTAATGTACATGTAGCTGAGCTGTATATGTGTAATGTACATGTAGCTGAGCTGTATATGTGTAATGTACATGTAGCTGAGCTGTATGTGTGTAATGTACATGTAGCTGAGCTGTATATGTGTAATGTACATGTAGCTGAGCTGTATGTGTGTAATGTACATGTAGCTGAGCTGTATGTGTGTAATGTACATGTAGCTGAGCTGTATGTGTGTAATGTACATGTAGCTGAGCTGTATATGTGTAATGTACATGTAGCTGAGCTGTATGTGTGTAATGTACATGTAGCTGAGCTGTATATGTGTGTAATGTACATGTAGCTGAGCTGTATATGTGTGTAATGTACATGTAGCTGAGCTGTATATGTGTGTAATGTACATGTAGCTGAGCTGTATATGTGTAATGTACATGTAGCTGAGCTGTATATATGTGTAATGTACATGTAGCTGAGCTGTATGTGTGTAATGTACATGTAGCTGAGCTGTATGTGTGTAATGTACATGTAACTGAGCTGTATATGTGTAATGTACATGTAGCTGAGCTGTATATGTGTAATGTACATGTAGCTGAGCTGTATATATGTGTAATGTACATGTAGCTGAGCTGTATGTGTGTAATGTACATGTAGCTGAGCTGTATGTGTGTAATGTACATGTAGCTGAGCTGTATATGTGTGTAATGTACATGTAGCTGAGCTGTATATATGTGTAATGTACATGTAGCTGAGCTGTATGTGTGTAATGTACATGTAGCTGAGCTGTATGTGTGTAATGTACATGTAACTGAGCTGTATATGTGTAATGTACATGTAGCTGAGCTGTATATGTGTAATGTACATGTAGCTGAGCTGTATATATGTGTAATGTACATGTAGCTGAGCTGTATGTGTGTAATGTACATGTAGCTGAGCTGTATGTGTGTAATGTACATGTAGCTGAGCTGTATATGTGTGTAATGTACATGTAGCTGAGCTGTATATATGTGTAATGTACATGTAGCTGAGCTGTATGTGTGTAATGTACATGTAGCTGAGCTGTATGTGTGTAATGTACATGTAGCTGAGCTGTATATGTGTGTAATGTACATGTAGTTGAGCTGTATATGTGTGTAATGTACATGTAGCTGAGCTGTATGTGTGTAATGTACATGTAGCTGAGCTGTATGTGTGTAATGTACATGTAGCTGAGCTGTATATGTGTAATGTACATGTCCCCCCCCCCCCCCCCCCCCCCCCTCCCATGTGGCAGCATTGCTGGGAAGCTTAGGGTGTCACCTGTACTATCTCAGGCCTCGGGGGCCGATATCCTCACAGACATCCATGTTCAGTTGCAGCCAGCTGCACTTGTATGTAGTTTTACCACAGACCGTCTCCCCTCATGTTATGTACATGTAGGTTATGTTTCAGCCATTTTGTGATTTTATTATATTGTGTTTCTTGTATAGAAGCAAATGTTTCTTCATGTTTTCTCACTGTTAACTTGCAGATTCACCATTTCTTGTGCTTCAATAATATATAAAGATGTCATCATACAGTTTCAGGCTGGGTTCACACTATGTATATTTCAGTCAGTATTTGGTCCTCATGTCAGGTCCTCATATAGCAACCAAAACCAGGAGTGGATTGAAAATACAGAAAGGCTCTGTCCACACAATGGTGAAATTGAGTGGATGGCCGCCATATAACAGTAAATAACTTCCATTATTTCAATATAACAGCCGTTGTTCTAAAATAACAGAAAATATTTGCAATTAAATGGCGGCCATCCACTCAATTACAACATTATGTGAACAGATCCTTTCTGTGTTTTCAATCCACTTGGTTGCTATACAGCCTCAAATATACGTAGTGTGAACGCAGCCTTAGTCATTGAAAAAGAGGTGGTGTTCCTGTATGTCAAACCGTACATACACCACAAGGGCAACTTGTAGCCGGGACAGAACACTCATCTACCACTGGTTTATACCTGATCTGGTGGATACATGCCCTATGTCTCTCATGCCCATGTGTTTGTGCTTATGCTTGGGCTACGGTACACATGTTGGGGTGCTACGGTACACATGTTGGGGTGCTAACAGGTTGCGGCAATCCACTTAGGGGCTCCGTTAGTTTTTTTGGCCTTCTATACTTACCATACTCTAATCACCCAGCAGGTGACTGGAATGGGTGATATCCACAAGCCTGTCACATCACCGTGACTTCTCAAAATAAAACTTTAACCACTTAACCACACAGGGCACACATTTACGCCCCCCGCTGCCTGGGCCTTCACGAGCTGAACCCGCCCTATAGCGGGTGAGGACCAGCTGCTATCTGCAGCCAGGACCCTTACCCTCAATGGCGGGCCACCGCGATCGCGCGCCCGCCCTTAACCCCTTAAATGCCACAGTCGCAGCGTTTAAGTATAAGTGACCGGAGCATCTCCGGTCACTTATCAATCGGGACCCCCGCAGCGTGCCTGCTGGGGTCCCGATCGCATTTCCTGACTGCCGGAGGTCTTCTACTTACCTCCATGCAGTCCGCGGTTCGGTCTTCTGATTCAGCCTGCCACAGGCCACAGGCAGGCTCTATCAGAAGATTGCCGATAACACTGATCCCTGCAATGCTATGGCATAGCAGGGATCAGTGTGAGTAATCTAATGTATGTTAGTGATAGTTCCCTACGGGAACTATAAAAGTGAAAATAAATTAATAAATAAATGTTTTCCAAAATGCCCCCAAGCCCCTCCCCCAATAAAAGTGAAAATCACCCCCCCCCATTCCCATTTCATACATAAAAAGTAATAAAGTTAATTAACATATAATATACCACAGCGTGCGTAATCGCCCGATCTATTAAAATAAAACAATATTGTTCCCGCACGGTGAACGGCGTGAAAAAAAAGCGGTAAAAATACGCAGAGATTGCTTTTTTTAATGACATTTTCTGTAAAAAAATTTTTTAGAAAAAGCGATCAATATGTTTGATCTGGAAAAAAAATGTTACTAATAAAAACTAGAGATCATGAAGCAAAAAATGACACCCCTTATGACCCCGTAGGTGAAAAAATAAAAGCGCTATAGGAGTTACAATAGGACCATTTTAAATATGCCTATTTTGCAAAAAAAAAAAAAAAGTTTTACTGCTAATAAAAATAGTAAGAAAACCTAGTAAACCTGCATATCGCCGTGTTCAGACCGACCTATAGAATAAAGGAAAAATGCCAGGTTTACCGCAAAGTGCATTATGTAAACATGGAAGGCCCCCAAAATTTGCGGAATCGCATTGTTTGACCCCATAAATTATATTTTGGGTGTTCCGTCATTCATTTAATGGCAGATTGAAAGATGCCATTACAAAGTACACCTGAAAAAAACAAGCCATAACGTGGCCCTGTAGGTGGAAAAATTAAAGAGTTATGGGTCTTAGAAGGTTAGAAGGGAAAAAACGAAAACGCAAAAGTGACAATTGGCCCGGTCCTTAAGGCCATTTCAGGCTCTGTCCTTAAGGGGTTAAATGCCCCCCCCTTTTCCCATTTTATAATTAAAAAATAAACATATTTGGTATTGCTGCATACGGAATCACCCGAACTATTAAATTATCACATTCCTGATCTCGCACAGTAGATGGCGTAAGCACGGAAAAAGGCAAAAATTGCTGGTCTCATGGAATCCAGAAAAATTGTAATAAAAAGTTGCATATATGCAAGCAAGGTACCAGTAGAAAGTACAGATTAAGGATGGTCCGAACCTGCCGAGGATCAGGTTAGTATGAACCCGAACGCTCGGCATCAGATTCCCACTGTCTGCCTGCTCCGTGCAGCGGGTGGATACAGCGAGAGGACCGCCTGAAAAACTGGGATACAGCCTATGGCTATGGCTGTATCCCAGTTTTCTCTCTTCGCCTCATGACGGCACCCCTGGAGAGGTCCACCCCCTGCTCCCATAGGACAGGAAACAGGATACAGGAAATCCCTGGATCTTTAAAGGAGTAAACTCCCCTCCTCTCGTCAGTTTCTGCTTCCTGTTCCCATGGGAGCAGGAGCTGGAAGGGATCTCTCCTTTCCCAACCCTGGATAAAAAGAGAGTGACTGGGGGTTGCCGTGGTACACCTTACCGGCTTCCCGGCGGCATCAGACTCCGCTTGTGGAGTAGCCTCCTAGTCTGGTTTCCCCCCCGACACCTCCGGAAGACGGGTCCCCGGGGCTCTCCTTGGTGCTCCGGTCTGCGGCGCTGTGCTCGGAAGTGACCGGAAGCACTGGGGAGGGGGTTGCTCTGCCGGCCGTGTTCGGCAACTTCCGGGGCTTATGCCTGCTCAGGTGGAGTGCCAGGCGGGTGACGCCGTATCAGCGCGCGGCGAAGGGGGCGGGACCAGCCGGTCACAGTGGATTTCGGCGCCAAATTCAAAAAGGTGCTTAGAGTACTACAGCTGCCCTCCATTGAGTAGCTGCCCCGTGCCGTTCCAATGCGTTGCTGACAGCCCTGCTGTAGTGAGACACTGACCTCTTGAAAATCACTATGGAGGCTGAAAGCGCTGAAGCTGCTGAAACTACTCCACCTGCGACCCAAACTCAAGCGGTATGGAGTGGGTAAGAGGGGATTTTTCTCCAGACACCTTATTTTGTTCTTATGATTCTTATCAGTTATCTGTCTCATTTATTTAGGAAGGTTCATCCAGTAAGAGCCGAGCTAAAAGCAAGGAGTGTCCTGCTTGTAGAAAACGACTTAGTAGTTCATACAATAAACTTCTTTGTGGTAGCTGTATGAATAGAGTATTGGAAGATCAGGGACCTGCATTTGTACGTAACATGAAGAGCATCATTAAGAAAGAAATTAGGGTACGTTAAAAAAAAAAAAATAGTGTGTGTGTGTGTGTGTGTGTATATATATATATATATATATATATATATACACATCCTCATAAGGGTTTTTTTCTCAGTTTTTTCAGGCTGCCATGCCTTCTCAGACTTTGCAGCCTACACAGCAGGCGCCTTCTCCTGCCATATCTACAGTCCCTGTGCCAGCTCCAGATCTGCCTCTGCCTATGGCTGCTCCGGTGGTCATTCCTATTATTGACATTGAAGAAGCTGGGCATAGCAGGTCTGTGTCCGAACCTCCATCCTCTATGGGAGATGAGGAGGAACAGTCTCTGGGCACAGAGGCAGAGGACCTGGGTACAGGGGTGGAAGGCTTAGAGGAGGTTGCGACTGATCCTTCTCCTACTGTTAATACTTTAATCAAAGCGGTAAGAGAGACTATGGGTATAGAGGAGATACCTGAACCCCAGACTATACAAGACCGAATGTTTGGAGCATTTCCTATTCATCAGAATATCAAGACCCTAATCAAGCATGAATGGTCTAACCCGAATAGGAAATTCTTTATTCCTGCTGCTGTGAGTGTCTCCTTTATATATATGTATATATAGATATAGGAGTATATATATATCTATCCTGATATATACAGTAGATAGTTCAGGTTTATTATCATCACCCCCCTTTTTTTGTTTACAGTTCAAAAGGAAATACCCGTTTGACCAAGAAGAAACTAGTACTTGGGGTGTGGCTCCTAAAATAGAACCTCCGGTGGCCAAGATTTTCAAGCAGAATGCCCTCCCGTTTGAGGACTGTGCTTCCTTGAAAGATCCTATGGACAAACAGGCAGAAATTTATCTAAAAAAGGACTGGGAGGCGTCCACAGCTATATTTAAGCCCTTAGTAGCCGCTACTTCAGTCTCTAGAGCCCTAGAGGTGTGGTTGTCAGAGCTTAAAGAGATGATTAGCAAGGGTACACCAGCGGAGGAACTCCTTAAACCCTTTGATACCCTTGAAAAGGCCATGTCTTTTGTGTCCGAAGCTTCGGCTGATGCCCTTAAGCTTTCCGCTCGTTCAGCCGCAGTATCAAATTCTGCTCTCAGATCCTTGTGGCTTAAGGAGTGGAAAGGAGACGTCACATCTAGATCTAAACTATGCGGTGTCCCATGTGAAGGCAACTTGCTTTTTGGTCCAGCTCTTGACAGTATTCTAGAGAAGGCCTCAGACAAAAAGAAGGGGTTTCCTTTGATTCCTTAGCAGTCTAATCACCCCTTCAAGGAAAAAGGTAGGAACACACAAAGGGCTCCTAATACTAATAAGAAAGAGTGGAGACCCGCGAAAAAATCGAAGGGGTTCCTATTTAAGAACACAGATAATTCTAAAAAACCTACACAATGACGCCAGGTCCCTGTGGGAGGTCGCCTTTCATGTTTTTTCTCACAGTGGTGTGGTATTTCTTTTTTTTTTTTTTTTTTTAAACATTCTTTATTTAAGATATTTTCTCATTTCATAAATACATAGAAACAGACTGACTTTGATCATAAACCGGTAATATTTTCCTCCTAAAGAAACAAGATCCGCTGCGTGTATGGGACCCGGCCCCTTTAACCCCCACACCGCCGGACGTCAGCTCGTCCTTAGCCCCTTAACCCCCGCCCCGAGCATACATTACCAGCTCGGCGCCGTGGCTTGATTCAGGCTCCCGGCTCCCTTCGCTCCTCTTCAGCCAATCAGTGCTGCCGTGCACCGGTAATGTACAGTATGCTCGCAGGTTTTGGACTTTCCTTAGATTCCCTTAAAGCGTAACTGTCATTTCAGGGCCATTTTTTTTTAAACATTAAATATCAATAGTACAAGCGATTTTAAGAAACTCTGTAATAGGTTTTATGTACTAAAAGAGTTTCCTTCTGTACTAAAAAAGCAATCTCCCTTTCTACGCTGTTTGCAGAAACTGCATATCTTCCAATTGTCAAAGTCTAATGTTGCAACTGCTCTGTGCCTGCACTATCTTTCCGGGCTGAGGTAAAAGCCTTACCATGTGTGTGCTTTTGTGTTTTATGGAAAAATGTCAAAATCTTTAATAAAAAATTACAGTTAAAAAAAAAAAAAAAAAGCAATCTCCCAGCTTCCCCCCTCACATCAGATGAAGCAGGATTTCTGTCTCCATTATGTGGCTATGGAGAGGGGAGGGGCTGTTAGGAGTGACTGAGCACGGAGCAGTCCTGCACAGCACAACACCCTGCAATCTTCTCTCAGTGAGTTCATAGATAAGCACTGACCTTTCTAACCCCTGAATCCTGCGTTTTAGGTGCCCAGAGAGTCTACAAACAGCTGACCTTCATGTCACCTCTTCCTGCTCCCTCATCTCCCTCAGCCCCTCCCCTCTTCATAGGCTTACAATGGAGAGAGCAGAGCCCGTCTTCACTGGCTTCTCTGTAATGAAGACGTGTTTGCCTGATAATACACAGATAAGAAGTCAGGGGGGGGGGGGGCTGGGAGATTACTTCTTGAGGACAGAAGGAGGCTTTTTTGGCTGATGAAACCTATTACAGAGTTTCTCAAAATCGCTTATACTACTGATTTCTGCAATAAAAAAAACATGACAGTTACACTTTAAGGCCTTTGTCTCGGTCGAGTGGCCTTACCTCTGGGAAGTCCTCCATAGATAGGTAACATTGACCCAACTTTTTTTCTTATATACAGCTTCTATATTCCAATCCTACTGCTAGGGTCAGGACGAATCTGGACGTCTCTGCGCAGAGGTATCAGACAAAGCTGTCCCCTATCCCCATTCTTATTTGCCCTAGCCATAGAGCTCCTAGCCACGGCCATCCCCCAGACTGACTCCATCGTAGGGATTACGAGAGGTTCGATAATTGAAAAGGTTTATCCTTATACGGATGATGTCCAGTGTATCAGTAGTCGGTTATCAGGGCCCTTTCCTTGGCCGCCTTGAGCATCAGGTACATAACTGTAAGACATCTGTTGGGCTTGTGTGGTCACACAGTCTAATGGACACTTATTCTAGTCTGGCCTCGACTCTCTGGGCTTGTGACTTATTATAATCTTTGGGGGAAATTTATCAAACTGGTTTAAAGTAGAATTGTCTTAGTTGCCCCTAGCAACCAGATTCCACTTTTCATTCTTCACAGATTCTTTGAAAAATGAAAGGTGGAATCTGATTGGTTGCTAGGGGCAACTGGGCCAATTCTACTTTACACTAGTTTGATAAATGTTTTCGGATATTCTAAGCACTACACAGTGGATTCCTGGCTTTTTACTTCATTGCTGACATATGAGGGCTTGTTTTTTGTGGGACAAGTTTTTAATTGCACCATTGTGGAACACATAGGACTTTTATTTTGGTTTCTTTTCTTTTCTAACAAAATAAAATAATAATAATAATAATAATTATAATACAAAAAAATACAGCAATTTGCTTTACTATGTTGGATAAATAAGATGATTTTTATAGAAAAAATTGCCTTGAAAAGGAGAGGGTTTTTTTATATATAAAATTATATTTAGTAAAACTTTCATTTTGACTTTTTATTAGTCCTATTTTAAATGCAATCCTCCAATTGCTTCTACAATACACAGCAGTACTGTTATAAGTGCAGTGTACTGTGTGTGTCACAATTTGTCCTCAGCATCTAAGAGGTTAAATTACACGAATCAGGGGTGTCACTGCTCCTGGTAGTTAGAGTAGTGTCCTGCTATCATGTAACACCTGAGCCCCCATGATATTCTGCACCGGAGACCAGGGCTGATTACTTTTATCCCCAGAAGACATATTGTGGTTATCAAGGGGTTAAGGTTTATCTCCGGTACAATAACCTGCAGTAATGGCGTCCGGAGGAATAATCTTCCTGATAACATCCCCCCCCTCCCTCAATGTCAGAGCTAAATTACTGAGACCCCCGACCTCCTCTCAGGACACAATGACGTCTAATTCTGGAGCTGATCCTCCTCTCTGATGCTTCCCAGGAGGTTTATGTTACTGATGATCTGACACAAGGAGACGCCCCCAGTAGGTGCCAGAGGAATGGCGGCATCAGGCTTGGCCCGCGGAGGGGGGGAACTAATGCAGATCACATAGATCCCACACCCCAAATACCGACCCTCACCCTGACACTATGGGGGAGATTTATGAAAGGGTGTAAATATACACCTGGTGTAAACTGCCCACAGCAACCAATCACAGCTCAGCTTTTATTTTTTACCAGAACTGAAAGCTGAGCTGTAATTGGTTGCTGTGGGCAGTTTACACCAGGTGTGTATTTACACCCTTTCATAAATCTCCCCCAATGTCTCCACATTGTGCGTCCTGTTATCTCCTACAATGGGGTCACTGAATGGAGGAATATACATAAGACTGACAGGACACAGAGCTTATAATATTCCACACAGAATAGTTACAGCCGGTGACTGAGGAGAATGTGTGAGTGTTCTCTGCATTTACTGGTCACTACTCACCTGGGCGGTTACCTGTAGTGATGTCCTCCTTATACTGCTCATCACTGCTGTCATCTGTCTCTTCCTCCTCTTCTTCGTCTTTTATTACCTTGTCTGTAGCGTTAATGTAATTAAGATTCTTCCCTGTAGTGATTTCCTCCTTATACTGCACATTACTGCTCACATCTGTCTCCTCTTTAATTATTATGTCTGTAGCAACAATATAGTCCAGATCTTCTCCCTGATTCATAAGATGTGAGAGAAATATTGTAAAAGTCATCAGACAGGAGAAGTCAGGTGGGATGTACAGATCATAGGGAACATCTCCATCTACCTGATCCTGATCCTGTGGGAGAAGAGGACGGGGACATCTCTCTGGTGCTGTTCTCTTACTGGATCTGACTGGAGGGAACACATACAGAGACTGAATTCATTCTTTCCATCCAGATAATACAGAGAGGAGGTGTGTATATAGTCCTGTCTATTACCTGCTGATGGGAGGGGCTGCTGATCCTCCAGCATCACATCCTTGTACTGATCCTTGTGTCCTTCTACATACTCCCACTCCTCCATGGAGAAATAGACCGCCACGTCCTGACACCTTATAGGAACCTGACACACACAATGATCACACAGTCATCCCCCCCACCCCTCCAGTGGTGTTACTGTATAATGTCCCAGCATTCCCAGCAGCCACAGTCTCACCTCTCCACTCAGCAGCTCCACCATCTTGTTGGTGACTTCTAGGATCTTCTCTTCCTCCATTTCCTCATGTATCAGGGGCCCCGGGATTGGGCTCAGGGTTCTTCCCCATCCTTCACCCCCAGGGGCCCCACAGCGCCCACTAGAGGACTTCTTCACTACTGTGTAATCCTGTGTATGGAGAGACACATTACTATCACTCCATCCATTCCCAGAATCCCTCACCTCCCCAGTCCTATCCATCTGTTATTCCATAGATAAGAATGATGTCATGATGACATCACTCCCAGAATCCCTCACCTCCCCAGTCCTATCCATCTGTTATTCCATAGATAAGAATGATGTCATGATGACATCACTCCCAGAATCCCTCACCTCCCCAGTCCTATCCATCTGTTATTCCATAGATAAGAATGATGTCATGATGACATCACTCCCAGAATCCCTCACCTCTCCAGTCCTATCCATCTGTTATTCCATAGATAAGAATGATGTCATGATGACATCACTCCCAGAATCCCTCACCTCCCCAGTCCTATCCATCTGTTATTCCATAGATAAGAATGATGTCATGATGACATCACTCCCAGAATCCCTCACCTCTCCAGTCCTATCCATCTGTTATTCCATAGATAAGAATGATGTCATGATGACATCACTCCCAGAATCCCTCACCTCTCCAGTCCTATCCATCTGTTATTCCATAGATAAGAATGATATCATGATGACATCACTCCCAGAATCCCTCACCTCCCCAGTCCTATCCATCTGTTATTCCATAGATAAGAATGATGTCATGATGACATCACTCCCAGAATCCCTCACCTCCCCAGTCCTATCCATCTGTTATTCCATAGATAAGAATGATGTCATGATGACATCACTCCCAGAATCCCTCACCTCTCCAGTCCTATCCATCTGTTATTCCATAGATAAGAATGATGTCATGATGACATCACTCCCAGAATCCCTCACCTCCTCAGTCCTATCCATCTGTTATTCCATAGATAAGAATGATGTCATGATGACATCACTCCCAGAATCCCTCACCTCTCCAGTCCTATCCATCTGTTATTCCATAGATAAGTATGAGGTCATGATGACATCACTCCCAGAATCCCTCACCTCTCCAGTCCTATCCATCTGTTATTCCATAGATAAGAATGATGTCATGATGACATCACTCCCAGAATCCCTCACCTCTCCAGTCCTATCCATCTGTTATTCCATAGATAAGAATGATGTCATGATGACATCACTCTCAGAATCCCTCACCTCTCCAGTCCTATCCATCTGTTATTCCATAGATAAGAATGATGTCATGATGACATCACTCCCAGAATCCCTCACCTCTCCAGTCCTATCCATCTGTTATTCCATAGATAAGAATGATGTCATGATGACATCACTCCCAGAATCCCTCACCTCCCCAGTCCTATCCATCTGTTATTCCATAGATAAGAATGATGTCATGATGACATCACTCCCAGAATCCCTCACCTCTCCAGTCCTATCCATCTGTTATTCCATAGATAAGAATGATGTCATGATGACATCACTCCCAGAATCCCTCACCTCCCCAGTAAGCAGGAAGAGTATGTGTAGGGTGAGGGTTATTATCCTGTCGGCCATCTTGTCTCTGTCTCTCTCCATGGTTGATGGGTCGGTCTCTTATATAGAAGATATCAGCAGAGGATCCTGGAGGGAAAAGGAGGAGACAATGTAATGCGGCTCTAGATTCCTGGAGATAGAAATATACATGGACATTGCTTTTTATACATTTTTTTCATATATATAAAACGTTAAAAAACAGTAACCCTGGAGTTTTTCCCTACTTTTTGTTTGCACTGTTCATTGTGTGGGAATAATATTGTTATAAATTAATAGATAGAACAATTGTGCACATTACGATATTAAATATGTTTTTTAATTTTTACATGTTTTAGATATAAAATAGGAATGAGGGCTGGTTTAAACTTATATTGCCCAAGGTCATATTTTCCAGGACTATCTAGGGTGGCATCTAAGTTCTTCAGCCCCCGGTATTCAAACACTGAGCGTCCTCCCGCTGCTTCATCACTAGGAAGAAAACTAAGCAAAAAAACTACAGAATTGCTTCTACTTTTCCTCCAGACGCTTTAGGATAATCACATTTCTGGCATCAGACGACATTAAACTATTTCTATAATATACAAAAAGTTCTATTACCGAGCGACCAATGAAAACCATAGTAACTGCAAGGTCCTGCTGTCCCCCAATATATATATATATATATATATATATATATATATATATATCCACCTGCAGAGCTGTACAGAAGCCGTGTGCTTCCAGGACCTGCCATGATGTCACAGTCATGTGATCAGTCACATGGAGGAGCAGGAGTCACATGATCAGGGGCTGCTGCTCAGTGTATGCAGGACTCTGCTGTGGAGCAGAGCTGTCTGTGTGTGTGATGTGTGTGGAGCAGAGCTGTGTATGTGAAAAATCGCTGATTCTTTTTCCCCGTCACATTCAGTTTCCTGTTTTTTTTTTCTTGCACTAAACCTGGAAGTGCTGCAATACCCGTTCAATGCCTGGAGAGGACACAGCAAGCCCTCCCTCCATCTCCCTGTACTAAACATCCATTTAAAATACAGTGGTGCCTTGGATTACGAGCATAATTCGTTCCGGGAACGCGCTTGGAATCCAAATCACTCTTAGGGTATAAACCCACACACCGTATAAGCAGCGTATTTACTGCTGCGATACGCAGCAAACACGCAGCAAATACGCAGCAAAAACGCAGCAGATTATATCTAAATAACTGAACACAGCATCAAATCTGTACCAACAAATCTGCTGCGTATTTGTTGCGTATCTGCTGTGTATACGGTGTGTGGGTTTGTACCCTTAGGGTACATTCACATGTACCGTCTCTCAGCGGAAATCTCGCTGCTAGTTAATGTGCTGACAGGTCCTGTGCACACATACCGCTGCAAGTATGTAATGCAGTCACCCCCTTAACCCCTTCGGCTCCCGCTCTATACATTACCTGTCTCCTGCACGGGGTCCTGGCATCCTGCTCTCCCGCCCAGCCAATCAGTGTGTTGCCCGGCCGCAGCCACTGATTGGCTGGGCGGCAGAGCCCGGGACCCCGTGCAGGAGACAGGTAATGTAAGAGTGGGTGGCAGCAGAAGGGTGTCATCCCCACCGAGTGCTACGGTATTAAACGGTATTCGCACCGCTGTCTTTGCTAGTCGAATCGGACCTAGCCTGTATGGAGCGGCTGCGATAAGGGACCGCCACTGAGCTGACACAGAATGCCGATAGTACTGCGGCTGTGTCCCGTTTCTGCTACATCTTAATCATAACACATCCCATTTTTCTATTAGCAACAACTAGATTAAAAATCCATTGCCTTTTTCCTAACTAGTTTCGTCGGTATACTCCGACTTTCTCAAAGATATTGGCGATGGCGGGCGGGACAATGATGGTGATTATATACGTAATACCAGGGAGACTTCGCCCGTGGTCAGAGGCAATTAGCCTATCCAGACCTATTTGCGTATCAGGTCACTCCTCTCAGATTTCTGATTGGTGGAGCTGGGCAGTTTTAAATATGGAAATAGCGGGTGAGCGTGTGGCAACACCTCGTTGTCCGTTATGGAACTTGTTGCGCATGCGTTAGAACTTCTAAGTGTGTTACCTGAGCGAGCGCAAATGCGCATGACCAAGGACTTAGACTGAGGATCAGCCTTGACTATTGTGCATGTCTATGTACTTGGTTGTGAGACAGCGGGGACTTCAGACTGCGTCTGTGCAAGAACCTAGACTGCAGAGGAGGATTTCTTGTGTCTCAGGTTTATTGAGGTTGGCTGTACACTTTATTGTTCAAATATTATGTAATATGTAATACATTTTTAGGATGTTGCCCCTTATTATCAGAATAATTTGTTCCTAGGTTGGTGTGGGTGTAGGTGCGCTGGTATTGCGCTAGGATGGATACCCACAGGCTCTAGGATTATGTAGGTTAAGATGGGTTAGCGGACTAATATAGGGGGTGACGAGATTATGAATTGGTGGATAATCGTAGTTAGGCATAGGTCTGTGGGGCTGTTAGTAGTTGATTATGAGATGTCGACTCTGACCCTTAAACACTGTATCATGGATCACTGTATGGTTTGTATTTTACAGAAACGGAGTGAATGTGAACCCTTCATTAAGGCCGTTGGGGCATAGTGTCTGTAATCGATAAATCCATTTGGCTTCAGCTTGGAGTAGTTTGCTATCTAGGTCTCCTTTTCTGGGTCCAAGACACATCATTTGGATCCCCCAAAAGGTCCATGTCCTGACCACCAAAGTATTTAGAAAACCAACAGCCACAAATAGCTTTTTACAATGGGGGAGCTTCCACCCGCTCCCCTTAAGCGAGGTATCCCGGTCGGACAGTACTTGAGAGCAAGGAGAAATTGTTCCACCGAAGCCTCCTTCCTCGAGGAGTGTAACGTTTTGTACCAGAGATTCATCAACAAAGGCTACCCCAAGAAAGTATTACATTGC
This sequence comes from Dendropsophus ebraccatus, assembly GCF_027789765.1. Lineage (NCBI taxonomy): Eukaryota > Metazoa > Chordata > Amphibia > Anura > Hylidae > Dendropsophus > Dendropsophus ebraccatus. The sequence goes on along the minus strand of NC_091456.1, from coordinate 196,178,541 downwards.
GCGTTTTACAGAGCCCGACACACAGATAGGAACACCTTATTATTTAAAAATATCGTTCCTCAGCAGATCACCCCCCAGATTATTTGTTGCATCAGTACATTCGATGCAGCCCACTATAAGGTTACAAACACACTTGGCGGGTCTGCAGCGAGTCTCCATGCTGCGTTTTTGCAGCGAGACTCGCTGCAGATCCCGGCCCTATGCTTTTAATGGCAGACAAACACGCAGCAGGGATGTACAGGATGTACAGGGATGTAGCCGGGGCTGCGGGGGGGGGCGGCCGGGGCTGCGGGGGGGGGGGGGGCGATCGGGGCTGCGGGGGGTCGATCGGGCGGCCGGGGCTGCGGGGGGGCGATCGGGCGGCCAAGGCTGCGGGAGGCTGGCTGGAGCATATACTTCACCTGGTCCCCGCTCCGGCTTGCTGAAGACATCGGGAACCGCCGGAGCCGGGATCAGGTGTAGTATCAGCTCCGGCGGCCGGGAGGTTAATGGGGAGGGCTGCAGACAAACTCGCAGCAGGGATGTACATCCCTGCTGCGTGTTTGTCTGCCATTAAAAGCATAGGGCCGGGATCTGCAGCGAGACCCGCCAAGTGGGTTTGTAACCTAAAACAATACTGGCCTATCCTTCAAACAGACCCTGACCTTAGAAACGTACTGTCTAACACACCCAGCATCACCTACAGGAGAGGAAAGAACCTCCGTGACCATCTGGTTCACAGTCATTTCTCTGCACCAGACACAGAACCATCTACAAATATGTGGCTGAAGTCCAGCATAAAAGGATCATACCCATGTGGCACATGCACCTACTGCAAGTTCCTACCCAAAACTAAAAACTTTACCAATTCTAACAGAAACAAGACCTACAACATTAGAGAATTCATTAACTGTCAGTCGAGAGGCCTGATCTACGGAGCCTTGCGGCCTCATGTATATCGGCAAGACGATACAGCAGTTCAAGAACCGCATTGGATCGCACCTAAGTAATATCAGAACGAAGCCTGACACTAGCATAGCTAGACACATTAATGAATGCCACAATGGTGACCCAAAGGGACTTACCTTTTAAGGGATCCAAATGATGCGTCTTGGACCCAGAAAAGGAGACCTAGATAGCAAACTACTCCAAGCTGAAGCCAAATGGATTTATCGATTACAGACACTATGCCCCAACGGCCTTAATGAAGGGTTCACATTCACTCCGTTTCTGTAAAATACAAACCATACAGTGATCCATGATACAGTGTTTAAGGGTCAGAGTCGACATCTCATAATCAACTACTAACAGCCCCACAGACCTATGCCTAACTACGATTATCCACCAATTCATAATCTCGTCACCCCCTATATTAGTCCGCTAACCCATCTTAACCTACATAATCCTAGAGCCTGTGGGTATCCATCCTAGCGCAATACCAGCGCACCTACACCCACACCAACCTAGGAACAAATTATTCTGATAATAAGGGGCAACATCCTAAAAATGTATTACATATTACATAATATTTGAACAATAAAGTGTACAGCTAACCTCAATAAACCTGAGACACAAGAAATCCTCCTCTGCAGTCTAGGTTCTTGCGCAGACGCAGTCTGAAGTCCCCGCTGTCTCACCACCAAGTACATAGACATGCACAATAGTCAAGGCTGATCCTCAGTCTAAGGGTCCTATTCCACGGGCCGAGGAGGGCCCGATCAACGATGTAAACGAGCGGCGATCTGCTAGATCGCCGCTCGTTTACTGGGCCTATTCCACGGCCCAATGATCGATGAGCGAGGTCTGCCGATGTCCTTGCAGCCCTTGCAGCAGCAGTAATACATTACCTGTCCAGGCTTCTCGGCGCTGTCTTCATCCCAGGGTCCCGCGTGCTCTATCTTCTGAATAGCCGGTCAGCTGACAGGCCACACTCAGCCAATCACAGGCCGCGGCGGTCCTGGCCTGTGATTGGCTGAGTGCTCCGTCAGCTGACCGGCTATTCAGAAGATAGAGCACGCGGGACCCTGGGATAAAGACAGCGCCGAGAAGCCTGGACAGGTAATGTATTACTGCTGCTGCTGTCAAATCGTCGGTCGCCTGCCGCGCACCGCTATTCAACAGTAGCGATGCGCGGTGGGGGAACGATGATTTTAGGTCTGGCCCTAAATGAACGATCAGCCGATGACACGATCATCGGCTGATCGTTCTCTTTATTTCACCGAACGATTATCGGCCGAATCGGGCCAAATGGGGCCGATCCGGCCGATTATCGTTACTGTGGAATAGGGCCCTAAGTCTTGGTCATGCGCATTTGCGCTCTCTCAGGTAACACACTTAGAACTTCTAATGCATGCGCAACAAGTTCCATAAGTCCCGCCGCCATCGCCAATATCTTTGAGAAAGTCGGAGTATACCGACGAAACTAGTTAGGAAAAAGGCAATGGATTTTTAATCTAGTTGTTGCTAATAGAAAAATGGGATGTGTTATGATTAAGATGTAGCAGAAACGGGACACAGCCGCAGTACTATTAAGGCAAACCTAGGACCTGCAGGTCAAATAACCCCTAACCTTGGCAATTGCATGTGAACAGCCGCTATCACAGAATACACTGCTGTATCGCCGTAGCTACTGTTTCCAAGTCTACACACAATCCTAACCTGGCAGCACAACTATTTTAATTACACTGTATATACACAGATCACAAATACAATTTTTAAGTAATAAAAGTTAAGTTTTACCTTGGGGCAAGAAAGCTATTAGCCTTTGGGCACTACTAGTGATGTAAACAATACCTCCCACAAGGTTAGGATCCCCATTCCCAGGAAATTAACTTGTAGCGGATCTCGCTGCAAAACTCATAGCGAGACTTCCGCACCAAGTCGGTACGTGTGAACGTACCTTTAAAGCAAAGCAAAGTTTCCCATAAGAAATCACTGATATGCAGACAATTGGTTCCACACCCCAAATATAATGATTTTTTAAAATTCTGAATAACATGTGGAACAGATGAAACAAACAATGAGAAACAGCTGAATATGTGATATTATAAGTTAAAGGGGTACTCTGGGTTAGGGGTATTTTTACTGTATGGCCGGGTCCCAGATCGAGTCGCCCCGTTCTCCTGTCTTGCTGCCGCTTCCTGGTCAGAGCTGCAGCTTAGGACGTGACGTCTTAAAGCCATTCAGCGGCCAAGGTGGGACCCCGCTACGACTGCTGAATGGCCGAGCGGCCTTGAGAAGTCATGCCCCAAGCCGCAGCTCAGACCAGGAAGCGGCAGCGGGACAGGAGAACGGGGCGACTCGATCTGTGGACCTGGCGCTCGAATCGGGAAAGTAAGTGGACGGCGGCGTCTATATTCACCCCCTCCCCGACCATACAGTAAAATTACCCCTAGCCCAGAGTACCCCTTTAATGTAGAGCATAGCAATCAGCATGTGGTTTATAATGTATAGTAACTGTATAACCCTGATAACACAGCAACTGGATATGTGATATATAAGTTACTGTACAGTATAGCAGCATGTGGTATATAATGTATAGTAACTGTATAACCCTGATAACATAGCAGCTGGATATGTGATATATAAGTTACTGTACAGTATAGCAGCATGTGGTGTATAATGTATAGTAACTGTATAACCCTGATAACACAGCAGCTGGATAAGTGATATATAAGTTACTGTACAGTATAGCAGCATGTGGTGTATAATGTATAGTAACTGTATAACCCTGATAACACTGCAGCTGGATATGTGATATATAAGTTACTGTACAGTATAGCAATCAGCATGTGGTGTATAATGTATAGTAACTGTATAACCCTTATAACACAGCAGCTGGATATGTGATATATAAGTTACTGTACAGTATAGCAGCATGTGATGTATAATGCATAGTAACTGTATAACCCTGATAACACTGCAGCTGGATATGTGATATATAAGTTACTGTACAGTATAGCAATCAGCATGTGGTATATAATGTATAGTAACTGTATAACCCTGGTAACACAGCAGCTGGATATGTGATATATAAGTTACTGTACAGTATAGCAGCATGTGGTGTATAATGTATAGTAACTGTATAACCCTGATAACACAGCAGCTGGATATGTGATATATAAGTTACTGTACAGTATAGCAATCAGCATGTGGTGTATAATGTATAGTAACTGTATAACCCTGATAACAGAGCAGCTGGATATGTGATATATAGGTTACTGTACAGTATAGCAGCATGTGGTATATAATGTATAGTAACTGTATAACCCTGATAACATAGCAGCTGGATATGTGATATATAAGTTACTGTACAGTATAGCAGCATGTGGTATATAATGTGTAGTAACTGTATAACCCTGATAACACAGCAGCTGGATGTGTGATATATAAGCTACTGTACAGTATAGCAGCATGTGGTGTATAATGTATAGTAACTGTATAACCCTGATAACACAGCAGCAGCTGGATATGTGATATATAAGTTACTGTACAATATAGCAGCATGTGGTGTATAATGTATAGTAACTGTATAACCCTGATAACACAGCAGCAGCTGGATATGTGATATACAAGTTACTGTACAGTATAGCAGCATGTGGTGTATAATGTATAGTAACTGTATAACCCTGATAACACAGCAGCAGCTGGATATGTGATATATAAGTTACTGTACAGTATAGCAGCATGTGGTGTATAATGTATAGTAACTGTATAACCCTGAATAAACAGCAGCATTTTGTAGATACAGGATGGAGCTGCAGATCCCCATAATGCAGTAGCGTAGTACAACAGGCTAGAATAGAGAAGCAGGGCTGCTGTCAGACGTCTGTGTGGTTACATGACCGCAATGGGGAAGGGGTGTGTTCAGCCTGGACCAATCAGGAAGTGAGAATCACAGCTGTGCAGGAGGACAGTGACAGAAACTTCTCTATACAGCAGTGTGAAGGAATGAGCAGGACATATGTGGGCACATAATTGCAGCACTCTCTGTCCGGGAAGAAAGGGATTATAGCTATGAAGACAGTCCCGTGATGTAAGCCCCAGCCTGAAGTGGATCTGCCATGATTTGGAAGTTGAGGGAGACTTCCTGGGTCAGAGTACAGTGCTGTAGACCCCGCTATGCAAACCATGCCCCTCCTCCACTCCTCCTCCCACCCAGTACAGGGAGCTCTTACACCAAAGCAATGTTCTTACACCAAGTCACAATTTTGAAAAACTGTGAGCTCTTCTTGCAAAACGCTGTTAATCCAAGTTACTCTTAAACCAAGGTACCACTGTATGGTACCCAGATAGGAGACGTCTACTTCCAACCCTTTAAAACACAAGGGGGGGGGGGCTGTTTGGCTTTTGCCAGAGATGGCAGCTTAGATCCGGAACTCCAACGACCCACTGGCTAAAATCAGCCAGAGGCATAGAAATCTCAAGATGGTGCCCGAAGCCCTTTTGTGTACAGTAGAGACGGCAGCTATCAGTCCTTCCCCCCACTCACAGACTGCGGATGCCCGCAGAAGTCCAGGCTGCCACATGCTGCGGACTTACCCCGCTCAGCACCATCATCCCCACAGCAATTCAAAAAGGAAAGATGCCCCACTCTGAGACTAAAATTGGTGAAGTCACTTTATCTTTTGCACAAGCCAAAAAGACAGAAATGGCTGCACATCGCACCCATGGCTGATACTAAAACTTGTTTAGCTACATTTAAAAACCAACATCAGAAGTTAGTATATAATTTGATCAAACCTGATACACGAGTCCCTAACCAAAAAAACACCACTGTGCTGGTCAGCAAACACAATCCCCGCAAAGCGTGCGCAAGCAAAGAAGGGCCACGGAGTAGCCCTGCAACCCCAATGTCACATGACCAAACCCCAACGGGCCCCCCGAACCCCGCAGGCGGAAAACGTGGACGCCAAGCAACACAAGTGTGAACAATCTCTTACCTCTCACCATTCTTCTGCAGGTAGAATGGGAGAACACTAGGAAATCCTCCCCTTATGTCTACAGGTGCTTCCTGCTAATTTGGATCACATGGGTCTTACAAAGCACGAGTGCTAGCCACAATGAAAAAAGGGACAGAATACATAAAATATGCACAAGCCAAAAAGACAGAAATGGCTGCACATCGCACCCATGGCTGATACTAAAGCTTGTTTAGCTACATTTAAAAACCAACATCAGAAGTTAGTATATAATTTGATCAAACCATATTGCCTCACGTACCAACGTGCAGGTCTTCTGATACACGAGTCCCTAACCAAAAAAACACCACTGTGCTTGTCAGCAAACACAATCCCCGCAAAGCGTGCGCAAGCAGAGAAGAGGGGGCCACGGAGTAGCCCTGCAACCCCAATGTCACAGGACCAAACCCCAACCAGGAGACCTGCTCGTAGTACACGGGGCAGTATGGTTTGATCAAATTATATACCAACATCCTGGCGTAGGTTTTTAAAATTAGCCAAGCGGCATTAGTATCAGCCATAGGTGTGATGTGCAGTAGCTCCCTTCTCTCCATGTCACATTTTATGTTTTTCTCCCTTTTCTAAGCGGCTGGCACTCCCATTCATAAGACCCATGTGACCCAAATTAGCAGGATATACCTGTGCTCACATGTCAGTACCTCCATGTTTTACCCATTCTGTCTGCAGCAGTGGTGGTGAGAGTAATACCATATTCATACGTGTGTTGTTTGGGGGCAGCCTTCTCCGCCGGTGGTGCTGGCTGGGAATTGGTGGGGCATTTTGGTTTTGGTCCTGTGACATTGGGGTTGCAGGGCCATTAGCGTAGGGACCCGTGTGAACCAGGAGACCTGCACGTGGTACACGGGGCAGTATGGTTTGATCAAATTATATACCAACATCCTGGCGTTGGTTTTTAAAATTAGCCGAGCGGTATTAGTATCAGCCATAGGTGTGATGTGCAGTGCCTCCCTTCTCTCCATGTCGCATTTTGTCTGCAGCAGTGGTGGTGAGTGTAATACCATAATCATACTTGTGTTGTTTGGGGGAATCCTTCTCCACTGGTGGTGCTGGCTGGGAATTGGTGGGCCATTTTGGGTTTGGTCCTGTGACATTGGGGTTGCAGGGCCATTACATGGCCTCCCATCCCTGCATGTGCATGCTTTGTGGGGTTGGCAGTCGATGACCGACACAGTGTGGAGTTAGGACGTCCAATATCGCTCCTTCTCGCACTTTGGGTGAATTAATTGGTCACTGATAGTACTGCCCAGTGCCATCATGGTCTGGTGCATAGGATGGGAGTCATTGTCCAGTATGGAGACAAAATCCTTCGCTCCCCACCACCTGCACCGATTCCAGGGGGCTCCCAAGGACAGAGCTCGCCCTTCTGATCAGCTTGTCCAGTTTGTTCCTATCGCTGGTTGATATGCCGCTCCCCCAGCAGGACACTCCGAAGAAGATGGCTGATGCCACTACAGTTATAGAAGGTCCTAAGAAGTGGCCCCTGGACTCCAAAGACCCTCAGCCTCCTGAGCAGGTAGAGCCCGCTGTGGCCCTTTCTGTACACTGTGTCCATGTGATCAGCCCAGTCCAGCCTATTATTGAGGACCACACCCAGATATTTATACAGGTTCACTGTCTCAATGATAAAGATAATGCACTTACTAAGATAGAAAGACACATGGCAGTACATTATAACATTACTGTAAAGGCAATACTGACATAAACATGTGATGGCATACTATATTAGTCATGTGACAAGCATGGTCTGTATGTGGTAACTACAAACTGTAAAATAACATCAGTAGACGTATAAAACACATTAATATACAATAAGTTGCAGGTATATAATGCTGGATGACTGTATAAATGTACCAGCGATGCTACTGTAAGACTGGAGGAAGAGGATGGCTCAGGATACAGCTGGCTAAGTGTAATGGCTGGAATGATGGAGATGATGATGATGTCATCAGGGTCATAGGCTACAGATAAGGGAGCTGAGATGGACCAAACTAACTTTTACATACAGAATATAGTGTATGTGAATGGCCACTAGAGGGAGCATTTACCACTTGAATACGTACTCATTACATCATGAATACAAGGAGCAGTAAAGGTAAAACATTATACAACAGTTTACATCCATTTTACATGACAAAAAAAACAGCTGAAGGTCTGACAAGGGCCCTTATAGAAAGTCTGTTTGCAAACCACGAGAAGCAACTGTGGAAAACAAAAGCTGACTGCTATTCCTATAGCAATAAATCAGGCAAAGTGCCAAGCTAAAAGCCCAACGTACAAAACAAAAGATCCCTTATCTATACAACAGAAATAAAACAGGGAAGCCTCTTTTTTTTCTTTTTTTTTTTTATGTATTTTTTTTATTAAAGTTTTCATAATAAACATACAAGATTACCAAACAGCAGATATCAAGATCGGAAAATAGAACGCATCATTGCAATCACTATAAACGTTTAAACTATTACCCTCTCACATGAAGACAGGCGTGTAATCTTTTCAGAATACAGAAAGGAACTATTGTTTGAAAAAGAAAAAAACACACCAAACACTGACAAAAGGCAGACAAAGAGACAGGGAGACGCAAAGGGAAGGGGGGATGGGGAAGGGGGAAGAGGGAACCATCAGCTCACGCAGTGGAAGGGGGAAATGCTCATCCTAGGGAGAACATATTTGGTTGAAGGAGTCCAACTGGTTGTTCAACAAGGCCGTAAGACGTTCCAAGGACCTCACTCAACTCCTTAACTCTGGCCAATATAACCAGGTGCAATTTGGACTCTTTCTTTTAGGCATCACATTAAGTAGGCATAATACAGGATCCACAGAAAATCTAGTAGAGAGGCGGCAGAGCAGAAGACTGTAATCAGTGGACATTCCCCGAATATGCGATACAAAGATCTTATGGAACACCCTACACCGCCAACACAAGGGGGAAATAGAATAATTTAATTTATTAAGAAGTTCAGGGGTGTGATACCAGAGCATCATAACTTTATAGTACAAATGGAGGAGGTCGCTGCCCCGTCCCAGATAATGCTCCAGCACTCCCATAGCCGCCTCCCATATATTTGTGCCTAATCGGGGTATCTACAGCCGGCTAGCTTGACCTCTTTTATTCAGCATGCTATGGAGACCGGCTCCCTCCCACCCGAACACCAAAAGCCTGGTAAGCCATCTGATGAAGCGCAGAATTTTCTCTCTTTATTGAATGGAGATATTAAGATTTATGCAAAATTATTCTCCCCACATTAATAGGGAACTATCAGTCTAGCTCTGTGAAGGGGCATCTCTTATCGGACAACACTCGGAGAGTTCTAATTATCATTCTTTATTATTCTCGGTTCTGGATGACGAGAAGACATTCAATTGTATTGGTTGGTCGTTTGCCTTCTCGGCATTGGGAAAAAATCAGCGTATCAGCGATAAGGACACTAGGGGAGATTTATTAAACATGGTGTAAAGTAAGACTGGCTTAGGGTGCGTTTACACAGAAAGATTTATCTGACAGATTTTGGAAGCCAAAGCCAGGAATGGATTTGAAAAGAGGATGGATCCCAGTCTTTCCTTTATGACCTGTTCCCTGTTTATAGTCTGTTCCTGGTTTTGGCTTCAAAGACCTGTCAGATAAATCTGTCTGTGTAAACGCACCATTAGCCTCTAGCAACCAATCAGATTCCACCTTTCATTTTCCAAAGAGTCTGTGGGGAATGAAAGGTGGAATCTGATTGGTTGCCGGGGGTGACTGAGCCAGTCTCACTTTACACCATGTTTGATAAATCTCCCCCACTGTATTCATCCCCATCAGCTCAGGTCTTTGTAGATGGTACGTTATCTGGCACGTTTAAGATAACAGCACCCGCCAGGGATGTCCCCTTCCACCCGTGATTTTGTTTATATTTATAGAGCTACTGGCCCAAGCTATTAGAGGGTGTTATGAGGTAGTTGGGGTACAGGTTAGTGACAGGTCTCATGTTATATTGACACTGAGAAGTCCTGAGATGTCGCTCCAGAAAGTCATGCAGTTGATTTCCTTATTTAGTTCCATGTAGGGATGGTCCGAACCTGGTTCGGGTCGGGTTCATACGAACCCGAACACTCCATAATGTTTCCCACTGCCTGGCGGCTCCGTGCAGCGGGCGGACCGCCTGGAAAACTGGTATACAGCCATAGCCATAGGCTGTATCCCAGTTTTCCAGGCGGTCCTCCCGCTGTATGGAGCGGGCAGACAGCGGGAATCTGATGCCGAGCGTTCGGGTTCGGGTTCCATTGCTTACTATAGTCTTAAAGGGAATCTGTCACCACCCGTACTGGAGCCGAGGGGCTGACAGTGTAGAATAGGTGTCTGTCCCCTTGTGTGCACGGTCCCTGTCTCCAAAGCCTCCGTGCAGTAGATTTTTTTACATTTTTTATACACGCACTCTAACCAAGTGTCACAGAGAAGTAGTGGCATGGCCTTTGTGCCGCACCTCGGCTCGCCTCACCACTACCTCCTCTTCCCCGTTTTCCTGCATATTTACCCATTGGCCTACCTCCTGCTCCGCATTGTCATCATGTTGTGACCATGCGCGCTGACTTCACATGTGTTATGGAACTGCCCTTAAATTAGGAGATTCAGGATAGACGTACAGGAATTATTAAGGAAGCTTTGGAATAGCTCATGCTTGGAACTAACTCTTCAGATGGCCTTACTATTGATGGGTCTAGAATTGATACCTTCTAAATTTCGGCACCTGTTTCGTATTGTCTTAAAGGAGAAGTCCGGCCGGGGGGCAAAAATTCATTATGGGCAGGGGGTGTGGGGGGGAAAGTTAAAAGACCAAAATGCTTACTGCTCCCAGTGATGCGCGCCGCATCACAGAGCTCCCGGACCTCACCAGCTGTCATCTTCTCCCGGGTTCTGGGTATGTCACGACCCAAGCTCGACATCACAGACTGGTGGGATTTATCCCACTCAGCCTATCAATGACTGCAGTGGTGTCCTGCCCTAGTCACTGACGGGCTGAGCGGGACATCTGTCAGCCGGATCGTGACAAAGACAGAGGGATGCTCAGAAGACAGCCGGTGGGGTCCAGGGGTGGGACATGGCTCTAGGCAGGTGACTATAACTTATTATCGCTTAGTAAATGGACGTGCCGGGCGTGTTTGTAATATTGTATCATATTAATGTTTCTCATTATATTTCTGATGTTTTAGGGCCTGCGTGTCCACTACAAGGCATGTGAATTATTTGCACTGTACTCTTCAGAATGGACGAAGATCCACCAAGCTAGACACTTCTTATTTCCACAAACCCTAAAAAACTATTTCTTCAGCTTATTCTGGACTTGCGATTCGTTACTCAAGTTGAGCACTCCAGCATTGTAGTGCTCGCTCAACACTATCTGTCACGTACACCTTTCCTTTGCAGCCGGTGTCTGTGCTTGACGCAGGGGCCCACAACTGCCATCTCTTCGGCCCATATGGGCACTTCACCCGTTCCTGCTCCATTCTCCTGCTCTCGCAGCCGTCACGTTCTCTACGGTAAAGGCCCGCTCAGCCAATCACAGGCCACAGTGCTGCCCCGTCCTAATCAGCCAGTGATTGGCTGAGAAGGCCTTCACCACAGAAGACGCCAGGACGGGACCAGAGAGCAACCAGGAAACACCGGAGGACCGCAGACAGGTGAAAATATGTTTTATACATGACCGGCCATCAAAACAAATCTGGGTTCGTCAGGTTTGGTTCGCTCTTCTCTACTAGAGAGTATACCTTGTCTCTACGTATGTAGCTTTCCCTGCCACCACCTTCCTTTATTACTAACTTAATAGTCACATAAATCGTCAGGAAGAACAGATAATTTACAGAACTTATAGAGATAACTCCAGCAGTCCCATGTAACACTTATCACCGCTATCTGCAGTTTCTTATCCTGTCAGGGTATGGGGATTGGTTTAGCCCGTAGAAAGACTAAGCTTATTAATTATGTTTAATATGAAAAACTCAGCGTTACAGCATAAAAGATACAGCAAAGTATGACCTACAGATAACTGCAACACACGATACAAATACAGAAAAAAAAAGCAGAAAACTTCCAACATCCAACAGTGATAATGTTCTGTATAGATATGTATGGATCGCAGTCTCTGCTTCTTCAGCTGACCCAGCAAGCTGTGAGCACCCTCCAATCTTGGACCATACTATATACTCCTCACGCCAGGTCACTATACACACTTAGAAGCTGGCACTACTGCATGCTCACCCTGCTGCAGACAGTCTGACTTCCCAATAAATCTCTGGTGGTGGATGTTTCATCGCTCTCCCAGCAATACAGATGAAGAATATCCACTAATAAAGTGGGGACCGGAAGCAGCACTGATGTTCCTACTGACCTTGAATGCTTTACTTCAGAGTACAATAAAATAACACAGCAGGTGCATTTCACAGGTAGGAGAGACGATTGTTTCACGCCTGCACGCTTCTTCCGGCTCACACACACTTACATCTGGCTGACTGCAATCACGTCTACTAGAATTTTCATAGGCTCCATTATAATTCCGTCAATTGCTACTTTATCAGTGAGAGCAGAGATGAAGGGACAGAACGCGCACTGTTAAACACTTCTTCCCCTTTGTACTAGCGATCGGCGGGGGTCTCAGTGCCCGGACCCCACCGATACAAACCTCTGACATGTGGCTATAACGTGTCTGAAGTTTGTTCTAATGACAGGTACACTTTACTATTTAAAGGGAATCTGTTAGCTGTAATTCTGCTGACACTGTTAGTAGGCTTTTAGGGTACGAAAATACAAGGTGCCTTTCATATATCTGTCTGTGCTTCCAGGATGTTACATCATAATGCTTTTATTCTCTGGTACAAGGAGTCACAGAGACGTTCCCGAGGTCCTGATCTGCTACAAGCAGTAATGTCTCCTCTATCCCCCAGCAGGGTCAGGGATGGGAGGGGGAGAGAGGTGTTACAGCAGGGTAAGGGATGGGAGGAACGAGGTTTTACAGCACAATTAAGGTACTTCTCTACATTATAGAAGCACAGACAGATATATGAGAGGTACCATGTGTCTCCAGGCCCTAACAGCTATAGAACAGTGATAACAGCTTAGAATGTGAATTGCAGCTGACAGATTCCCTTTAAGGTGATTTTCCCGTATTCCACACATGACCATATTTTCATTTCTTTGATGTACAGTTAGAGGTGATGTTTCAGTTTTATATCAAAGTTTCATGAAAATGGTTTCTCCCCCGTGTGAGTTTTTTGATGTGCCAAAAATTTAGATTTTTGAGTAAAACATTTCCCACACTCAGTACATGAAGAAATCTTCCCTTCTGAGTGACTTCTCTGATGCTTAAGAAATGGTGTTTTTTGAATAAAACATTTCCCACATTCCAGACATTTAAATGGCTTCTCTCCTGTGTGAATTTTCTGATGCAAAACAAGACTTGGTTTATGAGTAAAACTTCTCCCACATTCCGTACATGGAAAAGGCTTCTCCCCTGTGTGAGTTCTCTGATGGTCGAGAAGTTTTGATTTCTGAGCAAATGTTTTCCCACATTCTTGGCATGAAAATGGCTTCTCCCCTGTGTGAGTTTTTTGATGTTCAACAAAACTTGATTTCTGAATAAAACATTTCTTACATTCAAGACATGAAAAAGGTTTCTCACCAGTGTGAATTCTAAGATGTATAAGTAGGCCTGATTTTTGAGTAAAACATTTTTTACATTCTGTGCATGAAAATGGCTTCTCCCCTGTGTGTGTTCTCTCATGCTGAGAAAGATCTGTTTTCCTAGTAAAACGTTTTCCGCATTCCTGACATGGAAACGGCTTCTCCCCAGTGTGAGTTCTCTGATGTTCACCTAGTTTTGATTTTTGACTAAAACATTTACCACATTCTGGGCATGAAAATAACTTCTCTCCTGTATGAGTTCTCCTGTGATCATCTAGTTTTGATTGTCGTGTGAAACATTTCCTACATACTTCGCATGAAAAAAGCTTCTCCCCTGTGTGAATTCTCTGATGTTCAACAAGTGTTGATTTTCCAATAAAACATTTACCACATTCTGAACATGAGAACGGTTTCTCCCCTGTGTGAACTTTCTGATGTTGAACAAGATGCCATTTCTGAGTAAAGCATTTTCCACATTCTGAACATGAAAATGGCTTCTTCCCTGTGTGAATTTGCTGATGGTCCACAAGTCTCGACTTCCAAGTAAAACATTTCCCACATTCTGAACATGAAAATGGCTTCTTATTTTTCGTAACAGACTGAAGTAAATCAGTAGATGGGACTTGCATAATAGGATCAGATGAGAGATCTTTGCTGTGAGGGGCTGGGGGTATATCTGGGGTAATAGAATGTTCTTCATATGTATCTTGTGTGATCTGACCATCTGCTGTAATATCTGGAGATATCTGATGTCCCTCTGATCTCCGGGGACACTCAGCTGCCAAGAAGAATCACATCTTAGTGTTATTATACTTGATAACCTTGTATTCTGTATAGTAAGTCTGATGCACAACATCCTGAAGAGCAACTATAGGCTGAGAATGAGAGCAGGATATGACATCATGGAACCTTCCCAGCAACCTGACCTCCCTCCCATCTGATGTCATCTTGGAGGATCATACAGCAGAGAAGAATGACAGGACACAGAGCTTATAATATTCCACACTACTCCCCTGGGCGGTTACCTGTAGTGATGTTCTCCTTATACTGCTCATCACTGCTGTCATCTGTCTCTGGAGCATTAATATTGTTCCCATCTTCCCCCTGATTCATAAGATGTGAGAGAAATATTGTAAAAGTCATCAGACAGGAGGAGAAGTCAGGTGGGATGTACAGATCATAGGGAACATCTCCATCTACCTGATCCTGATCCTGTGGGAGAAGAGGACGGGGACATCTCTCTGGTGCTGTTCTCTTACTGGATCTGACTGGAGGGAACACATACAGAGACTGAATTCATTCTTTCCATCCAGATAATACAGAGAGGAGGTGTGTATATAGTCCTGTCTATTACCTGCTGATGGGAGGGGCTGCTGATCCTCCAGCATCACATCCTTGTACTGATCCTTGTGTCCTTCTACATACTCCCACTCCTCCATGGAGAAATAGACCGCCACGTCCTGACACCTTATAGGAACCTGACACACACAATGATCACACAGTCATCCCCCCCACCCCTCCAGTGGTGTTACTGTATAATGTCCCAGCATTCCCAGCAGCCACAGTCTCACCTCTCCACTCAGCAGCTCCACCATCTTGTTGGTGACTTCTAGGATCTTCTCTTCCTCCATTTCCTCATGTATCAGGGGCCCCGGGATTGGGCTCAGGGTTCTTCCCCATCCTTTACACCCAGGGGCCCCACAGCGCCCACTAGAGGACTTCTTCACTACTGTGTAATCCTGTGTATGGAGAGACACATTACTATCACTCCATCCATTCCCAGAATCCCTCACCTCTCCAGTCCTATCCATCTGTTATTCCATAGATAAGAATGATGTCATGATGACATCACTCCCAGAATCCCTCACCTCTCCAGTCCTATCCATCTGTTATTCCATAGATAAGAATGATGTCATGATGACATCACTCCCAGAATCCCTCACCTCCCCAGTAAGCAGGAAGAGTATGTGTAGGGTGAGGGTTATTATCCTCTCGGCCATCTTGTCTCTGTCTCTCTCCATGGTTGATGGGTCGGTCTCTTATATAGAAGATATCAGCAGAGGATCCTGAGGGGAGGAGCCTTAATGGAAGGAAGATACGTGAATGTTACAACATAGAAAGGCTCTGTTCACACACTGTTGAAACTTAGTGGATGGCCGTCATTTAACGGCAAATAATTGCTGTTAATTTAAAACAATGCCCATTATTTATCATTAAATGGCAGGGAGGAACATAATAAACAAGGGCTACTTACCTCTCCCCGTGCTGCCTTACATCAGTAAGTAATAGTCCTTTTACATGTTATCATTCGAATTTACACGATAACGATCGAATTCGAACGATAATCGTACGTGTAAACGCAGCGAACAAACAACGAGCGAGAAATCGTTCATTTTGATCTTTCAACATGGTCTCAAATCATCGTTGGTCGTTCGCAAAATATTCGCAGATCGTTCCGTGTAAACAGTCTTTCACCGATTTAACCTATGTGCGAGATAGGCTTAAGCGATTGCAAAACGATCGCAAAACGATTTTTCCGTACAATATATCTTTCTATCTAAACGCTCATGGTTATAAAAAAAAATCGTTAATCATGCGTTTGGGCGAATTATCGCTCCGTGTAAAAGTACCATAAGGCAGTCAGCGAGTGAGGCAATCATTAGATTGCTGATAGTGTTCCATTGAATAGCACTGATCATCGATGCTCTGCATGTAAAGTCTACAAGAGAACGTCGCTGACTGGACTAAGTGGAGGTAAGTATTATATCTCGTGCAGTCAGGGAAGTTGATTGGGATTGGTCCATATCCCTCAGACAGGTATTACTCCTAAACGCCGAAAACGTTTAATGATTACAGCACTTAGGGGGTTAATGGCGGGAGGCAGCATGATTGCTTCTGCCCGTTATTAAAGGGATTACTTATCACTAGTAACAAAAACAAAGCAAAAAAAATATCTACAGAATTGCTTCTATGTCTCCTACAGACACCTCAAACGGATCACATCTCCGGCATCAGACGACATCAAACTACCCCTATAATCTACAAGAAGTTCTATTACTGAGCGACCAATGAAAACCATAGAAACTACATAGAACTGATGATAATATAATCCGGGTGCTTACTGGTCGATGCGTATTGTCTCCTCTGAATGTGACATCAAGAAAGAGAGGCGGGACCTTTATCGGAAGGGGCGGAGTTGTGTTGAGGCTACAAACAAGAAGCTGCTGCACTATTCCCTGTGTACACTCAGAAAGAGGAAAGGAAACTGCGATAACCACAGTAAGATAGCGGGATAACGGGGGAGAGGACTGGTGTGTGGTGTCTGTATACAGGGGGAGAGGACTGGTGTGTGTGGTCTGTATACAGGGGGAGAGGACTGGTGTGTGGGGTCTGTATACAGGGGGAGAGGACTGGTGTGTGGGGTCTGTATACAGGGGGAGAGGACCGGTGTGTGGGGTCTGTATATAGGGGAGAGGACTGGTGTGTGGGGTCTGTATACAGGGGGAGAGGACTGGTGTGTGGAGTCTGTATACAGGGGAGAAGACTGGTGTGTGGGGTCTGTATACAGGGGGAGAGGACTGGTGTGTGCGGGGTCTGTATACAGGGGAGAGGACTGGTGTGTGGGGGGTCTGTATACAGGGGGAGAGGACTGGTGTGTGCGGGGTCTGTATACAGGGGGAGAGGACTGGTGTGTGTGGGGTCTGTATACAGGGGAGAGGACTGGTGTGTGTGGTCTGTATACAGGGGGAGAGGACTGGTGTGTGGGGTCTGTATACAGGGGGAGAGGACTGGTGTGTGTGGGGTCTGTATACAGGGGGAGAGGACTGGTGTGTGGGGACTCGTCTATATACCAACCTGCAGTGAGAAGCTCAGAGAAAAGGGTGCACTGTAGGATCAACCACCTGCCATGATGTCACAGTCATGTGATCAGTCACATGATCAGGGGCTGCTGCTCAGTGTATGCAGGACTCTGCTGTGCTGGATGAGCTGAAGTGATGTGTATGCAGCAGAGCTGTGTGTGTGTGATGTGTGTGGAGCAGAGCCCTGTGTGTAATGTACATGTAGCTGAGCTGTATATGTGTGTAATGTACATGTAGCTGAGCTGTATATGTGTGTAATGTACATGTAGCTGAGCTGTATGTGTGTAATGTACATGTAGCTGAGCTGTATATGTGTAATGTATATGTAGCTGAGCTGTATATGTGTGTAATGTACATGTAGCTGAGCTGTATATGTGTAATGTACATGTAGCTGAGCTGTATATGTGTGTAATGTACATGTAGCTGAGCTGTATATGTGTGTAATGTACATGTAGCTGAGCTGTATATGTGTAATGTACATGTAGCTGAGCTGTATGTGTGTAATGTATATGTAGCTGAGCTGTATATGTGTAATGTATATGTAGCTGAGCTGTATATGTGTGTAATGTACATGTAGCTGAGCTGTATATGTGTAATGTACATGTAGCTGAGCTGTATATATGTGTAATGTACATGTAGCTGAGCTGTATATGTGTAATGTACATGTAGCTGAGCTGTATATGTGTAATGTACATGTAGCTGAGCTGTATATGTGTGTAATGTACATGTAGCTAAGCTGTATATGTGTAATGTACATGTAGCTGAGCTGTATATGTGTGTAATGTACATGTAGCTGAGCTGTATATGTGTGTAATGTACATGTAGCTGAGCTGTATATGTGTAATGTACATGTAGCTGAGCTGTATATGTGTGTAATGTACATGTAGCTGAGCTGTATATATATATGTGTAATGTACATGTAGCTGAGCTGTATATGTGTAATGTACATGTAGCTGAGCTGTATGTGTGTAATTTACATGTAGCTGAGCTGTATGTGTGTAATGTACATGTAGCTGAGCTGTATGTGTGTATTGTACATGTAGCTGAGCTGTATATATGTGTCATGTACATGTAGCTGAGCTGTATATATGTGTAATGTACATGTAGCTGAGCTGTATATGTGTAATGTACATGTAGCTGAGCTGTATATGTGTAATGTACATGTAGCTGAGCTGTATATGTGTGTAATGTACATGTAGCTGAGCTGTATATGTGTAATGTACATGTAGCTGAGCTGTATATATGTGTAATGTACATGTAGCTGAGCTGTATGTGTGTAATGTACATGTAGCTGAGCTGTATGTGTGTCACCCAGCTATTGTATAGAAGGCTGCAGAGTAGATGTCATGGATCATTGCAGAATGCACATGTCCAGCTCTTCATTGCTTCAGTAATTTTTTTCACTAGTAATATGGCGGTGGTGTTACAGTGTACAGGTGTGTCTAGTGGTGGTGGTTGGACATGAGCGAATGTACAGTAGGAACAAAGCGATGCTCCATGCTGCTCCTCCCTGGGTGCTGGGAAAAGCTGGATCCAGTCCTGGTAAACTTCTCCCAGTTTCTCCCACCAGATGACAAGTTGAGCCGGGGCTGGAGAAGAGAGTGAGCGGATGAGGAGAGGATGATGGTGGTAGAAGTTTTAGGCTTGTAGGTGGTTATGCCTCTCCTGTGCGTAGCGCTGAGCTCTTGAGTGAGTGGATGCACTGAGGGTGCTGTACTTGCAGGATGGCTGGGTCTTGTGGTGCACCGCAGCCTTAGGTACTGACTTGTCACGGTCTCAGGTGGGCACGAGGGCTTCCACATGAACAGGTTACTCTCTGGTGCTTCCCTGAGTTCTCTTTCTCCTGTGGGCTACTGCAGAGGTTCCTGTAGGGGGGCTGCACCTGTGTGTAAGGTGGTCGGTGGTGCGGACCTGTAGTTCCCCCCGGGGCCGACCCCAAATACTGCTGTCCGGTAATATGGCCCTTGATGGTGATGTGGTGCAGGTAGACCAGGACAACAGGGAGAAAGGAGGGAGGCAGGATAACAATAACTCCTTTACTGCAGAACTTGCAGGTGTTGTTACAGTCCTGTGACATACAGCTGCTAATACTGGTGGCCTTGACTAGGTTACTGCACTTGTGGAGAGTCTGGTCGTGTGTGGAGAGATGATCGGCCTCAGATCCTGGTCTGTCAGTACGTGTGGGACGCTGGTGGGCACTGTGATCCTGTGGATCTCTTCCCCAATGGCGCTTGAATCTGTTTCCCTCCCTGTCAGCTAGGGAGCTTCCTGCTCTAAGTCACTAGGCCGCGTCTAAAGTCACAACTTTCCGGTCCTAGAGGTATCCAGGGGTCCTAATAAATCTTACCCTCGAATTCAAAGATGGGTGCAGAGACCCAAGTTAATTCTGCTCCCTAATACAGTCAAGTCCATTCACTTGGGTTCCTGTCCTTAGGATTCCCACTAACTGTAAATGTACTGTCCCTGGCGTTTCGGCCCATTCTTACATTGAGGCCAAAACCTGTTGCATTTAATAAACCACCTTATGGTTAAAGGGGTTATCCAGCCCTACAAAACCATGGCCACTTTCCCCCTACTGTTGTCTCCAGTTTGGGTGGGGTTTTGAAACTCAGTTCCATTGAAGTAAATGGAGCTTAATTGCAAACTGCACCTGAACTAGAGACAACAGTAGGGGGAAAAGTGGCCATGTTTTTGTAGCGCTGGATAACCCCTTTAAAACCAGTACACTTGCATGCTTATCATCTGGCTTCCCTGGGCACCAGTGCCGGTCCTACGGTCCTCTCTGAATCGCTACCTCCTGTTCAACACACCAATCTATTGGTGCTCCTATCCTGGCTGCGGTGATACCACCTTTGTATGCTTCATAGAGTTGTGCCCATCTCGTAGAATAACTCGACCAGGTGAGTGAGTTTCATAGTTTAGAACTCACCCATATATTACCTGGTTAATACACTAGCAAGCGCCCTGCCCTTTTGTTTCTACTGTGTAAAGCATGTAACCCATTCTCTGCCTGCCAGTTACACTGGTCAGAGAAATACATATAACTGTGTAACATAGGACATGTTACCTCACAGAACATATAATTAACCGCTTGTGGACAGATGCCATCCTCAACCCAGCCGCAGGAATTGCGCTCTGGTATACTACAAAGTTATAGACGGTCACATGCTGGGGTATCCCCACCACTGGGGGCAGCTTTTGCTCCAATAAATTGTTTGAGATGAGGAAATCACCATGGCTGTTTAGCTGCTTCTACGTTTCCCATACAGTTCACCTACAATCAAATATCTGTAACTTGTGAGTAGTGTATAGAAAAGTTCTTAGAAACATATAACTAATAGTTAATCATGGAACGTACGGGTCAGGTTTTGGAGCTGGTGCGAAGACCATGACCATTTTTGTACCGTGAGTTTTAAGGCCGTTGCTAGTATTCTGGATAAACGAGGTGTATTCAGGGCCGTATTTACCACTAGACATCCGTGGTCCGGTGCCTAGGGCAGCACCTTGCAGGGGGGCAGCAACAGGGAGCAGGGGAACAGAAAAAACTATTTTTTTTTTAGTTTTTATTTTTTTAGTTTCCCTCCTCCGGTTCAGACCTGCCAGTAAATCTGGTGTCTTTTCCAGGGGGGTGGGGGGGATGGTGGTATTGGTCAGGTCTGGTATCACCAATAGGTGCGTGTAGATGGGGCGTCTTCAGGTTTAGTGCCTAGGAAAGCAGCAGCTGTTAATACAGCCCTGGGTGTATTACTAATCTATCTGGTCACATGCTGGATACTAACCTGAGGGTATGTTCACACTTGCCGCCACATTTTGTGAACATACCCTTAGGGGGCATTTTGCGGACGTTACGGACGGGAAGGGTAAGTAATGGATTAGTTTTCTGCCCCGGCATGATATTGACACAGCTGGGAAAGCTTTTTGAATTGCGGTAGCTGTCGTTACAGTCACTATTGGTGTTTATCAGGCTTTTCTGGTTTTGAATTGTCTTTGTTTGGGGGGAGGGGGGGAATGCCGCAAAATCTCACACAGAAACCCTCGAAACAGCCGCTTTGTCCATAGAATACAATGGGACATTTAACAAAAATCCCTTTGTTGCCTTAAAAGGATCACACATTTTGTTATTCTTTTTTCGCTGCCAAACAGGCGCCAATCGTCCCACTAGTGTAGCTGGCCTGGAGGAGGAATACTCTGCGGACTTTGCGGCAACAACATTTAATATGGATTGTTAGCTCTGTGGACAGAGTGATCAAAAAGGGCAAGAATGGTCTCTTGGAATTTGATCTTTTCATGAAGGCAAAGGCCTTTATGACCAGCGCTTGCAGTTATGACTACACTTGACAGCTTACTGGTCATCCGGAGGTGGGGGGCAGCTATGGGGCCCAGCCATTTCTACTTATGCCCCTGCCTGTTGCATAAGATCTTCCTTCTGTGGCAGCTGTCAGAGTTCTCCTCCCGATAACTTTTTGTGTTGCCTCCAAGAAATGAAAATTACAGCTACAAAAGTTTCACCTTTCTGATCATCCTACAGCAGCACGCCATGGGAAATGCAAAGGACAAGTCCTCCAAGACAATAATGTTGAGTCCATAGTGTTTGATAAAGGTGATCACACTTATCATGGATGCTACGAAGCATGAAGCTGCGGGCCGGCAACGGGAACCCTTGGCATCATGTATCATCATGCATCACTGTGCATGGGCCTTTTACAACTTTGCTCCTTTCCCTTCTTTGATATGTGATACTGTGATTTTTGTTAGGTATTTGCCCTGCACTATAGCACTTTATATACTAGTATCAACCATGTTGCTGGATCGTCTATATATTGCTTGGTACATGTGGAGATTATAAGGAGATTTCTTTACAATTGTTACGGGTTTAAAGCTTAAATGTTGTCAATCAGGTTTAGTCCTTTTTACATTGGTGCATATTTGTAATAAATAAAGACACCTCTTTTTCATGGACATTTTCTGCTATGCTCTCTACAATTTGTGACAGCCTTGTCCGTTTTTCTGTTTGGTTATCATGTAGCATTATGATGTCAAGCGTTCCAGACCTATTAAAGGGAACCTGTCACCCCCCCATGCCAGGGTGAATTCCGCTCGACCCCCCGCTAGAGCCCTGGATACTTACCCCATCTCGCCAAGTACCGGCCCCTGGATAGAGATATCCGTGTCAGAAGCCCGGCGCGCCCTGCATAGATGAGTCCGATGTCCATAGAGAATGAATGGAGCCGTCATTCTCTATGGGCATCAGACTCATCAATGCCGCGCGCGCGCCGGGCTTCCGACAAGGATATCTCCGTCCCGGGACCAGCTCCAGGAGCGAGACTTGGCGAAATGGGGTAAGGTTCACACTGTGTGGGTTTTTTTTGTCTGTTTTATGCAAAAAAAATATTTACAAAATATACATTTTTCTCTATTTCAGTCAGTTTTTCCATTGACTTAAATTATAAAAAAAAAATCAAAAATCAAACAATGAATCAAAATGCGTTTTTTTTTCTTTTCTTCAGCATACACAAACACGTGGTTGACCATGTTTCTGTGTACATTTATAATGGAAGTCAAAGGAAAAACTGATAAATGGATGCACACAAATGGATCTGTTTTTTCAAATCCTCTTTTTTTTTTTTTTTTGTATAAAACAGACGGGGGGAAAAACTTATTGCAAAAATGCAGTGTGAACCCAGCCCAACACATAAACTAAAAATATGACAACAGCTAAATGCAATAAAATCTATTGGATCTCTATAATCCGGTTTACTATAACACAATTAGGTTTACTTATAATAACCAATCAGTGAATAGTTATATTCTTCATGACTAGTAGCGAGAGATGAGCGAGTAGTGAAACATTCGAAAGCTCAAAATTCTATTAGAATAGATCGCCATGTTCAACTATTCAGTCAAATATCAAACCCCATTAAACTCTATGGAAGAAAAATGCTCGTTTCTTGGAAACCTTCATTCGACCACTTGGGGGTCACCAGGTCCACAGTGACACCGCAGGAAATGATGCCAACACCTCTGGATGCAACTAGGACAGCAGGGAAGCTGTCTGGCTGCATCTAACACGCCATTATTACGCCACTATCACAGCCTGTCTACAATACACTCCAAACACAATATAACCTCTGTGTAAGGGTCTGTCCACACATACAGACTCACAGCATAAATCTCGCTGCGAGTCTCGCAGTTCCCTGTCACTACTTACTCGCAGCTGTCTGAAAGACCGCTGCGAGTATGTAATTTTGCCACCCCCTTAACCCTTTTGGCTCCCGCTCTGCTGCATGTATACATTACCTCTCCTTGCTGCACGGGGTCCTGGCGTACTTCTCTTCCGTCCAGCCAATCAGTGTGTTGCCCAGCCTCAGCCACTGATTGGCTGGACGGGAGAGCAGGACGCCAGGACCCCGTGCAGTAAGGAGAGGTAATGTATACAGACACAGCGGAGCCGAAGGGGTTAAGTGGGCAGCAGAATTACATACACACAGAGGTCTTTTAGACAGCTGCGAGTATTTAAGGACAGGGAACTACCAGGACCTGACAGACTCGCAGCGAGATTTATGCTGCGAGTCTGTACGTGTGGACAGACCCTAAAGAGGAAAAAACACCAGGAAACTTTCTTTCCTTTACATTAGCTTGGACAGAAAGCCACATTGTAAGTAAAGCAAAAATTTCTGCTTCCCTTTAAATCATGTTGTTTTTGACAACTACAGATGGCATAGGCAAGGTGGAAATACCACCTAATGGCATAAGGCACGAAAATTATCACTCCCGACTTGGAGGAGCAGTGACAAGTCTGGCAAACCGGGATATCTTTAATTTTTGGCAACTTTTTTTAAAATGGTTCATGATGGACAATACTCAAACAGCAAGATTCTGATCCAAAACTGGTGAAAGGGGAACACTTTGTCCCACACACTGATGTAGTTGTGCGTGAGAGCCCGGTAGTGACCCTCATAACAATTCTTGGAGGTAGTGACAAAGTAATAACAATACAGTCTTTGTAAGAGAACCTTAAGTTTGAATGTTCACACTTGAAATCCTGCTGCAGCCATAGCATACATACACACAGCCTGCTGCAGCCATAGCACACACACACACACACACACACACAGCCTGCTGCAGCCATAGTGCACACCACACACACAGTCTGCTTGCTGCGGCCATAGTTCACACACACACAGCCTGCTGCAGACATAGCACACACACAAACACACACAGCCTGCTGCAACCATAGCGTACACCACACACACAGCCTGCTGCAGCCATAGCACACACACAGCCTGCTGCAGCCATAGCCAGAGCTTACTGCTACCCTACTTATGTCTTCTCCTCAACCTCTATATTACACAGGAAATCTTCATATTACACTGCTGCTCATATACAGTCATCCAGCATCCAGGAAGAGAACAGTACAGATCTCACCCCACATAATGGATTCTTCCAGCTCAGAAACTGCCAAATAATGGCTGACAACTTTTCCCCGACCACCCTTATGTAATAGGGCCAGTGTCCTATTACTGATATATTCCCCAACCACCCTTATGCAATAGGGCCAGTGTCCTATTAGAATGTTGCTCATAATATATATTCATGAGCAAAACTTGTAAAATTCATATCAAAATTCAATTCTACACTTTTTAAAGATTTTTATTAAAGCTGGAGTCTGTACATTTTTTTCCAACTCCAGACAAAACTAGCTCCGACTCCAGCCAAAACTAGTTCTGACTCCGACTCCACAACCCTGTAAGAAGGGCTTATATGGTCTTGCCTGCCTACAATCTGCCAAAATCCTCACTGTCCCTACTCCAATACCTATCCCTCAACTACATGCAATACTTAAATTGTAGGAGCAAATAGATGAACTGAAGCATATTCTTCACAAAGAGCAGCTGTCTACCTGTCTGGGAGAATAAGCAGCTAAAGTTCTGGTAGCAGGCCTATTCTCTATATTTCCTGAGTTCTATGCTGTGCTGAGAATAGTTGTAGCCTTATAAAGGGCTTTCCTGTCTACAATCAGCTAAATCCTCATTGTCCCTACTCCACGATCTCTCCTTGACTACCTTAAATATGGCATCTGACAACGAGCAGGAAAAGCAAAGTACTTTGGAGGTCACATGAGTAAGCCAGCCAATAATTGTAGACTCTGTTCTTGCAATGCCAGCGTGCTCCTAGGGCCTGTCACCTCCCTGCATAGTTATTAGCTAGAAAAAAGTGCCAGGCAAGGTGGAAGGAGCAACAAACTTTTACTGGGTTTTTGGTCAGATGCTTGATCTAAAATGAGTATTTCGAATAGTGTAGTATTCTATCAAATAACCATATCCTACCGGCTATTAGGTATTTATCAGGTTCACTATGATATAAACAGCCGGGGTATATAAGAATATAAGTTATAGATAAAGATATTTACACAGCTCCACTGTCTGCAGTGCACAAACAGTACATAACACACATACAGCTCAGCTACATGTACATTACACATATACAGCTCAGCTACATGTACATTACACACATATACAGCTCAGCTACATGTACATTACACACACATATACAGCTCAGCTACATGTACATTACACATATACAGCTCAGCTATATGTACATTACACACATATACAGCTCAGCTACATGTACATTACACACACATACAGCTCAGCTACATGTACATTACACACACACATACAGCTCAGCTACATGTACATTACACACACACATACAGCTCAGCTACATGTACATTACACACACACATACAGCTCAGCTACATGTACATTACACATATACAGCTCAGCTACATGTACATTACACACATATACAGCTCAGCTACATGTACATTACACATATACAGCTCAGCTACATGTACATTACACATATATACAGCTCAGCTACATGTACATTACACACATACAGCTCAGCTACATGTACATTACACA
Organism: Dendropsophus ebraccatus; assembly: GCF_027789765.1. Classification (NCBI taxonomy): domain Eukaryota; kingdom Metazoa; phylum Chordata; class Amphibia; order Anura; family Hylidae; genus Dendropsophus; species Dendropsophus ebraccatus. Next base: position 196,152,143 of record NC_091456.1, on the reverse strand, counting down.
CACATACAGCTCAGCTACATGTACATTACACACACATACAGCTCAGCTACATGTACATTACACACACATACAGCTCAGCTACATGTACATTACACACACATACAGCTCAGCTACATGTACATTACACACACATACAGCTCAGCTACATGTACATTACACACACATACAGCTCAGCTACATGTACATTACACACATACAGCTCAGCTACATGTACATTACACACATACAGCTCAGCTACATGTACATTACACACATACAGCTCAGCTACATGTACATTACACATATACAGCTCAGCTACATGTACATTACACATATACAGCTCAGCTACATGTACATTACACACATATACAGCTCAGCTACATGTACATTACACACATACAGCTCAGCTACATGTACATTACCTACACATACAGCTCTGCTACATGTAGATTACACATATATACAGATCAGCTACATGTACATTACACACATACAGCTCAGCTACATGTACATTACACACATATACAGCTCAGCTACATGTACATTACACACATACAGCTCAACTACATGTACATTACACACATACAGCTCAGCTACATGTACATTACACATATACAGCTCAGCTACATGTACATTACACACATATACAGCTCAGCTACATGTACATTACACACATATACAGCTCAGCTACATGTACATTACACACATACAGCTCAGCTACATGTACATTACACACATATACAGCTCAGCTACATGTACATTACACACAGGGCTCTGCTGCAGACATATATAACACACACATCACACACACACAGCTCTGCTCCACACACATCACACACACACAGCTCTGCTGCATACACATCACTTCAGCTCATCCAGCACAGCAGAGTCCTGCATACACTGAGCAGCAGCCCCTGTGACTCCTCCTCCATGTGACTGATCACATGACTGTGACATCATCGCAGGTCCTGTAACAATAAGACAGCCACTGCTGAGGTATGGGGGATGTGTGTGTGTTTGTGTGTTTATTGTTAGATATTTATAAAGCTGTATAAATGAGAAGTTGCCCATAGCGACCAGAGTGCGCCTTTCATTTCTATATTCAGATTTGAAAGCTGCGCTGTGATTGGTTGCTATGGGAGACTGTTTGCTATATCTGCTGGCTTTGTCTGCTTCCTGGGGCAGATCTATGTATAAGGACCTTCGGAATAATATCAATGCCTTCTTCTCCCTTGGACAGGGTAGGCGGCTGCTCTGGGGCCCATGGCTAATAGGGGGCCCTAGGCCTGGACTGCCAATCTGGTGAGCTACTGGCAGCCTTGCGGACGTGCTGCTGGACACTGCCAGACACTTGGTCATTACTCTCAGTGTCTGGCAGCTCCCACAGTCCAGCAGTGGCCCTCAGCTTCCAATTACCAATGTGGCCCCCTTGTGGGGGTGGTGGGGGGTTAACGAGAGACAGCAACTCGCCCGTCACCTGCTCCCCAGCAGCTCGCGCTGGGGAGTGGGTGGCAGGTGAGTTACTTGTGTGTGTGTGTGGGGGGGGGGGGGGGGTTTGGTACTATATGGGGCACTATGGGGGGATTGGCTACTATATTACTATATGGGGCACTATGGTGGGGGGTGGGAGTTCACAGCTCTGCTTGGGGGCCCATAATGCTGTTAAGACTGCCCTGGATGATGAGATTACTAATGGCAACTCCTGGGGGCGTATACACAGGATCAGTCATCTACATCTGATCGGCAGAGATGTGGCTCCGGCATGAACAGCTGAAAGCATCCATCATGTAGTGGTGGAGCCGGGTTACTGCACCACAGTAATCCAGCACCAGGTTATTATTTATTCAGATACTCTGCTTCACTATCTGCACTTATTGTTTTATATCATCTTCTTTTTAATTAGGTTTCTCCTCTGCTGATATCTGATATAGAAGAATATTATCCTGACTGACCAGGATGGAGCGAGACAAAAGCGAGATGGCGGAGACTATAATATCACTCACCCTAGAGCTACTATTCCGGCTTACTGGAGAGGTGAGGGATTCTGGGAGTGATGTCATCATGACATCATTCTTATCTATGGAATAACAGATGGATAGGACTGGGGAGGTGAGGGATTCTGGGAGTGATGTCATCATGACATCATTCTTATCTATGGAATAACAGATGGATAGGACTGGAGAGGTGAGGGATTCTGGGAGTGATGTCATCATGACATCATTTTTATTTATGGAATAACAGATGGATAGGACTGGGGAGGTGAGGGATTCTGGGAGTGACGTCATCATGACATCATTCTTATCTATGGAATAACAGATGGATAGGACTGGAGAGGTGAGGGATTCTGGGAGTTATGTCATCATGACATCATTATCTATGGAATAACAGATGGATAGGACTGGAGAGGTGAGGGATCCTGGGAGTGATGTCATCATGACATCATTCTTATCTATAGCATAACAGATGGATAGGACTGGAGAGGTGAGGGATTCTGGGAGTGATGTCATCATGGCATCATTCTTATCTATGGAATAACAGATGGATAGGACTGGGGAGGTGAGGGATTCTGGGAGTGATGTCATCATGACATCATTCTTATCCATGGAATAACAGATGGAGAGGACTGGAGAGGTGAGGGATTCTGGGAGTGATGTCATCATGACATCATTATCTATGGAATAACAGATGGATAGGACTGGGGAGGTGAGGGATTTGGGGAGTGATGTCATCATGACATCATTCTTATCTATGGAATAACAGATGGATAGGACTGGAGAGGTGCGGGATTCTGGGAATGGATGGAGTGATAGTAATTAGAGATACAATTAGCGAAATATCGAATATACTGAAATATTCGACTTTCGAGAAATCGAATAGGCACTGAGATTCGACTATTCGAACGAATATCTGATCCCATTATAGTCTATGGGAAAAATGCTCGGCACTTGGAAATCAAAATTCGACTACTTGGAGGTCACCAAGTCCCCCATGAAACCTCCCTAAACGATGCCAACACCTCTGGAATGACACTGTGACATCAGGGGGAGCATGCCTGGGTGCACCCAACTCCCCAAAATCGCAGTATAATGCCACTTTTGGCATTATACTGCCACAGTTGCGAACAAAAAAAAATTGTGAACGCTTTACGAACGTTTATGGCAATGTTCACATATTTCGTTCGTATTTCTTGCGCAGCATTACATACATGATTCCAATGTGCGTCTGTAAAGCGTCATGTTATTCGCACGTATCACGCATCATGCTCTACGAACGTTACTGGAACAGTATGTATGACGTGCCTTTTTTCTGGGCTACTGGAACAGTATGTATAACGTGCCCTTAGTGGGCTAAACCAGGGACACTATAAGTCACTTGTACACACAGGGTACTGGAATGAATACACCTGCTGATGCTGTTATATCATTTATTTCTTAGCACTGAGAAGTGCTTTGGATTGAGAGATGACTTTTTCGCTGGATCTTAGCCCTGAAAAGGACTTCTGGGTTCTGTAGTAATCCTGCCTAACCAAAACACTACTAATACCTATCTCTCCCTGCTCCAAGATCTCTCCCTGGCTAGGTTGAAAGCGCATCTGCGGTCGAGAGGCGGGAGCCAAGTATTTAAGATTTGAGGTCATGTGGTTCAGGCATCCAATGAGGGTAGACGCCGTTTTCGCGATGCGTGCGTACTCCCAGGGTCCCTCACGGCCTCCCTGCATGGCGATTGGATTTTAAAAAAGCGCCAACTGCAATGGGAGGGCTTTCAAATGTTTCCTGTGTATTCGCCTCACTACTGGATTGAATTCGAATCTTTTGAATACCGCAATATTCCATCGAATACCATCTCCATCGAATCGTATTCGCTCATCTAATAGTAATGTGTCTCTCCATACACAGGATTACACAGTAGTAAAGAAATCTTCTAGTGGGCGCTGCAGGGCCCCTGTGTGTGAAGAGAAGGTTCTGGAACTCACCAACAAGATGGTGGAGCTGCTGAGTGGAGAGGTGAGACTGTGGCTGCTGGGAATGCTGGGACATTATACAGTAACACCACTGGAGGGGTGGGGGGGATGACTGTGTGATCATTGTGTGTGTCAGGTTCCTATAAGGTGTCAGGATGTGGCGGTCTATTTCTCCATGGAGGAGTGGGAGTATGTAGAAGGACACAAGGATCAGTACAAGGATGTGATGCTGGAGGATCAGCAGCCTCTCCCATCAGCAGGTAATAGACAGGACTATATACACACCTCCTCTCTGTATTATCTGGATGGAAAGAATGAATTCAGTCTCTGTATGTGTTCCCTCCAGTCAGATCCAGTAAGAGAACAGCACCAGAGAGATGTCCCCGTCCTCTTCTCCCACAGGATCTGGTAGATGGAGATGTTCCCTATGATGTGTACATCCCTCTGGTCAGATCCAGTAAGAGAACAGCACCAGAGAGATGTCCCCGTCGTCTTCTCCCACAGGATCAGGATCAGGTAGATGGAGATGTTCCCTATGATGTATACATCCCTCCGGTCAGATCCAGTAAGAGAACAGCACCAGAGAGATGTCCCCGTCCTCTTCTTTCACAGGATCAGTACAAGGATGTGATGCTGGAGGATCAGCAGCCCCTCCCATCAGCAGGTAATAGGACTATATACACACCTCCTCTCTGTATTATCTGGATGGAAAGAATGAATTCAGTCTCTATATGTGTTCCCTCCAGTCAGATCCAGTAAGAGAACAGCACCAGAGAGATGTCCCCGTCCTCTTCTCCCACAGGATCAGGATCAGGTAGATGGAGATGTTCCCTATGATGTGTACATCCCTCCAGTCAGATCCAGTAAGAGAACAGCACCAGAGAGATGTCCCCGTCGTCTTCTTCCACAGGATCAGGATCAGGTAGATGGAGATGTTCCCTATGATGTGTAGATGTGAGGCTCTGGCTCTCGGTCCCGGTTTTTCCTACACTATTATATGGATGATACTTGTATAATGAGGCTGCAGAGATAATATAGATATAGTAATATAGAGCAATGTGATACATGATATAAATGTCTCTTAGCCACCAATACTGGATTATACAGACTGTGACCAATCTGCAGCCACACAACAACCTATTTACTATAGTAGTGACTACATCGGGTACCAGGATACTGCATATATCTGTCATTAAAGGGAACCTGTCACCCGACATTACGGCGCAGAGCCCGCCCGACCCTCTGGTGCAGCCCTGGATACTTACCCTTTCCTGCAAGTCCCGCTCCTGGACCCGGGCGAAGATATCGGCGCCGGAAGGTGAGCACACGCTGTATGCAAATTACCAGAGATGAGTCCAATGCCCATAGAGAATGGCTGGAGCCGTCATTCTCTATGGGCGTTGGACTCATCTCTGCAGTGCGCACGCACGGCTTCCGAGGGCGAGAACTCCGTCCCGGGTATGGGTCCAGGAGCAGGACTTGCAGGAAAGGGTACGTATCCTGGGGCTCCACTGGGGGGTCGGTCGGGCTCTGTGCCGTAATGCCGGGTGACAGGTTCTCTTTAAATATTTCTATTCAGTATATAAAAGACCTGCAGCTATGCGTCTCTGATAACTCCTCCTGTCATCTCATTTTTGGCTCTCATACTTATTTATTATCTTTTCTGATGACTTTTACAGCTTATTAACCATGGTGACAATCTCAATGATATCAATTCTATAAATGTAATAATAAAAGAAGAGCCAGATGACAGCAGTGATGAGCAGTATAAGGAGGACATCACTACAGGTAACTGCCCAGGTGAGTAGTGACCACTAAATGCAGAGAAAAGTCCCACAGTCACACTCACAGTCCCTCAGTCACCAGCTGTAATTATTCTGTATGGGATATTATAAGCTCTAGAATATTTGACATGCAGGTGTATGGGCTCCCTTACATCCTACAGGGCTGGGCAATTAATCACATTAGTTTGATTAATTTGCCCAGAATTTCGGAATCGATTCGATTTTTTTGTGAAAAATTGCAGGCGGAGAGGTACGGGGTGGTCAGTGTGATGCGGTTAGGAGTAGGACTGGCAGTGTGGTGCTGTGAGGTGTGGGATGAGCTCCCCTCCTGGCCGCACATGGAGGCCCCCGGTCTCTAAAGAGGAGGAGGCCGCAGGGACAGCTGAGTTTGGGTGACTGGGGCAGAGGTGATAGCATCACTGCTAATACTGGAGCTGTTCAGCAGGATCAGGGGTATGCACTGCGTCCTCTGATCTCACGGTACAGCTGCAGTAACTGCAGCGATGCTATCACCTCTGCCCCAGTCACCCGAACTCAGCTGTCCCAGGGACCTCTGTTTGCAGCTGGGAGGATAACGTGTGTGCCCGCGGTGAGAAGAGGAGGAGGGGTATACTAGGTATGTACCACATTGCCCAGCCCTAAATAAAGGTATAAAACTATAAAGCCTCTTAGTCCTGAGATCATAGGGAAGTAATGTCCGACAACCAATATGCTGTACTCTTTTATCCTTGGCAGATGAGCGTACCTGGAGATCAGAGGGACATCAGATATCTCCAGATATTACAGCAGATGGTCAGATCACACAAGATACATATGAAGAACATTCTATTACCCCAGATATACCCACGACCTCTCACAGCAATGATCTGTATTCCGATCCTTTTATACCATTCCTGTCTCCTGATTTATGGCAGTCGTTTAATTCGACTCACGAGAAGCCGTTTTCATGTCTCGAATGTGGGAAATGTTTCAAACAGAGATCGTATTTAATTATCCATCAAAGAACTCATACGGGGGAGAGGCCATTTTCGTGTCAAGAATGTGGGAAATGTTTTAAACAGAAATCCCATCTTGTTGAACATCTAAGAACTCACACAGGGGAGAAGCCGTTCGTATGTCCAGAATGTGGGAAAAGTTTTGCTTACAGACCAAAACTTATGAGGCATCAAAAAATTCACATAAAGGAGAGAAACCCATATTTAGCGATAAATTTCTGCGATGCCCCACGACGATATCGAAAAAGAAAGTAGTCTCTGTATACGGCAGCTATGTAGTAACCACATGCACTGGAGATTTATTGTTAATAAATGTTCATACTTTAAACTTAGTCCCTAAACCCATTGCTAGTTTTATGTCAGGGAAAAATGTAGTGATGTACAGTTATGATGCAAGCACATGAAGAATAGCTGGAAGAAAGATGCGGCACTCACCAGGTCTTTCTCCATTTAACAATAAGCATGGCACTACATACAGGGAGATCTATAGTTGTTGAAGGGGCAGAAGCAGCTGTTTCTTGGGTAACTCCTCCTTGTGACAGGTGACCCAATAGCTTCTGATTGGGTAGTCAAGGCTCTGTGGAATTGGTCACTTGCTATGTGTATAGGCAAGCAGTCTTAAAGGGGTACTCTGGCGGCCTGCTCCGAAATCGTAAATGCCAAGAACCTTTTTTTTTATTTTTATAATGTGTATGTTTATAGCTTTCGTTTCTTCTTGTGTCTTCCTTTGTAATAAGTTTTTTTTATTCATTGAGTAAATATAAAAAAATCCCGATAATTTAAAGGATTCATCTCTTTTTCTTTTTTACTTATTGATTGTGAATAAACTTATTTATTTGCACAATTCTAGAAGTCATTGTAAAACACTTGCGCCCAGACTTATCGACTCTGCGCCAGGGGAATGCTTCAAAACAATTGCAAAGCTCCTGTCCTACGCAAAAATCTGTGACTATTTTTGAGTATTTGCCTGGCACAACCCTGTTCTCTTAAAGGGGGCACGGACAGGTGGGGTCTCCTCCTGCAACTGTAAATCTACCCCTCCTCCAGAAGAGAGTATCTGGGACTTTGTAACTGACCGCCTCTTCTGAGGACAGTCCATCAATATCTGGTCTGTGGGATTGGTTGTTTGATTGACTGATGTCAATGGGCCAGAAGCCTTGGCCCATTCATTGTGTAGTGAGTAGAGATGAGCCTGACTGATTGCTCGGCATTTAAATACCGGTGGCTGACGAAGCTGGATGCAGTCCCAGGGAGTGCGGGAAACTATGGATACAGCCATGTGACCTTAATAGGCCATATGAGTGATCCCTTTACGTAGTCAACAAATGGCGTCGGTCAGTGAGATCAGCGCTCATTGTTTGCCTATAGTCAGCCTATGTAAGAGAATGCTGGGAGAAAGAAGCTCAAAGCGGCTCCTTCAACCTTTCATGCCAGATGACATCCTGACTAGATCGCGCTGGCTACCGGCTTCCCGGATGGAACAGAGGTCTCTGCCTGAATGGATACAAGGACATCAGAGCCTCCCTGCAGGAGGTGAAGACGGAGCCCCGGTATTGTATCCACACTCCCTCCCCCACACACCTTTGGACCCCTGGATAATCTCCCCACATGCACACTCAGACTCCATGGTAATCTCCCCCCCCCCCCACATGCACACTCGGTCCCCCTGATAATCTCCCTCCCACCCTTCATGCACCCTCGGATCTTCTGATAATCCCCCACCGCACATAAACACTCGTACCCCCTCATAGTCCCTCCCCCACAAACATTTGGACTCCTTGATAATCTCCCTCCCTCCAACATGCACACTCAGACCCCCGGGTAATTCCTCCCCCCCACATGCACACTCAGACCCCCTGGTAATTCCTCCCCCCCCCCCCACATGCACACTCACATTCCCTGAGAATCCCCTTCCCACCCCACATGCACACTCGAATCCCCTGATAATCTCCCACACACACACACACTCGGTCCCCCTGATAATTTCCCACCCCACATGCACACTCTGACTCCTGATAATCCCCCCCCCCCCCACATGCACACTCAGACCCCCTCATAGTCCCTCCCTGACACACTCGGACCCCTTGATAATCTTCCTTCCCCCACATGCACATAGAGACCCCCTGATTAGAGATGAACGAACAGCAGAAAATCTTAGGTTCTATAGAACTCAAACCTTGTCGAACCTTCCGCATTTGATTCCCGATGCCTTTCTGGTCCGTGGGGAAGAAGGAGACAGCCCGGGTACCGCCTGGAATTCCGGGATTCAGCCTAGGTAATAGCCTAAGTAATAGGCTGTATCCCGGAATTCCAGGCGGTACCCGGGCTGTCTCCTCCTTTCCCACGGAACGGGAAGACATCGGGAATCAAATGCGGAAGGTTTGAGAATGTTCGAGTTCTATAGAACCTGCAAAATCGTGAGGTTCGATCAACTCTAACTGCTGCCTCATAGAAACCCTGAGAAACCAGCAGATGGAAGATAGCTCCACCCACACAAGAGACTGGTCACATGGGCATGATGTCATCAAAGGTCCTTTACACCTACCTCTGGCAACTACATTCTAGCCTCCACCGTAAGCTGTGCCGATATAGAAATATACATATAGAGAGAGAGAGAGAGAGAGAAAGTCTCTCTTTGAGTCTTTGTGACTCATGGCCTCTTCTCCGGACAGGCCATCAATATCTGGTCTGTGGGACGTCAACCCTGACACCCCTGCTGATCGGCTGTTTGGCAGAACGGCTGCTCCTGGATGTACACTAGAGGGATAGGGACAGAGAGGAGAGGAGAGAAATACAGAGAGATAGGGACAGAGAGGAGAGGAATACAGAGAGGAGAGGAGGGAAATACAGAGAGATAGGGACAGAGAGGAGAGAAATACAGAGATAGGGACAGAGAGGAGAGAAATACAGAGAGATGGGGACAGAGAGGAGAGGAGAGAGATAGGGACAGAGAGGAGAGAAATACAGAGAGATAGGGACAGAGAGGAGAGAAATACAGAGAGATAGGGACAGAGAGGAGAGAAATACAGAGAGATAGGGACAGAGAGGAGAGAAATACAGAGAGATGGGGACAGAGAGGAGAGAAATACAAAGAGATAGGGACAGAGAGGAGAGAGATAGGGACAGAGAGGAGAGAAATACAGAGATAGGGACAGAGAGGAGAGAAATACAGAGAGGAGAGGAGGGAAATACAGAGAGATAGGGACAGAGAGGAGAGAAATACAGAGAGGAGGGAAATCCAGAGATAGGGACAGAGAGGAGAGACATAGAGAGAGAGAGATAGGGACAGAGAGGAGAGAAATACAGAGATAGGGACGGAGAGGAGAGAAATACAGAGATAGGGACAGAGAGGAGAGACATAGAGAGAGAGAGATAGGGACAGAGAGGAGAGAAATACAGAGATAGGGACGGAGAGGAGAGAAATACAGAGATAGGGACAGAGAGGAGAGACATAGAGAGAGAGAGATAGGGACAGAGAGGAGAGAAATACAGAGATAGGGACGGAGAGGAGAGAAATACAGAGATAGGGACAGAGAGGAGAGAAATACAGAGAGATGGGGACAGAGATGAGAGGAGAGAAATACAAAAAGATAGGGACATAGAGAAGAGATAGAGATACAGAGAGATAGGGACGGAGAGGAGAGAAATACAGAGAGATGGGGACAGAGATGAGAGGAGAGACATACAGAGAGATAGGGACATAGAGAAGAGAGAGAAATACAGAGAGATAGGGACATACAGAGAGATTGCTCAGCTGAGCAGAGTTTAGCTCAGGCTGAGTGGCAGACGTTCCTGCCACCGAGCTTGCAGCCTTTACATGTGGTTGTTATCAGGACTCAGGAGTCCAGACCAATCATGTTCTGGTCCGGGCTCTTGGTCCTGTATTTAAAGAGCCAGCGGCCATTTCTTGATCGCTGGCTATTAGGTTAATACCCTGGTCCCAGCTTCCCCCTGTCTATTCCTGCGATCCCGTCCTAACTCCCTCTGCTTGCTCAACTTGTTATCCAACCTCCCGCCTGATCTTTGACTATCTGATTCTTTGCTGACTTTGTACTGTGTTGCCCGACTGGTTCTGACTTGGCTTGTTCACTATCCAATATTGTGTCTCAATAATTGTCTGTCTCATTCTGTGTTTCACATACTCAATATAGGGAACGTCTTTGTGGTTGTCCGCATCTGCCTAGGGCCGATTGAGGCAAGTAGGGACAGTGGGTGGGTTCAGACCTAGGGGGCACTGTCTTGTCCTGTCCGTACCTTCCAGTCCAGACAGAATAGCCAGCTAAACTGTTTGCCTCACGGACAACATGAACGCCATGACCAACATAGTGGACCAGATGCAGCGGCTCAACACTATGGTACAGGAGCTGGCTGAAAGAGTCCAAGAGCAGGAGACAGCCCTCCGACAGCTTACTATGACCTCCCCGGCACCTCCTGAGCCGCCCGTCCAGCTCCCAGAAAAATTTAAGGGGGACAGGAGAAGCTTCCGCACCTTCCGGGAGGGATGTAAGTTGTTTTTTAGGTTACGTCCTCGCTCCTCTGCAGATAAGGCTCAGAAGGTGGGCATAGTTAAGTCCCTTCTCCAGGGGCCGTCTCAGGAATAGGCCTTTTCCCTGCCACCTGACTCTCCCGACTTACTGACAGTTGACCAGTTCTTATCGGCATTAGGCTTACTTTATGACGACCCTGACAGTGCAGCCAATGCCGAGCGTCAGCTGACTATGTTAAAGGGGTTGTCCGGCGATAAAAAATTATTCACAGAATAACACACATTACAAAGTTATACAACTTTGTAATGTATGTTATGTCTGTGAATGGCCCCCTTCCCCGTGTTTCCCCCCACCCACGCTAGACCCGGAAGTGTGGTGCATTATACTCACCGCATATCGTGTCGTCCACGGTCTCCGATCGTCAGCAGTGACGTCTTCTTCGGGAGCTTGGCGGATCTTCCCGAGTGCCGGCCACCCTCTGCAGCGTCATCCGAAGCTCAGCCGCGATTGGCTGAGCATAACTGTGCTCAGCCAATCGCGGCTGAGCGGCTGATGACGCGGCCACGTCATCAGCTGCTCAGCCGCGATTGGCTGAGCACAGTTATGCTCAGCCAATCGCGGCTGAGCTTCGGATGACGCTGCAGAGGGCGGCCGGCACTCGGGAAGATCCGCCAAGCTCCCGAAGAAGACGTCACTGCTGACGATCGGAGACCGTGGTCGGCACGCGAGAGGTAATGTATAGCGCACCACACTTCCGGGTACACGGGTGGGGGTGGTGGGACACGGGGAAGGGGGCCATTCACAGACATAACATACATTACAAAGTTGTATAACTTTGTAATGTGTGTTATTCTGTGAATAATTTTTTATCGCCGGACAACCCCTTTAAGACAGGGCAAACGTCTGGTGGAGGACTACTGCTCAGAATTTAGGCAGTAGAGCAGCCCTTCCACTTGGAACAACTCTGCCCTCCGATTTAAGTTCCTAGCTGGACCGTTTGAAATACCTGTGCGGTGGACGGATTGCCTCCCCACAGACCATATGGCTGTTCGATTGATTTAATTCCCAGTGCCAAATATCCCACGGGATGTATATTCAACTTGTCCTGTCCTGAGAGGGAAGCCATGCAGGAGTATATAAATGATAGTCTACGTAAGCGCCATATTCACCCCTCCTTCTCTCCTTTGGGGCGGGATTCTTTTTTGTGGGCAAAAAAGACAGTGGGCTTTGGCCCTGTATCGACTATAGAGAATTAAACAAGATCACGGTTAAGAACCAGCACCCGCTACCTCTTATCCCGTACTTGTTTAACCAGATTGTGGGAGCTAGATGGTTCTCAAAGAGTGATTTACAGGGAGCATATAATCTAATTAGAATTAGGGAAGGTGATGAATGGAAGACCGCCTTCAATACCCCAGAGGACCATTTTGAATACGTTGTTATGCCCTTTGGGTTATGTAATGCCCCGGCGGTCTTCCAACATTTTGTTTATTATATTTTTCGTGATCACCTACGTCGCTTTCTTGTTGTATGTATATCTTTACATTTTGATTTTCTCTCCCGATTGGGCTTCTCACATTCTGCATGTCCATACAGTCATGGAGCTTCTGAGACAAAATAATCTCTGTGCCAAGTTGTTGAAATGCTAGTTTGGTATCCAGGAGGTCTCATTTCTAGGGTATAGAATAACCCAAAACTGGTTTGGTATGGACCCCTGAAGCTATCATGACATTCGACAAACTTAGGCGATGTTTCTCAGAGGCTCCAGCGCTGGACAGCCGGACTTTGAGCATCCTTTGATTGTGGAGGTGGACGCATCCGAGGTGGCGGTAGGAGCGGTCTTGTCTCAAGGATCAGCCACTCTTACCAACCTCCATCCTGTTGCATTCTTTATCTCTTTGTCCTTCTCGTCTGCCTTCCATCCTCAGTATCAACCAGTCTCTAGAGCAGTTTCTGAGGTGTTTCGTGGCTGATGCCCAAGACAAATGGAGGGACTTTATTTCGCTAGCAGAGTTTGCCCTAAACAATCATGAGCAACGTTCAATTAAAATGTCATCGTTCTTTTGTAATTATGGTTTTAACCCCAGGTATTCCTCCATTCATTCCGCCGAATCTGTGAACGCCTCAGCCAAAGCCATATTTTCAAAACTGTGCAGTTTTGGCCCAAGCTCATCAGAGCTTGATTAAAGCCCAAGACCTATACCAAAAACATGCTAAAAAAACGCATACCTGGCAATCAGTACATATTAGGTGAAAAGGTCTGGCTCTCTACTAGGAACCTAAGATTGAGGGTGCATTCCAGTAAACTGGCACACAAATATATTGGTCCATATACCATTGTGGAAGTTATTAATCCTGTTACTTTTAGATTAAAACTGCCTGCATCACTCAGGATTCATCGTGTATTTCATAAACCTCTCCTAAAAAAAAATGTTCCCCCGGTGTCTCTGTCGCCTCCCCCTTCTTCTCTGGTCATCCAGGGTGAGCTGGAGTACGAGGTGGAAAATATTTTAAATTCTCGCTGGGTACAGGGTTCCATACAATACTTGGTCTACTGGAAAGGTTTTGGCCCAGAAGAACGTACGTGGGTTTCTGGTAAAGACATGCATGCCCTACGTCTGGTCCGGCAATACCATGCACGCAATCCCTCCAAACCTGGTCCATTGGTTAAGGGTCCTAAGGCCCCACCTGAGGGGGGGGGGGGGGGGTTAATGTCAGGAACTTACCTGACTGGGATCCGGTGACGCTTTCAGCCTCCGGGCCGTCTTTCTGGCCGGGGCCGCGTGACGTCACAGAGACCCTACGGTGTCCCTGGTTACCAGCGGCACCGCGGGCTCCAGTGACATGCGGACGCTCAGCTGAGCAAAGTAGAGCAGAGTTTAGCTCAGGTTGAGTGGCAGATGTTCCTGCCACCCAGCTTGCAGCCTTAACATGTGGTTGTGAGCAGGACTCAGGAGTCCAGACCAATCATGTTCTGGTCCGGGCTCCTTGTTCTGTATTTAAAGAGCCAGCGGTCATTTCTTGATCGCTGGCTATTAGAATAATACCCTGGTCCCAGCTTCCTCTTGTCTATTCCTGCAATCCCTGTCCTAACTCCCTCTACTTGCTCGACTTGTTATCCGACCTCCCGCCTGACCTTTGACTATCTGATTGCTGACTTGGTACTGCATTGCCTGTTTGGCTTGGCTTGTTCACTATCTGATATTGTGTTTGTCTGTCTCGTTCTGTGTTTCACATACTCACTATAGGGAACGTCTTGTGGTTGTCCGCGGCTGCCTAGGGCCGCTTGAGGCAAGTAGGTAGGGACAGTGGGTGGGTTCAGACCTAGGGCCCACTGTCTTGTCCTGTCCATACCTTCCAGTCCTGACATACAGCTCAGCTACATGTAGATTACACATATACAGCTCAGCTACATGTACATTACACACATATACAGCTCAGCTACATGTTCATTACACATATATACAGCTCAGCTACATGTACATTACACACATACAGCTCAGCTACATGTACATTACACACATATATACAGCTCAGCTACATGTACATTACACATATACAGCTCAGCTACATGTACATTACACACATATACAGCTCAGCTACATGTACATTACACACATATACAGCTCAGCTACATGTACATTACACATATACAGCTCAGCTACATGTACATTACACATATACAGCTCAGCTACATGTACATTACACACATACAGCTCAGCTACATGTACATTACACACATACAGCACAGCTACATGTACATTACACACACATACAGCTCAGCTACATGTACATTACACACATATACAGCTCAGCTACATGTACATTACACATATACAGCTCAGCTACATGTATATTACACACATATACAGCTCAGCTACATGTACATTACACACATACAGCACAGCTACATGTACATTACACACACATACAGCTCAGCTACATGTACATTACACACATATACAGCTCAGCTACATGTACATTACACACATACAGCTCAGCTACATGTACATTACACATATACAGCTCAGCTATATGTACATTACACATATATACAGCTCAGCTACATGTACATTACACACATACAGCTCAGCTACATGTACATTACACATATACAGCTCAGCTATATGTACATTACACATATATACAGCTCAGCTACATGTACATTACACATATACAGCTCAGCTACATGTACATTACACACATACAGCTCAGCTACATGTACATTACACACATATACAGCTCAGCTACATGTACATTACACATATACAGCTCAGCTACATGTACATTACACACATATACAGCTCAGCTACATGTACATTACACACATACAGCTCAGCTACATGTACATCACACACATATACAGCTCAGCTACATGTACATTACACACATACAGCTCAGCTACATGTACATTACACACAGGGCTCTGCTGCAGGCATATATAACACACACACATCACACACACAGCTCTGCTGCATACACATCACTTCAGCTCATCCAGCACAGCAGAGTCCTGCATACACTGAGCAGCAGCCCCTGATCATGTGACTACTCCTCCATGTGACTGATCACATGACTGTGACATCATCACAGGTCCTGTACAACAAGACAGCCACTGCTGAGGTATGGGGGAGGGGGATGTTAATTGATAGATATTTATAAAGCTATGTAAATCAGAAATTATCTATGTTGCCCATAGCGACCAATCAGAGTGCAGCTTTCATTTCTATATTTTGCTTCAGATCAGAAAGCTGCGCAGTGATTGGTTGCTATGGGAGACAGTTTGCTATATCTGCGGCTCTGTCTGGATTCCTGGGGCAGATCTATGTATAAGGACCTGGGGATGAGATTACTGACGGCCGCTCCTGAGGGGAGAAGGAGAGAGAAGTGTGCGGCCGCGCTCCTCTCCCTGCTCTGTGTCTGTGAGTGAAGCGGCCCCATAGACTTACATTATGTGCCCATCCTGGTCATGTGACACAAAGCCCGCGCTTCTCCCGACTCATCTCCTGACCACTCACACTGATATGTCTCTATGAGGGTGACCATACGCTGCCCATTATCTCTTATATAACGCTGCTCTTACATAGAAAACAAGAAACATCTTGTTCTCGCCTCACAACGCCCCCCGGGGTTCTCCTGCGGGGTCTTCGGGTCTCCCCCTCAACGCTCCAGATGCTACTTCCAAGACTGAATCATCTCGGCAGTGACAGCCGGCTCAACCAATCACTGACTGATCTTACAGTATAACGATGATGGCGTATACACAGGATCAGTCATCAGCATCTGATCGGCAGGGATGTGGCTCCGGCACCTACACATAGAGCAGATAAAAGTGGTGGAGCCGGGTTACTGCACCACAATAATCCAGCACCAGGTTATTATCTACTCACATATTGTCCTTCACTGTCTGCACTTATTGTATTATCTCATCTTCTTTCCAATTAGGTTTTTACACACAGGATTCTCTGCTGATATAGAAAAATAATATCCTGACTGACCAGGATGGAGCGAGACAGAAACACGATGGTGGAGACTATAATATCACTCACCCTAGAGATACTCTTCCTGCTTACTGGAGAGGTGAGGGATTCTGGGAGTGATGTCATCATGACATCATTCTTATCTATGGAATAACAGATGGATAGGACTGGAGAGGTGAGGGATTCTGGGAGTGATGTCATCATGACATCATTATCTATGGAATAACAGAAGGATAGGACTGGGGAGGTGAGGGATTCTGGGAGTGATGTCATCATGACATCATTCTTATCTATGGAATAACAGATGGATAGGACTGGAGAGGTGAGGGATTCTGGGAGTGATGTCATCATGACATCATTCTTATCTATGGAATAACAGATGGATAGGACTGGAGAGGTGAGGGATTCTGGGAGTGATGTCATCATGACATCATTCTTATCTATGGAATAACAGATGGATAGGACTGGAGAGGTGAGGGATTCTGGGAGTGATGTCATCATGACATCATTCTTATCTATGGAATAACAGATGGATAGGACTGGAGAGGTGAGGGATTCTGGGAGTGATGTCATCATGACATCATTCTTATCTATGGAATAACAGATGGATAGGACTGGAGAGGTGAGGGATTCTGGGAATGGATGGAGTGATAGTAATGTGTCTCTCCATACACAGGATTACACAGTAGTGAAGAAGTCCTCTAGTGGGCGCTGTGGGGCCCCTGTGTGTGAAGGATGGGGAAGAACCCTGAGCCCAATCCCGGGGTCTCCACCTCACTACGAAGAGAAGATCCTAGAAGTCACCAACAAGATGGTGGAGCTGCTGAGTGGAGAGGTGAGACTGTGGCTGCTGGGAATGCTGGGACATTATACAGTAACACCACTGGAGGGGTGGGGGGGATGACTGTGTGACCATTGTGTGTCAGGTTCCTATAAGGTGTCAGGACGTGGCGGTCTATTTCTCCATGGAGGAGTGGGAGTATGTAGAAGGACACAAGGATCAGTACAAGGATGTGATGCTGGAGGATCAGCAGCCCCTCCCATCAGCAGGTAATAGACAGGACTATATACACACCTCCTCTCTGTATTATCTGGATGGAAAGAATGAATTCAGTCTCTGTATGTGTTCCCTCCAGTCAGATCCAGTAAGAGAACAGCACCAGAGAGATGTCCCCGTCCTCTTCTCCCACAGGATCAGGATCAGGTAGATGGAGATGTTCCCTATGATGTGTAGATGTGCGGCTCTTGCTCTCAGTCTCGATTTATCCCACACTTTTATATGATGATACTTGTGGAATGAAGAAGGTGGAGATGGCGAATAAAGCTGAATCCAATACTGAGAAACTTCTCCCAGTTTCTCAGGATTGGATCCAGCTTTTCCGTGATACCCGGGGTGGAGCGGAGCAGCACTGACAGGCAGCCGACTTTATGAGCGGAATGCTGATCAAATGAAGTGCTTCGCTTAGTTTAGATGAGCGATTTTCTCATCTCTATTCCCATCTCTACCGCTTTGTAGGGTTAATCTGAGGATACTGAACTCACTACCCAGATACATCTTGCTCTCACCCACCATCAAGACTTTTACCTCACAAGCAGGGTCCTCTCTCCCTATGTAATCCCTCGCGGGCAGGGTCCTCTCTCCCTATGTAATCCCTCACGGGCAGAGTCCTCTCTCCCTATGTAAGCTCTCGCGGGCAGGGTCCTCTGTCGCTATGTAGGTCCTCGTAGGCAGGGTCCTCTCTCTATGTAAGCCCTCGCAGGCAGGGTCCTCTCCCTATGTAAGGTCTCATGGGCAGGGTCCTCTGTTGCTATGTAGGTCCTCTCCCTATGTAATCCTGTGCAGGCAGGGTTGTTTCTTCCCACCTCACGGACAGGGTCCTGTAGCTCTGTGTAAGTCCTCCCAGGCAGGCACATCGAATATGAACCTTTGCACATCTATTTCCTCCAGTGCCTGCAGAGATATAGAGCAATGTGATACAGGATAGAAATGTCTCTCAGCCACCAATACTGGATTATACAGACTGTGACCAATCTGCAGCCACACAACAACCTATTCACTATAGTAGTGACTATATGAGTTATATGGAGCTCTGATAACTCCTCCTGTCATCTTATTTTTTATCCTTATACTTATTTATTATCTTTTCTGTGACTTTTATAGCTTATTACTTGGCATGATAATCTCAACGATTTAAATGCCATAAATGTAATAGTAAAAGAAGAGACAGATGTGAGCAGTGATGAGCAGTATAAGGAGGACATCACTACAGGTAACCGCCCAGGTGAGTAGTGACCAGTAAATGCAGAGAACACTCACACATTCTCCTCAGTCACCGGCTGTAACTATTCTGTGTGGAATATTATCAGCTCTGTGTCCTGTCAGTCTTCCACCTTCTAGAATATGTGACATGCAGGTGTATGGGCTCCTTACTCTCATCCTACAATAAGGGTATAAAACAGTAAAGCATTTTAGTCCTGAGATCACAGGGAAGCAATGTCCGACAACCGATATGCTGTACTGTAGATATACACAGTGGGACACTGAGGTAGGAAGGTGGGAATGTTCCATATCATCTTATTCACTTCAGGATCTTACACAAAGAAGACTAGCTATAATATACGACACCTTTATACGGTTATTATTAATAACAAACACTGCTTTATTCCTGTCAGATGACTGTACCTGGAGATCAGAGGAACATCACATATCTCCAGATGTTACAGAAGATGGTCAGATCACAGAAGATACATATGAAGAACATTCTATTACCCCAGATATACCCCCAGCCCCTCACAGCACAGATCTCTCATCTGTTCCTTCTATACCAGTCCTATATTCTGATTTACGTCAGTCTGTTAATCAGAGTTACGAGAAGCCATTTTCATGTTCGGAATGTGGGAAATGTTTTGTCCAGAAATCACATTTAGTTATCCACCAAAAAACTCATACAGGGGAAAAGCCATTTTCATGTTCAGAATGTGGGAAATGTTTTACTCAGAAAACACATCTTGTTGAACATCAAAAAACTCACACAGGAGAGAGGCCATTTTCATGTCTAGAATGTGGTAAATGTTTTAAACAGAAATGTTATTTAGTTATCCATCAAAGAACTCACACAGGCGAGAAGCCATTTTTATGTTCAGAATGCGAGAAATGTTTTGCTCAAAGGTCACATCTTGTTGAACATCGAAGAACTCACACAGGGGAGAAGCCATTTTTATGTCCAGAATGTGGGAGATATTTTGCTTCTAAAACAAACCTAACTAAACATCTAAAAGTTCACATAAAGAAGAGAAACAATTACAGACCAATAAATGTTTGCAATGAACCACGAATATATATAAAAACCTTGTATAAGGCGCCTATGTATTAACCATGTGCATTGGAGATTTATTGTTAATAAACATTTATTAATAAAGGGGAACTCCAGTACAAGAAATTTGTATGTAAATCACCCCAAGATATATAACTTTCTAATATAATTATCACGGATCTGCGATCAAAGATGATTTCAGGGGACATTAAATCTTATGCATGTATTCATATGATCCGGTCCGTGATCGGCCTCCGGCAAGGCATGGCCCAACCACAACCCCGCCTGGTGTGTCACAGAACCTTTTTTTTTTTACGATGTGACACATTCAGCTCTACTACATCTGGGGGGATTAAGGGAGACACAGTCACCTCTGCTGTGCCTGAAGTTGGAACATGTGGGGTTATGTAATAAAAACAGAAAAAACGGTCACTGAGTGCTCACTGATTGGTGTGATGTCAGTGGTCGGAGGGGTCACTGATGACATCATTAAAGGGAACCAATCACGCCGAATATGCCCCTAATGATAAGGAAACGTGCTGGTACATCACTCAGCACGCTTCCCAAACATCCCCCTGTACCCTCTCTGTGCCCTCCTTGATTACACCATAATCATACTTTTCCGAAGTCCTGCGCTGTATGGTAATTAGCTCTAAGTAGTCACAGTGGGCTGAACTACTGGGTCCTGGGCGTAGCTAGGCAGGGTCCTGGGCGGTTTTGAGCGCTGTAATCACGCCCAGAGGGGCGTGATTCAAAGACCTGCACTCCTTTTATTTATTAATTTTATTATTTCTTTATTTCTTATTGCAGCCATATCCAAGCTCACTGCTAATTACCCTGTGTAATTAGCAGTGAGCTTGGTTGGGTGTGACAACAGGTGGAACCTTGGTGGCGGCTCTGCAACTCGGCAGCCTCACACATGTACCATGCCATGTTACGTGTGTCCTCTGCCATCCTTTCACCAGTACCTTCTACCTTCCTTGGATGTTGTAGCCAGGATTTGAAGGCAGGATTGACCATGACCAGGTCTTTTTAATAAAATCCGGGGCCTCTTAAGAAGACTGTATTTTATTACCCTGTGTAATTACCAGTGAGCTTAGTTGTGTGTGACAACGGGTGGAACCTGGTGGAGGCTCTGCAACTCGGCAGCCTCACACATGTACCATGCCTGGCCCACGTCTTCAACCTAGTGTTGGTGCGGTTCCTTAAAACCTACCTCAATTTGGCTGACTTGCTCACCAAGGTGCACCGCATCTGTGCGCATTTCCGCATGTCAACCAGGTAAAGTTAGCCCAACTGCTACAGTCAAATTCAAACTCAAAACAGAGGTTGGGGGAAAAGTGGTGAGTCACATGATGCAGGGAATGTTACCCCAACTGCTACAGTCAAATTCAAAGTCGAAACAGCGGTGGGGGAAAAGTGGGGAGTCACATGATACAGGGAATGTTACCCCAACTGCTACAGTCAAATTCAAAGTCGAAACGGTGGGGGGAGAAGTGGGGAGTCACATTATGCAGGGCATGTTACCCCAACTGCTACAGTGTGCCGGAACCACACCTTTTGCAGTCTATTGTGTCCACGGGCGGTTAGCTACTGCAGGAACTGTGCACCCTCCCCAATGCACTGAGATTCAAGACAATAACAAGGTGAGCTGATTTCAACCCTTCCTATGTTGTTAGTCATATTCAAAGTCGAAACAGCGGTGGGGGGAGAAGGGGGGAGTCACATGATGCAGGGAATGTTACCCTAACTGCTACAGTCAAATTCAAAGTCAAATTTAATTTAGCATCCTTGTCCATTTCAAACCATATTATCTGTGGATGTCATCTTACTGGTGTCCTCCACCTTCTACCTTTTTTAGATGTTATAGTAGTTTTGAAGGCAGGATTGACCAAATCTTTTAAATAAAATTCCAGGGCCTCTTAAGAAGACTGTATTGTTAATCTTCGTCCCTACCTCCAAAAATATGCCTCTTACTCACAACTGCATAAGGGTGTAAGGCTAAATCTAGACATAATCCAGCTATTTTAGTTTTAGGCGCAGCAGCACTGCCGTGGGTAAGCGCCAACAGGTGCTCAAACTGCTGAACAGCACCTTCTACCTTCCTTTGATGTTTTAGCTGTTTTGAAGGCAGGATTGACCAGGCCTTTCACCAGTAGCTTCTATCCTTCCTCGGATGTTGTTGTAGCCTTTTTGAAGGCAGGATTGACCAGGCCTTTCAACCGTACCTTCTACCTTCCTTGACAGTTTATGCTGTTTTGAAGGCAGGATTGACCAGGCCTTTCACCAGTAGCTTCTATCCTTCCTTGGATGTTGTTGTAGCTTTTTTTAAGGCAAGATTGACCAGGCCTTTCAACAGTACCTTATACCTTTCTTGGATGTTGTAGCCTTTTTGAAGGGAAGATTGACCAGGCCTTACACCAGTACCGTCTACCTTCCTTGGATGTTGTAGCCTTTTTGAAGGCAGGATTAATAGACAGGCTACCGCACTTGCCCTCTCTTAGAGACTCTTTAAAGGATTGAAAGTGACCCCCCTCCGAACCACCGCGGTCCCGGGTGCCGCATGTAGCCAGGGGCCATGGCTGCATCTGAAGACTTACTGCAGCTGTTCCCTGGTGGTCTAGTGGGGAGATCGCCCCCCCCCCCCCCCCCCGTGACGTTGCCACGGAGTAGCGTTCTCCGTGTCTGATGCCAGACGAGGTCTGCACCGTAATGGCGCTGATCCCGGCTCGGCATTCTATTGCTTTTGGCTGCAGCAGCCAAAAGCAATAGAACACTGATCTCATCGATGTATGTTATATATCCAGGGGCGGGCTGGGCCAGGGGAAAGGGGGGCATATGCCCCCCGGGCCGGTCTTCCCCCAGTTGTCAGGGCCGCATGGCTGCTGACAGCTGGTTGGAGTCCTCATTGCCTCCCCTGATTACAGCCCCGGCCCTCTTCAGTCATATTTACCTGTGGCTGTGCTGTGGATCCGGTCTGTGCTGGAAGCGGCCCCTAAAGCCCCGCCCCCATGCCGGTAAGCCGTGCCCCCTGTATGACCACTATGCTTTTAACTAAGCCTATGAGGCTTATGGTGAAAAGCAAACTGCTGTACGCAGTATCTTCCTCCGGCCACCAGAGGTCGCTCTCTCCTCCCAGCTGGTTCTCCTGCAACTGGGCTAGAAGAGCCTGAAGACCGAGAAGATGGTGTCTGCAGGAAGCCAGGTACCTACACAGCAGGACATCTACACAGCAGGCCATAGGGCAGGGGTAGGGAACCAAGGCCCTCCAGCTGTTGCAAAACTACTACTCCCATCATACCTGGGCAGCCATATGCTGTCCATGCATGATGGGAGTTGTAGTTTTGCAACAGCTGAAGAGCCAAGGTTCCCCATCCCTGACATATGGGATACATATATACAGGAGACCTACACAGGAGGATACATATATACAGGAGACCTACACAGGAGGATACATATATACAGGAGGAGACATACAGAGGAGTATATAGAGGATACATATATACAGGAGGAGACATACAGAGGAGTATATAAAGGATACATATATACAGGAGGATACATATATACAGGGGTACATAGAGGATACATATATACAGGAGGAGACATACAGAGAAGTATATAAAGGACACATATATACAGGAGGATACATATATACAGGGGTACATTGAGGATACATATATACAGGAGGAGACATACAGAGAAGTATATACAGGAGGATACATATATACAGGGGTACATTGAGGATACATATATACAGGAGGATACATATATACAGGGGTACATAGAGGATACATATATACAGGAGGAGACATACAGAGAAGTATATAAAGGACACATATATACAGGAGGAGACATACAGAGGAGTATATAGAGGATACATATATACAGGGGTACATAGAGGAGACATATATACAGGGGTACATAGAGGAGACATATATACAAGAGGAGACATACAGAGGAGTTAGGGCTGGGTGAGTAATCAAATTAGGGGAACTTGTGTGCCAGGGTGAGAGGAAGAGGAGGAGGGCTGTGTGAACTCCTGCCCCAATCACCCCCAGCTGCCCCAGTCCCCCTAGAGTCACCCCCAGTCTGCCTCAGTGCCCCTCAGTCACACCCAGTCTACCCCAGTCCCCCTCAGTCACCCCCAGTCTGCCCCAGTTCCTCTCAGTCACCCCCAGTCTTCCCCATTTCCCCTCCGTCATCCCCAGTCTCTCAGTCACCCCCAGTCTACCCCAGTCCCCCTCAGTCTTCCCCATTTCCCCTCCCCCTTCAGTCAACTCCAACTGTCCCAGTCCCCCTTCAGTCAACCCCAGTTTGCCCCATACACCCCCAGCTCTCCCAGTCACCCCAGCTGCCCGTTTCCCCCAGTCTGCCCCAGTGACCCCTCAGCTATACCTGTATTACTACTACACCCCTCATCTTTACCTGTACTACTACAGCCCACATCTGTGCCTGTACTACTAATCCCCCTCATCTGTACTACTAAAATATGTGTCTGTCAGATTCTGTGGAGAGAAGCATTGCCAGGAGAAGTCTTCATACATAATGTTCGGGCCAGATGGAGAAGAAAATAAAAGGAAAGTGACCTACTCTCATCTGATGTCCCTTTTTCCTCCCAGCAAAAGTTGGGAGGTATGCATATATACAGGAGTACATAGAGAAGATATATATATACAAAAGTATATAGCTGATACATATATACAGGTGTAAATAGAGGATACATCATATATATATATATATATATATATATATATATATATAGCCTCTATGTACTCCTGTATATATGCATCCTCTATGTACTGCTGTATATATGTCTCCTCTATGTACTCCTGTATATATGCATCTACTCCTGTATATGTCTCCTCCTGTATATATGTCCCCTCTATGTACTGCTGTGTATGTCTACTCCTGTACATATGTATCCTCTATTTACTGCCGTGTATGTCTACTCCTGTATATATGTATCCTCTATGTACTGCTGTGTATGTCTCCTCCTGTATATATGTATCCTCTATGTACTGCTGTATATATGTATCCTCTATGTACTGCTGTATATATGTATCCTCTATGTGCTGCTGTTTATGTCTCCTCCTGTATATATGTATCCCCTATGTACTGCTGTATATATGTATCCTCTATGTACTGCTGTGTAGGTCTACTCCTACACAGCATGATATATATAGTTACACTGATCCAAATTTTCCTGCATTGCATATTTCCTCGTGAATATATATATATATATATATATATATATATATATATATATATATATATATACACACACACACACACACACGAGGAGACCTACACAGCAGTACATAGAGGATACATATATACAGGAGGAGACATACACAGAAGTACATAGAGAATACATATATACAGGAGGAGACATACACAGCAGTACATAGAGGATACATATATACAGAAATAGACAAACACGGCAGTACATAGAGGATACATATATACAGGAGTAGACATACACAGCAGTACATAGAGGGGACATATATACAGGAGGAGACATATACAGGAGTACATAGTGGATACATATAAGTATGTGTGTTTGTTGTTTTATTATTATTTTTACTAATGGGGGGTGCACACACGAGGGGGGGTGTTCTAAAAAGAGGAATGCCTATACCCACAGGACCACAGCAGTGATATAAACTATTGTAAAAGAGGTCACTCAGCTTTTCCACCATCTTATACTCAGTATGATGGAGGTCACCCAGCTTTCCCACCATCTTATACTCAGTATAATGGCGGTCACCCAGCTTTCCCACCATCTTATACTCAGTATAATGGCGGTCACCCAGCTTTCCTACCATCTTATACTCAGTATGATGGAGGTCACCCAGCTTTCCCACCATCTTATACTCAGTATGATGGAGGTCACCCAGCTTTCTCACCATCCTATACTCAGTATATGGAGGTCATCCAGCTTTCACAGCATCTTATACTCAGTATGAGGGAGGTCACCCAGCTTTCCAGCATCTTATACTCAGTATGATGGAGGTCACCCAGCTTTCCCAGAATCTTATAGTCAGTAGGATGGAGGTCACCCAGCTTTCCACCATCTTATACTCAGTATGATGTGGTCACCCAGCTTTCCACCATCTTATACTCAGTATGATAGAGGTCACCCAGCTTTCCAGCATATTATACTCAGTATGATGGAGGTCACCCAGCTTTCCACCATCTTATACTCAGTAGGATGGAGGTCACCCAGCTTTCCCAGCATCTTATACTCAGTATGAAGGAGGTCACCCAGCTTTCCCAGCACCTTATACTCAGTATAATGGAGGTCACCCAGCTTTCTCACCATCCTATACTCAGTATATGGAGGTCATCCAGCTTTCACAGCATCTTATACTCAGTATGAGGGAGGTCACCCAGCTTTCCAGCATCTTATACTCAGTATGATGGAGGTCACCCAGCTTTCCCAGAATCTTATAGTCAGTAGGATGGAGGTCACCCAGCTTTCCCACCATCTTATACTCAGTATGATGGAGGTCACCCAGCTTTCCCAGCATCTTATACTCAGTATGATGGAGGTCACCCAGCTTTGCCAGCATCTTATACTCAGTATGATGGAGGTCACCCAGCTTTCCCAGCATCTTATACTCAGTATGATGGAGATCACCCACCTTTCCAGCATCTTATACTCAGTATGATAGAGGTCACCCAGCATTCCTATCATCTGTCTATGAGTACGTTCCTTGTCATCGCTGAAGCGCCCCATAGACTTATACAGAAAAGTGACTTCTGATCCCTTCACAGGGCACAGTAGGATATTTGGTCACAAATGACGAAGATGTTAAAGGTAAGGGCCAGAGTGGTCCTTAAAGGATGGGCCGCCAGCCTGCTACTTATGGGCCAGTGCTGTGTGCTTGCCCCCCGGGCTAAAATTTGCCAGCCAGCCCCTGTATATATCCTATACAGCGTAGATCTCTATGAGAGCTCAGTGTGCATATACTAGAAGTCCCCCAGGGGGGCTTCTAGTATATGTATGAAAAAAAAAAAAGTGTTATTATTAATAAAAAGCCCCCTCCCCTAATAAAAGTCAGAATCACCCCCCTTTTCCCTTGTTATAAATAAAAATAAATAAATAAACAAACATGTTTGGTATCGCCGCGTGCGTAATCGCCTGAACTATTAATTTATCACATTCCTGATCTCGCATCCCAAGCTGCAAAATTGCGCATTTTTGGTCGCATCAAATCCAGAAAAATTGTAATAAAAAGCGATCAAAAAGTCGCATATGCGCAAGGTATTGATAGAAAGAACAGATCATGGCACAAAAAATGACACCTCACATGGCCCCATAGACCAAAGGATAAAAGTGCTATAAGCCTCGGAATGGAGCAATTTTAAGGAACATATATTTGTTAACAATGGTTTGAATTTTTTACAGGCCATCAGATAAAAGAAAAGTTATACATGTTACATATCGTTTTAATCGTACCAACTTGAGGAACATACATAACATGTCAGTTTTTCCATAGGACACATTGCGTAAAAATGAATCCCCCCCCCAAACAAAAAGTGCGGTGTTTTTTTCCAACTTCACCTCGCATATAATTTTTTTCTAGTTTTGCAGCATATTTTATGCAAAAATTCAGCCTGTCATTGCAAAGTACAATTAGTGACGCAAAAAATTAGGGCTCATGTGGGTCTGTAGGTGTAAAATGCAACTGCTATGGCCTTTTAAGCACAAGGAGGAAAAAACAAAAACGCAAAAATGAAAATTAGCCCGGTCCAGAAAGGGTTAAGAAGACTGTATTGTTATTCTTTGTCCCTACCTCCAAAGATATGCCTGTCACACACAACTGCATAAGGGTGTGAGGCTAAATCTAGCCATAATGCCATATTTTTATTGGATGATTGTATTGTCCATCTTGGTCTGGGTCTGTGGTGTCAGGCTGTTTTTGGGTGGTCCATATGCTTCTGGTGTTTGAATGGTTCCGAGTGTTCTCACCGGCATGCTGTCAGGCTAAATTTTGGGTTGGTTCAAATGCCACCTCTGCTTTAATGGAACTCTGTGTCCTCACCGACATGCTGTGTCAGGCCTAATTTTTGGGAGGCTCACTTGATACCTCACTTTTAATGGTTCCCTGTGTCCTCACCGCTATGCTGTGTAAGGCTAAATTTTGAGGTTGTTCATATGCTACCTCTCTTTTAATGGTTCCCTGTGTCCTCACCGCCATGCTGTGTCAGGCTAAGTTTTTGGGTGGAACATATGCTACCTGTGTTTTAATGGTTCCCTGTGTTCTCACTGCCATGCTGTGTCAGGCTGAGTATTGAAAATGTATTGCCGAGCCGGGATAAGTGTCAGTGCGATGCTGGGGCCCGGCCAAAAGAACGGATCTCTCCCCCCCCCCCCCGCCTTCACGATACGACCACTAGACACCAGGGACACTGGGAGCAGAGCACTTAAATGCAGCTATCAGGTTTGACAGCTGCAGTTAAATGCTTAATTACCCAGCACAGCGACAGGACCTGCGGCAGCTAATAGAGGTGCTCCCCGACTGCAGATAACAGCCAGGAGCACCGGCGCTCACAGCGCGGTCCCGGAGGGACCTCTCTCTGAACTCCCCTAGCGTCGCCATGACTTACGAAGTACGTCATGGGGTGCTATGGGGTAAAAAAAGGAAATAGGTAGATAAGCTGATATTTTAACTGAATGCGATAAATAAATTATCACATTCATTTTTTTTTTAAATTTTCATCTCGGCATCTCGAGTGGCAGAGTACCTTACTTTTTTTTTTTTTTACAGGCACATTTTTTTCTGTGTTACATTACATTTTGGACTGTTCACCAGGATACTTCTTTAAATCTTTGACCTCCAAATAAAGAAAATGTTCCTGCAATCTCAGGCAGACTTAGGTCGGTCTGGGGAAATGTTTCAATAAATGTTGTAGTAGCTGCTTTAAGAGGGTTTCTAGGTAGCCAATCTTTATAATTCCGACCGAGGTACCGATTTAGTATATATTTTTTTCTTTGACATCTTATAGGCTCCCCACAATGGTACTTCCATTTTATACGCTCCCCACAATGGTATTTCCATCTAATGGGCCTCTATCAACCTTAGGTACATTCAATAAAACTGTGGAATCCACCCACATGTCTTTAAATTTCTTCAAAGAAACTCCTTTCCTTATTTTTCATCTTTTCAGGTATTTTGCAGCATTTTCCTTCCATCTTTAACGCTCTCCGCCTTTCGGTATAAATAATATAAAAATGAACAGCGCTCCATAGTGTAGAAATCAGGCAGAAGGGCATCGGGAAAAAGAGAAAATGGAGATTCTCACCTGAAGGTGTTGTGCAAATACAAGGCACAAAACTCGACCTCAGCCGGTATATGAACCGCAGCCGCTCCCAGGCAACCACAACGCGAAAGTAACAGCAACAGAATCCTCCACTCCACAACTGGGTCCAATGGGCACAGGTCCAGGTAAAAAAGAAAGGCACTTGACACTTGAGAAAGGGATCGGTGCAATCCTGAAACACGTTGTGTCATTTTTTAATACATTTTTAGTACTTTATTTTGCCTTTCTTTTTTACCTGTACCTGCGCCCTTTGGACCCAGTCGTGGAATGGAGGATCCTGTTGCTGTTTCGGCATAAATAGCACTGAATTTTCAACCCGTGTCATACGGTATTGCCACATATATATCGCATGGGCCAGATTTTTTTTACAAACGTCACACGAATGGGCTCCAGCAGATTCCGTTCCGCAAACAACGCAACATACTTTACTGTCATTGCCAGCCGCTTACCCTTCGGAGGCAAGTAACGCTACAGACGATTGGACCAATAGGGTAATCAATGCTCCTACAACTCATTTATTTCATCATTTACCTGAAAGGGGTCAGGGATTTGATCAAATCCGACTTTCTTCAGGGAAATGATGGAACGGTGTGGTCATTGCGTCATTTCCCGGGATTTGATCAAATCCCTGGATTCCATCATTTCCATTCTGTGGTTAGCACTGTAGCCTTGCAGCCCTGGGGTCAAATCCCACCAAGGGCAACATCCCACCTGCGGGTACTCCGGTTTCCTCCCACACCCAAAAAACATACAGATAGGTAAAGTGCTGCAGAATCTGTGTGCGCTATACAAATAAAAGCATTATTATTATTATTATTATTATTATTATTATTACGGCATGTAAATTACACATATACAGCTCTATAGTAAACATTCAGCCCAGCTCCTTGTACCATTACACACATACAGCTCAGCTACATGTACATTACACACATACAGCTCTACTATGTACACATACAGCTCAGCTACATGTACATTACACACATACAGCTCAGCTACATGTACATTACACACATATACAGCTCAGCTACATGTACATTACACATATACAGCTCAGCTACATGTACATTACACATATACAGCTCAGCTACATGTACATTACACACATATACAGCTCAGCTACATGTACATTACACACATACAGCTCAGCTACATGTACATTACACATATATACAGCTCAGCTACATGTACATTACACATATATACAGCTCAGCTACATGTACATTACACACATACAGCTCAGCTACATGTACATTACACACATACAGCACAGCTACATGTACATTACACATATATACAGCTCAGCTACATGTACATTACACATATATACAGCTCAGCTACATGTACATTACACACATACAGCTCAGCTACATGTACATTACACACATACAGCACAGCTACATGTACATTACACATATACAGCTCAGCTACATGTACATTACACACATACAGCTCAGCTACATGTACATTACACATATACAGCTCAGCTACATGTACATTACACACAGGGCTCTGCTGCAGGCATATATAACACACACATACACAGCTCTGCTCCACACACATCACACACACACAGCTCTGCTGCACACACATCACTTCAGCTCATCCAGCACAGTAGAGTCCTGCATACACTGAGCAGCAGCCCCTGATCATGTGACTCCTCCTCCATGTGACTGATCACATGACTGTGACATCATGGCAGGTCCTGGAAGCACAGGGGAAGCACACGGCTCCTGTACAGCTCTGCAGCTGGAGGTACAGTATATATATATATATATATATATATATATATATATATATATATATAATGGTATGCCGGGCTATATATATATACATATATATATATATATATATATATATATATGGAGTTTCCGCTTTCTGTATCTCTCAGTTGATGTCTCTCTATTATTGTGGGATGTGATTTATTTTCAGGGATTATTGACTTTTAACATGTCATAGAAACATAAAAAATTTTACATTGGTCGGGGTCTTAGTGCTCAGACCTGGACCGATCATGAGAACGAACTAAGTGCGGTCCTCTCCTGTCTCTGTGTCACATGATGAGTCAGGCTTCTAATGGATGTCTATGTCATGCCTCCCAACTTTTGCAAAGAGGGACATGTGCGCCGCGGTCCCCATAGCCACGCCCCCATAGCGACCCTCCATAGCCACGCCCCCATAGTGACCCTCCATAGCCACGCCCCCATAGAGACCCTCCATAGCCACGCCCCCATAGCGACCCTCCATAGCCATGCCCCTACAATCACCACATGCTACTGACTGAATAGTGCCCTATACAGTATCCAATCCCCCAAAAAATGCCCCATTATAGTGCCCCACATAGTATCCAATCCCCCCATATAGTGCCCCACATAGTATCCAATCCCCATATAGTGCCCCACATAGTATCCAATCCCCCATATAGTGCCCCACATAGTAGCCAATCCCCCACATAGTGCCCCACATAGTAGCCAACAGGGCCGCCGATAGGGCAGTACAACCAGTACTGCCGTATGGGGCCCGGACCCTAAGAGACATGGGGGGGGGCCCGCCGTCCGCTACGCTAGGGGGGCCCGCACGGCCCCCCTTGCCACCTGTTTTTGAGCATCCCGAGAAGCTGCGGCCGCGCAGCTTCTCGGGATGCACTGATCGCTTTGATGTTCCGCCCGCACAGTGAGCGGGCGGAACATTAAAGCAATGAGAATACAGGAGCAGGACCTGTCAGCGTCCTCCTCCTGTATTCTCTCCCATAGGCTGCCGGCACTTCATACCAGCAGCCTATGGGAGGCCGGGCCGTGACCTCTCCGGCAGGCGTGATCATGTGACGTCATCACGCCTGCCGGAAGTCCCGTACCTGCGGCTCGCAAGATGGAGCCCGAAGAGGAGGAAGAGCTGCTGCCTGCAGCCACACCACGCGGATTAGGTGAGTAGGATGTTTGTTTTTTTAGGGGCACCTCTGGGGGCATTATTAGTATATGGGGGCATTATTAGTGTATGGGGGCATCTCTGGGGGCATTATTAGTGTATGGGGGCACCTCTGGGGGCATTATTAGTGTATGGGGGCACCTCTGGGGGCATTATTAGTATATGGGGGCACCTCTGGGGGCATTATTATCTCATGGGGGCACCTCTGGGGGCATTATTAGTATATGGGGGCACCTCTGGGGGCATTATTAGTATATGGGGGCACCTCTGGGGGCATTATTAGCTCATGGGGGCACCTCTGGGGGCATTATTAGTGTATGGGGGCACCACTGGGGGCATTATTAGTATATGGGGGCACCTCTGGGGGCATTATTAGTATATGGGGGCACCTCTGGGGCATTATTAGTTCATGGGGGCACCTCTGGGGGCATTATTAGCTCATGGGGGTACCTCTAGGGGCATTATTAGCTCATGGGGGCACAGCAGGGAATCCTACATACAGGGGGCACAGCAGGGAATCCTACATACAGGGGGCACAGCAGGGGATCCTACATACAGGGGGCAAAGCAGGGAATCCTACATACAGGGGACACAGCAGGGGATCCTACATACAGGGGGCACAGCAGGGGATCCTACATACAGGGGGCACAGCAGGGGATCCTACATACAGGGGGCACAGCAGGGGATCCTACATACAGGGGACACAGCAGGGAATCCTACATACAGGGGGCACAGCAGGGGATCCTACATACAGGGGGCACCCCACACAGCGCAGTTACTTTGGGAGCCTACAGGAGGGAAAAAGGGAAGGAAGTTGCTAGAAATGTGCGGAGCCTAAATTGTTTGTCTCGCAGGTTCTAAGGGGATGAAACGTATCTGGAAGGAATCATCCTGGAGGTCTGGGCCGGATGGAGAGGAAAAGGGAAAGTGACGCCTCAGATCAAAGAAGACGTCACCTGTGAGTCCCTGTATGACACTTTTCTTATTTTGTAGAACATCATTTAGTAGGGGCGCCCCGAGGTGACAGCTACTACATTATCTGTACTCAGAGATATCACTGTGTTATCTGTGGTGTTACATAGGACTGCAGGTGACAGCTACTACATTATCTGTACTCAGAGATATCACTGTGTTATCTGTGGTGTTACATGGGACTGCAGGTGACTACTACATTATCTGTACTCAGAGATATCACTGTGTTATCTGTGGTGTTACATAGGACTGCAGGTGACAGCTACTACATTATCTGTACTCAGAGATATCACTGTGTTATCTGTGGTGTTACATGGGACTGCAGGTGACTACTACATTATCTGTACTCAGAGATATCACTGTGTTATCTGTACTGTTACATAGGACTGCAGGTGACAGCTACTACATTATCTGTACTCAGACATATCACTGTGTTATCTGTGCTATTACATAGGACTGCAGGTGACTACTACATTATCTGTACTCAGAGGGATATCACTGTGTTATCTGTGCTGTTACATAGGACTGCAGGTGACATCTACATTATCTGTACTCAGAGGGATATCACTGTGTTACCTGTGCTGTTACATAGGACTGCAGGTGACTACTACATTATCTGTACTCAGAGGGATATCACTGTGTTATCTGTGCTGTTACATAGGACTGCAGGTGACATCTACATTATCTGTACTCAGAGGGATATCACTGTGTTACCTGTGCTGTTACATAGGACTGCAGGTGACTACTACATTATCTGTACTGTTACATAGGACTGCAGGTGACATTTACTACATGATCTATACTCAGAGATATCACTGTGTTATCTGTGCTGTTACATAGGACTGCAGGTGAAATCTACTACATTATCTGTACTCAGAGATACCACTGTGTTATGTGGTGTTACATAGGACTGCAGGTGATATCAGGTGATTTCTCCAGGTTGCAGAAGTTCAAACTTTATTGTGCCCTGGTGTGCTGGTGTCTGTATACATGTGTGCTGGTGTCTGTATGTGTGTATACATGTGTGCTGGTGTCTGTATACATGTGTGCTGGTGTCTGTGTGTGAGATCAATTCTAGAGAACTGGCTCATATATCCCATTTTCCCCAGTGGCTTAAAATGTAACCTCTGTTATACAGTTATAAAATTGTAGAACCTAAATGTGAACAAGGTGCAATTCAGATAGACACTTGCTTGTATAGCTGTCTCTTGTGCTCTGTATGCAGTGCATTATATTCACCCCTGCAACGTACAATTTATAGCGTGTCTACAAGCCCAGCGGGGCTCATTATGATGGAGACTACAACTTATACAAGAGTGGGGTAGGGGTTCCCCTGTATTCAGAATGCTGTTGAGTGCTCGGCAATGCCCCGTCTGGGATTATTGAATTTCGAGGGTCTATGCAGAGCAGGATAAAGACACCTCTGCTGCACAAACAGGATCTCCTAGAAAGCGTTCTCACCGCCATGTATTCGCTATCACTGGCTTGGGTGAGCTAAACTAGTCTGCCTGGGGGGGGGGGGGGATTTGTATATGCTCACTAACATGGAACAGCCTCATTATATTAGCCTTATCAACATATTCTATGTTAGTGAGCATACCGGGGGGGGGGGGGGGGGGGGGGATATTGGTGAACATATACAAATCAAACAGCCCCCCAGCCCCTCGAAATTCAATAACCCCAAACGGGGCATTGCCTAGTACTCAACAGCATTCTGAATACAGGGGAACCCCTACCCCACTCTTGTATAAGTTTTAGTCTCCATCATAATGAGCCCGCTGGGCTTGTAGACACGCTATATATTGTACGTTGCAAGGGTGAGTATAATGCACTGCATACAGAGCACAAGAGGCAGCTATACAAGTAAGTGTCTGTATGGTGACATTTAAATTGCACCTTGTTCACATTTAGTTTCTACAATATTATAACTGTATAACAGAGGTTACATTTTAAGCCACTGGGGAAAATGGGGAATATGAGCCAGTTCTCTAGAATTGATCGGAACCAAATTATACCTCCCAGCAAGGCGTGGGGCGAACACACAATTTTTTTTTTATTAATGTGGGGGGCCCAGACACTTTGGTTGTATGGGGCCCCGAAATTCCTGATGGCGGCCCTGGTAGCCAATCCCCATATAGTGCCCCACATAGTAGCCTATCCCTCCATATAGTGCCCCACATAGTAGCCAATGCCCCCATATAGTGCGCCACATAGTAGCCAATGCCCCCATATAGTGCCCCACATAGTAGCCAATGCCCCATATAGTGCCCCACATAGTAGCCAATGCCCCCATATAGCGCCCCACATAGTAGCCAATCCCCATATAGTGTCCCACATAGTAGCCAATCCCCATATAGTGTCCCACATAGTAGCCATTCTCCATATAGTGCCCCACATAGTAGCCAATCCCCCCATATAGTGCCCCACATAGTATCCAATGCCCCCATATAGTGCCCCACATAGTATCCAATGCCCCCATATAGCGCCCCACATAGTAGCCAATCCCTCCATATAGTGCCCCACATAGTAGCCAATCCCCCACATAGTAGCCAATCCCCTACATAGTAGCCAATCCCTCCATATATGCCCCACATAGTAGCCAATCCCTCCATATATGCCTCACATAGTAGCCAATCCCTCCATATATGCCCCACATAGTAGCCAATCCCCCATATAGTGCCCCACAAAGTAGCCAATCCCCCATATAGTGCCCCACATAGTAGCCAATCCCCCATATAGTGCCCCACAAAGTAGCCAATCCCCCATATAGCGCCCTACATAGTAGCCAATCCCCCCATATAGTGCCCACATAGTAGCCAATCCTCCCATTTGTGTGGCCCCACCAAAAAAAACAATAAACCAGTAACTCACCTGTCCGCCGGTCCCAGCAGCTCCTCTCCCGGCAGAGCACGCATTCCCGTCATCCTCCGGGGCGGGCAGCGGGGTATACAGTCACTGACTGTGCCGGAAGTAATTCATGACAGAGGCTGCAGGTCACTTCCGGCACAGTCAGTGTCTGTATACCCCGCTGCCCGCCCCGGAGGATGACGTGAGTGCGCGGCCTGCCGGGAGAGGAGCTGCTGGGACCGGAGGACAGGTGAGTTACTGGTTTATTGTTTTTTTTGGTGGGGCCACATATAATGCAGGACACTGGGTGCCGTGCCGGGACCGCGGGACAGCACCCCGAAAACGGGACTGTCCCGCGGAATCCGGGACAGTTGGGAGGTATGGTCTATGTAGCCCGAACCTTCTTTTCTGCCACACAGCGGGGAGGGGGCTGCGGTCCTCCCCCTTGTTCTCATGATTGGTACGGTATACATTATACAGGTGAGTACAGGGTGGGGAGTAGTAGGGATCAGCCAAGAAGGGTCCGTCCTGACCGGCATATGCGGCAAAGAAAAAACAATGTGCTGTCAGTACAAATTCAGCTTTCAGATATTCAGGACCCTGATATAATGTAATCTCTGAGATATATGATTAGTTTCTCCATATAATCTCCTGTAACTCTGTATTGTTTTTGTTTTTACATGGAATTTTGTGGCATTTTTATATTGTCTCTTATTCCTTCCGTTCAGCGTCCTACAATGTTGCATCATGTTTTATCCTTCCTGACCGACCCATCAACCATGGAGAGAGACAGAGACAAGATGGCCGAGAGGATAATAACCCTCACCCTACACATACTCTTCCTGCTTACTGGGGAGGTGAGGGATTCTGGGAGTGATGTCATCATGACATCATTCTTATCTATGGAATAACAGATGGATAGGACTGGAGAGGTGAGGGATTCTGGGAGTGATGTCATCATGACATCATTCTTATCTATGGAATAACAGATGGATAGGACTGGAGAGGTGAGGGATTCTGGGAGTGATGTCATCATGACATCATTCTTATCTATGGAATAACAGATGGATAGGACTGGGGAGGTGAGGGATTCTGGGAGTGATGTCATCATGACATCATTCTTATCTATGGAATAACAGATGGATAGGACTGGAGAGGTGAGGGATTCTGGGAGTGATGTCATCATGACATCATTCTTATCTATGGAATAACAGATGGATAGGACTGGAGAGGTGAGGGATTCTGGGAGTGATGTCATCATGACATCATTCTTATCTATGGAATAACAGATGGATAGGACTGGGGAGGTGAGGGATTCTGGGAGTGATGTCATCATGACATCATTCTTATCTATGGAATAACAGATGGATAGGACTGGGGAGGTGAGGGATTCTGGGAGTGATGTCATCATGACCTCATTCTTATCTATGGAATAACAGATGGATAGGACTGGAGAGGTGAGGGATTCTGGGAGTGATGTCATCATGACATCATTCTTATCTATGGAATAACAGATGGATAGGACTGGAGAGGTGAGGGATTCTGGGAATGGATGGAGTGATAGTAATGTGTCTCTCCATACACAGGATTACACAGTAGTGAAGAAGTCCTCTAGTGGGCGCTGTGGGGCCCCTGGGTGTGAAGGATGGGGAAGAACCCTGAGCCCAATCCCGGGGCCCCTGATACATGAGGAAATGGAGGAAGAGAAGATCCTAGAAGTCACCAACAAGATGGTGGAGCTGCTGAGTGGAGAGGTGAGACTGTGGCTGCTGGGAATGCTGGGACATTATACAGTAACACCACTGGAGGGGTGGGGGGGATGACTGTGTGATCATTGTGTGTGTCAGGTTCCTATAAGGTGTCAGGACGTGGCGGTCTATTTCTCCATGGAGGAGTGGGAGTATGTAGAAGGACACAAGGATCAGTACAAGGATGTGATGCTGGAGGATCAGCAGCCCCTCCCATCAGCAGGTAATAGACAGGACTATATACACACCTCCTCTCTGTATTATCTGGATGGAAAGAATGAATTCAGTCTCTGTATGTGTTCCCTCCAGTCAGATCCAGTAAGAGAACAGCACCAGAGAGATGTCCCCGTCCTCTTCTCCCACAGGATCAGGATCAGGTAGATGGAGATGTTCCCTATGATCTGTACATCCCACCTGACTTCTCCTCCTGTCTGATGACTTTTACAATATTTCTCTCACATTTTATAAATCAGGGGGAAGATGGGAACAGTATTAATGCTCCAGAGACAGATGATGGCAGTGATGAGCAGTATAAGGAGGACATCACTACAGGGAAGAATCTAAACTCTATTAATGTTATAGACATAATAGTAAAGGAAGAAACAGATGTGAGCAGTGATGAGCAGTATAAGGAGAACATTCCTATGGGCAAATATCTGGATTATATTAATGCAACAGACATGAAGGGACAAGAAAAAGAAGAGCCAGATGTGAGCAGTGATGAGCAGTATAAGGAGGACATCACTACAGGTAACCGCCCAGATGAGTAGTGACCAGTAAATGCAGAGAACAGTCACACATTCTCCTCAGTCACCGGCTGTAACTATTCTGTGGGGAATATTATCAGCTCTGTGTCCTGTCAGTCTTCCACCTTCTAGAATATGTGACATGCAGGTGTATGGGCTCCTTACTCTCATCCTACAATAAGGGTATAAAACAGTAAATCATCTTAGTCCTGAGATCGCAGGGAAGCAATGTCCGACAACCGATGTGCTGTACTGCAGATATACACAGTGGGACACTGCGGTAGGAAGGTGGGAATGTTCCATGATATCTTATTCACTTATAGTGTTAAACTTCAGTATCTTACCAAAAATAAACTTACTATAATATATGACATATTTTTAAGAGTATTAACAAAATCTGATTCTTCTTGGCAGGTGAGTGTCCCCGGAGATCAGAGGGACATCAGATATCTCCAGATATTACAGCAGATGGTCAGATCACACAAGATACATATGAGGAACATTCTATTACCCCAGATATACCCCCAGCCCCTCACAGCAAACATCTGGCATCATATCCTGTTATACAAGTCCTGCCTCATTCACTGCACACTGCCAAGCAAAAAAATAGTGAGAAGTCATTTTTATGTCCACAATATGGAAAAGGTTTTACTTGGAAAAAACATCTTGTTGATCATCAAAGAACTCACACAGGGGAGAAGCCATTTTCATGTACAGAATGTGAAAGAAGTTTTACTAAGAAATCCAATCTTGTTAAACATCAAAGAACTCACACAGGAGAGAAGCCATTTCTGTGTTCAGAGTGTGGGAAATGTTTTAGTATGAAATCAAATCTCGTTCAACATCAGATAATACACACAGGGGAAAAGCCATTTTCATGTACAGAATGTGGAAAATGTTTTACTCAGAAGTCACATCTTGTTAAACATCAAAAGACTCACATAGCGGAAAAACCAACTTTATGTCCAGATGACGGAAAATGTTTTACTCAGAAATCAAGTCTGGGTGAACATAAAAAAATTCACATGGGTGAGAAGTTATTTTCATGTCCAGAATATGGGAAAGGTCTTACTTGGAAAACATATCTTGTTGAACATGAAAGAACTCTCACTGGACAGAAGTCAAGTTCAGACTTTGTAAAATGTTTTCCTGTGAAATCAGTTCTTGCTAAGCACCTGAGAATTCCTACAGAAAATACATTTTCATGCCAAGAATGTAGTAAATGTTTTACTCGGAAATTGAATCTTTCTCTACATCAGAGAACTCACACAGGAGAAAAGCCATTTTCATGTTCAGAATGTAAGAAATCTTTTACTCATAAATCATATCTTGTTAATCATCAAAGAACACACTCAGGAGAGAAGCCATTTTCATGTAAAGAATGTGAAAGAAGTTTTACTAAGAAATCCAATCTTGTTAAACATCAAAGATCTCACACAGGAGAGAAGCCATTTCTGTGTTCAGAGTGTGGGAAATGTTTTAGTATGAAATCAAATCTTGTTCAACATCAGATAATACACACAGGGGAAAGGCCATTTTCATGTACAGAATGTGGGAAATGTTTTACTCAGAAATCACATCTTACTAAACATCAAAAGACTCACACAGCGGAAAAGCCATTTTCATGTACAGAATGTGGGAAATGTTTTACTCAGAAATCGCATCTTGTTAAACATCAAAAGACTCACACAGCGGAAAAGCCATTTTTATGTTTAGATGAAGGAAAATGTTTTTACTCGGAAAGCAGATCTTATTAAACATCAAAAACCTCACACATGGGAGAAGCCATTTGTATGTCAAAATGTTCACATAGAGCATAATCCTATATAAAGTAATATATTATGTTTGCATATATATATATATATATATATATATATATATATATATATATATACACACACACACACACACACACACACACAGTGCCCTGGAGCAGGTGTTCCACTGTTGTTTATGGCATGTGTAGGTCGTTATTGCCAATCCCAGATCTGAGTACCTCACATTTGTCCCTAGCCTAGAGTTTTGTATATCCTTAGGTGCCATGCCCAATTGGATAGAGCCTGACAGTAATTTATGGTGCGGTGTTGCTAGTTGGGGAAGATT
The DNA here is from genome assembly GCF_027789765.1 of Dendropsophus ebraccatus. NCBI lineage: Eukaryota > Metazoa > Chordata > Amphibia > Anura > Hylidae > Dendropsophus > Dendropsophus ebraccatus. Next base: position 196,111,475 of record NC_091456.1, on the reverse strand, counting down.
AGTTCCAGAGAGTTGTCAGAGTCGCCGATTAGTGAAGTGTGTTTCTGCTGCAGTAACTTCCAGGGCCTCTCCTAGGGGCCACAACCCACGTATTGAGACTTTATGTCAGAGATTATTCCTTTTCCTCAATTGTCTTTTATCCTAGCCATGTCCAGTTAGTAACGCTGCTGTTAGCCAAGGAAAACTTGAACCCTATCCACAGTGGGTGGCTTCTTTTCCTCCTGACAGCAGTTATTTAAGAGTAACTAAAGCCAAAAATTCTGCTGCAAGTGCTATCCCATGGCTAGCTTTAATCACTAGGTGGGGCCTGCGTTCCTGGATCTGTATCACTCTGTGCCCATGGAGAGCAATAGGCAGAAGTTCATACCCGTAGTTGCAGGTACTTCTTCTACTAAGCCCCTACAGCTGAGGATCTGACTGTCTGGATAGGACCCATTTCTCTCGCTTCCCTGCAGGCAATCCACTATTACTAACCACAGTGATTTATTAAGTTCCAAGTCTTATAAACAGTATACCTGCATGTGGCAGTGAAGTACCCCGCTTACTACAAGGAATCTCAGTCAGTGTCTCCAAACTATCTGTATTACATCTTTATTCAAGAGACATTATTCTCAACGTCAGTGTATTCTAGAACATTGCCTCCTGGGAAATCAAATATGCAAAAGAACACTGCAGAGACACCATCACATGTCTTAACGTCAGCGAACTAGCCAGACCTTCCCTCCGGGAAGGAACAACCAAGCCAAAGGCTTTCTCCAGTCAAGGAAACCACCTCAGCAAGGTATCCATCCACAAACAGCTGTCTGTGGATGGATACCTTGCTGAGGTGGTTTCCTTGACTGGAGAACGCCTTTGGCTTGGTTGTTCCTTCCCGGAAGGAAGGTCTGGCTAGTTCACTGACGTCGAGACATGTGATGGTGTCTCTGCAGTGTTCTTTTGCATATTTAAAGACCAAAGAGCTGCCTAAGGACACCAGGGAACAAAACTGTAGACCTGCACAAGGCTGGGATGGGCTGCAGGACAATAGGCAAGCAGCTTGGTGAGAAAGCAACAACTGTTGGTGCAATTATTAGGGAATGGAAGAAACACAATAGGACTCAGTCTTCCTCTGTGTGTAGGTCCATGCAAGATCTCACCTTGAGGGGCAAGGAAGATTATGATAAAGGTCAGGAATCAGCCCTACACAGGAGGGCCTGGTCACTGACCAGAAGAAAGTTGGGACCACTGTCTCATAGATTAGTGTTAGTAACACACTACACCGTCATGGATTATAATCCTGCAGGGCACACAAGGTCCCTCTGCTCACACCAGCACATGGGAGGAGCAGCTCCCGTCCTGCAGAAGAAGAGTATCTAGTTCCAGGCTCCTGTACTCCTTCACTACCATCATGGTCCGTCCTTTACAAAAAGTAGATAGTTTCTCTAATGTTTTACTATTACTATGTAAACATGCATATTGTTGTCTTTGGACTGACATATAGAATAAAGATATGTCAGCTTTACTGTATAGGGCATTACGGAGACACGGGAACCCCCATAAGTTACAAAATCACATTTTTTTCCATTTTCACTCCATAATTAATATTTTTGGGGTTCCATCATACATTTTAATGTAGATTAAAAGGCGCCATTTAGAGATGACTGAACATAGAGTTATAACAAAGCGAATCGTTTCGTTAGCTCTGTAATTGGCTTCTCAGCCGCTGCTTTTTTTTTTTTTTAACAATTGTATTTTTATTAAAGAATTTTCAATAAAGGAAAACAGACCATAAAAAACGCAGAATAATTGTAAAACAGTAGCAGAACACAGCCGCGAATGAGGGAAGATTGTAATACACCTGTCAGGATGGTATCTTTGCGGAGCGTTATGCGCCCCTCTGCTCATGCTGTGCGGCCGAGAAGGCGCTGATTTTTTTGCATTCTGTTTCTGTGTTTTGTTTTGCAGTGTGTGAACACTGGTTTATTTGCTCACTTTTGGAGACACACCCGACTGCACCTGCTGAGTTCTGTCTGGCCATGTTATGGTTAATTGGTGTTTTGGTTCTGCTGTGACTGACAGGTCTTCCTGCCAGTGGATCTTTTTGTTCTCAGGTGTCTGTAGAGATCAGGGGGATGGTCCAATTACGTTCTGGATCAGAACCCTGGCCTCCTATATAACTAACCTCAGTCTGGGATATCATTGCTGGTTATTGACTTTGCTTTGTATCTCTGACCTCCCTGGCTTGCTGCCTGCCCCTGACCATATTGCCTGTTTTCTGACTACGCTTTTGGATCTTGATTTTGTACTTTTGCTGCCCGACTGTTGTGACCCGGATTGTGGACTATTCTTCATTGTGTTTGTCTGTCTTGTATTTGTGTGTCGCACCTACTCAGTGTAGGGACCGACTCCGTGGTTGTCCGGCCGTTTAGGGCCGTCCGAGGCAAGAAGGCAGGGTCAGTGGGTGGGGTCAGCTCAGGGCTCACTGTCCGTGTCTTGTCAGACTGCCTTTGCCATACTGACCCTAACAACACCATAGATTTATAGGCAAAGAAGCAAAGAGACCAGTAGATAACATAGTTCCAGCATTCAAGAACAAAGTATCATGCCTCAAAAAACAAGTAGATATAGAAGGGGGTGATGAACCAAGACCAGACAAGACACACGGGGGACAGGCACGGAGAAAGGGGAAACAATGTAGTGTTCAGGACTGACGTTGTGAAAGAGGTGAAGGACGGTCAGCATTCCTCTCTTCCCAATAGACATCACACAGGCGCCAGACCTCTTTAAAGTGTTCCATTTTGTTATCGAGCATGGCTTTTAATTGCTCCATGTTTCTCACATCAAGGAGCGTATAAATCTTCTATTGTTGTTCGTTTCCAATATTTAGCTATTAAGCATCTAGCAGCCGTGAGAAGGTGACGCATTAACTTTAAGGCAATGCGTCCTATCTTAAGTGGAGCCACATTAAAAAGATAAAAGACTGGGTCTAGTGGGATGTCTAAGCCTGAGATCTCTTTGAGTAAGCCCTTAACTAAGTGCCAATATGGAACAATAAGCCGGTAAGTCCAATAAATATGCGGGAGGGAACCTTAGGTCCGCTGGCACCTCCAACATAGATTTGGGATTGTTGGATACATAGCATGCAGAATCTCCAGAGTATAATACCAGAACAGCATTATTTTATATTGGTTCTCCTTATACATTACACAAATGGAAGTCTTAGCGGCTCTGACCTAAATTATCTTCTAGATACTTTGAGGTAACCGTCTCCCAAAGAGACCTTCCCATTTATCCATGTAAGGGTACCTTACTTCGGAGTCCGGTAAAGGCTGTTTGATAATTCTCTCTCTCTCTCTATATATATATATTATATATATATATATATCTGAGATAAGGCCTTTAGTGGACACCCTGGCTTTACAGAGTCTCTCAAACTCCATTGGAAGTGATACCAGAGAAGAGGAGAACAGTGATATCATAAAGTGTTTAATCTGAAGGTGTTGATACTGTGTTGTTGGAGGGAGACGAAAATCAGAGGCTAAACTCGAAAATTACCGCAGTTTTCGGTCAGACAGATTCACAATATCCGCAAAGTGGAACAGCTCATTAGCATCATGGGCGTAGCTACCATAGAGGCAGGGTAGGCAGTGGCTATGGGGCCCTTGCAGGAGGGGGGCCCGGGGGAGAAGGTAAGAGCGTGTCTCCTTCTGCTTAACCACTTATGTATTGCAGTGTGTAGGTGACCCAATATTTACTTACATGCTGCAACACAAAAAAGGATTAACAAGCAGAAGACAGAGATCTCTGTTTCACTGCTCTGATAACCCCTGACCTCTTTTCTCCAGCTGAGCAATAAAGAAGGAAAGAAAAGCGTGCAGAGGTCAGGGGTTATCAGTACACCAGCAGTAAAGCATATATATATATATATATATATATATATATACACACTTATACGCAGCGCCTTGTGTTGTGTTTGGGGAGGGAGGCCCCTTAAAATTTTTTGCTATAGGGGGCTAGCTACGCCCCTGATTAGCATACCAATGTTTCGTCATTCCACTTGTGAGACTGTCTGGCAATTTAGGATGGAATAGATACAATTTCATTGGGGAGCAATCCAAGTTTAGGGGAAATTTACGCATACAAGTGTTCCAGATCTGTCTAGTGTTGGCGATAGGACCCAGGAAAGGGCCCTGAAGGGCAGTGTCAGAGGTGGACCACAATAAGAGATTAGGGTGAGTATGAGCAATCCAAAGCTTCTCAATTATCATCCACTTCGAATAGGCTCACAGTGCTGACCAGGCCGGGATATGGAGTAGATGCGCAGCCCAGTAATAACAAGGCACGTCAGGAAGGACAAGACCCCCCCCCAACATTTGGGAGCCTGTAGGATAGTTTTAGCCACTCTATGCCGCCTACGAGCCCAAATAAAGCGGAGGATAGCAGCTTGTATGGATTTAAGCGCACTGAGAGGGGCCTGAATCGGTAAGTCATCTTGACCTCCGCTATTCTCTCCAGAAGGGACAGGGGAAGCGCATGCCACTTGTCCATTAGGGTCCCTATATGAGAGAAGAGCTTAGGGAAATTATGGGTGTATAATGAAGAACAGGAATTAGTGATCTGTATCCCCAGACATTTAAGGGAATGATATTTCCAGTTATATTTATAATTAGACTTTAAGTGATCTAATAAAGACTCCGATAAGTTAATAGCTAGGACTTCCGTCTTAAAGGAGAAGTTCGGCCAAAAGTATTTTTTGATATGTTATTACTTATGGAAAGTTAGACATGTACATTACTTATAGGAAATGCACATATACTACTATTTCCCTTAATTTAGTAGATCATGGAGACTTCAAATTCTCAGAAATAACGTGACGTCACGAACCAGGGTGTAATTCCTATGGAGTGTCCAGCAGGGGGCGCACTATATATAGAATTCTATGCGTACCATTGAATTTTACACATAGTGCGCCCCTGCTGGACACTCTATTGAATCAATGGCTGTCAATGTAAAACTGTATGCACTGTTATACACTTTACTACTCCCCCATCATCTGCTCATAGTATGAGCAGATGATGGGGGAGTAGTACCAGGGCCATGCCCATCACCAATCCGGCCCCCCCATATGCTCTGTACTACTTCCCCATCATCTGCTCGTACTATGAGCAGATGATGGGGAAGTAGTAACAGGGCTATCTCCATCGCCGCTGAGCCTGCCACTGATCCTGGAGCAGGATTACGAAGCTCCAGATCACTCCCCCCCCTACTTCCTCCATTAGACCGGGGCCTCAATTACAGCACCGGCCCCCCTGCGCCACCGCATACCTCTGCACGCTGCAGCTCCGACGTGCCGGGCGGGTCCGATGCTGTAATTGAGGCCCCGGTCTCAGGCCGGAGTTCTCCTTTAAGTGTATTGATTTTATAACCCGAGAGGTCACCAAAGTGAGTTAGGAGGTTATGTAGATTAGGTAGGGAAATATGCGATTGTGGAAGCGATAATAAGACATCATCAGCAAATAAGGAGAGTTTAAAGTCTATCCCTCTAATCTGGATGCCATGAATATCCAGGTGGTGTCACACTGCTGCCACCAGGGACAAATATAAGGGGAGAGAGCGGGCAACCTTGCCTCGTACCATTGTGTATATGAAAAAGATTAGATAATTTAATAGTGGCCGACGGGAAAGTATACAGGCCTTTGATCGCTGTGAGGAAAGCCCCACCTATTCCAAACATCTCCAAGACTCTCATCATGAACGGCCACCCCAGGCGATCAAAGGCCTTTTCTGCATCAAGAATCAAAAGCAATGCTGAGCCTTTATCTATATTTACTGCATCAAGTAAATCGATCATACCGGGCAGCAGGGGATGAAACCCACTTGGTCTTTATCAATTAGCTGAGGAAGCCATAGGGACAAGCCAGTAGCATGGACTTTAGTGAACAATTTTAAGTTTGCATTAAGGA